>NC_089220.1:65186157-67586157 GCF_963924675.1 Phocoena phocoena | reverse complement strand
TAGTACATTTGAATATATATGTACTATATATACATGTAGTAAATTAAAAACAGGCTTTTAAACAATATTGGCAAAATGAAAAAATTAATTTATACTGTATTTGTAATGTACTTTATGTATGCAATCATAGAAAAAAGCACAGAAGGATTTATCCACCCAAAAATAAAGTGGCTGTGATGGACACCATAAACTGACCCCGAATGAGTGATGCTCTTGCATATCCCCTATCCTTGAGTGCAGGCAGAACTGATGACTTGCTTCTAACCAATAGAATATGGCAAAGGTGATGGATGTGATGTCACTTTCATGATGATGTTACATTGTATAAGATTCTATTTTAGCAGACTGGAAAGAAAGATTATCCTGCTGGCTTTGAAAATTCAAGCTGCCATGTGGCAAGGAACTGTGGGCAGCTTTTCGGAACTACAGGCAGTTTCTGGGGCCTGAACAGAGCCTCCAGCCAACAGTCAGTAAGAAGCCAGGGCCCTTAGTCATACAACTGCAAAGAAGTGAATTCTGCTAACAACCTGAATGAGTCTGGAACCAGATTTTTTCCCTAGATGAGCCTCCGGATGTGAACACAACCCAGCCAACACTTTGATTGCCTAGTGAGCCCCTGAAGCAGAAAACCCAGCTATGCTGTGCCAGGACTTCTGACCTACAGAAACTGTGAGAAAACAAATGTGTGTTGTTGTTTTAAACTGCTACATTTGTGATAATTTATTATGCAGCACAGAAAACTAATACAGTGGCTGTCTCTAGAAAGGAGATTTTTTTTTTTACATATTTGCCTTTCTTATTTGTACTTTGCTAAATTTTCTAAAATGTTATAATAAGAATTTCATTGCTTTTAAAATCAAAAGATGTTATTTTGAACAAATCATCTGGAAGCAAAAAATAAGTGTGCTCTGTAATTTTTTAACTGATTTTGAATTTGGCAAAAGTACATTTTTTAAAGTGTACAATGAAAATATAGCACCAAGATTACCCCAGATTTCTATTTTTTAAATGATCTTAACAGAATATTTTATTTAAATCATGTTAACATAGACTGTTTCTGAAATTTTAAGCTTTCTATATTTAATAATGCCTGCTGGGAGAAAAAAAGAAATCATACTTTTAAATTTCCTTTCCAATTTTGACCATGATTTAAAATGGAAAAAGTTATGTTGATTGTGGCTAAATGTTCTCATTTTTATAGGCCATTATGCACTTTAAATTCTCTGTTGGCATTTTAATTTCATTTTACAAAATAAATCCCAACTGACAACAGAATAAAGCAAATTCTAAGTCAACTAAGCAAAAAAGTGTCACTGCAAACAGAAAGAACTTTGCAAACTGAAGCAACATTTCATATGGCTCCTGAACCTAAATTTCCAAAGTTTCAACAGGAAAAAAAAAATGTGCATGTATGTTGGGGGGCAAGTATTGACAAATGAAACAACTTACTGTTTACAACATGATGTTACTATTTCACTGTGTGCATTAACGTAAATTTACTATTGTAGGAAGTTCTTGCACAAGAAGATGAAAATTGCTCTAACTATTTAAGTAAGTTTTAGGAAATTACCAAAATTCCATTTATCTGACCCCTAGACTGCTCAGCTTACTGTCATTAGAATAATGAATAATTAGAATTTAGGAATTCTTTGATTATCTGATAGGATTTGCAAAACTTTTGTCTTTAGTGGAAACCTAATTACTAACAATAATTACTAACTATCTTTATCTGTCTTTAGCATTTTTACATTGTACATCTGTGAGAGGAAGTTCATAGAGAAGTGGAAGGGCATAGGTCCATGAATAAGACGATTCATTGAGCTACACTGGGAATGGAGAATTTCAGAAGATTTCTTCTCAGACTGAAGTCCTTTGGGCAAACTCTTCCCTAAGTCAATTGTCAAGACATCATGGAAACTTTCCTGAGTCTTGAGTTGTCCCTGAGATTCTGGTTCTGGGAGAAATTTCCTCTCTAAACCTTTCCATCCACCAGGAGCTATATATAAGTTGAGTTTTCAGTTGAGGTAAAGGAAAAATTCAGCTTTTTCTGCCTTCCTGTGTAGGGAAAAAATCCAGTTCTTCTCTACTGTGTCTTTCTTTCCTGTGTGTTTCCTTTACTACTCACACAGAACACTCACTTCTGACACTTCTGGTCAACAAATATGTGAAGGTTTTTCCTCACACCAAGCAATTCTCTGTGACACCAGCTGGATATCGTACAATTTAACTCAATTCTGACACTGTCCACTTGGATAGTGTCAGATCCTACAGGTTAAGTAAGAGCTCAGTCCTATAAGACTGCCCCTGCCCCATACACTCACATATACACTTCAGATACCACTCACAAGCCCAGGTTGTCATCTTTGCTTCTGACCAACTGGCTATAGATCAGAGGTTTCAAAGACCCCCTCCTTGGGTTGGATTAATTTGCTAGAGTGGCTCACAGAACTCAGGGAAACACTTACTTATGTTTATCATTTTATTAAGGGATTTGATAACAGATACAGATGAACAGCCAGATGAAGAGATACATAGGGCAAGGTCTGGGAGGGTCCAAGTGCAAGAGTGTCTGTCCCTGAGGGGGTGGGGGTGTCACCCTCCCTGTGTGGATTTGTTCACCAACCTGGAAGCTCTCCAGACCCCATACTTTTGGTATTTATGGCAGCTTCATCACATAGACATGATCAATCACTAACTCCATTTTCAGGCCTTATCCTATCTCAAGAGAATGGGTGCAGGGCTGAAAATTCTAAGCTTCTAATCATGGCTTGGTCTTTTCAGTGACCATACCTCATCCAGGAGCCATTCAGGAGCCCACTCAGAGTCATGTCATTAGAACAAAAGGCACTCCTATCACCCAGGAAATTACAAGGGTTTCAGGAGCTCTGTGTCAGGAACAGAGGTCAAAGAACAATATTAGAACAAGAGCTGCTCTTAGTGTTTTTATCATTTAGGAAATTAGAAGGATTTCAGGAGTTCTGTATGAGGAACCAGAGGCAGAGACCAATATATATTTTCTATTATCTCACAGTTGGAGACAGCCTGGCCATTAGCCTGGGAATCTAATTCACACAGTACATGAGCAGCAATTTTGACTGTTCCCAAACTCTCATGGATTAGTCTCAGTCTTAATCTATGTTCTCACCTGCTCTGAACTGGACTCCTCCTTCTCACATGTATTTGTGCTACATCTCAAATTCTTCTACTTATGTTTCTAAGTAATATAGTTTCACCAGTATAGAATTTATAGTGACCACTTGGTGACCTTTAGATATGAATAAAATTGTTCATTTGAAGGGCCTCATAGAACCAAAAGGCAACAAAATACCAAAGTGCCAAAGGTCTCCATGTTTTCATTGGTATAAGGAAGGATTCTGAGGGAATTTAGAATCCAGAATTTATTTCCAGAATTTATTAAGAGATTCCTTGGCCAAGGCAAAAGAAAAATTTGAAAAAATTAAAACTAGCTGTCCTCAAGACATTCCAAATCTCAACTTGAAGTGATGACTTTTATCCCACTGGTCTTCCTTCATCCTGTGCTCCTGCATATATCATTCTGTCCCTATCTCTCTTTCTGACCTACTTCCCTTCCTGTCTGGTCAGCCAGTAACACCCAAATCTCAATTACCTCTTAAAACTAAACCTCCCTCAGAACAGGAAAATCCCTCAGGGTTGATTATATATTCTGCTAATATTTTAAATGGAGAGCCATTGTCAAAGACTTCCCAAAGCCTAGTCTAGATGGAGAGAAATATACAGAGGAATTTAGTATAGTTTTGGGAATATATACTTCCTAGCTCCTAGATCTGTAACAAGTGGTTCATATATTTGTGAAAACCTCAGATGCACAGGATGGAAAAGGTAGAATAGGAAGACCCTGAGGGTAACTTAAGGACTCTAAACTTCTCAACTTCATAGATAACCCAAGAAGTTTAGAAAATCTGTAGATGTTAGAGAAGACTTTTTGGAGACTCTCAAAAGCATTACGTGTAAAAATAGTTTGGACTCTAATTCAGTCCTGTAAGCAAAGTAAGGGTGAGTCCATTGAAGAGTGCTGGTGTAACTCTCAAGAAGGTCCCTTGGTGGCACCAGATGTTCTCAATTTGAACCTTACAAAATTTTTTCATGAAATTATCCACCACAGGACAAAATTTACTGTGTAATTCAGCAGTTAATGATGGGGGCTGAGACTCAGCCAGATGGAGGTCTGACTTCCATGTCTGCCACTTATTAAAAGTGTGACTGGGGACAACATCTCACCTTTTCTCTCTGTCTTTCAAGACACTACTAAGACTGTCAAGGGAGTGATCACCCTTCCTACAGTAAACTCAGCTGTGTTTTATTAGTAGGCTATTTTTGGTTGTATTTGAGGGGAGCTAACATTCAAGTACCTTAAAGATTTTTAGTTTGTTATAGTAAAATAGAAGTATGATGACACAGCAGAAGATCCTGAGCCATGCCTAAGCATTAGATTGGTAATGTTCATGCATAAACAAGATAGATATAATTCAATTTAAAGCTAGAATTGAAAATTCCTCATTTAAAAAAAGAGTACGCAGAAGAATTAAATCAACATGTTTACCAATTGTCCCCCAGGTAATATAGATATTGTATTCTAGAAGTAGTAATTTTAGATGCTGAGCAAAATTATTTTAAAGTGTGATGTAAAGGCTTCTCACTCATGAGTCAGCTCATGTAATTATTACAGGAAAGTAAATGGATGAATACATAAACAGCCACAATGAACTAAACACTACAGGTAGCATAACAATAGTGCTTCAATATCCTAAAGTAGACAGTATGTGAAAGTAGACATTTCCTTTTATGTTGCCCACTTTTCTTTAGAAGATGCTTATTCACAAAAATTTTCTTGGAAAGTAAGGAGGAAATATTTTCTCTGATATTTGCACCAAGAGCTTCCAGTTCCTCTTGAGAAGTGAGCTAGTCACCAGTCAACCCTGGAAAAACTAAAGAAGCCAGAAGAATAGGAAAACTAGTAAAAATAAGAGGAAGAAAATGAAGCCATGAGAAATCCTAGGATAGACTGAAGGTAGTTGTCAACAGAGTAAGGAAAGGTGATGAAAGCCTGTGGCAGAAAGTGTCAAGGAGGCCCTGAAAGGAAAGGCTAGAATTAAGTATCAAACAAACTCAGCCAGGAAGAGGAACATGTATCCTAGAGGAAACTCACTGAGTACTCTAGTGAGGGAGAAAAGTCAGGGGTTTTAAATGCTAGGAAGGGGAGAGGGAAGACAGTTTATGGCTGTTAAGCTAATTAAGGATTGAAAAGAATCTCTGAGTCTGTAAACTGTAGGGAAGGAAAAACAACGTTTCCTCTACCCTTCTAATTTCTTGGCTGAGACATCCCTCCAAAATAAAAGAGAGATTAACAGGAGAAAAGCCCACAGAAGTTTAATGCCAGGTATACCTCTGTATGTAGACACCCAGGAAAACTGAATAGCTCCCTGAAATGTCCCAAACCACCACCTTGAATACCTTCTTCAACTAAAGACAAAAGAAGATTTTGGGGGGTGGAGGGGGAGGGAGGCTAGTTATGGGAGGTTACCAAGAAAAGCACAGTAAACAAGGGAGTGGTTGGTATGCATATTTAAGTCTCTGCCTTACCCATTGATAAGAGTTTCTGGAAATGTAGTCATCCTCTTCCTGGTAGGAAGATATTCTTACAAATAGGGACTTCCTTATGAATATAAATTTTCCCTCACAAAAGAGCAACTTCTACTCTGTTTTCAGAACTTTCCTATGTCTGCTGTTTCTTTTTTTTTTTTTTTTCACTTTATTTTATTTTTTTATACAGCATGTTCTTTTTTTTTTTTTTTTTAAACATCTTTATTGGGGTATAATTGCTTTACAATGGTGTGTTAGTTTCTGCTTTACAACAAAGTGAATCAGCTATACATATACATATGTTCCCATATGTCTTCCCTCTTGCGTCTCCCTCCCTCCCACTCTCCCCATCCCACCCTTCCAGGCTGTCACAAAGCACCAAGCTAATATCCCTGTGCCTTGCGGCTGCTTCCCCCCAGCTATCTACCTTACTACGTTTGTTAGTGTGTATATGTCCATGACTCTCTCTCGCCCTGTCAAAACTCACCCTTCCCCCTCCCCATATCCTTAAGTCCGTTCTCCAGTAGGTCTGCGTCTTTATTCCTATCTTACCCCTAGGTTCTTCATGACATTTTTTCCCCTTAAATTCCATATATATGTGTTAGCATATGGTATTTGTCTTTTTCTTTCTGACTTACTTCACTCTGTATGACAGATTCTAGGTCTATCCATCTCATTACAAATAGCTCAATTTCATTTCTTTTTAAGGCTGAGTAATATTCCATTGTGTATATGTGCCACATCTTCTTTATCCATTCATCCGATGATGGGCGCTTAGGTTGTTTCCATGTCCTGGCTATTGTAAATAGAGCTGCAATGAACATTTTGGTACATGACTCTCTTTGAATTTTGGTTTTCTCAGGGTATATGCCAAGTAGTGGGATTGCTGGGTCATATGGTAATTCTATTTGTAGTTTTTTAAGGAACCTCCATACTGTTCTCCACAGTGGCTGAACCAATTCACATTCCCACCAGCAGTGCAAGAGTGTCCCCTTTTCTCCACACCCTCTCCAGCATTTATTGTTTCTAGATTTTTTGATGATGGCCATTCTGACTGGTGTGAGATGATATCTCATTGTAGTTTTGATTTGCATTTCTCTAATGATTAATGATGTTGAGCATTCTTTCATGTGTTTGTTGGCATTCTGTATATCTTCTTTGGAGAAATGTCTATTTAGGTCTTCTGCCCATTTTTGAATGGGGTTGTTTGTTTTTTTGTTATTGAGCTGCATGAGCTGCTTGTAAATTTTGGAGATTAATCCTTTGTCAGTTGCTTCATTTGCAAATGTTTTCTCCCATTCTGAGGGTTGTCTTTTGGTCTTGGTTATGGTTTCCTTTGCTGTGCAAAAGCTTTGAAGTTTCATTAGGTCCCATTTGTTTATTTTTGTTTTTATTTCCATTACTCTAGGAGGTGGGTCAGAAAGGATCTTGCTGTGATTTATGTCATAGAGTGTTCTTCCTATGTATTCTTCTAAGAGTTTGATAGTTTCTGGCCTTACATTTAGGTCTTTAATCCATTTTGAGCTTATTTTTGTGTATGGTGTTAGGGAGTGATCTAATCTCATACTTTTACATGTACCTGTCCAGTTTTCCCAGCACCATTTATTGAAGAGGCTGTCCTTTCTCCACTGTACATTCCTGCCTCCTTTATCAAAGATAAGGTGTCCATATGTGCGTGGGTTTATCTCTGGGCTTTCTATCCTGTTCCACTGATCTATCTTTCTGTTTTTGTGCCAGTACCATACTGTCTTGATTACTGTTGCTTTGTAATATAGTCTGAAGTCAGGGAGCCTTATTCCTCCAGCTCCTTTTTTCGTTCTAAAGATTGCTTTGGCTATTCGGGGTCTTTTGTGTTTCCATACAAATTGCGAAATTTTTTGTTCTAGTTCTGTGAAAAATGCCAGTGGTAGTTTGATAGGGATTGCATTGAATCTGTAGATTGCTTTGGGTAGTAGAGTCATTTTCACAATGTTGATTCTTCCCATCCAAGAACATGGTATATCTCTCCATCTATTTGTATCATCTTTAATTTCTTTCATCAGTGTCTTATAATTTTCTGCATACAGGTCTTTCGTATCCTTAGGTAGGTTTATTCCTAGATATTTTATTCTTTTTGTTGCAATGGTAAATGGGAGTGTTTTCTTGATTTCACTTTCAGATTTTTCATCATTAGTATATAGGAATGCCAGAGATTTCTGTGCATTAATTTTGTATCCTGCTACTTTACCAAATTCATTGATTAGCTCTAGTAGTTTTCTGGTAGCATCTTTAGGATTCTCTATGTATAGTATCATGTCATCTGCAAACAGTGACAGCTTTACTTCTTCTTTTCCGATTTGGATTCCTTTTATTTCCTTTTCTTCTCTGATTGCTGTGGCTAAAACTTCCAAAACTATGTTGAATAAGAGTGGTGAGAGTGGGCAACCTTGTCTTGTTCCTGATCTTAGTGGAAATGCTTTCAGTTTTTCACCATTGAGGATGATGTTTGCTGTGGGCTTGTCATATATGGCTTTTATTATGTTTAGGAAAGTTCCCTCTATGCCTACTTTCTGGAGGGTTTTTATCATAAATGGGTGTTGAATTTTGTCGAAAGCTTTCTCTGCATCTATTGAGATGATCATATGGTTTTTCTCCTTCAATTTGTTAATATGGTTTATCACATTGATAGATTTGCGTATATTGAAGAATCCTTGCATTCCTGGAATAAACCCCACTTGATCATGGTGTATGATCCTTTTAATGTGCTGTTGGATTCTGTTTGCTAGTATTTTGTTGAGGATTTTTGCATCTATGTTCATCAGTGATATTGGCCTGTAGTTTTCTTTCTTTGTGACATCCTTGTCTGGTTTTGGTATCAAGGTGATGGTGGCTTCGTAGAAGGAATTTGGGAGTGTTCCTCCCTCTGCTATATTTTGGAAGAGTTTGAGAAGGATAGGTGTTAGCTCTTCTCTAAACGTTTGATAGAATTCACCTGTGAAGCCATCTGGTCCTGGGCTTTTGTTTGTTGGAAGGTTTTTAATCACAGTTTCAATTTCAGTGCTTGTGATTGGTCTGTTCATATTTTCTATTTCTTCCTGATTCAGTCTTGGCAGGTTGTGCATTTCTAAGAATTTGTCCATTTCTTCCAGATTGTCCATTTTATTGGCATAGAGTTGCTTGTAGTAATCTCTCATGATTTTTTTTATTTCTGCAGTGTCAGTTGTTACTTCTCCTTTTTCATTTCTAATTCTATTGATTTGAGTCTTCTCCCTTTTTTTCTTGATGAGTCTGGCTAGTGGTTTATCTATTTTGTTTATCTTCTCAAAGAACCAGCTTTTAGTTTTATTGATCTTTGCTATTGTGTCCTTCATTTCTTTTTCATTTATTTCTGATCTGATTTTTATGATTTCTTTCCTTCTGCTAGCTTTGGGGTTTTTTTGTTCTTCTTTCTCTAATTGCTTGAGGTGCAAGGTTAGGTTGTTTATTCGAGATGTTTCCTGCTTCTTAAGGTGGGCTTGTATTGCTATAAACTTCCCCCTTAGAACTGCTTTTGCTGCATCCCATAGGTTTTGGGTCGTTGTGTCTCCATTGTCATTTGTTTCTAGGTATTTTTTTATTTCCTCTTTGATTTCTTCAGTGATCACTTCATTATTAAGTAGTGTATTGTTTAGCCTCCATGTGTTTGTATTTTTTACAGATCTTTTCCTGTAATTGATATCTAGTCTCATGGCGTTGTGGTCGGAAAAGATACTTGATACAATTTCAGTTTTCTTAAATTTACCAAGGCTTGATTTGTGACCCAAGATATGATCTATCCTGGAGAATGTTCCATGAGCACTTGAGAAAAATGTGTATTCTGTTGTTTTTGGATGGAGTGTCCTATAAATATCAATTAAGTCCATCTTGTTTAATGTATCATTTAAAGCTTGTGTTTCCTTATTTATTTTCATTTTGGATGATCTGTCCATGGGTGAAAGTGGGGTGTTAAAGTCCCCTACTATGAATGTGTTACTGTTGATCTCCCCTTTTATGGTTGTTAGTATTTGCCTTATGTATTGAGGTGCTCCTATGTTGGGTGCATAAATATTTACAATTGTTATATCTTCTTCTTGGATCGATCCCTTGATCATTATGTAGTGTCCTTCTTTGTCCCTTTTAATAGTCCTTATTTTAAAGTCTATTTTGTCTGATATGAGAATTGCTACTCCAGCTTTCTTTTGGTTTCCATTTGCATGGAATATCTTTTTCCATCCCCTTACTTTCAGTCTGTATGTGTCTCTAGTTCTGAAGTGGGTCTCTTGTAGACAGCATATATAAGGGTCTTGTTTTTGTATCCATTCAGCCAATCTGTGTCTTTTGGTGGGAGCATTTAGTCCATTTACATTTAAGGTAATTATTGATATGTATGTTCCTATTTCCATTTTCTATATTGTTTTGGGTTCGCTACTATAGGTCATTTCCTTCTCTTGTGTTTCGTGTCTAGAGAAGTTCCTTTAGCATTTGTTGTAAAGCTGGTTTGGTGGTGCTGAACTCTCTCAGCTTTTGCTTGTCTGTAAAGGTTTTAATTTCTCCATCAAATGTGAATGAGATCCTTGCTGGGTAGAGTAGTCTTGGTTGCAGGCTATTCTCCTTCATCACTTTCAGTATGTCCTGCCACTCCCTTCTGGCTTGTAGGGTTTCTGCTGAGAGATCAGCTGTTAACCTTATGGGGATTCCCTTGTGTGTTATTTGTTGTTTTTCCCTTGCTGCTTTTAATATGCTTTCTTTGTATTTAATTTTTGACAGTTTGATTAATATGTGTCTTGGCGTGTTTCTCCTTGTATTTATCCTGTATGGGACCCTCTGTGCTTCCTGGACTTGATTAACTATTTCCTTTCCCATATTAGGGAAGTTTTCAACTATAATCTCTTCAAATATTTTCTCAGTCCCTTTCTTTCTTTCTTCTTCTTCTGGAACCCCTATAATTCGAATGTTGGTGCGTTTCATGTTGTCCCAGAGGTCTCTGAGACTGTCCTCAGTTCTTTTCATTCTTTTTTCTTTATTCTGCTCTGCAGTAGTTATTTCCACTACTTTATCTTCCAGGTCACTTATCCGTTCTTCTGCCTCAGTTATTCTGCTATTGATCCTATCTAGAGTGATTTTAATTTCATTTATTGCATTGTTCATCGTTGCTTGTTTCATCTTTAGTTCTTGTAGGTCCTTGTTAACTGTTTCTTGCATTTTGTCCATTCTACTTCCAAGATTTCGGATCATCCTTACTATCATTATTCTGAATTCTTTTTCAGGTAGATTGCCTATTTCCTCTTCATTTGTTAGGTCTGGTGGGTTTTTATCTTGCTCCTTCATCTGCTGTGTGTTTTTCTGTCTTCTCATTTTGCTTATCTTACTGTGTTTGGGGTCTCCTTTTTGCAGGCTGCACTTTCGTAGTTCCCGTTGTTTTTGATGTCTGTCTCCAGTGGCTAAGGTTGTTTCAGTGGGTTGTGTAGGCTTCCTGGTGGAGGGGACTAGTGCCTGTGTTGTGCTGGATGAAGCTGGATCTTGTCTCTCTAGTGGGCAGGTTCACGTCTGGTGGTGTGTTTTGGGGTGTCTGTGGCCTTATTATGATTTTAGGCAGCCTCTCTGCTAATGGGTGGGGTTGTGTTCCTGTTTTGCTAGTTGTTTGGCATAGGTTGTCCAGCACTGTGGCTTGCTGGTCGTTGAGTGAAGCTGGGTGCTGGTGTTAAGATGGAGGTCTCTGGGAGATTTCCGCTGTTTAATATTATGTGGAGCTGGGAGGTCTCTTGTTGACCAGTGACCTGAAGTTGGCTCTCCTACCTCAGAGGCAGAGCCCTGACTCCTGGCTGGAGCACCAAGAGCCTTTCATCCACACGGCTCAGAATAAAAGGGAGAAAAAGTAGAGAATTAGTAGAAGTATGAGGAAAGAAAGAAGGAAAGGAGGAAAGGAAGGAAGGAAGAAAGAAGCAAAGAAGGAAAGAAAGGAGGGAGGGAGGGAGGGAGGGAGGGAGGAAGGAAGGAAGGAGGGAAAGAAGGAAAAAAAGACAGAAAGAAAGATGATACAGTAAAAATAAAATAAAGTATAATATAGTTATTGAATTAAACAATATTTAGAAAAAAAAAAAGGGACGGATAGAACCTTAGGACAAATGTTGGAAGCAAAGCTATACAGAGAAAATCTTACACAGAAGCATACACATACACCTTCACAAAAAGAGGTAAAGGGGGAAAAATCGTAAATCCTGCTCCCTGAGACCACCTCCTCAATTTGGGGTGATTCGTTGTCTAAAGGAGGGAGGGAAGGAAGGAAAGAAAGGAAGAACGAAGGTAAAGTATAATAAAGTTATTACAATTAAACTTAATTATTAAGAAAAAGAATTTTTAAAAAAAAGTCATGGACGGATAGAGCCCTAGGACAAATGGTGGAAGCTAGAGTATACAGACTAGATGTCACACAGGAGCATACACGTACACCTTCACAAAAAGAGGAAAAGGGAAAAAAATCATAGATTTCGCTCCTAAATTCCACCTCTTCAATTTGGGATCATTCCTTGTCTATTCAGGTATTCCACAGATGCAGGGTATATCAAGTTGATTGTGGAGCTTTAATCCGCTGCTTCTGTGGCTGCTGGGAGAGATTTCCCTTTCTCTTCTTTGTTTTCACAGCTCACAGGAGCTCAGCTTTGGATTTGGCCCTGCCTCTGCGTGTAGGTCGCTGGAGGGCGTCTGTTTTTTCGCTCAGACAGGACGGGGTTAAAGGAGCCGCTGATTCGGGACCTCCGGCTCACTCAGGCCGGGGGTTGGGGGATGGGGGAAGGAGGGGCACTGCGTGCGGGGCGGGCCTGCGGCGGCAGAGGCAGCGTGACGTTGCGGCAGAGGCCGGCGTGACGTTGCACCAGCCTGAGGCCCGCCGTGCGTTGTCCCGGGGAAGTTGTCCCTGGATCCCGGGAACCTGGCAGTGGCGGGCTGCACAGGCTCCGCGGAAGAGGGGTGTGGAGAGTGACCTGTGCTCGCACACAGGCCCCTTGGTGGCGGCAGCAGCAGCCTTAGCGTCTCCCGCCCGTCTCTGGGGTCCGCGGTTTTAGCCGCGGCTTGCGCCCGTCTCTGGGGTTTGCGCTTTCAGCCGCGGCTCGCGCCCGTCTCGGGGGCTCGCGCCCTCAGCCGCGGCTCGCGCCCGTCTCTGGGGTTCGCGCTTTTAGCCGCGGCTCGCGCCCGTCTCTGGAGTTCCTTTAAGCAGCGCTCTTAAACCCCTCTCCTCGCGCACCAGGAAACAAAGAGGGAAGAAAAAGTCTCTTGCCTCTTCGGCCGGTGCAGGCTTTTCCCCGAACTCCCTCCCGTCTAGTCGTGGTGCACTAACCCCTTCAGGCTATGTTCAAGCCGCCAACCCCAGTCCTCTCCCTGAGCTCCGTCCAAAACCAAAACCCGAGCCTCAGCTCGCAGCCCCGCCCGCCCCGGCGGGTGAGCAGACAAGCCTCTCGGGTTGGTGAGTGCCGGTCGGCACCGATCGTCTGTGCAGGAATCTCCCCGCTTTGCTCTCCGCACCCGTCGCTGTGCACTACTCCGCGGTCCCGAAACTCCCCCCTCTGCCTCCCGCAGTCTCCGCCCGCGGAGGGGCTTCCTAGTGTGTGGAAACTTTTCCTCCTTCACAGCTCCCTCCCACTGGTGCAGGTGCCGTCCTTATTCTTTTGTCTCTGTTTTTTCTTTTGCCCTACCCAGTTACGTGGGGAGTTTCTTGCCTTTTGGGAGGTCTGAGGTCTTCTGCCAGCCTTCAGTAGGAGTTCTGTAGGAGTTGTTCCACGTGTGGATGTATTTCTGGTGTATCCGTGGGGAGGAAGGCGATCTCCGCGTCTTACTCTTCCGCCATCTTCAAGGTCCCCCCCTCGTCTGCTGTTTCTTAAAAATAATCAGCTTAAAATAATCTTTATGCCAAAGAAGATATTTTGGGGTGGCATATTCTGTTCCCCTTCAATACAATTGATTAAATAAGCCCCACTGTTTATTAGGAAAGTGTCTTCAGTCAGACCTAGTCATGGGGGGAGGAGAGTGACACTCAGTGTTCATGGTCCTTAATCAGCTTCAGCTGGTTAGAACCACTCATAAAGAAACACAACAGTCAAATTAACAGGAGAAAAACAATTTAAATTATGTATGGGATCCTCACAAAAATATGAGACACCAAAAGTCAGCCAAGCAATGGAGCGTATACCATCCTGAGCTAAGAAAAGGGATAGAGGTCTAGGGCTTCAAAGGGGAGGAAGGGAATTCACAGGAAGATGAGAAGAGGAAATGTTTGATAAAAAAGTTTGCCCTGCCTTGCAGATGAATCTCTCAAATGAAGGGTGACCTCTGCTCTCCTCCCGGCACAGACCCCCTTCTAATATAAATTTTCCTTACAAAAGAGTAACTTGACTCTGTTTTCAGAGATTCTCCTGTGTCTTCAATTTCTCAAAATAATCAGCTCAGAATAATTCTTATGCCGAAGAGGCATATTTTGGCGTGTCATATTCTACTCCCCTTCAGCTCAAAGGCTAGAATATCTAGACATCTAAGGAGATCAACCACTATAATAAAAGTCAACAAAGCGGAGATATTGGAACAGACATAACAAGAATATAAAATAAAGATAATAAATAGACTTAAAAAGATAAGGTTATAAAATAATATAAAAAGATAAGGTTATAAATAATATAAAACATAAACAAGAAGTTATTTTTTTTAAAAAGCTGCACCAGTGCCTTAAAAGTGAACACTAGAGGTTTGCCAAAAATATGACCAACATTAGCTCCTTAAAGATCAATTCCATTTTAGGGAATACAGATATAGCATGTTATTTTACTTTTTATCTAGTCACACTGTGGTGTTTTGGATAATTTAGTTGAGAGATAAAAATTTTAAACTACTAGAATTGTAGGTCACAGACAGGATTGAGAAATTCTGTTTAGATTATTTTTGCTTCCCACTCCCTCTATATCTTGGAGTGAAGGGAGGGAGGGAGGGAGGAAGGAAGGAAGGAAGGGAGGGAGGGAGGGAGGGAAGAAGAAAAGGGAAGGAAAGGAGGAAGGGAGGAAGGAAAGACAAAGAATGTCACCTGCCATTTCAGTAAACAAAGGATGTTGTGGCCATATAGCCATCAATCACTGCAGCCACCCCTGAAGGTGCACCCTGAGGGGAACTCAGGATGGAGAAAAACAGGATACTGGCCCTAGGTAGTTAAGGTGCATATCAAAGGAATACTTTCAATAAGCCCAGACTCTTGCATCTTCCCATACATAGAAAAATGTTTAAATTCATTAACTTGAGATGTCTGATTTTCTATAATTAGCACTAATCTTTTGATGTTTGACTACCTGGTTTTTTTTTGTTTTGTTTTGTTTTTTTGCAAAAACTCCTATATATCCTTGTTCCTCCCTTATCTCTTTGGAACAGTCCCTCAGAGCTATCTGAGAGGCTGTATCGCAGGCTTACATTCTCAGTAAGTTTGCCGAATAACACATAATTCTCAACTTTTAGGTTGTGCTTTTTTTTTTCAGTCAACAGAAGGAAGGGAGGGAGGGAAAAAAAAGAAAAGTCTTGCTGACATCTATCTGAAAAAAAGACCCGAGAATCAAAATATGTTTTCTGTATTTTCTATATTGAAAGCATATTGCTTTTATAAGAGAAGGAAACTTTATTTTTAGCAAAGAATCAGGGTTTCTTCTTCCTTGGAAATGAGAGAGACCATTTAGTTGTAACAGTCCATTGATCACAGATTTTATCTAAACCTGCTGCCACTACAAATCAATGCTAAGTGAGCAATAGGTAATGTTTCCCCATGCCCATATTTGATTTCTACGATTACATTCATCTAAACCAATATTCACACACTGCAATGCACCAGTGTAAGGAAGCCTTTGCTTTTTTGTTTTATTTTTTGAATTGAACTCTCAATTTGTGCTCCACTCTGCATAAATGATCCATAGGAAAACCACACAACACTTTTATACATAATTTCCTTTAAAATGTGATTTGAAATGACTAAAATTTTTATCAGTGGAAAATGCCAGTAGGATTGCATAAGGAAAATCCAGAGATACATGTAACAAATCAAGAGTGTTAAGTAGGAAAAACTGTACGTGTAATGACTCTGAAATATGATACAAATAAAAACCTAATTCTGTTCAGGAATCTTTCTTTAAAGAGCTTCTGATTCCCATACAGATAATTTGGATGATGATAAAGCAACACTGAACTCCTAACCTTCTCTTTCCATGCTCCAATCTGGGCCTCTTTCAGGGTTCCCCATCTTAGTGACTGACATCATCTCTTCAAGGATAGAAGTCATCTGTGACTCCCTCCTTCAGCCCCATATCCAATCCATCCTCAAGTCCTGTGGGTTTGCCTCTGGGATCTCTTTCAAATCTTCCATCATTGCCTCTCTCCACTGCCCCCATTCTAGAGCAAGCTGTTACCATCTCTGGCTTGGACTACTGCAGTAATCTAAATTGTCTCCTGGGATCCACTGGCTCATTCTTCAACCTATTCTCCAAAGTGCAATCAAAGAGGATTTTTTTCTGATTCCAGTCTGATATAACCCACCTCCCCTAATCTTGCTGTCAAAAATTGTGTTTAAAATAAACATTTAGGCTAAGAAATTAAAAGCTAAGTATTTCCTTTCCAGGCAAAAAACACCTTCAAGTTAAGAAATCCACTGGGAGGTGGAGTAGAATCAGAAGCACCATAAAGGACTCATGATGTTCATACTAATTAAGCATTGAAAACTAGCTCTCTGGATTGAATAAAATGAGTCTATAGGTCTTTAGGTACTTGGTTAAAACAAATGAGTTCCATTCATTGTTTATTAATCAGAAAAGAGTCTTCTGTTAAGTCCAGAAAGAGTCTGATACCCTAGGGGTATCTCAAGTTCATGGCCTTTTCAGCTTCACCCAGTTAGAACAGCTATAATCAAACAGTCAGTTTTAATATCTCTCAAGAAAGTATTGCTATTTGAGGAAAAATTCTTTTTATATTACTCCTTCATTCCCACTCCCAATATTTCAGTCTTCCCATTATTCTATAATTTGATCCTTTTTACTTCTCCAGCCTAATCATGGTCCTCTTTAAGCCCTGACCACGCTGGCCTTGTCTCCTCTGTTTCTCAAATACCTTGTGCTTCCTCTTGCTGTGCTGGTAAATACTGTTCCCACCATCCCAGTACCCTTTTAACTTAATTAATTTGGCATTCTTAAGATCTTGAGATCTTAAGATCTACGCTGAACTGTCATTTTCTTCCAGAAGTGTTCCCTGGCCCTCCAGTGCAGGTGAGACTCTTTCATTTCACACCTGCCAACAAAACTTGTTTTTTTTTCTTCAGGACCTTTATCTCAGTTGATTTGATTCATAGGTTTAGTTCATTAATGTCTGTCTCCTCTCCTTGACTAAAAGTTACCTGACATCATAGACTGTATTTCCTTTTGCTCACCATTGTATCCACCAGTATCTTCAATATGCCAAACAGAATTGGTGCTTAAAAATTTAGTGCTCTATTTACAATAGCCAAGACATGAAATCAACCTAAATGTCCATCGACAGATGAATGGATAAAGAATATGTGGTATATATATATATATAATGGATTAAAATTTAAGTCTTTAATCCATTTTGAATTTAATTTTATGCATGTGTGAGAGCATAATCCAGTTTGATTCTTTTGCATGTAGCTGTCCAGTTTTTTCCAATACCATTTATTGAAGAGGCTGTCATTTCCCCATTGTATATTCTTGCCTCTGTTGTTCTAGATTAACTGACCATAAGTGTGGGTTCATTTCTGGGCTCTCCATTCTGTTCCATTGATCTATGTGTCTGTCTTTGTGCCAGTACCATATTGTTTTGATTACTGTAGTTTTGTAATATAGTTTGAAATCAGGGAGCATGATTCCTCCAGATTTGTTCTTCTTTCTCAAGACTATTTTGGCTATTTGGGTTCTTTTATGTTTCCATATAAATTTTAGAATTATTTCTTCTAATTCTGTGAAGACTACCATTGGTATTTTGATAGTTTTTGCATTGAATTTGTAGATTGCCTTTGGTAGTATGGTCATTTTAACAGTATTAATTCTTCCAGTCCATGAATACGGTATATTTTTCCATGTTTGTGTCCCCTTTGGTTTCTTTCATCAGTGTCTTATAGTTTTCTGAGTATAGGTCTTCTACCTCCTTACTTAGATTTACTCCTAGGAATTTTTTTTTTAATGTGACTGTAAATGGGATTGTTTTCTTAATTTCCCTTTCTGATGGTTTGGTTTTAGTGTATAAAAATGCAACAGACTTCTGTATATTAATTTTGTTTCCTGAAACTGTATGAAATTAATTGATGAGCTCTAGTAGTTTTTTGATGATGTCCTTAGGATTTTCTATTTGTAGTATCATATCGTCTACAGTGACAGTTTTACTTCTACCTGTCCAATTTGGGTTCCTTTTATTTCTTTTTCTTGTTTGATTGTGGTGGCTAAGACTTCCAATATTAGTGGACATCCTTGTCTTGTTCCTGATCCCTTGACTTGTTCCTGATCTTAGAGGAAAATCTTTTAGCTTTTCACCCATGTGTATAATGTTAGCTCTGGGATTGTTATATGTGACCTTTATTATGGTGAAGTATATTCCCTCTATACCCACTTTGGTGTATACCCAATGTGGTGTATCACATTGATTGATGGTTCAAATATTGAACCATCCTTGTATTCCTGGGGTAAATCCCATCTGATCATGGTGTATGATCATTTTAATGTATTGTTAGATTTGGTTTGCTAATATTTTGTTGAGGATTTTTGCATGTGTGTTCATCAGTGATACTGGCCTATAATTTTCTTTTTTGTGATATCTTTGTCTGGTTTTGGTATCAAGGTAATGCTGGCCTCATGGAATGAGTTTGGAAGTGTTCCTTCCTCTGCAATTTTTTGGCATAGTTTGAGAAGGATGGGTGTTAGCTCTTCTCTAAATGTTTGGTAGAATTCACCTCTGAAGTCATCTGGTCCTGAACTTTTGTTTGTTGGGAGCTTTTTTATTATGATTCTATTTCATGACTGGTAATTGTTTCTGTTTCTTCCTGGCTTAGTTTTGGGAGATTGTACAGTTTTAGAAAGTTGTCCATTTCTTCTAGGTTTTCCATTTTATTGACAAACAGTTGTTTGCAGTAATTTCTTATGATCCTTTGTATTTCTGTGTTGTTGGTTATAACATCTCCTTTTTCATTTCTGATTTTGTTGATTTGGGCTCTCTCTCTCTCTTTTTTTTTGATGAATATGGCTAAAGGTTTATCAATTTTGTTTATGTTTTTAAGGAGCCATCTCTTAGTTTCATTGATTTTTTTTCTCATTTTTTTTGTCTGTATCACTTATTTCTGTTCTGATCTTTATAATTTCGTTTCTTCTACTAACTGTGGGTTCTGTTTGTTCTTTTTTTTTCTAATTCCTTTAGGTGTAAAGTTACATTGTTTATTTGAGATTTTTTCTTGTTTCCTTAGGTAAGCACATATCACTATAAACTTCCCTCTTAGAACTGCTTTTGCTGTGTCCCATAGATTTTGGATTGTCATGTTTTCATTTTCATTTGTCTCCAGGTATTTTTTGATTTATTCTTTGATTTCTTCAGTGATCCATTGTTTGGTAGCATATTGTTTAGCCTCTGCATGTTTGTGTTTTCTGTAGTTTTGTCCTTGTGGTTGATCTGTAACGTTATAGCATTATGGTCAGAAAAGGCGCTCAATATGATTTCAGTTCTCTTAAATTTATTGGTACTTCTTTTGTGGTCTAGAATGTGGTCTATCCTGGAGAATGTTTCATGTGCACTTGAATGTGTATTCTTCTGCTTTTAGATGGAATGTTCTATAAATATATATCTATTAAGTCCATCTATTGTAATGTGTCATTAGGGATTGTGTTTCCTTATTGATTTTCTCTCTAGATGACCTGTCCATTAATGTAAGTGGGGTGTTAACGTCCCCTGCTATTAGCGTGCTGCTGTCAATTTCTCTCTTTATATCTGTTAATATTTGCTTTATGTATTTAGGTGCTCCTATGTTGGGTGCACATATATATATACAACTGTAGTATCTTCTTCTTGGATTGATCACATGATCATTATGTAGTGTCCTTCTTTGTCTCTTGTTACTGTCTTTGTTTTAAAGTCTATTTTGTCTGATATAAGTATTGCTACTCTGGCTTTCTTCTGTTTTCCATTTGCATTTCCTTTGTCTTTAAATATGTTCTCTGCTTCTTTCTCTCTCTTCTTCTTCTTCTGGTTCCCCTGTAATGCAAATGTTAGTACTCTCTTTTTTTTTTTTTTTTGCAGTATGCAGGCCTCTCACTGTTGTGGCCTTTCCCATTGTGGAGCACAGGCTCCGGACACACAGGCTCAGCGGCCATGGCTCACGAGCCCAGCCTCTCCGCGGCGTGTGGGATCCTCCTGGACCGGGGCACAAACCCACGTTCCCTGCTTCGGCAGGCGGACTCCCAACCACTGCACCACCAGGGAAGCCCAAATGTTAGTACTCTTTTTTTTTTTTTTTTTTTTTTTTTTTGCGGTACGTGGGCCTTTCACTGTTGTGACCTCTCCCGCTGCGGAGCACAGGCTCCGGACGCACAGGCTCAGCGGCCATGGCTCATGGGCCCAGCCGCTCTGCGGCATGTGGGATCTTCCCAGACCGGGGCACGAACCCATGTCCCCTGCATCGGCAGGCGGACTCTCAACCACTGTGCCACCAGGGAAGCCCTGTTAGTACTCTTGATGCTGTCGCAGAGGTCTCTTAAACTGTCCTCATTTTTTTTAATTCTTTTTTCTTTTTTCTGTTCAACTTAAGTGATTTTCATTACTCTGCCTTCTAGCTTGGTGATCCATTCCTTTGTATCATCTAATCTACTGTTGATTCCTTCTAGTGTATTTTTTAAATTTCAGTTATTGTATTCTTTATCTCTGTTTGGCTCTTGATATTTTCTAACTTTTTAAAAAAATCTTCTAACTTCTCACTCTATTCATCCAATATTCTCCCAAGTTATTTGAACATCTTTATGATCATTACCTTGAACTCTTTATTGTGTAGGTTGCTTATTTCCACTTCACTTAGTTCTTCTTCTGAGGTTTTATCTTGTTCCTTCATTTTAAACATATTTCTCTGTCTCCTAATTTGCTGTTTTTATTCCTATGTATTTAGTAATTTAGTTATATTTCCCATCCTTGGAGAAGTGGCTTGTTGTAGAAGATTTCCTGTGTGTCCCAGCAGCACAATATCCTCTGATCATCAAAGCTGTATGCTCTAGGGATGCCCCCTATGTGAGCTGCATGGGTCCTTCTTTTGTGGCAGGCTGAATACTGTGAGCGGTCTGGTATGCATGGCTGGCCCCTGGTCTAATTGCTTGCCAGGCCTTGCCTAGTGAGACAACTGATGGCTGCTAGTGGGTGGGTCCAGGTCATGGGGTGGCTGGCTGTAGAGCCCAGAGGGGTCCCAGGACTAGCGTTGGCCCACTAGTAAGTGGGGCCAGGTTCTAGGGTGGGTGGTTGTCAGGGCAAGGGTCCTGGATCTAGTGTCAGCCTGCTGATGGGCAGGGCTTGTTCCTGACATGGCTGGCTGTGGGACCTGGGATGTCCCAAAGCTGGTGTCAGCCCACTGATCAGTGGGGCTGGATCTTGGGGTGGCTGGCTGAGGGGTCAAAAGTGTCTCAGAGCTGGTGTCAGCCTGCTGGTGGGCCCAAGGTTCCTGGGGCTAGTGCCTGCCCACTGGTGGGTAAGGCTGGTGCCTGGGCCACTGCCCACCCACTGGTGGATGGAGCTGGGTCCTGCAATCTCTGGCTGCAAGGCCCTAGGGGTCCCAGGACTAGTGCCAGCACACTGGTGTGTACAGGTGGGTCATGGTCCCTTTAGTGGGCAGGACTGCATCCCAGGGTGCTGTGGGCTCAGGGGGTATTAAGGCAGCCAGCCTGCTGGTAGGTGGGGCTGTGTCCCCACCCAGCTAGTTGCTTGGATTGGCCTGAGGCATCCTAGTACTGGTGCAACAGGCTAGTAAGCAGGGCCGGCTGCTGGCACTAATAAGCTAGAGGGATAATTCCAAAATGGTGCTTGCCAGCACCAGTGTCCTCATGATAGAACAAACTCCCCAAAACAGCTGCCACCAGTGTCTGTGTCCCTAGCATGAGTTCCAGTTACCTCCTGCCTCTCCAGGAGGCTCTCCAAGATCAGCAAGTGAGTCTGACCCAGGCTCTTTTCAAATTACTACTTCTGCCCTGGGTCCTGAAGCATGTGAGATTTTGTGTATGCTCTTTAAGAGTGGAGACTCTAGGGACTTCCTTGGTGGTCCAGTGGTTAAGAATCCGCCTTCCAATGCAGGGGATGTGGGTTCAATCCCTGGTCATAAAACTAAGATCCCACATGCCATGGGGCAACTAAGCCTGCACGCTCTAGAGCCCATGCACCGCAACTAGAGAGTCCACATGCTCTGGAGCTTGTGCACCACAACAAGAGAGAAGACTGCGTGCCACAATGAAGAGCCTGCACACTACAAGGAAAGATCCCACACGCTGCAACAAAGATCCCACATACCTCAACTAAGACCCGATGCAGCCAAATAAATAAATAAACAAATAAATATTTAAAAAGAGAAAGAAAGGAGTGGAGTCTCTATTTCCCATAGCCCTCTGGCTCTCCTGAAAGTAAGCACCAAGTCTTCTGGAGAATCATCTTTTCAGTGCAAGACCCCTAAGCTGGGGAGCCCGATGTGGGGTTTGGACCTCTTGTTCCTTGGGAAGAACATCTGCAATTGTAATTATCCTCCCGTTTGTGGATCACCTGCCTCAGGGTATGGGTCTTGACTATACTGTGTCTCTGCCCCTCCTATCCATCTCATTGTGGTTCCTTCTTTATATATTTAGTTGTAGAAGATCTTTTCTGCTAGATTCCAGTCTTTCTCATCAATTAGTTGCTCTGTAAATAGTTTTAATTTGGGTGTGCCTATGGGAGGAGGTGAGCTCAGGGTCTTCCTACTCTGACATCTTGGCTGCATCCCTTCATTTATTTTCCTAAAGCTGCCATTAACTTGGGATCTTGAGAAGTCGTTCTTAGACTATTCCACCACCTACGTTACCTGATGTCATCTTTCCAAGTCCTGTTCCCAAGCACAGGGTGGTTATATTTAAGTCTAATTATAGACTTAAGTCTAAGTACCGGCCTAAATACCCAATTGCGTTATTTTTCATCAGTTGACTTCACAACTTTAGTGTTAATTAAATGTAGCTGTTTTTGTCCTTGTGCCTTTTGTTTCTAAAAGCTTTAGCTTTTTAAATTTATTTATTTATTTTTGGCTGCATTGGGTCTTTGTTGCTGTGCACGGGCTTTCTCTAGTTGCAGCGAGCGGGGGCTACTCTTTGTTGTGGAGTGCAGGCTTCTCACTGCGGTGGCTTCTTTTGTTGCGGAACACGGGCTCCAGGTGCACGGGCTTCAGTAGTGTGGCACACGGGCTCAGTAGTTGTAGCTCATGGGCTAAGAGCACAGGCTCAGTAGTTGTGGTGCACGGGCTTAGTTGCTCCGCGGCATGTGGGATCTTCCCAGACCAGGGTTTGAACCCATGTCCCCTGCACCGGCAGACAGATTCTCAACCACTGTGCCACCAGGGAAGTCCCTAGTTTTTTGTGTTTCTTTTAAACCAAAGCAAGCCCATTCTCTAAAAACAGTTTTATGTAAATATGCTTTCATTAATGTAGTGATTATCTGATACAAATGGACTTAAGAGAGAAAAAGGATGCCTGAAGGTTTATAAAGCACTAATAACAATAAAACAATTGTAAAATAATTGAAGCTCAAAATACTGTTTGAGTTTATGGAGTAGTTCTTTACAACCAGAATTGTGTTGTAACAGGAGGAAATTAAAGTATACACTTTATTAAGCTGTCATCTTCCAGTACTTACTATCATTATAGTTTGTCACATTTTAGAAACTGCATTACTGTTACACATGAGAAATTAAACTGAAGCTTATTCCAATTCCCTCCTAAATGACGTCTTAGTCCATTTGGGCTGCTATAACAAAATACCATGCTAGGTAGCTTATAAACAACAGACATTTATTTCTCAGTTCTGGAGAATGGAAGTCTGAAAACAGGTTGCTAGCATGGTCAAGTGAGGGCCCTATTCTGGGTTGCAGACTTCTTGTTTCCTTGCATGACTGAAAGGGCAAGGGAGCTCTATGAGGTCTCTCTTATAAGAGCACTGATCCGAGTCGTGAGGGCTCTACCCTAATGACCTAAGCATCTCCCAGAGTTCCCACCTCCTAATACCATCACACTGTGCATTAAGATTTCAACATATGAATAGGGAGAGGGACACAAATGTTGAGAACATAGCAGACAGTGAAGGAAAACAGCATGCAAAGACAAAGAGAAAAGATGAGATAGACAAGAGCTCGGAAGCTAGAAAGAAAATGGATGATGATACTGATTTAGCAGGCCAAAGACAGTATAAACTTAAGCTTGGAGGAGGAAGCCCATAAGCAGCAAGTTGGTTCTGACTCTCCCTCAGAACCCCTGATAGGCTTGGGAATTAGAAGCACCTGGAATTTTGCAAGTGGTACAGTATAAGGCTAAGGACTAGAGAATCTGTTGAAGGATAAGTAGCAATGAGATTCCCAGATCTCCTCCCCAAGGAGCAAGATGAGTTCCTCTCTCCCACCCTGGCAGAAATTATTCTCTGGGGAAGTTAAAGCTAAAAAACTCCAGTCTTGGGTCATCAGAAACTGCTAAGGGCAGAGGTGCCATAATTAAATCAGAGAAATTAACTAAAAGTCCACACACAAAATTGTAAAACCCATAACTCCCCTCTCCCACTTGACTCCCAGAACATTGGCAACAAACTTTATAGCCTCCACCACGAGAAATTGGAAGAAAGTGACCAGTCCTATAGAAACTGTCTCTTAAGCGCCCCTCAAAGAAAGGGTCAATGCACACCCTACTATCTTACTCCAGTCAGCAAACACCAACCACAAAATTTAGAACATCCTGTCAACATTAGAGTGCATCCTTCTCATATGGACAACCAAGGAGTGTTTGTCAAAATTCTATGACTCTTTCAAGGCCCTCTCAAATGTTTTTTTCTCTTTCTCCATGAGGTTTTCCCTGAGCCATCAATTTAATGTGACATTAACTATAATCTACCTTGCTATGTAGTTATTCTGTTTCAACACTTCTCAGATGAGTGCAGGTACATGTCCCTATATCGTTACCTCCTAAACAGTAATTTACATAGCCCTGTTTTCCTCAAACTTAACATGTCCAAAACTGAACCCATTATTCTGCCTTCCAAACCCAAGTTCCCTCTCTCACCAAGTGACACTTCCATCTCCCCATTACCCTTGTCAGAAACCTAGCCTCTCATCTACTTCATATATAATCTTTCAACAAATTCTGCTCATTCTACCTTTTATATGTATCTCAAATACATCTCTCTATCTCCAGTCCCTTACTGAAAATACTTCAGTGGCTCCCCATCTCACTTAGAATAAAATCTGAGCTTCTTAAAAAGCCTGATGATACCCTGCACAATCTGGTTTCTGCCTTGCTTTTCAGCTTCAAAGACCCCATACTCTCTAGAAACAGAAACTTTGCAAGACTTCTTCCCTCTACTCAGAATGTTTTCCCTCCTACTCCTCTGGCTAGCTGCTACCCATCCCTTAAGTCTCAGAGAGGACTTGCCCCACCAGAGTATATCAGGTACACCTATTATCCTTTTGCACGGCACCCCATACTTTCCCTTTAGAGCATTTATCTTTTGTAGCTAATATGTATACTGTAAGATTATTTATTTAATATCTACCTCATCTATGACTCTGCAAACTCCATGAAAGTAGGACTATAGGGGTTTTGCTTGTTATTGTATTCCCAGCACAGAGCATAGTGTATAATAGGCTCTCAAACATTTGTTGAATAAACAAGTGACTATTCATTGAATGAATTGATGATTTGTAATTTACTTGAAAGCCCAGTGCCTGGTGAGTACAGGAATGGAAAAAAATCATCAAGCAGGAGAGACATTATCAAAATAGAATCTTTGCTGCATGGCAACAGAATGGATATGAAAAACAAAAGAAGAATGAAATATGGATCTTAGGTCCTCTGATGACTCAGATATAAGTGGGCTGGGGAAAGGACAGGGCCACTGAAATAAGTAGGAAAATTAGAAAGAGGTGTTGTTTGGATAAGGAGATAGTGAATTTAGACACGTTGAGTTAGAGGAGCTAATTTCATCTAGGTTGAAACTGTAAGCAAGTAATTAGCAATATAGATCTCTAACTCTGAAAAGAGTCTGAGATTAGAGATACATCCATTTTGGAGTCATTTTAATGGTGTCAAATACTCCATCTACAGTTCTTTCGAGCAGATATATACTCTCAGTGCATCCTGGACTTAACTTTTGTATATCTTCTCACACTTGCAGTAGCTTGTTCAGTGCTGGTCTTCCCCACACTCAGCTATAAGTTCCATAAAGACAATATTGCTCTTTTCTTAGGAAAGACCCACTAGACTTCCAACAGTGTAGGGACTCTGGGAACAGAGTAATCAGGAAAGGCAGACCTCAAGTTGTTGAATGGAGAAATGCCCCTTTTCTCCAATGGCAGTGATGGCAACCACACTAGAAAAATTTCTGTTTCACAGTGGCCCAGCACTCTTCCACCAAAGCAATGAACAAATTATTTTAAAGCATTTAGTTGGCTTGTAGACAGTTGTAATTAAAATTTGTGGTTCTCATTCGAGTAGCTTCTCTCTCTGTTATACAACTGCAACATGCACTTCTACTAAATATCTACCTCAATCTACCCTAATATGAAACAGATTATCCCACTATCTCAGGTATGTTATGGATGTAAATTTGCCACTTTTGAAAGTGCTTTAAAGCTTTGAGATACAATCTGATGTGCAGAATCCAAGAAGGCTTAGACTTTGAAAGTATCCACCCATAGAGGTCTGCTGAGATCTTCTCCCTCCATTTCTTACTTAAAAAGATTTATATCTTGTCAAGGTCATTAAAATTCGTTCTGAAATTCGAGTTGCAGACTATTTGATTGTGTTATATGGATACAGCTCAAAGAACTTCCCCAGAAGTTCTCCAGGGGACAACAGTCTTTATGATTAATACATCTGCTATTTACAGATAATATGGTAACACTGTGACCTTACTTTTTTTTACAAACTTAAAAAAAATTAATTAATGTATTTATTTTTGGCTACATTGGGTATTCGTTGCTGCTCACGGGCTCTCTCTAGCTGCGGCGGGCGGGGGCCACCCCTTGTCACAGCACGTGGGCTTGTCATTGCAGTGGCCTCTCTTGTTGCAGAACACGGGCTCCAGGCGTGCGGGCTTCAGTAGTTGTGGCTCGAGGGCTCAGTAGTTGTGGCACGTGGGCTCAGCAGCCGTGGCACAGGGGCTCAGTTGCTCTGTGGCATGTGGGACCCTCCCAGACCAGGGCTCGAACCCGTGTCCCCTGCATTGGCAGGCGGACTCCCAACCACTGTGCCACTAGGGAAGTCCCGACCTTATTTTTAAATTATTTAATTTGATGAAAACATATCAACATTATCTCCCTTTATTAATGATTCTACTCCTTGACTTCAGTGAAATTCACTGAAACATGTGCTTGAAGCATACAGGCACTTAACAAATATTTCCTAAAATGAACTGAGAAGTACTGTGTTACATCATTCCCCATTAATGGGAGATAAAGTAATACGGAGCCTGCCTTTAAGCAAAAATCCAAGATTCCTACCATTAACAGTAATGCAGTGCTGATCTACTTCTCATTCTGTTTTACTTTTTGTGAAGTATACTATATTGTGAAACCTAAAAATCAATGTTGAAAAACTAAATTATATGCCTACATTATATAAATTATTATATGCCTATTTATATAAATTATGTAATTGTTCATACAGTGGGTTATTACAGAATATTACGAATTCATTATTTACAATAAACTTCTTTTCCAAAGAGTTATATAAAACACACATGGAATTACTCCATCTTTAGTTTTTCCCCCCACAGTATAAATCATTTTTCTCTGCCTAAAATGTAACTATCTCTCTAGCAGGTTAATCCCAGGAGGTTTAGCAACTGCAATTACTGCATTTAAATATTCCGCATATCTGTCAAGACTTAAAAGAATTCGGTGGTGTCAGTTTAAATATAAATATATATAATTCTAGTTAATCATCACTTAAGGCAGTTTTGAAAACCACGTTACTTACTGCTGCAAATTTCAATGTTATATTGTGTATGTCGTGCAGTTTGCTATATTGCAACTCCCCCTATTGATTTATTGGTTAAGAAAATGTCCATACTGATTCTGCCAGGCATAAGTGTTCTCTTTATACAGAAAATACATAGTTTCTCACTGAGGTAAACTTGTCAGGCTCATTTCATCTAATCGTTGAAGAGAAAAGAACACCAGAAAAATCACTTTGTGCTTTACATAGTGCTCAGAGTGAGGTGGGAAATCTCATATAAATACAGTATTTCAAGAAAATGCTAGCAAAACATATTACAAGCTTTTCATTTGTTTCCTCTGCTTCTGAAGGAAAGCTTTATATTTACCAGTGACCATACTAAAGGTCAATAGCTTTCATTCTTCTTTTGCCTTTTAATGTAAGTGCAGATTTTGTGCATTTTGTAATTTCATCTTATACACAGCTTCAATGACCCTGCAATGAAAATCAAGCATTTTGATGGTATAGTAACTACAGCTACATAATTTTACACTGGGATGGGTTATAGGCTTGCTATATTTACCTTTAAGTTACATTTGTTCATGTGTCTGTATTTATTTATCCTACTTGAATAGCCCTTAGGTGAAGATAAAAGTGTAATTATTTTTACAACAATGAAAGATTCAGGGTGCCAGAACCTAATATCCTAGTGCCCAGCAACCAGTGAATAACACTTCAAGGCTTTTAATCTCCATGACAACCTACCTTGCATTCTTCAATAAAATACCACTTTGCATGCATACAAACATATTCTTTATGCACACAGTCTACTTGTTAATAAATATCACCTGCACAAACACCAAAAAAAAACCCTTCCTTTTAAATAACTCTGAGTTCTCCCTATAAAACTAATTAATTGAACTGAGAAAGAACTTAATTTATATCTTTACATCTATAGCACACCCACACAATAAGCCACTAAAAGATTTTCTGAAATAGATGTTGAAACTGATACCTTCTTCGATGTGAAATGCTACAGAGACACTACCCCCAGAAGCCTCTTGGGTGTTGTATCAGTAATACTCTCTTGTCGTGAGTAGGTAATTTCACTTTAGAGCTAGCTGTTGCTGATGTTCTAGCATGGGGAGAAATATGCTTCTATAGACTTAGGATTTTCTGTTTATTCTCTCAACTGTTAAAGACAACTCTTTAAATTCTAGGGTAAGACTGACAGGTTTGTTGATTGCTCTGGTTCTTTTTTTTTTCTTTAATTGTTTTGGTTCTTGATGTCTCCTTTAGGGCACAGTTTTTGTTCACTTTGCTCCCTATTAGTTTTTTACAATCAAGAATAGATCAGGAAGAAGTGGAAGAGAAAACCTGAAACTTTCAAGGGGTGATTTCCTCTGCCCACATTACTTAAAGGTGTCAGGGTGAAAGATAAAGTAGTATCTAAAATGAGATTTGAGTGTCTCTGTTGATTTGGTTTATCCACATCTCATTTTTCAACAGAAACAGAACTGGTTTATTGCATAAAACCTTACTTTTTTTTAAAAATTAGAATTCTAAGGAGGCTTCTGCAAAGATCTTTGAAATTAGAGAAACTGATACTCACAATGTGCAGGCCATTGAAAGTTCTGACCAAGATAGATCACAATTTTTTTTTTTTTTTGCTGTACGTGGGCCTCTCACTGTTGTGGCCTCTCCCGTTGCGGAGCACAGGCTCCGGACGCGCAGGCTCAGAGGCCATGGCTCACGGGCCCAGCCGCTCCGCGGCATGTGGGATCTTCCCGGACCGGGACACGAACCCGTGTCCCCTGCATCGGCAGGCGGACTCTCAACCACTGCGCCACCAGGGAAGCCTGATAGATCATAATTTACTTTTTAGATGATGCTCTGCTTTCTTATGAAAATTATTTCTCCTTTCATGTCTCTTTCCTTTTTTAAATGGTTTCTTTACTCTCTTGCTTACTTAGCAGACTAAGGTGCTGTTAATTACTGTACAGATCATATAAAACTCTTAGTATATTCAGAAAAAATATTTTGAATATAATAACCCCTATCTAAAGAAAGCACTTTAAAAGATACTGTAGTCTCAGCTTCTCTAAACTAAAATGATGTGGAAGCAAAGTCTAACCATGACTCCTCCTGTCTAGATAATTTCAAATAGGTTATGCTCATCACGTCCATGAACCACTCATTTTGCCTTTACCTGCACAGGATGACATGTCTATTTTGCTGTCTTTTCTACCACAATGGCAGTATCTTCAGTATCCTGAAGGCTCACTCTACTCATTATCTCACTAAACAGCCAGTGCAGAATCACAAAAGCAGTTATGCAAATACTCTAACAAACTCTAACAACCATTTTATTAAAATAAATCAATTCATTGTTTTCTTTGGATTTTACAAAACAACTAATTTCTGTAATATTTCTTGTTTTACAGTATAACTGGATTGTTTTTCCTGAATTGACTGATGATTTTGGCATATAAAACGACTTTCAAGTGTAGTAATTATTATATGATAATGGCAGACAACCAGGCCACCTGTTTTTTCAGGGTTCTGAGAGCTTAGGCAAATAGGCACACTTTATAAAATATCATGAATCTAGTATTGTTGGGATTTGGGTAGGTCTCTAAGAATGGTGGCTTTTTTGTTTACGTGACAGCACCTTCAACTGGTCTTTGACCTCCTTGAGAGTCAGCACTATGTGTCTAAATTCAAAACAGTGTCTACCACGTGAAAATATACATCACAAATGTCTGTTTAATCTAACCACATTAAATTCCAAGTGAAATCATTTTCAAGCACAACATTCTCATCATTAGGTTCTGGCACATTTCTTGCTTGGTATTGAGTTAGAAGTCTGCATTTAGAATTAAAATTGGTCCACTTAAGCAATTTCCAATCGCTTTGATTAGTGCATTAAAGCTGAGTATCAACATTTCTATTTTTGTGTCTTTAAATATTGCTATGAATAGTAATAATGCATCCTCAGCAATAGTCTCTCTTTCCCTGACACTACCGTGGTGAGAAAAGCACTACATGGTAAGACCCAGTAACTCTGAGTGAGAAGAAAATACCAGTTCTCTCACTATTTTTAAGTGAATGTAATTCTTACAAAACTATGTCCACCAAAAAAAGGTTTTATAGGCACAAAAGCCTGAAAGAAACTACGAAAATACCATGTGATTTACCTTCTGCCTTCAGGAAAAATAAAACCAAAACCAAAAACCCAGCATTCTATTATCTGAAAAGTCGTCAAAGAAGGAGGCTATAGGTAATTAATTTCATCACACATTCTAGTGATTTGAAACACTAATATGTAACTCAAATTGCAAATAAAGCTAAAACATAAACTTACCTTTCCTGGTTTAACCCTCACTAAAACTAGTAAGATTTCTTAGGTAAGGAACAAAATAATTCTCAGGTCTCTTTGTGGCTTTGTTTATAGTGAGCCAAAGAATTGAGAGCTGCAATTGCTCTTCTCATGCCAGAATTTGCTACCGAATCAGCCAGCATTTTAATGTTTTCATTTCCAGTGAGCCATTCACCAAGGTCACTTGAGATTGAGTTTTACCAAAATGAGTGATGTATAAAGGCAGCCCTGCCCCAACTCTTGAGTCTCTATGGACTTTCTAGTTGTTGTTTATAGAACCAACTGACTACCCTTTCAGCTCATATGGAGATGCTGGTTGCCTGTACTGGTAAGTAGACTCTCTAAAGCTAAAGCCCTGATTTTTTTTTTTTTTTTTAATATTTTGGCCAAGCTGCTCAGCATGCTGGGATCTCAGTTCCTCGACCAGTGATCAAACCCGCGTCCCCTGCAGTGGAAGTGCGGAGTCTCAATCATTAGACCACCAGGGAAGTCCCAGGCCCTGGTTTTTAATGTTGCCAATTTTCATGATGTAAATGTGCCCACTACAGGCAGATTTCAAGCTACCAGCATGAGATCACTGAACAGGAAGTTGAGAAGAGATGCACATAATCTGTTCCTTTGATCCAGGAAAAGCAGTTCCAGCACATCACAACTGGTTGCTGAGTATGTTTTAGGGATTTTTTTGGTCTGATTATAAAGATAATTGACACACAACATTGTAAAGCAATTATACTCCGATAAAAAAAAAAAAAAAAAAGAAAACAGAAGCTGCTGGAAAGGCCTATTTGCTTACAGAAATTTCCAGAGAGAAAAAAGTGAGGCCTTTGTTTGCTATTCTTTTCAAATACAGGCATCATTCGTCATTCAAACTTGGGATCAAATAGATACAAATATATTTTCAGATAAACCACCTCCTCTCCAAACTCTTGCTACTCGTACTATTAGAAAATCAGGAGTCAAACAGATTGGTATAACACAATATCTCTCACTGCTCAACCTTGCTATTTAATCTCAGAAATTTAAACAATTCAGATAATGAAAAAAATAATTTAAAAATTAAAAAATAAAGATAATTGGCATGCTAAATTGGAAATGATTAATAGTAAAAAGAAATGGAGGAAATAGCCTAGAATTCTAAAAGCCAGAGGTACTAATTAGTATGGTATGTGGTACCAGTGCCTACTACAAGTAACCCTTATGTGGAATTCTAGAATATCTGGGTTTATTTCAGTATACCTTTCTGGAAACCATAGAAATTTCAGTATATGTTCAAACTGGAGTCATTCCTAATGGGAACATCAGAAAAAGAAGGATTTGGAACTCAAAAGGAAAATTAAACATATTGGCTAAGAATTAGTACATGATTTAGCAATGAATTCTTAGCTAGCTAAAGCTGGAAGAAAATAAACTCAGAAATTAGAACTGTATTCCTGCATCTGTTAGCTCAAGGGAACTGAGGGTGAAGGAAGAGCTGAAGGCATGTGCTTTGGCAAGATATCATTAAGCCAACCATCAGATAACCTTGTATATTGAGGAAGAGGTTTAAAAAATAATCAGCTAAGCTGAATTAATTAAATAATAATGGCCCAAAGATTTTTCCATCTCAAACATCCAAATAGCTATGGATCTCTTTTGGTGTCAACCAAAAACATGACCCTAGAAGTGGGAGTTGACAGTTCTGAGTCATAATATCACAAAGGCATTAAGCACCGAAAAATTTAATGCTTCTTATTATGCATATTATCTGCAACATAGTACTAATTTACACGTATTTTGTAAAAGAACGTAGAAGGAAGGCGATCTCGAAGAGCAAGAGTGGCAATAAAAACATTATTACAAATTCAAGATATGTAAAATGAAATTGATTTCCTTATTTATGGTACTTTTAAAAAATATTTTTAAAAGTGAAATTCAGAAACATTTACAGATGATTCTATGGCATAACCTATAATTAAGTTTCACTATGGAGATTTTCAAAAACTTAATTTTTATCGTTGAACATTGCTTTTACATATTTGCCTTAAAATATACTCTTTCTTTACTCATATGCTTTTATTAGTGAAATGATTCATTGATTATAGAGTATCTCTCTAGATTTATATAGGTTGATCCTGGCCCATTTTTATAAATAAACAGTATTATTGAAGTATAACATGCATAGAGAAGAGTATACAAATCACAAGTGTCAGTTCCATGATTTACCACAAAGTAAACATCCATATGAACGGCATCCAGATCAAGAAATGAGAAGTTTATTCAGCATTTCAGAAGTCCCCTTGTGCCCTCATCCAGCCCTATTCCCACCCTCTTCCCAAAAAATAATCACCATACTGACAACAAACATTATTTTTTCATGTGACTGGCTTTTCATTCAGTATTTTTTGTGAGGGACATCCATATTGTTGTACATAGAAATTTTTCATTTTCATTGCTGTGTAGTATTCCATTGAATACTATTTCTATCACTGTTTTTAACCAACATATGTTTTATGCTTATAGGTTGCCTGGTATGTATTTTTTCCATCCTTTCCTTGCAATTTATTTCTGTCTTTTTCTAAAGGCTTATCTCTTATAGACAGTATATAATAAGATGTTGCTTTTTTTAACCAGTCTGACAATCTTGGCTTTTTAATTGGAGTATTTAGCCCAGTAATGATATTTAATGCTAGACCTGAATCCAACAATATTTAGTATAATTATTCATATGCTTGAACTTAGATGTATCATTCTGCTATTTGTTTTCCAGATATAACTCTATTTCTAGGAATATGCATCTTTAACTCACCACATCCTATTTAGAGTCAATATTGTACTATTTCATGTAAAATATGGGAATCTTGCAACAGTATATTTCCATTTGCCCTCTTATCCTTTGTGCTATAGTTGTCATAAAAGGCAATAATACAGAAAGCAATATTATAATTTTTGCTTTTTAAAATTTTTATTTATTTTTATTATTATTATTTTTTTTTTTTTTGCAGTACGCGGGCCTCTCACTGTTGTGGCCTCTCCCGTTGTGGAGCACAGGCTCCAGACGCGCAGGCTCAGAGGCCATGGCTCACGGGCCCAGCTGCTCTGCGGCATGTGGGATCTTCCTGGACCGGGGCACAAACCCATGTCCCCTGCATCGGCAGGCAGACTCTCAACCACTGAGCCACCAGTGAAGCCCTTAATGTCTTTTTTAAAAAAGAAAATACATGTAGCCTTTTATATATAGTCAAATATTTATCATTTCTAATGCTCTTCATCTGTTCCTGAACATACAAGTTACAATTGTGTCATTTCCCTTCAAGCTAAAGAACTTCCTTTAGCAGTTCTTATAATGCAGTCTTATGGTAGCAAATTCTCTGTTTTTGTTTATCTTCAAATGTCTTTATTTCACCTTCATTTTTGGTGGATAGTTTCTCTAGATTTAGAATTCTTGGCTGAGCCTTTTTCTTTTTCTTATTTCAGTGCTTTTAAGATGTTGTTCTATTGTCAGCTGACCTCAGTTGTTACAGATAAGAAGGTAATGAAGTAAGAATGCTTATTGTTGTAAAACATGCTTAATGTTGTTTCCCTGAATATAATATATTGTTTTTCTCTGGCTACCTTCAAGATTTTCTCTTAATCTTTGGAGTTCATCAGTTTAACTATGATGTGCCTTGGTATGGTTTTCTTTGTAATAATTCTTTATGGGGCTTGTTGTTTCTTGGATCTGCATGTTCATGTTCATTTTTTTTTTTTTTAATTTTGTAAGTTTCAACCATTAAGTCTCTAAAGTGTTTCTTTGTTAGTGTTTTTTCTGATTCATTTTCAATTCTCACCTTCTGGGACTTCAATTCCACGTATACTAGACCTCTTGATTCTGTCCCACTCTCTCCGAGACTCTATTCATTTTCCTTTAATATTTTGTTTTCCCCTAATTGTTTCCAAATTAATAACTTCTATTGCTCTATCTTCAAGTTTACTTACTGTTTTTTTTTCTGCTATCTCTAATATGTTGTTAATCTTGTCCAGTGAATTTTTTATTTTAGTTAATGTATTTTTCAGTTCTATAATTTTTAATTTAGTTTTTTTTTTTTTTTGGTTTCTAACTCTCTGCTAAAATTTCCCATTGTTAATTCATTATATTTTCCTTTAAATTTGTATTTATTTATAATAGCAATTTAAAAATCTTTATTTTTTAAGTATCTGAATCATTTGGGAACTAGATTTTAATAAGTGCTTTTTGTCCTAACCATGGATCACATTTTCCTATATCTTTGCGTATATTGTGTTTTTTATTGTATACTGGACATTATGACAACCATGTTGTAAAGACTCTGGATTCAGTTATATTCCTCTGAAGAGTATTAATTTTGTTCTGACAGGTAGTTAACTTGGCTAGACTTAAAACCCAAACTGTATTTCCCTTATATGGGCAGCAACTAGAATCTCTTCCCAAGTCTTTTATCTTCCAGCTGCTGCTTTTTCACCAGGCTTACCAGGGTCTCTCGGAGGCAGGTACAGTTTAGTGGTCAAACAAGAGTTTGGGTGAAATTTATACACAGATTATGAGATTCATTTTCTCTGTAGCTCCCTCTCTTCCAGGATGTTCCCCCTGAATTTTCCAGCCTAGAACTCTGTCCTTTTTTATCCCAAGCCAGTAACTTTCTGTTACCCAGAACCTGGTGCAGATTGGGATGTACTCTCAGGCAAAAGGGTGCATACTTACAAATCTCACTGATTGCAGTTCTATCTTTCAAGGATAGATGCCCTCTAGTATCTGAGTGCTTTGTTGTTCCCCAGTGCTTTCAAACAGTTAGGGGTTTTATTATATTATGTATATAGTATAATTGTTATCTGCAAGAAGGTTATTCTGGCTGAGTTACTCTGCCATTTCTAAAAGCCTACATCTAATATATTTTCTTACATTCTGTTTTTTCCAGTTAATATATAATTTGTCTTGTTGCAAGGCTATTTACGGTGTGATGTGCTTATATTCTCTGATAGGTATATTCATCATATCTGTTGGTTATTTGAATTCAGAGCCTTTAATGTGATCTTCACGTAAGAAATGTGAAGCTCTCAAGTCATAACATTTTTCTCTGAAGTCAGCTCAGTCTGTAAAACCTGGTAAAGCGTTATTAGAAGGTAAAAAAATCACTCATTTTATGTTATAAAGCCAAATTGAGTCTTTCAATGAATTCAACTTTTAGCAATATACTTCTTTGATTTAAAAAAATTTATTAAGGTATAGTTGATTTACAATGTTATATTAGATGTACAACATTGTGATTCAAAATTTTTATAGGTTATACTCCATTTAAACTTATTATAAAATATTGGCTATATTCCACATGCTGTACAATATATCCTTGTTGCTTATTTATTTTATACATAATTACTTTGTATCTGCTAATCCCCTACCCCTACCTTGCCCCTCCCCCATTCCCTCTCCCCAATGGTAACCACTAGTTCTCTTATCTATTAGTCTGTTTCTGTTTTGTTATATATAGTCTTTTGTTTTATTTTTTAGATTCCACACATAAGTGATAACCTACAGTTTTTGTCTTTCTCTGTCTGACTTATTTCACTAAGCGTAATACCCTCTAAGTTCATCCATGTTGTTGCAGATGGCACAATTTCATTCTTTTTTATAGCTGAGTAGTATTCCATTGTATGTATAAACTACACCTTCTTTAGCCATTCATCTGTTGATGGACACTTGGGTTGCTTCCATATCTTGGCTATTGTAAATAATGCTGCTATGAACATTGGGGTGCATGTATCTTTTCAAATTAGTGTTTTCATTTTCATCAGATATATACCCAGGAGTGGAATTGCTGGGTCATTTGTTAGTTCTGTTTTTGTTTTTTTTGAGGAATCTCCACACTGTTTTCTGCAGGGGCTGCACCAATTTACATTCCCACCATCAGTGTATGAGGGTTCCCTTTTCTCCACATCCTTACCAACTCTTGTTATTTGTGGTGTTTTTGATGATAACCATTCTGACAGGTATGAGGTGATATCGTTGTGGTTTTGATTTGCATTTCTCTGATTATTAGCAATGTTGAGCATCTTTTCATGTGCCTGTTGGACATTTGGGTTTTTTTGTTTTGTTCTAAGTAATTAATTTATTTTTTATTATTTATTTGGCAGTGTCAGGTCTTAGTTGCAGCACACGGGATCTTCATTGCGGCACACGGGATCTTTCATTGCAGCATGCAGGCTCTTCATTGCAGCATACAGGCCTCTCTCCAGTTGTGGTGTGCAGGCTTAGTTGCCCCACAGCATGTGGGATCTTAGTTGTCTGACCAGGAATTGAACCTGCTTCCCTTAAATTGGAAGGTGGATTCTTAACCACTGGACAACCAGGGAAGTCCCCTGTTGGGCACTTGTGTGTCTTGTTTGTCTATTCAGGTCTTCTTTCCATTTTTTAATCAGGTTATTTGTTTTTTTGATATTGAATTATATGAGCTGTTTATGTCTTTTGAATATTAACCCATTATGAGTTGTATCATTTGCAAATGTCCTCCCCCATTTGGTAGGTTGTCTTTTTATTTTGTTGATGGTTTCCTTTGCTGTGCAATGCTTTGAAGTTTAATTAGGTCCCATTTGTTTATTTTTGTTTCTGTTTCCTTTGCCTTAGGAAATAGATCCAAAATAATATTGCTAAGATTTATGGGATAGAGTGTTCTGCCTGTTTTTTTCTAGGAGTTTTATGGTTTCAGGTCTTACATTTAGGTCTTTAATCCATTTTGAGTTTATTTTTCTAAGGTGTGAGATAATGTTCTAATCTCATTATTTTACATGTAGCCATCCAGTTTTTCCAGCACCTCTTGCTGAAGAGACTGTCTTTTCTCCATTGTATGTTCTTGCCTCCTTTGTTGTAGATTAATTAACCATAAGTGCATAAGTTTATTTCTGGACTAGGCTCTCTATTCTGTTCCACTGATGTATGTGTCTGTTTTTGTGCCAATACCATACTGTTTTGATGACTCTAGCTTTGTAGTATAGTCTGAAGTCAGGGTGCATGATACCACCGGCTCTGTTTTTTCTTTTTCTCAAGATCGTTTTGGCTATTTGGGGTCTTAAATGTTTCCATACAAAGTAATATAATTTAATTATTTAATTCATTAAATAATAGTATGTTTATAGTCACAATCAGTAACTAAACCATTTCCTTGTTTTTCTCATTAAAATTTTTTTTCATTCTTCTGATTTTAAAAAATTGGTTTTTGTTCTTCTACTCCATAAATTTATGGAGAAGTGTTGTGTTTTTCTGCTTTACTTTTACAGTCCTCAGCCAGTTTTTGGCTTAAAAACATTCAGTAGTGTTTTATAGTTTTTGTGGGAACAAGTTCACCTTTCCACAGATCACACTGAAGTTTGTTCAAGGAAGATTTAGCTAAAGTTTATTCATTCAGTTATTCATCAAATGTTTATTATATTTAAGGCACTGTGTGAGGCATAAGGGATACTAGAATAAATAAGACACTGTCCAGATCCTCCAAAGGCTCATAGTCTATTAGGAAAGATAGAGAAGTAATTTAAAATAGCAACAAATTAAAATGAGTGCTACTGGTGATAAATATAAGAAGAAATTATAAATTCACAGGAAGGATTTAATTAGGCTTTGAGTGATCTAGAAAGTCTACTTAAGGATCAACAATAGTACATGAGTTTGAAAGATGACTGTGCTTGCCAGAAGCAAGAACTCAAGGAAAAAATATCACAGATCCAGGGCACTGCAAGTACTTTATCATAACAGAACACAGTAAGGAAGTGCAGAATAGCAGAAAATGAGACTAGAAGAGTAGATCGGGCCAAAAAAAGAAAATAATGCCCTTGTGAATTATACTTGATATACAAGTATTATATCTGAGTTTTATTCTGTGGATTATGGGAAGTCAGTGCAAAATTTTAAGCAGGAGTAATGATCATATCTGAGTTTTTGAAATATCATTCTGGTTGCAGAGAGGAGAAGTATTATGTCAGAGGTTGGCAAACTTGGTTGGCAAACTTTATCTATAGAGGGCCAGATCATAAATATTTTGGGCTTTGTGGGCCAGGCAGTCTCTGTCACAACTACTCAGCTGTGCTGCTGTAGCATAAAAACAACAGTAAACAACAGGTAAATAAATAAGGATAGCTGTGTTCCAATAAAATATTTTTTTTAAAAAACGGGTAACAGACTGGATTTGGCCCATGAGCTATATAGTTTGCCAATCCCTGAATTAGATGATTTGTCCCAAAGCAACAAGATCAGTTAGGAAGTGATTGCAGTAATCCAAAGAGTGATAATGAGAGCTTGAACTGAAGCAGTGGATATGAAATTGCAGAGAAGGACATGATTCCAGAAACATTAAGAAGGTAGAAATGTCAGGACTTGATAACAAATTGGATGTTGTGGCTGAGGGGACAGAAGTCGGGGAGGACTCCAGAGTTTATAGTTTTAGTGATTGGAAAGATCATGTTGCCACCAATAAAAATGGAAAAAATAAAAGGTCAGGAGATTCAGTGATGCAAAGATTTCACCAGGTCATGAGTTATAGTTTTTTTTAATTGTTGCAATACAATAAGTATTTTTAATCACAAAATGTGTAATAAACATGGTTAATATAAAATTATATTTTTTCCACTTAATCTGTAGACTATTCTGTTCTAGGAAATTAAGTCTGCTCACTTAAGCTGTAAATGAACTCTCTCACCAGTCCTGTATGACTTAGGTTCCCTTGATAAACAGAAAACTTTAGACTCTCTTGGCCTAACTTTTTCTTTTCATACTGTTTGAGATAAAAATACTTCTAGCAGTTTCAGATCTACTAAAAACGTGTGAAAACACTTTCTCCTATACCTTGTAGGCCCTGTTTACACAAAATGCTGAATTGATGGACCATAAATCTCACCCAGTTGGCAATTCCCAAGTTCCTACGTAACACACTTGATCTCTATTGCTTTAGTATGAATGAGTATCAGATCATGTGAGAGGAGAATATGTGTGGTGTAAAAACTCAGATGATACGGGCTTCCCTGGTGGCACAATGGGTAAGCATCCTCCTGCCAATGCAGGGAACATGGGTTTGATCCCTGGTCCAGGAAGATCCCACATGCTGCAGAGCAACTAAGCCTGTGCGCCACAACTACTGAGCCTGTGCTCTTGAGCCTGTGCGCCACAACTACTGAAGCCCATGCACCCTAGAGCTCGCACACTGCAGCTACTGAGCCGATGTGCTGCAACTACTGAAGCCTGCGTACCTAGAACTCATGCTCTGCAACAAGAGAAGCCACCGCAATGAGAAGATCGCGCACCGCAACGAAGAGTAGCCCCGGCTCACCGCAACTAGAGAAAGCCCACGCGCAGCAATGAAGACCCAATGCAGCCAAAAAAAGAAATAAAATTTTTTTTAAAAATTGAAAATAGTACACTTGGTATTAAGAGGGTTATGAAAATAAAGTAATAATAGTGTTTTAAAAAATAAATAAAAACACAGAGGATAAAACTCAGAAAGAAATAAAGCTCTGGAAAATAAATCATTACCCTATGTATCCTACTTATAGTGATTGTAATTTATAGAAGTCAGTTGTCAGTAACTATAAAGCCAGCTGGTATTATGTCCATCCTCATTTCTTCTCTTGCTTTTCTTTTTTCTGTTCTCTGTTAGTTCCTTTCCTATTTCTCTTTTGCCATACCTTTCTTCTCCTTTTCAAGTTTCACTCTCTCTCTTTTCATCTTCTCATCATCTTCCTTATTTCTAGTCCTATTTTTAGCTCCCTTTCTTCATCTAGTCAAACACATGTTTTTCTGAGGAACTATCACAACTTTTTTTAAAGTTAACCTTCATTAACTAAGCGTTCCTTTTAAACTGGAGAGAGACAAAGATTGATGGAGAGAATTGTTTTCTGATTTTTTAAACCTAAAGCATGCTATATAATGAGAATATACAAAAGAATACTGCTTTAAGTCATTTTATGAGTAGTATATAAGGGATACATCCAGGGTTGGTGGTGCCTAAAGCTAAATAGTACAAAATTAAGTATGAGAGTAAATAATTACTTTTAACAAAAGCAATCAAAACAGACTGAAAATTTTTTAAAGATTACAAATACTATATACATCTCAAATACCAGAAAAATAATGTAGTATTTTTGTGAATTAACTATGTGACACACCTCTATGATAATTTCCCACCCCACCCCCATCCTTTGGCTTCATATTCTTCGACTCCTTCTTCAAATGGCAATGAGTTTACAATATTCCCTGTAGAAAGAATAATAGTCCAGCTACAAGTTTGTGCCCTAAAACAGGAGCATGAAATAAGTCCTATCTCATGCAATTCCTATTAATAAAGAACAAAATGAGTAGTACATTTGCAACTGCCTCTGCTCCATTATCAAATACGTTCCTGACAAGAGAAAAACTCCATTTTGATTGGAGTCTGATTGGAGTGAGAAACAAATCCTATAACTTTTCACATATGATGATTGGAACAATCTTCCTAAGATCAGTTCTAGTCAATACATTTCCAGCATATTTGTCCTCCACTACCCACATATTACTGGTGGAAGCCTTCCATGATAATTCCAAGCAGAGGGGAAACATTGCAGGATTAGAGAAAGGGCATGGAAGGACTCTGAACAGTGCTTACTTATCTAATTAATATTTCAAAGAAAGTTGATAGCAAGAAATTGTACTGTCCTGATGATTTACTGAAAATAGTTTACCAGGAGCAACATGCTACTGAGAATCTACTAAGCTTCTCAAAAAGAAAACCATTTTCATTCTGAGGAAGGTTTTATTTTTTACATTTTTTTCCGTCAACCTTTTCCATTTTAAGAGTTTGTAGAAGAACGGCTTAAGACCACTCAGTGGTTGTTCCTACCCACTCAGTGGCCTGAGCAGTGGGAGCTGCACACCAGTCTTCAGTGGGGAACTTCTGAGTAGGCACAGAGGGCACCTGCACACCTTCAGACCACTCTGCCACTTCAGGTTGGGCAGCAGTGAACTCAGGAGCTAGAGCGGTCCATTCACCCTGAAATTCCTCCTTGGTCACAGCCTTCTCAGCTGCCACCTGCTCTTCCTTTTCAATCTCTTCTGGATCTCTGTAGAAGTAGAGATCAGACATGACCTCCCATGGTTGTTCACAGAAGATGGTGCCATGCATGCGCAGAACTTCCCGGGCAAGCATACACCGCATCAAGCCCACTGAGTGAACTCCCTTGTTGTTGCATGGGATGGCAATGTCCACATAACACAGAGGAGAGTCTGTGTTACACAGAGCAATGGTAGGCAGGTTAACATAAGAGGCCTCTGTGAGAGGCTGGTGGTCACCCCTGGGATCAGTAATCACCAGAAATCTTGGCTCCCGAAAGGCTTCCTGGATATGGTTCGTGAAGGTTCCAGGAGTGAAGCGGCCAGCAATAGGAGTGGCTCCAATGGCAGCAGCAAACTTCAGCGCAGCTCACTCGCCAGTATTCCTGGAGGATATGACACTGACATCAGCTGGGTTTTCAATGGCAACAATGGCATGAGCTGCCAACAGAAGCTTCTCCCAGGTTCTCTTCAGATTTATGATGTAGATGCCACCACTTTTCCTTTTGTAGATGTACTATTCCATTTGAAAGTCAAGGTTGGTGCTACCTAAGTGGGTTTCTGCTGCAAGGAATATGAGGACATCCTCCTCCTTCATTTGCAGGACATCAAGTGCTCCAAACATTGTGAACGTTTCCATTTAAGTTACGATGGGAATCCAGAACAATGCCGTATGGACCCCTGTCTGGGTAGCGGGGAAAGGAACAAGTTTTTGTTTTTAGTGGTGTTCTGATGTCAGCAAGATTTGGGAAAACAGTCTCCAGTAATTCCAGGTTAACAAACTTTGCCTATTTCCCCCCTTTCTTTTGAAAATCCTGCCGACAGGTAACAATTATCAATTAGTGCACACCAAACTCTAAATAACTGAGAAGAGCATTTCTCAGTCTGTGTTCTTTGGAACACTCGTTTCCAGCAATGTTAGTCGTATTATATGAAATGCTGCACGCTCTCTCTTCTTTGAGTGTCAAAAGACATATTTGTATGATAAAGACTCAGTGAATTTTGCATAGATAAACCTATTTAACATTGTTTAACGAAGTTTTTCCCAAATGTGTATGACTGTGGAATCACACACACACACACACACACACACACACACTTACTTGTGGGGTTAGGGGGGCAGTTAGTGAAATAGCTAAAAGAGTATTCTGTAGTTTGGAAAATGCCCTCTCCCAAAGAAATCAAAACCAGAGCTAAAAGAATGAGACTTCAAGCCTAGAATTTTAGGTGAATGGAGACAGTAGGCATTTTATAGCTCCTAAAATCGTATCAGTAGGCAGTCATTTGTCATTATTCAATATAAAGACCCTGATCAAGGCTATTGCTATGTCAGTAATTGTAAAAGGATATGTCCAGTAATTCAGTCCATCTGATTTCCCAGGCCTTGTAAATATCTGCTTCAATGTGGTACACAGAAAAGCTGTAGCAGATTGGGCATATTTTGAGCCACAGGCAAAATATTCTAAGTTCAAGCATTTATTGAATTTTACTTGCCAGTTTTCATGGCATGTGTGATATTTTTAGCTGACTAGTGATAGTCATTCAATCCAACAATATTACACATTTTATATGAGAAATGAGCTAGTATATTGACAAAGACTCTCTCCTTGACCAAACTTTAGTCAGGCTCCCCAGAACTCTCTTCTTATGTAGGTCTAGACCTTTGGACTTCCCTGTCTATCTTTATATCACCCAATTTTAGCAAAAACCCTGTTTAGTCAGTTTTGCAGGAATCTCCACCCTCAATATCTGATCAAATTCCTTATTCCGCCATCTTCCCCCAGGGGATATCTGATCACCCTGGCCTACCTTCAGCAAGAATCCTATCAAGTCAGTTTAGCCAAAATTCTCCCTTACCTTGATGTTTCCTCTAAGTAATTTTCCATCTACTGACCCCCACCCTGCTCCTTGGTTATAAATCTCCACTTCCGCATATTGTTTTTAGAATTGAGCCCAGTTCTATATTGCGGTCTCTTTTCCCATATTGCAGTAGTTCCTGAATAAAATCTGTTTCTACTGCCTTAAGTACTCTCCATCTCTGGTTTTTCCTTGACAATATGCAAGATTGTAATCATTAATTTGCAGCAAAAAGTAAAGAACACTTGCATTAACTTGGGAAGGCCTTATTAAAAGTACTAGAGTATGTTGAAAAATTAGACTGACAGCTTTGAAACACAAAGTCCTCTGTTTATCCATAAAACTGCTATATGATTGCCACCAGCAATTCTAAGCTTCCTTTATGAGTGAACCTCTGTCTGCCCCTTTAGAGAGTGAGAAAAGGGCTCAGACTCCAGACCCGTTCAATTTTTGGCTCCTCTGCTCAGACTGCCAATTAGAGCATCTTGTGATATGGACATCTGTCCACTGGACTGAGACCAGCTCATTTCACAAAGCAGTTGTCAAATGATAGCAACTTTCTGTGACAACCTGTGTTGGATTCAGACCCATGCCCTTGGAGGTTATGTGGCTTCCTCTCCTCTCTCTAAATCCTTTAAATGCCCAGAACTTAGGCACACTAATTTTCAAAGCTAACTAACTATAAAATCAGAGTCATCCTCATTTCCCTTAATTCATGGAAATTTTACTGGTGCTTGCATTTATTGTAGAAAAATGATCTCCTAAGCAAATTTTTATTCTTGAAAATCTTGGCATTATTTCAAGTCATTTTGAAAGAAATGTATATGTTTAACATTGTCTCAGTGAGCGCTTTTTGAGCACCTAGTACCTGTTAGGTAGTGTGAAAATGCTACCAGTGTCCCTTTTTGTTCCTGAATATATCTACTGAATAGCTGAGAAATTCATTTTAGCTCTTCACTGTGACTAGTTTTTTTTTTCTTTTGATTGTTTTTGTTTTTAATTTAGTACAGTGCAGGATAAGAGGAGCAAAAAGTTTTATAAGGGGAAAGGTAATGTTTGAAATTATATTAGTTTGAATTTAGTTTAGTTCCTCAACTATATATAATTACTTTGAAGAGGAAAAATCATAAGAATAACTTTATTGTTATATTTTTGCCAGTGGGTGTGTGAAGTGATTTAACTTACAGGTAATGATTATATAATTGTATTGATACAGGGCATACAGCCTACCAAGCTTAGTGAGTCTTCCAAACTGACAAGAGGAGGTGTAAAAATTCTGCCTGCTTCTTTTCTGTTTCATATCCCTGTCTTTACAAAGGAGAGAAGTCTTTCTCACAAGTGAGGGAGGGCGGTGGTAAGTGAGGGAGGGCGGTGGTAAGTGAGGCATCAAAGCTCCAAGATCACAGATATAAATGCATCAAGACAATGTGTCAATTTCTTGTGGTATAATTTAAAAATTAATTGGGTGGTGGTGAAACTACCCAGCCCAAATGATGACTGTGCCGTAAGAGATACAATTCAAATGGCTGTCAAAAGCTACCTACCATTCAGAAATGAAGTTCTAAACTTTACAGAGCGGAATTAAGAGACAAATTAATCTCACTGAACTGTTCCATGTTGTTTGTCCCTGTTTTACCTCTTTAGGACACATTTGTTGCATAAACCCAACCATTTATTTGGACAGGAAAAAGCAACACAAAATATGAAGGTCTAGTGATAGCACTGTATCCTGAGGTAATTAAAATTTCTATTTTTGCAGCCAATGGCCCCTGTAGCCATAGCTGATTAAAAGTACAAAAATTTAGATCTGGAGAATAATTGTGCCAAGGACAATGCTTGACCAAATGTAATTAGCTGAATTTAGATAAATTCTCAATCTGGCTTTCTCTAACTTGAATAGAAAAATCACACACTTCATTGAACATGAATAGATTTGAAAATGAACATTTGGATTATATGTGAGGATATTTTTCCCAGAATAATAGGCCCAAGATTTTTCGATATGCTAAGTGGAAACTCTCTGTTGACCCAAAGACTAGATCAGCCTTCTGTTTTTACTCTGTAGTTCTATTTGCTGATTTTTGTTAATATTTATCATAAGAGAAATAGGAGGCAAGGGAAAGCAGGAGAATAACAAATCCAGTTAAATCCTTACTCTTTGTTTTTGCAGTGCTTCTTGTTCTTTTTCTAGAGAGAATTAGAGATAAATGGTATGGTATTATATTTGCTCAGATAGCAATACAAAAATGCCTATTTCCATCATTTTCAGTAATAGACTTTCAAGCTATATTTTCCTGAAACTTGATCCTCATTATTCCAGTAATATTTAAGCTATTAATTTCTCCAGAGAGTGCTTTTTGAAAATGGTAAATTATAAGACAAATCCCCAAATTACATTTTCTTTAATTTACAGTATTGTTCAAGCTCTACTGTTAGCATAAATGAATAGTCTGAGCTGCAGTCTGAAATAAAGCCTTGCACGTTAAACAGTTGGCTTGGAAATGGAAACATTAAGAATATGATTGAAATTTTTTACAGAAGATGAAATAACAGCATGCGTAAAAGCTCATTTATGATAATTCTAACATTTCTGCTAGAGTTATGTAAAAGTAACAACATTTACCAAAAGAAAAAAAAAAAAAGGAAGAAAGAAAGAAAGGTGAATGGTTTCACTTCTAACCAATTGCAATGATATCAATTTTGCCCTTAGTGAAAAGTGATTTTCACAGTTATATACATTTCATTTTTTTCTAAGTTATAAGCTTACCCTCTTGAAGGAAGAAAAAAGGCTTTTCAAAACAGAAGTCAATTGAAGCAAAAGTTGTCGTGTTTGACGTCTAAAATGCAGTCATATCACAAACACGCTAAAATAGCAATAAATACAGTCAAAGAACATGTTACCCTGAAAGACATTGAGGTCTACAAAGGTCTAGAAACATCAGTACATTTATCTTATTATAAAAAGACATTAATTATGCTAATGTGCAAGGAAATCATGTGAAATTTCTCTCAGAATCTAAAGGTATATATATATAGATAGATAGATAGATAGATAGATAATTTTTTTTTAATTTTAATTTTTTGCAGTACGTGGGCCTCTCACTGTTGTGGTCTCTCCCGTTGCAGAGCACAGGCTCCGGACGCACAGGCTCAGCGGCCATGGCTCACGGAGCCAGCCTCTCCGCGGCATGTGGGATCTTCCCGGACCGGGGCGCGAACCTGTGTTCCCTGCATCGGCAGGCGGACTCTCAACCACTGCGCCACCAGGGAAGCCCTAAAGGTATATTTTAAATCACTTATTTAGGCAATCTCGTTTCACCCTAGTAGTTATATCTGTTTGCTTTATTTTTGTTTTTCCTTTGTTAGGGGTGGGGTCTTGAGAAAGGAAGATAGAAAATACTTTTTATAAAATTATGAAGAAAGCTGGTCTTCTTAAAGATATTGATAATCTGATGAATTGCCAATAACCATCTAAGGTCTAAGCAAGCATTTGTAATTCTTCAAATGAAAAACTTTAAATTCACTCAGAGACTAAGAAAATCACTTCCTCCATCTAGTGGTAACTGATTGCAATTTCTCCCTAATTCTAAAACACATTTCAGCTTCTTAAAAATGTCATTTTGTTCTTATACCCATTCTTGTGTCAGATCGTTGTATTTATGCGGAAAATTAAGCTAAATTTTGTTAGTTTTCTGAAAGACTTTACTACCGTCTGAAGAGATGTGGCATTACTATCTGCAATATTTCACCCTTAAGCCAAAATAAGTAAAGCATAGTCCCTGTTTACAATCTAGTCAGGGAGACCTGACATATATGTATAAAGCGGGGGGGGGGGGGGGGAGGGGAATGGATAAAAGAGAGCACTTACTAATTATCAAATGAGTGATAAAGGCAGGTACTATTGTACAAGAACTCTGAGGAAGGTGTGGTTTTTGATGGTCACCATTGATTGGAAAAGGCTTTTCATCATGGGATGATGGAATACATGGAACTGAAATGGCCTTTAAAGAGATGGTAGGAATTACATAACCAGTTAATAGGCAAATTTTAAGGGTTTTGAACAGAAAACTGACATATTGAGCTTTGGGAAGATCCTCTGGCATTGGTGTGTAGGATAGTTTGATGTGGGCAGAGAACTTATTATATATATTTGAACCCATATTTTCCCCCAGCACAAGCAATACTAAGACATCTGCTGCCCTGGTTACATGGTACTTTGTTCCTCACCTCTCTGGGCACATAATACTTCCTTATGAGATGTTATAAGTCTAGAATTAGCTCTATGATAATTTAGACTCATATAAGTGATCCCTTCAAAAAATATTCATAAGCATGTCTAAAATGTAGGTTTAGTAAGTATATCTTCCTCAACACTGATGTCCATTCCAACTGCATTTATATTTGGGATTCAGACATCACAATGATAGTAGTAATCATTAAAATTTCCATTTGTTGAGGATAATATGCCAGGCACTAAGTTAGGTGCATTTGTTCAGTGAATACTTGCTGAGTGCTTATTATGTGCCAGGTAGGTTGTTAGTAATTCTTAGGATAATCTAATGAGTTAGTTATATTCCTCCAATTTTACAGATAAGAAAACTAAAGATTAAAGGGGTTAAGTATCATTCCCATAGTTGATAGCTAGTATATCTTTGATTTCAACCCAGATCTCTCTGATTCAGTAAGATGTGTCAGAGGTGGAACTGAAGAAGTATTTGGCCAGGATACAAGATTTCTGAATGCCTGTACCTCATTCTTTCATAGCAATACCTTTCTTTTCCCTCCCCTTCCCTCCATCCAAACTACCCTAGCCCCCTTGCAAGGGTTATTGACACAGAGCCCAAAGCCAGGTAAATGTGACTTCCTTATTACTATAAAACTTTTGTCCAAAGCCTCAGAGTATGAACTAAACAGGAACCAGTAACCACATCCCTTTTCATAGCTTGGTGTTTCTCAAACTCTCTTCCTAAGAAACAGTTTAAAAGATGTTATTTCATTTGCCATATTAAAGTATCCTGTGACCAAAAATATCATGGAATTACTGAATTGTATATTTTCCTCTTGGTGTTTAAAAATACACATTAACAGATTAAGAACTGAGAAGTCCCACAGGAAAACAAAGATTGGGTAAGTCCGCTAGAGACAGTTTTTCTCAAATTTGTTTGACCAAGAATTCTCTTACCATAAAACTAATAACACACTGCAGAACAGTGTCCCATGGCCCAGCTATCACAATGACAGACTTAAGCAAGCTAAAAATATGCTAAAAATTAATCCCCTCCAATCTTCCACTGGAATTAATGTAGCTCCTTCAACACCTATAAAATTGAGTTTCTCTGACCCCAAACATTTCATGTGCTCACTATTCGTAAATGCCAGTGATGCAGCATGGTACATAAAGAATATGATTGCAAGCCTCACACTCACAAAAAAAATTAGAAAACACACTTCCAGAATAAATATGACCACTGCTTCAGCAATTTACAGTGCAAGAATCAATTACTTTTAAATAGCATTCCCCAAACAAAACCAATGCAATCAAATCAGGAAATACTGAAATCTAGAACCATGTGATTCTTAACCAGCCATAAACTATAACAAAGAAAACAGAAGAGAGGAAAAGAAAAAAAGCTTCTTGGTTTCAGCTTCCCTAGGATGCCAGTCAATCCATGTCACTTGTCTCAAGTCTCCCATCTGTGAACTTAAATTTCACTTGGGAGAAAGAGCCCATGAGGCTAACTGTGACCCTAGAATTCCATATCCTGAGGGGAAAGGGGAGCAGATGGGAAATCTATCATTTATGCACACTGCTGCACTGCCACTCTCAGAGAGTACTTGAAACACTCCTGCTTTCTTTCAAATTTTAGAAATTGCATTTTGGGCACTACCACTCGTAAAGTCTTCTCTGAAGCCCCATTCTCCACCTACCATCTATCCTGTATATCTAAAACCTCAAATTTTCTCTTTCTACCTCTCCTTGGTCCCTGCATTCCTAGCACCCGAGTCTGAATTGACAGTGGTCTCCCTCTAGGAAACAGCTTCTGTGCTTTCTTATGAGCAAAGAGCACCACATTTATATCATGCAGTTCACACAGTCCTAATCTCCTGTACTTCCTCCTGTGTTTCTTCTCCTCAGTGAGATCCCACAATATGATGGCCGAGGGCTGCCAAGATGCTGCTGCCCCTGCCTTCTCCTCTTAAATTCCTCAGGCCAGTCCTTCCATCTTCCTAGCAGAGGTAGCCCTTTTTTTCCCCCACATTTGCCCCAGCTGAAAAGAATCGCTCAGCAGTTTTCTGAACTGGACCTGCTGGTGGTGATGCAGCTTAAAGGGTCTACTGATATATAATATCCATGTGCTCATAATACAACCTAGACCTGAATTGATGTTTTCACCTGAAGTCCATAACAGAAGTCATCTGGAGAAAGCAGATAGATCCCCCAAAAATGAAAGAGAGAAGCCTAAGACAAACTTCACGCTTTCAAGCTTATGAAAATATTTGTCAAGTTGCCTGGACAAACAAACATCTTTGTGGTGAGAAACTCTAGAAGGAATTTATCATGAGAGTATTTTTATTTACCATTACTTGGCAACTAATGAACAGTGCTTTGATTCTTATTTTGTAGGAAATACAAGAAGAGCTGATGAGGTTCTCAGCTTTAAAAGACATGGTCTCCTACCTTCCACAATTTATTTTGATACTTATATGTGTCCTACAGTATTTGCTGCTAACACTACATGATGAGTAGCAAGCTCAAAGTTACAATAAATTATGCATAATGTAGTCTCTTGGAAGGTCTATAAATACAGTGTGAAGTGTTCAGCTTGTTATTTGATGCAACATCTGAAATCAGATTGCTTTGATGCAAATGTTTATCTCAATATTATAATTGTGGCATGAATTCTGAATTTATTTTGTTTGTAAAGAACATTTTATTAATTGGTTACACTAGTCTCAAGGGTATTCAATTTTTCTAAAGACATCAGTGTCAAAACTTCTGCAAATATAAAATAATAACTCATTTTTAAAAGAAGAGAACTTTTATTAAGTGATTTTAAAAATACCATTTGGAGAATGTAAGTACTCCCAGGGGGTATATTTTCTAAACATTTCTAGGCATTGAGGAATTTACTAATTTTATTATTTATTGTTTCTCATTATCATCCCTTGTAATTTCTTTTGACAAAATCAGAGTACAAGGATCTTATCTTTGTGTTCAGTTGTTATGAACTAAAATATCCAAGAAATTTTCCTTTATGTTCTAATAAAATTATCTGTAATTCTTGCTTCTCTTCCATTCATATATATTGTCAAACTATTGATTGGGATGAATCTTTGTATAGGACAATATTGCCTTCATTTGTTCCCATTTAAGGGTATGACTTTCAAGAATGAAATTGAACTTTATGTATGAACTTTATGTATGAAATTTATTTGAGACTGAATTTAAGGTAAGATTCTTTCAACAGACTTGGGTTTTCCTCTAAAAAATATCTGTGGGGACTATAACCTAGAAGCACTTTTTTTAAAAATTCTCACCTTGGATTTTGGGGGTGAGGGCACATAGATAGTAGGAATTCCTGCTCCACAACCCCACTCTCAAGATCCCTTGTGTCAGTTCAGGTCTTCCAAAAATCAAATGCCCAAACAGGATTAGACACATAAGAAATTTATGGGAAAAACAAACAAAAACGCCTGGGGGATGAGAACAGGGGTAAATAGGGAGAGCCTTCAGAACATATTATCAGAAGATTTCAGATTATAGTGTCATTCTGAGAAAGCCTTGGCCAAACCAATGGTGTGTCCCTGAGCAACAGTGGCCCTTAGAGGAGTCCCATGTTTGGCAGAAATAGCTCAGCTCTAGTACCTCTGCCAAGCTCAGTCATTGACTAAAAGCACGTCTTCGGGAGTGTGACCTCATCATATATGCCACAGTACAGCAGGTGGAGGCTGTAAGTCAGCTAAGCACCCAAACAACAGATTCTCTTGAAGGGAGATCTGAGTGGTGCACCTCCATGGGCACCTCACAAGTGCTGGGGAGAGTATTTTTCTTATTTCATCATGATGGTGTCTCCTTAATTTGAATGGAAGAGCAACTATGCCACCTTCAGAAATTTTAGAGTTGTCATCCCAGCATTATCATGGGAGCCCAATGAGGTCCCCATAACGGATGTGAAAAATCAAGAAATGAAACATAAACAGGAACTGTCTTCAAAAGTCTGTGCTCAACCCGGAGGCCAGTTCATGATATTGGTGAAAGCAGGGGAAGACAGAGACAATGCTATAGGGCAGATGTAGGTGATTACCACCACGTGCTAGGACACATGAAACAGCTAGGAATTATCATTGAACCAGGAAGGAACAATGTGAAGCTAGATTTCCAGCTAGTTAGATAAGCTCCAATTATAAGTCTCTTGTTTGAATATTATTTTATGAACCAGGCTGTGGGCTAGGAAAACTTGGGCTACACATAGTTTTAAATGGAAACCTGTCATTTCCCCTTCAATGTCCCACTCAAGGACCTAGTATATAATACATAGAACGGAAGAGATTACATCACACACCCACACAAAACAAAGCATACAAAACGTATCCTGACCACTGTATCTTCTGTCTCATTCAATGGCGTAATCATCATAATCATTATTTAGTCACCCAGCTAGAAAACTAAGAAGTATCCTTCTCTCTTTCACTTTTACTTTGCGTAATTTAATCAAGTTATCAAATCTTATTAATTCTGCCATAAAAACTCTTTTGTCTGCTCTCTCTTCCTCTTACACCTCTAATTAGAACATTTTCCTGTGTAAAAACCTCATATAGCTCCATAATGCATGTAGCACACACTTCAACATTCTTTATATGGCATGAAGAGTCACAACCCAACATAAACCTCACTTTTCTACATTGACCATCCAACACTCATCCTTCATTCATTTATTCAGCAAATATTTCTTAAGTGCCTACTCCGTACCAAGGATGTATATTAGCTGCAGAGTCATCTGAATATTCCATTCTCTTAGTCATGGTCTTTCATGCTTCTATGTCATTGCACGTGGTGTTTCTGATGCCCCTGACTTCACACTCTCAATCATTCAGGACCTAACTTAAATGCCACATCCTCTGTGAAGCTTTCCATGACTCCCTTATGGTATGTTACTCCCTCTTCTGTGCTTCTTTATATATTTGTATATAACTTAATACAACACTTATTACAATAGAATATTCAACTACCCAATGTTTATTAAGTGTCAACTATGTTGCAGGAACAGTGTCAGACACTGAGACATGGGCCCTTCTATTGAAGACCTCAGGGTCTGTTTGTCTGTTTTTTCTTCATTTGACAATGAGCTCCATCAGGATTTACACTTCTTGGTTCCTGAAATATGACAAGGATTCAGCCATTTGTTGGAGAAACAAATTATCAAGTTTGGTTCTGATGCTTTTTTTTTTTTAACCTTATATTTCACATGCTTTTGTTCCAAAACTGTGTTCTCTTAAAGCCAGGCAAAGAAACTTTGTCCTTTCAAGGCCTAGAGATATTATTTAGGACATCCAGTCTGCCAACTCAGTTTGCCTCACAGTGTGATTTGACATTCTTCCTATCAAAAAGTGGTGACTAATTCTCCACCTCTTGAATATGGGCCAACCTTACAAACTTGCTTCTAATGAATAGAAGGCAGCAGAAGGGATGCTGCCTGACTTCTGAGGCTAGGTTAGAAAAGGTGATATCGTTTCCACCTGGTTCATTCTTGGAACCCAGCCACCACTGGGATGCTGCCTTTTAGAACTAAGCCACCACTCTGTGAGGAAGCCAGGTAGCTACATGGAAAGATCACATGTAAGCATTCTGACCACACCTGCAGCCAAGGACCCTTGCTGACAGACAGCCTCAAATGTCAGATGTGAGTGACCCAGCCTTAGATGATTCCAGCCCTCTTAGGTGATGCCAAGGGAAGCAGAGAAGATCTGAACTGATGAGCCCTGCCAAAATGACATGTTTGTGAGCAAAAACAAATGTCATTATTTTAAGGGCGATATTTATTAGGGTAGCAGTGGATAACTGTAATGACAAAGAAATAAATTGCAACCCAAATGCTAAGAGAAGCTCCTCAGAGAAGCTGCCAAATGGATACAAAGGCCACTTTGCAGAGCTGCAAACCCAGAAAGCTACAAAGTTTCATGGGTTCAGTTACTTTTTAAATATGCACTTGAATTATATTACCAGCAGAGCACAAGATACATAGAGTTGATCTAAAGCTTTTCAATGTCATATTATTTATCTTTGTAACAAGTCTCCCTGCTTCTTCTCTTGACCCCCATGCACTCTATTCTCAACACAGCAGCCAAAGTTTTATGTTTAAAACATTAGTCATATAATGTCCCTTTCCTGCTCCAAACCCTTCAGTAGCTTTCCATCTCACACAAAATAAAATTCATATCATTATTATAGCCAAAAAGTCTACATAATCTGACCCTCCAGCTACTTCATCTCCTCCAGCTCTGTCTCATTCACTATTTCAGCCAGTTGACACCCTTCCTATCCCTACAACACACCAAGCACATTTCTGTCTCAGGGTATCATTCCCTCACTTTATTCGTATCTGTTTAAATGTCACTTTATTAGAGAGGATGTCAATGATCTCTCAATTTAAAATAAAACTCCCTCCTTTCTATTAATTTGCTTTGTTATATTTTTCTTCACTGCACTTACCATCATCTGACATATTACCTATATATGTTTACTTGTTTATTTTGTGTCTCCTTCCACTAGAACGTGAGCTCCATGAGAATAGGGACTTTGTTTACTACTCTGTCCTCAGGGCTTAGAACAATACCTGGCACTTAATAATCATTGTTGATTATATGAACGAATGAATATTTTTAAAGAGGAGAGCCAAGACATAAATGGCTTTAAATCATGAATTATTAGATTTTGCTCAGGCAAGATTCCATTTATGCTCATTCTGATTGTCACCAGATCATTAGTAAATGATGTTAGTCATATGACTTGTATTTCTGTTTATAGAAACACAAGGACTTGTAAAGTGATTTTACTAGGAAACATTGACTATGAATTACATATATGAGATGAAAAAAATCACATACTTAAAAGACATAGCTTGAAAAAGCTGAGGTGTAGAAAAATTAATTGGCACTATTTCAGAGGATATAATAGGAAATGTTTTTTCATTTATTTTATCTATCATAAATTTGTTCAAAGATGCTTTAACTGTTAAAGGCTGAAGAGACACAAGTAATGGACAGTTCATGGAAACAACTTATAATGCTGTGATCATTGTTGACATTGTTTTATACATTTTCAGAACTCTTCATCTCTGTGCATAGATCCAAATTTCCATCTGGTATCATGTTCATGTTCATGTTCTTTCTGTCTGGGAGAAGTTCCTTTAACGTTTCTTATAGTTAAAGTCTGAAAAAGTTTTGAAATATCTTTATTTCTTTTTCACTTTCGAAAAGGTTTTCATGGGTATAGAACTCTGGGTTGATTGTTTTTGTTTTTCTTTCAGTACTTAAAAGATGTTGCTCCATTGACCTCTGGCATGTGTAGTTTCTGTGGAGAAGTAAAAAGACAGAAATAGATGTGTCATACTTACAGTAAGCAAACAAACAAAAAAGCTATAGTGGCTATATTAATATATTAATAGCATACAGAGCAAACTTCAAAACAAAGATTACCAGAGATATAGAAGACTATTTCTTACAGATAAAAGGGTCAATCATAAAGATGATATAACAATCCTAAACATGTATGCTATACCTAGTAACAGAGTTTCAAAATAAATGAAGGAAAAACTGATAGACCAGCAAGGAGAAATAGATAAATTCACAATAACAGAGGTTTCAATACCCTAGTCTCAATAGAAAGTGTACACAGAAAATAAGTAAGGATATGGAAGACTTGAACAATATAATCAACTGACTTGACCTAATTGATTTTATAAAAACACTACCAAAGAACTGCAGAGTACATATTCTTTACAAGTACACATGGAACATTTATTAAGACAGACCAAATTCTGGGGCATGATAAAAATCTCAATGAATTTTAAATGATTCAAGTCATACAAAGTATATTCTCTGACCACAGTGGAATTTAATTAGAAATTAATAACAGATGGTACTTCCCTGGTGGTCCAGTGGTTAAGACTCTGTGCTCCCAGTGCAAGGAGCCTGGGTTCAATCCCTGGTTAGGGAACTAGATCCTGCATGCCACAACTAAGAGCCTGCAGGATCCAACTAAAAGATCCCACAGGCCACAACTAAAGAGCCCACATGCTGCAACTAAAAAGGATACTGCATGCCACAACAAAGATTCCACGTGCAGCAACAAAGATATCACGTGCCACAACTAAGACCTAGCGCAGCCAAATAAATAAATATTTCTTAAAAAAGAAATTAATAACAGAATAAGATTTCTGGAAACCCCCCAAATATTGGAAATTAGATAGCATAATTCTAAATAACCCATGGTCAAAGGATAAATCAAAAAAGAAATTAGAAAATATTTTGAATTGAATGAAAATGAAAACATACATATCAAATTTTGTGGGAAGCCATTAAAACAGTACATAGGGAGACGTTTATAAAACTAAACAACCATGTTAAAAAAAAAGAAATGTCTCAAATGGCCTCAATATCTACCTTAAGAAGCTAAAAAGGGAGATCAAAGAAACACAAAGTAAGCAGAAGAAAGGAAATAATAAAGAAAAGAGCTAAAATTGAAATAATAACAGAAAAACAATGGAGAATGAAACAAAAAATGATTATTTAAGAAGATCAATAAAATTAACAAACCTCTAGCAAGACTGACAAATAGAAGGAAGAACATACATTTTACCAGTATCAGGATTATCTTTACGTTACATCACTAAAGATACTACATATATGTAAAGAAATGTTATGAACAACACTATGAAATAAATTTGACAATTGAGACAAAATGGACAAATTCCTTGAAAAATACAAACTATCAAAACTTATTCAAGAAGAGATAAATAGCCCCAAATTATCCCATATTTATTAAAGAAACTGAATTTGAGGTTGAAAATCTTCCCAGAAACAAAACTTCAAAGCCCATCACTGGTAAATTCTATCAAATATTTTAGAAGAATTAATACCAATTCTATAAAAACTTTCATAAAATTGAAAAGAAGGGAGCATTCCAAAATCATTCTATCAGAGGCCAACATTACCCTGATGCCAAATCTAACAGACATTACAAGAAAAGGAAACTGAAAAGGCCAATATGCCTCATGACCATAGATGTAAAAATTCTAAATAAAATTTTAGCAAATTAAATTCAACAATATATAAAAGAATTATTCAAGTAAGGTTTTTTCTAGGAATGCAAGGTTGTTTTAACATTCAAAAATCAATCTAATTCAGTATATTAATAAATTTAAGAAGAAAGCCTTTCTGTCATCTAAAGAGATCATGAGAAGGCATTTGATGAAATCAAACATACATTCCTGATCAAAACTATCAGTGAGGACTTCCCTGGTGGCGCAGTGGTTGAGAGTCCGCCTGCCGATGCAGGGGACACGGGTTCGTGCCCCGGTCCGGGAGGATCCCACATGCCGCGGAGCGGCTGGGCCTGTGAGCCATGGCCGCCGAGCCTACGTGTCCAGAGCCTGTGCTCCGCAATGGGAGAGGCCGCAGCAGTGAGAGGCCCGCAAACCACACAAAAAAAAAAAAAAAAAAAAAAAACCTATCAGCAAATTAGGAATAAAGGAGAACTTGCATAACCTGATAAAAAGCATCTACCAAAAAAAGGTCATCTAACATCATATTTAATGGTGAGAGACTGAATGCTTTCTGCAGGATACAAAATTGATACATAAAAAAAAAATTATATCTCTAAACACTAAAAATAAACAATTGGAAATTAAAATAAAAACAATACCATTTATACTAACACCAAAAAATATGAAATACTAAGGGGAAAATCTGAAAAGAAGATGTGCAAAACTCATACACTGAAAACTATAAAACGTTGTGAGATGTATTTAGTATCTAACACCCAAATATGTAGAGATATCTACAGTGTTCTGTGTTCATAGTCAGAAGACTCGATATTGTTAATATGTCTACTCTCCTCAGTTTGATCTATAAATTTAATGCAATCTCAACCAAAATTCCAACAGGCTTTTTTTGTAGCTACTAGCAAGCTTATTCTAAAATTCATGTGCCAGTGATAAAGAGTCCTTCCAATGCAGGGAACGGGGGTTAAATCCCTGGTCTGGGAACTAAGATCCCACACGCCACGGGCAACTAAGCCCACATGCCACAACTACTGAGCTCGGGCGCCTCAATGAGAGAGTCCGCATGCTGCAAGACTACAGAGCCCACGGCCTCTGCACCCTGCACGCCGCAACTACAGAGCCCACACGCCCTGGAGCCCACGTGCCACAACTAAAGAGAGAAAACTCGCACACCACACCTAGAAAGAAACCTGCGCACCACAACAAAGAGCCCCTGCTGCAACGAAAGATCCCACACGCCTCAATGAAGACCTGATGCAGCCAAAAAAATAAAGAAAATTAATTAATTAAAATTAAATTAAATTAATATGGAAATGAAAAGATCAAGCAAGAATGGCCAAAACAACTTTGTGAAAAAAAGAACAAAGTTGGAGAACCAAAGCTGCAGTAATAGAGTATGGTACTGATATCAAAATAGACAAATAGATCAATGGAATGGAATAGAGAGTCCAGAATTAGAACCATATATGTATTGAAAACTGATTTTTGACAAAGCTACAAAGGCAATTCTGTGGAGAAAGGATAGTCTTTTACTGGAACAACTGAATATCAATATACAAAAAAATGAAATTCAGTTCGTATTTCTCACCATATATAAAAGCTAGCTAGGGCTTCCCTGGTGGCGCAGTGGTTGAGAGTCCGCCTGCCGATGCAGGGGACACGGGTTTGTGCCCCGGTCCAGGAGGATCCCACATGCCGCGGAGCGGCTGGGCCCGTGAACCATGGCCGCTGAGCCTGCGCATGCGGAGCCTGTGCTCCACAACGGGAGAGGCCACAACAGTGAGAGGCCCGCCTACCACAAAAAAAAAAAAAAAAAAAAAAAGCTAGCTAAAAAATGGATTACAGAAAAAATGTAAAACCTAAAACTATAAAATTTCTAGAAGAAAACATCGAAAAGAAGTTAGTGACCTTGGGTTAGACAAAGATTACTTTGATACAACACCAAAAGCACAATCTACAAAAAAAAAAAATTGATGAAGTGGACAAGATCAAATTTTAGAATTCTGCTTTTCAAAAGACACTGCTAGGACTTCCCTGGTGGTACAGTGTTTAAGAATCCGCCTGCCAATGCAAGGGACACGGGTTGGAGCCCTGGTCCAGGAAGATCACACCTGCCACAGAACAACAAAGTCCGTGTGCCAACAACTACTGAGCCTGTGCTCTACAGCCCACAAGCCACAACTACTGAAGCCCACGTGCCCATGCCCTGAAACAGGAGAGACCACCGCAATGAGAAGCCCGCGCACCACAAGGAAAATTAGCCCCCGCTCGCTGCAGCTAGAGAAAGCCCACGCGCAGCAACAAAGACCCAACACAGCCAAAAAAAAAATAAATAATAATAAAGTTAGAAAAAAAAATGAAGCTTAGAAGCATAGCATTTAAAAAAAAAAAAGGCACTGCTAAAGGACTTCCCTGGTGGTCTAGTGGTTAAGACTTGACACTTCCAGTGCAGGGAGCGTAGGTTTGATCCCTGGTCAGGAAACTAAGATCCCACATGCCACATGGCACAGTGAAAAATAAAAACAGAAAAACAAAAATAAAATAAAAAGACATTGCTAAGAGAATTAAAAGGCAAGTTATATCCTGGGAGAAAATATTTGAAAATTATATATCTGATAAATATAAGTTCAGAATATATAAAGAGCTCTCAAAGCTCAGCAATAAGAAAATAAGCAACTCGATAAAAATGGATGAAAGATTTGAGCATATGCTTAATCAAAGGAAGAACACGCATGGAAAGATGATCCACATTATTAGTTATTAGAAGTGAAGTTCAATACCACAATGAGATGCCATTACACACCTATTAGAATGACTAAGCTTTTAAAAGACTGGAGTAATTGGAGCTTTCAGTCTACACACCTACTATAATAGGTAATATTTAAAAGCTTGATCATACCACATGTTGATAAAAATATAGAAGAACTGAAACTCTCATACATTGCTGATGAAATGTAAAAAAATACTGCCATTTTTCAAAATTTAAACATACACCTACAATATCCTACGTATTTATTTTACAGAATGAAATCTGTCCATACTCGTGACTTGCACATAAATGTTATAGCAACTATATTTCTAATAGCCAAAAACTGGAAAAACATAAATGCCTGTCAGTAGGGTAAATTGTATATACAGCGGAATATGCAAAACAAAACAAAACAAAAAAAATAAACCGTGGGTGCATCTCCAAATAATTATGCTGAGTGAAAGAAACCATACAAAAAAAGAGTGCATACTCTATGAATCCATTCTTATCAAATTCTAGAAAACATAAAAAATCTGTAGTGACAGGAAGCAGATCTTCAGTGCGTTGAGACAGGGTAGGACAGTAGAACAGGGAGGAACAGAAGGGAGGGATTACAAAAGGGTATAAGAGGAAACTTTGGGGATGGTGGATACGCCCCTGCTGTGTTAATATCTTGATTGTGGTGATGGTTTCACAAGTGTATACATAATATGTACAGTTTATTGTATGTCAATTATACCTCAATAAAGCTGTTAAAAATGGACTTAACAAGACAAATAATAGCTTGGATTTTTTTTTTAATTTTCCAGATTTACTGAAATATAACTGACAGAAAATGCTTGCATGTTATTTAAAGAAATACTCTTTTTAAAAATGTATTTTACTGACATATAGTTGATTTACAATGTTGTGTTAATTTCTAATGTACAGCAAAGTTATTCAGATATACATATATTTTTTTCATATTCTTTTCCATTATGATTTATCACAGGATATTGAATATATTTCCCTGTGCTATACAGTAAGACCTTGTTGTTTATCCATCCTTATATAATAATGTGCCTCTGCTAACCCCAAACTCCCACTCCATCCCTCCTCCATCTACGTTCCCCCTTGGCAACCACAAGTCTGTTCTCTATGTCTGTGAGTCTGATTCTGTTTCATGGTAAGTTCATTTGTGTCATATTCTAGATTCTACATATAAGTGATATCATATGGTATTTGTCTTTCTCTTTCTGACTTACTTTACTTAGAATGATAATCTCTAGGTCCATCCATGTTGCTGCAAATGGCATTATTTCATTCTTTTTTATGGTTGAGTAGTATTCCATTGTATATATATACCACATCTTCTTTATCTGTTCATCTGTTTATATACATTTAGGTTGTTTCCATGTCTTGGCTATTGTAAATAGTGCTGCTATGAACATTAGGGTGCATGTATCTTTTCAAAGTAGTTTTCTCTGGATATATGCTTGGGAGTGGAATTGCAGAATCATATGGAAACTCTATTTTTAGTTTTCTGAGGAACCTCCATACTGTTCTCCATAGTGGCTGCACCAATTTACATTCCCACCAGTAGTGTAGGAGGGCTTCCTTTTCTCCACACCCTCTCCAGCATTTGTTATTTGTGAACTTTTTAATGATGGCCATTCTGACCAGTGTGAGGTGGTGCCTCATTGTAGTTTTGATTTGCATTTCTCTAATAATCAGTGATGTTAAGCATCTTTTCATGTGCCTTTTAGTCATCTGTGTATTTTCTTTAGAGATATGTCTATTTAGGTCTTCTGCCCATTTTTCCATTGGGTTGTTTGTTTTTTTGTTATTGAGTTGTATAAGCTGTTTGTATATTTTGGAAATTAAGCCCTTGTCAGTCACATAATTTGCAAATATTTTCTCCCAGTTTGTAGATTGTCTTTTCATTTTTTATAGTTTCCTTTGCTGTACAAGAGCTTGTAAGTTTGATTAGGTCCCATTTGTTTATTTTTGCTTTTACTTCTATTGCTTTGTGAGACTGACCTAAGAAAATATTGATACATTTTATGTCAGAGAATGTTTTGCCTATGTTCTCTTCTAAGAGTTTTATGGTGTCATGTCTTATATTTAAGTCTTTAAGCCATTCTGAGTTTATTTTTGTGTATGGTGTGAGAGTGCATTCTAAAGTCACTGATTTATATGTAGTTGTCCAAATTTTCCAACATCGCTTGCTGAAGAGACTGTCTTTTCTCCATTGTATATTCCTGCCTCCTTTGTTGGAGATTAATTGACTGTAGGTGGGTAGGTTTACTTCTGGGTGCTCTGTTCTGTTCCACTGATCCATATGTCTGTTTTTGTGCCAATATCACACTGTTTTGGTTACTGTAGCTTTGTATTATGGTCTGAAGTCTGGGAAGGTTATGCCTCTTGCTTTGTTCTTTTTCCTCAGGTTTTCCTTAGCAATTCTGGGTCTTTTATGGTTCCATATATTATTTGTTCCAGTTCTGTGAAAAATGTCATAGGTAATTTGATAGGGATCACATTAAGTCTGTAGATTGCTTTGGGTAGTATGGCCAGTTTAACAGTATTAATTCTTCCAATCCAAGGTATGGGATATCTTTCCATTTCTTTGAATCATCATCAATTTCTTTTATTAACATTTTCTAGTTCTCAGCATATAAGTCCTTTACCAGCTTTGTCAGGTTTATTCCTATGTATTTTTTGATGTGATTTTAAAAGGGTTTTTTTTTTTTACATTCCCTTTCTGATATTTCATTGTTAGTGTAAAGAAATGCAACTGATTTCTATACGTTAATTTCATATCCTGCGACTTTGCTGAATTTGTTTATCAGTTCTAGTAGATTTTGTGTGGAGTCTTTAGGGTTTTCTATATGTAGTATCATGTCAACTGCATATGACAATTTTATCTCTTCCCTTCCAACTTGGATACTTTTATTTTAAAGAAATATTCTTTAAAAGGATTTTAAAGGGATTGAAGATGGAATTTCTGAAATTAAGGTAATTAAAATGTGTTTGACAAAATAATAGTTATAAATATATGTTTATTATATAATATAAATATTTATATAAATATATGTATAGATATAATATAAATGTTTGTTGTTTATTTTAAATTTTATGATTTATTTCTTTTCATTATATTGCCAGCCCACTAACAGAAAATCATGAACATTAATAATTAAAATTTTATCTTTGATTTCTTCCTTTCAGTCATGCCAAAATAATAACTTTACACATTTAAAAATGTTTGTTGTAATGAGCAGTATATTTCAAGGAGGTTATAATATGTTTTCTTTAACAGTTATCTCTTAGTCCTAAATCATTTCAGCTGACAATGTGCTAGAAACACTTGTGCTATGTGAGGTCAAGGGCTATGGCCTATTTCAGTTACACCTATTAGGTAGAATGAGATTGAGAAGTGGCAAGAGTCCAGGCCCTCAAACACCCTACTCCCATTATGTCACAGCTACACTTCATTGCCAAACTCCCCAGGGATGAATATGCAGAGAGGATGATACCAGGCAAATATATACTTTTTGCTCCCATGAGCCTTTTGCTACAAACTCAAAGTCCTCAGTTGAGATGGGCATGCCCCACTGATGCCTTCCTTTGCCTAGGCTAGAAGCAGACTGTTTGACATTGTGATTTATAGTAAGAAATATATATGTATATATATATATATATATATATATATATATATATATATTTGGTGTTCCTCCTGTTTCTTGCATGGAGCTCCTAAAATCCTTAGAGTTCTCTAAGTGATGAAAGCTAAAAGGTATCTTTTGTTATCTTAAAGAGGTGACTTTCAGACCCCCACCTAAGGATGAGGACTGACTGCCAGGAGATCCAAGTATATGATTAGAGGAAAGGGGAGAGGGGCTGGAGATTGAATGGATTGTTGCCTATGTAATAAAAGCATCCATAAAATCCCAAAATGGTAAGGTTTGGACAGCTTTCCAGTTGGTGAACACATAGAGATTCCCAGAGAGTGGCACCTGGGGAAGCATGGAAGTTCTGAGCCCTTTTCCCCATACCTTGCCTTATGCATATCTTTGATCTGGCTGTTCCTGAGTTACAACCTTTTATACAAAACAATAATCTAGTGAGTAAACAGGTGCCCTGAGTTCTGTGAGCCACAGGAACCTCTGATTTATAACCAGCTGGGCAGAAGCACAGGTGAAAACCTGGACTTGGAACTAGTGTCTGAAGTTGGTGGAGGACAGTATTAAGGAACTGAGCCCTTAATCTGTGGAAACCAATGCTCTCTTCACGTAGATAGTGTCAGAATTGAATTGAATTGCAGGACACCCACCTGGATCTGAGAGTTGCTTGGTAGTGTTGGAAACTACCACCACCACATACACACGCACATTGGAATTGGGTCCAGAACATTTAGACCCCTTTGGACATCCTTTATGTCTCATTTTACATCCTCCCGGCTCACTTTTTGGTTCCAAAACTGTTGCCACAACAAACTGTAGGAAGGCATAGCCTGTTAGCTCCTTGTCTGGGCTGCAGCAAGGGTCTCTTTCTTTCTATGAGACTTTTCTTCTGTCACCACGTAGGATGCCTTTGGAAGCCCTCTCAGCCATTCTGGCACACCTGAAAGAACCCTTTATAAATAGGAGGACAGGAGTTTCAGAATAAATACCCTCCTCTTCTATCTCTCCAGCAGGTAATTTTAAGGCACATTCTCCACAGTTCTTATCTCACCTGCCACATGATGGAGAGAGAAAAATCTCAGAGAAATTACAGCTCAGGAAAAACTTAGGTGGAGTAAGAAATGAAGTTGAGGAAGAGGAGAAGAGCCTGGCATTCTCTCTAGGCTACACCCAAATTTTACACATCTTCATAACCCTCCAATGTTCAGCTGAATGTAGCTGGTTAATAGCTGTGTTGAAAAAATGAGTATGTGTACTACAGTAGGGGAAAAGTAAAGAAATACTTTACTGGCATATATTTGACTAAATTCCTATGGATGATATAATGTATTAGCACTAGAAAAATCAGCTTTAAAATTTTCATTTAAAATCAGGAGCCTAAAAATCCTGCAGCCTGTGAAAGGAAAATCACATTCACAGAAAAATAGATAAGATGAAAAGGGAGAGGGCTATGTACCAGACGAAGGACCAATATAAAAACCCAGAAAAACAACTAAATGAAGTGGAGATAGGCAACCTTCTGGAAAAAGAATTCAGAAAAATGATAGTGAAGATGATCCAGGACCTCAGAAAAAGAATGGAGGCAAAGATCGAGAAGATGCAAGAAATGTTTAACAAAGACCTAGAAGAATTAAAGAACAAACAAACAGAGATGAACAATACAATAACTGAAATGAAAACTACACTAGAAGGAATCAATAGCAGAATAACTGAGGCAGAAAAACGGATAAGTGACATGGAAGACAGAATGGTGGAATTCACTGCTGCGGAACAGAATAAAGAAAAAAGAATGAAAAGAAATGAAGACAGCCTAAGAGACCTCTGGGACAACATTAAACACAACAACATTCGCATTATAGCGGTCCCAGAAGGAGAAGAGAGAGAGAAAGGACCCAAGAAAATATTTGAAGAGATTATAGTCGAAAACTTCCCTAACATGGGAAAGGAAATAGCCACCCAAGTCCAGGAAGCGCAGTGGGTCCCATACAGGATAAGCCCAAGGAGAAACACGCCAAGACACATAGTAATCAAATTGGCAAAAAGTAAAGACAAATTATTAAGGGAAAAATGACAAATAATATACATGGGAACTCCCATAAGGTTAACAGCTGATTTTTCAGCAGAAACTCTACAAGCCAGAAGGGAGTGGCATGATATACTTAAAGTGATGAAAGGGAAAGACCTACAACCAAGATTGCTCTATCCCACAAGGATCTCGTTCAGATTCGATGAAGAAATCAAAAGCTTTACAGACAAGCAAAAGCTAAGAGAATTCAGCACCACCAAACCAGCTCTACAACAAATGCTAAAGGAACTTCTGTAAGTGGGAAACACAAGAGAAGATAAGGACCTACAAAAACAAACCCAAAACAGTTAAGAAAATGGTAATAGGAACATACATATTGATAATTACCTGAAACATGAATGGATTAAATGCTCCACCAAAAGACACAGTCTTGCTGAATGGATACAAAAACAAGACCCATCTATATGATGTCTATAAGAGACCCACTTCAGACCTAGGGACACATACAGACTGAAAGTGAGGGGATGGAAAAAGATATTCCATGCAAATGGAAATCAAAAGAAAGCTGGAGTAGCAATACTCATATCAGATAAAATAGACTTTAAAATAAAGAATGTTACAAGAGACAAGGAGGGGCACTACATAATGATCAAGGGATCAATCCAAGAAGAAGATATAACAATTATAAATATATATGCACCCAACACAGGAGCACCTCAATACATAAGGCAACTGCTAACAGCTATAAAAGAGGAAATTGACAGTAACACATTAACAGTGGGGGACTTTAACACCTCACTTACACCAATGGACAGATCATCCAAACAGAAAATTAATAAGGAAACACAAGCTTTAAATGACACAATAGACCAGATAGATTTCATTGATATTTATAGGACATTCCATCCAAAAACAGCAGATTACACTTTCTTCTCAAGTGCACATGGAATATTCTCCAGGATAGATCACATCTTCGGTCACAAATCAATCCTCAGTAAATTTAAGAAAATTGAAATCATATCAAGCATCTTTTCTGACCACAACACTATGAGATTAGAAATGAATTACAGGGAAAAAATGTAAAAAACACAAACACATGGAGGGTAAACAATACGGCATTAAATAACCAAGAGATCACTGAAGATATCAAAGAGGAAATCAAAAAATACCTAGAGACAAATGACAATGAAAACATGAAGATCCAAAACCTACGGGATGCAGCAAAAGGAGTTCTAAGAGGGACATTTATATCTATACAAGCCTACCTCAAGAAACAAGAAAAGTCTCAAATAAACAATCTAACCTTACCCCTAAAGGAACTAGAGAAAGAAGAACAAAACCCAAAGTTAGCATAAAGAAAGAAATCATAAAGATCAGAGCAGAAATAATTGAAATAGAAACAAAGAAAACAATAGTAAAGATCAATGAAACTAAAAGCTTGTTCATTGAGAAGACAAACAAAATTGATAAACCATTAGCCAGACTCATCAGGAAAAAGAGGGAGAGGATTCAAATCAATAAAATTAGAAATGAAAAAGGAGAAGTTACAACAGACACCACAGAAATACAGAGCATCCTAAGAGACTACTACAAGCAACTCTATGCCAATAAAATGGACAACCTGGAGGAAATGGACAAATTCTTACAAAGGTATAACCTTCCAAGACTGAACCAGGAAGAAATAGAAAATATGAACAGATCAATCACAAGTAATGAAATTGAAACTGTGATTAAAAATCTTCCAACATGGACTTCCCTGGTGGCACACTGGTTAAGAATCCACCTACCAATGCAGGGGACAAGGGTTCGAGCCCTGGTGCAGGAAGATCCCACATGCCGCAGAGCAACTAAGCACATGTGCCACGACTACTGAGCCTGCGCTCTAGAGCCTGCGAGCCAGAACTACTGAGCCCTCATGCCACAACTACTGAAGCCCATGCACGTAGAGCCCATGCGCCACAACAAGAGAGGCCACTGCAATGAGAAGCCCACATACCACAATGAAGTGTAGCCCCCGCTCACCACAACTAAAGAAAGCCTGCGCGCAGCAATGAAAACCCAACGCAGCCAAAAATAAATAAATAAATAAATTTATTTAAAAAAAACATCTTCCAACAAACAAAAGTCCAGGACCAGATGGCTTCACAGGGGAATTCTATCAAACATTTAGAGAAGAGTTAACACCCATCCTTCTCAAATTCTTCCAGAAAATTGAGGAGGAAGGAACACTCCCAAACTCATTCTATGAGGCCACCATCACCTTGATACCAAAACCAAAGATACTACAAATAAAGAAAATTACAGACCAATATCACTGATGAATATAGAAGCAAAAATCCTCAACAAAATACTAGCAAACAGAATCCAACAACACATTAAAAGGATCATACACCATGATCAAGTGGGATTTAGCCCAGGGATGCAAGGATTCTTCAATATACACAAATCAATCAGTGCGATACACCATTAACAAATTGAAGAATAAAGACCATATGATTATCTCAATAGATGCAGAAAAAGCTTTTGACAAAATTCAACACCCATTTATGATAAAAACCCTACAGAAAGTGGGCATAGAGGGAACCTACCTCAACATAATAAAGGCCATATAAAAGAAACCCACAGCAAGCATCATTCTCAATGGTGAAAAACTGAAAGCATTTCCTCTAAGATCAGGAACAAGACAAGGATGTCCACTCTCACCACCATTATTCAACATAGTTTTGGAAGTCCTAGCCACGGCAACCAAAGAAGAAAAAGAAATAAAAGGGATACAAATTGGAAGAGAAGCAGTAAACCTGTTAGTTTGCAGATGACATGATACTATACATAGAGAATCCTAAAGATGCCACCAAAAAACTACTAGAGATAATCAATGAATTTGGTAAAGGTGCAGGATACAAAATTAATGCACAGAAATCTCTTGCATTCCTATACACTAATGATGAAAAATATGAAAGAGAAATTAAGGAAACACTCCCATTTACCAATGCAACAAAAAGAATAAAATACCTAGGAATAAACCTACCTAGGGAGACAGAAGACCTGTATGCAGAAAACTATAAGACACTGATGAAAGAAATTAAAGATGATACCAACAGATGGAGAGATATACCATGTTCTTAGATTTGAAGAATCAATATTATGAAAATGACTATACTACCCAAAGCAATCTACAGATTCAGTGAAATCCCTATCAAATTACCAATGGCATTTTTTACGGAACTAGAACAAAAAAATCTTAAAATTTGTATGGAAACACAAAAGACCCCAAATAGCCAAAGTGGTCTTGAGGGAAAAAAATGGAGTGGGGGAATCAGACTCCCTGACTTCAGACTATACTACAAAGCTACAGTAATCAAGACAATATGGCACTGGCACAAAAAACAGAAACATAGATCAATGGAACAAGATAGAAAGCCCAGAGATAAACCCACGCACCTATGGTCAACTAATCTATGACAAAGGAGACAAGGATATACGATGGAGAAAAGACAGTCTCTTCAATAAGTGGTGCTGGGAAAACTGGACAGCTACATGTAAAAGACTGAAATTAGAACACCCCCTAACACCATACACAAAAATAAACTTAAAATGGATTAGAGTCCTAAATGTAAGGTCGGACACTATAAAACTCTTAGAGGAAAACATAGGAAGAAGATGAACACTCTTTGACATAAATCACAGCAAGATCTTTTTTGATCCACGTCCTCAAGTAATGGAAATAAAAACAAAAATAAATAAATGGGACCTAATGAAACTTAAAAGCTTTTGCACAGCAAAGGAAACCATAAACAAGACAAAAAGACAACCCTCAGAATGGGAGAAAGTATTTGCAAACGAATCAATGGACAAAGGATTAATCTCCAAAATATATAAACAGCTCATGCAGCTCAATATTAAAAAAACAAACAGCCCAATCTAAAAATGGGCAGAAGACCTAAATAGACACTTCTCCAAAGAAGACATACCGATGGCCAAGAAGCACATGAAAAGCTGCTCAACATCACTAATTATTAGAGAAATGCAAATCAAAACTACAGTGAGGTATCACCTCTTACCAGTTAGAATGGGCATCATCAGAAAATCCACAAACAACAAATGTGGGAGAGGGTGTGGAGAAAAGGGAACCCTCTGGCACTGTTGGTGGGAATGTAAATTGATACAGCCACTATGGAGAACAGTATGGAGGTTCCTTAAAAAACTGAAAATAGAATTACCGTATGATCCAGCAATCCCACTATTGGGCATATACCCAGAGAAAACCGTAATTCAAAAAGAAACATGCACCCCAATGTTCATTGCAGCACTATTTACAATAGCCAGCTCATGGAAGCAAGCTAAATGCCCATCAACAGACAAATGGATAAAAATGATGTGGTACATATATACAGTGGAATATTACTCAGCCATAAAAAAGAATGAAATTGGGTCATTTGTTTAGACGTGGATGGATCTGGAGAGTGTCATACAGAGTGAAGTAAGTCAGAAAGAGAAAAACAAATTTCATATATTAACGCATGTATGTGGAACTTAGAAAATGGTACAGATGAACCAGTTTGCAGGGCAGAAATTGAGACACAGATGTAGAGAACAAAGGTATGGACACCAAAGGGGGAAAGTGGCGGGGGGCGGGGGGTGAGGGGTGGTGGTGTGATGAATTGGGCGATTGGGATTGACATTATACACTGATGTGTATAAAATTGATGACTAATAAGAACCTGCTGTATTAAATTTTTTTTTAATAAAAAAATATTAGGAGCCTTAGACGCAAGAGGGAGGAGATATGGGGATGTATGTATATGTATAACTGATTCACTTTGTTATACAGCAGAAACTAACACACCATTGTAAAGCAATTGTACTACAATAAAGATGTTAAAATAATAATAATAATAAATAAATATATGGGAGCAGATATTCAAAGAAAAAAAAATTAGGAGACTTGAAAAACACCATGTGTAGTATTTGGCTTCTGATCAGAATTTTTATTGGAATAGGCCTATTATTTCTTCCACAATGAAAATTTTTACTTACGTCTTCTTTTTGCAAACAAAACGCTAGCGAGAGTTAGCGTGGGTTGATTGGAGGCAAGAGAAGGAAAGCAGGAGGGAACCTGAATAAATGCTGGCAAGGACTTCCCTCCTGCTGATTTTACTATTTTCAAAAGGCAGACGAGGAAGTATGGAATTTATTTAGTGGAATGTTTGATAGTTTTTAAAGAGCTTACTTTCAGTTTAAAAACATTGACAAGGGCTATTGACATTAATTTACTTGAATAGATAGAAACATACTGAAACTTTTATTCCAGAATGTTATAAACAATAAATTTCATGTATATTTATTGCAAAATCTACCAAATTGTAATTCTTTACAGTGTATTGTTCACCTAAATTTTCACTGTCATAAAGTCATAGCACATTAAGAGTCTGGAATGCCTGGTATAAATATTTACTAAATGAATTAGAATCAGGGGTAGTTTCCCAACCATTCTGACTCCTTCTGATTCCACCAGGGCTTCTCCATCTCTACCATCACACCCAGAGGGACTCTAGGAGGTAAAGGACCCCATCTTCCAATACAGGAAGGAGCTTACTGGTGTTTTGTTAACAAGAGGTAAGTGTTCATTCAGTGCATTAAATTGGATCTTCAACAAAGTCTCAGGGCAGAAGTAGGTGTCCTGAGGAGGTGGCAAGGGGCCTTGGAAGGGATCAAGTATATCTGTATATATTTTAGTCTCTTATCTTTGATTTGGCACTAATTATGTACGTCTATCCTTTCAGGACCCTAATATTTTATTCTTAAGTGACTTAGCTGAAGTCTTAAAAATAATAAAACTTGCATTGATTTCTGCTATAATAGTTTTAGTTTTCCCCCAAGGTAATAAAGATAATACTGTCAACTAGATAGAGAACAAGTTGGGAAGTACAAGAAAGAAAGAAAAGCACACGGAAAGAATGGATAGGTCAGAGAATCATAAAATCTTAGTGTTGGAAGATGCTGTACAATAGTGGTTCCTAACTACTGGTCAGTGGGCCAATGCAGAAGAGTGAGAGAGTTTTTGCCGACCTTTGGTTAATGAGAGAGAGAGGGAAAGAAATAGAAGGAGAGCATAAAGAGGCATCTCTATTTAGCAGGTTTCTTTTCAGGAAATCACAATGTCTTAAAAAATGGATTATAGTGATTTTTGAGAAAATCTGTAAATATACTGTCATTACACTGTTTACCTAACATGAGTAAATTTTACAGCATGTGAATTACTTTTAAAAATAAAGATAATTTTAAAAGTTAAAATAAAAAGAAGCACAGACTGATAAATTCAAGAGTTTGCTAAGCACTGACAAAGTAGAGAAATGCATTGTTCTGCTGTCTGGAGAGATGAGTGGATTTTGAAGAGTTAATTTAGGGTTTTAGAGACATATTGACTGATAAAGAGACCCCCACTTGCACTAGCTTTGCTGGAATGCTCTTCCCATTCTTCCACCCACCCCCACCTCCATCTTCACAAGGCTGGCTCTTCTTTATCATTTCTATCTCTGGTTTAATATCACCTTTTCATAAAAGTCTTCTCTGACTGCTTAATCCAGACTAGCTACCCATTCATTCTCTATCACATACTATATTTTAATTCTTGCACTGCTGTTTTAACTATCTAATGCATTTGTGATTTTAAAAGATATCTATTGGTTTTAAAAATTGAAACCGTATACAGCCATATGTTACCGTCTACATAAATATGACTTTACTATTCTGCCGTCTTCACTAACAAAACTTTGTTCCTCCATATTCATTGACATGGTTTATTTTTTCAGGAAACTCTTATCCAAAAAGATAAAAGTTACAAACAATATTTGTGGCTTTATTGAGATATAATTTACATACCATAAAATTCACCCTTGCTAGATCTATAATATATGCAGTAGCAGTTATATTTATAGACTTGTACAAAAATCACCACAATCTAATTTTAGGATGTTTTGGTCACTCCAGAAAGAAACCTTGTGCCCAGTCAATCTCCCTCTCCTCGTGACAGCCTTAGGCAACCACTAATCACTTTCTGTCTCTATAGATTGGCCTATTCTGGACATTTCATGTAAATGGATTCATATAGTATGTGATCTTTTGTATCTACCTTCTTTCATTAAAGATAATGTCTTTGAGGCTCATCCATGTTGCAGCATGTATCAGTGCTTCATTCCTTTTAATTGCTAAATAGTATTCTTTGTGTGGATATACTAAATTTTGTTTATCCATTCACCAGCTGATGGACATTTGTATTGTTTTTACCTTTTAGCTATTATGAATAATATTGCTATGAACATTTGTGTAAAAGTTTCTATGTGAGCATATAACCTCACTTCTCTTAGAGAAATTCCTAGGAGTAGAATTGTCAGTAACTCTGTTTAACACTGTAGGAAACTGCCAAACTGTTTTCCAAAAAGCTGCACCATTTTACATTCCCACCAGCAACGCATGAGAGTTCTCATTTCTCCACATGTTTGCCAACACTTGTTATTATCTATTTGTTTGTTTGTTTCATTATCACTATTCTAGTGGCTATATTTCTTGTGGTATATTTTGTGGTTTTAATCAACATTTCCCTGCTGCCTGATATTGAGCATTCTTTCATGAGCTTATTGGCCATTTGTGTATCTTCTTTGGAGAACTGTTTGTTCAAATCTTTTGTCCGTCTTTTAGTTGGTTTGTCTTTTTATTGTTGAGTTATAAGTTCTTATTATATTCTGGATACAAGTCCCTTATCAAATTATATGATTTATAAATATTTTATTCTAGTTTGTGGGCTTGTCTTTTACCTTTCTTGTGGTATTCTTTGAAGTGCAAATGTTTTTAATAATGATGAAGTTCAGTTTATCAAATTTTTCTTTTATCACTTGTGCTTTGATGTTGAATCTAAGAAATCATTGCCTAACCTAGGTAATTTTATAAGTTTAAATTTCTAATTATTTGTTGCTAGTATATAAAAATACAATTCATTTTTGTGTACTGATCTTATGTGCAAAGATCTTGTTAAATTCATGTATTAGCTCTAGTTGCTTATTTATAGATGCCTTCAGAACTTTAGGCAATCATGTCATCTGCAAACAAAGTTTTACTTCTTTCTTTTCTATCTAAATGCCTTTTATTTTTCTTTAAGGCCCTTCTTCTTAATATTAGTTTTTGTGCGTTTAGTCACTTGGTATGAATCTAACACCTGGCTGCAATTTATTCGTGAATTGACTAAAGTATACAATCTTCCTGACTCTTAGGTTTGTATGCATTTTCCTTTGCGAGACACTCAGCTTTCCTTGGCACCAGTTTATTGTAATGAATCAGTTGGTTTCCTGGGCAACTGGACTCAATCATTATGTGAATATTTACATGGTAAACAACATAATAGGCCAGACAGCCATAAATCTAAAATCCCCCATCATACTGTCCCTATGATAGGAATGGAGTTTTGTATCTTTGCTGAAACAATTGGGGTGCTTTCATAGGAGTTAGCTTTTGTAGTCAATTGTTTACAGAAAAAGAACTTCAAAGAGCTCCAGGAGCAAGGAGCCTACTACCTCTTTTTTGCTTTAAATCTATCTCAGCGTCTTAGCACTACAAAACAAATAGCATTGCTTGGTACCAGACCATGAGTGATGCCAAAATGTTACCACAGTATTTGACAGTTCCTCTGGGTATTTTGCCAGAAGACAGATCATCAAGTGGCCCTCAATGACTGGTATAGGGTTTGTGGTACAGAAGCCTATGGGCTTTTACCTAATAAATGGACAGGCATTGTACCTTGGTAAAATGATGTCAGACATCATTTGGGGTTCATTTTAGACATCAATACTGCCTCTTGGAAAAGGAAATCTTTAGATAACAATTAAATGAAGAGAAAAACTGGGGCTTAATTTGAGATCCAAACCCTATCTAATCAAGAGGAATTCTGGACTGCCTACTTTTCACCTCAATTCTCTTGAATATGTGCTTTAAAAGAGGCCAGAAAATTGGGAGGATTTTACATGCTATGAGTTGGAGAATAGTGAAAGTGTTAGACAATGCCATCTGGACTATTGAACTCCTCACTTGAGAAGTTCATAAAATTGGACAGGCAGTACTTCAGAATAGAGCCACACAGATATGATATTGGCCTCTCAAGGGGAAACAAGTGCTGTTTTAAGGGAAGAATGTTGTGCTTACATGCTTACAGATATCTCTTGAATCTTTAATATTACAAAAATGATCAAGGAAGTAAACATACAAATCTGTGATATCTTCACATTAGGGATGAGATCTAGTCTCTTGGGTTAACTGTGGCACTTTTGATTCTTGACGAGAAGTGGACTTCAAGCACTGATTATGTGTTTATCCGTGATGTAGAGTTCATATGTGTTGTCTGCAATGTGTTAAATGATGCTGCTGCATAGCCAATGTGTCATCAAATGATTCAATAAATAATCATGCTAAAACAAAACAAAAACAACAGGGAACCCAGGTATTTATGGAGATTGAAAAACCAAAACCACACCAGAAACCTAATTTGCATGCATGACACCTCGAATACAGTGGAAGGTGTGGACTGATATGTCCCCAAATGTGAATGCTCTTCCCTTCAGCTTAGACTGAAAATGACCACAAGGGGGGGATATTGAGAACAGGAACCGTCTACCCAGCTCACTGTCTACATTAATATGACTTCACTAATATAACTTAACTTTTCCACTGTCTTCTTCAACTTGATTTTACAATTTCAGGCATCTCTTGCCCAGGAAGACAAATATTACAAATGACTTTAATTTTGTTTCAGAAACTTGCCAGAAAAATACATCTAAGTGAAATCAAACTCTTCAAATTTTCAGTAGATAGCATCAAATAACTATTAACCCACCAAATCTATTTGAAACCCTTGCTTCAACATCGTCGCCTTGCCTTATCCACCAGTCTTAAACTGTTACATTATGATCCTTACCGAATCTTAACCAAGTCTCCTTACCTTCATTAAAAGACCTCCTTTTTTTGTTGTTTTAATATTTATTTATTTATTTGGCTGTGCCAGGTCTCAGTTGCAGCATGCGGGATCTTCCTTGCAGCGTGCAGGATCTTTTAGTTGCGGCATGTGGAATCTAGTTCCCTGACCAGGTATCAAACCTGGGGCCCCTGTGTTGGGAGCACGGAGTCTTAACTGCTGGACCACTGGGGAAGTCTGAAAGACCTCCTTTAACACATCTCTAAAACCTCTTGCTCTCTTCCTGTGGAGATGGAATGAAGACTCAGTCAAGGTTGTGCTCTCCCTTACTATGGTAAAAATAAATCCAGTTTTGTCCTATCAACAAGTTGTTTTGCAATATTTGAGGAGAGCCTTTCAACAGTTTGAGCATAGTCTTTCTCTTTCACTATTATGTATCCATGACAGTAGAGGCCTTGCCTTGCTTGTTCATTCTGAACCTACAATGCCTAGAATAGGCCCAGCAAATAGGGGAGCTGACTACTGTATACATTGTTCATTTATATACTCATATTACTGTACTTGGGAATTAATGGGAATTTTTTAGAATAATGTTTACTATACTTAATCTTAACTTTCTGTGCTAAATTTAAAACCTAATTCTCTTATAAAATATGATTTCACCAAATGGAATTTCTGCTAAATGATAAGCATATCAAAGTGTGGTCTTCTTAATTCTTTACAACTTTTTTGATGGTAAAATACCCTATATTTTGTAAAAAATATGCTCCTGATAATGATGGAAGAAGTTTCTTAATGTTCTGACTTGGTGTTATGGGTGGAATCATATGCCCCCCAGAATGATGTGTTGGAGTCCTAACTCCCCATACCTCAGAATGTGACTTCATTTGGAGCTAGGATCTTTACAGAGGTAATCAAATTAAAATGACATCATTCGTGTGGGGCCAGATCCAACATACCAAGTGTCCTTATAAAAAGGGAAAATTTGGACACAAACAAGCACACAGGGAGAATGCCATTTGAAGATGAAGCAGAGGTGCTTTCACAAACCAAGGAATGCAAAGAGAGCCAACAAATCACCAGAAAAATGGGTATAGTCATAGAAAAGATTCTTCCTCACAGCCCTCAGAAGAAACCAACTCTGGCAACACCTTGATTTCAGATTTCTAGCTACCAGAAATGTAAGACAATTAATTTCTGTCATCTGAGCCACTCAGTGTATGGTACTTTGTGAACCGCAGCCCTAGGAAACTCATAACACTTGGAAAAATAAGGAGTGTTGGCTCTCAAAATTTGGGAAAGACTTACTGCTTCTTTTTAGCTTGTGTTTATTGGCCCTAAAAATCAAAAGCCTAGAAATTATGCTTTAGATATTATGTAATTCTTCAGCTCTCGAACTTCTTAGATTTCTTTTTGCTTTCATAAACTGGGGGCCCCAAAAGTTTTTTGTTTATGTGGTTTACACCTAATAACATTTACCATATTAGAAATTTTAAAATGGGTATTTAATTCATTTAATAATAGTAGTAAATCCATTACATGTTAATATAAATATTTTTATCTTCCAGAACAAAAATAATTTAGTGAGAAGCATGGCATTGTTTTATATTTATGCATTAATGTATGACTTAATAAAAATAATTAGATCCTTATATCAGTTATTGCATTCAATCTGTCACAATATTACACCACAGGTAGCCTCCAGAAAACTCGACTGTATACTTATGACAAAATTCAAGTGAAAAAAAGCAAAAAATCTTAGCATTATTATGTAAATGGTTTGATCTCATGGACCACATTTTAAGAATTGCTCTAACCTGGTACTGAAATCTTCTCTGTACTAATATTAATAATGCTTTTACCTATATATAGATTGTTATTTATATACCTCATGGTAACCACAAACCAAAAATCTGCAATAGATACAAGCACAAAAAAGAGAAAGGAATCCAAACATAACACTAATAATAGTCATGAAATCACGAGGGAAGAGAACAAAAGAAGAAAGGAGCAAAAAAGGACTACAAAAACAATTAACAAAATGGCAATAAGTTTATACCTATCAATAATTACTTTAATTGTAAATGGATTAATGCTCCAATCAAAAGCACAGAGTGGCTGAATGGATACAAACACAAGATCTATATACATACTGCCTACAAGAAGCTCACTTCAAATCTAAAGACACACACAGACTGAAAGTGAGGGGATGGAATAAGGTTTTCCATGAAAATGGAAACAAAAAGAAAGCCACAGTAGCAATACTTATACAGACAAAACAGACTTTAAAACAAAGCCTGTAACAAGAGACAAAGAAGGGCATTACATAATGATCAAGGGATCAATACAAGAAGAAGATATAACAATTGTAAATATATATGCACCCAACACAGGAGCACCTAAATGCACAAAGCAAATATTAACAGACATAAAGGGAGAAATTGACAGTAACACAATAATATTAGGGTACTTTAACATCCAAGGCAATCTACAGATTCAGTGTAATCCTTATCAAAATACCAATGGCATTTTTCACAGAAGTAGAACAAATAATTCTAAAATTTGTATGGAAACAAAAGACCCTGAATAGCCAAAACAATCTTGAGAAAGAAGAACAGAACTGGAGGCATCTTGCTTCCTGACTTCAAACTAGACTACAAAGCTACAGTAATCAAAACAGTATGGTACTGACACCAAAACAGACACATAGACCAGTAGAACAGAATAGAGAGCCCAGAAATAAACCCACATGCTTATGGTCAGTTAACCTACAACAAAGAAAGCAAGAATATAGAGTGGGGAAATATAGTCCCTTCAATAAGTGGCACTGGGAAAACTGGACAGCTACATGTAAAAGAATGAGATTAGAACATTTTCTCACACCATTTGCAAATATAAATTCAAAATGGATTAAAGACCTAAATGTAAGACTGGAAACCATAAAATTCCTGGAAGAAAATATAGGCATAACACTCTGACATAAATCGTAGCAATATTTTTGGGTGTGTCTCCTAAGGCAAAGGAAACAAAAACAAAAATAAACAAATGGGACCTAATTAAACATAAAAGCTTTTGCTCAACAAAGGAAACAAATGAAAAGACAACCTACTGAATGGGAGAAAATATTTGCAAATGATATGACCAATAAAGGGTTAATATCCAAAATATATAAACGGCTCATACAACTCAATATAAAAAAATTAAACAACCTGATTTAAATATGGGCAGAAGACCTGAATAGGCAAAGAGGACATACAAATGGGCAATAGGCACACGCAATGATGCACAACATCTCTATCATCAGAGAAGTGCAATCAAAACCACAAAGAGGGGCTTCCCTGGTGGCGCAGTGGTTGGCAGTCCGCCTGCTGATGCAGGGGACACAGGTTCGTGCCCCAGTCCGGGAGGATCCCACATGCTGCGGAGCAGCTGGGCCCATGGGCCATGGCCGCTGAGCCTGCGCGTCCGGAGCCTGTGCTCCGCGGTGGGAGAGGCCACAACAGTGAGAGGCCCACATACCGCAAAAAAAAAAAAAAACACAAAGAGATATCACCTCACATCTGTCAGAATGGCTATCATCAAAAAGACCACAAATAATAAATGTTGGTGAGGATATGTAGAAACGGGAAACCTCTTACACTGTTGGTGGGAATGTAAACTGTTTCAGCCCCTATGGAAACAGTATGGGGGTTCCTCAAAAAACTAAAACAGAACTACTCAGGATGTATGAATCAAAATATTGTGAAGGAAAAAGAGCAGGCTTTATATACAAACAAGCTGGAATTAAAATATCAGTTCTGCCTACTGTGGCCTTGGGCAAATTACTTAGTCAAATTAAATCCTGGTTTCATCACTTATTGTATTAGTCAGGATTATGTAAATCAACTTTTGGATAGTTTTAGCACAGTGTTTGGAATACAGAGAGTATTGAACAAATGTTAGTTCCCTTTCTCTTTTCCAATTTCCTTTTGTTAGTTTACATTTACAAGAAATCTGATTGCCATTTATGATCACTGTCCACATACTGAAATTTAATGTTACTGTACAAATATCAAAGAAGACACAAGCCACTTCTGAGATACTAGAGTTGCAAACTGAAATTAGTGAAAAGAGGAGGATGTAGCGAACATAACATCTGACTCCCCCAAATTCTCACTATCTACTTGTGCTGCAGATATAGCTTGTTAAAGCTAATCTATTATTAGCTCTGTATATGAACGTGGTTAAAATTTTCAGGTTAGCTGCAAAGGTGGAAAGTAGAGAGTGAGTCACTGAGGAATTTACTGTAGGCACTGAAGGGAAGAAGAAAGGAGTGAGGCTAAGATCCACTTGGGAGGAGAGTCCTGGGTGACTCTAAAGTGGACCACCAGCCGAAAGGAACTGGACGTGGAATGCCACATGCCACCAAGGGGAGAAGGAAGGGGAAGTTGACTGTATGTTTTGCCTAATTATAATTATCATTAAAAATATTCTCTCATTTAAAGTTCACAACATTGCTCATAAAAAAGAATGAAATAATGCCATTTGCAACAACATGGATGGAACTAGAGATTATCACACTAAGTGAAGTAGGTCAGACAAAGACAAATATCATATGATATAGCTTATATGTGGAATCTAAAATACGATACAAATAAACTTATTTACGAAACAGAAACAGACTGACAGACAGAATACAAATTTACAGTTACCAAAGGGAAAAGGTGGGGGAGGGATAAATTAGAAGTTTGGGATTAAAATATACACACTACTACATATAGAATCGATAACCAGTAAGGACCTACTGTATAGCACAGGGAACTATACTCAGTATTTTGTAATAACCTGTAAGGGAAAAGAATCTGAAAAGGAATATATATACGTGTGTGTGTGTATGTACGTATAACTGAATCACTGTGCTGTACACCTGAAACTAACACAATATTGTAAATCAACTGTATTTCAATAAAAATTAAAAAAATAAAGTTCACAACAAACCCGTGAGGTAGTTATTATGATTTACATTTTTTTTAACCAATAGTGATGCTCAGAGGGTCAGGTTGGGTTCTTCATACTTAGCTTGCAGGTAATAGTGTTAGCATTTAAATCCCAGCCTGTCTAGATCTAAAGTCCAGGCTCTTAACATTGTACTCTGGTGTCCTTGAAGAATTTTCCCTAAAGAACAGCCATAAAGGTCTAAGCCAAACTTTAAGCAATTGCCTGCTTCCTACATGGTAATTCTATGTCCTGGACTTTTGTGAGAATTTGGTCTTTTTCCACCTTCATCAGGATATGCTGGTGAGAATCGGGCTCATTATAACTGAATCACTTTATCGACACACTTGAGAAGTCATTTTCCTGGAGTATTCTGGCAGGGATTAAAAAATCAAAGTACACAAAATAAACTGAAAACAGTTATGATTGCCAGCAATTGTATCCAAGAATTTTTAAGATTCACTTCAAACATGTTGTTCATGACTTGATTTTTTTTCTGGGTGGCATTACCAACGTGTATGCTTACATTTGGAGTTACTCTTAAATGGAAAGAGGCTCTGATTTCTGTGTAAACACTTCAGGCCAAAAGACAGCAATTAAGAAAAGCAATCCGGACAATCATTTGTTTGAAACACCAACGTGGAGAGGAGGAAAGTTAACATAAACATATCATACCTTAGACCTGTATTGGAACACCATGTTTCATATTGGCTACAGGCAATCTTTGAGCCCTTTTTGCTAAAAATCATGTAGTTACCCAGCAGGAACGGTATCATTCCAAACACTGCTGTTAATAAACCTGCTTATTATCCAAACAACCCTGAAACAAGAGACCTGAAATTGATGTTTTGGGTGGTGCTTCCTGCTGCCAGGAGGTGGTGTGTTTGATTTAAAAGACACTGAACCAGGGTTAGATTAAAAATTTAGATCAAAACATTCATGTGAATGGGACATTGAGAAAAAGAATTCTGTTTGGTAGCAAACAACAACCCACGTTTCCTAAAATCTTTTTTTTTTTCTTTTCTTTTTTTTTTTTTTTGCGGTATGCGGGCCTCTCGCTGCTGTGGCCTCTCCCGTCTCAGAACAGGCTCCGGACGCGCAAGCCCAGCAGCCATGGCTCACAGGCCCAGCCGCTCCACAACATGTGCGATCCTCCCAGCCCGAGGCACGAACCTGCATCCCCTGCATTGGTAGGTGGACCCTCAACCACTGCACCACCAGGGAAGCCCCCTAAAATCTATTTTGATGCAAGTTCAAAATTGATGTAAAAATACTGGTCAGGCAAACTAATATAAGGAACATTTTAGTATACACTGTGAAAACTCCATTCAGAAATTTATTAACACTGCTGATAGCATAGAATATGCTTGACAAATACTTCTTGATCGTGGAGCCATACACTAATAATGGTCATATGCTTATTTTATACAGTATTCTCATTATGACCTGTTCACGAGGTGATCAGTTAAATCGACTAATTTGTTTTGCAACTGTGGGATGAAAACTCTGTAGCACTAATGCCATAATTATAGATGTTAAATATATTCCAAAGTATTCAAATACTTTGCTGAGAAATAGAGAAGAAAGCTTAAGGAATAGACAAGGAGAGTGAGAATAGAGAGGGTAAGAAAAAAATTCATTAGAGGAGGAAGTGAAAAAAAGAAATCTGAGGTAAATATGGAAGCAGTGACAAGATCATGGTAGAGTAGGAATAATTAAAGTTGGGGGAAAGATAATTACTTCTATTTCATGCTTTCAAATGTTTGTTAGAAGTTGGTGAAATAGAATTTGGGGAACAAAGTCCCATGATAGCCTGTATTCTTAGAAGGGAAAATTTGTGACATATTTTAAACTGTGCTGACCAGTATGGTAGCCATTACCCATGTGTGGCTAATGAACACTTGAAATGTGGCTAGTACAAATTGAGATGGGCTATAAATGTAAAATACATACCAATTTCAAGACTTAGTACAAAAAAATGTAAAATATCTCAATAATCTATTTGATTGCATGTTAAAATGATAACATTATAGACATATTGGGTTAAATAAAATACATTACTTCAATTAACTTCACCTATTTCTTTCAATTTTTTAAAATATGACTACTAGAAAATTGCAAACTATATATGTGGCTAACACTCGTATTGGGCAGTGATGGTCTAAAGAATTGCTGAGGAGAGACTAGATGGACTGTATTCTAGAGTTCCTAAAAGGAGAAACAGTTACCTTGCCTACCTATTGTTTTTACCCCTGTCCTTTAGTTGTTTTAGCACCATTGCACATGGTAGACTAGTAAGTGGAACAGAGAAAAACCGGCATGTAAGGGACAGGAGTAGGAGGGAGTAGGGAAGTTATTTGTTGCTCCCCTTGCATAGCCTCCAAAAGAAGTACTTTTTTGTAAGGCAGTATATTGACATTAGACTTAAGTCTATAATGATACAGTAAAAGATATTGAAGAAAGATGTGTGAAAGCAAAAGTGGGAAACATAAAAGTGTTTTTACATGTTTGCTCACTTCCTCAACATCTACCAACAGCCCCCTCCCTGGCCCCCTCCCCCCTCCCAACACACACCCACACTCCATTTCTAGGTCAAGTATCATGAGAACCTGACTAGGCTGCTAATTAGACTTTTTGAATGCTTCCTTTTATTTTATTTATTTATTTATTTATTTATTTTTTCCAGATGCGCAGGCTCAGTGGCCATGGCTCACGGGCCCAGCCGCTCCGCGGCATGTGGGATCTTAAGATCTTAAAAGTTCTTAAGTCTGGATTTACTCAGGCTCCTTGAAATAGTCAGTGGGTATTTATTGCAGATCTTCTTTGTTCATGAAATACTGTAACATTACTTGAATATTGATTGTATTCAAATTCACCTGCACCCTCAGTAAAAAAGGGAATAACAGTTTAAATATGCAAATAACTTGATATTCCATTCAATAAACACTAGCCCTAGGCAATTTATACATTAAGCCTGACCAGTCCTACAGAAAAATATGTCAATGACTTTAAGGCGCTCTCTATTGCTGAGGAGAAATTAATCTCATTAGACTGACTGATGGCAGGGCTGCTGGGTGATGATAACTTTGTCAACATTTTGGTGGAAGAAACTAAAGAATTCATTAAGGGTCCTAAAGAAGGACTGACTAAAAAAAAAAGAGGACAAACATTAAAACAAAACAAAACAAAACCTGCTTATATAGTCATATTTTAAAACTCATATACCTAGGGCTTCCCTGGTGGCACAGTGGTTAAGAATCCGCCTGCCAAGGCAGGGCACATGGGTTCGAGCCCTGGGCAGGGAAGATCCCGCATGCCGTGGAGCAACGAAGCCTGTGCGCCACAACTACTGAGTCTGTGCTCTAGAGCCCGCGAGCCACAATTACTGAGCCCACGTGCCACAACTACTGAAGCCAGCGCGCCTAGAGCCCGTGCTCCACAACAAAAGAAGCCACTGCATGAGAAGCCCGCGCACCACAATGAAGAGTAGCCTCCGCTTGCTGCAACCAGAGGAAAGCCCGTGCGCAGCAACAAAGACCCAACACAGCCAAAAATAAAATAAATAAAACTTAAAAAAAAATCATGTATCTATCTATTCTATCTATATATACTATATATATTTTTATGATTGTTTGGGGAGTTTTTCAAGGGCAATTTGAGTACATTTAACTTTTTTTGTGTGTGGCTGCACTGTGCAGCTTGCAGGATGTTAGTTCCCCGACCAGGGATTGAACCCTGGCCATGGCAGTGAAAGCTCCCAGTCTTACCTACTGGACCACCAGGGAATTCCCTGAGTACATTTAACTTTTTTTTGTTTTGTTTTGTTTTTGCGGTATGCGGGCCTCTCACTGTTGTGGCCTCTCCCGTTGCGGAGCACAGGCTCCGGACGCGCAGGCTCAGCGGCCATGGCTCACAGGCCCAGCCGCTCTGCGGCACGTGGGATCCTCCTGGACCGGGGCACGAAGCCGTGTCCCCTGTATCGGCAGGCGGACTCTCAACCACTGCGCCACCAGGGAAGCCCACATTTAACTTTTGCTTGCAGATTAACTTGAGAATTTAATTCCTGTGAAGGATGGAACTTAATGGTGGGAAAGTACCAAGAATTATGAAAAATATAGGAAAATATATGACATAGTTTCTGCATTCAAGGAACTTGAAACAGGAATATATTTAATGGGGCAGTATTAAAAATGTGGGACATTAAATAATACAGCATATTATGAATGACAAAATGTGTGGTCAAACCATTACTATATAACTGCTGAATGAATTGATGAATGAATGAATGGACACATTATTCAAACATTATACATTTCCACATTTATTAAACCTGATTCTTCATCTAGAATATACTCAATTTCTAGCAATCTTCTTTTAAAAGCAATTAAAATTGCAAGAGTAAAACATGCTTATTTAAAAAATTCAGCTGGTTATAAAGCAAAAGTTTCTTCCCATCCCCATTCACCAATCTGACTCCCACAGGTAACATTTTACAGTTTATGTATCCAAATTTTGTATGCCATACACATACACATACTTTAAAAGGATGCTATATATATATATATATATATATATATATATATATATATATATAGTCTTTCTGAAGCTGATTTTCAATTGAGTACCTACTGATCTACATCATTATTTTTAGTGCCTGCACAGTGTCAGTATATCAGCTACTAAATTATCATAACTTACAGTATTTAATCATTTCCTTATTGGTAAACACGTAGGTTATTTTCTACTTTCCACTGTTATAAACAGTACATCACTTAATAGCTTTACACACCCTTATGTCAGGTTATCTATAAAATAAATTCCCAGAAATCCAGTGAATCTTTCAAATTTCAGTTTGATAGACCCTGAAGATGTTCTGTTATGGCTTGGTTTGAACTGATCAGTTTAGGTCAATCAATGCTTTTAGATGTGAGGATGATCTGGTGGTAACGTCAAGATCAGGGTTAGAGAGGGTTTTTTTGTTTGTTTTTGCCTAACAACATGTTGTCCTTCCTTTCCTTTCTGTAGACTTTTCGGATCAAGGATACATTGTGTGGTCCTTGGCAAAGGAAAATAACACTGTTGTCCCAAGAATCTCATAGGACAACCACATAGTAATCTTGTAAAATGGTCTGTCAGAGGGGGAAAAAAAATTTGTCGCTTTCTAACACTTATCCTCAAAAATGTTATTTGGGACCAGGAACTTTTCCGACCACTCCATTTTCAATCTGTTGCTGGAATAAGGTGATTGGCGCACTTGGCTTTTTGTCTCCCTCAAACAGGGGAAGGAAAGAGGTTAAAACTCCTAACTGTGCCGCGACAGGTCTCTGGAGACCCAAAGAAACCCCGTACTAAGTATGCGGAGGGTTCGTTTCTTCCTTCCGGCTGTAGCTCGTGTTTAGGCGACGGCGGAGGGGTAAAAACGTCCGGGCTCGGTTAGTGCTTTTATTCTCTCCTTTCCTGGAAGTGAAGAAAATTCAGCATGTCTCGATCCATTTAAGAAACAAGAGGATCCTCTCCCGAGCCACACGGCAGCAACACCAACCCCGCTCCCGCACTTCTCTCTGGACCTAAGTAGGGAGAGAGACAAAAGAAACTGAACGGAAAGAGACCGAGCAGAGAGGGTACCCCCGCGGAATAAAAGCGCGGGGGCGCCTCGCCCTTCCCCAACTCCCGCGTCGCCGCGGGCCCCGCCTTTCAGGGGGCGGAGCTGAGCCTTCCTTCCGGGTTGCAGGCGGAAGTGGGCGAATTTGAATTGTGTGGGCCGTTGGATGGGGCAGCTCCCGGATGGCGTGTGGCGCAGCGCGAGAAGGGAAAAGTGACACTGCCGCTCTGGAGCTTCTGCCCAGCGCGCCTCGGTGAGTGGATGGCGGACGGGAAGGAACTGAGTATTCCAGGGGGAGAAGCGGAACTGTCGGATGGCACAGGGGGTCGGGAGGCGGGACAGTATAGCGGGGGCCTCGGAGTGCCTTTGGGGGTGTCGGGTGGTGGGGCCGGACGTGGGGACTTTGGGAAGTCGGGGCAGACGGTTGGCACATACATGCCAACCCTATAGAGTACTGAGGATTCAGAAGCCAGACCGCCCCCGAGATTAAACCTTGTTTAATCTCTGATTTTCTGGTAATCGCAGTTCAGTATTTCCGCTAATTTGTTTCGAACGCTGAAGCTTCAAAAGTAATATTGCGAAAGCTTTACCGTAAGCTAAAGAATCTTTCTTTATTAAAGATGGAAGGTTGGGGGCAGGTTTAGAATGAAGAGATGCTCTGTGGAGATCCGAGTTCCTCCTAAGAGGAGTAGTCTGTTACTCTGGACCGCAGGGAATTGACACTCTTTGAAATGCCTGGTGGGGATTTAAACTGAAATCTGAGTATCCTTTGTGTTCAAAACCCGGGTATTTTTCTTTCACGGTTGACATTTTTCAGGTAACGCAAAAATCCGAGACTCTTGCTCATTTAAACTGGACATGTTGTAACAGCGGTGATTAACAGGGGTCTTAGTTTGCTAACAATAGGGATGAGGTTTAGTTCCACAGACCTGCCTTTTCACCCCCTTCATTCATTGTCCAGCTGGGTTATTGGGGAGTCATTTTGAAAGTACTCTACTAATGTTTCCAGCATCGGGTTTTCTCTGTTTCGGTTTTTTGTTTTATTTGTTTTTAATGACTAACTACCTCAGATATCAAACTCTAACCTTCTAACAAAGTCATGCTTTCTGGAATAATTTAAATGTGTACCCTACATGTAAACTATAAGTGAGCATTTAAGTGTGTAGAAATTTTATATCTTGCCTTATTGAAAACTGTCAGAGTAATTTTGTTGCTTTATAGGATCAGATATTTTATGCTTCTTTTAAGATTTTAACACCAGGGTATCTTACCATATAAATGTATAAATTTCTTTTAAAAAGTAGGACTTAATAATATTCAGAATAAACGTTCCTTCATCCATGCTGGCTACTACTCTCCCATCCCTGGTAATGAACTTTTGTTTCGTTATTAGCCAGGAAAAATAAATTTAAATATTCAGTAGTTATTGTTAAAATTTAAACATTTTGTGTAGGACTGCAGTAAAGATATAAGCTATACTTTGTTAAGCTTTGCTTATTCAAACCTTAAGATTCTGTTTATTTCATATAAGCTACCAGCAAATGGTAATTTCCAAAAAAAGTTAGTCTCTACATTTTAATCTGTCCCTTTTCCTTACCTGGACTCTTTTCTTTGGATTTTTGCTCTATCTACCTAAGTCAGTGAGTTTCAACTTTTATTGTGTACACATTACCTTGAAGGTTTGTCAAGTGCTGATTCCTGTATTTCCGATCTCAGAGATTCTGATCCCATAGGTCTGGAGGATGGGGTTCTGTAAATTTAACTTGAAGGTTAGAAAACTTGACCAGAATTTTTAAAACACTGACTTGATCTTTCCTAGAGAGGCATTGTAATATGTTGGTTAAGGGCATGAAACTGGACCCAGATTGCTTGCATTTGAATTTCATCTCCACGACTTGGTAGTTGCCTGACCCTGAGGAAGCTGCTTAACCTTTCAGTGCTTCCGATTCCCTCAACTATAGTGGAGATAATAACAATACCTATCTTGTAGGGCTGTTGGGAGAATCAAATGAATCAGTACATATTAAAATGTTAGAATAGTGTGTGACACATAGTAAATGATACATATATCTCCTATTATATTGAGTAACTAAGCATTGTGCAGTATTTACATACCTTATCTCATTAATCTTCACAAATAACACTGAGATATGTGCTGGAATTTTCACATAAGAAAACTGAGGCTAAGAGGGGTTCTGTAATTTGTTCTCACACAACTAGTAAAATGTTTGAACTGGGGTCAAAAACTAGATTTAGTTAGAAAATTTATAACTCTTACTGATTGATTGATTGTAATGCTTCCTGCCTCTGTCTGCAATCTCTCCTTCCAAATATTGCTCTATAAAAATCTCTGATGGCTTCCCATCGTCTACCATATATATTTCAAATTTTTTAGCTTTTTCTTTTTTTTTTTTTACAAAGCCCTTCTCAGTCTGGTTCCAACCTCTGTTTTTAAGAATCATCTTCATGGGGGCTTCCCTGGTGGTGCAGTGGTTGAGAGTCCGCCTGCCGATTCAGGGGACACGGGTTCATGTCCCGGTCCGGGAAGATCCCACATGCCACGGAGCAGCTAGGCCCCTGAGCCATGTCCACTGAGCCTGCGCGTCCGGAGCCTGTGCTCCGCAACGGGAGAGGCCACAGCAGTGAGAGGCCCGCGTACCGCAGAAAAAAAAAGAATCATCTTCATAATATTCCACCATTTTTTTTCCAACCTGTGATGTTCTGTCATACTACCACAATTCTCCAAATCTATCCTCTATCATGTTTATGCATATTTAGCCATTGACCTTTTTTATTTCTCCTTAAAATTTTATCCAGTGGGTTTCACATACTTTCCTAGACTTCCCCCAGTAGAGTGCTTCTTCCTCAGTGCAGTTTAGTTGTAAACAAAATAGCACTTGACTGAGAGCTCCCATCTTCTTTGTCTCTGTATCTGCAATTCTAGGTACAGAACAGTAAGTATCCTTACAGTCTGAAACTGTGTGTGTTCAGGGAGTGTAACAGTTTTAACACATTGTATCTTATTAAGCGGAAAAAGTTAAAAATTAAAAGATGACAATATAATTGTGTAGGTTAGTAGAGGGATTTTAGTGATAGCATATAGTTTGTAAATTTCACAACTATGGAAAAATAAGTATTGAAATTGTAGGCTCAGAAGACATGTCATGTGGGAAAAAATTTAGAACAGTATTTGCTAATATTCACAGAACTCCAAATGCTTTATACATATTTCTCACTTCGCCTTTACAGCCGTTTTATTATTATCCCTATCTTAAGGTGAAGAAACTGAAGCACTGAAAGGTTTAGTAACTTTAAAAAAAAAAGCTTTTTTTTTGTCTGTTTGTTTTCGGGGTTTTTTTGCATTTAATTTCCTGTGCAGGATTTTTATTTTTATTATAAGAATGATATATGTTAAGTGTAATTTAAGAATTAACTTTATAACAGAGAATTAGCCTCATTTGTCCATGAGTGTTCACTTCTACAGTAATTCAATTCTCTCTCTCTCTCTCTCTCTCTCTCTCCCTCCCTCTCTCTCTCTCTCTCTCTCTCTATATATATATATATATTTTTTTTTTTTTTTTGGCCACATCACACAGCATGCGGGAACTTAGTTCCCTGACCAGGGGTGGAACCCGCACCCCCTGCAGTGGAAGTATGGAGTCTTAACCACTGGACTGTCAGGGAAGTCCCAACATTAATTCAATTCTAAATTAAGGAAATATTGGGAAATTAAAACTAGAAAAGTTTGCCTTTCCTTTTCAGTTTGAACAGTTAAGACGGTTACCTGACCTCCTTGCCCACAACCTTTTCTTTAAAAACCTGCGAACGTTGTAGGCACATCAGTCTAAGGACCAGTGGGCAGTGGGTAAGGGGTTGGACTAAGGAGCAGATGATCCTAATATGCTCTCATCCCACATACCTTCTCCAGCCAAAGTAGCACCATGTATTTGAATCAGAGCTGAATATCTGATGCAGGCTAAACCATTCACATTGTTTCTTCTTGAATTTGGAATTGTGATACCAAGAAACTATTGGTAACCAAGCTGGAAAGGTCTTTATGTGCTGAGATGACAGCGGAATGATGAAGAAACATGAATAGTGGGCATAGGGAGCCAATATATAGAGGGAGGGAGGGAAAACCTATTTCTGGAGGACTAGCTATAAAGTAAGTCAAAATAAACTTATAACTATTGCTTTTCCTTTTTCTTAAGACTATATTTTTATTTTTTAAGACAAAACATATAACTTTTGAATATTTTTTTATAAACACATTTTACATGAAGCAAAAAAGTTTAGGGCTTCCCTGGTGGCGCAGTGGTTGAAAGTCCGCCTGCCGATGCAGGGGACACAGGTTGGTGTCCCGGTCTGGGAAGATCCCACAGGCCGCAGAGTGGCTAGGCCCATGAGCCATGGCCGCTGAGCCTGCGCGTCTGGAGCCTGTGCTCCGCAACGGGAGAGGCCACAACAGTGAGAGGCCCATGTACCGAAAAAAAAAAGATGGACAAAAAAGTTTATTCATTACTGTATTAACTAATTAGGGTTTTCAACTGTTTTTTTTTAAATTAATATTTATTGGAGGGCTTCCCTGGTGGCGCAGTGGTTGAGAATCCACCTGCCGATGCAGGGGACACGGGTTCATGCCCCGGTCCCAGAAGATCCCACATGCCACGGAGCAGCTGGGCCCGTGAGCTATGGCCGCTGAGCCTGCGCATCCGGAGCCTGTGCTCCGTAACGGGAGAGGCCACAACAGTGAGAGTCCCACGTACCGCAAAAAAAAAAAAAAAAAAAATTGGAGTATAGTTGCTTTATAATGTGTGCTAGCTTCTGCCGTACAACAAAGTGAATCAGCTATATGTATACGTATATCCCCTCTTTTTTGGAGTTCCTTCCCACTTAGGTCTCCACAGAGCATTGAGTAGAGTTCCCTGAGCTGTACAGTGGGTTCTCATTAGTTATCTATTTTATGCATAGTATCAATAGTGTATTTATCTCAATTCCGATGTCCCAATTCATCCCACCCCCTTTCTTTCCCCACTTGGTGTCCATATGTTTGTCCTCTACATCTTTGTCTCCATTTCTGCTTTGCTAATAAGAAGGAGTACATTTTTAAAGGAGCAGTTTTAGGTTCACAGCAAAATTGAGGGGAAGATGGTAGAGATTTCCCGTGTACTCCACCCCACACATGCATAACCTCTCCCATTATCAACATCCCCTGCTAGGGTGGTACATTTGTTATAACTGATGAGCTTACGTTGACACAAGGTAATCACTCAAAGTCTATAGTTTAAATTCTAGTTCACTCTGGGTGTTATACATTCTATGGGTTTGGACAAATGAATGATGACATGTATCTGTTATTATGGTGTCATACACAGTATTTTCACTGTTCTAAAAATCGTATGTGCTTCACCTACTAATCCCTCCTTTGCCCTTCGTAACCACTGATCTTTTTACTGTCTCCATAGTTTTGCCTCTTCCAGAATATCATATAGGTGGAATCATACAGTATGTGTAGCCTTTTCAGATTGGCTTCTTTAACTTAGTAATATGCATTTAGGTTTCCTCCATGTCTTTTCATGGCTTGATAGCTTTTTTTTTCTTAGCACTGAATAATATTTCATTGTCTGGGTGTACCATAGTTTGTTTATCTGTTCATCTACTGAAGGACATCTTAGGTGCTTCCAGGTTTTGGCAATTATGAATAAAGATGCTGTAAACATGTGTGAAGATTTTGATGTGGACATAAGTTTTTACCGCCTTTGGGTAAACACCAAGGTGCCTGATTGCGTAACTGAGGTAAATCCTGCTTGGTCGTGGTATATAATTCTTTTTATACATTGTTGAATTTGATTTGCTAGTATTTTATTGTGGCATCTATGTTCCTGAGAGATATGATCTGTGGTTGTTTTTTTTTTTTTTTTCTTGTGATGTTTTTGTCCGGTTTTGGTATTAGGGGAATGCTGGCCTAATGGAATGAGTTAGGAAGTAGTCCCTCTCCTTCTATCTTCTAAAGAGATCATAGAGAATTGGTGTAATTTCTTCCTTAAATGTTTGGTAGAATTTTCCAGTGAACCCACCTGGGCCTAGTGCTCTCTGTTTTGAAAGATTATTAATTACTGATTCAGTTTCTTTGATGCAGATATATTCAGATTGTTTATTTTCATTGTGTGAATTTTGGCAAAAAATGTGTCTTTCAAGGAATTGGTCCATTTTATCTAGATTATCAAATTTGTGGGCGGGGAGTTGTTCACAGTATTCCTTTATTATACTTTTTGTTGTTTTTTTTGGCCATGCCGCACAGTTTGTGGGATCTTAGTTCCCCAACCAGGGATGGAACCGGTGCCCCTGCAGTGGAAGCACGGAGTCCTAACTACTGGACCGCCAGGGAATTCCCTCCTTTATTATACTTTTAATATCCATAGGATTTGTAGTGATATCACTTTTTTCAAATTAATTTCTTTTGGAGTATAGTTGATTTACAATGTTGTGTTAGTTTCTGCTGTACAGCAAAGTGGATAAGTTATACATATACATATATCCACTCTTTTTTAGATTCTATTCCCATGTAGGTCATTACAGAGTACCGAGTAGAGTTCCCTGTGCTATACAGTAGGTTCTTATTAGTTATTTATTTTATATGTAGAAGCGGGTATATGTCAATCCCATTCTCCCAATTTATCCCTTCCCCCCTTCCCCCTTGGTAACCATATGTTTGTTTTCTACATTTGTGATTCTATTTCTTTTTTGTAAATAGGTTCACTTGTACCATTTTTTTAGATTCCACATGTAAGCGAGTGATATCATTTTTTTTTGTTTCTGATATTCAGAAGTTGTGTCCTCATTTTTTCTTAGCCTGGCTGGAGGTTTACTGATCTTTCTATAGAACAAGTGTTTGGTCTTGTTGATTTTTCTTTATTGATTTCTTTTCATTTTCATTGACTTCTGCTCTAATTCTTTTTACTTCTTTTCTTCTTAATTTGGATTTAATTTGCTCTTCTTTTTCTAGTTTCCTAAGGTAGAAACTTAGCTGATTGATTTTTTTTTTTTTTTTTTTTTTTTTTTGCGGTATGCGGGCCTCTCACTGCTGTGGCCTCTCCCGTTGCAGAGCACAGGCTCCCGACACGCAGGCCCAGCGGCCATGGCTCACGGGACCAGCCGCTCTGTGGCATGTGGGATCTTCCTGGACCGGGGCATGAACCCGTGTCCCCTGCATCGGCAGGCGGACTCTCAACCACTGCGCCACAAGGGAAGCCCAAGAATCTATTTTTGTTGTTGCGGCACATGGGCTCTTCATTGCAGTGTGTGGGCTTCTCTCTAGTTGTGGCCTGTGGGTTTTCTCTCTCTAGTTGTGGTGCACGGGCTCCAGAGCGTGTGTGTTCTGTAGGTTGCGGTACGTGGGCTCTCTAGTTGAGGTGCGCATGCTCAGTAGTTGTGGTGTGCATGGGCTTAGTTGCCCCGCGGCATGTGGGATCTTAGTTCCCCGACAAGGGATCGAACCTGTGTCCCCTGCATTTGAAGGCAGATTCTTTACCACTGGACAACCAGGGAAGTCCCTGCTTTTTGTGATTTTAACTGAGCATTTTATATGATTTTCTCTCCTTAAGATATCAGTTATACTCTTTTAACTTTTTTTAGTGGTTGCCCTAGAGTTTGCAGTACACAACTAATACATAATCAAATACATTGGTGCTATTGTTATTTTGAATAGACTATTAACTCATTGTTAAGAATAAGAAAAATAAAACAGTTTATTTTACCTTTACTTATTCTTTGCCTGATACTTTATGTAGATCTGAATTTCTGATCTATATCATTTTCTTTCTCTTTCAAGAACATTTAACATTTCTCTCAAGGCAGGTCTACTGGCAAAATATTCCATCAGTTTTTGTTTGAGGAAGTCTTTATTTCTCTTACATTTCTGAAAGGTAATTTCACAGGATACGGAACTCTAGGTTGGTTTTTCTCCTCCCTCCCACCCCCCAATGCTTTAAATATTTCACTCCACACTCTTTTTGCTTGCAGTTTCTGAGAAGTTGGATATAATTCCTGCCTTTGTTCCTCTATAGGTAAGATTTTTTTTTCCCCCTGTAGCTTTTTTCAGGATTTTTTTCTTTACCATTGATTTTCTGTAGTTTGAAATGATAGACCTAGGTGTAGTTTTTTGGCAGTTATCCTGCTTGGTTTTCTGGAACTTTCTGGATCTGTGGTTTGGTGCTTGACATTAATTTGTTATTGTTTCAAATATTTCTCCTGTTCCTTTCTCTCTTCTGGTATTCCTAGAACACTTTTGTTACACTGTCTGTGGTTGTCTTACAGTCCTTGGATATTCTGTTGTTTTTTTCAGTTTTTGTCCTCTTTGCTTTTTAGTTTTCAAAGTTTCTGTCAAGTTATCTTTAAGTTCAGAGGTCTCTCCTCAGCCTTGTCCCATCTACTAGTAATCCTATCAAACAGTTCTTCACTTCCATTAGTATTTTTGATCTCTAGCATTTCTTTCTGATTCTTTCTTAGAATTTCCATTTCTCTGCTTGCATTGCCTGTCTGGTCTTGTGTATTGTCTATTTTATCCATTAGTGCCCTTAGCATATTAATCATAATTTCAAATTCCTGTTCTGATAAATCCAACATCCCTGCCATGTTGGGTTCTGATGTTTGCTCTGCCTTTTCAAATTGTGCTTTTTGCTCTTTGATATGTCTTGTAAGTTTTTTCTTAATAGCCAGACATGAGGTACTGAGTAAAAGGAATTGTTGTAAATAAGCCATTAGTACCATGGTGGTAAGGTGTGGAAGAAGGGGAAGTGTTTTATAGTCCTGTGATTTAAGTCTCAGTCTTTTTGTGAGCCTATGCCTCTGGACTTTGAAGTTTACAAGTATCTCAGCTTTTTTCTCCCCTCTTATGTCGGATGGCTACATTATGCTGGAGTTGGGTGTTTCCTTTTCCTGGGTCATTTAGGCTCTGATAATACCCCAGCAGCTTAGGCTCTGGTTAACAAGTTTCTCTTGAGGGCAGGCCTTATTAAGAAGAACAGAGTGCTTTGGTGTATTTCAAAATGGCACCTTTTCCCCTCCCCTTGCCAAAATCACAAGGGGATTTTTCTCTGATATTTACCGTGGACCCTCGTTGAGTTCCTGGTGATAAATCTCACAGTATTGTGAGAGGCCCATGATTGGATGCCCCTTGAGTTTTTAACTCTCAAAGTTGTCCACACTGAGCCTCCAGCAATCAATTAGTCAATTATAGTTCAGATTTTCCCACTGCAGTGCTGGATCCTACAGCAGTTTCAGCTGGTAACTGCTCAGGTAAGCTGTGACTCCCTGTATTCACCTTTCTCTTCAGTCTTGGAGGCAGTGGCTTGCTGTGTCCTCCCTTCTTACAGATCCAAGAAGTGTTGTTGGTTTTTCAGTCTTTTCAGCTCTTGCTGTTAGGATGGAGGGGTGACTTACAAGCTTCTTACCTGGTGCTTTTCCTTTTAATTTAAATAAATATCTTTATTTTTTAATGGTGGTTGTTAACTTTTAAACATCTGTCTGGTAATATATAGTATAGAATAAAATTAAACCATTTTAAGAGTATATAGTTCAGTGAGTTTTAGTAATTATATTTCATTATATGAATATTCCACAATTTGTTTTATCAGTTGTCTGTTGATGGGCATTTAGGTTGTTTATAGTTTTTGGCTATTACAGGTAAAGCAGCTATGGACATTTGTGTACAGTGAACAGATGCCTTTATTTCTCTTGGTTGCATCATATGGTAGGTGTCCATTTAACTTTTTTTATTGTAATAAAATTCACATTCATAAAATTAACCATTTTGAAGTATACAATTCAGTGCCATTTAGTACATTCACAGTGTTGTGCAACCATCACCTCTATCTAGTTCCAAAACATTTTCATCACCCCAAAAGGAAAACTCATGCCCATTAGGCAGTCACTTCGCATTTCCTATTTCGCCATCCCTAGAAACCACAAATCTGCTTTATGTCTCTATGGATTTACCTATTCTAGATATTTCATATAAGTGGGATTATACAGTATCTGACCTTTTGTTTCTGGCTTCTTTTACTTAGTATGTTTTTAGGTTCATCCATGTTGTCGCATAAATCAGTATTACATATTTTTTAATAGCAGAATAGTATTCTATTGTATGGATATGCCACATTTTGTATACCTGTTAATCAGTTGACAGACAGATGAGTTGTATCTGTTTTTTAACTATTGTGAATAGTGCTTTTATGAACATCTTTGTACAAGTTTTTGTTTGAATACCTGTTTTCAAATCTTTTCAGTAAGTACAGGTTTCCTCAGCCATCTGAAAGTAGAACATTCCTGTGGAACCTTTTGTAGGCTGAAATGGCATACAGTGAAGAAGTAATTATCTTTTTTTATAAAGGTGAAAATCTGTTTTTTGATTTCTTTGGTTAGCAAAAACAGGTATTAACATAGGCCTCTTGTAAAAGTGAAGTGGCATAAAGGGAACTTTCGACAAGTGGGGAATACCTGTACTTAGTGTGATTGTTGGGTGATGTGGCAACTCTGATGTGTTGAGCAACTGCCAAACTGTTGGTCCATAGTAGCTGTACCATTTTACATTCCCATTAGCAATGTATGAGGGTTCCAATTTCTCCATATCCTTTGCAGCACTTATTTTCCTTTTTTTAAAAAATTATCATCACCTTAGCAGGCATCAAGTGGTATTCTCATTGTTGTTTTCATTTGCATATCCCTCAGGAGTAATGATGTTGAGCATTTTTTCATGTGCTTGTTGACCATTTAAATATTTTCTTTGGAGAAATGTCTGTTCAGATCCTTTCCTTTTTTAAGTTCTGTTATTTGTCTTTTTGTTGTTGAGTTCTAATAGTTTCTTACATATTCTGGATATTAGATCCTTATCAAGTATATGATTTTCAAATATTTTCTTCCATTTTGGGGATTGTGTTTTCACTGTCTTGATTATGTAGTCCAGCTTATTTATTTATTTATTTGCTGCTATAATTTTGGTGTCATACATAAGGAACTGTTGCCAAATCCAGGGTCATGAAGATTTACATAATACTATGTTTTCTTTTAAGATTTTTATAGTTTTGGCTCTTACATACTAAATCTTGGATCCATTTTGAGTTAATTTTTGTATCTGGTGTGAGGTAGAGGTCCAACTTTATTCCTTTACATGAGGCTGCCCACTTGTCACAGCACCATTTGTTGAGGAGACTCTTCTTTCTCCATTGAATGGTTTTGACATCCTTGTTGAAAATTAATTGATCGTATATGTATGCGTTTATTTCTTGACTCTTAACTTTTTCTCTATGTTTTTCCTTATGCCAGTCCCATCCCACCTTTTTTAAATTACTGTAGTTTTGTAGTAAGTTTTCAAATTGGGAAGTATGATTTATTCAACTTTTTCTTTTTGCATTGTTTTGACTATTCAAGGTCCCTTGTAATTTCTTATGAACTTTAGGATCAGGTTTTCCATTTCTACAAAAATGGCCATTGGATTTTGATAAGGATTACATTGAATCTGTAGATTGCTTTGGGGAGTATGGCCATCTTAACAATATTAAGTCTTTCAACCATGAACAGAGTTCTTTCCATTTATTTGGGTTCTTTAATTTCTTTTTGCAATATTTAATGGCTTTCAGTGTACAAATTCTTGCACCTCTTTGTTACATCTATTCCTAAGTAGTTCATTCTTTTTGATGGTATTGTAAATGAAATGGATTTCTTAATTTTCTTTATGGATTGTTCTTTGCTATCGTGTAGAAATTTGTCTGATTTTTTGTGTGTTGACCTTGCATCCTGCCACTTTGCTGAATTTGTTTATTAACTCACAGTGTTTTATGAATTCATTAGGATTTCCTGCATATAAGATCATGGCTTCTGCAAGAAGAGCTACTTCTTGCTTTCAGTTTGGATGCCTTTTATTTCTTTTCTTGCCTAATTGTTCTGGCTAGAACTTCAAGTACAATGTTGAATAGATATGGTGAGAGTGAACATCATTGTTTTGCTCTGGATCTTATGTGGAAAGTTTTCAGTTTTTCACCATTGAGTTTGATGTTAGCTGGGTTTTTTCAAAGATGCTCTTTATCATGCTGAGGAAGTTGCCTTCTATTCCTAGATTGATGAGTATTTTTTATCATGAAAGAGTGTTGGATTTTGTCAAATGACTAGTCTAGCTAAAGGTTTGTCAATTTAGTTCATCTTTTTAAGGAACCAACTTTTGATTTTACTCTCTTGTTTTTCTTTTCTTTACATTTATCTCCACTCTAATCTTTATGAATTCCTTCCTTCTACTAGGTTTGGTTTTAGTTTGCTCTTCTTTTTCTAGCTCCTTGAGGTATAAAGTTAAGTTATTGATTTGGGATCTTCTATTTCAGTGTCTGCATTACAGATATAAATTTCCCTCTGATCACTTTTCGCTGTATACTGTAGATTTTTAGTATGTTATGTTCTCATTTTCATTGGTCTCTTAAGTATTTTCTAATTTCCCTGTGGTTTTTTCTTCCCTCTTTTTCTTGTTTAAGATTGTGTTGTTTAATCCCTACATTTTTTTTTTAAATCCCTACATTTTTGAGAATTTTTCAGTGTTCCTTCTTTCATTTGCTTGTTGGCCATGTCCTATTTCTTTTCTGAAGTGTATGTTCAACTCTCAAGCTCATTTTTTGAGGCCAACATTACCCTGATACCAAAGCCAGCTAAAGACACTACAAGAAAAGAAAACTATAGGCCAATATCCCTGATGAGTATGGATAAAGAAATTCTCAGCAAAACACTAGCAAACTAAATTCAGCAGCACATTAGAAGGATCATACATCATGATCAACCAGGATTTATCCCTGTGTGCACACTAATGGAAGGAGAAATAAAAATCAAAGTCATCTCAGAAGGTGCAGGAAAAACGTTTAACAAAATTTAGCATCCCTTCATGATAAAAATTCTCAACAAATTGGGTATTGAAGGGATGTACCTCAACATTATAAGGGCCGTACATGACAAGCCCACAGCTAACATCATACTCAACAGTAAAAGGTTGAAAACTTTTCCTGTAAGATCAGGAACAAGATAGGGTACCCACTCTCTCCACTCCTATTCAGTATAGTACTGGAAGTCCTAGCCAGGGCAGCCAGGCAAGAAAAAGGCATCCATGTCGGAAAAGAGGAAGTAAAAATGTCTGTTTGCAGATGACATGACCTTATTTATTGAAAATCCTAAGGATCCCACCAAAAAAACTGTTAGAACAGCCACCCAGCTAGAATGAGAGGGAGTTTGGCTTACTTTATTGTGTTAGTTATCTATTGCTGTGTAACAGATCACTCCAAAACTTGGTGCCTTAAAACAACAGACATTTATTATCTGACAGTTTCTGTGGGTCAGAAATTCGGGAGCAACTTAGCTGTGTGGTTCTGCCTTGGGGTGTCCCATGAAGTTGCTCTCAGGTTGTCAGCCAGGCTACAGTCTTATGAAGGCCTGAGTGGGGTTGGACAATTTACTTCTAAAACGGCTCACTCGTGTGACATGGATAAATGCCTCAGTTCTTTGCCAAGTAGACATCTCCAAGGAGCACCTTAAAAGAAAGCCTTTATGACGTGGCAGCCAGCTTCCACCAGTGCAGGTGATCATGACAGAGAGCAAGGAGGAAGTTATAATGCCTTTTATGACCTAGTTACACTTTGTCATTTCTGCCAGGCTTTTTGGTGGAAGTTACTAAGCACAGCCACAGTCAAGGAGAAGGAAATCAGGCTCCACCTTTTGAAGGGGGAGGAGTATCAAACTGAGTGTCACTGACCAAGTGGAGGTAAGCAGTGCAAGAGACTCAGAACACCTCTTGATAGTGGCTTCCTGGAGCTTTCTTCATTAAATTGTTAATGATTTCTCAAGGAAGAGGGGAATGCTTTGATATTATTTCTAAGACCAAGACTGTTGTTAAGACTTGGGCTGTTATTGTGATACATACTTACTTAGCATTGTTTTCCTCCTTCCACTTAGGAAGTCTTAAAATTCATGTACTGGAAAGGAAAAAAATGATAAAATCCAACTACAAATATGTGAATTTTTTTTTTCTGAAGTTTTGTTTTGGAGACTGTTGATTGAAATAAAGAAATTCATCACCAGGATTTAGCAACAAAAGTTTTATTTCAGATGCTGTGGATTAGTAAAGCTGATGTGAACCAGTCAAAAATATGAATTTTGTAATATCTTTAGAACATTATCTGATTCGGGGATAACTTTCTTTTTTCTTTTAATTAATTTATTTAATTTATTTATTTTTGGCTGCTATGGGTCTTTGTTGCTGTGTGCAGGCGTTCTCTAGTTGTGGAGAGCGGGGGCTACTCTTCATTGTGGTGTGCGGGCTTCTCATTGCGGTGGCTTCTCTTGTTGCAGAGTACGGGCTCTAGGTGCGTGGGCTCAGTAGTTGTGGCTCTCGGGCTCTAGAGTGCAGACTCAGTAGTTGTGGTGCACGGGCTTAGTTGCTCCAGGGTATGTGGGATCTTCCGAGACCAGGGCTTGAACCCGCGTCCCCTGCATTGGCAGGTGGACTCCTAACCACTACACTACCAGGGAAGCCCTCAGGGGTAACTTTTAATTTGATGTAATCTTTTTTTTAAAAATTAATTTATTTATATTTTTGGCTGCGTTGGGTTTTTGTTGCGGTTCGTGGGCTTCTCACTGTGGTGGCCTCCTCCACTGTGGAGCACAGGCTCTAGGCGCACGGGCTTCAGCAGTTGCAGCACGCAGGCCCAGCAGCTGTGGCTCGCGGGCTCCAGAGCACAGGCTGAGCAGCTGTGGCACATGGGCCCAGCCGCTCTGCGGCATGTGGGATCCTTCCGGACCAGGGCCTGAACCCGTGTCCCCTGCACTGGCAGGGGGACTCCCAACCACTGTACCACCAGGGAAGTCCCTAATTTGATATAATCTTAAACTTAGAAAAAAGTTATATGAATAGTGAAAGGAACTCTTATATACCCTTTAAACAGGTTCACCGATTATTTATGTTTTGTGACATTTGCCGTATTCTTTCACCTCTCCTAGCCTAGTCAGCCCAAAACCACCGGGGATAAATCTGTAATCTGATAAAGTTAGGTTTGTTGACTCATTGCAGTGACAGAGGTCCCTGACCCGAGGAACCACAAGGCTTCGCACCGAGCAAAGGGTAAAATAGATTTCTTATAACATGTTGGAGAAGGGTGGCATTGACGTGAAATTTAAATGAAGTAGTGTTTTAATGGGGTCAAAGCGAAGCCAAGGCTGTGTGTGAAAGAGGCAACATCAGATCTGAGCTATGAAGTGGGCCTAGGGTGTTTCCTTGAAAACTACAAAAGGAAGAGGAGGAATGTTGTGTTCAGAAAGCTCTTGTCTGTAGTTCTGTACCTCAGTTAGAAACCGAGATTTCTTCTCTCTATCAAAGTTGCTTACTTACATCCTCTTAGCAAAAGTAGGATATTTCAGAAAGTTTACTTAAGTCACTTCCAGTCATCTTCCCACCTGAGAGACAAGCACTGTTCTAATATTTTTCATGATAGATTGATTAGTTTTGCCTATCCTAGAACTTCATATGAATGGAATGATGTGGATAAGAATAGTGTACAGTTTCTTTTACTTAGCATAATATTTATAAGATTCATCTGTTTTGTTGCATCTTGCAGCACTTGTTACCTTTTCATTGCTAAGTAGTATTGCATTTTATTAATATACTTCAGTTTGTTTATCCATTTTCCTGTTGATGGACTTCTAGTCTTCCAGTTTTGGAGTATCATGAAGGTGGCTACTCTGAACTTTTTTGTATAAAGTTTTTTGTCTATATATTTTTTTATTTTTCTTGGATGTATACCTGGGTGAGAAATTCCTACATCAAAGGCTAGGTTCATGGGCATATATGTTTAACTTCTATGAAACTACTAAAACTTTTCAAAATGATTATTCCATTTTGATTATTGTTGATTATTCACATCAACAGTTAATGACAGTTCCCCAGTTGCTTCATATCCTGTCCAATGTTTGGTGTTGATAGTCTTTTTAATCTTAGCCATTATTATAGTATAAATAGTCTTTCATTTTTATCATCCTAATTGCTAGTGATGTTGAACATCTTTTCATTTGTTTATTGGCCATTTGTATATCTTCCTTTATGAAGTGTCTGTTCATGTCTTTTGACCATTTCTTTAAATGTTTGCTTTATATTATTGTAAAAGTTCTTTATGTATTCTGAGTATAAGTCTTTGTCAGACACATCTTTTACAAATATTTTCTCCCAGTGTGTGGCATACATAATTCACTTTCATTTTTTCTTTTTACATCTTTATTGGAGTATAATTGAATTACAATGGTGTGTTAGCTTCTGCTTTATAACAGAGTGAATCAGTTTATGTTCCCATATCTCTTCCCTCGTGCATCTCCCTCCCTCCCACCCTCCCTATCCCACCCCTCCAGGCGGTCACAAAGAACCGAGCTTATCTCCCTGTGCTACGCTGCTGCTTCCCACTAGCTATCTCCCTTACCTTTGGTGGTGTATATATGTCCATGCCTCTCTCTTGCTTTGTCACAGCTTACCCTTACCCCCCTCGATATCCTCAAATCCATTCTCTAGTAGGTCTGTGTCTTTATTCCTATCTTACCCCTAGGTTCTTCATGACATATTTTTTTTCTTAAATTCCATATATATGTATTAGCATACGGTTTTTGTCTTTCTCTTTCTGACTTACTTCACTCTGTATGACAGACTCTAGGTCCATCCACCTCATTACAAATAGCTCAATTTCGTTTCTTTTTATGGCTGAGTAATATTACATTGTATATATGTGCCACATCTTCTTTATACATTCATCCGATGATGGACACTTAGGTTGTTTCCATCTCCGGCCAATTGTAAATAGAGCTGCAGTGAACATTTTGGTACATGACTCTTTTTGAATTATGGTTTTCTCAGGGTATATGACCAGTAGTGGGATTGCTGGGTCACATGGTAGTTCTGTTTGTAGTTTTTTAAGGAACCTCCATACTGTTCTCCACAGTGGCTGTATCAATGTACATTCCCACCAACAGTGCAAGAGAGTTCCCTTTTCTCCACACCCTCTCCAGCATCTATTGTTTCTACATTTTTTGATGATGGCCATTCTGACTGGTGTGAGATGATATCTCATTGTAGTTTTGATTTGCATTTCTCTAATGATTAATGAAGTTGAACATTCTTTCATGTGTTTGTTGGCAGTCTGTGTACCTTCTTTGGAGAAATGTCTATTTAGGTCTTCTGCCCATTTTTGGATTGGGTTGTTTGTTTTTTTGTTATTGAGCTGCATGAGCTGCTTGTAAACTTTGGAGATTAATTGTTTGTCAGTTGCTTCATTTGCAAATATTTTCTCCCATTCTGAGGGTTGTCTTTTGGTCTTGTTTATGGTTTCCTTTGCTGTGCAAAAGCTTTTAAGGTTCATTAGGTCCCATTTGTTTATTTTTGTTTTTATTTCCATTTCTTTAGGAGGTGGGTCAAAAAGGATCTTGCTGTGATTTATGTCATAGAGTGTTCTGCCTGTGTTTTCCTCTAAGAGTTTGATAGCTTCTGGCCTTACATTTAGGTCTTTAATCCATTTTGAGCTTATTTTTGTGTATGGTGTTAGGGAGTGTTCTAATCTTGTACTTTTACATGTAGCTGTCCAGTTTTCCCAGCACCACTTCTTGAAGAGGCTGTCCTTTCTCCACTGTACATTCCTGCCTCCTTTATCAAAGATAAGGTGACCATATGTGCATGGGTTTATCTCTGGGCTTTCTATCCTGTTCCATTGATCTATATTTCTGTTTTTGTGCCTGTACCATACTGTCTTGATTACTATAGCTTTGTAGTATAGTCTGAAGTCAGGGAGCCTGATGCCTCCAGCTCCGTTTTTCGTTCTCAAGATTGCTTTGGCTATTCGGGGTCTTTTGTGTTTTCATACAAATTGTGAAATTTTTTGTTCTAGTTCTGTGAAAAATACCAGTGGTAGTTTGACAGGGATTGCATTGAATCTGTAGATTGCTTTGGGTAGTAGACTCATTTTCACAATGTTGATTCTTCCAATCCAAGAACATGGTATATCTCTCCATCTATTTGTATCTTCTTTAATTTCTTTCATCAGTGTCTTATAATTTTCTGCATACAGGTCTTTTGTCTCCTTAGGTAGGTTTACTCCTAGATATTTTATTCTTTTTGTTGCAATGGTAGATAGTAGTTTTTTCTTGATTTCACTTTCAGATTTTTCATCATTAGTGTGTAGGAATGCCATAGATTTCTGTGCATTAATTTTGTATCCTGCTACTTTACCAGATTCATTGATTAGCTCTAGTAGTTTTCTGGTAGCATCTTTAGGATTCTCTATGTATAGTATCATGTCATCTGCAAACAGTGACAGCTTTACTTCTTCTTTTCCGATTTGGATTCCTTTTATTTCCTCTTCTTCTCTGATTGCTGTGGCTAAAACTTCCAAAACTATGTTGAATAATGGTGGTGAGAGTGGACATCCTTTTCTTGTTCCTGATCTTAGTGGAAATGGTTTCAGTTTTTCACCATTGAGGATGATGTTGGCTGTGGGTTTGTCATATATGGCCTTTATTATGTTGAGGAAAGTTCCCTCTATGCCAGCTTTCTGCAGGGTTTTTATCATAAATGGGTGTTGAATTTTGTCGAAAGCTTTCTTTGCATCTATTGAGATGATCATATGGTTTTTCTCCTTCAATTTGTTAATATGGTTTATCACATTGATTGTTTTGCGTATATTGAAGAATCCTTGCATTCCTGGAATAAACCCCACTTGATCATGGTGTATGATCCTTTTAATGTGCTGTTGGATTCTGTTTGCTAGTATTTTGTTGCGGATTTTTGCATCTATGTTCATCAGTGATATTGGCCTGTAGTTTTCTTTCTCAGTGACATCTTTGTCTGGTTTTGGTATCAGGGTGATGGTGGCCTCGTAGAATGAGTTTGGGAGTGTTCCTCCCTCTGCGATCTTTTGGAAGAGTTTGAGAAGGATAGGTGTTAGCTCTTCTCTAAATGTTTCATAGAATTCGCCTGTGAAGCCATCTGGTCCTGGGCTTTTGTTTGTTGGAAGATTTTTAATCACAGTTTGTGATTGTCTGTTGTGATTTGTCTGTTCATATTTTCTATTTCTTCTTGGTTCAGTCTTACCAGGTTGTGCATTTCTAAGAGTTTGTGCATTTCTTCCAGGTTGTCCATTTTATTGCATAGAGTTGCTTGTAGTAATCTCTCATGATCTTTTGTATTTCTGCAGTGTCAGTTGTTACTTCTCCTTTTTCATTTCTAATTCTATTGATTTGAGTCTTCTCCCTCTTTTTCTTGATGAGTCTGGCTAATGGTTTATAAATTTTGTTTATCTTCTCAAAGAACCAGCTTTTAGTTTCCTTGATCTTTGCTATTGTTTCCTTTATTTCTTTTTCATTTGTTTCTGATCTGATTTTTATGATTTCTTTCCTTCTGCTAACGTTGGGTTTTTTTTGTTCTTCTTTCTCTAATTGCTTTAGGTGCAAGGTTAGGTTGTTTATTCGAGATGTTTGCTGTTTCTTAAGATAGGATTGTATTGCTATAAACTTCCCTATTAGAACTGCTTTTCCTGCATCCCATAGATTTTGGGTCGTTGTGTCTCCATTGTCATTTGTTTCTAGGTATTTTTTGATTTCCTCTTTGATTTCTTCAGTGATCACTTTGTTATTAAGTAGTGTATTGTTTAGCCTCCATGTGTTTGTATTTTTTACAGATCTTTTCCTGTAATTGATATCTAGTCTCAGTGTTGTGGTCAGAAAAGATACTTGAAACAATTTCAATTTTCTTAAATTTACCAAGGCTTGACTTGTGACCCAAGATACGATCTGTCCTGGAGAATGTTCCATGAGCACTTGAGAAGAAAGTGTATTCTGTTGTTTTTGTATGGAATGCCCTATAAATATCAATTAAGTCCATCTTGTGTAATGTATCATTTAAAGCTTGTGTTTCCTTATTTATATGGTATCTTTTGATGAGTGGAAGCTTTTAGTTTTGATGAAGTATAATGCATTACTTTTTCTTTTAGAACTTTTATAGTTTTAGCTTTTACAGTAAGGTCTATGATTCACTTGAAATTAATTTTTATTTATGGTGTAAAGTGTGAATCTCAAGGTTCATTTGTTTTCCATTTGGAGATCCATTTTTTCCATCATCATTTGTTGAAAAGACTTTTCTTTTTCTCACTGAATTGCTTTGGTACCTTTGTTAAAAATCAAGTGGCTGGAAAAAGTCTGGGTCTGTTTCTAAGCTCTTTATTTTTGTTCCATTGGTCTATGTGGAATACTGTATATTAGTACACTTTGCAAAACTGTATAGAATACTTATTAGATTGGTACAAATAGGAAAAACCTTTCCCGTTCATGCTTTGATAGCACTGGAGAGCTTTCGTATGATCATCCTGTAGCTGGTGATATTTGGAGCCTTTTCAGCATGGTACTTTATATATTCCTATGCTACTTTTTTTGTGACATGTGAGATTGTTGTTCACTTTTATTCTCTTCTGTTGTAAAGATGAGAAAGCACTTGTATAGTGCAGAGTTTTGAGGCTAGTAAGAAAGAAACTTCAGGTACCTTTCTTTAAATAGCATAGGTGTCTATACATATATTATAAAGGTCTAGACAGAACTTCATTTCACTGTGCAACCAAGAGAGATGCCTTGGGTCCTTGTATCGATAGTTTGAAGGGAAAGAGAAGACAGAGCCCCATAGAAATTGTGATTTCCTTATAAAGCAAAATTAGTCTATAACCGTGTAAGTTACCTATATTTTGGAACTGAATCATTATTCTGAATTACAGTAAACTTAAAAGTAAGCAGTAGGTGCAATTCATCTGCACAGGGGAGAGGGGTTAAGAAATTAGAAGCTGGAGAGATTGGATCTCAAATACAAATCTGTGTTGTTGGGATACTAACTAAATATTATTTATAAGTTAAAATGTTTATGTTTACTCTAGGTGAAGGACTGTTATCGTGTGTTTATGGAATTTTCTTCAATAGATTTGTGAAACTGCTAGAAATTAGAAAGTGTAGGTCTCTGTTCCTGGTATGTCCTGCAGTCCTGGCTCCTTTCCAATATAAATGCCAGTAGTCATCTTAATCTTTTTGATAACTAAAAAACATTCCCTCCAATTTTAACACTGTCCCCAGAATTTACCACCCTTGTTGAGAATTACTGGTCTTAGATTTGGAAAGGTGAGGAAATTAAGTACTAGAGTAAGAAATGATGCAACGTATTTGTAATCATACACTGCCTAAATCTAATTAAAATGGGTAATTTGAGAATTTTAAAATTAAAATGGCTGATTGTGTATTCTTATTTTTCCTAGTAAAATGAATGAAAGTAAAACTGGAGGCTCACAGAATCCCAGTAAGTAACCATATTTAAAATATTTTCAAATTTAATTTAAAATGTTAAGATATTTTACTCTTGCTTTTTTATTACAATAAATCTTTTTAGACTGGTACTCAAACAATAGGAATGAATTTCCTGATATTTTTAGTTCATGTTTCTGTATACTAAAATAAAATGTTGTGTGTATTCATTTCAACAAAAATCTGCTAGAAAAGGATAATTTGCCAAATATTATTTGTATTCTCTATGTGTATTTATCAAGTATGGTTTGTATCTGAATAAAACAGTATTACTTATTTAATAAATATGATTTTTTTTACCTTTTTGTGTGATTTTTTTCTTACAAAAGATAAAATGCAGATGAGAACAGTTTAAACAACATATGAAAGTTTAACATGAAAAGGAAAACTTGCCTATTAGCGCTCACAACAGTCTTCTCAAACAGATGTAGACCTTTGCTTTTAGTTGTTTTCATTTATTAGTTATAAACAGTACATATTGATTAGCTACTATGGAAGATGGAAATTTTAAATTGTTACTTTATACTCCTTTGCCACTACTTCTCCCTGATCTACCCTTTATAAAATTTATTTTTTGATTCCCTCTCAAAGTATTACACTTAAAACTCTGTATCTTGACTCTCACTTATAGAGTATCTGATAACTCCATATCATGTTGGATACAGAAATTTGTGCTCTTAAACCTCCTCTACTTTGCTTTCCTGCTTTTACCTACAGACTTCTATCAACTGTGCTAATAGTTCTGAAACTTAGTAATTCATGGGCTACCTTCACATATTTGCCAAATGGAAATACTACCTATTACTGTTATTTACTTAATATTTTTCTTAAGATTGACTCAGTTTTTTACTTATATGAATGTGTTCATTTTATTATTGTCACATAACCAGTATCATTTGCTGGAGTATAATAGAAGATGGTCTTAATAAATATAATGAAGTCAGAACAATTTTACAGAATTTTAAACAACAGCAAAGTACAAATAAAAGAAAGGTAACCTACTTATAAAAATGCATGCCTGAAACCTAGTCTGTTCTGTGTCCAAGGGTCTCGGTACTGGGCAAAGGGAGGAGGAGAACAGATGGAAAGCACAGGTCCACAGCATATAGCAGATGCAGCTCCATCCAGCATTCACCTTAAGGACTCCTCTTACATAATCTCAGCTAATTCCTTGTTTTCCTCTTCCTCTTGATAGCTGCATGCACACTTATAACTAAAAGTATAGGCACTGGGGATGAAGAAGTTAAGGCAGGAGCTGCTGGTGTAAGAGGTCCAATAAACAAATGGCAATTTGCTGCAATTAATGTGGTCAGGTACTCTGTATGGGGGAGGAAGGGATCCGAAACCTTTCAAAAGATTGAGGGAAGGGCCTTTCAGTTACTGCTTATTAAGCTGGAGTGAGGGAGGACAAATATGGGGGGATGTTTCACAATACTAAGTATTAGCTCATGCTGTCTCTTTCCATCCAGTCCTGCAATCTATTTTCTGAGTAGCCTATTAACAGATACAGTATATTTTCAACACATAACATCCATTCTTGATTACATGTATTAGTTAAGGTAAATATGATTAGCTGCTGTAATAGGTAAACCCTGAAGTTTTAATGGTTAATACAGTAAACGTTTATTACCTGGTCAAGTTACAGTTCAACGTGGATTGGTTAGGGGAGATTGGACAGATAAGGGAGTTTCTGCTCCATGCAGTCACTTAGATTCATGTTCATTTCATCTTGTATTGGTTTGCAACCTTGAGATGCTCAGTCTTTGCAGCTAGTGATTTTCTTATTGTTTTATTAGTATGGTATTAGAAATTTGCTGAACAGGTAAATACCATAAGATAGAAAGGATTGGTAATTATAGTACTAACATTCAGTTCTATCTGTGTGCCATACCCTTTTAATTATATTGCTGTATACTCTCTCATTTAATCCTCATTAAGGCATAGTTTGAGGTAGGTGCTGTTGTTGTCCTTATTTTTTTTTTTTTGTGGTACGTGGGCCTCTCACTGTTGTGGCCTCTCCCATTGTGGAGCACAGGCTCAGGACGTGCAGGCTCAGCGGCCATGGCTCACGGGCCCAGCCACTCCGCGGCATGTGGGTTCTTCCCAGACCGTGGCACGAACCCGTGTCCCCTGCATCGGCAGGCGGACTCTCAACCACTGCGCCACCAGGGAAGCCTGTATTATTTTTAAGATGAGGAACTGGAATGATAAAGTGTTTATGTGACTTGTTCAAGGTTACACAGCGAGAGTGTGGAGCCGAGTCTTAACTCAGATCTCCCTGACTCTACAATTTGCCTTAAAAAAATTTTTTTTTATTATTGTGGTAAAATACATATAACATATCAATAGAATTCATCATCTTAACTATTTTGAAGGGTACAATTTGATGGCACTTCATACATTCACAGTGTTGTGCAACCATTACCACTATCTAGTTCCAAAACATTATCATCCCCCCAAAAGAAAACTCTGTCCATTAGGTAATCACTTCTCATTTCCCCTGTCCTCAGCCTGTGGAGACTACCAGCCTGCTTTTCGTCTGTCTCTGTGGATTTACCTATTTTGGATAATGCAATCTGTTGTATAAATGGAATCATATAATATGTGACCTTTTGTGCTTGTATTCTTAGATTTAGCATAATGTTTCTAGGCTCATCCGTGTTGTAGCATGTATCGGTATTTCATTGCTTTTTATAGCTGAAAGATACTCCATTGTATGGATATGGTATATTTTGTTTACCCATTCATCCATCCATTGATGGAAATTTGATTTGTTTTCCTTTTTGGCTATTGTGAACAGTGCTACTCTGAACATTAGTGTACAAGTATTTGAACATCTGTTTTTAATTCTTTGGTATTATATATACTCAGGAATGGAATTGTTATATCACATGGTAACTGTGTTTAACTTTTTGAGGAACTGCTGACTATTTTCCAAAGTGGCCATACCATTTTACATTTCAGCTAGCAGTATATGAGGGTTCTGATTTCACCAGCTCCTTGCCAGCATTTGTTATTATCTGACGTTTTTATTGTAGCCGTCTTAGTGGGTGTGAAATGGTATCTCATTGTGGGATTTGCATTTCCCTGATGACTGATGATATTAAGCATCTTTTAATGTGCTTATTGGCTATTTTATATCTTCTTTGGAGAAATGTTTATTGAGATCCTTTGTCCCGTTTTAAAATTGAGTTGTGTGTTTATTGTTGGGTTGTAATACTTATATATTCTGGACACTAGACCCTTAAAAGGTATATGATTTCCAAGTATATTTAACCATTCTGTAGATTGTCTTTTCACTTTGTTGATAGTGTTCTTTGATGCACAAAAATTTTAAACTTTGATGAAGTCCAGTTTATCTATTATTACTTTTGCTTTTGGTGTCATGTGATATCTGAAAAACCAGGGTTTTGAAGATTTACCCCTGCATTTTCTTCTAAGAAAGAGTTTTATAGTTTCGGCTCTTATGTTTAAGTCTTTGATCTATTTTGAATTAATTTTTGTATAATTTTTGTATGAGATAGGGATTTAATTTATTATCTTGCATGTGGCTATCCAATTGTCCCAGCCCCATTTGTTAAAGAGACTATTCTTTCCCCATGGAATGATCTTGGAATACTTGTTCAAAATTAATTGACCATAGATGTATGGTCATTCTGGATTCTTTTCCATTGATCTATATGTCTAGCTGTATGTCATTACCACACTTTTGATTTCTGTAGCTTTGTTATAAGTTTTGAGTCTTCTCTCTTTGTCTAGCTGAAGGTTTGCCAGTTTTGTTGACCTTTTCAAAGAACCAACTTTGTTTATATTTATTCTATTGTTTTCCTATTCTCTATGTCATTTATCTCTATTCTAATCTCTATTATTTCCTTTCTTCTGCTAGTTTTGGGTTTAGTTTGTTCTTTTTCTGGTTCTTTAAGGTTAAAATAAAGTCATTGATTTGGGATCTTTCCTTTTTCATATAGGCTTGCTATATGAGTCTACAAGCCTAAAGATCAGCCAGAGGTGAAAGCTTGGAGTTTCTAGGGTCATTTCTGAGTATGCATCCAGTCCTGGGCATGTGGTGTCCTTCTAGATTCCCTGATATATTTGGGAGCTTTTCAAAGCCCTTATTTTCCCATGTATCTTCCTTTTCCAGACTCTTCTTTCCTAGCCTTTTTGTTCTGTGACCTGCTTACCCTGTCTGTTATCCTTTGCTTCAAGCTGCTGCCTCTAGTATATTTGTCTTAAATGTTTTTGACAGTCAGACTCCAACCCTGAGAAATTTCTGAGGCAGGTGAAACAAGGGCAGGCATCTGAGCCGGTCCCTTGGGGAGCCACCATACAGGTCAGAACACAGAATCACATTTCTTTGACAAGGTCCATATTACCTCCTCTTAGACAATCCACACCAGGAACATGGGCCTAAGGAACAATACACATTGAACATGGGCCTAAGGCCATTGCCCAGCTGGAGAGTGGGGGATGGTTGGCAGGTAAGTTAAAATGCCACAAATCTCTCATCAAATTTTGGCAGCTTGTTTCTTTATGAAGCATTCTTCTGATTGTTTTAAGTTTTTAAATCAGATTTCAGATTTTCTGAAAAGTTGATTCTGATGGTTTTGGCAGCATAACCAAATGCACAACCAGCGTTTGGCAGGTTTTATTGCTTTAGAGAGATGGAGTTTCAGAGTTTCCTAATCTGTTGTTTTCAATGAGTTGCCATTTTAACAACACACTGGGATTCATCATTAAAGATTAATGAAAAAAATGTAAAGTCACATTATTGTTTTAGAAGTACGTATTGGAAGTTTTAATTTACTGATAACAATATAAAGTGATTTGCTCTCTCAAAAAGAATTGAACACATCAGTTGAGAGAAGCACCAATTCCATAGGGTTTTTTTTTGTTTTTGTTTAAAATTTTTTTATATCTATTACTTTTTTCACTGTTAGCTTGTGTTTTCTGTCGAAAAAATGATGACTGTCCTATTAAATATGGAGAAAAGAAAACTAATGAGAAATGGAATCTCACTGTACATTACTATTGTTTGGTGAGTATAATTTTTAATTAAATCCTAGCAATCTGATATTCTTCTAAAGAAGAGAATTCGATCCTGATGGCTGGTTTCTGAGAAATGGATAAGTCATTTAACTTTTCTGGATCTCCTTTTGCTTATATGCAAAAATAAGATTTTTCATTTATCAAATTCTAAGATTCTGAAATTACTTGGTACGTAGAAATACCTGTCATCATTACTTGCTTATTTTTGTCTAACCCTTTAGGGCCTCAGTGGAAAAAAGGAGAAAATGGTTAGGTCTCTAAGGGAGTTGTTCATTTTAGTACTTTGTTTTCATTGTTGCTAGTGATAAGTCTCAGAAAAGACTTGTTTGAAGGTTTAAGAAGTAAAATTAAAAGTATTTTATTTCACAGAGAACCTGGAAAGAAAAGTTCTGACTAAAGGTAATAAATATTTGTGTAAAAGGAAATAGATTAATTTATGTGTCACTCAGAAGAAAGAAAAAATGATGTCATATTGAGAATTAGTCTCTCATTTGTTCCGCATTCCCTCCACCAACTTCTCACCTCACTGAATCTGCCTTAAGATATTAGTGGCACCATCACTGCCTTAGCATGCTAAGGTTGCATGAGCACATGCAGCAATTCTTGGCACTTGTATTAGTTATATATTGCTACTTAACTATTTATCCTGAAATTTAGCAGCTTAAGCAACATTTATTATCTCAAATGGTTTCTTTTTTTTAATTAATTTTTATTGGAGTATAGTTGATTTACAATGTTGTGTTAGTTTCTGCTGTACAGCAAAGTGAATCAGTTATACAGTGAATACATATATTCACTCTTTTTTAGATTCTTTTCCCATATAGGTCATTACAGATTATTGAGTAGAGTTCTCTGTGCTATGTGGTAGGTTATTATCTATTTTATATATAGTAGTGTGTATGTGTCAATTCCAATCTCCCAATTTATCCCTCCCTCCCCCCCACTTCCCCCTTGGTAACCATAAGTTTGTTTTCTACATCTGTGACTCTTTCTGTTCTCAAATGGTTTCTGAAGGACAGGAATCTGATATTGGGTGAGCTGGGTGGTTCTGGCTCAGGGTCTCTCATGAGGATGCAATTGAGATGTCAGCCATGGTTCAGTCATCTGAAAGCTTGACTGGGCTGGAGTATCCATCTCCAATGGCTCACTCACGTGGCTTTTGGCCTCAGTTCCTCCTAACTGTTGGCAGAATGTCTCAGTTCCGTACTTCCTGGGCTATAGCGCTGCTCACAGCATGACATCTGCCTTCTCCCAGAGGAAGTGATGAAAGAGAGGGACAGAGGGATAGATATACATCAAGATGGAACCATATGACCTAGTTTTTACAGTCACATACCACTGTTTTGCTTTATTCTGTTAGAGGTGAGTCATTAATCCTAACCCACACTTAGGGGAAGGAATTAGTTCCCACCACTTTAAGGAAGGAATATCAACAAATTTGAGGACATATTTTTATACCCACAACAGCATCCATGTTAAAACTCTTTAGATGCTTCCTTGAGAAATCATCTAACATAAATTCTTGGTGTTTCTCTAAAATTTGTAGACTGGTCTAGGAATCTACCTACTTTGTACCAAGATTTAAGGGACCATGAAGTTGACATTCCAAACATATTTGTAAGTTAGAGCCTTATAGTTTGCATCACAAAAGAAAACCTTTTCATTTTTCTAAAGAGTGTATTTTACTTTTTATGTAGTAGAGTTAGGACAACTATTTTATTAGTCAGTGGGTTATTTTTTCATAATTCTTAAGTAACATATATCACTTTTGGGTTTTTTAAACGATATATTATACTGATTAAAATAAAACTGATCACAAATCTGAAGTATGTTGGAGTTATTTAATATGCTTAAGTTGGTCTTATCAAAATTTCCCTTATATTCTTTCTTATTTTATTAATGAGTATAGTAATCCTGAAACATACTGACCCTAGGCTCAACACTTAAAAGATTCTATTTCATTGTGAACACGAAAGTATAGTAATGTTATAAATGGTAATGGAATGTTAGAGCTGAAAGAGACTTGGAAACAACCTAGTCTATTGTTTTTATTTTTGTGTTTAATGTCAGAAACATTAAATTACTTGCCTAGGCTTTCAGAAAGTTGGACACAGAGCCTGGTTTGCGAAGTCGGGATTTCTTATTCACAGTCTCATGCTTTTTCTTGATTCATGTTCCTTTAACATATTTAAATTGAAGTTAAAACAGATTTTTTAAAATTCATTTGCGTTAACTGCAATTCAGTAGATTCCCTATAAATATGCCTTCTATGATTCAGAATCCAGCGAGATTTAAAGTTAACCTAAAATATCACTGATAATTATCTCCATAGTATTCATTATTATTACATATATGCCTTTAAGTATTTGCCATTTTTTTTTCCCCTAAAGCTTGATTATAAGTGTTTTTTGTTGTTTTTCTTCCTTTCTTTTTCTGTTATTTTCTGTAATACTTTTTAGAAACCAGTTTGGTTACATGAACTGTTAATATACAGTGTCTTCCAAATCAAAGAATGTGAGTAGCCTCTTACTTTGACCATGAAAAATAACTATTATAGGTAAGAGATTCTTAAAATTTGAATTGTTTTATGCCCATTTTTTATTGGAATATTATAGGTATATATTTTTCATTCTGAACTAGTTTCTTAGAGTTTATTTTCTAATTGAGAATATATTCATAGTTGATGTCAAGTGGAATTTGGCAGAGGGGTAAAGAAGAAGAAGGAGTTTATGGTTTTCTAATAGAAGATATCAGGAAAGAAGTGACTAGGGCTTCAAAACTGGTAAGTAAATTATTTTACTCATTACACCTAATACCATAAATATTGTCAATACTAAGGAAGTCTATTCTATCACTTTCTCTACTAGAAATCTGTAAGATATTGTTTTTATGTTCCAATGCTTATTTTTGTCAAATACAGTAAATTTTAGAAGAACATTTTGCTAAACCAACCCTGGATAAGATATGTGACAATACTGATTTCACTTCCTTATCTTCTTCCGACTTACCCATCATTTCATCCACTCTTACCGTCAGAATTATGACCATACTTCCACTCAGCTGTTCTTCAGACCTTCAATCCTGAGGCAACCCAACTACTGACTTTTCATTCTTACACCTCATTTGTTGGGTTGGAATGAAAGATTGACATGGAAATTACACAACTATACAGACTAATAATTTATGATCTCCACATCTCTTGTGGCTCTTCTGTGACATGGTGTTCTTGTGTTCCATGCGTTTTGTTCTCCAAGATAGATATTCTAAACCTTAACTCCTTATTCATTCAGTTATAATTTGTGAATCTTTTGTGTGATAGCTTACTATATTATGTGCAATGAACAGACTGTAGGTCTCCATGTGGCCTGAGTGGAAATAATGAGAGTTAAGAGAATGAGAAGATTGGAAGTACAGGGGTTTCTGTTCAGAGAATGTGATAATGGAATTGATGAGTTCCATGGTGGAGCAGTTTGGGGTGATGAGAGGATTCTTCATTATACTGGAGTGGTGATGAAGTGCATTGACACATTTTAGTTGAGGAAGTCAAAGAAAGGTTGTCCCATCAGTGCAGAAGTCATTTAGAATGACAGCAAGAATTAAAATACAGAGAAAGGTGCCAAAGCCTGGAGGTGGAGAACTGACCAGGAAATTATTAGATGGCAGAGTGTAGACGTCATTAGGTTCAAAGGACCATATCTTTTTAAGTCTGATAGAGTAGTGGCCTGCAATCTGCCACACAGAACTAAAATAATGTTCTGCTTGTCCTCCTTCCTGCCTCTGTCCATATCCCACTCCCACTCCTTGCCAAGTCTGGAAATTAAGGAGGCTGGAAAAATAAGCAGCTTCATTCAAGAGATTCTGTAAGGGAAGCATGCAGAGAGAGACCTTTCTTTTAGTTGAGACAAAGAAATGGAAGCAATTATTTTTAAAGATGTTGAAGATGCAGAGGAGTTAACGGTAAAATAGAGGTTCTAAGGCACAAGGGAAAACCTTGGGAAAAAGGTTAACAGTGGCATTTATCTAAGGGCCATGTGAGAGTATTAGTATCAAAATTTCTCAATCTTCTGGTGATAGTGAACTTGTCATGAAACATGACCTGTATAGGTCCCCTTGCAGTTTGGAAATGTTTTCTTAAGACATCTGTAACCTCTCTGAGTATATTGTGAACCTTTGAGAATATCTCGATACTGAAGAGGTGTCTCTGTTTGTGACCTTACAGTAGAATTCCATACGTCAGTTTACAGGGAGAGCCTCAGGTTGGCAAAGTATACAACCTGGTGTTGTTTGACGGGTCAGCAGTATAATCTCTCCATCAGTGGCCATTATAGTTGTCATCTCAAGGGTTCCAAGATATTTTAGGTACTGTTCTGTATTTTACTAATGATTGATTCATCTAATAGTCTTTCTGTTTATATACCACCGTTATATTTAAGTTAGTGGCAGTGGTATTGTATTTGTTTGCTAGGGCTGCTGTAATAGATTACCACAAACTGGGTTGCTTGAAACAAATTTATTCTCTCACAATTCTGGAGACTGAACGTTCCAAATCAAGCTGTTACAGGGATTGATTCTTTCTGGAAGCTCTGAGGGATAATCTGTTCCATGCTTCTCTTCGATCTTCTGATGCCTGCTTGGCAACCTTTGGCATTCCTTGGTTTGTGGCAGCATAACTCCAATCTCTGCTTCCATCTTCATGTGGCCTCCCCCTGTGTGTGTCTCTTAAATCTCCCTCTCCTTTTACTTATAAGGACACCAGCCTTTTGATTGAGGGACCACTCTAAATCCAAGATGAACTCATCTTGAAATCGTTAGCTTTCAAGATACTTGTAAGCTAAAGATAGCTTTGTAGATACTTGTAAATCAAGTATCTACAAAGACCTTGTTTCCAAATAAGGTCACATTCAAAGGTACCAGGAATTAGGACTTGAACATATCTTTTGAGGGAATCACTACTTAACCTACTGTGGGTATCTAACACTTTTTCATTTGGTTAGGATAGAGTGATCCTAGCCAATATTTTACAGATTGGTTTTTAGTATTGTTTTGCTGTTGTCCTTAATAAATATTTCCTAACTATGTGTTTTCTATTGAAATTTGAATGACACTTCCATGTATAACCATTATGCTTACAAACCCTTCAGTTTAAAATATTTTAGCAGATACGAAGGAAATGAAGCTTCTCTGGTTAGAGGTGTTTCCTTTACCAGAAATTGTTATGGGAGTGAATCTTTAGTCCCTTTAGATTGTTTCTGGGTAGAACAGGTTTTTTCAGGAAATTTCTTTAATATACTATCTTCACAGCTGTTGTATGATGAAAATAATTTTCAGACTCTCCACAAAGAATATTCATTTATACCTCGGTCTTATCTATAGTACTCAAGTTTTGTACGTGTTATAACTCCTATTTTTATACTTTCTTTTAGAAATGCTGTATTTGCAAGAAAACCGGTGCTTCAATTGGATGTGTCACACCCCGATGTAAACGAAGTTATCATTTCCCATGCGGACTTCAGAGAGAATGTATTTTCCAGTTCACTGGCAATTTTGCGTGAGTTAGTTAACTGTTGAATATGAAAGAAAATGTAAAAGAAAAATGGAAAATGGATATGGATCTCCCAATTATATAATTCCTTTGTCAAATTTCTTTTCAAAGCTGCATTGAGGTTATATGTATACTTTAGATATACATCTAAAGTATACATATAACCTGTGTGTGTGGGTGTGTGTACATATATATATATATATATAATTTCTCTCCCCTTCCTTTATGATCATTTCTATTTGCAGAGTCTGGAGAATTGCAATATCTGTAATGGACTTAATGATTAATATTCACCTCTAGCTTTCAGCTCTAGAATATAATATGGAACTGTTAATATACTCATATTCAGTGAAAATTTCCAGCTTACATAATTCTAGATTTTATGTCATTCTTTAGATTTAATAGTTTACTTTTTTTTCACAGGGACATATGTGTTTCTCATTGAGTAAAGTGAAGGCATGTAAATTTGGTGGAGTCCAAAAAATAAACGTTATGCCCTGGGATGCCCCTAAAAATATTTGCTTTTTGACTTTAGCTCTAAACATCAAGATTTTATGAATTTTGGTATCATGAGTGATTTCTTTCTTTTAGTCTTTGTGCTCTTGACCTATTTAATGGATTGTTATATGAGAATTGCAGTTTAGGAAATACAAATGGAAATACATTTAGTGGGTTAAGAATAAGTTATTATTTGCATTTTATTTGTTATATTATTAATATATTATTTTTAAGTTTAAGTTCCTTCCTTTGAATTTGTGCAAGGTTGAGTACAATGGTGTGTATACTCTGTTGCTAACAGTATTACGTAGGATTCTCAACATAATATTAGTTACTGAAATTCTGTGAAGTAAATCTCACCAGCAAAAGGTTCACATTTTGAAAATTCAACTCTCCTTAGTTATAGATTATGAGACTGATTTATAGTGCCGTTGTTCCAGTCTGTTGTAGGTTAATTACGAGAGAGACGAACGAATTTTCTCTTATAAATATGAATTGTAAAGCTAGTCTAGTTGTGCTGTATAATTTATTAGATGTTTTAAAATAATATACGTTTTTAGGTCATTTTGTTGGAACCATCGACCTGTTCAGATAATTACATCTAATAATTATAGAGACTCCTTACCATGCACCATTTGCTTGGAATTTATTGAGCCTATTCCAACTTACAGCATATTACGAAGTCCTTGTTGTAAGAATGCTTGGTTCCATAGAGACTGTTTACAGGTAAGATGTTTTGTCAGCTTTTTCTGGTATAAAATTTGTTGCTTGCTGATTTGAATTTTAAATTAGAAAAAATTGATGTGTATTTTAGCTCTTACTACTTGTAACTTTTTAAAACAGCTTTATTGAATCAAATTTTACATATAAAATTCACCGTACTGAAGTGTACAATTAATGTTTGTTTGTTTTATTTTTTTGCGGTACGCGGGCCTCTCACTGCTGTGGCCTCTCCCGCCACGGAGCAACAGGCTCCGGACGCGCAGGCTCAGCGGCCAATGGCCCATGGGCGCAGCCGCTCCGCAGCACGCGGGACCCTCCCGGACCAGGGCACAAACCTGTGTCCCCTGCATTGGCAGGTGGACTCCCAACCACTGCGCCACCAGGGAAGCCCTACAATTAATGTTTTAATAAAAGTTTAGATACTACCTTTTAATGTTTATTTACACTTTTAAAATTTTGTTGTTTTTACCCAAGGATTTTGTTGGTATTTCACAATGAATAATACACAGATTTTAAATTCCCAAGTTCATTTATATATTTAAGCTTAGAAAACCAAGATATGTGAAATAATTAACTGTAAGCTAATTTAATGTTAAGAGGTCTATTTTTTTTAGCTGTAGTAAACACTTTATCATAACTTTTTGACAGTAAACTGATTGCTATCTAATGAATTGATATTAATATTAGTTCTTTGAGAGCCACCTTGTATGTCAAACCTGACGACAAGTTTTCAAGTAAATGAAATATCATAAAACACACATTAAACAATTTAGTTTCTTCAATTCAGAAGATAATTTAAAATTTTAAAAAGATCCGAGTTATTAATAATGTCCAATATATAGTATAAATGTGTGAAAGTGCCAATTGTTAGACAGTTATAGTTGATAGAATGCCACGTGACACAGGGTTTACTTAAGTTTATACTGTTTTTTGAAGCTTGGCTTTTATTATTGTTTAGTAAAATGAAATATTATTGATTACAAATTAACTACAAAAGTTCTTTTTTTTAAGTTAGGAGATGTAAATCCTCTTATATTTCAACAAAATCTTAAAAGTACTAACAGTAGTCAAAGTAGTAAAGCTTGATTACTTCCTGTTTTTTTTTGTATGAGCCTTGAACTCTTATTCTTAGTATTAGTTAGTTATTATTAGTTATCAGTTAAAAGTGGCAGGATGGAGCCTATTTTGTTGGGTAAATATTAGAAATCCTGTTCATTCTTACAAAGAAGTGTTTGTAAAGGGATCTAGAGAGTGCAGTTCATAAACATCATGAAGTGCTATCTTTACCTATTGAGGAAGAAGTTCACATTATGTGAGAATCTTTAAAAGGTAATTTATCTTAATTCAGGGTTTGTATTTGAATGAATTGAATGTAATTGCTGCCAAATGTATCATCTTGTTAACTTTGTATAATTTGTAATAGTATGTTATTTTTCAGGACAAATAAGATTTGCCTCATTATGCATTAATAATGAAACAGACAGAGGTTCTCAAATTTGACCTAGTATTCATAGGACTTTTTGTGAACTCTGAAAATACCAAGTTTCTAATTCTGTCATTAAAAACTAGAAGTAGTACTACTAACAAAAATGTAGGTCTACTTTATGCAGATATAAGGTCATGGACCCATGGACACCTGTCTGTGATATAAATATTAACAAGCAAGCAATTATTACTTGGTTAGAGCACACCAGGACAGAGCTCATTCTTGAGTCATGTTCCTTAAAGGAACTCCAGTGGCTTTTCCACTCTGATACAAGTCTTAACTGAAATAGTAAATGGAGTCTACCCTGTTTAGGTAGCTATAATAATACCCAAATAGTTTTTTTTTAATCTCTGAACTCCATTAATATAAAAGAGTTGAAGGAAGAACAAACCTATGCAGTAGGATGAGAATTGTATGTGGTTAAGCAAATTTCATTTGTGACCACTACAAATGCTATATACATTGGGATTTTGTGAGGAGAGACTATAGATTAATATCAAAGAAATTGACTTTTCACTCTGTATGCAGAGAATTGTCACTATTCTTGTTCAGTTTGGATTTCTCACATCATTGCTGTGGTCTTGTTGGTATCTTTCATATGTCCTATGCTGTTTTTCTTTTCTCCATTCTAGACAGTTCCTTGTATCATATCCTATACTTAGTAAGATCTTGGCATCTGTGTATAATTGCTCAAGGATCCTTTAGGTTCAACAGAGATTTCATTAACTTGTTGCTTCCCTCTCACATGTTGTGTGTGTGCTGCCTGCTAGTTGTTTGAACCTGGATTCCTCTTTGTCCATTTCTTTCTTCACTATCCACAAATCATTCTCCAAGTCTGTCAGATCTGCTTAATATTTTTGGTGTATCTTTTTTTGTTGCTACCCTCTACCTTAAACCCTTTGTGATTTCACTTCAGACACTTTTTTTTTTTAACTAGACTTTTGCCGGAGGCCACTAACTCCTGCATGCCTTATTCTCTGTCAATTCTTCACACTACTGACTTTGATTTACCTGTCTATTTTAATTACTTAGTTCAGTATGATCAGCGTGTAATTTCTAAGTATATTATTATTATTTCCCCAATCACATGTACTCTTTTGCCCCTGAGACTTGATATATGCTATTCCCTCTCCTTGTATTGTCTTTTGTCCTATTTTCCTGGCAAACCCCTACTTCTTTCATACTTAACTTTGACCGTACCATCCCTGTGACATTTTTGTCAGGCTCTTACATAAACTTCAGTACTTCTTCCTTTCTCTTCCGTATATACTTTTTATTTGTTTGTTTAGTTATTTTTAAATAAATTTATTTATTTATTTTTGGCTGCGTTGGGTCTTCATTGCTGCGCACGGGCTTTCTCTGGTTGCAGTGAGCAGGGGCTACTCTTCTTTGCAGTGCGTGGGCTTCTCATTGTGGTGGCTTCTCTTGTTGCAGAGCATGGGCTCTAGGCACGCAGGCTTCTGTAGTTGTGGCACACAGGCTCAGTAGTTGTGACTCGTGGGCTCTAGAGCATAGGCTCAGTAGTTGTGGCACACGGGCTTAGTTGTTCGGCGGCATGTGGGATCTTCCCGGACCAGGGCTCGAACCCGTGTCCCCTGCATTGGCAGGCGGATTCTTAACCCCTGCGCCACCAGGGAAGTCCTAAAAGTATTTTTTTTAAAGTATCTATGGAAGAGAGGGAAGATCCCACATGCCGCGGAGCAACTAAGCCCATGTGCCACAACTACTCAAGCCCACACGCCTAGAGCCCGTGCTCCGCAACAAAGAGTAGCCCCCACTCGCTGTAACTAGAGAAAGCCTGCGTGCAGCAGCGAAGACCCAACGCAGCCATAAATAAATAAATAAATGTATTAAAAAATAATAATACTTTTCTAGTATATGCCTACTCACAAGAATTCCTTGAAATAGGATCTAAGTCATTTTATGTTTCTATTTTTGGTACTAGCATAGTGTTTGGCGCCTATATAATAGGGATTAAATATTTATTAAATGAGTGTGTGCTACTAGCTTTTTAAACTGGTGATTGGCTACGCTTTCTCTCTCTTTCTGCTGCTTCTGTATTTTTATTTGCTGAAGCAGTGAGAATAGGTTTTATGCTTCTCCCCCTTAGGAAGAAAACTTACAGAGATTGAGTTAAAAACAGAACCAACGATGCTTTATATGTAACATTTATTTAAACATCCTTCCTAGATGAAGTAACTGAAGATGTTTACTGTTTTATTCACAGAGAGTGATGGACAACACAATATTTGGGAACAGAAATGACATTAGATACAAAGGGTTGAGAAACACATATTGGTGATAGATGTTAAAGAACAGTCAATTCATTATCTTTTTTTTTTTCCCATTGGGAGAAATATCCCCAAGTTTTAGCTGTAGGGTAACTTAGTTTATCAAAGTTTATGAACCACAAACATAAAAAATAAGTTTCCATAATATATATGTGAAAAGTAGCGCACATGTTCTATTAGCTATCTTATTCATAACCTGATAACCTGTTAAATTATTAATCATATATTTTCTATTTTCCACTATAGGTTCAAGCAATAAATGCAGGAGTGTTTTTCTTTAGGTGCACAGTATGCAATAATAGTGATATATTTCAGAAAGAGATGTTGAGAATGGGAATTCATATTCCTGAAAAGTGAGTAACATTTAGCCTTTTGATGAAAAGAGGTTTTAAATATAGGATTTAATAACAATGGAAATAATCATTGATGTCTGATTAATTACTCATGGACAAGCAGCCATTTCAAACAGAGAAATGTAAAACCGTCCCCACCACCTTTCCTCCTCCTCCCCAGATTGCTAGTTCTTGAGAACCAGGTACTGACTTAAATGTCTCATTAGTTGTTTATAGTCTCTTAATAATTGTACACCTCACTTGTGTACAATATTGATTGATTGCTTGATACACAAGTATAATAGGCTTCAAAATGGTATGTATAAATTATTTGAGAGAATCAAGTTGTGGTTTAAAAATGTATAAGAAGAATTTTCTTAATACTTAAAGGTGAGAGGAATCCAGAAATATGGTACTAAATTTGAAATTCAAAAAATTGGAAGTGAAATATTAGGAAAAATGTAAGTTTCAGAAAATTTCTACTTAATTTTTCATTTAGCATTTGAAATTCACTGTGAGACTAATTAACTGTAGGATAAAATGACACTAAGGGATTTATATCTTGAAGTGAATGATTAATCGTAAAAAGAACAAGTTTCATCCTTGTTCCTAAGTTTGTGAAGAGTTTATAGTTTTAGATTCATTATCAGTCCTTTTATGTAACATTTTAGGCCAAAGTATATTTTATATCTTACTTCATTTACAGAGATGCATCTTGGGAATTAGAGGAAAATGCTTATCAAGAGCTTCTGCAGCACTATGAGCATTGTGATGTCCGAAGATGTCGTTGCAAAGAAGGGCGAGACTATAATGTGCCTGACAGGTATATGGGGAAGTTCAGTTGTGCTTAGTGTCCTTTTTTTTTTAACATCTTTATTGGAGTATAATTGCTTTACAATGGTGCGTTAGTTTCTGCTTTATAACAAAGTGAATCAGTTATACATATACATATGTTCCCATATCTCTTCCCTCTTGCATCTCCCTCTCTCCCACCCTCCCTATCCCACCCCTCTAGGTGGTCACAAAGCACTGAGCTGATCTCTCTGTGCTATGCAGCTGCTTCCCACTAGCTATCTAGCTTCCCACTAGCTATTTTACGTTTAGTAGTGTGTATATGTCCATGCCACTCTCTCACTTTGTCACAGCTTACCCTTCCTCCTCCCCATATCCTCAAGTCCATTCTCTAGTAGGTCTGTGTCTTTATTCCCATCTTACCCCTAGGTTCTTCATGACATTTTATTTTTTTCTTAGATTCCATATATATGTGTTAGCATATGGTATTTGTCTTTCTCTTTCTGACTTACTTCACTCTGTATGACAGACTCTAGGTCTATCCACCTCATTACAAATAGCTCAATTTCGTTTCTTTTTATGGATGAGTAATATTCCATTGTATATATGTGCCACATCTTCTTCTTCTTTTTTTTTTTTTGCCACATCTTCTTTAACCATTCATCCGATGATGGACACTTAGGTTGCATCCATCTCCTGGCTATTGTAAATAGAGCTGCAGTGAGCATTTTGGTACATGATTATTTTTGAACTATGGTTTTCTCAGGGTATATGCCCAGTAGTGGGATTGCTGGGTCATATGGTAGTTCTATTTGTAGTTTTTTAAGGAACCTCCATACTGTGGCTGTACCAATTCACATTACCACCAGCAGTGCAAGAGTGTTCCCTTTTCTCCACACCCTCTCCAGCATTTATTGTTTCTAGATTTTTGTTTTGTTTTGTTTTCTTGGTACACGGGCCTCTCACCGTTGTGGCCTCTCCCGTTGCAGAGCACAGGCTTGGGACACACAGGCTCAGCGGCCATGGCTCACGGGCCCAGCCGCTCCGCAGCATGTGGGATCTTCCCAGACCAGGGCATGAACCCACATCCCCTGCATTGGCAGGTGGACTCTCAACCACTGTGCCACCAGGGAAGCCCTGTTTCTAGATGTTTTGATGTTGGCCATTCTGACTGGTGTGAGATGATATCTCATTGTAGTTTTGATTTGCATTTCTCTAGTGATTAATGATGTTGAGCATTCTTTATGTATTTGTTGGCAATCTGTATATCTTTGGAGAAATGTCTTTGTAGGTCTTCTGCCCATTTTTGGATTGGGTTGTTTGTTTTTTTGTTATTGAGCTGCATGAGCTGCTTGTAAATTTTGGAGATTAATTGTTTGTCAGTTGCTTCATTTGCAAATATTTTCTCCCATTCTGAGGGTTGTCTTTTGGTCTTGTTTATGGTTTCCTTTGCTGTGCAAAAGCTTTTAAGGTTCATTAGGTCCCATTTGTTTATTTTTGTTTTTATTTCCATTTCTTTAGGAGGTGGGTCAAAAAGGATCTTGCTGTGATTTATGTCATAGAGTGTTCTGCCTGTGTTTTCCTCTAAGAGTTTGATAGCTTCTGGCCTTACATTTAGGTCTTTAATCCATTTTGAGCTCATTTTTGTGTATGGTGTTAGGGAGTGTTCTAATCTTGTACTTTTACATGTAGCTGTCCAGTTTTCCCAGCACCACTTCTTGAAGAGGCTGTCCTTTCTCCACTGTACATTCCTGCCTCCTTTATCAAAGATAAGGTGACCATATGTGCGTGGGTTTATCTCTGGGCTTTCTATCCTGTTCCATTGATCTTTCTGTTTTTGTGCCAGTACCATACTGTCTTGATTACTATAGCTTTGTAGTATAGTCTGAAGTCAGGGAGCCTGATTCCTCCAGCTCCGTTTTTCGTTCTCAAGATTGCTTTAGCTATTCGGGGTCTTTTGTGTTTTCATACAAATTGTGAAATTTTTTGTTCTAGTTCTGTGAAAAATACCAGTGGTAGTTTGACAGGGATTGCATTGAATCTGTAGATTGCTTTGCGGAGTAGAGTCATTTTCACAATGCTGATTCTTCCGATCCAAGAACATGGTATATCTCTCCATCTATTTGTATCATCTTTAATTTCTTTCATCAGTGTCTTATAATTTTCTGCATACAGGCCTTTTGTCTCCTTAGGTAGGTTTATTCCTAGATATTTTATTCTTTTTGTTGCAGTGGTAAATAGGAGTTTTTTCTTGATTTCACTTTCAGATTTTTCATCATTAGTATATAAGAATGCCATAGATTTCTGTGCATTAATTTTGTATCCTGCTACTTTACCAGATTCATTGATTAGCTCTAGTAGTTTTCTGGTAGCATCTTTAGGATTCTCTATGTATAGTATCATGTCATCTGCAAATAGTGACAGCTTTACTTCTTCTTTTCCGAGTTGGATTCCTTTTTTCTCCTTTTCTTCTCTGATTTCTGTTTCTAAAACTTCCAAAACTATGTTGAATAAGAGTGGTGAGGGCTTCCCTGGTGGCGCAGTGGTTGAGAGTCCGCCTGCCGATGCAGGGGACAAGGGTTCGTGCTCCGGTCTGGGAAGATCCCACATGCCGCGGAGCGGCTGGGCCCTTGAGCCATGGCCGCTGAGCCTTGCGCGTCCGGAGCCTGTGCTCCACAATGGGAGGGGCCACAGCAGTGAGAGGCCCGCGTACCGCAAAAAAAAAAAAAAAGAGTGGTGAGAGTGGGCAGCCTTGTCTTGTTCCTGATCTTAGTGGAAATGGTTTCAGTTTTTCACTATTGAGGACAATGTTGGCTATGGGTTTGTCATATATGGCCTTTCTTATGTTGAGGAAAGTCCCCTCTATGCCTACTTTCTGCAGGGTTTTTATCATAAATGGGTGTTGAATTTTGTCGAAAGCTTTCTCTGCATCTATTGAGATGATCATATGGTTTTTCTTCTTCAATTTGTTAATATGGTTTATCACATTGATTGTTTTGCATATATTGAAGAATCCTTGCCTTCCTGGAATAAACCCCACTTGATCATGGTGTATGAATCGTTTAATGTGCTGATGGATTCTGTCTGCTAGTATTTTGTTGAGGATTTTTGCATCTATGTTCATCAGTGATATTGGCCTGTAGTTTTCTCTCTTAGTGACATCTTTGTCTGGTTTTAGTATCAGGGTGATGGTGGCCTTATAGAATGAGTTTGGGAGTGTTCCTCCCTCTGCTATATTTTGGAAGAGTTCGAGAAGGATAGGTGTTAGCTCTTCTCTAAATGTTTCATAGAATTCGCCTGTGAAGCCATCTGGTCCTGGGCGTTTGTTTGTTGGAAGATTTTTGATCACAGTTTCAACTTCAGTGCTTGTGATTGGTCTGTTAATATTTTCTATTTCTTCCTGATTTAGTCTTGGCAGGTTGTGCATTTCTAAGAATTTGTCCATTTCTTCCTGGTTGTCCGTTTTATTGGCATAGAGTTGCTTCTAGTAATCTCTCATGATCTTTTGTATTTCTACTAGTGTCCTTTTTTAAACCTTCTGCTTGAGAAAGTAGGTTTTCTAGTTAGTGAAATGTACTTTTGCTCTTAGGATGTTTGAAATTTTAACTTGAGATGAGGTATATTTATTAAATGCATATTTACATCTGTGTACAGAAATTATTGCAGTTGGCATAATTGTTACTTTTGTGGTGTGTTTTCATGAGGCTCTGTTTTCTAGAGCTCTACTGTGGTAGCCAGTAACCACAGGTGGCTATTGAGCACTTGAAATGTGGCTATTCCAAATTGAGAGGTGTCGTAAGTGTAAAATACACACCGAAGGCTTATATGTATCTTAGTTTACTAGGCCTGCCATAACAAAATACCACAAACCAGGTGGCTTAAACAACAGAAATTTTTCTTCTCAGAAACCTAGAGGCCAGACGTCCAAGATAAAGGCATTGGCAGGTTTGATTTCTCTTGAAGCCTCTCTCCTTGGCTTGCACGTGGCTCCCTTCCAGCTGTGTCCTTCTGTCTGTGCCTTAATCTTTTTTTATTAGGATACCAGTCATATTGGATTAGGACCCACGCATATGGCCTCAGTTTATCTTAATTATCGCTTTAAAGGCCCTATCTCCAACTACAGTCACCTTGTGAGGTACTGGGTGTTAGGTCTTCAACATATGAATTCTGGACATGACAGAATTCAGCCCATAACAGTAAGAAAAGACCTTCAAATATCTTGTTAATAATTTTTTAAATTGATTACCTGCCAAACAAAATGACTGTATTTTGGAAATACTCAAATTTATTTCACCTGTTCCTTTTACCTTTTTAAATCTGGTTACTAGGAAAGTTTAAATTACATATATGATTTACATTATATTTCTATTGGATGACACTGTTCTAGAGGTTAAGAAACTAGGTTAATCTATCAGTGTTTGTTTTGGATCACTATAAGGAGGATTTGGCATTTGAAATTTATTGATTACTCTTTTGTCATATCCGTAGATGTTGACTATAATGTTAACAATCGTTTTTTGCCTTCTCTGTACACTATACTGTATGGGGTATTAGAAATCAAGAGTATCTTTATTTTTTAAGATGCAGGATAAAAAGTAACAAATATAATTTTGTTGAAATTTTGATAAATTTTTATCCCTGTTATGTGGTCTTAATTAATATGACAAACTGAAACTTAAAGTGCAGAGCAGAATATTGGGAGCCTTATCTCTTATGGAAAGTGATTTGGCTAGGTGAGCTACTACTTATTTTGGAAGACTCAGCTGAAGTCTTGCAAGCTTTGGAAAGTTTCCCCTAAGAAGCTCTTACTATTCCTGATTCCCTGTTCTGGGCTGGATTTTCTCTTCATTGTGCTTGTTACAATAGAGTTGACAATATTTAAATTTGTCTTTGCCATTAGACTAAAGATTCATTAAGGGTGGAGGTCTCATTGAAGATGTCAAGTAATGTGTATTCTTGCCTAGGTTACTTGATCTGGTGACCCTGATTATTCATCTGTAAATACTAATAATACCCTGCTCAAGGGTTGTGCTGAGGTAGAGATGAAATTAATGTATATAAAGTGCTTTGTAGACAGTAAAGCACTTTACAGTTCTAAGAAGCAATATATATTCATTAATAATGATATTTTCTAAATTCATTTTAGGCTATTTTGATTAACTAATATACATATTCCTTGTATACCTCTGGTCACCTAATCATTTGCTACCAAACTCCCTTTTCTTTCTGGCAGCTACTTTGCCTTTTCTCCTAGGACACAGAGTCCTGCTATCTGAATGCTTTCTTTGCAGTCTCACTCCCTCTCATCCTAGTGATAGGAAGGTAATTTGCTGAAAGGCAGCATGGTGGAGTGGTTAGGAGCATGAGTCTGAAGCCAGGTAAACTGGATTGGAAACCTCACTCTGAGACTTACTAACAGTGTGAACTTGTTTGGGCAAGCAATTTACCCCTCTATGCTTTGGTTTCCTCTTCTTCAAAATGGAGGTAACTGGTTTTTCCAACCTTCTGAAATTTTTCCAACCTTCTGAAACTTTACATGTAAAGAGTGAGAACTGGGCCTGGTGTATAAGCACTCGTTAGCTGTCATCTTTCTTCCTCTTCATCATCAGTTGGCAGAACTATCTGGGGAAGAGAGGGAGACACAGAGAGGACATACCCCTACACACCCATGTCCACACGGAGGGAGATTCGCCCACACCTACAAGAGGTGAAGTTACGCGGCTAAGTCTCTTATCACCCACATATCCACACACTCAGGGAGTATATCCATTCTGTACAGACGGACGTATTCATAACCAAACAAAGAGGAGGCTGCATGCTATAACCCACCCCCGTACAGAAAATGTGAATGCTGACTGGCACATGTCACACAACACAGTGGGGAAACATTGGGAGTGGGGGATTGAGGGGAAAAGATGAGAGAGAATATAAATGCGGATCAGGTAGTAAGTCTGGATCCTGTTGAGCTGCACAGTACTTGGGGTGTCTGAGCAAGCTTATTATAGGAAATAATTCCTCACCTTGAATGGGAAAGATAGTATTTTAGGTAAGGTAATGTATTTACTGAATGCTTCTTCCATATCAGACATACTTTGGGTATATGTGCATGTACATGCTGATATTTAGTTTAGTATTTTAAGCTAGAGAATATTTAAAGAAGGAAGTTACAAACATAATAAATGAAATGGGGGGAAAAAACAACTTTAGGAAAAAGTAATGCAGTATCAAAGCAGATAATTTATTTTCCTTCCTTGGGTAAAAGGGTTGGCTGTGTGTGTGAGGTGGACAGTGAGGTGTGCAGTGGTGCTGATGGTCGGAATTAGACTAAGTTAATACCACATGGAAATAATCTGCTTCTCTTTATGTCCTCAGCAAATGGGAAATAAAGCGCTGTCAGTGTTGTGGTTCTCGCGGAACACATCTAGCCTGTTCCTCACTACAATCATGGGAACAAAATTGGGAATGTTTGGAATGTAGAGGTATTCTTTACAATTCAGGTAATATTTTGTGATTTTGAATAAAGATGTTTTTACTTAAATGCGTATTATTCAAAAGTTTCTACCTGTATTCCTATTATACTAACATTGGGTTTTAAATCTGTAGGCGATTTCCAAAAAGCCAAAAAACACACATTACCCAACACTAATGTGGGAATAACTGATTGTTTGTTGGAGGAATCTTCACCTAAATTACCCAGACAGTCTCCTGGAGCCCAGCGTGAAGACCTGCTGAGGTGTGTATTTTGAATTGGAGAAAAATATAAAACTCTGTTTTGAGAAAATTAGAACGAGAAGTAGCTATATACATTTAGAGTATTAGCTGTTCTCAGAGTAGTTTGGAAGGGTATTTTTCAAACTGCAGTCCCTAATTTGATGTAGAAAGAGGATCCTTGGACATTGCCCCTAACAGGATTATTTTGAGTACATTAATTCCAATTACAGATGGAGAAACTGAGGCAGGGAACAATTGAGTTAGTCCAGATAATTGTCTGGAGGTCTTGTTAGGGCACTGGTTGCCTGGCCTCATGCTCAGAGGTTCTGATTCTGTTTATCTGCTGCGGGGCTTAAGAAGCTGCGTTTCTAACAAGTTTCCAGGTGCGGCAGCTGCTGCTGTTGCTGCTCTGGGGCCACACTTTGAGAATTAATAGTGTAAACTGAAAAGTACTATTTAAAGGAGTGTGAATTCTGCTTAAAATATGTAATCTCTTAAAAATATAGTTCTCTCATACAGTGAGCAGAGATTACATTTGCTCTATCTTTAAAGGATCTAGTGAACATGAAATAAGATGCAGTTAAAAGCAGAAACTAACACACCATTGTAAAGCAATTATACTCCAATAAAGATGTTAGAAAAAAAAAAAAGATGCAGTTAAGCAAGTATGTCCAGGGACGTAAGAGTTTGAGCTTTTGACTCTTATACCTAAATCCAGTGAATTGTATAACATTAGGTGATTTTAATTTGGTAAAAGATTGGGTAGAGGGAATCAAGAATTTAGAACCAAGGTTATCAAATAACTTTTTGGTTCCACTGGCGGCCATTGTTTGCTTTTGGGTGGGAGTTGGGGAAGAACTTCTTTCTATTCTTTTTTTATTTGGCTGTGTAACTGCTGTGACACGTAAAGTACTTTAGAGTACTTACCTCTATGTTTAAATTCATGTTTTGTAGGCAAGGCAGCAAATTTAGAAGAGATATTTCAACTCTAATAATAGAGCTAGGATTCCAAATTAAAAAAAAAGCTAAAAGATTATTTATCAACAAAGCCAATATCTGGAATAGTGCCTTAGATGGATTCAGAAATCAAAACTTTAATCCTTCATATACAATTGAAATAGCATATGTTAATGAAAATGATCATTTTGGAAAAGAGCAGCCTGGATCAAAGCAAGAATTTCTAAGTCTCTTAATGCAGCAACTTGAGAACTCACCATTGTTTGAAGGGTCCTTGTCAAAGAACTTGTCTCTCAATTCTCAAGGTAATTATTTTCTTTATTATTGTACATACTGAATATACCATGTATTAAGAAAGAGATAGCAGGTTAGAATTGATACTCAATACCTGTCAAAATGTATAATCACTTTGTTACTAAAATAATGATAGAATCACAGAAAAGGGGAAGTGATGTTTTTTAAAATAAATTTTGTAGTGAAACATTTTTTATTTTAGAATATCCTTAATTTCTTTATAGCAAAATCCTCCTTAAAGTGATTCTATAATTAAGTATAACCTCTTAAAAATGTACTTAATTTTAATTCATTTGAATAGAGTGGCCAAATGGGATGAATGAGTTTTTGAGCTCTTCTTGTTCATATATTTGAAATTTGCAGTTGGCATGTTTCTTCACAACCTAGGATTTTTATAACATAATTTTTTGGTTCACATATAACAGATTGTTAGCACACTTTTGCTTTCAAGAGTTTTTTTTTTTTTATTTAACAGAATTATATATATGACACTTTTCTGTCTTTACCTCTGGTAAGGAATTAATGTGATTAAAACAGGCATCTCAAAACACTGGTTAATTCTAGCATTCTTTTTTTAGGAGCTTTTATAACCGCTTTTGCTGTAATAGGAATTTGAGAGAGAGTGAGAAGACATATCATCCCATTTGACTTCCTTCTATGTTTTCTTTAGAACTTCCTCACCATTGCCTGAAGTATCATTGAAATAATTGAGAAACTACCAAGGATCATTAGTACTATGTATAGTACACACAGTTTAATTCTACACTCCCTTTAAAAAAAAACAAAAACGCTCCAAGTAATCAGTATGTTATTAATTCGTGGCAGTTTTGGTACAGTGGAGAGAGTACATGGAATTTAAGTCACAAAATCTGAGTTCAGTTTGTACACATCTACTTCAGTAGCTTTATTTCCCTAGATTAATTGCATAGCCCCTCTGGATCTCAATTTCTTCATCTGTAAGATGTGACTACTAATATGTGGTATATAAGGTTATTGTTGAGGAGATTTTATTATTATTTCAGGTATTGTTAATGTTACTTATTAATAAATTACTTTTAATTTTTAGGAAAAATAAAGGAAAATTTACATGATATCTTTTTGAGTTATTGAAGTAGCTAAAACATTTTTAATGACACATTGAAAAATATTGTGATGATATGGTAAGATAGCATATAGTGTTGAGAGTTAATTTGTACCATTTTGTATATCAACAACCTTAAAATTGTTCATATCCTTTGAACCACTAATACCGTATGTAGGAATCTATCCTAATAATCAAAGATATATAAACAAGAATGTGTAAATAGATGTTGACTGTAACATTGTGTCTCATGTCGTTGAAACTGGGCTAGCCAGTAATAAGGGGGTGGTTTACATTGCAGCACATCTGTAAATTAGTTTGAATGCATTCATTAACTGTATATTTGAATAATTTCAAGTAATATTTAAAAAATTTACAATACAGTAAGTGGAAAAAGACAGAAGTCAAGCTATTTATGTATATATTTATATGCACATGAGACATATTATAAATACACCAAAGTGTGTACACTGGGTACTATGGTGGTAGGGTTATAGGTGATTTTATAAAAAGATTTTCTGTATTTACATATTTTTCTATAATAGATTGTTACTTTGAATTCAGAAAAAAAATTTGTAAAATTGTATATTTTGGTTGAAATTTATATTTTATACATTATTATACCTTCTGTGAATTAGGTTATTTTACATTTGTCTAAAGCTTGGATTTTTTAATTTTTAATTTATTGTATATGTATTAATTACATATGATGGTTATATAATAATAAAAGAGGTGCATTTGATATATTTTATCTGTATTTACAGCTCTGAAAGAGAATCTTTACTATGAAGCTGGCAAAATGCTTGCCATTTCTTTGGTTCATGGTGGTCCTTCACCTGGTTTCTTTTCTAAAACCTTATTTAACTGCCTTGTTTATGGACCAGAAAGTACCCAACCAATTTTAGACGATGTCTCAGACTTTGATGTGGCACAGATTATAATCAGGGTAAGAAATGTACCTGTTTGTTCAGATGTAGACTATGTTCTAGGTGTATTTGAATATAAATGATGGATCTGCAATAGAATAATACTCTGTGGAGTAGTTAAGGGGTGTCATTATTTTTGTTTACCAACAAAGTTAAAAACCATTTAAGAGACAGATGTAAAGGGCAGGCAGCTAGAGATCAAAGTGCCATGTTTAATGTTGATAAAACCAGGTGGATAATGTGACTTAGATCTGTGGTCAGAATGGCTTGCTAACACTCCTCAGAACTAGATGGATTTATCTGCCCTGCCAGGGACAACATAAGGCAGGTTCTTTGTTGCATGCTCAAGAGCAGATGAAAGTGCACTTTCCTGTCGTCAGGTGGAGCTGAAGAAAGGATGGTTACCAGCAGAAAATTTATCCTTCCTCCTACAGGGAGATATGAGTGATGGGTGGAAAGACCAGGCTGAATTTCTTCTCTTTGGAAACAACTGGGGAGACTCAGTGTTCCTCCCCTCAAAATAGTTACCATGGGCTTCCCTGGTGGCGCAGTGGTTGAGAGTCCGCCTGCTGATGCAGGGGACACGGGATAGTGCCCCGGGTCCGGAAAGATCCTACATGCCGCGGAGCGGCTGGGCCCGTGAGCTGTGGCCGCTGAGCCTGCGCGTCCGGATCCTGTGCTCCGCAACGGGAGAGGCCACAACAGTGAGAGGCCCGCGTACCACAAAAAAAAAAAAAAATAGTTACCATTTATTAAGCCCTGTACTACACATGTTATCTGTTCAAACTCAGTTTACTTATCATAAGTAACATTGCCCAAGTGTTACTGATTTAGAAAGTAATGAAACAGTTGAGACAATGAAATCCAATTCAACTTTTCCTCCATTAACTTCTCCCATAGTTAAGCCTACTCTATCCATTGTCTCAGTTAATAGGCAGTATAGTTTAATGGTTAAAAACAAATGCTCAGAAGTCGGATTTTAGTTTGAAATAACTGATATAAGCTATGTGACCTTGGGCATGTTGGGTTAATCTTGTTAAGCTTCAAGTTCTAAACCAGAAAGTAAGAAACCTGGAAATGTGTATTTTGCCCAAGACTCCTCATTCTAAAATGGTATTTTAAACTGACCCTTTAACCCTTCAATTTATTTTTTCTTTTCTCCTCTTTACGAGAAAAAATGTACTTTAACTTCATTGTTTCCACTTCCTCTTTCCTACTCATTTAACTTACAGTCAGACTTGTGTTCCCACCACTACTCTTCTGAGTTAGCTAGTTCATTGCTGATATGCAGGGATCTAAATCTCCACATGCAAAGGCCTTTCTTTTCTAATTCCTCATCTCCTCTGACTTCTGCAACCACCACTGTATTTGAATTCATCTCTATTGTTTTCTTTAATATCTACTCCCTGCTACTTTTGACTATTACTATCTTTTTTAATGCTTCTTCTTCCTACCCCTAAAACTTAGGTAATTTTCAGCGTTGTCTTAACAGTCCTCCTTCTATACTATTTGGAAAGAGTCTCCTCATCTATAACCTTTCTGATGATTTCCAGACCTGTATTTTTGAGCCCCTAGATGTTTATATCCAGATAAGATCTGGGTCTTCCTACCAAATTGAGCACAGCATGTTTAGGACAGAAATAATTTTTTTCCCAGAATTTGGTTTTTTGCCTGATTTTCCTTTTCTTTTCAAGAGATTTCTTATTTCCAAGTTATTCTGGAGACAGGGTTGTTTTCATTCTTCCATACTCCATTTATCAGTTTGTGTCAAGTCATCTGTCTCTAACAGTGGCCTTTCCTTCTTATTTCTAGTATGCTTACTATACCAAACTCAGGTTATATCTAAGTTTAAACAATTAAGATATTATTCTAATCATCTTCTTCAGGATGATTCTTTCACAAGTACAGGTTTGACCACATTGCTTTCTTCCTCAGGAATCCTAATGGATTCTCATTGCCTACTGAATGGAATTCGAGTTCTTCATTAGGGCACTTGGAGCTCTCCTCATGGCTTTACTAACTCCAGTTTTTGTACTCCTAGCCAGTGTTCCTTCACTGATTTAGTCAACAGATATATATATCTACAAGGTGCTATGTACCCCATATGGTTTTTTGTTTGTTTTTATTATTTATTTGGTTCTGCCAGGTCTTAGTTGTGGCAGGTGGGCTCCTTAGTTGCAGCTGGTGGGCTCCTTAGTTGTGGCATGCGAACTCTTAGTTGCGACACGCATGTGGGATCTAGTTCTCTGACCAGGGATCGAACCCGGACCCCCTGCACTGGGAACACGGAATCTTAACTACTGTGCCACCAGGGAAGTCCCTGTATCCCATACTGTTTTATCACTGAAGATAAAGTAGTGAACCAAACAAAGCCCCTGCCTTCTTGGAATTTACATATTAGAGGAACGACAAGATAAATAAATATATAATATACTGTCATGTAGTAAAATATATTATAAAAATAGAACAGAATAAGAGGAAGGATATCTTTTCCAAGATAATGCTTGGGGTATAGTAAGTTAAAGCATAGGATAAGCTTCTGTAATAAAGAGACCCAAAAGACAATGGCTCAGAAAAGGCAGATATTTATTTTTTTCTAAAATCTAGATTTTAGAGTAGGAGTTGGCAAACTATAACTGTAGGCCAAGTCTTGCCTGCTGCCTTTTTAAAGTTTTATTGGAACACAAACACACCCATTTGTTTTGTGTCTGTGACTGCACTTACACTACAGTGGTGGAGTTTAGTAGTTGTGACAAGCACCGTATGGCCCACAAAGCATAAAATGCTATCTGGCCTTTACAGAAATGGCTCCTGTTTTAAGGTATAATTGTGATACACCAAGTCACCTAGAGAATTGGATTCCTTCCTCTTGTTGTGTAATCATTTAGGATATTGTCTTCATAGTTGAAGCTTGCTGTACAGGGAGAAAGTGGAAGTAGAGTGCAGGGAAATTTGACACATTTTCACTCATGTCCCATTGGATAGCTCTTAGTCACATAAGGCCACACTAGCTTTAAGGTAAGTTTGGCTGTATGCCCAGCTAAAACTTAGGGTGATGGGTTTGGAAGGATGAGAACATATACGCAACTATTAGAGTATGAAGGTAGTTTGAACAGGGTAGTCAGGAAAAACTTCTGAGGTCACAGGAGAGATCTGAAATAAATGAGGGAATCATGTAAATACCTGGAAGAAGAGTTTTTTGGAAGAAAGAAATAGCAAGGAGATTTTCCATTCAAATGGACTTTGCCTCCTAATTTTGTCTTTCTCCCTCTGTAACTTTGTTCAAGAGCTAACCTATGTGAAAGTGTCTGGCACATAAATGGTTAAGTATATCTTTGTTTATGTTGTTCCCTCAAATACTCTTGAGTGTATCTATTTTTTAAAATCTCAGCTATTCTTTCTTTCATGAAATCTCTGCAGGTCCTCTTTCTTGCCTCTCTAGTGCTATGTAACTGTTCTATATCAGTTACCACCTTTTATGGAAGTAATTTCCTATATTAAAGTGGCATTATAGTCTAGATTTTTTGAAACCTAGGTTTTGGCAGAAATATACAGTATTTATTAAACTGGATTATCAGACATTTATTCTAGGAAAATAATTCTTAGTATACTTTCACTTCACCCAGGTGTACTCAAGAACTGAGTATAAAGTAATGTGTCATTTGAAATGTAAATATCTTTCACAAGTAAATGAGTAAACTGGGTGTATTTTCTTCTTCATTACAGATAAATACTGCAGCAACTGTGGCTGACTTAAACTCTTTAATAAATGAATATTATAACTACCTAGAGCTTATTGGATGCCTAAGACTTATAACATCATTAAGTGATAAATATATGTTGGCAAAAGACATACTTGTTTATCATGTAATTAAGAGAGTCCAAGCACCTTTTGAAAGGTAAGTTGTTCATATGTTAAGGATTCTCTCAAATTACATGTTTAAAGTGGTTAATTGTCTTACAATGTGAGATATATTTGATAAAATGTAAATGCTATTTTAAACTAATGCTTTAAAACTAACCTCTTAAGGATGAATACTGTTCTTACCATTCTACACAGAATTGCTTAAATGTATACTGTTTAGGTAGGAAAAGTAATCGTTATCTCAATTTATAATTAAGTTTTCTAAATAAAAATTATTTTTATGTTCTCACACGCTGCTGTTCTTTTAATAGTGGGAAACCTAAAATATATATGAAAGTAGGCAGAGTGATACACCATGTAATCACCACCCAGATCTAACAGTTATCAACCAACCAGTGGCCAGTCTCGTTTAGCTAGCCTTCCCTTGTTACTGACTCCAGTTTTATTTTCAAGCAAATTTAAAAATTTCAGTATCATTAATCTATGTATATAATGTATTCAAAACTGTTATAGTTGGTTATCCTTACTGAAGTTCAGATTGTCTCATCTTTAACCAGTATAAACCTCTTTATGTTGTTTCTTCTGAGTTCTTTTGATGTTGACCCTTAATGGTCTTTGATAGCCTTCTTGCTATATGGTATGACAAGGTGTTTCATGCTCCTTTTGTACATTCTGGCCTAATGAGCTTTGTTTCTTTGAATGGGAAATGGTATTTCAAATCCACAATCTGGATGCTAGGGATGCTTATTTTTGCCACATTGGTCATAGTTTCTAGGCCCTTTCAGTGGACTAAAAGAAGAAATATAGGGTTTTTTGTTGGGTTTTTTTTGATTTTTTAAAGATAAAATACATCATAGGTTTCAACTGATACTTCAGATTCACTACTACAAGATTTTTGACTTTTTCTTTGTCCCATGTTCATAATCCCAGTTCTCAAAGACATTGATGAATTAGAGTATGAAGTAATTCCTTGATTTAATCCACATTTTGTAAATAATAGTCACAGAATGATAATGCCAACATTATCATCAGTAACATAACATTATTGAAAATAGGTTAAACTTGTTTTTCTATTTCTTTTTGTTCTAGGGCTATGCAGTCAAATTACTGTGTTTTAAAGTCATTTGGCATAGTTATTTTCTTTGTTGTTATATTACTAACTGGGTATACATTTTATTTTCATTTTTTATCTTATTTTTTCTTTTTATTGACTTTTATTAAAGTTTGATTTTATTTTAAAATTATATAAAATGTTTGCATGATTCCAAAGTCAAATCTATGATGACAGTACATTGAAAGGACTCAGCTCTGTCGTACAAATTATATTAAGATAAGGATAGCTTTCATCCTTATCACACCTACCTTCCATCCCCTATGAAGTAATTATTTTAGTGGCTTTTACTGTTTATCCTTCCATTATATTTTTTAACTGATAGCAGGTAAATATATGAGTATATGTGTGTGTGTATATTCATTTCTTTTATTAGATAAATAGTAACATACCATCCACCCTTTTTCCTCCTCATTTTTTACTTGACAGTATATGGTCCTCATTCCTTTTTTAGAGCTCTACAGAACTTAAGCACTCTTCCAAATTAAAATTTAATATGACCTCATAAGCTTAAACAGTTGTAAAGGATATAATTTCCAATATATATATACATATATATATATATATTTTTTTTTTTTTTTTAATTTATTTATTTATTTTTGGCTGCATTGGGTCCTTATTGCTGCACGCGGGCTTTCTCTGGCTGTGGCAAACAGGGGCTACCCTTCGTTGCAGTGTGCGGGCCTGTCATTGCGGTGGCTTCTCTTGTTGTGGAGCATGGGCTCTAGGCACGCGGGCCTCAGCAGTTGCTGCTCACGGGCTCAGCAGTTGTAGCTCGCGGGCTCTAGAACACAGGCTCAGCAGTTGTAGCACACAGGCCCAGCTACTCCACAGCAATGTGGGATCTTCCCAGACCAGGGCTCGAACCCATGTCCCCTGCATTGGCAGGTGGACTCTTAACCACTGAGCCACCAGGGAAGCACTCCAATGTATTTTTAATACTGTAATTAAAGTAACACTGTTACATAACTGTTTAAAATGTATCCAAGTGTCTCTGACTATAAGACTCTTACATAGCAAAATCTTCTTACAGTTAGAATTACCATTCATAATTATGATTAATACATAGAATAATCCAAATATATTATAAATTTTGATACAGTTATTAAAAAACTTATTTGAAATGTATCTCTTAATGACATAGATGTACAAAATATTTTTTTCCCAAGGAATTCATATGTCTACAGATGGATTTTTTCTCATTGCTAAGTTAGATAATTCATTGCTGTTTGTTTATTTTGTGTGAGTGTGTGTGTTTATATGTATGAGTAGTCTAGTTGTCAGGAAAGGCTTCCCTATCTGTATAAGTGGTGTTTAAATTAAACCCTGATTTATAAATAGGAGTTAGGCAGATCAAGATGAAGAGGGCAAGAGAAAAGAAGCTGAAGACTGATCCCTCCTTTTATGTGAAAGATAAATCATATAACAAAAAACAATATTTTATAGCTCAAGAGTCCTGTAGATGTCAGAAATAACAAGGAAATCAAAAGCCATAGTACCTCTTTATTCCTGCCCTGCAACTAGGTTCATCATGGGGTAGGAGGGCGAAGCTGGGGGGAAGTGAGAGTAGCATCCACATATATACACTACCAAATGTAAAATAATTGGCTGGTGGGAAGCTGCAGCATAGTACAGGGAGATTGGCTCAGTGCTTTGCGATGACCTAGAGGGGTGGGATAGGGAGGATGGGAGGGAGGCTCAAGAGGGAGGGGATATGGGGACATGTATATGCATATGGCTGATTCATTTTGTTGTGCAACAGAAACTAACACAGTATTGTGAAGTAATTATGCTCCCGTAAAGATCTATTAAAAACAAAAAAGCCATGGTACCCTAAATGTCATATGAAATCAGAACCCTCAGTTTGCCCCAAACTTGGGTTTGGCATTCTGAATGGACCCCAATCTGAACCAAAGACATTAACAAAGTAATTGGTCTTAGGATTCGTAGTACTTACAGAGTGCCAGGCAAAAGCAAATACGTAACAGTGTTTAGGGAAATTTCTACAGCCTGAGCCTGATGGGAATGCTAAAGTTACATTGCTAAAGAAGAGGAGGTTCCAATAAAAGACAAAACACAACCATCCTAAACAGCAAGTATTGGGAATAGCACATCAAGGATTTAAATAACAGGACAAACTGAGACATAAAAAGTTATTACAGTGATTTAAAAGAAAAAAAAAAACCAAACATAAAATGTGAAATGAATCAAATAGTGCTTCTAAGTTGAAAAATGATCATAGACTTCCAGTTGTGGATAATGTGGAATAGACACTCTTCTCTCTATTCTTCCTGATAAGCACAGTTAAAAACCCTGAACAGTGTTTATAAAACAAACTTAAGAAGACTTTTGAAAGGTAGAGAGATGAAAGCAGACCAGCTGGGGATCCCAGCAAGGACACAGCTGAGAGAAGTCTAGACATTCTTATTTGAAGGAAAACTAAACGATTTGTCACCAGCAGATCTACCCTAACAGAATGCCTATGGGAATTTTTTGAAATAGAAAGCAAATTATTAAAGGTGGAATCTTGTAACATCAGGAGGGAAGAAAGAATAATGAAAAGAATAAAAGCATGTCTCCTCTTGTGTCTACTAAATTATGTTTGATGGCTGAGGCAAAAATTATAACATTCTCTAATGTGGTTCACAATGTATATAAAAGAAATACTTAGGAAATTATAAACAGCAAAAGGCAAAGGGACATGAAGGGAAGTAGTGTTTCTATACTTGAACTGATAAAATGTTGGCAGCAGTAAATTATTACATTTTTAAAAAAATCTGCACATAGAAATACACTCAAAACACTATAGATAAAAATGGAATCCAAAACAATAATCAAGCAACCAACAGAAAAACAAGGAAAATGAAACAGAAACAAAAATGATCATGGAAATGAAACTTGGTGGTTGTTAAATGCTAGGCCATTGAAGAGAAAAAGAGAGAAAAGGACTGAAACAAGAAATGTCATGAAAGTTAGAATAAGAGCACCCACACATATATTTGACAAAAGAGATGGAGGCTGGGCAATATTATAGAAAATGCTGCTTGAGAAGTTCTTCAGGTTCAGGTTCACAGGGCTTAACATGCTGAAGTGTAGTGTACTTTGTGATGAAATTGTGTTCTGAGCAAAAAAACATTATTGTAAAAATGAGCATCAATTATATTGGACGCCTTTTTTTCAGTGACATCAACGTTGAAAACAGACAGCCAAGATAGTAACTTCACAGAGCTAGTTACGTTATCATTCAAGAGAGAGGAGGAAATAAAGACATTTTGAGACAGGTTTACTTCTTTCCTGGAGAGATTAATAAAATACCTACTTAAGGAAGAAAGAAATTGAACCCAGAAGGAAAAAGTAAGATACAAGCACCAGGAGTAAGCAAAGAAATGAAAAGACCTGAATAAATAAAAACAAGCATTGGCCATTTAAAAGACAACTAAATTTTGGTAAGAAATGGTTAAAATAATTAAAATACTAGCTAAAGGTTCATCTGTAAGAAGAGAATGGATATTGTATTTATTGTTTTAAGGAACTTGTATTCTTGAGGTAGTAGTGGGGAAGCATTAATTACCTTAAGATTGTTAAGCCAAGTATATATATTTTAAGGGAAAACTCTAAAATAACAGGAATAGAGTGTGTAACTTCCAAACCAGTTTGATGGGGGTGGGGGTAGAAATAAAGAAAACATATTTAATCATATAGTGAACAGAAAAAGAGGGATGAAAACAAGCAAGGGAAAACACATGCTCAAAGAAAACATAAGATAGAAAACATATAGGTAATTATATTACATGTAAATAGCTTAGATTCATATTTAAAAAACAGAGGATCTTAAATTACATTGCAAATAAATGACTTTAAAGCAAAAAAAGAGAGAAAGAAATTCTAATAATCTTTTTAAAAAGCCTTGTCCTTAAATGACCCTAATAGAGTTAAAAAGAACAAATTCTTTAGGATTCAGCAGTCTTGAATATATTTGTATCTAGCAACATGGCCTCAAAATTTACTAACAATTCTGAGGACTGTTTATAAAAGGAAGCAAGGCAGGTAGAACATCAAAAAAAAAATCTTGCTTTAGTGCACTCCACTAAGATTAAAAGAGAAAAATCAAACAACCTTCATACAGTTATACATGCAAAAAAAGCAATTGCTGCATTTAAACATTTATACATAATTTTAAGCTAACAATTTGAAATATCCTTATAAAGATTAGCTAGTAAAGATTCAGCAAACATTATCCTTAATGAAGTGTGATAGACCTTCCTCTTAAGGCCATGACAAGCCTGGGATACATATAATTACCCCCTTCATTTCTACAATATGCTGGAGGTCTTAGTAGAGCAACAAGACTAAATGAATAAGTGAATGTTATTAATTATTCGAAGAATTAAAATTATCATTGGTAGTCTAGATGACTGTCCAACTAAAATAATCTTAGAACTGCTTCTGTAAAGAGTGTAGCAAGGTTACAAGAGGTAAAGGACACTAACAGGGAGGTGTGCACGTGAGAAGGAATGGTAACGAAAGAAATTTGTTAATTTTAGAGTAACTAAACACTGATTGTACAAAAAGTAATGTTTACTTTGGGGATTTATGATACAAGGTGGAACAAAATGTTTAAGTAGCATAGGAAGAGAGAGCTACCAGAGTTGCAAGTGTTCTAAGGTCTTTGTATTGTTCAGGAAGAGGGTAAATACCTGATTCACTTTAGATTTCAAATATGCCGATTAAAATTTTGAGGTAAGCATTTTAAAAATAAGAATTAGTGTAACTTTTTAAATAGAAGGTAAATTGGAATTTTGTTTTAAAAATACAAAAATCGGCAGGAAGGAATAAAAAATTTTTTTGTAATTCAGTACAGTTGCCCAAAATAAAGTGACAGAACTAGTTTCCTAAATGTAGTAATAACTATTACTATATAACAATTAGAAAAAATTACTCTCAAAAAAGCAAATTGCAGAAAAATAAGTATACAGTATGGTACCATTATTGGAAAGTTTCAAAACAAGCAAACCAATACTAGTTATTTTTTAGGGATACATATATAGTGAAACTAAAATGAAATGCAGGCTATAGTAAAAATTTCAGAATAGGTAAATAGCACTTTCAGATAGTTTTCTTTGTAAAAGGAGAGAAGGGAAACTGATGAATGGGCAGATTTAGTTGAGTGAATAGAATATTTTCTTAAAAGTAATCTGAGCAAACATAAAATGTTAATGTCTTTCAAAATCAAGTTACAGTCATGGTTTTCTGTTATTTCCTGGATTTTTATATAAGCTTGAAATATTTCATTTTAATTAAAAGTAAAATTATAAAGGTGAACATTAAGTTTGGCTGAAATTTGCTTCAAAGGTAGGTGTAAGGTGAAAGTTAAAAGCAAGCAAGAAAGGCAGCAATTGTATTGTGGAGGACCTTAAAAGCCATGTTAAGGAGTTTGGACTTTATTTCATGTGCAGAGTGTGTATTATTAGTTTCCTATGGCAGTTGTAAAAAATTATCACAAACTGAGTGGCTCAAAACAAAAGAAATATATTCTCCCATATTTTTGGAGGCTAGAAGTCCAAAGTCTCGGTGTTGGCAGGGCTTCATTCTTTCTGGGAATTTAGGAAGAGAATCCATTCTTTGCTTCTTTTAGCTTCTGGTGGCTTGTGGTTGCATAACTCCAATCTCTGAATCTATATCACATGGCCTTTTCCTCTCTATCTTTTATAAAGACAGTTGTCATTGGACTTAGGGTGAGCCCAGATAACCTAGGTAGAATGATTTCAAGATCGTTAACTTAATTACATCTGCCTGGACCCTTTTTCCAACTAAGATCACATTCACAGGTTCCAGGGAATAAGATGTGGACATATCTTTTGGGGGCCTCCATCCAACATACCTAAGGATGAATGACAGTATGGGGGTTTACATGGAAAATCAACTTGGAAGCTTACATACCTGGTACAACAGTTCCACTGGTATATGGAGAAATGAGCAGATAAAAGGGATTTCAAAAAAGGAAATTCATGGGATTTGTAATTAGGAGTGGCAGAGGGAAGAGTTAAGAATGACTTTCAGATTTAGCTATACTAATAGGGTGAATAATGGAGGCATTTGTTGTCACTTACGGTTCTGATTTTGGTGATAAGATAATTAATTAGCTTTCTTTTGGACTTAATAAGTTTGGGTGCTTGGAATATGTGGTACCCAGCAGTCTGTTGGGTATATATTCTGGGCTGGAAATAACAGATTTTATAGTTAATGACATAAACCTGCTTAAATAAAGCCATGGGATATGGTAAGAAAAAAGAGATATTTGCCTTGTTACAGATCCATGAGGACAAACAGTAGCATTTAAGGCAAAGCAAAGAAAGAATAAGCTTTGTAAGAGACTCGGAAGGTTTGGCCAGAGATATAAGGGGAAACCAGGAGACTGATCCCATACATCATTCATGCACTTAGGGCAGTTATTCCTGAGATGTAGAAAGGAGTGGAGGGAAAGTGAATAGGAAATTAAGAAAAGGAGACAGTAAATGTAGGTAAGTCTTTCACATAGGTTGTCTCAAAGGAAAGCAGATGGGATTGAGTGAATTTTTTCCCTTATTCAAAGATGGGAAAGATAAGCATATTTTTGTGCTCTTGAGGAAGAGCTAATAGAAGGGAAGATGAGTCAGTGTAGCAGGGTACCTGAGGACGTGGATAGGGAATCCAGAGCCACAGTTAGGGTTAGTCAGTCTGGTAGGCAAAAATGCTATCTTCTTCATTCTTTGCTTATTAGTGAGAATGTGTATTTTTAAAAATTCATTTGTTACTTGTATTTTCTTAATGATGCATTCATATTTTGTATTTCCTATTGAGTTCTTTTAGAAAATGATTTGTATTTTTGTTATATTAGAGAAATTAGTGTTCTATCATGTATCAATATTTTCCCACTTTGTTTTGTCTTTGTTAATTTCTTTTTATCAATACATAAGTTTAAAATTTTTATGTGGCTCAAGTTTATGATTCTTTTTCTTTGCAGTCTTTCATTTTATACTAACTAGCTTTGAAGTGTAAAATTTTAGATATCTACTTTTTTCCTCTTAATAAAAAATTGTTAGCTTAATTTAAAAACTATTCCATAAAGCCAAATAATGTAGGCATGGAAAATATTCATTTTATATTAATACATTTGCTTGTTATTGATTTGAAAATACCATATCACATAAAGTGTATCCATATTTTTCTTTGTTTTTCCTCACCTTTTTTTCCCCACATCTTTTTTTTTCTGTCTTTTTCACACATATATGTGATAGTAAATTAGCTAGAAATGTTCATTCCAAACACATGTGTATGAATGTTGGCTCATTGTTTTTCTTCTCTTAAGTTTTAAACAGGGTCTGAGAACTCTTGGTGTTTTGGAGAAAATTCAGACTTATCCAGAAGCATTTTGTAACATCTTCTGTCATAAACCTGAGAATCTTTCCACAAAAATTCTTAGTGATCTTTTTACAGTACACACATTATCTGATGTACAGGCTTTGGGGTTTTGGAACAGTTACTTACAGGCTGTTGAGGGTATGTAGATGTTTTATTTTTATTTAACTGTCGTAGAAATTTTGTTTGGGGATATTTATTTCTTTGAGTTTTGCTTTTTATAGTAAGACTTTAATCTAACTACTTATTTACAAAACTTGTTTCAAAACAAGTTTATATGAGTTGAAAGTGATAGGAAAGGTTACATAGTAAAGTTATATTTTTCGGTTGTTTTCCTCTAGGTAATTTGAAGTGAGAGGCATTCTTCCTAGAAAACTTTAAATATACGGGTGATTGCCACAACACAGGATAGTCTCAAAGCTAGTCATTTACATCACCTTTTTAAATTTTAAGTTAAATTGAATTATTCCTCATCCATTGGTCAGAGCATGGTAATGATATTTATCATTGAGCCTTAGCAATGTAAATTCATTCTGTTTAATATGGTGTAAAACTATTTAACTTTTAGTTGAAAATTTTTTAGCTAGGTTGTTTGGATGTTTTATACCATCTTAGTTTTTCCTTTGTTGAAATAGTTTATCAAATAGCAATGGTCTAGAATTGGTTTAAAATTGTTTGTAGGATCATATCCCCGAAAGATGGAGTTTCAAAACCTACTGAACCTCTTGGACTATATGATAATTTTATATTAAGGAAGACATTTAAATATACAGTGAGTAGGTCAACCAAATTATTGTATGAGTCCTACTTTGAAATTCAAATAAACATGTATTCAATATACCATTTTCCTATTACTACACTTAGTGATTTAGTTTTCCTCTTATGCATCTCTGTTAATGTGGGTATCTCTGCTTTTCAACATGTCTAGTCTAGTTGGGGAAGAGTCTATGATGGTAGCAATATATAACATGGATTTTTTTTCTTTTTTTCCTTTTTTGGTATTCTTTTCAGATGGTAAATCTACAGTAACAATGGAAGACATTCTTATTTTTGCTACTGGTTGCAGTTCCATTCCACCTGCTGGATTTATACCCACTCCATCAATTGAGTGCCTTCATATGGATTTTCCTGTTGGAAACAAGTGTAATAACTGCTTAGCTCTTCCTATCACCAGTACCTATAAAGAATTTCAAGAAAATATGGACTTTGCCATAAAAAACACTCTAAGATTAGAAAAGGAAGAAAATTCTCACTTCATTGGACATTAACTGTTTTGAACAAAGAGATGCTTCTTTAAAAACTGCTGTTGATGCTTTTTGTTTCAGAAATCTGTCCATCATCACTTTTGAGCAAACTTGGCCCAATAAAATATATGATATGAACATAAAGGAATATTTTGGCCACTTAAGCTAAAAAGTTTTTTTGTTAAGGTGTACCAAAGTTGATACTTTTCTATTTTCTTAATATACATGCTTCATAAACCTCAATATAAATACTTTTAGAATGGCTGTACAGACTTTCTTCAACTATAGTAGCATGCTATATATAATAAGAAAACTTGTACTCACTGTTTTTGTAAATTGGGATTAGCTATAGGATGCCACAGTGATTTTTCTAGTTTTATGCAATTTTCAAATTATTACTTATTTTATTTTAAAGCATTAAATAGGAAAGCTAAATGATAAATCTTGTTATATAAATCAAAGTCATATTTTGGGGTATGTGTTATATGTATCCTTTTCTAGGATGGCACTAAATTAGTTAAAAATGTTTTTAGATTATTAAGTTATGTTAAAATAGATCCACACTGCAATTAGATTATGCCTAAAGGGAAGTATTATATTAAAAAGCAGAATTGCACAAATATTCTAGAATCTATGGACATTCCATAGTCTTAAAACACTTCTGAGGTGGATTAAAATACAGTTGAAAATCCCTAAGTAAGTGTCTTCTTTAAAGCCTTTGGCTTTAATCATAGGATTTTTTTTTTTTCCTGTATCCCATGTGTGGTATTAGACCACATTATGTCTGATCCACATTTTAGGTTATCTGAATAGAATGATCTCTGTGGATTGCCATTTGGTAGGTTTGGCTATTTGACAGTTATTTATTATCAAGATGGTTGTATGAAAGGTAAGCTGGCACCATTGCATTATATAGTTATCTTCTTTGCTTTTGAAAGGTGCCTGTTATATAAACAATGTAGAAATGTGTAAGAAAGAATTACAAATAGAATGAAAAACCCACTCTAATCTCAACCATGCAGAATTAACTGTTATCCTTCTATAAACTCTTCCATTTCCTTTTTTAAACTTTATTAATGCTACTAAAAGTCAAAGAATACCTAGAAGTAACAAGAGATTATGTAATAAGAATTTGAAGATTGTCCCCTAATCCCATAGTTGTGTCACCATATTTGTACTCTTGCAAAAGAAGAAACTGGAAAAGTCTAATGTTCCTAATCTGTTATCAAATATAAATGGGTTTTTCACCAGAATAAATCGTATGAGAGGTAAAATGCTTGGTTTTAAGCACATTTTTCTTGCTACATAAAGCAGGTATCAGCCATATTCTCATCCTCTCCAAGAAGTATCCTTAAATTATTGATATTTTTAAAGACAAATGACAGGATTGGTTTGATACTGGTAATAAATCTGTTATTAATACCAAAGGAAAACTAAAACATAATCCTAGTAAAATTTTGTTACATTTTCTAACAGACCCAGCAAATTAAAGTTTAACTTTTAACATGAAGGTTTTAAAACATTAAACAAGGCATTTCTTTGTCTTGTGTTGAATTCTGTTAAATTTTCAAAAGTAATTAAAGGAGCAATTATCAAAAAAGAGGTTTAACCTCACCATACAGCTTTTATTCCTAATGTGTTGATAAACTGGATATTTTATTTCTTAACCTACCTAGTTTTTATAAAATTTTAAAAGCCATTAAACCAATACAAACCAGAAAACCTAATTAAAGCCATTTTCTGGTTATTTGTAGTTTGAATTCATTTAATTACAGTGGTAATTAAAGCTGTTAAAGCTCACATGCTTTTTGGGTGGGGAGGGCTGGTGGGGAGGCAGTGTGCTTGGGTTAGCTACAATTAAAAACAGTGTTTCAATTCTTCTTTTATGTGTAGACAGGGCCTTAGGGATAAAGTGATGTAAATAACTTAGTATATTCACGTTTTAAAGTGAAGTATAAATATTCATATTGCAAAATATTTTCTGGCTTTAAGGATGTTCCATCAATATGATTTTAGATTAATCTTTATAGTCAAGATATGTCAGAGAAACCTGACATAGGTTATTTTCTGCATTGTTACTATGTCAAATGGTTGGTATTATGTTTGTTCTTTTTCTGTTCATTGTTATAGCCAATGCATAGTTCCTACTGACATTGATTTTAAAAAGGAATTATGCTATAAACCTTTATAAATGTGTATATGTATTTCTTAAATATTTCAATCGTCTAAATGCCATATATTTCAAGTTTGTTTTCTGTTACTCTCATTATCAAGAAAAAGCATAAATTCGCCTTGTATGCATCTACTGTTAATGGTCTTAGGTTAGTTTTATATTCATTTTTTTTAATAATTTTAAATTTTTTGGTGTGAGAACTTCATCTGAAGGCATTATACAATTCTCTACTATTCTTGTACTTAGTCATTTTACTATTTTAGTATTTAAGGTAAAGATTCTTTAAAATATCAGAAACTAGCTCATGACTTTATACTTTGTAATATTTAATTTCCATATTATAAATTAGTCATTATTTGTTTGGGTGAAGTAAAAAGCTTTCATTTGATTACTAACTTGAGAATTTACTTTGGCTTCTGCTTTATTCCAAACTTCTTATAATTTTTCCCCTAATTATATGGAAGCTCTTGGAACTTTTGTACTCAATGCTAAATGTGCAGTAAAGGAGAGTGTAATATAATAGGTAAGTTTTCTCCGTGACTTTGCCTTTTACATTCAGTCATTATAAGAAAATGATTAGAACAAGATTCTATTTATAAGTGTGTAATTCTTATATATAGTGCTTATCACAGCTTTGTTGTTAATTTTACAATAAGCTATTAAACTAGTTTTATGCTCTCCGTGATGCAGTGTAAAGCATAAAAACACATTGATGGATTACTTGAATGTGTATTACATATAGTTTAGGAAAATTTGCATTGCTTTGAAGAAATCCTATTTTAAAGTTCTCATTTTGACTGTTATCTTTTCAAATTGCCAAACATATTCCAATATCTACTGTATGCCAGGTATTATATTAGGTGATAGTTTATGTCAGCCTAGTTTCCCTTTTTTTAAAGACTTCAGATACAACAAAAAAAATGACACTTAAAATGAAGTTTTCTAAATAAATGTGTTTCTGCTACTAAATGTGAAGTGCTTATATAAACTAAATCAAGTAACTTGTTAGGATTTAACAAGGTTAAGATTCTGACAATACTGTGTAGATAATAGATCCTTTCCCCATTATAGAGATCCTGCAAGCAATTATCGGCTGACACGTAGGAACCTCTCTTGAATGAGCTGTTCTGAGGTATTCTCTGTTAAAACTATCTATCCCCTAATGTAAAATAATAGTTTGCCAGAATAATTATATTATTTTAGCCCAACATCTGGATAGGTAGAGTCAGTTAAACTGCTAAAAAAGTTAGGTTAACTAACACTCTAACAGCCATAGTTTAATTCTTTCCTTATTCTAAAGACACATTACAAATACCTTACTCAGTCTTAGCATTACAGGGACTGTTTGTTTACTGCCACTGTTCTGTGGGACATATATTTCCTATACATTTGTTTGCCCACACTGTGTGCACTCCTTGGTCAGGACAGTTTTTATCATTTCAAATGTATATACTGTACACAAATGTTAAGCATGCCTTAGTGTTCTATGTCATATGAGTCATATATTTTGGGAGGTCTATGCTGGAGCTCTGAAATGGTTAGGTAGATTTGCATTTGAAAGTAGAAGTAAACAAATGAACAAGATTGGGCTCTCAGATGTTGACAGTGGGAAAGCCTGTTTATTTTATATTCCATGAAGACAAAAAATTAAGTAGAACTTTCCCATAGGGAAGGAACTGTCATTTCTGTTTAATTGCAACACACCTAGTTCATTGGTGATTCCAGTTTTCTTTTTTTTATTCCACATATAGGAAGCAGTAAAAAGTCAGCTATAAGATGAGTATGGTCTGAGGATCTAATATATAACGTGACTGTAGTTAACTGTACTGTATAATTGAAATATGCTAAGAGAGTAGAACTCAAAAGTTTTCACCAAAAAATAAAAAACTATATATATATGTGAGATGATAGATGTGGTAAATAACTAAGTGGGGGGAATTCTTTCACAATGTATACATATATATCATATCATCACAATGTACGTTTCAGATACGTTGCCAAATTTATCAATTATACCCTCAAAAAAGGTGAAAAAAATTTACACAAGGAAAAAAAAAAGAATGTAGGTCCAGTTCTAGGGTGTTCCCTAATGGCATTAAGAATGAGATCACCTGTCAAGTTTCATAAAAATAAACTTTTGTGTTTTGTTTAAAAATTTTACTCTTTAATGTAATCGTTGGGGTAACTTAATTTCTCATAAATTCGAAAAGTTAAGTTTTCAAACCAGTTTTTGAGGCACAGGGTCTCTAATTTCATTTCAGAATTTGGTGAAACTTCAGAATGAACATATTCAATAACTAACGCAATATCCTAAGTGAACTCTGTTGACCATACGGGAAATGAGTTGTGTCCATTTTTGACATCCAGTAAAAAAAAATCTATGGATTAAATTAGAAATCATTAATATTGGATACATTTTGTCATCATATGGTTTTAAGTGTACATTAAGACACCTGCACTATCCACTTACACCCCCTGCCAAAGTAATGTTTTGTGATTTTGCAGTTACTAAAAGGAGGAAAATACGAACTGCCATTTTGCACCTTCCTGGCTTCTGTGTCCACGTAGGCAAAACAACCCCATGCAGCTAGACCATTTTGCCTAACATGAGATTAAGAAACCTGCCTGATCAGAGCAATGCTCCGAAGCTGCCTGTTTCCCAGAAAAGGAGCAAACGGGAGACCCCTCCTGCTGCACTGGGGAAACAGAAAAGGGAGCTAGCATTGAAGTGCCAATTTTGTTCCAGGAGCTTCATTTGCTTTAGTCCTGTGATCCTTAAGCTCCTAGATTATTATCACCACAAGAGATCTGTAGACGACCAAACTAACAGTTCAGTATTTAGGTTCTTAGCACTACAACACGCTCCTGCCCTAAAGAGCTCACTTTAAAGCAGCTACCCTTTGAGAAGCTGTGGCTTGATTAGACAGGATAAAAATTCCTACTATTACGCCGCTGGAAAGTAAACACTGCCAGGTGTTCGGGTATTATTCCCACGTTGGGTCTCTGAAGTTTTGTGGAGAGAGCTGAGAGAATGGGAGGGTCACCCTGGAGGAGGCGGGGTTCGGCTTTCTATGGTCCCGCCCCTCCGATCTTTGCTTCCGGGGCGGTCGGGGCGGCCACGTCATGATCGGGCTCCGCTCTCCAGCCGGGCAGTGTATGGTGGGAGCCAAGATGGCGGCGGCCGCAGCAGCCAGTATTCGAGAGAGACAAACAGGTACCGGCTTATTCCCTTCTCTTCCCTGAGGTTTTGTGCTTGCCGTGAGGACATATTCCTCTTCTTGTCGCCCTCACTCGGTCGCGGTGCGTGCAGTTCGGAGACGGACGTCCAATAGCTTAATCCTGTTCTCAGACCATCGAGAGCCCTTCCCCTTTTGAGTTTTTAGGGAAGAGATGCCATTAGCTTGAGAACTCGGCTCTCAGATGTGCCGGAGAAGGGGCTTCAGGGGTGAGCGGGTTGCTGCGGTCCTGCTCTTGTCTCTTTCCTACTGGGCCTCAAAAGGCCATGGCGACCAGATCTGGCACCTGGCATTTCCAGCCCTTGCCACTTACGAGGTCTTCGGGTTTGTTTCTGCGCGTGGTTAAGTTCTCTCCCATTTTAATGTTGAGAGTTTCATTTTCCGGCACTTACACCACAGTTACAAATTTAGATGCTCTTTTCAGAGCAGATTACATTCTGCCATTTCTCTCCTGTGGACCAGTCTTTGGGGGTACCTGAAGAGAAACGCCTTGTGATAAAGATTTCCGTCTTCAGCATGCGGGAATGGGATATAAGAATGGCAAAACGAATGAATTACTACCTTTCCCATTTTAATTATTTGGCAAATTAGTGTTTTTAAACTACGCCTTATTAGTTTCATGTTTAACAGAGTATGGTTATATAGCTTCCATTTATACCGTGAAGTATGGTTTTAAAAAATACATATTCTTTCTCTTGAGCTTTGATATTTTTTCCACCTTAGATAATTTTAGTTTTGCCTTATTTTTTGGAAACTTCTGATGGCAATTGGTTTATACCTGTTAGCTAATTGTCTTGAAAGTTGGCATACTGTTAATTCTGAGAAGCTAATAGAGATAAGCCATTAAGAATTTGCATATTTGGAAGTTCTGTCTCTTTTAATTATGTTCTTTTGCATATAAATCGGAATAGGAATATAACTGGTTATAATTAATATGAACTACAGAAAGGATTTTGGCTGTACTTGATTCTTTCCTTTGCAATTCAAAGAAAAATTAATGATAGACTTCAATCTACTAACGACACAGTGCATAATGAGTTGTGTTCTGCATTTCCCCAATAGATAATGTAGTGTAAGCTATCAGATGAAGTCAGGTGTAACTTAAATATATGAAAGTCCAAATAAAATTTGGGAAATAACTGCCATTCATTTTATCTGTGTAAGCAAATAGAAACCCCACTTGTCTTTGCAGTATGGTTCTGACAGCTTAATGAACCTCAATGAATTAGGTCATACTACATATTAAAATAAAAAATAACATGTTAAGGGAGACTCTGTACCAATACAAAGGAGCTTTCTGAAAAATGAAATTTGGATGGTAATTTTTATATGCAGAAACTTTGTAGAATGTTAAAGTCTAGTAGTGTAATATGGATTTCTGCAGAAATAAACTTCATTGTAGCAAGATTTCACATCATTACTCCATAGGTTATGCCAGGTTTATCAAATTAGTACTCCAGTTGAGTTCTGTCTTACTTTGAGAGAAAGGTAAACTATGTGCTATAGTAGGACAAGTAAACATTTCCCTGATGCCTATTGAGAATGTTTTGGGAAATAAATCACAATTGAGTCTTAGGCCATGTACTTTATTAACAAATCCATTGTGTCAGAATCCCTGTTAACAAGTTAGTCAAGGCTCAGAAATGGGGAAATTCACCAAGATGGAGCTGAGAAGGCAAACGTGGGAATATCTGCTGATATGGGCTTCTTTCAGTTAGCGAAGCTCTGGAGAGCACCATGTACCTGGAACTCATATGCACCACAGGCTGTGATTCTTCCTAGCTGTCCTCTGTGAACTATTGTAACATCTGTGAGCTTCTGAAGTAGGTCTAAATTATGGGCGATGTGTATATATATATTTTTTTTCTTTTTCTTTTTTTTTTTTTTGCGGTACGCAGGCATCTCACTGTTGTGGCCTCTCCCGTTGCGGAGCACAGGCTCTGGATGCGCAGGCTCAGCGGCCATGGCTCACGGGCCCAGCCGCTCTGCGGCATGTGGGATCTTCCTGGACCCAGGCACAAATCCGTGTCCCCTGCATCGGCAGGCAGACTCTCAACCACTGCGCCACCAGGGAAGCCCTGGGCGATGTATATAATTGGCTGGACCTTAGGTACTAACATTTTACCAACAAATCACCTCCGTATCTCTATGCATATATAAATATATTACTGATGTGCAATCTCTTATTATTTTAATCTGCTTCAAGAAATAAGCATTTAATAGAAGTTTTTCTAGTGAGTGAATATGCTGTAAATTGATACGCAGGTGATTTGAGTATTATAATCTTCTCTGGTAGGTGTTTATCTTGTAGATTATTCTGTATTACTTAATAAAACCTAATCCAAATGCTTTTTAAAAATCAACCAAGGGGGCTTCCCTGGTGGCGCAGTGGTTGGGAGTCCGCCTGCCAATGCAGGGGACATGGGTTCGTGCCCCGGTCCGGGAGGATCCCACATGCCGCGGAGCGGCTGGGCCCGTGAGCCATGGCTGCTGAGCCTGCGCGTCCAGAGCCTGTGCTCCGCAACGGGAGAGACCACAGCAGTGAGAGGCTCGCGTACCGCAAAAAAAAAAAAAAAAAAAAATCAACCAAGTAGATTTTAGGATTACCAATCATTTAAACATTTAATCAGATAACTACTACCCTCCCTTGAATATTTGGCCATCTCAACTTCACATAAAAGTGTATCAAGATTTTTATTTCCCTTAGAAAATATTTCTGAGTCTTCTGTAACACATGAACAGATGAGCAGTAAAAACCACAAAATACTATAAGACATAGAGCGTAACTGCTATGATTATAGAATTGTACATTTTTTTTTTTTTTTTTTTTTTTTTTTGCGGTATGTGGGCCTCTTACTGTTGTGGCCTCTCCCGTTGCGGAGCACAGGCTCCGGACACGCAGGCTCAGCGGCCATGGCTCACGGGCCCAGCCGCTCCGCGGCATGTGGGATCTTCCCGGACCGGGACACGAACCCGTGTCCCCTGCATCGGCAGGCGGACTCTCAACCACTGCGCCACCAGGGAAGCCCAGAATTGTACATTTTTAAAGCAGGAGTTATCAGTTACGTACCACATCTATAGGAAAGTCTCACTAGTGAATCTGACAGGATAATTGGCCGTAGAATGCACTCCAGGATAACTAAAAAATAGATCTGCTGTATTTAGGTTTTAAACCATTTAAATATGAACCAATTAAATATATCATAGAGGATTTTTGTTTTTAGAAAAACTTATCTTAATCTATGCTTTCAGCCACACAGTAGATAGACAACAGCACCAGTTATCTATCGAGGCCACTGCAAGGTCGTGATTGACAATTTCTTTTTGCATCTATATAAAACATAGTGTGGTATCATCAGGAGACATGGAAACGGCTTCTTCCTGAACATTTTTCACATTTTAATCTGGGCAAAGATGCTTAAATTAGAAAATCTCCCAGACAATATCCCTTTAGTTGTTGATGAAACCATCTTACAAAGTCTGACCCTACTTCTACATATGCATTAATATTGATTAATCAGTTTTACTAGAGTGATTTGTGCATTTTGTTTTGAGGTAATAAGTAATAAGTGTGGTGGAAAAGTGAAATCCTAAAAACATTGATAATATTTAATAAGACTGTTTTCATTTCCAGTGGCTTTGAAACGTATGTTGAATTTTAATGTGCCTCATATTAAAAACAGCACTGGAGAACCAGTATGGAAGGTAAGAGACTTTAAGTTAATGGGGATTATTTTCTTTCTCTCGGCCCTTATTGGTGGTGATTGGAGGGAATTTCTTGTTAATACTGAACAGTAGCACATTTTAGTTGTAATGCCTGAATATTTTACTTTTACTTAGCATGGCTTGTTAATGTGAATCTTTTTTTTTAAAACTAAAGTATAGTTGATGTACAATATTGTGTTCGTTTCAGGTGTACAGCAAAGTGATTCAGTTATACATATAGAATTTTTTCAGATTATTTTCCATTGTAGGTTATTACAAGATATTGAATGTATTTCCATACGTTATATAGTAAATGCTTGTTGTGTATCTATTTTACATACAGTAGTTTGTTAATCTGTACTCCTGATTTATCCCTCACCCCCTTCCCTTTCCCATTTGGTAACCATAGGTTACCATAGGTCTGTGAGTCTGTTTCTATTTTTTATATAGATTCATTTCTATTATTTTTTAGATTCCACATATAAGTGATATAATATTTGTCTTTCTCTCTCTGACTTACTTAACTTAGTGTGATATTCTCTAGGTCCATCCATCTTGCTGCAAATAGCAATATTTCATTCTTTTTTATGACTGACTAGTATTCCATTGTATATATATACCACATCCTCTTTTTTTCCCCCAGTATTGGGGAAAATTTTATTTTATTTTTGAATTTAATTTTATTTATTTGTTTTTTATATAGCAGGTTCTTATTAGTTCTCTGTTTTATACATATTAGTGTATATATGTCAATCCCAATCTTCCAATTCATCCCACCACCACGACCACCCCCCTCCCCACCCTGCTTTTCCCCCTTGGTGTCCATACGTTGGTTCTCTACATCTGTGTCTCTATTTCTGCCTTGCAAACCGGTTCATCGGTGCCATTTCTCTAGATTCCATATATATGCATTAATATACGGTATTTGTTTTTCCCTTTCTGTCTTGCTTCACTCCCTATGACACTCTCTAGGTCCATCCACGTCTCTACAAGTGACCCAATTTCGTTCCTTTTTATGGCTGAGTAATATTCCATTGTATATACGTACCACATCTGCTTTATCCATTCGTCTGTCGATGGGCATTTAGGTTGCTTCCATGACCTGGGTGTTGTAAATAGTGCTGCAATGAACATTGGGGTACATGACTCTTTTTGAATTATGGTTTTCTCTGGGTATATGCCCAGTAGTGGGATTGCTGGGTCATATGGTAATTCTGCTTTTAGTTTTTTAAGGCTGTCCTCCATAGGGGCTGTATCAGTTTACATTCCCACCAACAGTGCAAGAGGGTTCCCTTTTCTCCACACCCTCTCCAGCATTTGTTGTTTGTAGATTTTCTGATGATGCCTTTTGTAACGGGTGTGAGGTGATAACTCGTTGTAGTTTTGATTTGCATTTCTCTAATAATTCTTGATGTTGCACAGCTTTTCATGTGCCTGTGGCCATTTGTATGTCTTCTTTGGAGAATTGTCTATTTAGGTCTTCTGCCCATTTTTTGATTGGGTTGTTTGTTTGTTTTTTATATTGAGCTACATGAGCTCTTTATATAGTTTGGAGATTAATCCTTTGTCCATTGACTCGTTTACAAATATTTTCTCCCATTCTGAGGGCTGTCTTTTTGTCTTACTTATAGTATCCTTTGCTGTGCAAAAGCTTTTAAGTTTCATTAGGTCCCATTTGTTTATTTTTGTTTTTATTTCCATTACTCTAGGAGGTGGGTCAAAAGGATCTTGCTGTGATTTATGTCAGAGAGCTTTCTTCCTATGTTTACCTCTGAGAGTTTTATGGTGTCCAGTCTTACACTTAGGTCTTTAATCCATTTTGAGTTTATTTTTGTATATGGTGTTAGGGAGTGTTCTAATTTCATTATACATGAAGCTGTCCAGTTTTCCCAGCACCACTTATTGAAGAGACTGTCTTTTCTCCACTGTATATTCTTGCCTCCTTTATCACAGCTTAATTGACCATAGGTGCATGGGTTTATTTCTGGGCTTTCTATCCTGTTCCATTGATCTATATTTCTGTTTTTTGTGCCAGTACCATACTGTCTTGATGACTGTAGCTTTGTGGTATAGTCTGAAGTCAGGGACCCTGATTCCTCCAGCGCTGTTTTTTCCCCTCAAGTCTGCATTGGCTATTCAGGGTCTTTTGTGTCTCCATACAAATTTTAACACTTTTTGTTCTAGTTCTTTAAAAAATGCCATTGGTAATTTGGTAGGGATTGCATTGAATCTGTAGACTGCTTTGGGTAGTATAGTCTTTTTCACAATGTTGATTCTTCCAATCCAAGAACATGGTATATCTGTCCATCTGTTTGTGTCATCTTTGATATCTTTCATCAGTGTCTTATAGTTTTCTGAGTACAGGTCTTTTACCTACTTAAGGTTTATTCCTAGGTATTTTATTCTTTTTGTTACAGTGGTGAATGGGATCTTTTCCTTAATTTCTATTTCTGATCTTTTGTTGTTAGTGTATAGTAATGCAAGAGATTTCTGTGCATTAATTTTGTATCCTGCAACTTTACCAGATTCGTTGATTAGCTCTATTAGTTTTCTGGTGGCATCTTTAGGATTATCTATGTGTAGTGTCATGTCATCTGCAAACAGTGACAGTTTTACTTTTTCTTTTCCAGCTTGTATTCCTTTTATTTCTTTTTCTTCTCTGATTGCCATGGCTAGGACTTCCAAAACTATGTTGAATAATGGTGGCAAGAGTGGACATCCTTGTCTATTTCCTGATCTTAGAGGAAATGCTTTCAGTTTTTCATCATTGAGAATGATATTTGCTGTGGGTTTGTCACATATGGCTTCTATTATGTTGAGGTAGCTTCCCTCTGTGCCCACTTTCTGGAGAGTTTTTATCAGAAATGGGTGTTGTTTTTTGTCACAAGCTTTTTCTGCATCTATTGAGAAGACCACATGGTTTTTATTCTTCAATTTGTTAATATGGTGTATCACATTGATTGATTTGCATATGTTGAAGAATCCTTGCATCCCTGGGCTAAATCCTATTTGATCATGGTGTATGATCCTTTTAATGTGTTGTTGGATTTTGTTTGCTAGTTTTTTTTTTTTTTTTTCTTGCGGTACGCGGGCCTCTCACTGTTGTGGCCTCTTCCGTTGCGGAGCACAGGCTCCGGACTTGCAGGCTCAGCGGCCATGGCTCACGGGCCCAGCCGCGCCACGGCATGTGGGATCTTCCCAGACTGGGGCACGAACCAGTGTCCCCTGCATCGGCAGGCAGACTCTCAACCACTGCACCACCAGCGAAGCCCTGTTTGCTAGTATTTTGTTGAGGATTTTTGCGTCTATATTCATCACTGATATTGGTCTGTAATTTTCTCTTTTTGTGGTATCTTTGTCTGGTTTTGCTATCAGGGTGATGATGACCTCATAGAATGAGTTTTGTAATGTTCCTTCCTCTGCAGTTTTTTGAAGAGTTTGAGAAGGATAGGTGTTAGCTCTTCTCTAAATGTTTGATAGAATTCCCCTGTGAAGCCATCTGGTCCTGGACTTTTGTTTGTTGGAAGATTTTTAATCACAGTTTCAATTTCATTACTTGTGATTGGTCTGTTCATGTTTTCTATTTCTTCCTGCTTTGGTCTTGGAAGGTTACCTTTCTAAGAATTGGGCCATTTCTTTCAGGTTGTCCATTTTATTGGCATAGAGTTCCTTGTAGTAGTCTCCTGCGATGCTTTGTATTTCTGCGGTGTCCATTGTAATTTCTCCCTTTTCATTTCTAATTTTATTGATTTGAGTCCTCTCTCTCTTTTCCTTGATGAGTTTGGCTAAAGATTTGTCAATTTCGTTTATCTTCTCAAAGAACCAGCTTTTAATTTTATTGATCTTTGATATTGTTTTCTTTGTTTCTATTCCATTTATTTCTGCTTTGATCTTTATGATTTCTTTCCTTCTACTAACTTTGAGTTTTGTTTGTTTTTCTTTCTATAGTTCCTTTAGGTGTAAGGTTAGATTGTTTATTTGAGATTTGTCTTGTTTCTTGAGGTAGGATTGTATTGCTATAAACTTCCCTCTTAGAACTGCTCTTGCTACATCCCATAGGTTTTGGATCGTCATGTTTTTGCTGTCTTTTGTCTCTAGGTATTTCTTGATTTCCTCTTTGATTTCTTCAGTGATATCTTGGTTATTTAGTAATGTATTGTTTGGCCTCCATGTGTTTTTGATTTTTACAGGGTTTTTTTTTTCCCCTGTAATTCATTTCTAATCTCATAGCATTGTGGTCAGAAAAGATGCTTGATATGATTTCAATTTTCTTAAATTTACCAAGGCTTGATTTGTGAACCAAGATGTGATCTATCCTGGAGAATGTTCCATGTGCACTTGAGAAGAAAGTGTAGTCTGCTGTTTTCTGATGGAATGTCCTACAGATATCAATTAAGTCTATGTGGTCTATTGTGTTATTTAAAGCTTTGTGTTTCCTTATTAATTTTCTGTCTGGATGATCTGTCCATTGGTGTAAGTGAGGTATTGAAGTCCCCCACTATTATTGTGTTACTGTTGATTTCCTCTTGTATAGCTGTTAGCATTTGCCTTATGTATTGAGGTGCTCCTATGTTGGGTGCATATGTATTTCTAATTGTTATCTCTTCTTGATCCCTTGATCATTATGTAGTATCCTTCCTTGTCTCTTGTAACATTTTTTTTTTTTTTTTTTTTTTTTTTTATGGTACGCGGGCCTCTCACTGTTGTTGCCTCTCCCGTTGCGGAGCACAGGCTCCGGACGCACAGGCTCAGCTGCCATGGCTCATGGGCCCAGCTGCTCCACGGCATGTGGGATCTTCTCGGACCGGGGCACGAACCCGTGTCCCTGCATCGGCAGGCGGACTCTGAACCACTGCCCCACCAGGGAAGCCCCAACATTCTCTATTTTAAAGTCTATTTTGTCTGATATGAGTATTGCTACTCTAGCTTTCTTTTGATCTCCATTTGTATGGGATATCGTTTTCCATCCCCTCACTTTCAGTCTATATGTGTCCCTAGGTCTGAAGTGGGTCTCTTGTAGATAGCATACATATGGGTCTTGTTTTTGTATCCATTCAGCAAACCTGTGTCTTTTAGTTCGAATATTTAATCCATTCACATTTAAGGTAATTATCGATACATATGTTCCTATTACTCTTTTCGTAATTGTTTTGGGTTGTTTTGTAGGTCCTTTTCTTCTCTTGTGTTTCCCACTCAGAGAAGTTCCTTTAGCATTTGTTGTAGAGCTGGTTTTGTGGTGCTGAATTCTTGTAGGTTTTGCTTGTCTGTAGAGCTTTTTTTTTTTTTTAGCCTCTTTATTGGGATATAATTGCTTTACAATGGTGTGTTAGTTTCTGCTTTATAACAAAGTGAATCAGTTATACATACACATATGTTCCCATATCTCTTCCCTCTTGCGTCTCCCTCCCTCCCACCCTCCCTATCCCACCCCTCCAGGCGGTCACAAAGCACCGAGCCAAAATCCCTGTGCCATGCGGCTGCTTCCCACTAGCTATCTACCTTACGTTTGTTAATGTATATATGTCCATGCCTCTCTCTTGCCCTGTCACAGCTTCCCTGGTGGCGCAGTGGTTGGGAGTCCGCCTGCCGATGCAGGGGACGTGGGTTTGAGCCCCGGTCCAGGAGGATCCCACATGCCGCGGGGTGGCTGGGCCCATGAGCGATGGCTGCTGTAGAGCTTTTGATTTCTCCTTCGAATCTGAATGAGATCCTTGCTGGGTTGAGTAATCTTGGTTGTAGGTTCTTCCCTTTCATCACTTTAAATATATCATGCCACTCGCTTCTGGCTTGTAGAATTTCTGCTAAGAAATCAGCTGTTAACCTTATGGGAGTTCCCTTGTATGTTATTTGTTGTTTTTCCCTTGTTGCTTTCAATAATTTGTCTTTGCCTTTAATTTTTGCCAATTTGATTACTATGTGTCTCAGCATGTTTCTTCTTGGGTTTGTCCTGCCTGGGACTCTGTGCTTCCTGGACTTGGGTGGCTATTTCCTTTCCCATGTTAGGGAATGTTTTTGACTATAATCTCTTCAAATATTTTCTCGCGTCCTTTCTCTCTCTCTTCTCCTTCTGGAACCCCTATAATGTGAATGTTGTGTTCAATGTTGTCCCAGAGGTCTCTTATGCTGTCTTCATTTCTTTTCATTCGTTTTCTTAATTTTGTTCTGTGGCTGTGAATTCCACCATTCTTTCAGGTCACTTATCCATTCTTCTGCCTCAGTTATTCTGCTTGATTCCTTCTAGTGTATTTTTCATTTCAATTATCATATTGTTCATCTCTGTTTGTTTGTTCTTTAATTCTTCTAGGTCTTTGTTAAACATTTTTTGCATCATCTTGATCTTTGCCTCCATTCTTTTTCCAAGGTCCTAGATCATCTTCACTATCGTTCGGAATTCTTTTTCTGGCAGGTTGCCTATCTCCACTTCATTTATTGTTTTTCTGGGGTTTTATCTTGTTCCTTCATCTGGTACATAGCCCTCTGCCTTTTCATTTTGTCTGTCTTTCTGTGAATGTGGTTTTTGTTCCACAGGCTGCAGGATTGTAGTTCTTCTTGTTTCTCCTCATACCACATCCTCTTAAACCAGTCATCTGTTTATGGGCACTTGGGTTTTTTCCACATCTTGTCTATTGTAAATAATGCTGCTATGAACATTGGGGTACATATATCTTTTCAAATTAGAGTTTTCATCTTTTCCAGATATATACCCAGGAGTGGGAATCCTGGATCATATTGTAGCTCTATTTTTAGTTTTTTAAGGAACCTCTGTACTGTTTTCCATAGTGGCTGTACCAGTTTACATTACCACCAGCAGTGTAAGAGGGTTCCGTTTTCTCCACACTCTCTGCAGCATTTATTTGTCGACTTTATAATGATAGGCATTCTGACCAATGTGAGGCGATACATCATTGTAGTTTTGATACGCATTTCTCTAATGATTAGTGGTGTTGAGCATCTTTTCATGTGCCTGTTTGCCATCTGTATGTCTTCTTTGGAGAGATGTCTATTTAGATCTTTTGCCCATTTTTTGATTGAGTTGTTGGTGTTTTTGATATTGAGTTGTATAAGCTGTTAGTATATTTTGGATATTAACCCATTGTTGGTCGCATTATTTGCAAATATTTTCTCTCGTAACATTTTTCACAGAACTAATAATCCTAAAATTTATATGGAACCACAAAAGACCCAGAATTGCCAAAGCAATCCTGAGAAGAAAGAACAGAGCTGGAGGTGTAACCCTCCCAGACTTCAGACAATACTACAAAGTTACAGTAATCTAACAGCATGGTATTGGCACAAAAACAGACAAATAGATCAATGGATCAGAATAGAGAGCCCAGAAAGATACCCACACACCTACGGTCAATTAATCTGTGACAAAGAAGGCAAGAACATACAATGGAGAAAAGACAGTGTCTTCAACACGTGATGGACAGGTACATGTAAATCAGTGAAATTATAACATTCCCTTATACCATATACAAAAATAAGTTCAAAATGGTTTAAAGACCTAAATGTAAGACATGACACCATAAAACTCCTAGAAGAGAATATAAGCAAAACATTCTCTGACATAAATCATAGCAGTATTTTCTTATCAATCTCCCAAGGCAAAGGAAATTTTAAAATTACCAAATGGGACCTAATCAAACTTAAAAGCTTTTTCACAGCCAAGGAAACCATCAACAAAATGAAAAGACAACCTGCAGAATGGGAGAAAATATGAATCCTCTTTGATAAATATTTTATGGAATGACACAGGCAGTGATAATAATATTTATCTAGAGAATTCAGCTGATTTCTTAGGTGGGGCCTCACTGATAGGTCTTCACTCCAGTTGAAGTTTTGTTCCTTAGCTTTACAAATCCAGAATTTTGATCTTGCAAGCTTTCTTAAGGTTACTCAGACTTAGGGATACTGGTCCATTTTAACCAACTAATGAGAGAGTGATCTGTAACCCAGAATGCCATTTCATTAATTTATGATATATAAAACTGTCAGTAAAAATGTTAATTGGACCAGAAAGCAATCTATAATCTTTTTCTTTTGAGAAATGCTGGAGAATCTTTTAAAATTCCTATTCTTTGAGCTCCTTCATTCTAAACCTCATGCTCACTGTTTCTTTTTCTTCAAAGAGATTATAATACAGTTGATTAGGTCTAAACTTGTTAGATTATAGTCAGTTTATACTTCTCTCTTTGTAAGAATCAAGAACAGACCAACTTGGTTACAGTTTGGGATGTTTTGAAAACTCTCATGAGTCCTGGTAAGTCCTTTGGGTTAACTCTAAAGGTGATTAAAGTCATCTGAAAAATGATTTATAATTTAAGCTTTAGTGTGTCCCCTCATTTTCCTCTTCCTTCCTGTTTATTTGTAGTCATCTTCTTATTGCCCTTTGCATAAGCTATACTTGTTTATTCTTTCTAGTGCCTGTGTTCAGCATTTGAATTAAATAACTTGAGGATTTCTGGGGTGTAGATTTGTGTCAGATTCTTTCCCTACCCATCACTTCTCTATCACAAGATTAATAATACAGATATATTGAGGTGTAAGGAAGGAAGATTTTTGAAGGATATAACATCCAGCCTTTTGTAACTGGAGCAGGAAGATTTTTAGCTTTTCTAAAGGAAATGCTGGCATTCAAACAAACCATGTTTTTGTATGACAGCATGTTTCATCCTCTCATTAGCAATTTCTTACTCCATTAAGAATTATTGATGTAGTAGTGGAAAGCACCTATTAGTTGAAGTGTCTCTTTTATTTGCCTTAACTCTAAAACTAATTCTGAGTTAGAAGACCCAGTTGGAATACTTACTACTCATCAGAGGTGTCAGTTTTAACACTTTCACAATGTGAGGAAATGCATGAGATACTTAAATTACTAAATTTTCTTTACAGTCTTGGAACTTGTTAAGCATTAGTTTTGAGAGTGACTAATTTTTACTTCTCTTTTTAGAAAGGATATATGTGAATGGGATAGGGGAGTGTAAGTGAGTCTGCTGTATGTTCCAAGTCCTTTATTATAACCTGGGATAGGGGAGTGTAAGTGAGTCTGCTGTATGTTCCAAGTTCTTTATTATAACCTAAGATGAAGATTTTATAGTCTCTGGTATGTTTTTTAACTTAGAAAAAGTATTTTATAAGAAAAAATTTATGTAATAATTTATTTTAGCCCAAGTAATAATGCTTTTAAGAATGGATTACTAGATGAATGGACATTTTGGTAAATAATTATGGAAAATATTAAATTGAGGTAAGTATAAGAATTCAGTATATTAAAATAAAATGTACTTGCTTAATATTGGGTTCTCCGTTGACTGTTCACTGATAATAATGTTTAAACAAACGCATGACTTTTGTTTTGCTTCTGCTAGGTGCTCATTTATGATAGATTTGGCCAAGATATCATCTCTCCTCTGCTATCTGTGAAGGAGCTGAGAGACATGGGAATCACTTTGCATCTGTGAGTTTTAACGTGTTTCTAGTAATGGCATCTGTTTTCAAATACATTGTTTTCTTTTGTTTTAATTAGTTTATTTGTATCGTATTTATTTTTGTCTGCATTGGGTCTTTGTTGCTGCGCACGGGCTTTCTCTAGTTCTGGCAAGCGGGGGCTACTCTTTGTTGCAGTGCACGGGCTTCTCACTGCGTTGGCTTCTCTTGTTGCGAAGCACAGGCTCTAGGCGTGTGGCTTTCAGTAGTTGTGGCACATGGACTCTAGAGCGCAGGCTCAGTAGTTGTGACGCACGGGCTTAGTTGCTCTGAGGCATGTGGGATCTTCCCGGACCAGGGCTTGAACCCATGTCCCCTGCATTGGCAGGCGGATTCTTAAGTATTACGCCACCAGGGAAGTCCCTCAAATACATTTTTAAAAATGTCTTTAGCCACCCTGAAATCAAATTACTAAGGGGCATTTATCAAGAAAATAGTATTAGGTTATAGTACTTGCATATAGAGAACATTTTTTCCGTTATCTTGTTTTATTCAACCCTTTATTTCTGAAGTTAAAAATAATCCTCAGTCTTAGAATTTAAAATTTCATAATTTAAATTTTCTCTTTTGTGTCTTTTCCTACAGACTGGTTTACTCTCTTATGTAAAGGAAAAGAACTGGTTGTTTCAAGGTCTCTTTCAGCTCTGAAAATTTTTTATTTCTTTAATTCAAATACACTTTTTAAAAAGAGGAATATCTAAATTAGTATATCATTAATATGAAAAATTTAAGTAACTAGGAAGTAATGACTTAATCACCATAGGGAGCTATCTATGTTGTCTTCTTAACTACTAAATTTATTTGATTATATTCCTTATGATATGTCTGATGAATAAAACAAATTGCATTACTTTGTAGACTTGGCCTAATAGAACAATAGAACATTTAAAGAGGGGCTGTATACATGAATAGCTACTAATACTTTTATGTACTGAAGGAGTCCAGTTTTACAGTGTTCTAACTTAGTTGCATGTTGTTCTTTGATGATGTTATAATCAGTTTTCATTCTGTGATATTTTAATATATTGAATTATAGTGTGCTCTTTTATTGGGAATGTGGTTTTAGATTTCCAGTGAGTAGCGTATCAGAATCTTGTTAAACTCTTAAATTTTATACTGAATATTTGTTTTAACTTAATAGAATATTGCATTAATTCTAAAATATACTTTTTAATTTAGTATTTCTGAAATTAAGGTCTGTCTCCTTAATAATGCCATGACATAGTTTAATTGGCAGCATCTTCTGCCTGTTTTAATAATATGTTTTAAAATTGATAGCACCTTAGGTTTGATGAAATGTGGTATTTGGCAGGTTCTTCCTCTCGTTTTTGTGTCAGACTTAATCTACACATTTGTTGGTGGTGACATGTTAATGCTTATGACCTAAACTGGAGTTATCCTTGATGCCATCCTTGAAAATGATGGTTTATTATAAGCATTGGTTACTATTGCTACCTTACTCTTTAACTCCTTTATTTTATTTTACTAATAAAAAGACTAAAGTTTGTAGAGTTCGAGTGATTGTCCCATGATTGTACAGGTAATTAATAACAGAGTCGTGGCCAGATTGCTTGACCACTGTTTCTGGGCTGTTTGTCTACTGAACCATAGTGGCTCAGAAACAGTGACTAATAAAAGTGAGGCTTCAGTACTTCCTTAAGGAGTGACAAGATATTCTGCCAGTTTGAGAGTTGTGCATTCTTGCTGCCCACCTGTTGCTATTGCCATCAGAGCATGAAAGGATTACACAGCTATTCTGGTAAATTCCTGTGCACCTTGCCTCTGACTATTCTTCCTTTTTTGCTGGAGAATACTTCATCAGTTACTTTATATTCTGCAAGCTGGTTTAGGCTGATTTGTAGGAAACAATAATTACAGGTTTCCAGAACATGAAATGGTGGTTGTAGCCCTTTAGGTAGTTGGACAGCCAGTGTAAGAAGACAACAAACAATGGCTGCCAGCACATTATAATCCTTCTGGTGTTAGCAGCAGCCAAACAGAGGGAAAAAAGTTATCAAATGCAGACTCACTGGCAGCATGTGCCTCTTTGACTCTCTCCTTTATAAGGATGACTGAAATAATTGTATGTATAGAAGGATGTATGTAGATTGTTTATGGAATATTGCGTATAGAAGGATGACTAGAATATTGTAGAAATAGAACATTTCTCATATTTCCTGATATAAGCATGGTGAAATCTTACAATGGAGCATAAAGATATTTTCTCAGTTGATATTGGGATATTTGAATGAATATACTTTCTGAATTGTAAAAGAGAAAACTATCAAGTGGTACAATCAATAAGATGCTTAGCTGATCCCTTATGCATTCTCTTATGAAGCAACAGGTAGAACAATATAGATGGTCTTAAAGTTTTAAGGAAGCATTCATATACCTTTCATTTAAAAAATATATTTTATTTTATTTATGGTTAAACATTTTCATTGCTTCTAAAGATAGTTCCAGCTTTCTGTTTTCCCTCTCAGAGAACTGTACTTTCCTCCCACTTACCTCCCCCCACCATATTTCTATGAAAAATGGGAATAAAATTGATTTTGAATGTGCTTTAGTTCTCATTCAAGGAGAATATTGGTAGAAGAGACTGACCATAAGAGGTATGAGAAATAAGGTGATTGGAGTAGAGGAAATGAAGACTGAGATTAGGATCTTACTAATAAATAATATTAACATTGATATAAGGAGAAAGCTGGGTTAAATAATTAATTGCAGCAAGAACTTTTAGAGTACTGGTCACTGTCCTTGAACTGGTGAACTAGTTTGAGAAATACTGTAAAATTTTAAGCTATCTTTTTAGATAAGTGACTAAGAAAAAAGTGAGTTTTATATTCTTTATATGTCCTAGGCTTTTGCACTCTGATCGAGATCCTATTCCAGATGTTCCTGCAGTGTACTTTGTAATGCCAACTGAAGAAAATATTGACAGAATGTGTCAGGTAATATGAGTTCTTATTTTCCTTATTCTTGAAGGTGGAAACAGATTTTTTTTCAAAAAAAAAAAATCTTAGATGTCCAGTGTGAAAAATCAGAAATTTTCTTAACCCAATTTCCCACTTCGATTTTTGAGACTATCTTTGAATTTTAAATAGACTGAAAGATTTAAAATTTTTTGGCTGAGGAAGTATTATTTTGATTGAGACTGAGTCTAGCTTTAAAAAACAGAAAACCTAACTATATGAGCTTTTAAAAATAAGGTTTTATTTTTCTAAGATAATAGAAAGTCTGAATAGGAAGTCCAGCTTGGTATAGCAGCTCTTTAAAGTAATCAAAGATCCAAGCCCCCTCTGTCTTTTTGAGCTGTCATCTTTAGATTGTTGTTGTTCACTGTCTTGCTCCTTGCTTCACGGATGCAAGATGGCAGCTGCAACTTTAGACATCACAATATATGTTCAGGGTAAGAAGAAGGGAGAAATTAACTATGCCAGCCCTGACTGTTGATTTTGGTCAGGAAAGCTAAGCTTTCCCAGAAGCTCCCAGAAGACTTTCATTTATGTCTCACTGGATAGAATTAGCGTCAGGGGAGGCCACAAAAGTTAATATTTAAATGAGTGTATTGTCACCCCCAAATAAAATCTGTATTCTTTTAGCAAGGAAGAAGGGGAAAATAGATATTGGATAGGTAGCTAATGGTGTCTGCTGTTAAGTCACAAGCATCTTTACTTGTTATTGACCGTTGAATCAAATTACTTTGTTTGTTAGTGAAGGTCACATATTTTGTGTCCTATAGAGCTAATAACGCCCAGCTTTCTCTTTTACCCTGCATAAACCCAACAACTATGCCATTTTTCAAAGAAGTACGATTTACCAATCCCTTCTTCTTTCCTTGTTTTAAAACATCTTTATTGACGTATAATTTACATACCGTACAATTTACCCAAAGTGTACAAAGTATGCAATTCATTGGTTTTTAATATATTCGCACAAGTGTGCAACCATCACCATAATGAATTAAAGAGCATTTTCATCACCTTAACTATTACATCCCCAACCCCTGAACCCCCATCCCTAAGGTACTATTTGTTTCTGTATATTTGCCTGTTCAGCATATTGCATATGAATGGAATCATATACATGGTCTGTTGTATCTGGCTTCTTTTTCTTAGCTTAATGTTTTCAAAATTCATCCATACTGTAGATGTTATCAGTACTTCTTTGCTTTTTATTGCTGAATAATAGTCCATTGTGTGGATATACCAAATTTTGTTTATCCATTTATCATTTGGGTTGTTTCCACCTTTTGGCTGTTGTAAGTAATGCTACTATAAACATTTGTGTACAAATTACTGTGTAGGCATATGTTTTCATTTCTCCTGTGTCCATGAACACCTAGGAATGGAATTGCTACATTAAATGATAACACCATGGTTAACCTTTTGAGGAATTGCCAGACTATTTTCCGAGGTGGTTGCATCATTTTGTATTCCCTCCAGCAGTGTTTGAGTGTTCCAGTTCCTCCAGATCCTTGCCAATACTTCTTATTATCTGACATTTTGATTGTAGTCACCCTACTGGGTGTAAAATGGTATCTCGCTGTGGTTTTGATTTGCATTTCCCTGATGACTAATGATATTAAGCATCTTTTCATGTGTTTATTGGCAGTTTGTATCTTTGGAGAAATGTCAATTCAGATCCCTTGTCCAGTTTTAAATTGGGTTGTCTTTTTATTGCTGTTAGAGTACTTTATATATTTTGAATACTGGACCTTTATCAAGTATATTATTTGCAGATGTTTTCTCCCATCCTGTGGGTTATCTTTTCACTTTCTTAATAGTATCCTGTGGAGCACAAAAATTTTTAATTTTGGTTTTAAACTTAATTTCATTTTTTCTTTAGTTGCCTGTGCTTTTGGTGTCATATTTAAGAAACCATTGCCAGCTCATAATTGCTACTGAACTTGTGGTATTGAAAATACAAATAAATGTGTATTTCTTAGAAAAAGAAACCATTGCTAAATCTCTGTTTTATTTGAAGATTTTTATAGTTTGGGGGCTTGTATTTAGGTATTTGATACTTTTTGAGTTAATTTTTATATGTGCTATAAGGTAGGTATCCAACTTCATTCTTTTGCATGTGGCTATCCAGTTCTCCCAGCATCCTTTTTTTTTTTTTGGTGTTGGGGGTAGGAGTTTGTTAATTAATTTATTTATTTTTGCTGTGTTGGGTCTTCGTTTCTGTGCGAGGGCTTTCTCTAGTTGTGGCAAGCGAGGACTGCTCTTCATCGCAGTATACGGGCCACTCTTCATCACAGTGCACAGGCCTCTCACTATCACGGCCTCTCTTGTTGTGGAGCACAGGCTCCAGACGTGCAGGCTCAGTAGTTGTGGCTCACAGGCCTAGTTGCTCCGCGGCATGTGGGATCCTCCCAGACCAGGGCTCGAACCCGTCTCCCCTGCATTAGCAGGCAGACTCTCAACCACTGTGCCACCAGGGAAGCCCCTCCCAGCATCCTTTTTTGAAGAGACTGTTCTTTCCCCAATGAACAGTCTTGGCAGCCTTGTCAGAAATTAATTAAGAATAGATAAATTGGTTTATTTCTGGACTGTCAGTTCTTTTCCATTGATTTCTGTGTCTGTCCTTATGCCAGTACCACCCTGTCTTGCTTTGTGGCAAGTTTTTTATTTTTTTGTTTTTGTTTTTTTTAGTGTGAGAGAAAACAGATGGAAGTAGAAAATCAGAGGTTAAGAAATAACCCTATACTCTTAAACTTGAATTGGAAATAATATCAGTATGAACTCATGATATATTATGAAAAAGCATAGAAACAGTGACCAACCCATTAGCAGTGCACATGCTAGCACATAGACTGCTGTTGACCTGAGACAAAAACACTGCCAAATATTTCTCCAGCAAAGATGGGTTTATTCAGCATTAGCAGAGAATTGCGATTTGGGGTCTGCAACCATGCCAAACCACATGCAAGTCCCGGCATGGCAAAGGAAGGAGAACACTTATATAGAGAGGAAAAGGACTTGTCAAAGCACCTGGCCAGTAAGATGGGTACTTCAGAGTTCTAGAGGAGTTCACCAGGTAAGGATAACCTTTTCTAAAAAGACTTTAGCCACAAAAGAGGTAGTCTGTCTTCAAGGAAAGTCATCAGTCCAGTGTGAAAATATACAGACCATAACTAAAACAAAGAGCTCATGGCTTTGCATTGGCTGAGGCCTTGCCAGGCAAGGAGTCTTTCTTCTTCCTGTTAGGTTCTATCATCAGAGGGTATGAGAGCTCACCCTTCTGGTCTCCCAGCTCTATTGAGATTTTTATTAATGTATTACATTTTCCTTTTTTTTAATTAAATTTAATTTATTTTTTATACAGCAGGTTCTTATTAGCTATGTATTTTATACATATTAGTTTATATATGTCAATCCCAATCTCCCAATTCATCCCACCAGCACCACCCCCCACCCCACCCCCACTTGCCCCGCTTGGTGTCCAAAAGTTCTCTGTGTCTCTTACTTCTGCCTTGCAAAACGAATCATCTGTACCATTTTTCTAGATTCCACATATATGCGTTAATGTACGATATTTGTTTTTCTCTTTCTGGCTTACTTCACTCTATATGATGGTCTATAGGTCCATCCAAGTCTCTACAAATGACCCAATTTCGTTCCTTTTTATGGCTGAGTAATATCCCGTTGTATATATGTACCACATCTGCTTTATCCATTCGTCTGTCAGTGGGCATTTAGGTTGCTGCCATGACCTGGGTATTGTAAATAGTGCTGCAGTGAACATTGGGGTGCATGTGTCTTTTTGAATTATGGTTTTATCTGAGTATATGCCCAATAGTGGGATTGCTGGGTCATATGGTAATTCTGTTTTTAGTTTTTTAAGGCTGTTCTCTATAGGGGCTGTATCAGTTTACATTCCTGCCAACAGTGCAAGAGGGTTCCCTTTTCTCCACACCCTCTCCAGCATTTGTTGTTTGTAGATTTTCTGATGATGCCCATTCTAACCGGTGTGAGGTGATACCTCATTGTAGTTTTGATTTGCACTTCTCTAATAATTAGTGATGTTGCACAGCTTTTCACGTGCCTGTGGCCATTTGTATGTCTTCTTTGGAGAATTGTCTATTTAGGTCTTCTGCCCATTTTTGGATTGGGTTGTTTGTTTTTTTCATATTGAGCTGCATGAGCTGTTTATATATTTCAGAGATAATCCTTTGTCCATTGATTTGTTTGCAAATATTTTCTCCCATTCTGAGGGCTGTCTTTTTGTCTTATTTGTAGTCTCCTTTGCTGTGCAAAAGCTTTTAAGTTTCACTAGGTCCCATTTGTTTATTTTTGTTTTTATTTCTATTACTCTAGGAGGTGGGTCAAAAAAGATCTTGCTCTGATTTATGTCAGAGAGCTTTCTTCCTATGTTTTCCTCTGAGAGTTTTAGAGTGTCCAGTCTTAATTTAGGTCTTTAATCCAGTTTGAATTTATTTTTGTGTATCGTGTTAGGGAGTGTTCTAATTTCATTCTTTTACATGTAGCTGTCCAGTTTTCCCAGCACCACTTATTGAAGAGACTGTCTTTTCTCTACTGTATATTCTTGCCTCTTTTATCACAGCTTAATTGACCATAGGTGCGTGGATTTATCTCTGGGCTTTCTATCCTGTTCCATTGATCTATATTTCTGTTTTTTGTGCCAGTACTATACTGTCTTGATGACTGTAGCTATGTGGTATAGTCTGAAGTCAGGGACCCTGATTCCTCCAGCTATGTTTTTTTCCCTCATCATTGCTTTGGCTATTCAGGGTCTTTTGTGTCTCCATACAAATTTTAACATTTTTTGTTCTAGTTCTGTAAAACATGCCATTGGTAATTTGATAGGGATTGCATTGAATCTGTAGATTGCTTTGGGTAATATAGTCATTTTCACAATGTTGATTCTTCCAATCCAAGAACATGGTATATCTGTCCATCTGTTTGTGTCATCTTTGATTTCTTTCATCAGTGTCTTATAGTTTTCTGAGTACAGGTCTTTTAGGTAGGTTTATTCCTAGATATTTTATTCTTCTTGTTACAGTGGTGAATGGGATTGTTTGCTTAATTTCTCTTTCTGACCTTTCGTTGTTAGTGTATAGCAATGCAAGAGATTTCTGTGCATTAATTTTGTATCCTGCAACTTTACCAAATTCACTGATTAACTCTAGTAGTTTTCTGGTGGCATCTTTAGGATTATCTATGTGTAGTGTCATGTCATCTGCAAACAGTGACAGTTTTACTTCTTCTTTTCCTATTTGTATTCCTTTTATTTCTTTTTCTTCCCTGATTGCCATGGCTAGGACTTCCAAAACTATGTTGAATAATGGTGGTGAGAGTGGACATCCTTGTCTATTTCCTGATCTTAGAGGAAATGCTTTCAGTTTTTCACCATTGAGAATGATGTTTGCTGTGGGTTTGTTGTATATGGCCTTTATTATGTTGAGGTAGGTTCCCTCTATGCTCACTTTCTGGAGAGTTTTTATCATAAATGGGTGTTGAATTTTTTCAAAAGCTTTTTCTGCATAAGTTGAGAGGATCACATGGTTTTTATTCTTCAGTTTGTTAATATGGTGTATCACATTGATTTGCGTATGTTGAATCCTTGCATCCCTGGGCTAAATCCCACTTGATCATGGTGTATGATCCTTTTAATGTGTTGTTGGATTCTGTTTGCTAGTATTTTGTTGAGGATTTTTGCGTCTATATTCATCAGTGATATTGGTCTGTAATTTTCTTTTTTTGTGGTATCTTTGTCTGGTTTTGATATCAGGGTGATGATGGCCTTGTAGAATGAGTTTGGGAGTGTTCCTTCCTCTGCAATTTTTTGGAAGAGTTTGAGAAGGATAGGTGTTAGCTCTTCTCTAAATGTTTGATAGAATTCACCTGTGAAGCCATCTGGTCCTGGACTTTAGTTTGTTGGAAGATTTTTAATCACAGTTTCAATTTCATTACTTGTGATTGGACTGTTCATGTTTTCTGTTTCTTCCTGGTTCAGTCTTGCAAGCTTATACCTTTCTAAGAATTTGGCCATTTCTTCCAGGTTGTCCATTTTATTGGTATAGAGTTCCTTGTAGTAGTCTCTTATGATGCTTTATATTTCTCCGGTGTCTGTTGTAACTTCTCCCTTTTCATTTCTAATTTTATTGATATGAGTGCTCTCCCTCTTTTTCTTGATGACTGGCTAAAGGTTATCAATTTTGTTTATCTTCTCAAAGAACCAGCTTTTAGTTTTATTGATCTTTGCTATTGTTTTCCTTGTTTCTATTCCATTTATATCTGCTTTAATCTTTATGATTTCTTTCCTTCTACTAACTTTGGGTTTTGTTTGTTCTTCTTTCTCTAGTTCCTTTAGGTGTAAGGTTAGATTGTTTATTTGAGATTTGTCTTGTTTCTTGAGGTAGGATTGTATTGCTATAAACTTCCCTCTTAGAACTGCTCTTGCTACATCCCATAGGTTTTGGATCGTCATGTTTTCATTGTCATTTTTCTCTAGGTATTTTTGATTTCCTCTTTGATTTCTTTAGTGATCTCTTGGTTTTTTAGTAATGTACTGTTTAGCCTACATGTGTTTCTGATTTTTATGTGGTTTTTTTCCCCCTGTAATTGATTTCTAATCTCATAGCGTTGTGGTCAGAAAAGATGCTTGATATGATTTCAATTTTCTTAAATTTACTGAAGCTTGATTTGTGACCCAAGATGTGATCTATCTTGGAGAATGTTCCGTGTGCACTTGAGAAGAAAGTGTAATCTGCTGTTTTCGGCTGGAATGTCCTACAAATATCAATTAAATCTATGTGGTCTGTTGTGTTATTTAAAGCTTGTTTTTCCTTATTAATTTTCTGTCTGGGTGATCTGTTCATTGGTGTAAGTGAGGTGTTAAAGTCCCCCACTATTATTCTGTTACTGTTGATTTCCTCTTTTATAGCTGTTAGCAGTTGCCTTATGTATTGAGGTGCTCCTATGTTGGGTGCATATGTATTTCTAATTGTTATTTCTTCTTGATCCCTTGATCATTATGTAGTATCCTTCCTTGTCTCTTGTAACATTCTCTATTTTAAAGCTATTTTGTCTGATATGAGTATTACTACTCCAGCTTTCTTTTGATTTCCATTTGAATGGAATATCTTTTTCAGTCCCCTCACTTTCAGTCTGTATGTGTCGATAGGTCTGAAGTGGGTCTCTTGTACATAGCATATATATGGGTCTTGTTTTTGATTCCATTCAGTGAGCCTGTGTCTTTTTGGTTGGAGCATTTAATCTATTCACATTTAAGGTAATTATCGCTACGTATGTTCCTTTTGCCATTTTCTTAATTGTTTTGAGTTTGTTTTTGCAAGTCCTTTTCTTCTCTTGTGTTTCCCACTCAGAGAAGTTCCTTTAGCATTTGTTGTAGGGCTGTTTTGTGGTGCTGAATTCTCTTAAGTTTTGCTTGTCTGTAAAGCTTTGGATTTCTTCATCGAATCTGAATGCAGTCCTTGCCAGGTAGAGTAATCTTGGTTGTAGGTTCTTCCCTTTCATCAGTTTAAGCATATCATGCCACTCCCTTCTGGCTTGTAGAGTTTCTGCTGAGAAATCAGCTGTTAACCTTATGGGAGTTCCCTTGTATGTTATTTGTCGTTTTTCCCTTGTTGTTTTCAATAATTTTTCTTTGCCTTTCATTTTTGTCAATTTCACTAATACGTGTCTCAGCGTTTATCCTGCCTGGGACTCACTGTGCTTGGGTTTATCCTGCCTGGGACTATCTGTGCTTCTTGGACTTGGGTGGCTATTTCCTTTCCCATGTTAGGGAAGTTTTTGACTATAATCTCTTCAAATATTTTCTCAGGTCGTTTCTCTCTTTTCCTACTGGGACCCCGGTAATGCGAATGTTGTTGCGTTTAATATTGTTCCAGAGGTCTCTTAGGCTGTCTTCATTTCTTTTCATTCTTTTTTCTTAATTGTATTCCGTGGCAGTGAATTCCACCATTCTGTCCTCCAGGTCACTTATCCGTTCTTCTGCCTCAGTTATTCTGCTATTGATTCCTTCTAGTGTAGTTTTCATTTCAGTTATTGTATTGTTCATCTCTGTTTGTTCTTTAATTCTTCTAAGTCTTTGTTAAACATTTCTTGCATCTTCTCGATCTTTGCCTCCATTTTTTTCCGAGGTCTTAGATCTTCTTCACTATCATTATTCTGAATTCTTTTTCTGGAAGGTTGCCTATCTCCACTTCATTTATTGTTTTTCTGGGGTTTTATCTTGTTCCTTCATCTTGTATATAGTGCTCTGCCTTTTCATCTTGTCTGTCTTTCTGTGAAAGCGGTTTTTGTTCCACAGGCTGCAGGATTGTAGTTCTTGCTTCTGCTGTCTGCCCTCTGGTGGATGTCGCCATCTAAGAGGCTTGTGTGAGTTTCCTGATGGGAGGGACTGGTGGTGGGTAGAGCTGGCTGTTGCTCTGGTGGGCAGAGCTCAGTAAAACTTTAATCCACTTGACTGCAGATGGGTGGGGCTGGGTTCCCTCCCTGTTGGTTTTTTGGCCTGATGCAAGCCAACACTGGAGCCCACCTGGGCTCTTTGGTGGGGCTAATGTTGGACTCTGGGAGGGCTCATGCCAAGGAGTACTTCCCAGAACTTCTGCCAGTGTCCTTGTCCCCGTGGTGAGCCACAGCCACCACCCGCCTTTGCCGGAGACCCTCCAACACTAGCAGGTAGGTCTGGTTCAGTCTCCTATGGGGTCACTGCTCCTTCCCCTGGGTCCCAGTGCGCACACTACTTTGTGTGTGCCCTCCAAGAGTGGAGTCTCTGTTTCCCCCAGTCCTGTCGAAGTCCTGCAATCAAATCCCACTAGCCTTCAAAGTCTGATTCTCTAGGGATTCCTCCTCCCGTTGCCGGACCCCCAGGTTGGGAACCTGACATGGGGCTCAGAACCTTCACTCCAGTGGGTGGACTTCTGTGGTATAAGTGTTCTCCAGCCTCTGAGTCACCCACCCAGCAGGTATGGGATTTGATTTTACTGTGATTGTGCCCTTCCTACTGTTCCATTGTGGCCTCTCCTTTGTCTTTGGATGTGGGGTGTCTTTTTTGGTGAGTTCCAGTGTCTTCCTATTGATGATTGTCAGCCATCTTAACAATATTAGATTTTCTGATCCGTGAGCATGGGATATCTTTTTATTTATTTCAGTCTTTTAATAATATTTTGTACTGTGCAGAATGTAAGTTTTACACTTCTTTTGCTAAATTTATTCCTTTGTATCTTTTTAATGCTATTGTGAATGGAATCGTTTTCTTAATTTCATTTTTAGGGTTACTCATTGCAAGTGTGTAGATACCCAGTTGACTTTTATGTATTGATCTTACATCCTGCAACATTGCTCAACTTCTTTTGAAATGTCTCCCGCATTCTTTGATCACTTCCTTACTTTTTTCCATAATAAGATATTCCAGTCTCATCTTGTACTTTCTCTGTCTGAGCCCAAGATTCATCCATTTGTCTAAGGAGCCCTGGTTGCTTTTTGTGGAGAATGGTGTTTAGAAATCAGTGTCTGAGCATTAGGTACTCATTGTTGCTAGGATGTCACAGTTCTTGGGTCCTCTGAATGGACAGAACTAAGAAATACATGTATATCAATATTTATACCAATATTTAATGCTATAAATCTTCCTGCTTATCTCTCTATTTAGACAAAGATAGATAACCTCTGAAATTGTTTCAATTCAGAAATATAGGATTCATTCTAGCTTTTCCTTCTCCCTTTACAAATTTATAATTTCTTTCGCTGACAGTGAGAAACATGGCTCCCAACATCCTCAACATAATTACTTATTTATCAATTCTCAATTCCTTAACCAATCTCCCAGTCTTTGTTGAAATAATGCTCTGCTCAGCCACCTTCCTCACACAGGCTCCAGACCCTCAGTTTTTCACATTTCAGCATTTTTGAAATCATATGTATTTTAAAATTGATGGTGTGTTATAGAATTTTATTGGCAGCATTCATTCTTCCTTAGTGCTACATAAAATAGCAGTGCCTGTTATAATGACATCTTAGATTTGAAGAAATATGCTTATTTAGATATCTATTTGCCTAGAGTCTAAGAAGCTAAGTAAATTTGATTTAAGAATTAACATAAGTTTAAATGACACTATTTTTGGGTGATTGAGAAGGAATAGTTCTAGAATTTGTCATTTGAATTATAACATGTCTGTTTACACTGAAAGAAATATTTGTTGTATCATCACATGACTACAAACAGTATAAGGTAGTGTCTGCCCAATATAATAAGCATTTAAGCTATATAAGAGAGCCACTTCTGGATTTTTTTTTAACATCTTTATTGGAGTATACTTACTTTACAATGGTGTGTTAGTTTCTGCTTTATAACAAAGTGAATCAGTTATACATATACATATGTTCCCATATCTCTTCCCTCTTGCGTCTCCCTCCCTCCCACCCTCCCTATCCCACCCCTCTAGGTAGTCACAAAGCACCGAGCTGATCTCCCTGTGCCATGCGGCTGCTTCCCACTAGCTATCTATTTTACGTTTGGTAGTGTATATATGTCCATGATACTCTCTCACTTTGTCACAGCTTACCCTTCCTCCTCCCCATATCCTCAAGTCCATTCTCTAGTAGGTCTGTGTCTTTATTCCCGTCTTACCCCTAGGTTCTTCATGACCTTTTTTTTTTTTCCTTAGATTCCATATATATGTGTTAGCATACAGTATTTGTTTTTCTCTTTCTGACGTACTTCACTCTGTATGGCAGACTCTAGGTCCATCCACCTCACTACAAATAACTCAATTTCATTTCTTTTTTATGGGTGAGTAATATTCCGTTGTATATATGTGCCACATCTTCTTTATCCATTCATCCAATGATGGACACTTAGGTTGCTTCCATCTCCTGGCTATTGTAAATAGAGCTGCAGTGAACATTTTGGTACATGACTCTTTTTGAATTATGGTTTTCTCAGGGTATATGTGCAGTAGTGGGATTGCTGGGTCGTATGGTAGTTCTATTTGTAGTTTTTTAAGGAACCTCCATACTATTTTCCATAGTGGCTGTATCAATTTACATTCCCACCAGCACTGCAAGAGTGTTCGCTTTTCTCCAAAGCCTCTCCAGCATTTATTGTTTGTAGATTATTTGATGATGGCCATTCTGACCGGTGAGATGATATCTCATTGTAGTTTTGATTTGCATTTCTCTAATGATTAATGATGTTGAGCATTCTTTCATGTGTTTGTTGGCAATCTGTATATCTTCTTTGGAGAAATGTCTATGTAGGTCTTCTGCCCATTTTTGGATTGGGTTGTTTGTTTTTTTTTGTTATTCAGCTGCATGAGCTGCTTGTAAATTTTGGAGATTAATTGTTTGTCACTTGCTTCATTTGAAAATATTTTCTCCCATTCTGAGTGTTGTCTTTTGGCTTGTTCATGGTATCCTTTGCTGTGCAAAAGCTTTTAAGGTTCATTAGGTCCCATTTGTTTAGTTTTGGTTTTATTTCCATTTTTCTAGGAGGTGGGTCAAAAAGGATCTTGCTGTGATTTATGTCATAGAGTGTTCTGCCTATGTTTTCCTCTAAGAGTTTGATAGTTTCTGACCTTACATTTAGGTCTTTAATCCATTTTGAGCTTATTTTTGTGTATGGTGTTAGGGAGTGTTCTAATCACATACTTTTACATGTACCTGTCCAGTTTTCCCAGCACCACTTATTGAAGAGGCTGTCTTTTCTCCATTGTATATTCTTGCCTCCTTTATCAAAGATAAGGTGACCATATGTGCGTGGGTTTATCTCTGAGCTTTCTATCCTGTTCCATTGATCTATATTTCTCTTTTTGTGCCAGTACCATACTGTCTCAATTACTGAAGCTTTGTAGTATAGTCTGAAGTCAGGGAGCTGGATTCCTCCAGCTCCATTTTTCTTTGTCAACATTGCTTTGGCTATTTGGGTTCTTGTTTGTTTCCATACAAATTGTGAAATTTTTTGTTCTAGTTCTGTGAAAACTGCCAGTGGTAGTTTGATAGGGATTGCATTGAATCTGTAGATTGCTTTGGGTAGTAGAGTCATTTACACAATGTTAATTCTTCCAATCCAAGAACATGGTATATCTCTACATCTATTTGTATCATCTTTAATTTCTTTCATCAGTGTCTTATAATTTTCTGCATACAGATCTTTTGTCTCCTTAGGGGGGTTTTTTCCTAGATATTTTATTCTTTTTGTTCAAAGGTAAATGGGAGTGCTTTCTTAATTTCATTTTCAGATTTTTCATTAGTATATAGGAATGCCAGAGATTTCTGTGCATTAATTTTGTATCCTGCTACTTTACCAAATTCATTGATTATCTCTAGTAGTTTTCTGGTAGCATCTTTGGGATTCTCTATGTGTAGTATCATGTCATCTGCAAACAGTGACAGCTTTACTTCTTCCTTTCCGACTTGGTTTCCTTTTATTTCTTTTTCTTCTCTGATTGCTATAGCTAAAACTTCCAAAACTATGTTGAATAATAGTGGTGACAGTGGGCAACCTTGTCTTTTTCCTGATAGTAGTGGAAATGGTTTCAGTTTTTCACCATTGAGGACGATGTTGGCTGTGGGTTTGTCATATATGGCCTTTATTATGTTGAGGAAAGTTCCCTCTATGCCTACTTTCTGCAGGGTTTTTATCATAAATGGGTGTTGAATTTTGTCAAAAGCTTTCTCTGCATCTATTGAGATGATCATATGGTTTTTCTCCTTCAGTTTGTTAATATGGTATATCACGTTGATTGATTTGCATATATTGAAGAATCCTTGCATTCCTCGTATAAACCCCACTTGATCATGGTGTATGATCCTTTTAATGTGCTGTTGGATTCTGTTTGCTAGTATTTTGTTGAGGATTTTTGCATCTATGTTCATCAGTGATATTGGCCTGTATTTTTCTTTCTTTATGACATCTTTGTCTGGTTTTGGTATCAGCGTTATGGTGGCCTTGTAGAGTGAGTTTGGGAGTGTTCCTCCCTCTGCTATATTTTGGAAGAGTTTGAGAAGGATAGGTGTTAGCTCTTCTCTAAATATTTCATAGAATTCACCTGTGAAGCCATCTGGTCCTGGGCTTTTGTTTGCTGGAAGATTTTTAATCACAGTCTCAATTTCAATGCTTGTGATTTGTCTCTTCATATTTTCTATTTCTTCCTGGTTCAGTCTTGGCAGGTTGTGCATTTCTAAGAATTTGTCCATTTCTTCCAAGCTGTCCATTTTATTGGCATAGATTTGCTTGTAGTAATCTCTCATGATCTTTTGTATTTCTGCAGTGTCTGTTGTTACTCTCGTTTTTAATTTCTAATTCTATTGATTTGAGCCTTGTCCCTTTTTTGCTTGTTGAGTCTGGCTAATGGTTTATCAATTTTGTTTATCTTCTCAAAGAACCAGCTTTTAGTTTTATTGATCTTTGCTATCGTTTCCTTCATTTCTTTCTGATCTGAATTTTATGATTTGTTTCCTTCTGCTAACTTTGGGGTTTTTTTGTTCTTCTTTCTCTAATTGCTTTAGGTGCAAGGTTAGGTTGTTTATTTGAGATGTTTCCTGTTTCTTAAGGTAGGATTGTATTGCTATAAACTTCCCTCTTAGAACTGCTTTTCCTGCATCCTGCAGGCATGGGTCGTCATGTCTCCATTGTCATTTGTTTCTAGGTATGTGTTTGTTTGTTAGTTTGTTTTTTTGCAGTACGCCGGCCTCTCGCTGTTGTGGCCTCTCTCGTTGCGGAGCACAGGCTCCGGATGTACAGGCTTAGTGACCATGGCTCACGGGCCCAGCCCATCCACGGCATGTGGGATCTTCCCAGAACAGGGCACAAATCCGTGTCACCTGCATTGGCAGGCGGACTCTCAACCACTGTGCTACCAGGGAAGCCCTGTTTCTAGGTATTTTTTGATTTCCTGTTTGATTTCTTCAGTGATCAATTCATTATTAAATAGTGTATTGTTTAGCCTCCATGTTTCTGTATTTTTTACAGATCTTTTCCTGTAATTGATATCTAGTCTCATAGCATTGTGGTGGAAGATACTTGATACAATTTCAATTTTCTTAAATTTATCAAGGCTTGATTTGTGACCCAAGATATGATCTATCCTGGAGAATGTTCCATGAGCACTTGAGAAAAATGTGTATTGTGTTGTTTTTGGATGGCATGTCCTATAAATGTCAATTAAGTTCATCTTGTTTAATGTATCATTTAAAGCTTGTGTTTCCTTATTTATTTACGTTTTGGATGATCTGTCAATTGGTGAAAGAGGGGTGTTAAAAGTCCCCTACTATGAATATGTTACTGTTGATTTCCCCTTTTATGGCTGTTAGTATTTGCCTATGTGTTGAGGTGTTCCTATGTTGGGTGCATAAATATTTACAATTGTTATATCTTCTTCTTTGATCGATCCCTTGATCATTATGTAGTGTCCTTCTTTGTCTCTTGTAATAGTCTTTATTTTAAAGTCTATTTTGTCTGGTATGAGAATTACTACTCCTGTTTTCTTTTGATTTCCATTTCCTTGGAGTATCTCTTTCCATCCCCTCACTTTCAGTCTGTGTGTGTCCCTACGTCTGAAGTGGGTCTCTTGTAGACAGCATATATATGGGTCTTGATTTTGTATCCATTCAGCCAGTCTGTGTCTTTTGATGGGAGCATTTTATCCATTTACATTTAAGGTAATTATTGATATGTATGTTCCTATTACTATTTTCTTAATTGTTTTGGGTTTGTTATTGTAGGTCTTTTCCTTCTCTTGTGTTTCTTGCGTAGAGAAGTTCCTTTAGCATTTGTTGTAAAGCTGGTTTGGTGGTGCTGAACTCTCTCAGCTTTTGATTGTCTGTAAAGATTTTAATTTCTCTGTTGAATCTGAATGAGATCCTTGCTGGGTAGAGTAATCTTGGTTGTAGGTTTTTTTCCTTCATCACTTTAAATATGTCCTGCCACTCCCTTCTGGCTTGCAGAGTTTCTGCTGATAGATCAGCTGTTAACCTTATGGGTATTCCCTTGTGTGTTGTTATTTTTCCCTTGCTGCTTTTAATATGTTTTCTTTGTATTTAATTTTTGACCCTTTGATTAATATGTGTCTTGGCGTGTTTCTCCTTGTATTTATCCTGTATGGGACTCTCTGTGCTTCCTGGACTTGATCAACTATTTCCTTTCCCATATTAGGGAAGGTTTCAACTATAATCTCTTCAAATATTTTCTCAGTCCCTTTCTTTTTCTCTTCCTCTTCTGGGACCCCTATAATTCGAATGTTGGCGCGTTTAATGTTGTCCCAGAGGTCTCTGAGACTGTCCTCAGTTCTTTTCATTCTTTTTTCGTTATTCTGCTCTGCAGTAGTTATTTCCACTATCTTATCTTCCAGGTCACTTATCCGTTCTTCTGCCTCAGTTATTCTGCTATTGATCCCTTCTAGAGTTTTTTTTTTTTTTTTCCTTCTAGAGTATTTTTAATTGCATTTATTGTGTTGTTCATCGTTGCTTGTTTCCTCTTTAGTTCTTCTAGGTCCTTGTTAAATGTTTTTTGCATTTTTTCTTTTCTTTTTCCAAGATTTTGGATCATCTTTACTATCATTATTCTGAATTCTTTTTCAGGTAGACTGCCTATTTCCTCTTCTTTTGTTAGGTCTGGTGGGTTTTTATCTTGCTCCTTCATGTGCTGTGTGTTTTTCTGTCTTCTCATTTTGCTTATCTTACTGTGTTTGGGGTCTCCTTTTTGCAGGCTGCAGGTTCATAGTTCCCGTTGTTTTTGGTGTCTGTCCCCAGTGTCTAAAGTTGGTTCAGTGGGTTGTGTAGGCTTCCTGGTGGAGGGGACTAGTGCCTGTGTTCTGGTGGATGAGGCTGGATCTTGTCTTTCTGGTGGGCAGGTCCATGTCTGGTGGTGTGTTTTGGGGTGTCTGTGACCTTATTATGATTTTAGGCAGCCTGTCTACTAATGGGTGGGGTTGTGTTCCTGTCTTTCTAGTTGTTTGGCATAGGGTGTCCAGCACTGTAGCTTGCTGGTCATTGAGTGAAGCTGGGTGTTGGTGTTGAGATGGAGATCTCTGGGAGATTTTTGCCATTTGATATTATGTGGAGCTGGGAGGTCTCTTGTGGACCAGTATCCTGAAGTTGGCTCTCCCACCTCAGAGGCACAGCACTGACTCCTGGCTGCAGCACCAAAAGCCTTTCATCCACACAGCTCAGAACAAGAGGGAGAAAAAGTAGGAAGGAAGGAAGGACAGAGATAAGATAAAGTAAGATAAAATAAAGTTATTAAAATAAAAAATAATTATTAAGAAAAAATTTTTCCTTTTAAGTAAAAAAAACAAAACAAAAAACAACAACAAAAAGGACGGCTAGAACCCTAGGACAAATGGTGAAAGCAAAGCTATACAGACAAAATCTCACACAGACACATACACACTTAGAAAAAGAGGAAAAGGGGAAAAAATAATAAATCTTGCTCTCAAAGTCCACTGCCTCAATTTGGGATGATTCGTTGTCTATTCAGGCATTCCACAGATGCAGGGTGCATCAAGTTGATTGTGGAGATTTAATCCGCTGCTCCTGAGGCTGCTGGGAGAAATTTCCCTTTCTCTTCTTTGTTTGCACAGCTCCCGGGGCTCAAATTTGGATTTGGCCCCGCCTCTGTGTGTAGGTCACCGGAGGGCGTCTGTTTTTAGCTGAGACAGGACGGGGTTAAAGGAGCCACTGATTCAGGGGCTCTGGCTCACTGAGGCCGGTGGGAGGGAGGGGCACGGTGTGCGGGGTGAACCTCCGGCAGCAGAGGCCAGCGTGATGTTGCAGCAGCCTGAGGCGCGCTGTGTGTTCTCCCGAGGAAGTTGTCCCTGGATCCCGGGGCCCTGGCAGTGGCGGGCTGCACAGGCTCCTGGGAGGGGAGGTGTGGATAGTGACCTGTGTTCGCACACAGGCTTCTTGGTGGCGGCAGCAGCGGCCTTAGCGTCTCATGCCCATCTCTGGGGTCCACGCTGATAGCCGCAGCTCACTCCCGTCTCTGGAACTCCTTTAAGCAGTTCTCTTAATCCCCTCTCCTCGTGCACCAGGAAACAAAGAGGGAAGAAAATGTATCTTGCCTCCTCGGCAGGTCCCGACTTCCCCCCCCCCCGCCCCCCCCCCACTCCCTCCCGCTGGACTCCCTCCCGCAAGCCGTGGTGCACTAACCCCTTCAGGCTGTGTTCACGCCGCCAGTCCTCTCCCTGAGATCCCACCAAAGCCGAGCCTTAGCTCCCAGCCCCGCCCACCCCGGCGGGTGAGCAGACAAGCCTCTCAGGCTGATGAGTGCTGGTCGGCACCTGTCCTCTGTGCGGGAATCTCCCCGCTTTGCCCTCTGCACCCCTGTTGCTGTGCTCTGCTCCGCGGCTCCGAAGCTTTCCCCCTCCGCCACCCGCAGTCTCCGCCCGCGAAGGGGCTTCCTAGTGTGTGGAAACCTTTCCTTCTTCACAGCTCTCTCCCACTGGTGCAGGTCCCGTCCCTATTCCTTTGTCTCTGTTTATTATTTTTTCTTTTGCCCTGCCCAGGTACGTGGGGAGTTTCTTGCCTTTTGGGAGGTCTGAGGTCTTCTGCCAGTGTTCAGTGGTTGTTCTGTAGGAGTTGTTCCACGTGTAGATGTATTTCTGATGTATTTGTGGGGAGGAAGTTGATCTCCGCGTCTTACTCTTCCACCACCTTTCCCCTCTCCTGGATTTTTTTAAGAAGTATGCTAATATACAAGTATGCTAATTCAAAGCAGTTTTGTACACTACTGTAATTAATAGGGTTTTATTGATAATATAATTATAGTATCATAACTTTAATTATTAAAATACATGTCAGTTATATCTGGTAACCAAGTAACCAGTACTTCTTCATAACTTTATTCTCCTGGGATACTTTTTTTGTATCATTTGTATAACCTGTCTTTTAAATATGCATATTATCCTCTAAAAGCTTGCTTTTATTGCATCTAAAAGATTTGCATTGGTCATTATCCTTTATACTATCCTATAAGAATGAAGTATTCATTGTATTCATAGGATCTTCGAAATCAACTCTATGAATCATATTATTTAAATTTTATTTCTGCTATTTCAAGAAGTAAACTGGAAGATATTGCAAATGCAGCATTAGCAGCTAGTGCAGTAACACAAGTAGCCAAGGTAAGAGGTTTTGGTTGGCTGATAACATTTTGTTAAATGTAAAATTTAGTAATATTCTGAAACCTATAAATAGACATTGGTGTCTAATTTACAAAGGACTGGAACAATCTAAGAAATATTTAGACCCAATACTTCTAGAAAGAGTTCTGATAGTGTAAATTATCTTCAACTTGGACTAGGCAAAATAAACCAAACTAAAGGAACTTATTACTTAGTTAATTTGAAAGACAAAAATAAGAAGCTGAATCTATTTTTGTTTTGGGCTGGGATTTATATAATTTTTTTAGCTCAGCTTAGAAATAGTTTGACAGTTGTATTGTCATAAATTATACCCAGAATATTTTGACATTGTTTTATCAGTGACCACTATAGTCACCATACTATCTTCAGATATTTTTTTAGTTAGGAGAGAGTATCCAAGGGGGCTATATTGCATATTATTAAGAAAGAAGGCCAGCAATTCTATATCATAGTCACTTTTAGTCATGTTTGGCTTAATTATAAATAAATCTATAAAATATATTCTTGGTTGTAGCCCTGTTTTGCCCTTTGTTTCTTGAATTTGGACAAGATATAACTGAAAATTCTACAGAATGATACAGGGCGAATAAAAGACTAAACAACCATGCATTTAATTCCCATTCTTTCATACTAATAGATTTTTCATTCTTAGATTTAGATAGTCCACTACTACTTCTGATTAGTTTTTAAGGCTTATGTCTTATTCTTTCTCTTCCAAAATTTATCATTAGTTTTACATGAAATATGTGAACAGTTTTCAATTTAACTACATTTAACATATCTCAGATAGTTTTCTTCATTTTTCTCCTGTTTTACACTTCTAAAGAACTAGTGTAACTTTTCCCCACCTATAAATATAGTTCACAGTGTAAAAACAGTTACTATGACTTTCTTAGAGAAGTATGATTAAAATGAATATAAAAATTAAAATTGTGGTTTTTCTTCATATTTGATATCCATTCCCATCCCAACCACAATTTGTTTTAAAATTTTATATCTTCTTAAATTTTGTTTTCTGAAACTGTTACTCTCCTTGATAATTTATTGCCCAGAGTCTTGTTTTTTTTTATTGCTTTTTAATGTTACTTTCTCATTCTTGTCCAATTTGGCAATCTACATGCTACATGGTATAATTTTTAGTTATTGAATATAATTATAGTTTTATTCATTTTATCATTGTAGATTAAATCAAACTAAAAGTGCATTCAATATTGTAAAATTGATTTGAAAACCTTTTCTTTTGTTTCTAGGTTTTTGATCAGTATCTCAATTTTATTACTTTGGAAGATGATATGTTTGTATTATGTAATCAAAATAAGGAGCTTGTTTCATATCGTGGTATGTAAAAATAGGAATTTTATAATTCATTGTTAACAAAATGAACAGTGTACTGTAGAAAAACAATAGTAAACATGTTTAGTGCACTCCTGAACCAGCTTTGTTTACAGCCCATAAAGAAAACAAGTCTCAGAGACTTGAGTTCTGTCACATGTAGACAACACTTACTAAATCTGTTTTGTAAGCTCAACGAAGGACCAATTATCTGACCTTTTAGTTACCCCACAGCAACTTGCACGAGTGGTTCACTCATGGTGTGTAAGACAGTATTTTAGTAGTAAGATTCAGTTAATCTTTTAGTACTTTGATCCTTGGACAAGAACAAGTTTACTTTGCTTCTCTGTGCTTTAGTTTCCAAATCTGTAAAACAGGAATAATAGTACTATCTACCTCAGAGTTTTTAATGGGAGTTAAATGCATTCGTGTATGTAAAATGCTTGGAAAAGTTACTGGCATATCCTAAGCACTCAGAAAACGTTGGTTAATGTTGCTATTTGTCAAGATCAGACAACAACAAAGAGTCAGCAGCTACTAATGTCCTATTATGGAATGAAGTATTGATATAAGTACCATTCTCAAATATAGGTTGTTAGACACCCTTGATTCTTACACCCTGTTCATGCAGTGGTAGGTTTGAGTATTGGTATTTGATCAAATGCTATCTAACCACCTCTGAAGTTTGTATTCCCAGCTTTGATAAACTGACCATTCCTTGGATGTAGATTAAACTTAACAGACGCACACGCATACACACAGTTAACAGACACACATGCATACACACACACACATGCACACAGGCACATGGACACCCACACCGTGTTTTATTGTCTATGCTGATTCTTTTTCTTTGTAAAAACACTTAACATGAGATCTACTCTCTTAACATTTTTAAGTATATAATACAGTATTGTTGATTTAGGTACAATGTTGTATGGCAGATCTCTAGAACTTATTCATCTTGCCTAACTGAAACTTTGTGCCCATTGATTAGTTATGTCAAATATTTTAAAGAAAATTGCAGACTACAAAAGATGTGATTAGCCAATTCATAGAAATAATTATTAATTTGATACCTAAGGATTGAGATGTTTGGGGATGACTAGAGTTTCAGAGGTTCTAAAGTAGGGGCCTCCCATGGGGGCATTTGGAAATGTGTAAGGACATTTTTGATTGTCACAATTAGCACTAGCATTTAGTGAGCAGGGACTAGGGATGCTAAATCTTCTGCAGTGTGTAAACCATACTCACACAGAAAATCGTTCTGCTCAAAATACTAGTGGTATTCTATCATAACACACTGGACCAGGTGGTAAGCTCCCAAGAGAAGAGAGCATGAATCTTTTGGTTTCACTGAGCTCCATAGTATGCCTTCTTGCTGAAATTAAGCAACATCTCTAAATGGGTGTAAGTATTTGCTGAATTGCCCCTGTAAGAGATTTTTGACAGTACTGTAGTTATTTACAGAAGTCTGTTTACATTTAATTGGCCTTTAACTTAATTAGCTACTTAAGTTACATGTTTAAAACCTAGTTTCCCTTAAGCCTTTAAGCTAAACTTGTAAATTTTGTTTATAAGTCTGTTTATTTGAAAACAAGCACCTTTACTTTTTCTTTAACTCAGATTGAACTGACTAAATTATAATCAGTCTCATATAACAAACTTAGTCAACAAACTTAGTTTGTTAAATTTCCTTAAACAGTTTAAGTTGCGTTTATAAGTTCAGCCTATTCATTTTTTAATTATTTGTTTTTTAATTGATGTATAGTCAATGTACAATATTATATAAGTTACAGGTGTATAATATAGTGATTCACAATTTTTAAAGGTTATATTCCATTTATAGTTATTATAAAATATTGGCTGTATTCCCTATGCTGTACAATGTATTCTTGTAGCTTATTTTATACATAATAATTTGCACCTCTTAATCCCTACCCCTAGGTTGTCCCCCCTTCCCTCTCCCCACTGGTAACCACTTATCTGTTATCTATAGCTGTGAGTCTGCTTCTTTTCTGTTACATTCACTAGTTTGTTGCATTTTTTAGATTCCACTTATAAGTGATACCATGCAGTATGTGTCTTTCTGTCTGACTTGTTTCACTTAACATAATACTCTGCAAGTCCATCCATGTTGCTGCAAACAGCAAAATTTCATGACTTTTTATGGCTGAGTAGTTTTAAGTACTTCAAATACCAGACCAGGCAACTTTATAAATCTAACAAAAAAAATCTGCCCAAATATTTAAATAATTATTAAAAATAATTAAATTTATAGGGAGTCTAAATTCATTAAACATTCAAGTGTTTATAAATTTGTTTTCTTATATCTCTCAACTTAAAAATCACAAGTCAGAAATTAATTATTGAATTAAAAGTATAAATTTAATTTATTAATTTTAAAGTATAATCACATGCTTAATCACCCAGATTCTCAATAGTATAATTATAGTATAATAATAGTAGTAGATTGCCCTATACATATTTTACAATATAAGCTCATTTACTCCTCAGAATAACTTAATGAAGTAGGAATTAATATTATTTTTGTTTTCTAGATGAAAAAACTGAGGCACAGATACTAAGTAACTTGATAAGGAAATGGCAAAACTGGGTTACTAAATCCAGGCACTCACTCCAGAGTTAGTGCTCTTAATTATTATGTAATTATGTGGTAAATCCTCTCAAACATTACAAGTGCTTTAATTAATAATCTTAAACAGATTATTCAAAACATAAATCAACCATATTGATACCATGGATTCAATTTTTATCACCTGTTTTCCACGATTGGGAATTTATCCAGTAAAGTACGCAGACTTGTCACCTTAGTTAGACTTAGGCTAATGTCTCAGACAAACCAAGTTGTTGTTGAAAGTGAGTTGAAGTTAGTGATGGACAGTGTTTTGACTGTTGAGGTCAGTTGTTTCAGAGGTGTGGGACTGAAGGGTATGGACCTGAAGGGTGGAGGCTTCATATAGATTTTACCTGAACCAGTGATTGGCAGAATGAGCTGAGTATTTCACTGGATTGGTATCCCCTGAATTTACATAATTCACGTTGTATCCTTATGCCATTTCTGTCATCTGATTTGGATAGATGGCAGTCTGCAATGCTGAATAGCAGCACGTTTCCTCATCCAGATTATGGTTAAAGTCTTTGTTATTTTTATGTTCTCTGCATGTACCATACTTTCTTTGAACACTTTGTTGTATCCAGTTGGATTCTGATTTCCTCTTATGCTGATCACAAGTTGTATTGAATTTTATATTTGGTTTCACATTCAAGATGCTGGGAAATTAAACGTGTTATATAGATAATATTTTAGTCCAGACAGTCTTTTAACAAACAGTTACTGAGCATCTACTTGTCAGACACTGAGCCTAGGTACTCTGAGAGATAGGAAGATGAATAAGGCAAGGTCTTTGTCAAGAAAAGTCTTCACAGCAATGTTTCTTAAAGTGTAGCCCCAACAACCTGTTTTTCAAATGTGGAAGCCATCGCGTAGTAGAGCAGCCAGGATAGCAAAGTCACTGGTTGTCAACCTAGTGAGTAGGCTTGCCACCTCTCCATTTATTCTTCCCTCCTGGCTAGGGACCATTATTACTCTTACCTTTTAAAAACATTTGACATGTTGGTTCTTAAATTTCCAAGAAAGAAATGGGACAGAAAAGAAAAAAATGTGTAGCCCCAAGTATCACCTGAGGTGTTTGTCAGAATTGCAGATTACCTAGAATTATCCCAAATCTATTGAATTGAATCCCTGAGGGAAAGGGCTAATAGTCTTTCATTTTTAATAGCTTCCAGAGAAACTTCTTTCTCTTCTCTCCTATTCTTGGAATGAGTCTTCTGTCCAATGGAGTTTGAGAACCACTTAAGTACAGTCTAGTAGATCAGAAAAGAAATTTATATGATTTGTTATAATACAAAGAAAATGTATGTGATGTTGGTCTTGCCGTAATTGATTTATTGATACATTGTCCTTTTCTGGCAGTATTTGGATAGTAAGATCAGTAAGTTTCTTGAGGCCATTTAATGTTTGTGAATAAAATTATGGAAGTCGATATTTCCTATTTGCTCTGGCAAAAATTTTGTATAATTTATGTGGTGGGTTTTTTCATATTATTACTGCTCTAATATTGATACTACTCATTACTACTACTGATATTGAGGTGGTATTTTTTTGAAGTATAATTTTTGTGGATACTTGTTCACTTAAAATTTAAAGCATAAAAAATTTTACTTCTTTAACTATTACAAGTATTATCAAACTGAATATTGATAGGTGTTGAGTAATAATTTGAATAAAAATAAAGGATAAATTTTGGTCACTTTCTTCTCCTTTATCTATGTCATTTTAGCCATTAATAGACCAGATATCACAGACACAGAAATGGAAACTGTTATGGACACTATTGTTGACAGCCTCTTTTGCTTTTTTGTTACACTGGGTAAGTTTTCAAACCTTTGTTTATTTCTTGAAAGTAAGTTATTTAACAGCTCATTTTAACTTGTTACACTGCAATATGATCCTTTATTATCTATCTGGATCTCTACAATCCCTCTCTCCAGAGTTGAGATAAAATATACATTCTGTACTATATAAAACCACAATTCTTCTAATAATTTGATGAATTTAGCATTTAGCAGCTCTCTTGAGTTGTCACCTTAGATGTCTTTGGTAATTGTAACTTCCTAATATATTGTTTGAATGTTTGCTGGTGGCTTCACCTATGTGCCTGCTAATTTTCTTTTAATATTTCATTTTGAAAAATTTCAAATGCACTTCTAATTAGAGAGATATATGCCTGGTAAGTATTAAGGCAAACTCCCAAGGCTCCAGAAAACAGTAACTTTACGTAAAACACTTATCCAATATACTCTCAAAATTTTAAACATTTTTTTGGAGTATCTAAATTTACTTACAGCTACATTGTGTTTAATGTCTAATGTATGATTTTATTCATTACTATTAATAATGGGTATGTTTAGAAATCCTCTAATGGCGATTTTAATTTTGCAGACACTGAAAACTTCAGTTAAAATGATCCTCACACTACATTAATAAAATTTCTCTCTTTTTCACAAATGAGAAAATTGAGAGATACATGCGTAGTTTAGGATATAGACAAAAGCTTGAGGAGAATTTGCATACAGATTTTGCGGGTCCCTCCTTTCAGGGATTTTTCCCTTTAATTTCCAGCCCTGAACTCCAGGCTTTGATTTCCCAGCTCAGTGAGTCTCTGCTTTCTGCTTGAGCTCTTTCTCCTCTGTGCCATGCAAACTGGAAAGTACCCTCAAGAGGAAAGCTGGTTAAAAGTATCTCTCACTGTTCAAGTATTTCTCTTCTTTCAAGAGTTTTACCCTCCTCCACTTTCTGCTTGCTTTCGATTGCTCTCAGTACCTTCAAATGGAGTTGTTGTTGGGTCTTTTTTTGTTTGTTTGTTTGTTAAAGAATGCACATGTATACCACTTTTAGTCATTAAACGGACATAATTAATCTTTCTATTTTTGCACACAGTCTCCAGAATTTTGCTGAATGCTAGAGTTATTGTGGACATTAAGGTTATTTTTGCTTGATGATAACTATATTTTCAAGGTTAAGGTAGATTGAAAAAGAAGTGTACAGACCACTGAAGTGTTAGAGCCACTTTTATTACGTAGAGTATCAGAAAGTGATTTTTCTTAAAGGAAAAGTTGAAATTACTGCCAACCTGACATAGAAAGATATCAATAATAAATTAAGTGGAAAAAAAGCAAATTTAAGGATGGTATGCAAAATATCCTATTTTTGTTTTTTATGCACTCCACACACATATTTAGACTATATGTAGAATATAACCTGGAAACATTCATATCTAATTCTTAATGGGATTATTTTGGGATGCTTGAATCAAGAGGATTAACTTTGTACATTTCTAATATTATTTGGATTTTCTTAGGACAGACATGTATAGCTTGCCATCAGAAGAAAACAAAGTTTTAAAAAATGTACTGATATTTCACGTTTTTACTTTTACAAGTGACTGAGCATGCTTTGTATAGAATCTAAAATGTAAGAATTTCAGCATATAAGTATTACAGTGTTCTTTGTTTTATGAGATTTTCAGTGCAGTTTAATTTTTTTTTCTCATTTTAGGATTTCAGCCTTCAATAAAACTTGGAATAATAGAGAGAAATTAAGAAGTCTAAAATGAGTTGATTTGATAATAAACTGAGGCCAACTTTTAGGAGCATTTTACATTGTGCAAAGAATGTGTTTTCTATTGATATTATCTTTTAAATTAGTCAAAGTGCTGACTTAGTCAGTCCATTGAAAAAATATGGTCACACTGATTGACCCACACAATATAAAAATCATGTTTTTCTGACTCCCTTCATGTTGTCTTTATAAATGGTAAGGTCTATTTCTGAAACCTTGCTTTTATTTTCAAGATTATAAATCCTTTTATGTTTGTACCCTGAAATTGTATATATCTATTGTATGTTATTATTTGAGGCTGATGTATTTTATAAGTATCCATTTTAATTATTAAGAGCTGAAATCATTGCTAACATCTGTTGTTAAAATAGGTGCTGTCCCTATAATCAGATGTTCAAGAGGAACAGCAGCAGAAATGGTAGCAGTGGTGAGTTCATGCAAATATCCATTGGGGATAAATAATGTGTCAGTTGTTTTCCCTAAATACCGCAAGTATTTTTGTTAATATTAAGTATGTATACAGTTGTTATGGGTTATATATTAAGTGCCAAAGGCAAATATTTTTATTTTATAACATTGGGATTACACCAAAAATAAAAAGTAATCATTGTGATCATGTGATGGAGTAAAATGATTTATTCCAATGTGAATGTGCTATTCCAGCCCTGTTTCTTTTTTACTCAAATAAATATTCCTCATTTAGCTTTGTCTCTCTAAGTAGTATCTTACACTTATTTGATTCCTCAAATCATTTAATATTTAACTTCATTTAGCAAACATTTATTAACAATTGTAATCATTTTTAACATGATGAAGTGTATTTTGCTTTCCCATAATACTGGAGTAGGACATTCTGTGTAAAATGAGCATTCAAGAATTTGCTTTAAAGATTAAAAAATAAGATATTAGAGAAATTACAGAGTTACTGAAAAGAAGGTAAATGGTATGGAAAGATGGAGGAAGATACACTAACATTTTTGAGTTTTAGTAGCCCAAATGAGTCACTGACAGATAGAGGGCTAGTTTCTTTCACATATTCCATCTCTATTCTGGAGCCTCTTGCAACCACCACTATTGAGATAGCTTCCTCGGTGCAGCAAGTTATGCTTTGGGAGAGAGTGTGGGTTATTACTGCAAAACGTTTCCTATACCTAAAGTAAAAATAGTCAAAAAAAAGTGATTATTAGTGAAATCAGGTCTGAGTCACAATAGAAAAAGCATTGGTCTTTTCAAGTCCAAGTTAGGATAATATTGAATAGTAAAGAAGCTAAAATGTGAGAATTGCTGTTTTGTAAAGGAATTCTAAATTTCTTAGTTCCAAAATTAAGAATACAATGTGTATTACCCTATGCAAAGTTGTCGGAAACTGTTCTTCAAGAGTTAATGTAGCACAGGGAACTCTACTCAATATTCTGTGATAACCTATATAAGAAAAGAATCTAAAAAAAGATGAATATATGTGTATGTATAACTGAATCACTTTGCTGTACACCTGAAACTAACACAGCATTGTAAATCAACTATGCTTCAATAAAATTAAATATTTTTTTAAAAAGAGTTAATGTAAAATTTCATTTTTCAGAAACTAGATAAGAAACTTCGGGAAAATCTGAGAGATGCAAGAAACAGTCTTTTTACAGGTGACACACTTGGAGCTGGCCAGTTCAGGTATTATGTTAGTTAATACACCTTATATGCTTGAAAATGAAACATTTGTAGAGTTTTTTGGGTTGTTTTTCCTTGTCTGATAGAATACCCTTATACTGGAAAGTCTAGATCAGGGTTTTGATTCAAATCGTTCTTAAAAATACAAATGGAATATTTTATTTAATTTACCTTCTTTTGTTAGAATTTTTTGTTTTTTCATTTTTATCATCTGTAGGATAAATTTTTCTGTTTATACGGCCTTTTTTTTTTTTTGCGGTACGCGGGCCTCTCACTGTTGTGGCCTCTCCCGTTGCGGAGCACAGGCTCTGGACGCGCAGGCTCAGCAGCCATGGCTCACGGGCCTAGCCGCTCCGCGGCATGTGGGATCTTCCCGGACCGAGGCACGAACCCGTGTCCTCTGTATCAGCAGGCGGACTCTCAACCACTGCACCACCAGGGAAGCCCTGTTTATACGGCTTTTGCAGTAAGAAGCCACTTCCTTTTAATTATCATTAAGCCTCTTGGTAATGAAAAAAAGTAAGTTGAATAACTTGTGATGCCTATGTCTATTTCTACCTGTCTATTAACTGGTTTCCATTTTTACATTAAAATACCGGCAAAGTATTTTTGTCTTTTTTACCATGTCTAGTATAAATAGATAATGCCAAAGTTACTGACTGCTCAATTATTATTGAATAGAAATTTTTTTTAAAAAACTGTCCATTATAGTGTATTTAACTTTTGTTTATTAAAAATAATGGACAGGGCTTCCCTGGTGGTGCAGTGGTTGAGAGTCCACCTGCCGATGCAGGGGACGCGGGTTCATGCCCCGGTCCGGGAAGATCCCACATGCCGCGGAGTGGCTGGGCCCGTGAGCCATGGCCGCTAAGCCTGCGCGTCCAGAGCCTGTGCTCCACAATAGGAGAGGCCACAACAGTGAGAGGCCCGCGTACCACACACACACACAAATAATAATGATAATAATGGACAGTATTGGGGTGAGGAAGTAAAGAAACCCACACCAATGGCTGAAAATTATTTCAAGGGGAATAGACAGTATTTTGGAAAATTAATTATTATCCCTAGTTTTAGGTGAATTAATAAATAAAGCCTGTGAAAATAAACTGATACTCAGTATAACTGCCTTCCAGGAATTATACTCTTATGGTAGACTTCATTTTAAGTCAATTTGATGGCTCTTACAGTTTTATATACTATTCCTATAATTTGCAGTTGATACTAACATTGTGTTTCAATTGTTTGTTCAACTGTTTCACCTCCCATATTACTTTAAACTGTTTTGCAATTTCATCGCTGGTCTAAATATTCTTCTAAATAATGATATTTCTTATTAAGTAGAGCAGAGATATCAAATTCTCATCTGATTTTTTTTTTCAACAGAAGCAACCACTATGTCATACCTTACTGAACAGTTCCTTTTTTATTGTGCTCTTGTATAGGCCTTAGAAACCAATATAAAGGCACTGTTTTATTTAGATAAATTTTTTTTTAGTGTATTCACATGATCATAATATAGTTGTCTTACTTTTAGTTTGTTGTATGCATTTCTAAATTATTTGAATTAGGGGTCAGCAGCCTTGTCAGACTATTTATTGTTAAATGTATTTGAATCCAATTGTAGGCTAATGATTCTCAACGAGAATTTGGTAATGTCTAGAGACATGTCAGTTGTCACAATTGGGTAGTTGCTACTGGAATCTAATGGGGTGCATTATGGGATGCTGCTACACGTCCTACACTTCACAGGACAACTTCCCATAATAAGAAATTATCCAGCCACAGATGTCAGTAGTGCTGAGTTAAGAAACCCTGCCGTAGGCTATCCTCCCTACCTTCCACCTAGCTCTGGAATAATGAACGATGGTAGAAGGTGGTAAGCGTGCCATTCCTACCTTTTTATCGCCAAGTCTTATAATTAATGCAGTTGGGAGTTCACTGTCTTACACGCAGTAGGGTGTAATGAGTTACTGAAATTGTCAGAGGTCTTTCAGGAGAAAATACATATAGTAAATAAAATCAGGTAGCAATGCCTATTGAAAATTGACGTGTACTCTTGATACAGTAGTGCCTCTAAAGTGAAATCTCTATGCCTTCTGGAGACACATGGTAACCAGATGACTTTGTGCCTCAATTTGCTTTAAATGTAGTTTATTTCATATCTAAATGATAGTGATGGAGTTAAACAATATATGACATGTCTGGTAAGTGAGTAATTATATAATTAGTTACTGTTGTCATATAATGTTTTGGTTTCATATATTATAATGGGATAGGGTTTTGTGAGCCTCTTCTGTTGAGTCTGCTTTTTTGAATTTGTGTTTTCAGGAAAAAATTGGAATTTGTAATTTATGAAACGATTGAACATTTGTATAAATTTGTAAGATCCTACTCTCTGTAATTGTTTTCCCTGAACCTGACAATGGGTTTTCTTTTTTTCCTTTTATTCAAAAATGTAAAATATAAATCTGAGCAAAAGCAACTTATTCTTACTTTGATAACTATAAAAATTACTCTGTAGGGCTTCCCTGGTGGCGCAGTGGTTGAGAGTCCGCCTGCTGATGCAGGGGTCACGGGTTCGTGCCCCGGTCTGGGAAGATCCCACATGCCGTGGAGCGGCTAGGCCCGTGAGCCATGGCCGCTGAGCCTGCGCGTCTGGAGCCTGTGCTCTGCAAGAGGAGAGGCCACAACAGTGAGAGGCCCACGTACCGCTAAAAAAAAAAAAAAAAAAAAATTATTCTGTAGAAGTATTTGTATAGATTTTTTTCCTTTAAGAAAGTTCCCTAAGTAAGACTTATAATCTAGCATCATACACAGGCTCTAGGTAGTACAAAGCATTGCTTTGCTTGATTGTACTAGAAAATTTTTTTAGAAAGCAAAGTATTATGGAATGTCAATATTAGTATACTTACTGTTCATATGAAAATGACATATACTGAAAGTAGTAGAAGAATGTAGATGTATACACAGGTATTAAGAGTTACATAACTTTTTTTTAAATATATTTACAGCTTCCAAAGGCCTTTATTAGTCCTTGTTGACAGAAACATAGATTTGGCAACTCCTTTACACCATACTTGGACATATCAAGCCTTGGTGCATGATGTACTGGTAAGAGGCTAAATATACCACTTTTTGCTAAAATGTAGTAACATTCAATGGTCTTAATTTAAAATTAACATCATGGCTACAGAAATGCAGATGAGAAGGATGGAGCTGTGAAATAGAAACAAAAAAGGTGATGGAATTTGGTATCACTAGATGTGGATGCTGGAGAATAGTAAAGCCTTGAGGTTTAAAGTTCCAAATTTATGGTCTTTAAATTACAGGATAAATCAGTAGTATTGTTGGAATGATGGGGAACAAAAGAATGGAGGAAAATGAGTGGCTGGTTTTTTTTTTTTAATTTTCATACTGAGTAAGTAAATAAATTTGTTCTCCTTGGGGAGAAAAGATGTAATTTCTCCTTTTTTTCCTGGGAATCTGTTAAGCCTCATTTTATGGTAAAAATAAATAGTATTTTTTATATTACATCATATGTTTTTGAAGTAATTCCACATAGGTAATTTCATGCTTAAAACTAAAATCTGTTTTATCCATGCATATATTGATCTACTAAACATTGTAAATAGCATGTGATATACACAGATAAATAAAAACAGCCCCAATCTTCAAAGGCAATGGAAAGAAAAGATGTATACAAATAATTTCTATAAGACACTATGTAAAAGGGCCAGAATAGTCCCCATTTGTAAGATAGAAAAATTGAGACACAGAAGTTAAAGGATATGAACCTAAATTACTGGCTTTGCCAAGACCAGCACTCTAATTTACTAAATCTTAGCCCAAGCCTCTAGGGATTATAGTATATAATAGCATCATTATTGCAAAGATTGCCTGAAATGTCATACAGAAAGGAAATGAAAGACATGCAATAGATGGTTTTGGTTTAATGGTTTATTTCTTTAAAACACAGACTCTAACTGTAAAGTATCTTTTAATAAATCAGATTTTAGGATTACTGATGGAAATTGGCAGTTCTGCACACTTCTCTATCCAAGAGTCCTCTGTGATTCTGGACTCGAAGATAAGTGTCAATGATAGTAGTCAACTCTGATTCAGTAGAGAGAGTGAGAAGAATCAAAGGGACACTGCAGAGTGAGAAGAATCAAAGGGACACTGGAGAGTGAGAAGAATCAAAGGGACAATGGATCCAACCCTAAGTAACAGAACATGGAAAGTAGTTTTCATAGGTCAATAGAGGCTGAAGAACCACTATTGGAGTGCCTACTCTTTGACAGAACATTCTAGACCCTGGTTTTAGCAATAAATAAAGCAAGTGAAAATATTCCTTTCTTCCTGTATCTTACATTCTAGTAGGAGAGACAGGCAATAAATAAAATAAAATATGTAATATTTCATAAGGTGAAAAATACTCTGGAGAAAAGTAAAGTAAGTAATGGTGAACAGGATTGCAGTTTTAAAATAGGGAAGACCTTACTGAAAAAGAGACATTTGAGAAAGATCTAATGGAGAGAAGGTAGTGAATTATGTAGCTATTTGGGAGAATAGCATTCCAGGCAGAAGGATGCCTGATATGTTTAAAAGATGGCAAGGCAGCCAAAGTGGCTAGAGCAAGTAAGGCAGGGAAAAGTAGCAAGAGATGAAGTTAAATAGAACACGGGATGCAATGTAGCATAGGACATTAAAGGCCACTGTAAGGATTTTGATTTTTAATTTGAGGGAAGCAGAGAGCCTCACATAGTTTTGAGTAAAGGAATGACATCTGATACACATTTTAAGAGTATCATCCTAGCTACTATATTGAAAAAGACTCTTTGGGGGCATAGGAAGAGTCAAGGAGACCAGTTAGGAGTTGCAGTTATCTTAGCAAGAGATGATGGTGTTTTACACCAGGATGGAAATGGTGAGGGTTGTGATAATCTACTGAATGTAGGATATAGGATTGACTGATGAATTGGATGTGAGATGTAAGAGAGAGGAGCCAAAGGTGACTCCAAAGTTTTGGCCTTTGCAAATGGACGGATGTTCTTTATTGAGATGGGAAAGACGTGGGAGAAGCAGTTTTCGGGGAAAAACCAGAGGTTGAGTTTTGGACATGTTAAATGTGAGATGCCCATTAAGATATTTAAGTATAGATATCATTAGATAGTTAGATATATGAGCCTGGAGTTAAGGAGAAACATCTAGTCTAGAGAAATAAATTTAGAAGTAGTTCATAGATAGATGGTATTTAAAGCCAAGAGGTAAGATGAGATCACCAAGAGAGTGAGTATAGATAGAAGAGAGAAGAGGTCTGAGAACTGATCTCTGAGGAATTTCACCATTTAGATATTGAGGTAGTGAGTAGGAATGAACAATATAACATAGGAAGTAGCAGCCAGTGAGGTATGAGAACTAGATCTGTGTTGTTTTGGAAGCCAGTGAATTAAATGTTTCAAACAGGAGGCAGTAATTAACTTGTACAAATGCTGAGGACTAAGAAGTCACCATTGCATGTGGCAGTGTCACGATTATTAGTGAATTTCGTAAGAGTGGCTTCTGATCACTCTGATACCAAAACCAGACAAAGATGTCACAAAGAAAGAAAACTACAGGCCAATATCACTGATGAACATAGAAGCAAAAATCCTCAACAAAATACTAGCAAACAGAATCCAACTGCACATTAAAAGGATCATACACCATGATCAAGTGGGGTTTATCCCAGGAATGCAAGAATTCTTCGATATACGCAAATCAATCAACGGGATACACCATATTAACAAATTGAAAGAGAAAAATCATATTATCATCTCAATAGATGCAGAGAATGCTTTCGACAAAATTCAACACCCATTTATGATAAATACCCTCCAGAAAGTAGGCATAGAGGGAACTTTCCTCAACATAATAAAGGCCATATATGACAAACCCACAGCAAACATCGTCCTCAATGGTGAAAAACTGAAACCAATTCCACTAAGATGAGGAACAAGCCAAGGTTGCCCACTGTCACCACTATTATTCAACATAGTTTTGGAAGTTTTAGCCATAGCAATCAGAGAAGAAAAAGAAATAAAAGGAATCCAAGTTGGAAAAGAAGAAATAAAGCTGTCACTATTTGCAAATGACAAGATACTATACATAGAGAATCCTAAAGATGCTACCAGAAAACTGCTAGAGCTAATCAATGAATTTGGTAAAGTAGCAGGATACAAAATTAATGCACAGAAATCTCTTGCATTCCTACACACTAATGATGAAAAATCTGAAAGTGAAATTAAGAAAACACTCCCATTTACCGTTGCAACAAAAAGAATAAAATATCTAGGAATAAACCCCCCTAAGGTGACAAAAGACCTGTATGCAGAAAATTATAAGACACTAATGAAAGAAATTAAAGATGATACAAATAGATAGAGAGATATACCATGTTCTTGGGTTGGAAGAATCAACATTGTGAAAATGACTCTACTCCCCAAAGCGATCTACAGATTCAATGCAATCCCTGTCAAACTACCACTGGCAATTTTCACAGAACTTGAACAAAAAATTTCACAATTTGTATGGAAACACAAAAGACCCCGAATAGCCAAAGCAATCTTGAGAACGAAAAATGGAGCTGGAGGAATCAGGCTCCCTGACTTCAGATTATACTACAAAGCTACAATAATCAAGAGAGTATGGTACTGGCACAAAAACAGAAATATAGATCAATGGAACAGGATAGAAAGCACAGAGATAAACCGACACACATATGGTCACCTTATCTTTGATAAAGGAGGCAAGAATATACAAAGGAGAAAAGACAGCCTCTTCAATAAGTGGTGCTGGGAAAACTGGACAGCTACATGTAAAAGAATGAAATTAGAACCCTCCCTAACACCATACACAAAAATAAACTCAAAATGGATTAAAAACCTAAATGTAAGACCAGGCACCATCAAACTCTTAGAGGAAAACATAGGCAGAACACTCTATGACATAAATCGCAGCAAGATCCTTTTTGACCCACCTCCTAGAGAAATGGAAATAAAAACAAAAATAAACAAATGGGACCTAATGAAACTTTAAAGCTTTTGCACAGTAAAGGAAACCATAAACAAGCCGAAAAGACAGCCCTCAGAATGGGAGAAAATATTTGCAAATGAAGCAACTGACAAAGGATTAATTTCCAAAACATACAAGCAACTCATGCAGCTCAATATCAAAAAAACAAACAACCCAATCCAAAAATGGGTAGAAGACCTAAATAGACATTTCTCCAAAGAAGATATACGGATTGCCAGCAAACACATGAAAGAATGCTCAAAATCATTAATCATTAGAGAAATGCAAATCAAAATACAATGAGATATCATCTCACACCGGTCAGAATGGCCATCATGAAAAAATCTACAAACAATAAATGCTGGAGAGGGTGTGGAGAAAAGGGAACCCTCTTGCACTGTTTGAGGGAATGTAAATTGATGCAGCCACTATGGAGAACAGTTGGAGGTTCCTTAAAAAACTAAATATGGAACTACCATAGGACCCAGCAATCCCACTATTGGGCATATACCCTGAGAAAACCATAATTCAGAAAGAGTCATGTACCAAAATGTTCATTGCAGCTCTATTACAATAGCCAGGACATGGAAGCAGCCTAAGTGTCCATCAGCAGATGAATGGATAAAGAAGATGTGGCATATATATATAATGGAATATTACTCAGCCATAAAAAGGAACGAAACTGAGTTATTTGTAGTGAGGTGGATGGACCTAGAGACTGTCATACAGAGTAAGTCAGAAAGACAAAAGAAATACCATATGCTAACACATATATATATGGAATCTAAAAAAAAAAAAAAGGGTCAGAAGAACCTAGGGGCAAGACGGGAATAAAGATGCAGACCTACTAGAGAATAGACTAGAGGATATGGGGAGGAGGAAGGGTAAGCTGTGACAAAGTGAGAGAGTGGCGTGGCCATATATTCACTTCCAAACGTAAAATAGATAGCTAGTGGGAAGCAGCCACATAGCACAGGGAGATCAGCTCGGTGCCTTGTGACCACCTAGAGGGGTGGGATAGGGAGGGTGGGAGGGAGATGTAAGAGGGAAGAGATTTGGGGACATATGTATATGTATAACTGATTCACTTTGTTATAAAGCAGAAACTGACACACCATTGTAAAGCAATTATACTCTAATAAAGATGTTAATAAATAAATAAATAAAAGAGTCATGTACCAAAATGTTTGTTGCAGCTCTATTTACCATAGCTAGGACATGGAAGCAACCTAAGTGTCTATCAACATATGAATGGGTAAAGAAGATGTGGCACATATATACAATGGAATATTACTCAGTAGAAAAAGGAACGAAACTGAGTTATTTGTTGTGAGGTGGATGGACCTAGAGACTGTCATACAGAGTGAAGTAAGTCAGAAAAAGAAAAACAAATACCATATACTAGCACATATATATGGAATCTAAAAAAAAAAAGAAAGAAAATGGTCAGAAGAACCAAGGGGCAGTATGGGAATAAAGACGCAGACCTACTAGAGAATGGACTTGAGGATATGGGGAGGGGGAAGGGTAAGCTGGGACAAAGTAAGACAGTGGCATGGACATATATACACTACCAAACGTAAAATAGATAGCTAGTGGGAAGCAGCCGCATAGCACAGGGAGATCAGCTCCGTGCTTTGTGATCACCTGGAGGGGTGGGATAGGGAGAGTGGGAGAGAGGGAGATGCAACAGGGAAGAGATACGGGGGCATATGTATATGTATAATTGATTCACTTTGTTATAAAGCAGAAACTGACACACCATTGTAAAGCAATTGTACTCTAATAAAGATAAATATTATAAATATTTTATAATATAAAATATATTAAAAATATATTTTTATAATTATAAAAATATATTATAAATATATTATAAATATAAATTAAAATTGGCTTCTGTAGTGTAGGGGTTAAACACTGAAGTAGGTATAAGATAGATTGGAAGAAGTGGCATAGGTGAGAGAATATAGACAAACCTTGAAAGAGTTTTGCTGTATAGGAGAGCTGAGAAAAGGGGTGACTGCTGGAAGGGGATGTGAAATCAAAAAAAGATTTTTAAGCGAGAAAAAGTACAGCATGTTTGTGTATTCCCTATTGGGGAATGATCGAAAGAGAAGAGTTGGTTGTGGAGATAAGAGTGTCCTGCAGGTCTGTATGAGGCATTAGTGACCAGGATGACTACAGACCAGGATTTCTCAACCTTGGCATTATTGACATTTTGGGCCTGATAATTCTTTGCTGTAGGGGGCTGTCCTGTGTATTGTAGGATGTTTAGCAGCATCCCTGACCTCTACTCTCTAGATACCAGTAGCAACCCTTAGTTCTGGACAACCAAAATGTCTTCATTGTCAAATATTCCCAGGGGGTAGAGAGGGGTAAAATTGTCTCTGATTAAGAATTACGGTTATAGGCTGATGATGGGAGTTTCAAAGCTGGAGTTGTTTTAGGGAAGAGGACAAGTGAAGAGTCTGGGAGTAACAAGGAAGACACCTAACCCAATCCTGGGTCCAGTGGTTTGAGATGTGTGTAATAAAAAAAAAAAAAAAAGAGGTTGTGGTCTGAGAAGGCTACAGGAGTTAGCCAGTTGGTGTTCAACTAGAGCAAGAAAGTGTTCAGTGGAAGTTGAGAGTAGATGTTCAGAATAGGAGATTTTGCTGAGTACGAGTTCCAGAGGGTAGGCAGAATGGTTTCAGGAATCCAGTAAGAAAGAGAGATGGAATCTGAAAAGGGGTGGCATGATGAGTTAGTTTTGATAGTCTCAAATTAGATTTGGTTGGTGGGTCCCTGCCTGTTGGGTGGGAGCAAGGGTCTTAGTAAGAGCATACAGATCAGGGGTCACCTCTTCACTCCTGCCAGTGGTGTGTGGAGGCCATATAGCGCATCGAGATACTGGGATCCTTTCTAATTCCTAAACTTGAAGGGTTCCTAGAGGAAATTAAAGTACATGATGCTTTGAGTGCAGGCGATAAGATGTGTGTACAGGTAATTGCAATGTAAAGGAATATGCTGAGTCCCCATTGTCAGGAGAGAAATTGGGAAACACAAGTTATGGCAGACATTCCCCAAAACTAGACAAGGCTAATACTGATTTTGAGGTTTTTACTATTGCAGAGTGAAATGAGAATAATAAGTAATATGAAATGAGTTTTTACAACTGACCTTGTATCCTTGTGAGATACACTAATTTTTATTTTCTACTATTTGAAGTTAAAATATTATTTTAAAAATACAAGACAGTAAAAGTATATGGTAGGGGTTTGGGGGGCTTTGTTCTAATCATCTTCACTTCCCAGAATAAAAAGTTGGAAACCATGTGTTTCCAAGGAATTCAATTCAACAAATATTTATTAAGTGCCTCCTCTGTACCAGACACTGCTGGTCACTGCGATACAAGGTAAACAAAGGAGACATGATCCCTGCTTGCATGGAGGTTACAATAGTGGATTCCTGTGGACATTTGGATTATTGGTGTTTTTATTTTTTGTTATAAATAATAGAGCAATGCCCATCTCTAGTTAACTTTCTTTCTTAGGCGAGGTTCTCAGATTCCGTATTACCCTTTAAGCCGTCTTTTCTCAGTAACATTATTATTAAAATATTTAGGTCTTGTGAAAATAGTCTCTTAGAAAATTGGTTATAACAACCTATACAGCTTATATTGAGTTAATCCTTTCATTAATTTTAATACAGTTACTAGATGTGAAAAAACTACAACTGAGATATCATAACCAACTGTAAGCAAGCCATTTTTTGTTGATTGTTAAAACTGTAGCTTTTGAGGTTTCTTCCGAGCTTTCAAAATTCTTAATAGTTATACCCTCCACCTCCACAAGATGGAGTAAAAGTTGTAGATGGGAGTTTCAAGTTTAACTTGAAATTGGAGCTTGCTTTTTATATTAAATATCTTTGCCTGAAAATCCAGAACATTGATAATATTTATATATCAGGCCCTGGAAACTGCTGTGAAAATTCACACAGCCTCTCTGTGTGTCAGAAAGGTGATTGTTGTCCTTTAACATCGCAGATACACTCTTCTTATGAAAAACTTTGCAGTGTCCCTTTCCTTTTCTCAGGATATAAGAAGCAAAATTAGTAATTAGAAAGTCATGATTCCTTTTTGTCATGTCTTGGTTGCAGGGGCTGTAGATTTGATTGTTCAACTGCAATGAGTAGTTTTAGGCAAAGGGTGGACATTATTTCATTGCCGTGTCTTGTCCTTTAGTTGGCCTTTGTTTTTTTGAATCTTAGGTGCCCTTGTTTGTGCCTTTGGCCCTCTGCTACTGACTCTCATTATTTAAAATATTAAATCAGAATTTGTACTAATTACATAAGGACTTTAGTAAAGTTTATTTTGTTCTTGCCACTCAAGAAGAGAAAAGGAGGTCATTTCCAAGTTAATATATACTTTTAAAAGGTTATTAGAAAAACATTTTAGAAGAACTCGTTTTCTTAAAGATATATGACATTTCTGCATTCGGTTGATTGTATCTTTGTGGGGTACAATTTGACATTATTTCTCTTTTTCCAGTATTTCCTGTAAATTGATAGATCTAGAGACTTAATTAGATTTGGCGCAATTCCTTGCCAAAATAAAAGTTACTTTTACTTTGCTTGGCTTTTTTTCTCATGTGAATATAAATCTTAGCTCTGCATAAATAGGTGTTAACCTATATTACCCAAATGTAACTTTGTTAATATTAGATCTATCTGCCTCCCCTGGTCTGCTTTAACTCATGGAAGGCAAACAAGACTGCTGAAGACTTACCCATGTTTTCCCAGTGGGATTTACTTATATCTGGTGATTTGGCACACCGTTGTCCAGTTTTCTAAGTCAGGAAAGTGTGAATATCAGTGGAAATAGATTAGACTTTACCATGTGAAAACTAATTCTGTTGTCTTCTATACCCATGTCTTCAGTTCCTTTAACATGATTGAGTACAGCACAGAATGTTCTGATTTCCCAATTTTCAAAACTGAAATTACTTTTCCTTATTTGCCTGGCTATTAGTGCAAACAAGGGGAATGTTTCTTGCCACTATTATGTTATTTCTGAAAACTCTTAACATCTTTGATTCCTTTATCATTTTGTGTTTTAAGTATTCCATCAATACTTAGGTATTAACATGCTGTCCTATTTTTAGAGCAGTAATTTTGCTAACAAGTTACTTGTGTTTTGAATGAGCTGTGTGTCATCACCACGGAAATAGTACTTCACTAGAAATTCTAGTTAATAAAGCTTAACTATTTAAAAATGTTTCTTTTCTTCAGTATCTTTGTTTTGTTAGATAACTTTTAAAAACAAAGGTTCTTCTCAGATGTAGCTGTTAACACCTGTTTATTGTACTTTCTTCCTGTATGGATGATTTGCTGTGCCAAGGTGAGGTTAAGGTATGGGATGGGAAAAGGGATTAAATAGGGTTATATTATGTTATGTTTATCCTATGATAATATAAGGAGCCCATAGGAAAGACATAATACTAACAGGTTGAAATACAATATAGTACACTCTTCTTTGTCAAGAGGCTTGTTATTCTACTGGCAGTTAGACATCTATATATTTTGCACTCTTTTTTTTTATGTCATGGGGGAAAATGACAAGGAAGTAAGCTATTGTAAAGGATTTATTTGAGAAAGTTACAGGGTATGGTCTAAGGATCCAATCTCAGTATTAATGACCTTTTCCTGTCAAGAGGAAATTAAATTATATTCAGTACATTTAATTTGCTAAGACCTAGAAGTTTAATCACTAAGAACTTATATCTTTGAACAAAGATGATTGTATCACAGTCATGCTAGATAATTTCTCCGTATAATTTCTTTTGCTCGTCATTCATTTGCTTATTGATATCCATATTTTATCTCTAGCTCACTATTCTTCAGAGTAGAGTTGAACCATAAAATACTGCTATTACATAAAGGAACCCACAAGTCTAATGCAAGAAGGAGGGAGAAAGAATAGAAAAGATAGCTCACTTTTGTTTTTTTGTATGTTTTTTGAGAAAGGGCAAAAAAATCAAGCCTCACGTGAGTAAAATTATGTCTACGCAGAAAAGCTTAGCAGCTATTAGTATGACTGGCTCTTAGCATTTATTTGAAAGGGAGTGCTATTATTATTGTAGCTTGTGTTGTAATTTTTTTTTTTAATGCAATCCATCAAGTAACAGGTCAGACTGTTAAGACTCTCTAAGAGTTTAAAAATTACATTTAAGGTTATGTTTGTTACTGGAAACAATTAAGCATCAAGAGACATGGTCAAATAAATGTAGCCAAATATTTGTCTACTATGTAGACATGATAAAAATGAGGTAGATATGCATATTCAAATACAGGGAGAGCTCAAAATATTGATACATTATTAAATGAGAAGAGTAAAGTACAAAGTATGTATAATGTAATCCCATTCTTTAAAATTTAAAGGATATGTTTGCTGACATATACAAAAATATTTTTGTAGAAGGATACACAGGAACCTAAACATAGTTTTATGGGCTTTTTGAAATTGTAATCATATGTATCTACTACTAAATTAAAATACATAAACAATTAAAGGTACCTTTATGTAACGAAACATTGGAAGGAGGTCTTTTAGTTTCAGATCTGTATTTTGTCCTTGGAAATAGTAGAAAAGGCAGTAAGAATCTGTGTTATATTTCTTATTGTAGGCAATGTTCTTAAATTCAGAAAACTTATTTAAAACAGAATTACTTTTTCCTAGGATTTCCACTTGAACAGAGTTAATTTGGAAGAGTCTTCAGGAGTGGAGAATTCCCCAGCTGGTGCTAGACCAAAGAGAAAAAACAAGAAGTCTTATGATTTAACTCCAGTTGATAAATTTTGGCAGAAACATAAAGGAAGGTAAATAAGAAAAACAATAAGTAAAAGATTCACCCCCTAAAAAGATATGCAGATGTCATATGACTTAATGGGTTTATTAAAAAAAAAATCAAAATAGGTCACAGTGGTTCATCTACACCATGAATAAGAACTGTAATTAAATAGTCTATGGAGCTCTGTCTTTATTGTTTAATTTCCTAGTTCTTATGTTGCTTTTGTTAGTTGTTTTGTGGGAGCCACTTCCCTTTTCAATAAGTTCACACCATATGATTTTATAGATTTTACAGATAGTCTTTCTGAATTTCATTTCTATCCGCATTGACCCTCTGCAGCACCATTTCTACCTTTCATTAAAATTGGTTTTTGTGATAGGGAAACATGAAGGTGTGATTTTCCTTTTTTGTTCCATGTTTGCCTTCATACAAACCCAATTTTAGATATCTGTGGAGAAAATACCTAAGCCTGAAAACAAGATTTATTCAAAGTACATTAGAAATAATAGGTGAAAATTTTTTAACAATTTGCCATGTGATTTATTATAGGTAGATATGCAGATCCCATGTGTTGCTATGACCCCTTAAAGTTGAGGTACTTCATGAGCTTAGTAACTGCTATAAAAGTTGTCTAGTGGTCATTATGGCTAGAGGAATCATTCTAAAAAACAAACAAAAAAATCATTCCTCTGAGAGAAAAAGAATGTTGCTCATCAACAATTATGGAAATACAATGTTATTTATTATAATCTGGACTATTTCAACAGTTACTGTATCTATCTGTCTATATATATATATGTATATCTCCCTGATATGGCTGTTCTTTTTGGTCTCATTTATGTTTAAAGAGAAGTAGGATATAGACTTGGTTCAATACAATTGGTTTTTTTGTATGCTTTATCTTTTTTTATTTATAACCTTTTTTTTTAAACACTGGAAAATCACATTGCTATAACAAAGAATTGTAGTTTCTCTGCAATGAAAAGTCACTATCTTTCTCTCTCTGACTAATGCAATTTTGGGTACTGTTATAATTTATTTTAACTTATTTTCTTCTCTTTGGAATCCTATATATAGTCTACATTTCCTTTTAGAATGGTAAAGTATAAGAATTTACATTATTTATAGAGGATGCAGGATATATTAAAGTTAATTTTAAATTTCACATTCCCTAATAGAAAAACAAAAGCTTAAGAAAACAATTTCTTTATTCATATATGGAAATTTTGAATATTTTCTTTAGACCATATGTTTAGGAACAACTTAAGAGGTCAGTTGAATAGTAAGAACTTTAATTTTTTGTTTGTTAGGTAGGAATAGCCCTCACCCTGAATGTCATGCTGCAATAGCAATGTGGGCACAGATGCTGGGAGACAGCATAGAGTTAAACAAGCTACTTAAATCTCTCTGAGCTTCATTTTCCTCATCAGTGAAATGTGGGATGATACTTCTACCTATCGTCCTATTTCAGGTTGTTGTGAAGATTGACATAATGTAAAGTAACTTGCCCCAAATCATCCAGCTTTCATTGGTAAAACCAGGCATAAAAACCAGTTCTGGCAGATTCTAAAGTCCCTGGTCTTAGCTGTCAGTAGTGTATATGTACCCCACCAAGACTGTGGTCAGAATTAAATGAGACAATAGAGACAGATTCTTAGCATAGTGTTTGTCATACAGTCAGCACTCAATAAATACAAGCAGTTATTATCGTCTGTTAGCCCTGAGACCTAAAGACACTAGAGATTTTAAGGATCATTTAGTTCAACCAGCACATTTTACCTGCTCACTGCAGTTTTCTGACAACATAGACTCTGCTGGACCTCTGTTAGGGCCTGCAGTTGTCATGTAAAACTGGACTGTGTTTCTCAAAATCCTTTCAGGAGCTTTTGTCATTTCTGTGCTGATCATTAGTGAAGTGTTATCAAGTGTCAGCGTGGAGGAAGGGGGACGTGACCATTTCTTTCTTAAAGGAGAAAAAGCTGGCCTCCCCTAAGGCTGTAGATGAAAAATACTCATGTTATAGCACAGGGAGATCAGCTCGGTGCTTTGTGACCACCCAGAGGGGTGGGATAGGGAGGGTGGGAGGGAGATGCGAGAGGGAAGGGTTATGGGGATATATGTATACATATAGCTGATTTACTTTGTTATGCAGCAGAAACCAACACAACATTGTAAAGCAACTATACTCCAGTAAAAATTAATAAAAACAAAACAAACAAACAAAAACTGGGCCCATGTTCTATTTTTACCAGTGGTGGTCTAGATATTGAATTTACAGAATTAAAAGATTTTTTTCACAGTTACAGTTTTTTTTCACAGCATGTAATATTTTTTAGTACATCTTTGTAGTTACATGGACCCTTTGACACTATATGTTAATTTGCCTGGTAATATTTAATTGATGTTTGATATACTGTGGTTTCTCTTACTTTGTTTTTCAGTCACTTAAATATCTTTTTATTTTTTCTAATAGTGTATAGGTGAAGAGAAAATGATACAGTTAATGAAAAGAATAGAAATAAAATTTAAATTTGTTTATATATATAAGTATTATGCATTTTAAAGAAATAGTATTTACAATGTAAATAGATATCACAAGGATATATAGTAGTATTTATCCTAAATGTTTTCTGCCTGTGTTATATATAATATACATTCAAATCTAAATGAATACATTTGAAATAATAATAAATCCTCATTGTATATATTTCAAAATTCACACAAAAATCAATCTTCTAATCTCATACTTATAGTTCCTCTTGTGCAATACTGTTTCAGTCCATTCCCAGAAGTTGCAGAATCAGTTCAGCAAGAACTAGAGTCTTACAGAGCACAGGAAGATGAGGTTAAACGACTTAAAAGCATTATGGTAAGATTCTGTTTACTTTCTTGGAAATATAGGGAAGCAGAAGGACATCTGGAGGGGGAAAGAAGTTAACTTTTTTTCCTTACAAAAATTCAAGGCCATTCATTGCTTTAATAACAAAAAAAATATATTCCCAACTTACATAAAAGATCTTTTTTAAAAAGAAATCTAAGTTCTAAGGAGAAGAGTGGACTCTTTAAAAAAAAAATATGAATTTATGATTTGAAAAAATATATAATGTGAGTATATTTTAGAGATACATGTTCCAGTGCTGCTCATTTTACTATATTTTTGATCTAGCTTCAAATTTGAGCTGTACTGTTTATTACTGTGTGACCTGTGGCAAGTCTCTGGGCCTACTTCTCTTTTCATTTTCTTTTTTTTAATAAATTTATTTATTTTTGGCTGTGCATGGGCTTTCTCTAGTTACGGCGAGCAGGGACTACTCTGTTGCGGCGCACGGGCTTCTCATTGTGGTGGCTTCTCTTGTTATGGAACACGGGCTCTAGGCGCATGGGCTTCAGTAGTCATGGCACGTGGGTTCAGTAGTTGTGGCTCGCGGGCTCTAGAGCGCAGGCTCAGTAGTTGTGGCGCATGGGCTTAGTTGCTTCACGGCATGTGGGATCTTCCTGGACCAGGGCTTGAACCCGTGTCCCCTGCATAGGCAGGTGGATTCTTAACCACTGTGCCACCAGGGAAGTCTCTGGGCCTATTTCTTTATCTGAAAATGCCAGCTGGTCCTTTTTTTAGTCATCCAACCACTCATTAGATTGGTGGTGACTAGAACTTTTCTATAACTGTCAAAAATGCAGATGCTTGCTCCTTAGAAGGGAAGAATTATTATCCTGGGTGACCAGAATCTTACTGTTTATCAGTGATCTTAGGAATATATTGATTTTCATGCTTGGGCTTGGGATTTCTGAGTAGTTACTGGGACCTTTTTTTCCTTCCAGGGACTAGAAGGGGAAGATGAAGGAGCCATAAGTATGCTGTCTGACAATACTGCTAAGTTAACATCAGCCGTTAGGTAAGTAGGCAGTTTATCCTCTTTGAAATCTTTCTGTTGATAAGAATTTATTTTGGAGGTTAAAAAATTGATTAATATTTTTCATGATAGGAAATAATAGTAATAGCATATACCTTCAGACTAAAGAACTAAATTGTGTTTTTAATATGTTCAAGCTGATTTAAGTTCCCTCCTTTTCATATAGCAGATCATTTGTTCCTTTTACTAGTTAGAATTGTATAATGGGGGTAATTTTGCCACCGAGATAGTATCGCTGATAAAGTAAGGTGAGTTATTGTTAATTTTATCATTGCTGCTATTACTTTATTAGCTAAAGTTTAAGCAGTATCTTTTTCATACTTTAAATGCCATCAAGGAGAGAGCGTTTCGTGTTTTAGAAATTTCACATTAATCTGATTTTATTCTAAACCTCCAAATTTTGGAATCAGAAAGTTAAATGGTAGAATAATGATATTTGGGAGGCAGGTTATTTTAAAATAAGAAGCATTTCAACTGTATTAAAGTGGTAAATACTGTATGTGTTCAAGCCTAGAGATTAAGTTCAGTTGATAGTTTAACATGTAATTTTGTCCCTGTTTTACTGTTCCAAGTATCCTCAGAGGAAGCAACCAGGTGTGTGTTTTATTAAAATTTATGTCATTTCCTTAGAGAATTTAATGGTTAATTTTCAATTTTTTGATACTTGTAGTTCTTTGCCAGAACTCCTTGAAAAAAAAAGACTTATTGATCTCCATACAAATGTTGCCACTGCTGTTTTAGAACATATAAAGGTAAATTTAGCTTTTCCTTCCCCACAATATAGCTACAATTTTTGTAGGGTTTTAGACTTTGTAAGATTCTTTCATATTCATTATCTTGTTGAGCCCTCACTGTAATGTTAAGAGATATAATTATTGAAGGCAGCATTATTACCTTCATTTTTGCAAATGAGGAAACCCATCCAGGAAGATTAGTGATTTGTCCAAGGTTACATGTTCAGTAAAGAGAAGTTAGCATCTGTGATATTTTTATTACATTTTATTGTATTACTTTGTTAATAGTAGACCTGTATCTAAACATCAGTAATACAGATTTAGACATCCCTTTTACTATAGTACTATCTAAAATATCTATTCATTATGTAACTTGGTTCTGAACTTTTTAGTTTTAGATTAGTCTGTTAGCATTATTGCTTCTTACTGTTACCTGCTATACTGTGATTTTGAAACAAATGTACTGGATATTCTGTATGTTGTTATCATAGTTCTTTTTTCTCATTACTTCATTCATGGTAACTCTGTATCAACTGGACTTAATCCATTCTTCAGTATTCTACTGTCATTTATTCTCTGGACATGGAACTGAATTCCAGTGACAGATTGATGATATACTAGAATGTGGCTATTACTGACCCCTACTTTCCATTTGAGATGATACATTTGAAAAAGCAATGTAAAAAAGCTGAATATGCTTGCTTCCTGTCCAAAGTATTGATAACAACTTGGATTTATGGAAAAGGGGATTAAATATTTTTCTTTCTTAATGATTTAAAAAGCCTTAGAGCATTAGAAAGGAGCTAATATAGATAAATAATGGACATTGTACAGCATAGAATTTAAACCTGCATAATTTCTGTTAAGCTGACAACCCGATTTTTTTTCCCCCACATCTTGATAGTGATGCTTGCTATTTTCATGTACCTACAGGAATAGAAACATAATTGAGCAATCTATAGATGATTTCTGCTGCTGATATTTTCACTTCCATATGTTGCATCTCTGTAAAGTGGGAAAATGCTGATCAAATTTTTTTTACCTGAGATCATTGTCTCCTGTGGAGATAATATATATAACCAGTAAAATGCAACAAAGAGCTATATTGAAAATTTACTTCACTAGGAAAGTAAAGGCTTTGCTTACAAGGCTAAATATGAAGACTGTGAATCTAATATAAAAAGTTAAACAAAAATGTATTGCGGAGCCTGTGCTCCGCAACAGGAGAGGCCACAACAGTGAGAGGCCCGTGTACCGCTAAAAAAAAAAAAAAAAAAAAAATGTATTGCATTAAAACAAAATATAGGTTCTGCTTTACATCTACTGAACTATAATTATGTAATCAAGATCTTATGATCCATTAAACAAATGTTTCTTGATTACGTGCTGTTTATGACAATTGTTAATAGTCCTGTATGTACCTTGAGATTTAAACTGTTCCTTGGATTTTTTTGACATATAGTTTTTTCATTAATTTTTTTCATTATTAAATGTTTATTAATACTTATATTTTACTTTCTGACTTCAGTTCTCACAGTTGTAAAACCAGGAAAGTGCCAAGCTTAGCTTCTACTTCCAGACTGAATTGTGTAACCCAAAGTAACTAATTATCATACCAATGGAAAGTGCACAGTTTCATCTTATTCATAAAACTTTACAAACAGTATCCTGCCACAAATTTATATGAATATACTCTAGGTCAGAGACTAGAGCTTATGGTTTGAGAAAATTCTGGTTAAAGTAATTTACTTACTCAATTATGTTAAGTGGCTCTGTAGGTGTTGTGCTGGGCCCTAGAGATTCTGTAATAAACAGGACAGACAAGTTCTTTGTTCTCTTGGAGCTAATATAGTAGTGACAACAAGCAAAGTAAGCAAATTAGAAAACAGGATAACGTCAGGCATTTAGGTGATATGAAAACACCAAATTAGGGTGATGTGATATGATAGACACTGGCTCAGAGGGCTGTTCTAGAGTAAGTGAAATCACCATCAAAGGAAATCACCTTTGATAAGGTGATGTTTTAATTGAGACCCGAATCACACGAAGGAGCCAGTTAATGAAAATTTCAGGGCCACGTATTCCAGGCAGAGTGACTAACATGTGCTGCAAAGGCCTCAAGGCAGGAACAAATTGTTTTGGAGGACCTAGAAGAAGTCTAATGTACTTATAGTGAGGAGAGAAAGAGTGATAGACTATGGGGTCAAGAGAAATAGGGATGATAGGGAAATAGTATGATGAGGTTAATGCCATGATCTGATTTATGTTTTAACAAGAGAATGGTCTGAGCTGTTTGAGGGATGGGTGAGTTCTGGAAGTAAGTGGAGAACTGGAAGATGGCTAGTATACGTGACTAGGTGAAAAATGGTGTTTTTTAAGGCAAAATTTGCCCACGAAGTTCTTTATGATGCTTATTTATAATTGTATATGAGTTTTTGAGAATCACTTTGTCCTAACAGATGCCGTCTGTCTGAGATACTTTAATAAGCCACCATGCCTGACCCAAAAATTCTGCCTTAAGACCTGGTTGCTTGGCTCTCTTTATAAAGGAACTTATTTCTTCCAGGGCTGCTAATTGTCTGGCAGAGCATCTTATGCTAAGAAACTAATTTGTCATTCAGTGTGTTAAATACTTGTATATAAAATCTACATATTTTGGAATAATTTTTGTGCTGTAACTCAAGGAAGACACCATATTCCTAGTAGGATCTGATATAAAGAAACTATAAAGGACATTATATATAAGGTCATTCACTTGCAGAGGGAAAATAATGTCATGTATAGAACACAATATTCCTGATTGGATCATTCTAGGAAACCCAATTAATAGTAGAAGTTTTTAAATCACAGATAAAGGAGCATATTTATTTTAACTACTTACATATAAATTATAGTTGTATTTAATAAGCCACATACTCTGAGTTATTCTGATATAAGAAATTCTATTAGGGCTTCCCTGGTGGCGCAGTGGTTAGGAATCCACCTGCCAATGCAGGGGACACAGGTTCGAGCCCTGGTCCGGGAAGATCCCACATGCCGTGGAGCAACTAAACCCGTGCGCCACAACTACTGACCCTGCTCTCTAGAGCCCGTGAGCCACAGCTACTGAGCCCGCGCGCCTAGATCCCATGCTCTGCAACAAGAGAAGCCACCCAGTGAGAAGCCTGCGCACCACAACGAAGAGTAGCCCCCCACTCACTGCAACTGGAGAAAAACCCGCGGGCAGCAACAAAAGACCCAATGCAGCCAAAAATTAAATAAATAAATAAATAATAAAAAAGAAATTTTATTAGTATAGAAAAATTGGGATGTCTTCTGTGAAGAGTCCTGTTTTAATGTTAACCATCTTTCTTAAGTTATTCTCCCTAGTCAAAACTAGCACGTAAATGCTATTGTTTCCATTTTTTCTCATTACTTCTAGTTATAAAATTTTTTCTTACAGTTTTTCATAATTATTAAATTTCCAGTTTTAAAATATTTACTTTTAAGTGGCATGTTTATTTGTGCCATTATTATGTTACACCATCTGCCCCTGGCTATATAATGTTAATAATAATTAAAGAAGTATTTTTCTCCATTATCTCTTTTTATTATTTTTAATTTTTATTGGAGTATAGTTGCTTAACAATGTTGTGTTAGTTTCTTGCTGTACAGCAAAGTGAATCAGTCGTATGTATACATATATCCCCTCTTTTTTGGTTTTCCTTCCCATTTAGGTCATTACCAAGCACTGAGTAAAGTTCCCTGTGCTATACAGTATGTTCTCATTAGTTATCTATTTTATACATAGTATCAATAGTGTATATATGTCAATCCCAATCTCCCAATTCATCCCACTCCCCCATCATCTCTTACTCTTTTCATTAGAATTTGTTGACCACCTCTTTGTAAACATTTATTCACCTGAGTAGTTACTAGTTATTATTAGCAAGAATATTATGACTTTTAATGCAGAGATCTCAGAACACTTCTCTTGGTATTTGTCTTTATTGCAATTTTGCATATTCTTTTGGGGTGTTCAGATTATAGCTGCTTCTTACATTTCTTTAGATGGTTTTCTGAAGCAGAATACCAGAAGAGAAGTCCTGGCAGTTATCCAGTAGTTAATGTTTCAGTGGAAAGATAGAAGGAGCACAGCAGTTTGCAACAAGTTTGGCAAATATTATCATGTAAATGTATTGATATTCTAAGGATTTTAGTGGCTTGGGTAGTTAACGTTGGTCTAATAGATTAAATTGTTGAATCCTCACTTGTTTAAAGTAAACCTTATCTTTTGAAACCTCTTTAGCAACTTTTTCATTTCTAATACAAATAAGCTTTTCCCCCACTTGCTGGTTGTTACAGAATGGATTCTGAGATTACTTAAATAATTTATAGACAAATTTTAATTTATTTTAATTATTGTTGTCTCACCTGCATAATCACACTGAATTAATTACTCTCTAGCGTCAGAAACCTAAGAAAAGGAAAAGTTAGCTAGCTGTGAGTCATAGTAGATGAGAGAGAGAAATGGCCTTATCTCTTTCCCCTAATGCTCTTACATCTGAATGCTCCTTCCTGAGGCAGCCGGCAAAGAATTAGCTGTTAATAAGCTGTTGTGGATCAAGGCTTCATTGGTGCTGAATATTAATTTTTGTTCTTCTTGTGGAGAAAGTTAAGAGGTACTGAATTAGATCTAAAGACATCATCTGGTCAAGCAAACATGTACTGCCTTAGGTCTACACTCTGAACAAGGTTTAGCCCTTGATAGCGATGCTAGGTTTTAACTGGAGCCCCTCCTTCAGGGGACTAATTTTTCTTTGGTTCAACTTCACTGTCTTTCTTAGGGGAAAATAAGCTTTCAAAATAAAGTAGAAACTGAACTGATCTTCACTAGTCAACACATCAAATTAGCTGATGCCCTCTATTCCCTTGGTAAAACAGTGGTTGCTGGCCACATTATTGACATGCTGACATTTGACAGCTAGTATGTTTGCAAGTTGAATTTTTTGCTTACCAAAGAGTTATTTGTATTTGATTCCAATCTGTTTATGTCAATGGTATGAGTAGGAAAAGAGGATTGTTTCTATAAAACTAAGTTACATGCCTTAGACTCAATGAAGATGGTGATTTAATTATTGCTTAATTTAGTAGCAGGTAAAAAAAAAAAAACACAAAAACTGTAAGACATTAGAAAATCTTGAAAAACACTAAACTTGCTTTGTAAATGTTTATAATTTTTTTTATTTCACTTCAAAGAAACAAACTAGAAGTTGTAGGTGATCCCTTATAGGTATGCATTATGCAAGAAAGAAAAAAATTTCAGTCAGTGAACCTCAGTACTCAAGGGAAAGGTCTTGGGTCTACGTCAAGATTGACAGACAATTATACATTTTAGACCTTAAGTTAAAAGGTAGTGCTTAAAATGTTTATATACAACACAAGTCCTTTTTTATTTTGTACATTAACTGACTTTGATGAACTGATCACTACTCTCCTGATCACAGTAGGGAAGAAATTTTACTGTACTATAAATCAGAACATTTCTCAGGCTGGATTTTGACTGATCTCTTTTAAATGATCTCTTGTCCAGTACACATACCAAGTGAATGTTCATATGACCTTGGTGTCTTTTCTTCAAGGCAGGGGAAAATATATCTTGTAGCAGGAAGTCCCCAGTGGACATACTGTCACTATCTTCTACCTCTTTTCATCCCAATTATGATTAGTCACTATAAGAACTTAAAGTTTTCTTTACTCCAAGTATGACCGAAGACAGCTCTTGAATGAGTGAAATATCCTTCAGTTTCTTACTCACTATGAATTTCTGGAGGGTACTTCCACATCCTCAAAACATAGTGTGAAATTACCTTTTCCTAGCTTTTTGCTCTCACTTTTCTTCCATGTTTTCATGAAGATGAAGCATTGTCATTTAGCAAGACTCAGTTTAATAGATTCATAAACGTTAAATTCATAGAAATAAAGACTTCTCAAAACTCAATAAAGGGGGCTTCCCTGGTGGCACAGTGGTTGAGAGTCCGCCTGCCGATGCAGGGGACACGGGTTCGTGCCCCGGTCCCGGAAGATCCCACATGCCACGGAGCGGCTGGGCCCGTGAGCCATGGCCGCTGAGCCTGCGCATCCGGAGCCTGTGCTCCACAACGGGAGAGGCCACAACAGTGAGATGCCTGCGTACCGCAAAAAAAAAAAAACTCAATAAAGGGAAAATGAACAACCCAATTTTTAAAAGGGTATAAGATTTGAACAGGGGCTCCCTGGTGGCGCAGTGGTTAAGAGACGCCCTGCCGATGCAGGGGACACGGGTTCGTGCCCCGGTCCGGGAAGATCCCACATGCAGCGGGGCGGCTGGGCCCATGAGCCATGGCCGCTGAGCCTGCGCGTCCGGAGCCTGTGCTCCGCAACGGGAGAGGCCACAGCAGTGAGAGGCCCGTGTACTGCAAAAAAAAAAAAAAAAAAAAAGATTTGAACTAAGATTTGACTAAAAAAGATACACGGGTGACAAGTAAGTTCAGTGTCAACAATCATTAGAAAAATACAACTAAAACAATAGTGAGATACCTCTATACATCTATTAAAATGTCTAAAATTTAAAATATTGATTCTGCCAACCTTTGGCAAGGATGCAAAAGAACTAGAACTCTTATATATTGCTGGTAGGAATATAAAATGGTACACCCACTTTGGAAAACAGTATATCTGTTCCTTAAAATGTTAAACACAAACCCATTATATACTCCAGCCATTCTACTCCTAGGTGTTTACTGAAGATACATGAAAGCATATACGTTCATTGTACATGAATATTTATAGCAGCTCTTTGTCATAGCCCAAAACTGGAAACAATCCAAATGTCTAGCAACAGGTGAATTGAATGAACAAATTATGGTATATCTATACAATGGAATATTCTACAATTAAAAGGAAGGTACTATTAATACATACAATATGTATTGCTGGATGAATCTCATAGTAATTGCACTGAGTGAAAGATGAATAGATGAATCTCAGAGTAATTACACTGAGTGAAAGAAGCCACACACACCAAAAAAGTACATAATCTAATTGCATTTATATAAAATTCATAAAAATGCAAGCTAATCTATAGTGACAGAAAGCAGGACATAGAGAAGGGTGTTGAAGGGCCAAAAGGAAAGAAGTACATTGAGAAAATTTCCTTGGGTGATGAATGATATGTTCAGTGTTTGGATTGTGTTCATGGTTTCATGGGTATATACATATGTTAAAACTTAACAAATTCTGTGTATTGTATGTCATTATACATCAATAAAAGTGAAAAATTCAAACAAGGCTTAGTGTTCATCTATTTCAGGTCATTTACAGATAAGAAAACAGATTTTAATTAAGTCATTGAGAAAGCCAAAGACTAATTTTGGTAATGTGGATTTTTGGCATTGTGTTTTAAGTGACATAGAATATTAAGAAACAGAATATGCTACGTAATTTGTGAGTGGGTAAACCCAGGAGTTTTTTACAGACTTTTCCCTTATAGGAATATGCAGTAGGTTAAATGCAGAGGGTAGAAGCAGAATTGAGATGAACAGTCAAATGTTTAAAATAAAAAGAGAGGACAGATGCATTCCTTACTTTTTTAAATAGATTTCTCACATTTTATTTATTTATTTATACCTTGACTTGTTCTACAGAATTTGAGGTCACTTACAATGACAACACATAGACTAGCAGACTAGCACCAGGGATATACAAATCAAAGTAGAAAGTAAAAAATCAAACATAGCCCTTATAATTCTTCAGTCCTGTAGCACCCACTTTCCAAAGTCCTTCTCGAACCTCCTGTGGAACTAGGATTTTCAAGATAGAAGGAACCGTGGGACAGAGTTTTTAGTAGATTCCACAAATTAGTGAGGTTTCTTCCTTGGTGAAATAAGGTTAAAAATAAAATTTACTGTATCCCCCCTCTTGGAGATTCATAATGCAGTATAATATACACATTTTATTTTTAAAAATTTATTTATTTTTGGCTGCATTGGGTCTTCGTTGCTGCACGCGAGCTTTCTCTAGTTGCAGCGAGCGGGGACTACTCTTCGTTGCATAGCATGGGCTTCTTATCGTGGTGGCTTCTCTTGTTGCGCAGCATGGGCTCTAGATGCGCGGACTTCAGTAGTTGTGGCTCACGGGCTCTAGAGCACAGGCTCAGTAGTTATGGCACACGGGCTTAGTTGCTCCACGGCGCGTAGGATCTTCCCAGACCAGGGCTCAAGCCCGTGTCCCCTGCATTGGCAGGTGGATTCTTAACCACTGCGCCACCAGGGAAGCCCAATATATGCATTTAAAAAACTTATTTAGCCAATATTTCTCAAACTCCGTTGACTTTGGAACACCTCTAGGGATTATTTCTTATAACCAGCTCTGAGAACTAACATTCTGCAGAACCTGTTTTGTGAAATATTCTTCATTTAGTCAGTGAAGGAAATAAGAAAAGAAAAGGTTAAATGTTCCCTAGTTAATGGCAGAGTTGGAACTCAAACTTGGAACTTTTTGTATTTTGTCTTGTTATCTCTTTACCATACCATTTATCATTGTTATTCAGTTTCAGTCCGGTTCAGTTTATCAGGTAAAGTCAAGAAATGTTTCATTTAAAGAAATGCCTTAAAGAATTTTGCATTCTTTTACCTGACTCCTGATACTGCCATTTTTGCTTTCTTTTCTCTATACTTATTGATCACCTACAATGTACAGTTCTGTAGATGGTTCTTATTTTAATCGAGTGAAAATATTTACACCCTGATTGTTATGTGAGTACTAGAGTACCTTTAAAAAATGTGTATTTTAAGATACTATGTAAATGAACGTGTTTTTACTACAGTGCCTTATAGAGTGCTATACACTTCACAAATATTTTATTATCAAACGTAGCATCCTCAGATCATGATTGTTGGCTGAAAAATATGAACATATGATGTATTTTTCTCCTTTTAAAGAGTACAAACTTCTTTTGTGCACTTGTATATCAGATAATTTAACATAATAGATTTAACATAATAGATTGTTAAATTATATCAGATAATTTAACAATCAGATAATTTAACATAATAGATATGTTCTCTCATTCTACAGAGGAAAACGAATCTCAGAGGTACTGAGTACATGACTTGAGACCAGCTGCCCGAGCCTGAACTTGAACTTTGGCTTTTGACTTTTAAATCCTGTACTCTGTCTACCCTGCTGTAGTTCCTTAAAACATAATCACCAAAAGTGTAATGAGAATGGTTTTGCTCTTTTATAATCCCTTTAGAGTAACCATGGGTTCAAAAGTAATGTAAACAAGCAAAAATTAGAAGTAGGGAACCCCAGTTGTCTTACTAAAATATTTGACCATTCAATGTGTTTATTCATTCATTTTTTTTTTTTTTTTTTTTTTTTTTTCCGGTACGCGGGCCTCCCACTGCTGTGGCCTCTCCCGTCGCGGAGCACAGGCTCCGGACGCGCAGGCCCAGCGGCCATGGCCCACGGGCCCAGTCGCTCCGCGGCATGTGGGATCCTCCCGGACCGGGGCACGAACCCGCGTCCCCTGCATCGGCAGGCGGACTCTCAACCACTGCGCCACCAGGGAAGCCCATTCATTCATTTTAAAAATACTCAGTGGGCCTAGTCTTTTATGTCCATGAATGCTTAAATAGGAAATGAAAATTTAGTGAACTTTTAAATTGTTTCATAAAACAAGTATACTTTTTAAAATAATGGATTTGTTTTAAAGGTCAGTTATGTTGAAATACCAATAAATACCTCAAGAAAAATTCCATGCTAGGGTTACTTCTTGACTAGTAGTGAACATGAATACATGCAAATATATGTATGTATTATATACTTTGTGTATTCATTGTCAATGTAAGACTACACTCCTAAAGCTATCTTTTTTTTTTGAAGCACGTGCAAAATCATATCTCTCTTGTTTTCCTTTGGTTTGAGTTATTTTATATAATATCTATGGAGAAGTAAAAGTGAAAGGTGTTATTATTCAAAGCTACACACATCTTCCCACGGTATTGCAAACACTCTTTATTAAATGTGCCCCTTTCTTTTGTTTTACATTAGATGCATGTCTTTTTTGGCTTTAGTTTTTTTTTAATTAATAGACTATTTTTTTAGAGCAGTTTTATGTTTGCAGGAAAATGAGTGAAAAGTACAGAGGATTTCCATGTATCTTCTTACCCACCTGTCCCCAGTTTCCCCTGTTATTAATCTCTTGCATTAATGTGGTACATTTGTTACAGTTGATAAGCCAATATTAATACATTATTAATACCAACTAAAGTCTGTAGTTACATTAGGGTTCACTCTTTGTGTTGTACATTCTGTGGGTTTTGACAAATGTATAATGACATGTATCCATCATTACAATATCATACTGTTCAACTGCTCTAAAATCCCCTGTGCTCCACCTATGTATCCGTTCTTCCTCCCCCTAAATCCCTGACCACTGATTTTTTACTGTCTCCACAGTATTGTTTTCCAGAATATCAGATAGTTGGAATCATACAGTATGTAACTTTTTCAGAGTAGTTTCTTTTATTTAGTAAAATGCATTTAAGACCCTTCTGTGCCTTTTCATGACTTAATAGCTCATTTCTTTTTACTGCTAATTAATATTCCATTGTCTGGATGTACCATAGTTTATTTATTCATTCAGTTATTGAAGGACATCTTGGTTGCTCCCAACTCTTGGCATTTTTGAATACAGCTGCTATAAACATCCATGTGATGGTTTTGGGGTGGACATAAGTTTTCAGCTCCTTCCAGTAAATATTTAAGAGCATGATTGCTGGATCATATGGCCAGAGTATGTTTAGAATTGTAAAAAACTGCCAACTGCCAAACTGTCTTCCAAGGTGGCTGTACCATTTTGCATTCCCATAAGCAGTGAATGAGAGTTCCTGTTGCTTCATATCTTCACCAGCATCTGGTGTTGCCAGTGTTGGATTTTAGTCATTCTGATAGGTACGTAGTGTGTCTTTTTTTTATATATGATGTCCTGTTTTTTGTACATACTTTATTTTTATTGAAGTATAGTTGATTTATATACAATGTCGTTTTAGTTTCATGTGTACAGCACAGTGATTCAGTTATATACACACTATTTTTCAGATTCTTTTCCCTTATAGGTTATTACATGTACATACTTTTATTATTTATTTATTTATTTTATTTTTGGCCGCTCCACAGCAGCATGCGGGATCTTAGTTCCCCGACCAGGGATCGAACCCACGCCCCCTGCATTGGAAGGGTGGGGTCTTAACCACTGGACTGCCAGGGAAGTCCCAAGTGTGTCTTATTTTAATTTGCATTTTTCTGATGTCATACAGTGTGAAGCATCTTTTCATACACTTACTTGCCATCTGCCTATCTTCTTTCGTGAAACGTCTGTTCAGGTCTTCGGCCCATTTTTAAATTGTATTTTGTTTTCTTAGTGCTGAATTTTAAGAGTTCTTTGTATTTGTTGGGGGGACGATTAGAATCCCTTAATGGATGTGTCTTTGCAATTATCTTATCCCAATCTATGGCTTGTCTTCTCATTCTCTTGGTAATATCTTTCACAGAACAGAGGCCTCTAATTTTAATCAAGTCCATCTTTTTAATTATTTCTTTCATGGACCATGCCTTTGGTGTTCTATCTAAAAAGTCATCACTATACCCAGGTCATCTAAATTTTCTCCTGGTATCTTGTAGGAGTTTTAGTTTTGCATTTACATTTAGGTCTGTGATCTATTTTGAGTCAATTTTTCTGAAAGGTGTTGGGTATGTCATATTCTTTTTGCATGTGGATGTCCAGTTGTTCCTTCACCATTTGTTGAAAAGACTTTCCTCCTCCATTGAATTGCATTTGCACTTCTGTCAAAGATTAGTCAACTGTATTTGTGTGAGTCTGTTTCTGTACTATCATTGATATATTTGTCTGGGTTTTTTTCACAAACACCACACTGTCTTAATTATTGCAGCTTTTAAGTTAAGTATTAAAATCAGGTGTTGTCAGTCTTCCATCCTTTTTTTTTTCCTCCTTCAATAATGTGTTGACTATTCTGGGTCTTTCCTGTCTCCTTATAAACCTTAGAATGAGTTTGTCAATATCCACCAAATAACCTGCTGAGATTTTGACTGGAATTGTGTTGAATCTATAGATCAAGTGGGAAGAACTGACATCTTGACAATAATGAGTCTTCCTATTCATAAATAAGAACTATCTCTTCATTTATTTTTTGAGTACTAATGAAAATGGTATTTCCTTTAATTTCAAAGTTCAATTGTCCATTGCTAGTATATTGGAAACCGGTTGACTTTTGTATATTAACCTTGTGTCCTACAATCTTGCTATAATCACTTATTAGTTCCAGGAGATTTTTTGGTGTTTCTTTGGGATTTTCTACATAGACAGTAGTGTCATCTGCAAACAAAGACAGCTTTATTCTTCCTTCCCAATCTGTATGCTTTTTATTTCCTTTTCTTGTTTATTGCATTAGCTAGGACTTCTAGTACAAGGTTGAGTAGGAGTGTGAGAGGGAACATCTTTACCTTGTTCCTGATCTTAGCAAGAAAACATCTAGTTCGTTTGCATTCTATTTTCTGAAAGAGATTGTAGAGATTTGGAATGATTTCTTTCTTAAATATTTGGTAGAATTCACTAGTAACTCACCTAGACCTGATGCTTTTTATTTTGGAAAGCTATTCATTATTGATCAATTTCTTTAATAATATAGGCCTATTCATTCCATAAGTGAGTTTTGATAGATTGTGTCTTTCAAGGAATTGGTTCGTTTCATCTAGGTTATCAAATTTATGGGCACAGAGTTGTTTAAAATATTTTTATTATCCTTTTAATGTCATGGGATCAGTAATGATGGCCCCTCTTTCATTTCTGATACTATTTATGTCTTCTCTTCTTTATTCTTAGTTAACCTGGCTAGAAGTTTTACCAATTTGATTGATCATTTCAAAGAACCAGCTTTTGGTTCCAGTGATTTTTCTCTAGTGATTTCTTGTTTTTAATTTCATTGATTTCTGCTCTGATTTTTATCATTTCTTTTCTTCTGTTTACTTGGATTTAATTTGCTGCTCTTTTCCTGGGTATATCTTTTGAGAGTTCAACACATTAGTGAGATAAAACTAAATGCTTCTGAGAGTTATGATAAAATAAGACATAATAGTTTACAGGTGCCATATAAACCTCTGTTTTCTCCAGAAATATTATAGATAAAGCACTTTTTTGTATTTCATTATAATAAGGTTGCTAATATTAGTATTTTAATATTTGTCATCTATAAAGATCATTTCATATACATTTAAAATTTCTTATTACATAGATCATTTTTGTTAGAATTTAAATATTTTTAGTAGGAGTCAATATATAAGATAAATTTATAGATTAAATAAACTTGTTTTCTTATTCTAAAACAGATTTAAGTCAGCTTCCACGAATAGCACATACAGCAAAAATCATGAAATAGAAACTCACAATAGTTTCTATATAGTTATAATTGTAATTCTCAAATTTGGCTTTGAATTTTCTGGCAACCACAGTAAAGAGATACGATTAAATTCTTGAAAATTTTCTCAGAAAGAATTTGTTTTTTATTCTAAGTAAAGTGTTCCTTCGTATTATGTTACAAAAGACATTGTTCATATTGGCCATTATCTAGAGTAAATTTAGTGATGTAACAACGCAATATTTTAATATCAGTTACTGTCATGGATTTTACATGGCAACTTAATGAACGTTAAGGGCATAATATTAAAATATAATTCATTGAGGGCAGTTTTATGAGTGACCAATGTAATAAAGTCTAAGTTTATACCATTCTAGTGTTTTTTTTCTTACACTAAGAATAGAATTTTTAGTATCTAAAGTGGAAATATTTTGCATTCTTTAAATAGTATAATAATATCACTTTTTTAAATTGGCTGGATTTAGATAGCAGAGAAGTTGAGGTTACACCTTCTGATTTGGGCCTGGAATGCTAGAAAGTCAGTGTTTTTGGTAGAGAGAAAAATGCATATATTTGGAAATGAGATAACTAACTAGTAAGGTTGATAACCTGTTGTAGAAATTGAAGATCCTAATCAATTCCTCACCTTGACAGTATACTGTCCCATCTCTGCACAGAAGTGAGGTAGAAGTATAATGATGAATTTTATTCAAGATTTGTAAGTCACTGTGGCATATGAGCAAATGCTCCAGAATAAATATTTTCAGCCAGCCGTGCTATAGAACACCTTAAATATTTTCATGGAACATCCAGTTTTAGTGCAACGTAATTTTTCATGTTAGCAAACCCATATAAACCCACTGGCATGAAATGCAGCAAAAAATATACCTAAATAACTAAAAATATATTAACATGCTATTGTGTTATATTATGAAAGGCAATTAAGTTTTAGAGAATTCCAGTCATCTTGTGGGGCACAAGCCATAAAATAATGAACAAATAGCTTAGTATAATCTAGACTTTATACTCTAGTGACATACAGACCACAGACTATTATAATACAGCATACAGAGGCCACTCACCTGGAGGAAGAATTATCCAAAACAGCCTTGAATGATGATAGGAACTGCACATTTAAAAAAGAAAGTAAAAACAAGTAAAGGCTAGAGTATAAAGGATCTTCAACTTAAGATTAGGTTATATCCTAAAAGTATAGTTCTAAGTTCATTTTAGCTTAAGGATATACTTTCCTATAGACATTAACATGGCAGATAGGTCCCTGTCCTACAAACCCTATTTAATTCATAATCTGGAATGTTTCAAATGTTGTGTTGCAGCAAAGAAGGGTTTATCATCCCCTCTGTCTCCTGTAAGAAGTACTGGTAGAAGAATATTTGGATTCTTAGTAGTGAAAGGAAGTAATAACTGTCTAATCCCTTCTTGTCTTTACTTTTACTGCTGACTAGGGAATAGAATTGGGGCTTGGAGAAGAAGGAAGGCCAAGAAATACCACTCTAATCTTTGTCATCACCTCAGTCTATGACCGAGGCTGTAGCTAGCAGTGAATAGGGAGTCCCAGAATGGTGGTACCTGTAGCTAGGGTAAACAGAGGAATGGTAAAAGAGAAGGAAAAATATCCCCCACAGTTGTAGGAAGGAAAAAGGAATTCCTTTCATGTCCTGTATGGGTCATCAATAAATCTTCCTACGTAATGGGTTCTCAAAAGGCAAGAAATGCATACTACTTACACATCCGGAATGACTTGAGGGTTTTTAGAAGTGTCCCTTCTTTTGTTCTTTTTAAACCCAGTAGACTATTGGCTGTCACCAGTCAAAAAATGTGCCATACCCACAGACATATATATAACACTTTACACTTTATTTCAAATTAACAAAATTTATAAACAGTTACAGGTAAATGACAATTCAGTACATTTAGTTGGATAATATATATAAAATGCATATATATGTGGTTAATTTGATGTGAATGTTGACACAGTGCACTGAGAAATGAAAAACATCATGCTGATTGTCCACTGATAACTCTGAAATTGGGAGAAAAACACTAGAATTTTTTTTTTTAAATCAGATTCTTCTCTTAGCTCTTCTAAAGGGATTTTTAGGAAATTCATAGCTCTCAGAGTTTATATTCACTAGATATAATTTGTATTCCATATATAGTCCTTTATTTTTCTGTAATATTCCCTCTCGATAATTTATTCTTGATATTTATTGAAGCTACCAAAAATCTGTTTATTATCTTGACCTTGTTATTTTGTTTTATAATTTTAATTTGTCTATTTTCCCTGTAACTCTTGTTACCCAATTTTTGTCCTCTGAATCCATATTGTAGAAGAATAATCAATCTTTGGGACAGAAGTTGTTTCTCTCAGTATTTTCCCTTATTTCAAGAAAGTGAAAAAGGACCGACCTATAGATATTATGTCTCTGGACAAAGTAACCTTTTACCACATATATGTAAATTATGTGTATTACCAAAAAAACCCCAAATATATACTAATTGACACATATACTTTCTTCCATAAAGCATATACAAAGGAAGCAATAAGTTGTTCTTGAGGAAAATGTAATTTTCCCTACTCTTTATCTGTGGTGTACATTGGAGTCTGACCTGGATTTGAATCTCAACTCTCTTCTACTTCTACTCTGGTAACCTTGAATAAATTTATGTTTCTTTGTGTCTGTTTCTTCATCTTTAAAATGGGACTAATAATTCCTAGCTCAAGTGTTATCTGGAATATTAAATGAGATAGTCTAAGTTTGTAGTTTTTAAACACTGTTCTCTGGTACCCTAGAGCTCAATAGAGACATTTAATGGGTAACTTGTATCTTTATGTTTAGGGTTCTGCAGAAGATTTGGTTTGAAAAAGAGGGTCCTAAGGTTCTCTGTTTAAAAACATTTGAGGGCTTCCCTGGTGGCACAGTGGTTGAGAGTCTGCCTGTGAGCCCGTGAGCCATGGCCACTGAGCCTGTGCGTCCGGAGCCTGTGTTCCACAACGGGAGAGGCCACAAAAGTGAGAGGCCCGTGTACCGCAAAAAAAAAAAAAAAAAAAATGTTTGAAAGCCATAGCTGTAAGTAAAGTGCCTTGCACATAATGGATACTGAACAGATACTAGTTCTTTCATGCAGGTTAGAAAATCTCCACTCCTTTCTCTCCCACATGAGGCTCCCTTCCAATCAATATATTGAAATGCTATGTTGTTTTTCTTTAACTCCTTTATTGAGATATAATTCACATACCATACAATTCACCTATTTAAAGTGTACAGTGGTTTTTAGTATATTCACAGAGTTATGCAACCATAATCACAATGCAATTTTAGAACATTATCATCACCTTCAAAAGAAACTCTACCCATTAGCAGTCGAATTAACTTGTTTTTGAATTCTTTCCATTGTTAATTAGAAGTTAAACTAGGGGTAAGTTAACACATCAAGAAGAGCAAAATGAATCTAATGTCTGTACCTCCATAAGTCAGTGAACCATGTTTCTTCATTGATTTATGTAGGTACAGACATTAGATTCCATTATGGCATTTAGCCTACTTAATTTTATATATTAAGTCACTAAAGACTTGATTCTTTACATTTTTCACTTCTAGAAGTTCATTTATTTACTTTTATAACTTTTAAAGATGACTACTTGATCTGTATATGTCCTGCTCTTAGCTTAGACGTTCAACAAATATTTTATCAAGTACTTGTTATGAGCCAGGTGCTGTGTTAGACTCCTAGGGTTAAACAATTAATTAGACACACTTTAAGGAGTTCACAGTTTTAGAAGGGTAACAGGTGAACCAAAGACAGTAATATGGTGTGATTATTATTATGGAGAAGCGTACAAAGTGCTGTCAGTACACACTTAAGGGATTAATAAATTCTCCCAGTGAAGAAGATTGGGGGAGAGGCAGGAAAGGGAAAGAGCAGAGACTGAAGAGTTACAGAGACGCTGCAAAGAGGCTGGACCTTGAAAAATGAGTAGAATTCACTGGGCAGGTGATGGAGGAGAAATACATTCTAAAAAAGCTAAGAGTATATAACCCAAGCCTAATCCTTGAGGATTAAAAGCATACATTACGAAAGTCAGTGAGTTAATTGATGTGACTAGAGGGAACTGAACCTAGTGAAAACAGAAAAGTTGGCTGGAGCAGATTGTGAGGGCCCGAAAGTCAGCCTAACACCTTATTTTATCACTTTCCCCCTTCCATTCCTAGCTTTACTCTACAGATAATTAGCCTTTCCCAATCTAATATTTATGTTAACATAGTTCCTACTACTATTATCCTAGTTCCCCAGGAGTTATCTTTGACTTTTTTCACTAGCTTCCTTCCCATATACATTCTCATGTTAATTATTAAGTATCTGTCTCTTCCTTTCCATTCACACGGTCACCACTATTTTCTCTTTCCTAGGATCTCCTTTCTATTTTGTTCATTTTTGATATTACATTTTTCCATTCCTAGGACTTTACCTCTCATCTACTTTGTTATTCAAAGTAGCTTTATACAGTAGTTAAAATGGTTCCTGTATCAGGGAATCTGAAGAATATGAAGAGCCATTTATAAAAAGGAAAACTCTGACAGAGTTTATTAACTCTTATCTAGACTTCACTAATAAGGAAGTTCTCCATGTACTGGTTATATTGAGTGAAAACAAGGGACAGAAGAGTATAGTATATTACCTTTTGTGGCAGAAAGCAGAGGGATCTTAGGGTATAGATACTATTTGCACAGAGAAAGTGAAAAACTATAGGAGAAATAAAGAATATCCAAAGAAGCAGGTGGAAATTGGGTGGAAAAGGACAGGAGTGAAGACAAGTCTCAATGTATTTACCTTTTTATGTTGTTTGGATTTTCAAATAGAATATTTCATCTGTTTAAAGCTCTGGCCTTGTGTGCCACTGCAGGGGAGTGGGATTGAGGGACTCTGGTTGATTGCGTGTTGCCTCATATATGAAATCACTCCTGAGTCTGCCACTCAGATCTGTCCACTCTGATTATGCCTTGGTATGATCCCTTTAACTGAAATGAACTCTGTCTATCCATGTCCCCAAATCACTTTCAAAACAATTCAAAACTCATCGCTGCCTTCTCCACAATTGGTTAATTATTTCATTCTATCATCTGAACTTAATATATTTATTTATATTCTATATTTACATTTTGGTTCTTTGTTGGTATCTCATAAGTATTCTCATTTATTTCATGAATGGTTTCTACTTAGATTGGTAATACCTTCAGTAGTAAAGCATGTTCTTTTCTCTCTTGTCTTATTTGAAGCATAATTTAATAGATACTTGGTAATTTTTATTTACCTCGGATTATCCTAACATGTTAATTTCATTTGGATAATTTTAATCAACGAATTTTAAATTAGAAAAGCTGCCATACAGAAAAACTAAGTTTGACTACTTTTCCATTATCTAAACTTCAAAATATTAAGTAGGAAAATATTTTATTTAAAAACCATTGAAAATAATTAGGGTAACTTTCCGGTTAAGTTGAAAATATCTGAATTTACTCACCAAAAAAGTAAACATAACACGACCACTTGACATTAATTTGCATGGAATACAGTGTTATTTGTATGCTAGTTACTAATTAATACAATAATTGAGATTTGTGTGATTTTTTTTTTTTGTCTTTGCTAATATATGACATGCAGAGTTAATTCTGAATTTATAAGTAAAATAAGATAAATATAATAGTCAATCTATCATTTTTTTATATTAACAATGTCAAAAGTAAGAAACTTTAAATTCTACTAGGAAATGAACATTTGTTTTTCAAATTGATCATAGAAACTTGTAAGCTGAGAGTCCTTTAGTATGTTTTTATTACTTGATGTATTCTAATCAGACACTTATTTTGAAACAGGCAAGAAAATTGGATGTATATTTTGAATATGAAGAAAAAATAATGAGCAAAACTACTCTGGATAAATCGCTTCTAGATATAATATCAGACCCTGATGGTATGTACCATGAATTTGAGGTTAATGTAAGTTTTACTTCTGATGAATCCAGCATTTTCAATTTGAGTAAAATCTGAATAGAATCATTGTTTTTCTCACAAGCTTTGCTATTAATGAGATAATTAAATGAGCTCTTTCCTGTTGAGAAATTTGTAGCATAGCAGTTACTAAGGTAGAAAAATGATTTACATTTTATTTTATTGAACTTTTCTTTGATGGTATGTAAGTGCTTTTTTGGGGGGAGGGAGGTATTTAAGCACTTTTTATATTCATTTGTTTAAAGTGATACATTTAAAGCTCAATTTCTGCTGGCTCAAGGAAGATTTGAAGGTAAAGTATTCAAAGCCAGCATCTCTAAGTGATGCAGTTTCTAATTACTTTGGTTTCACCCTAAAGAGTTTCCTAAAACGATGTATCTAAAACTGAGTTTTGTTTTAAATATTTAGGGAATTCACTTTTTTTAAAACACCTTTATTGGAGTATAATTGCTTTACAATGGTGTGTTAGTTTCTGCTTTATAACAAAATGAATCAGCTATACATATACATATATCCCCGTATCTCCTCCCCCTTGCGTCTCCCTCCCACCCTCCCTATCCCACCCCTCTAGGTGGTCACAAGCACCGAGCTGATCTCCCTGTGCTATGTGGCTGCTTCCCAATAACTATCTACTTTACATTGGTTAGTATACATAAGTCCATGCCACTCTCTCACTTTCTCCCAGCTTACCCTTCCCCCACCCTGTGTCCTCAAGTCCATTCTCTACGTCTGCGTCTTTATTCCTGTCCTGCCTCTAGGTTCTTCAGAACCTTTTTTTTTTTTTTAGATTCCATATATATGTGTTAGCATACAGTATTTATTTTTCTCTTTCTGACTTACTTCACTCTGTATGACAGTCTCTAGGTCCCTCCACCTCACTACAGATAACTCAGTTTCATTTCTTTTTATGGCTAATATTCCGTTGTGTATATGTGCCACATCTTCTTTATCCATTCATCTGTTTATGGACACTTAGGTTGCTTCCACATCCTGGCTATTGTAAATAGAGCTGCAATGAACATGGTGGTACATGACTTTTTTTTTTTCATATATGGCCTTTATTATGTTGAGGTAGTTTCCCTCTATGCCCACTTTCTGGAGAGTTTTTATCATAAATTTGTGTTGAATTTTGTCAAAAGCTTTTTCTGCATCTATTGAGATGATCATATGGTTTTTCTTCCTCAATTTGTTAATATGGTGTATCACATTGATGATTTGCATATATTGAAGAATCTTTGCATCCCTGGGCTAAATCCCACTTGATCATGGTGTATGATCCTTTTAATGTGTTGTTGGATTCTGTTTGCTAGTATTTTGTTGAGGATTTTTGCATCTATATTCATCAGTGATATTGGTCTGTAATTTTCTTTTTTTGTAGTATCTTTGTCTGGTTTTGGTATTAGGGTGATGGTGGCCTTGTAGAATGAATTTGGGAGTGTTCCTTCCTCTGCAATTTTTTGGAAGAGTTTGAGAAGGATGGGTGTTAGCTCTTCTCCTAATGTTTGATAGAATTCACCTGTGAAGCCATCTGGTCCTGGAAAGCTTTTGTTTCTTGGATGATTTCTTGCATCTTCTCGATCTTTGCCTCCATTCTTTTTCTGAGGTCCTGGATCATCTTCACTGTCATTATTCTGAATTCTTTTCCTGGAAGATTGCCTATCTCCATTTCATTTAGTTGTTTTTCTGGTGTTTTATCTTGTTCCTTCATCTGGTACATAGCCCTCTGCCTTTTCATCTTGCCTATCTTTCTGTGAATGTGGTTTTTGTTCCACAGGCTGCAGGATTGTAGTTCTTCTTGCTTCTGCTGTCTGCCCTCTGGTGGATGAGGATATATAAGAGGCTTGTCCATGACTCTTTTTGAATTATGGTTTTCCCAGGGTATGTGTCCAGTAGGGGGATTGCTGGGTCATATAGTAGTTCTGTTTTTAGTTTTTTAAGGAACCACCATACTGTTCTCCATAGTGGCTGTATCAATTTACATTCCCACCAACAGTGCAAGAGGGTTCCCTTTTTTCCACACCCTCTCCAGCATTTATTGTTTGTAGATTTTTTGATGATGGCCATTCTGACTGATGTGAGGTGATACCTCATTGTAGTTTTGACTTTCATTTCTCTAATGATTAGTAATATTAAGCAGCCTTTCATGTGTTTGTTGGTGATCTGTATATCTTCTTTGGAGAAATGTCTATATAGGTCTTCTGCCCATTTTTGGATTGGGTTGTTTGTGTTTTTGATATTGACCTGCTTGTAAATTTTGGAGATTAATCCTTTGTCAGTTGCTTCAATTGCAAATATTTTCTCCCATTCTGAGGGTTGTCTTTTGGTCTTGTTTATGGTTTCCTTTGCTGTGCAAAAGGTTTTAAGGTTCATTAGGTCCCATTTGGGTTTTTTTTTGTTTTTATTTCCATTCCTCTAGGTCAAAAAAGATCTTGCTGTGATTTATCTAATAGAGCGTTCTGCCTATGTTTTTTTCTCTAGGAGTTTTATAGTACCTGGTCTTACATTTAGGGTTTTAATCCATTTTGAGTTTATTTTTGTGTATGGTGTTAGGGAGTGTTCTAATTTCATTTTTTTACATGTAGCTGTCCAGGTTTCCCAGCACCACTTATTGAAGACACTGTCTTTTCTCCATTGTATATTCTTGCCTCCTTTATCAAAAATAAGGTGACCAGGGCTTCCCTGATGGCACAGTGGTTGAGAGTCCGCCTGCCGATGCAGGGGACACGGGTTCGTGCCCCGGTCTGGTAAGATCCCACATGCCGCGGAGCGGCTAGGCCCATGAACCATGGCCGCTGAGCCTGTGCGTCTGGAGCCTGTGCTCCGCAACGGGAGAGGCCACAACAGTGAGAGGCCCGTGTACCACAAAAAAAAAAAAAAGAAACAAAGAAGGTGACCATAGGAGCGTGGGTTTATCTCTGTGCTTTCTATCCTGGTCCATTGATCTATATTTCTGTTTTTGTGCCGGTACCATATTGTCTTGATTACTGTACCTTTGTATTGTAGTCTGAAGTCTGGGAGCCTGATTACTCCAGCTCTGTTTTTCTTTCTCAAGATTGCTTTGGCTATTCAGGGTCTTTTGTGTTTCCAAACAAATTGTGCAACTTTTTGTTGTAGTTCTGTGAAAAATGCCATTGGTAGTTTAATAGGGATTGCATTGACTCTGTAGATTGCTGTGGGTAGTACACTCATTTTCACAATGTTGATTCTTCCAATCCAAGAACATGGTATATCTTTCTCTCTGTTTGTATCATCTTTAATTTCTTTCATCAGTGTCTCATACTTTTCTGCATACAGGTCTTTTGTCTCCTTAAGTAGGTTTATTCCTGGATGTTTTATTCTTTTTGTTGCAATGGTAAATGAAAGTGTTTCCTTAATTTCTCTTTCAGATTTTTCATCACTAGTGTGTAGGAATGCAAGAGATTTCTGTGCATTAATTTTGTATCCTGCTACTTTACCAAATTCATTGGTGAGCTCTAGTAGTTTCTTGGTAGCATCTTTAGGATTCTCTATGTATAGTATCATGTCATCTGTAAACAGTGACAGCTTTACTTCTTTTCCGATTTGGATTCCTTTTATTTCTTTTTCTTCTCTGATTGCTGTGGCTAAAACTTCCAAAACTATGTTGAATAAGAGTGGTGAGAGTGGGCAACCTTGTCTTGTTCCTGATCTTAGTGGAAATGCTTTCAGTTTTTCACGATTGAGGATGATGTTTGCTGTGGGCTTATTATGTTGAGGAAAGTTCCCTCTATGCCTACTTTCTGGAGGGTTTTTATCATAAATGGGTGTTGAATTTTGTCAAAAGCTTTCTCTGCATCTATTGAGATGATCATATGGTTTTTCTCCTTCAATTTGTTAATATGGTTTATCACATTGATAGATTTGCGTATATTGAAGAATCCTTGCATTCCTGGAATAAACCCCACTTGATCATGGTGTATGATCCTTTTAATGTGCTGTTGGATTCTGTTTGCTAGTATTTTGTTGAGGATTTTTGCATCTATGTTCATCAGTGATATTGGCCTGTATTTTTCTTTCTTTGTGACATCTTTGTCTGGTTTTGGTATCAGCGTTATGGTGGCCTTGTAGAGTGAGTTTGGGAGTGTTCCTCCCTCTGCTATATTTTGGAAGAGTTTGAGAAGGATAGTTGTTAGCTCTTCTCTAAATGTTTTATAGAATTTGCCTGTGAATCCATCTGGTCCTGGGCTTTTGTTTTTTGGAAGATATTTAATCACAGTCTCAATTTCAGTGCTTGTGATTGGTCTGTTTACATTTTCTACTTCTTCCTGGTTCAGTCTCGGAAGGTTGTGCTTTTCTAAGAATTTGTCCATTTTTCCACATTGTTCATTTTATTGGCATAGAGTTGCTTGTAGTAATCTCTTGTGATCCTTTGTATTTCTGCAATGTCAGTTGTCACCTCTCCTTTTTCATTTCTAACTGTACTGATATGAGTTCTCTCCCTTTTTTTCTTGATGAGTCTGACTAATGGTTTGTCAACTTTATCTTCTCAAAGAACCAGCTTTTAGTTTTATTGATCTTTGGTATCGTTTCCTTCATTTCTTTTTCATTTATTTCTGATCTCATCTTTATGATTTCTTTCCTTCTGCTAACTTTGGGGTTTTTTTGTTCTTCTTTCTCTAATTGCTTTAGGTGTAAGGTTAGGTTGTTTATTTGAGGTGTTTCTTGTTTCTTGAGGTAGGGTTGTATTGCTATAAACTTCCCTCTTAGAACTGCTTTTGCTGCATCCCATAGATTTTGGATCATTGTGTTTTCATTGTCATTTGTTTCTAGGTATTTTTTGATTTCCTCTTTGATTTCTTCAGTGATCTCTTGGTTATATACTAATGTATTGTTTAGCCTGATGTGTTTATTTTTTTACAGTTTTTTTCCTGTAATTGATATCTAGTCTCATAGCATTGTGGTCGGAAAAGATACTTGAGACAATTTCAGTTTTCTTAAATTTACCAAGCCTTGATTTGTGACCCAAGATATGATCTATCCTGGAGAATGTTCCATGAGCACTAGAGAAGAAAGTGTATTGTGTTGTTTTTTTGGATGGAATGTCCTATAAATATCAATGAAGTCCATTTTGTTTAATGTATCACTTAAAGCTTGTGTTTCCTTATTTATTTTCATTTTGGATGATCTGTCCATTGGAGAAAGTGGGGTGTTATAGTCCCCTACTGTGATTGTGTTACTGTTGATTTCCCCTTTTATGGCTATTAGCATTTGCCTTAGGTATTGAGGTTCTCCTATGTTGGGTGCATAAATATTTCCAATTCTTATACCTTCTTCTTGGATTGATCCCTTGATCATTATATAGTGTCCTTCTTTGTCTCTTGTAATAGTCTTTATTTTAAAGTCTATTTTGTCTGATATGAGAATTGCTACTCCAGCTTTCTTTTGATTTCCATTTGCATGGAATATCCTTTTCCATCCCCTCACTTTCAGTCTGTATGTGTCCCTAGGTCTGAAGTGGGTCTCTTGTAAACAGCATATATATGGGTCTTGTTTTTATATCCATTCTGCCAGTTGTATCTTTTGGTTGGAGCATTTAATCTATTTACATTTAAGGTAGTTATCAATATTTATGTTCCTATTACCATTTTCTTAATAGTTTTTGGTTTGTTATTGTAGGTCTTTTCCTTCTCTTATGTTTCCTGCTTAGAGAAGTTCCTTTAGCATTTGTTGTACAGCTGGTTTGGTGGTGCAGAATTCTCTTATCTTTTGCTTGTCTGTAAAGGTTTTAATTTCTCCGTCGAATCTGAATGAGATCCTTGCTTGGTAGAGTAATCTTGGTTGTAGGTTTTTCCCATTCTTCGCTTTAAATATGTCCTGCCACTCCCTTCTGCCTTGCAGAGTTTCTGCTGAAAGTTCAGCTGTTAACCTTATGGGGATTCCCTTGTATGTTATTTGTTGCTTTTCCCTTGCTGCTTTTAACATTTTTTCTTTGTACTTAATTTTTGATAGTTTGACTAATATGTGTCTTAGCCTGTTTCTCCTTGGATTTATCCTGTATGGGAGACTCTGTGCTTCCTAGACTTCATTGACTATTTCCTTTCCCATATTAGGGAAGTTTTCAACTATAATCTCTTCAAATATTTTCTCAGTCCCTTTGTTTTTCTTTTCTTCTTCTGGGACCCCTATAATTCGAATGTTGGTGCATTTAATATTGTCCCAGAGGTCTCTGAGAGTGTCCTCAATTCTTTTCATTCTTTTTTCTTTATTCTGCTTTGCAGTAGTTATTTCCACTATTTTGTCTTCCAGGTCACTTATCCGTTCTTCTGCCTCAGTTATTCTGCTATTGATTCCTTCTAGAGAATTTTTAATTGTATTTGTTGTGTTGTTTATCATTGTTTGTTTGCGCTTTAGTTTTTCCAGGTCCTTGTTAAACATTTCTTGTAATTTCTCCATTCTATTTCTGAGATTTTGGATCATCTTTACAGTCATTATTCTGAATTCTTTTTCATGTAGACTGCCTATTTCCTCTTCATTTGTTTGGTGCGGTGGGTTTTTACCTTGCTCCTTCATCTGCTGTTTGTTTCTCTGTCTTCTCATTTTGCTTAACTTACTGTGTTTGGGGTCTCCTTTTCGCAGGCTGCAGGTTCGTAGTTCCCATTGTTTTTGATGTCTGTCCCCAGTGGCTAAGGTTGGTTCAGTGGGTTGTGTAGCCTTCCTGGTGGAGCGGACTAGTGCCTGTGTTCTGGTGGATGAAGCTGGATCTTGTCTTTCTAGTCAGCAGGACCACGTCCAGTGATGTGTTTTGGGGTATCTGTGACCTTATTATGATTTTAGGCAGCCTCTCTGCTAATGGATGGGGTTGTGTTCCTGTCTTGCTAGTTGTTTGGCACAGGGTGTCCAGCACTGTAGCTTGCTGGTCGTTGAGTGGAGCTGGGTCTTTGTGTTGAGATGGAGATCTCCGGGAGAGCTTTCGCCGTTTGATATTACATGGAGCTGAGAGGTCTCTGGTGGACCAGTGTCCTGAACTCAGCTCTCCCACCTCAGAGGCACAGGCCTGACACCCCACCAGAGCACCAAGACCCTGTCAGCCACACGGCATGTGGCAGGCAAAGTAATGGTCCTCCAAAGACACGGACATCCGCATCCCTGGAACCGCCTGGCTGGTGTGCAGCCATGGGGACCTGGAGCTGCTGGAGGGACAGGGCGGTGGCCTGAGGTGCACAGGGTGACCTAGTGTCCTCGGAGTCAGAGCCAGGCCATCTGCACCACCCGCACTGCCCAGCGCGCCAGGGATTCCGCCTGGGCTTGACAGGCGTCTGCACCCCAGATTCACATCTGAGGCCCCTGGGAATTCACTTTCAGAGAAACTCTGTAGACAATCCCTTTATATTTATCTAAATATATGTTTGTTAGATTTTCTTAAAACAAGATATAACTATTTGTACTTAGAAAATATAATCTAATCATTGTTTTCAATCATAATGATCATAGATCTTCACAGGATTTTAGCCACTAAAATTCTCTAGACTTTACAGGCTTAATAATTTCAGAAGAGTTTTCGATTCAAATCTCAGCTCTTTTGAAAAATGAATAAAAAGGATATAAGCTCTTTAGCTTATATTTTACATACAAGCTCTTCGAGTAAATAATAGTGTTTTTTGAGTTATAGTTTTGGTGTGACTTTTAGATTTTATATCACGTTGGAAAATAAGTTAAAAATTTTTTTTTACTTGTTTGTAATTAAAGGGTTCTATTCATAAAAGCTTCTGAGAAGGCATAGTATTTCTCACACTTTTAAAAAGTTAGATTTGTGGGGAGAACATAACATTTTGAAGATATGTGTACTTTACAATTAAAAATATGAAAGATACATCTAAGTCCATCACTTCAGAGCTATTCCTTGTTATTTACAATAAGTTTTGAGTAAAGTTGAAGCAATTAAGTGTGTTGATTAAAAAAAGCAATGAGAACCTTTCTTTTTCCTTTCCCTTACTTTCTCAAACCATTTATTATTAAAGGCATTAAGTAGAGCAGAGCAAGGTAGGCATTCATGCAAAGTAGCAGTGTAGTACCACTTCAGCCCAGAACAAGATGTCAGAACCTGAGCAGGATGAGAAGGGCATCCACATATCCGGTAGAGGGAGGGTTGGTAATCCAGCATGAAGTGTCAAAGTCCAAGTGAAGTGAGTGGAGTGTCCACATGTAGGAGCAGTTATAAGGGTATAAGAGTCCTATCAGATTAAGGGGGGTGACCCTGCATAGGACAGACCAAACATTGGCTCAGGTGGGGTGAGAATTATAGCCAGGCATGTGGGTGGGTCCATTGTAGAGAATCAGAGCCCAAGTGGAGGAGATAACGTCCATGCAGGCAAGGGGACAGTGGCAGAGATAAGATATTTGTTACATACAGGGGACTGGATAAATAAGTAAATATATCGGGTAATAAAAAGGGAGCCAGGTTTCCCACTGTCAGAAATGGAAGTTATAACTATGGAAATGAAGAAAACTACAATGAACCCTAGTAATATTGGATTGGAATTGGAGGTACTGATGTAGACTTGGTGTTTTTGTTAAATACTTGCCAAATAGAGAAATAAATATAGATATGCGTGTGTGTGTGTGTGTGTGTGTACACATATATATGTATTCCCTAACTCTGCCAACTGAGCAGGGCTAGGAGCCACAGTTCCCCAGTAGTAAAAATTTTAGCCTTATATATTCCACTTTTCACTAGGACTCATTGGAGTATGGTTGATTCCAGGGAGAGAAAGTACAAAATGAGCCTGAAACATTTTCTTGGGTCAGAAAGCAAGAAAAGTACTTAAAACATGATGGAACATGTCCAAAGGACCCAGACGTCAGCTTGAAGAGGCTATGCTCTGTGCTGCGGATATTAAAAGCACCAGCAGGAACCCACAGGCCCCTAAAACTCTGAGGGAGGGGAACCTGTCTCTCGTATCTTAGGAGCCATTGTTCCAAGAGCCTACAGCAAGCCCCATTCCTCTTTTTCTTTTTGTCCTCTAAGTGCTTCGTCATAATTGCAGGAAATACACAATGGAGCAGGGTACCTAAAGCCAAAGTTTTCTGGCTGGAGCACTAAAAAGGGAAGAAACTGGAAAGTACCAAGGAGATTGCAGAAGGAAGGAGCTCAGGAAAGCAACCCCATAAAGTTGTTTATGAATTCCTGGGCTCACCTCTGAGTTGTACGTGCATGAATCTGATCCTAAACAGCATTCCAAAGACTGAGAGGTGAAGGACTAGATGACCTCCAAGTTCCCATACTGGCTGCTGGGCAGTGGGACAGATCCCAGTAGCACTGCAAACATTTTAAAAATAGAATCCATGATGGAAACGGCTCACAGAGGCTGGTAGGAGCTTTGGCCTGAACCCGTCGAGGCTAATTACCTGCTAAAACAAAAATATCAGCTTTCTCCTAGTATTTAAACAAAACCCTGAATCCAGTAACCTACTTCAGTATATCTAAAATACAGTATTTATTTGTAAGCATGAGAATGTTTGAGAACCTGTCATTGATCTTTATTACCAGTCTTTGTCATATTTAGGGAGTAAGGATAATTTGAAGATAGAAAATCAATGGGTTATCAGTCAATATGTTTTGAAAAAATTATTCTTGTTTTTATTCTATAATAAAGTATAACAATTCTGAGTTCTTACGTATTGGGACACACTTTGAAGTGAGAGTACATATTGGTATTTGTTGAATAGTGAAACTGAATTACCCATGACCAGTGCCTATCACTTTGCATCGAAGTACACCCACTACTGAGGGGAAAATAAAAGGATTCCCTGGACAGTCTCGGGCTTTGGATAATAGAAGTAGTAGCTCAAAGGATGCACTGCAAGCAAGAAATTTCTCTGAAATCTTTTGTTTTGTCTTAAAATTTCAGGCAGATATAATCTGCATAATACAATGGTGTTTATTATACTATAGACATATGGTTTTTCCAAATCTTCATAGACCCTTCAGAAAGGGGAGAAATGTGGCTCCAGTTTCAAAAGTATGACCTTAGGCTCAGTTAGATGATTTTAGCCAGCAGGTTTTCATAACCCAGTACCTAACGGGACCATGCAACTGGTTTCCCAGGATAGTCCCATTTATATACCAGTTGTCCTTACATACTTATTACTAGCATCCCCCTTTTCATTTCAAAAGTGTACTGTTTTAGAATTGTATGATTATCCTACCTATACCTTTTTGAGTTTAGATCTGAAACATAAATCACAACACTATAGACAGTTTGGAAGATAGAATAGAGGTGCTTCCATAGCTTATCCCTGTAATCCCATAGTATTTAATCTTTTTCCATATCTGTGTTTTACATGGTTGTAATTTAGTGCCTATAACGTTAAATGATTTGAATCAAGAACCTTAGTTTGTCTTGTCACATTTATGTATGCCTTGAGATTATAGTGTTGACTATAATACATAACAACCAGAATTATGAAAGTCTTTTTTTCCTTATCTATTTTCCCCTTTGTAGCAGGAACTCCAGAAGATAAAATGAGGCTGTTTCTTATCTATTACATAAGTGCACAGCAAGCACCTTCTGAGGTATGTCCTCTGTATTCAGTTATTGGGAGGAAGGGAGAATACTCGCTTGTTTCAGAAAATAGAAGTAAAAATCACTGTAACCAAGTAATTACTTCATTCCTTCCTTTAAAAGAAAAACAATTTCGTAAGGCTAGTTCTATTTACCGCTGAATATTATAGCAGTATTTATTGTCACCAAGAAAACTATTTACTCATGAAATATCTCACCACTTTTAAGTTGTTAGAATATGAACTGAATTCATGACCAAAATTCTTATTTCTGGAAAATAACTATTCTAAACTAAGTTAACCAAGTTTGCTCTGCCTTTTGAAAGATTGATCTTATCATTTCTCATGATGTGATGATCCTAGAAGTTCCATTTCTTTGCGCTATAGCCACTAATACTTATTTTCCTTACAAGGAATTTTGCTTTAACCTAAAGTAAAAGTTTGGTAATATTTTGCTGTTGTTTTAAAACTAATGTCAAGGGACTTCCCTGGTGGTGTAGTGGTTAAGAATCCGCCTGCCAGTGCAGGGGGATATGGGTTTGATTCCTGGCCCAGGAAGATCCCACGTGCTGCAGAGCAACTAAGCCCATGCGCCACAACTACTGAGCCCTCAACTACTGAAGCCCGTGTGCCTATAGCCTGTGCTCCACAACAAGAGTCGCCACCACAGTGAGAAGCACCCGCACCACAATGAAGAGTGGCCCCCCTCACCACAACTAGAGAAAGCCCACGTGCAGCAACGAAGACCCAACACAGCCAAAAATAAACAAACATTTAAAACAAAAAAACTAATGTCCATTATAGAATATAGAGAAGTCACTTGGAGGAAAATATCTAAATTTCCAAAAGTTATATAAATAATGTATCAATAATTTCCTAAGATTAAACTTCAGATTCACATCTATCATTTGATCCATATAAAAATAAAGTTGAGAGACTGTATTGCAGTAAAAAAGCTACTTTTTATATCAGAATAAATTTCTAAGAATGATTGGAAAATCTATCTTCCTTTCTAGATTTTTTTATCACTGGAAGAGTAGATTGTGGGATATTTTGTTGTTTTCTTTTTCTGTAATAGGCCATCAATTGCTTTTGAGGAAAAAATTTTTTTTAAGTATGTAGAGGTAATACTGTGAAGGAAGACAGTGATTTTGCTATCAGTCTTGTTGCTGGGTTAGAGACCTGTTAACTCTTTCTAATGTTAACTTCGTATAATTTTACTGGATGAGCAACTAGCATAAGGAACTTGGGAATGACACCTAGAATGATATGGCTGTTGTAAACTCCTTTCCTTTGCTGGTAGCAATTATTTTTCTAATGTCGGTAGATTGTAAGGCTTCTTTTTGTTTGGCATGTTACAACAGCAAAGTACACCCAATATTTGCTTTAGATCAATTCTGCTTTATCCTAAGAATACATTTCTTGACTTTTATTTTAATTCAGTAAGGAAGTTCATTAGTCCCCCCCTTATCCAAGGGAGATATGTTCCAGGACCCCCAGTGGATGCCTGAAACCATGGAGGGTACCAAACGTTCCCCCCCCCACTACCATATATACTGTTTTTTTCTATACATACATACCTATGATAAAGTTTAATTTATAAATTAGGCACAGTAAGAGATTAACAACAACTAATAATAAATTAGAATAATTATAACAATATGATATAATAAAAGTTACGTGAATGTGGACTCTCTCTCAAAATATATTGTACTGTAGTCATCCTTCCTATGATGATGATGTGAGCTCATAAAATGCCTGCATGATGAGATGAGGTGAGGTGAATGACACAGGCATGGTGATGTAGCATTAGGCTACTATTGACCTCCTGACTGAAGGAGAATCATCTACTTCAGATGATCCTGTGTCATCAAGCCATGATGGTGTCGATTGTTAGATGTCAGGAGCAGATGATGTCAATGGTTGGGGCAGGACTGATCAGGAAAGCACAAGTTTTCATCACACTACTCAAAACAGCACACAATATGAATTGTTTATTTCTGGGCATTTCCATTTAGTATTTTCAGACCTCAGTTGACCACAGCAACTGAAACCATGGAAAGCAAAACTGCTGAAGGGAGGGGATTACTGTATAGTTTTCTTACTAGAAACATCTCTGTCATTAATGGGGGTGTTCCTTTAAGGGATTCTAATAGCCTATTTATATTTTCTTAGGAATATATGATTTTAAAACTTAATGCAGTTTCCCTTAATTTGACCACATTATTTTATTTCATTTATTTTTGGTAAGAATTATGTCTTTTCATAAGTTTAAGTGGTCATTAAGTGGCTTGACGCAAATTTTGACTACTGATGTAATAGCCCCCAAAATGCAAAGTAGTGAACGTCTCTGATTTGATGGTGAGCTTAAAAGTTTCTTTCTTTTAAATTTTTATAATGGAGTCACTGTGATGATAGGCTCCCGTGACATATCCGAATTCAACTAGACTTTACTCATCAGGAAATAAAAAAAGAAAAAGAAAGAAAACTACTTAAAAAGTGTAGGACACCTGCTGTTCAGTTAATAAATTTGGACCTCTGCAGTGAATATGAGATGGGATAACCTGAATCTGCAGGTCCCCTAAGTCAACATCATTCCCCTCATGTTTCCAATTTTGGAATATTCTTGATCAAGCCAGATCTTTCATTTAATGCTTATCCTAAGGACAAGCAATCTGTGTCAACAGTGGAGGAAAAACTGTGTTAGGCTTACTGAGGGATGACAAAATACTGTACTTTATAGGTGATTTGGGAGCCTATCAAAGGTAATTTTCATTATACGTGATTTTTATCTCATGCTCATTTGGGTACTCCCTTAAGATACCACTCCACTCTACTTAGGTGCTCATGCCTTTAGTCTAACTTTCTGATTAATCCAATGATAACAAACAAAATGGTCTCTTTCATGAAAGTAAAAGTTTTTGTCATATGATTCTTTTCTTATTTCAGGCTGATTTGGAGCAATACAAAAAAGCTTTAACTGATGCTGGATGCAACCTTAATGCCTTACAATATATCAAACAGTGGAAGTAAGTTTTATTTTATTCTTCAGTTCTTACCATTTAAGAGAGTACAATGGAAGTTGAGTTCCCAAGAAAATGGGAATGTTACTAAGAAAACTGAACAGTGCCTTGGTATTTTTTTTATTCAATGGCATAAATATCCCTTATCTCCCCCACCCTTTCCACAACTTTATATAAAATAGTGATGCCTTTCTTTCCTAGACATATTTTTTCCTATATTTTCTTCAAAGATGTGAGATGAGAAAGTCAAAGACTGAAATGTTGTGGGTCAGATGTCTCAAAAACATTTTTTAAATGTTTTAATTTCACTAATAATCAGAGAAATGCAGATTAATATAATGCAGAGATTTCGAAAATATTGTGCCAAGGATCCAGGAAAATTAACTGATGCATTTATACTCTACTATTAGAAATATAAATTGTCAAAATTTTGCTGGCTGGTATAAAAAGTTTTTTAAAAGAATAGCTTTGACCTAGCACTTCTCTTAAAAATTAATCTCGAAGAAGAAATTGGAGTTGTAAAATCTTAGAAGCGATTGTAATAATCGAATTTTGAAAATCAACCTGAATGTCAAGGATTGAAATTATGTCATTTCCACAGGAATGCAACTGAGTCATTAAAAATCATGTTGTGGACGACTTACTCTAATGACCATTGAGAAATGGCCATGTTATGTTACAAAGTGAAATATAGTTTACTATTCAATGATTTGTTTGATAAATAACTTCCTTTGTCTCAGTGACTAGGGACTCTTCTAGACATTAAGAATACAATAGTGGAGGGCTTCCCTGGTGGTGCAGTGGTTGAGAGTCCGCCTGCCAATGCAGGGGACACTGGTTCGTGCCCCAGTCCGGGAAGATGCCGCGGAGCAGCTGTGCCCGTGAGCCATGGCCACTGAGCCTGTGCATCTGGAGCCTGTTGCTCCGCAACAGGAGAGGCCACAACAGTGAGAGGCCTGCATACCGCAAAAAAAAAAAAAAAAAAAAACACAATAGTGGGGCTTCCCTAGTGTCTCAGTGGTTAAGAACCCGCCTGCCAATGCATGGGACACGGGTTCGAGCTGCGTGTCCCATGCTGCGGAGCAACTAAACCCATGCGCCACAACTACTGAGCCTGCGCCCTAGAGCTCACGTGCCACAACTACTGAGCCCACGTGCCACAACTACTGAAGCCCGTGTGCCTAGAGCCCATGCTCTGCAACAAGAGAAGCCACTGCAATGAGCAGCCCGTGCCCCACAACAAAGAGTATCCCCTGCTCGCCACAACCAGAGAAAGCCCATGCACAGCAACAAAGACCCAACACAGCCAAAAATAAAAATAAATAAAATTTATTTTTAAAAGAATACAATAGTAAACATGCTATGGAAGGCTCCTACTTTCACTGAATTTACATTTGTTTTGAGGGAACAATAAGTCAATAAGCAAACAAATGAACAGAGTTCTGTTAAACCATATTCACCATATTAAGTGATATAAAGAAAATAAAACTAAGTGATAAGATCTTAATTTGTTGAGGTATTAGCTAAATTTGTTGAGGAGATCAGGGTAAGCCTCTGGGTAGGTAACACTTGAGCCAAAACTTAGATGACATTTTTTACATTACGATCCCTATTATCTAACCATTTATCCATCCATTTGTGTGTGTGTGTGTATGGACATACACATATATACATATAACTGCATAGCTAAAATTCTGTTCACTTAAATGCTAATAGTGGGTAACTCTGAGTAGTAGAATTTCTTTCCTTTTGGGTTCTTTATTTCCAAATTTTCTACAACAGTATCTTCAGATTATTTCTTAAAATAATTTTTTTTAAGACTAGAGGATGGAATATGCTTCTGATCTCAAGTGTATCAAAAAATATGCATAGAAGAGAAATATACCAAGTTGTTAACAGGTATATTGCTGAGTTATGATTGCATTTTATTATCTATATTTCTGTTTGGTTTTTTTCCAATTTGCTTTTATTTCACTGTTTTCTTATTTTTGGAATTTTATTTTTTATACAGCAGGTCCTTATTAGTTATCTATTTTTTACATATTAGTATATATATGTCAATCCCAATCTCCCAATTCATCCCACCACCACCACAACCCCCCGCCACTTTCCCCCTTTGGTGTCCATACATTTGTTCTCTACATCTGTGTGTCTGTTTCTACCCTGCAAACCAGTTCATCTGTACCATTTTTCTAGGTTCCATATATGCGTTAATACATGATATTTGTTTTTCTCTTTCTGACTTCACTCTGTATGACAGTCTCTAGATCCCTCCACGTCTCTGCAAATAACTCAATTTCGTTCCTTTTTATGGCTGAGTAATATTACATTGTATATATGAACCACATCTTTATCCATTCGTCTGTCAGTGGACATGTAGGTTGCTTCCATGACCTGGCTATTGTAAATAGTGCTGCAATGAACATTGGGGTGCATGTGTCTTTTTGAATTATGGTTTTATCTGGGTATATGCCCAGTAGTGGGATTGCTGGGCCATATGGTAATTCTATTTTTATTTTATTTATTTATTTATTTTTGCTTTTTTTTTTCTTTTTGCGGTACGTGGGCCTGTCACTGTTGTGGCCTCTCCTGTTGCGGAGCACAGGCTCCGGACGCGCAGGCTCAGCGGCCATGGCTCACGCTCCTAGCCACTCCACGGCATGTGGGATCTTCCTGGACCAGGGCACAAACCTGTGTCCCCTGCATTGGCAGGCAGACTCTCAACCACTGCACCACCAGGGAAGCCCCTATTTTTAGTTTTTTAAAGAACCTCCATACTGTTCTCCATAGTGGCTGTATCAATTTACATTCCCACCAACAGTGCAGGAGGGTTCCCTTTTCTCCACACCCTCTCCAGCATTTATTGTTTGTAGACTTTTTGATCATGGCCATTCTAACTGGTGTGAGGTGATACCTCATTGTAGTTTTGATTTGCATTTCTCTAATAGTGATGTTGACCAGCTTTTCGTGTGCTTCTGGCAATCTCTATGTCTTCTCTGGAGAAATGTCTGTTTAGGTCTTATGCCCATTTTTTGATTGGGTTGTTTGTTTTTTTTAATATTGAGCTGCATGAGCTGTTTATATATTTTAGAGATTAATCCATTGTCTGTTGATTCTTTTGCAAATATTTTCTCCCATTCTGAGGGTTGTCTTTTCGTCTTGTTTGTAGTTTCCTTTGCTTTGCAAAAGCTTTTAAGTTTCATTAGGTCCCATTTTTTTATTTTTGTTTTTATTTCCATTACTCTAGGAGGTGGATCTGAAAAGATCTTGCTGTGATTTATGTCACAGAGTGTTCTTCTTCTTCCTATGTTTTCCTCTAAGAGTTTTATAGTCTCCGGTCTTACATTTAGGTCTCTAATCATTTTGAGTTTATTTTTGTGTATGGTGTTAGGGAGTGTTCTAATTTCATTATTTTACATGTAGCTGTCCATTTTTCCCAGCACCACTTATTGAAGAGACTGTCTTATCTACATTGTATATCCTTGCCTCCTTTGTCATAGATTAGTTGACCATAGGTGCATGGGTTTACCTCTGTTTTTGTGCCAGTACCATATTGTCTTGATTACTGTAGCTTTGTAGTATAGTCTCAAGTCAGGGAGTCAGATTTCTCCAGCTCCGCTTTTTTCCCTCAGGACTGCTTTGGCTATTTGGGGTCTTTTGTGTCTCCATACAAATTTTAAGATTTTTTGTTCTAGTTCTGTAAAAAATGCCATTGGTAATTTGATAGGGACTGCTTTGAATCTGTAGATTGCTTTAGGTAGTATAGTCATTTTCACAGTATTGATTATTCTAATCCAAGAACATGGTATATCTCCATCTGATTGTGTCATCTTTCATTTCTTTCATCAGTGTCTTATGGTCTTCTGAGTACAGGTCTTTTACCTTTACCTCCTTAGGTAGGTTTATTCCTAGGTATTTTATTCTTTTTGTTGCAGTGGTGAATGGGATTGTTTCCTTATTTCTCTTTATGATCTTTCGTTGTTAGTGCATAGGAATGCAAGAGATTTCTGTGCATTAATTTTGTATCCTGCAACTTTACCAAATTCATTGATTAGCTCCCGTAGTTTTCTTGTGCCATCTTTAGGATTCTCTATGTATAGTATCATGTCATCTGCAAACAGTGACAGTTTTACTTCTTCTTTTCCAATTTATATTCCTTTTATTTCTTTTTCTTCTTTGATTGCCATGGCTAAAACTTCCTAAATTATGTTGAATAATAGTGGTGAGAGTGGGCACCCTTGTCTTGTTCCTGATCTTAGAGGAAATGCTTTCAGTTTCTCACCATTGAGAATGATGTTGGCTGTGGGTTTGTCATATATGGCTTTTATTATGTTGAGGTAGATTCCCTCTATGTCCACTTTCTGGAGAGTTTTTATCATAAATCAGTGTTGAATTTTGTCAAAAGCTTTTCTGCATCTCTTGAGATCATATGGTTTTTCTCCTTCAATTTGTTAATATGCTGTATCACATTGATTGATTTGCATATATTGAAGAATCCTTGCATCCTTGGAATAAATCCCACTTGACCATGGTATATGATCCTTTTAATGTGTTGTTGGATTCTGTTTGCTAGTATTTTGTTGAGGATTTTTGTGTCTATATTCATCAGTGATATAGGTCTGTAATTTTCTTTTTTGTAGTATCTTTGTCTGGTTTTGGTATCAGGTTGATGGTGGCCTCATAGAATGAGTTTGGGAGTGTTCCCTCCTCTGCAGTTTTTGGAAAGTTTGAGAAGGATGGGTGTTAGCTCTTCTCTAAATGTTTGATAGACTTCCCTGTGAAGCCATCTGGTCCTGGACGTTCGTTTGTTGGAAGATTTTTAATCACAGTTTCAATTTCATTACTTGTCATTGGTCTGTTCATATTTTCTATTTCTTCCTGGTTCAGTCTTGGAAGGTTATACCTTTCTAAGAATTTGTCCATTTCTTCCAGGTTGTCCATTTTATTGTAATAGAGTTGCTTGTAGTAGTCTCTTATGATGCTTTGTATTTCTGCAGTGTCCATTGTAACTTCTTTTTCATTTCTAATTTTATTGATTTGAGTCCTCTCCCTCTTTTTCTTGATGAGTAGCTAAAGGTTTATCAATTTTGTTTATCTTCTCAAACAACCAACTTTTAGTTTTATTGATTTTTGCTCTTGTTTTCTTTGTTTCTATTTATTTCTGCTTTGATCTTTATGATTTCTTTCCTTCTACTAACTTTGAGTTTTGTTTGTTCTTTCTCCAGTTCCTTTAAGTATAAGGTTAGATTATGTATTTGAGATTTTTCTTATTTTTTGAGGTAGGCTTGTATTGCTATAAACTTCCCTCTTAGAACTGCTTCTGTTGCAGCCCATAGGTTTTTCATCATCGTGTTTTTGTTGTAATTTGTCTCTAGGTATTTTTTGATTTCCTTTTTGATATCTTCAGTGATCTCCTGGTTATTTAATAGCATACTGTTTAGCCTTCATGTGTTTGTGTTTTTTATGGTTTTTTCCCTGTAATTGATTTCTAATCTCATAGCATTGTGGTCAGAAAAGATGCTTTATATGATTTCAATTTTCTTATATTTACCGAGGCTTGATTTGTGACCCAAGAGCTTATCTGTCTTGTCGAATGTTCCATGTGCCCTTGAGAAGAAAGTGTAATCTGCTGTTTTTGGATGGAATGTTCTATAAATATCAATTAAATCTATCTGGTCTATTGTGTCATTTAAAGCTTGTGTTTCCTTATTAATTTTCTGTCTGGATGATCTGTCCATTGGTGTAAGTGAGCTATTAAAGTCCCCCACTATTATTGTGTTACTATCAGTTTCCTCTTTTATAGCTGTCAGCAGTTGTCTTATGTATTGAGGTGCTCCTGTGTTGGGTGCATATATATTTATAATTGTTATATCTTCTTCTTGGATTGATCCCTTGATCATTATGTAGTGTCCTTCTTTGTCTCTTGTAATAGTCTTTATTTTAAAGTCTGTTTTATCTGATATGAGAGTTGCTACTCCAGCTTTCTTTTGATTTCCATTTGCGTAGAATATCTTTTTCTATCCCCTCACTTTCAGTCTGTTATGTGTCCCTAGGTCTGAAGTGGGTCTCTTGTAGACAGCATATATATGGGTCTTGTTTCTGTATCCATTCAGCAAGCCTGTGTCTTTTGGTTGGAGCATTTAATCCATTCACGTTTAAGGTAATTATCAATATGTATGTTCCTATTACCATTTTCTTAATTGTTATGGGTTTGTTTTTGTAGGTTCTTTTCTTCTCTTGTGTTTCCCACTTAGAGAAGTTCCTTCAGCATTTGTTATAGAGCTGATTTGGTGGTACAGAATTCTCTTAGCTTTTGCTTGTCTGTAAAGCTTTTGATTTCTCCATTGAATCTGAATGAGATCCTTGGTGGGTAGAGTAATCTTGGTTGTAGGTTATTCCCTTTCATCACTTTAAATATATCATGCTACTCCCTTCTTGCTTGTAGAGTTTCTGCTGAGAAATCAGCTGTTAACCGTATGGGAGTTCCCTTGTATGTTATTTGTCATTTTTGCCTTGTTGCTTTCAATAATTTTTCTTTGTCTTTAATTTTTGTCAGTTTGATTACTGTGTGTCTCGGCATGTTTCTCCTTGGGTTTATCCTGTATGGGACTCTCTGCGCTTCCTGGACTTGGGTGGCTATTCCCTTTCCCATGTTACGGAAGTTTTTGACTATAATCTCTTCAAATATTTTCTCGGGTCCTTTCTCTCTTCTCCTTCTGGGACCCCTATAATATGAAAGTTGTTACGTTTAATGTTGTACCAGAGGTCTCTTAGGCTGTCTTCATTTCTTTTCATTCTTTTTTCTTTATTCTCTTCCACAGCAGTGAATTCCACCATTCTGTCTTCCAGGTCACTTATGCATTCTTCTGCCTCAGTTATTCTGCTATTGATTCCTTCTAGTGTATTTTTCATTTCAGTTATTGTGTTGTTCATCTCTGTTTGTTTTTTAATTCTTCTAGGTCTTTGTTCTTTAATTCTTCTAGGTCTTTGTTAAACATTTCTTGCATCTTCTTGATCTTTGCCTCCATTCTTTTCCTGAGGTCCTGGATCATCTTCACTATCATTATTCTGAATTTTTTTTCTGGAAGGTTGCCTATCTCCACTTCATTTAGTTGTTTTTCTGGGGTTTTGTCTTGTTCTTTCATCTGGTACATTGTCCTCTGTGTTTTCATTTTGTCTGTCTTTCTGTGAATGTGGTTTTCATTCCACAGGCTGCAGAATTGTAGTTCTTCTTGCTTCTGCTGTCTGCCCTCTTCACTGTGTTCTTATGATAAGAAAAAAGCAGACAACAAACCTTAGTTTAACAAAAGAAACCGAAAACTGTCTTTTCTAATTTTTATAACATATACACTTAAATATTTGGCTGTGTCGTATATGTCATTGTGTTTTACATTATGACTTATGTGGAACTCCCTAATCAAATATTTGGTGTTAAAAGAGGAAAGGCAGTCTTGGGCATCATTTTACATGGTTACAAAGTATTCAATATATAATTTCTAATTTGTAACATTCTTTCTAATTATAAGGGTTATATCAGTTTATTGAAGAAAATTTTAGGAAACTCAGAAAGGTATAAGGAAAGTAAAAATTTACCTGTAGTCTCCCCATTCAGAGTCTACTGTAAACCGTATTGTTTATCCTTCTATATGCATATTACATATTTATATTTTTAATCAGGAAATCATTATTATAGATGCAGTTTGTATTCTAGAGTTCCAATTACTTTCATTATGCCAGTTTTTCATCGTCTTAAATACAGCTGACCCTAGAACAACTTGGGGGTTAGGGACGCCAACCCTCTGCACAGTTACAAATTGAAGTATTACTTTACAGTGGGCTGGCCCTCTGTATCCCTGGTTCCACATCCATGGATTCAACCAACCACAGATCATGTAGTACTGTAGTATTTATTGATACAAATATGAGTATAAGTGGACCTGCATAGTTCAAACCCATGTTGCTCAAGGTTCCAGCTGTAGTCTCCAATGGTAGTACTTAGTGTTTCCGTGATATTCAGCCATATAAATGTAATATTCTTTATTTAACCCTTTATTACTTAGAGATAGATAGATACATATTATTTATATTTAGATATTGCTATTTCTGGTGAAAAATAAATTTTTGTTAAAGACAGAAATTCCAGCCTACTGCTGAAAACAGCTGATTCAAATCCTCCTTTCAGAACAAAATTGTGTTTTTTTGTTTGGGATTTCTCTAATGGTATCAGCAAATTTTGTCCAGGTTGAAATAGAATATTGAAGCATTTCATCTTCCACATCTTAGTGATTCCCATTCTTTTTTTACTCTCATAATGTTTTCTTGTATTTAGGTAGGGTTTTTTTTCCATTTACAAAAGCATTTGAAATGATAAGGAATTATAAAAGAATATTGATGCACATAAAAATGTTTATGGCATGCTATTATTAAAATGTTATAGAACAGTATGTACAATATGATACTAATTTTGTTTTTAAAGTATATATGTTGTGTATGCATATGTTCAAACATTAGAAGAATATATGCCGAAATCCTAACAGTGGTTACTTCTTAGTGGTAGGGTTCTTCTGGGAGCATTCTGTTTTCTGGATTCTCTACAGTGAACATATTCCCAGAAGGAAAATATTTTTTAAAACATAGCTAAGTGCCATAATTTTGCAGAGCCATCAAGAATTCTATAGTTTAGTTAAAGACATTCTAGACATTCATTTAGAAAGATTTGAAAATAAATGACTATATGCAATTCAGTATAAAAGTGTATATGTAACTAAAAGGAAATATCATTGAGTAGTAGCATTAGAATAGTGTTAATGAAGAAAGTGGTGGTTTTGAGCTGAATCTTAAAAGGAAATGTACAGTTTTTTATTGGAGAAGACAGTGAGTTTATACCCTCAAAGGACAGCATCCCAAAGACATGTGTCTGGGAATGAGAGAGTAAAGAATGTGGAGAATAGTAAAGAGACTAAACTTAATCAGTATGTGATTGTCCTTTTAAAACAGAAAGTCTCTGTTTCATGTTAATGATCAGATACTTAAAAAAGAAAAGAGAAATCCTGAAGTTTGGGGAACTAATGCATTTGTGTTTTTTAAAGAATTTCACTGTTTTAGTACCAGTTGCTCTCTACTTGAACATTATTTTTCATGGTTACAAATTATATAGTCAATGTTTGTATAATTGTTTCAGTGTTAATTTTACTGAAACACTGTATTAGTTGAAAAATTTCTTTTCAGAAACTGCATAGTAAAACTTATGGTTAGTCAGTAGATATTTTAATGCCATGATACTAAATGTTAGCTCAAATAATCAGTGTTTAAATACAACTTTCTTATGTCATAGGGCTTTTGCCAAGATGGCTTCAGCTCCTACCAGCTATGGCAACACTACCACTAAACCAATGGGGTAAGTATTTTTAATAATTCTGATTGAATAAGTCTGGTACTCCAGACCATAATTGGACTTTTGTGCCTTAAAAACACAGTGTGACACTTTGGATAAGAAAGTTTTCATTGTGATACAGAAGAAATGTCAGCATGCCTTTAGCTTCCATACGTAGTTTAAATTCTGTATTTTACCTGGTATGGCTTTGTATGCTTCCTTGTTCTTAAAACATTATGTTTGGGCTTCCCTGGTGGCGCAGTGGTTGAGAGTCTGCCTGCCGATGCAGGGGACATCGGTTCGTGCCCCGGTCCGGGAAGGTCCCACATGCCGCGGAGCGGCTAGGCCCGTGAGCCATGGCCGCTGAGCCTGCGTGTCCAGAGCCTGTGCTCCGCAACGGGAGAGGCCACAACAGTGAGAGGCCCATGTACCGCAAAAAAAAAAAAAATTATGTTTTTCATTTTCAGAAGATACATGAAGTTTAAAAACTGTTTTTATATCAATGTTGATAATATAGACTTGAAGCTAGACACTCAAGACCTAGCTTCAAGATGGAACTAGGCATACTGCTAAATGATAGAGAGGAAATCCTCAGGGCTGGGTATGACTTCTGACTTCAGAAAATCCTGTACAGTATGTGTGGTTTTCAGAGGAGCTGAACAAAATGATTCTAACTGCTCTTTTCCATACCATACTAGCTTCAAATTCCTAGCTTATGTTTTGGAGCTTAGAACAAAAGCATGAAACTGGAGGAAAACTGGTTTACCTACCCCGAGCTGCCAGTTTTAATGAAACAGTTTCCAAAAAGTAAAAGTACTTGGCCTAAGGCAGGGCCTTGTAAGCGCTTGGCAAAATGAATCCATTTGGCCTCACCTTCAGACAGTGCTGTGCAGGTGAGCCCACTAACTCCCTGAGAGTTACCTGGTACCTGGGAATTGCCTCAGAACTGTCCACTCCAACAGAGATAACTTTCTTTTGTTTTTGTTAAAGAAATGATTTCCATCCTGTCCATCTCTTCATTTCAGAGGGGAGTAGGACAAGATAGGAAAAATGAAAATATATTTGGAAAATTACTCTCATGCATTTAATGAAACAGACTTTCCAGCTCTTTGTCTTAAAATCTTGCTGAATCTTAAAAGCCTATTAGATTTCTTATGGATTTTGTAGTTGAGGATTTTAATAAAATGTGTTATAAGAAAACCTTGGATGATTTGAAGGCTTTCCCTAGCCTTCTTTTTTTTTTTAATTAATTTTTATTGGAATATAGTGCTTTACAGTGTGTTAGTTTCTGCTGTACAGCAAAGTGAATCAACTATACATATATCCTCTCTTTTTTGGATCTCCTTCCAATTTAGATCACCACAGAGCATTGAGTAGAGTTCCCTGTGCTAAACAGTAGGTTCTCGTTAGTTATCTCCCTAGCCTTCTAATATCAAAATGCAAGATTACCATTCTGTCCCACAAAGCATCCTTTGATTCCATGTGAGAGACTTTTTGAACCACAAATATAAAACCAATATGGCAAGTCATTTGTGTTATTTTTGTTGTTAAAAATTCAGACACTAAACAGTCTTCTGAGTTGAGGTAGAATTCATCAAGTATGTTGTGCTTCACATTTTTATATGATAGGTTTTGTGTATGAGGGGAGAAAGTATACAATTGCAGGATTAGGTCTAGCAGCTATGATATAGAGAACACAGTAACTTTTGACCTATTCGTAATACTTATAGACATATATGTTTTGAATATGTCAGTGTGTTTTGAACTCCTAAAGTGAGTCATCTGAATTACTATCTTTTTTTTTAATTGAAGTATCGTTGATTTACAATGCTGTGTTAATTTTTTCTGTACAGCAAAGTGATTCAGTTATATATACATACACATTTTTTAATATTCTAGATTACTGTCTTTAATTTATTGTTTTAACATTAAGCCAATCAGGAAAGCAAGGAATTCTCTTCAGTTAATAATTTGCTTAAATACTACAGCTAAGGCTTAGCAATTAAAATGTTTATATTGAGGGCAGCTCTCAATTTTTATATTTTATTAATATCGACTAGTCAGAAAGTTTTATTACTATTTTATTGTTAAATAAAATTGTGGCAGTGATGTCCTTGGAAGCAGAAATTCTCAGGTCACTTCTGTTCAGGTCACTTCTGTTTAGTAAAAACAAAGGTGGTAGGCACAGAGAGCATCAGCATATATTGTGTAATCAGACAAGTATTTTGTCTGTAACTGTAGAGATAATTTGTACTTAGTGCAGTCCTCTTCTTTTGCACCTAGTCTCTTATCACGAGTCATGAATACAGGATCACAATTCGTGATGGAAGGAGTGAAGAACCTGGTATTGAAACAGCAAGTAAGTACAATTGTTAGAAAACACACTGGTAGCTTTTGAATATAAATGTTGGCAGGTTGATTGCTCAGATAGAGCAGCTTCTACATATATTCAAGTACAAATATTAGGAATAAAATAAAATCAAGGGGTCCTTTACTGGTATATTTAAGGATGTGAGGGTGTTTTACAGGTATAGTTCACAACTCTGTAATTTTATGCTTTTTTTTTTTAATTTGCTAATTGGACTTTACTGACATTTTGATTTCCTTTAACTATTATCAGGTTTGTGAAAGTATATTAATTGAAAATAAATGAACTTAACCTTAGAATAATGAACTGTTACAAAAATGCATATCATTTAAGTTTAACATATATTAGGAGAATATTAATAAACTAATAGCCTTAATAGTTTAAAAGCCTGTGTAAATTAAAATAAAAATATTTTAAGTAGAATATATGTTTTGAAATAATGAACTATAGCTTGATTTCATACTTCATTTTAGAATAACAGTCTTAGTTTTAAACATAAGACATTTTTTAATGACTTTTGTATTTTTGTTGTTTTCTTGTTATTCTTATATATCGATATTTCTGCTTCAGAGTCATCATTAATTGATTTGGTTTCAAACTGGACTTGTTTTTAACTTTTTGTTATGGAAATTTTCAAATACACGTTAGTATGTCAAATACTCCTGAGCCCTTCACCAAGCTTCAATACTCAACATCATGCCATTCTTGTTTCATCTTCCCCACTTATATTTTTTTATTTGATTTATTTTTAACTGGGATATTTTAAGGCAAATCTGAGATATAATATTTCACACATAAATACTACAGTTTGTAGTGAGAAGGATTTTAAAGGCCAAATTAAGAAAAGAAACAGAGTTAATTATCTGTTATTCAGATCTGAATATTAAGTGTTTACTTACTTGTTTTCAGAATAAACTAGATCTTTTGTTTCTCTGAACTTCTTCCACACTTTTTATCTTTCTTATGATGTTTACCTGTGGTATTTTGTATTAACATTATTTATATTTTACTTCTTTTTTTTCCAGTTTTATTGAGATACAATTGATATATATTGTTTTACTTATTGATGGCAAAGAATTTTTTCCCCCATCTTTGAATTTTCCATAGCAGTTTGCAGAAAGTAGGTATTCAATTTTTGTTTGAATAAGTGAATAAGATTTTATTGTAAAAAAACGTGTAGTGTTAATAAAGAACAGTGAAAAATCCTAATTTGCTGTCTTTAACTAAAAGGCTGATTACTTCCTAGCTTTCCTTCAAAGAGATTCCAGATTGCTTTATTTCCTAAGTACTTGGGAAGACTTTTTAGCTTCATTATCACTCTTAGGAATTATTTTCAGTCCTTCCCATTCTGTCTCTCTTCTGGTAAGAGGCTACTACTAAATACTTAATCCACTTTTTTACTGGTTCACAGTACTTCCCTGAGTCAGTTTATCTTTACTCTCTTAGACTACTGAAGGTGAAGAGACATAAAAATAGGAGGTTGGGCACATTAGTGACCAACATACTGTACTTACAGTTTAACCTAGCACCTGTTAAAGAAAAAATTACTCATGACACTCATTAAAGTACAGTAAGGCAGACTTTTCAGGGGGACCATTGAGAAAGATGTTGGGACCATCACAATGGAGTTTTGAAGTCTGGGAGAGAGATTGGGCTTAAGTACAAATACAAAAGTGGGAATTTATAGCCAAGGAGCAGGGTGTAGGGAATCAGTGGTTGGAAAATTACCAAGAGGAAATATCAGGGATAAAGGGGGATCCTGGCTAAACCAACCTAACAGGATTCTTGCTGAAGGCAGACTAGTGTGATTGGACATCACCTGGGAGGTGGTAGAAGATGAGGAACCCGATGAGATACCGAGGGTGGTTAGATACCGAGGATGGAGGTGCTGGCTATAAACTGACTTTAGCAGGATTCTTTCTAAAATTGGACAATGCAGAGATGGACACAGAAGTCCATAGGTCGAGGCCCAGTTGAAAAAGTTCAAAGAGCCTGAGTAGAATCTCATCTAGGAGAGAATCTTTGTCATAGCACTCTATTTATTATCAACTATGGACAAGATGATTTCGTATGTGAGACAAAGGGGGAACCACCAGTTTCTAAGACTACGTCTGCCTTTTGCTAGATAGACTGGCTATTATATAACTACATATAGTTAAATTTAGTTTTAAGGAAAAGTACATATTTTACTTAACATGTCACTGTTAGAAGGAAATCCCAGTAGTAAGATTCCCTAAACAAAGGAATCCTTGTCACAAATAACTGATAGCATTGAGCAATTACAGGCTTTAATCTTTATTTATTTATGACTGCGTTGGGTCTCCGTTGCTGCGTGCAGGCTTTCTCTAGTTGTGGCGAGCGGGGGCTACTCTTCGTTGTGGTGCGCGGGCTCCTCATTGCGGTGACTTCTCTTTGTTGCAGAGCACGGGCTCTAGGCACACGGGCTTCAGTAGTCGTGGCACGTGGGCTCAGTAGTTGTGGCACACAGGCCCTAGAGCACAGGCCCAGTAGTTGTGGCGCATGGACTTAGTTGCTCCACGGCATGTTGGGTTCTTCCCGGACCAGAGCTCGAACCCATGTTAGCAGGCGGATTCTTAACCACTGTGCCACCAGGGAAGTCCTTGTAATCTTTTAAATGATCAAATTTACTTTTTGAACTTATTACCTTAGTGTCACATGATATACATCCCCAAATGATGCCTGTAAGAAGGGTCTAAAGTGATCGACTTAAATATTTTACTGTGCTAACACAACAGTGTGTTTTATTTAAAGTTAAGTTTATAAAATACAAAAACAGATTATCCTCTGTGACCTCAAATCCTTTTGCTTTTTTTAACATTGCAAATAACATACTGCTTTGCTTAACATTGCAAATAACATACTGCTTTGATATAGGCAGTTTCTCACTTACAGAAGTAAAATTTGAAATGACTGGTGGTTACCTCTTTCTATATCACATTTCTATCACCACTGCTAAGAGAGCCAGGCCAGTTTTTTAAATAGATGTTAATAAGACTTTTTAGGAAATATTTATTGATTTGGGGGACACTGGTTATTGATTGGGGGATAGTGGTTCATTATATATTGTGAAGTAAAAATAAAAGTCATTATAAAACAGTAAATTCAATATGGTCTTTTTGTTTTTGTTTAAAAAAAGAAAAAAATAGAAGATACTCAAGGATATATAACTAGGTTTTAAATGTTAGTTTTTCTAGGTGAGAGTATTCACCTCTGATTAATTCCATATGATAAATTATTAGACTTCAATTATGGAATCAAAAGAGTGAACATTTCTAATTGTTCTTAGTAAATGTTACCAAATTGCTGTCCAGAAAAGTTGTACCAATTTGCAGTGATTTACAGCACCTGTTTCTCTATATCCCGCCCAAACTTGGACCTGTGTGTATGTGTATGTGTGTAATCTTTGTAAATTTAATACTTTTAAAAAGTCTCTTGTTCTAGAAATATTTAAACTCATAGAAAGCCATTTTTAAAGTTACACAGTCCTAACGTTCTAAAATTTAGAGGAACTGCTACAGGTATATAGGGCAGGTTGGGAACTGAAAAAAATGTCAGGGAAGAGACTGGAAAAGATGAATTCTTTGTTTCACACTTGTAAAATTCTGTTTAATTCATGCCTCTTAAATCTCTAAGTATTTGTTTCGATTTTTTATCTGAATAAACATTTTAAGCTATAAAAACATTAGATAGAATAGGATGTCTTGTCATGTCCAGTTTTCTAGGTCACTTATAAGAGCCTTTTATACTTTTTTGTTTCTTGGGCAGCATAAGTTTTATGTATCACAAGTATTAGCTATCACATAAAACCGTTTGAATGATATTTGCAGATTTGAAATATACTTATGTGAGGATAATTGTACAAGAACGTGATGATGAATAATGTAGTACTATGTTGCATAATTTAAAAGTCTTCTATTTCACTTTCTTTGGCTTGTTTGCTTAAATAATCACTCTTTTAAAAATGAATTAACAACAAATAAATTGCAAGCAGTGGAATTCAGTAGATTAAAAAAGACTTAAAAGATATATCACCTAATTGCAATGTATAGCCCTTATTAACATTATAATTTGAACAGTGAAACTGTAAGAAATAAATTTATGGAGCAGGAAAATTTTGATACTGACTAGATATTGAGCTGTATTAAAAATATTTGCTGATTATTTTAGGTGCGATAGTAGTGTTATAGGGGTTTTTTTTTCTTTTAGGAGTTCTTATATTGTGGAGATATATATACTGAAATATTTATTGCTAAAATGATTTGATACTGGGAACTTGTTTTAAAACAGCCTAGGGAGTGGGGAATGAGAGTATAGATAAAATAAGAATTTGCCATGAGTTGATAATTGTTGAACCTGAATGATGGAAATTGATGTGTTTTATTGGGTCCAGGTAATCCTGTTTCTTGATTTTATTGCCATTAATATGCTATGGTTTTGGGAAAAAATACCACTTTATATATTTTATTCTTTCCTCATCTGTAAGATGTGGATGTTGGATTCACTCTGTAGATCCCTTCTGATTTATAATTTTTAAATTTTGGAAATAGATGATCCATCGTATTCCCCTTCCTCCTATCTACTTCACTGACAACTTTCCAATATCCACATACTCCATCTTATTCTTTACTTGGCTAATACAGTCTTCCAGATAAGTGTTCTCTTCAAGAAGGTACACATACTGCTTTTCATTCTTCAGGACTTTGATAATCAAGACAGCAGCGACTCTTGTCCCAACTTCACTGCCTAGTTCATCGTCAGAGTATCATCCCAAATCCAAGGCTACCCGGGGTGGGGCAGGGGCGGCGGGGGAGTTGGAAATAGTCACCATAGACCAGATGGCAATACAGGGCAACAAGTGGCTAATCCTAGGAGAATTAGAGGGGAAAAATGTTTTTAACTGTTTTGGATATAGGGCTGTATTATGTTTTTTAGATTGTCTGTTTTTTAATTTCTTTGCATATTTTATTTTAATTTTGTGTTTAAGCAATTATGCCATCAGAGACAAAAATTAGCATTGTTTTTATTTAAACTTTTCCAGTGACTAAAATCATAAAACGTGACTATGGTCATAAAACTATTAAGGATTTTTAGAAATTAATTTCTCACTATATTTTGTTTTCTCCCAGTAATATTTCTAGTTCATATATTTGAAATTTGAACATCTTGGAAATAGTGATCCTTAATTTAGGATATTCACATGTATGGGATTCTGTCTCTCAAATCTAAATAGATATAGAGGCTTTCTACTAATAAAAATTTAGTTAGTAACCTAGACAATAATATTTTTCATTTTATTTCTGAAACAGTTTCTAAAAACAATGAAATATATGCTTGGGAATTTTTAAAATAATGGGCTTTCATTTGATTTAATTTCTTTATACCTCTGTTATTGAGGTACACAATTTTTTTGTGTCTTTAAAGATGAGTGAACAGACCATTTGTTGAGTGAAGAAAATTGTGTGGTTTTGTTCTGCTGTTTTCTCTCTGTTAGCTGCCACAGTTCAGTTTTTTCAATTAGTAGAACTTAGTTATCTTAGATATAAATTATTATCAATATAAAATTCATTTTAAAATGATTAACTTAAGTCTTCATATAGGCCAGATAGAGCATTAGTTGATGACAGAGCTCTCAGAAGTTGTTTCCTGAAGTACTCTTTCTTAGGCCTTTAAAGACATTATGTATTTCCTTTATCATTCTCTACACTGCAAGTTTTCCTTAATGTGTGACAGTGTGTGAATTATTGTATGGTGTGGCAGTGGTAGATGACTCTTTTGGTGTTATCTGTTTGTAAAGACCAAACAAAAACGTAAAGAATCGTCTCTGGGCTCTTAAACTTCTGAACTGTACTGCTAGAAAGAAATTTTTCTTGTGTTATTTAATGACCTATTCACTAGCAGGCTTATCGTCAGATACAGCAGAGATATGAAATGCCAAGTAAAATTTAACTGTACCTTTTAGAAAAATCTTACTTTTATACTAAATGAAATATTCAAATTTCCAGTTATTTTCACGAATACAATAAAAGTAATATGACTCATATGGCTTTATCAATTATATAAAATCTTTTCTGAACTTTTCTCCATTGCACATATCTAATACCATAGTACAATTCAGAGAGCTAAACGGAGAATTCAAAGTAAATAGAGGGGCTTCCCTGGTGGCGCAGTGGTTTAGAGTCCGCCTGCTGATGCAGGGGATACGGGTTCGTGCCCCGGTCCGGAAAGATCCCACATGCCGCAGAGCGGCTAGGCCCGTGAGCCATGGCCGCTGAGCCTGCGTGTCCGGAGCCTGTGCTCCGCAACAGGAGAGGCCCCAACAGTGAGAGGGCCGCGTACCGCAAAAAAAAAAAAAAAAAAAACATAAATAGAGAAATGGATATAAAATTAATTTTAGTAAAATGTTATAATTTATAATGTTGCCTTGCTCCAGAATTCTTTTTATTGTTCCTGTTATGTTGCAAAGTACTTCATCTTTTGTTGGTGTTACTTAGAACAAATTTGTAACTGTAGTTTTTTCTTTTGAAAGCATTTTTATAGATTTAAATCTGTACCCAGTTATTCTTTAGAGAAAGTTATGGTTTAGACTTACATTCTTAAGTGAACAAACTCAAGTTTATTTGAAAGAAAACTTAAAAGGTAAAATTTTGAGCTCTCTTTTTCAAATTCTAAATAGAATTCAGGAAGTACATTCAGTCAGCTTGAACATTTGGTGCTTGTGTTTATATTAAGAAGTTCCTTGCCAACAAAAATATCAGAGAATAATGAAATAGCTTTAATTTTACTTGCCTAAGATTATCTTGAAAGATTTTTACTTGCCGATCTAGAGAAAGGAAAAGGAAAAAGAAATGCGTATTTTCTGCCTGGGCAAAGCAGCATTTTCCTTAGTGATGGTCCATTTTAGTAACAATAAAATGTTTTATGACCTACAGAAGGTAAAACTTGTAAAATAGTAATGTGTTATCTACAGTTATTTAAATAATGAGATTTAATGTTGCCTCTGTTGTATGAAATCTCTAAGATACAAAACTATTCTTTCCAGAATATTCTGTACAGTTCACAAAGGAAATATCAGTTAAAAGTGGGCAGAATACCATCCCAGTAGGAAGGTACTTTGAATAGGCATAATAGTCACTTAGTAAATTTTCTGTACCCAATGTGTTATGTTCAAAATAATGGTTAAAATGGTCAGATTGAAACATAGCAATAGTATTTCATATCCCCATGCATGTAAGCATGTCAAGGGGCAATCTTCTGTCAACACCAGTGTTATACATTTTATGTTCAAAGTGGAATGTGTTTTGTAAGAAGATAATATAGTATGTCATTGAAAATTTGGAATTTATCCCAGGCAAAATTAAAGCGGTCAATAAAGTTGTGTGTGCATCCATTTCCCCATTTTTTCAAAGAACACAAGTATCTTATTGGCTAGAAGAATATACATTAGAAATGAAAAAAACTCTGTTAGGTCATTAAATCTCATATATTTCTGCAAACTTAAAGTACTATTTTTTAAATAAATCTGCAGAAAGGAAATGAAAAAAAGGGGGTGGGGATTCTTACTCAATTAAAAGCTTACAATTACGGGTGTTAAAAAGCAGACATCCAACAAAGTAAAAAGCCCAAATATGTATTTGTACTAAAACCTGGATATACCTACACATTTTTAAAAATTACATTTTTTCTATGGAACCTTGAATAATGCCAAGGGTATTTACAACTATGACACCATTCACAGAATACTTAATCTTAGAATGTGTTTAATTGAAAGGTAAGCATACTGAACTATAGAATGATTAGGTTGTTTTGCTACTAGAGAAGAATTTTGGTTTGTTATTTCTTCTAATATTTAACAAAATACTCACTGATCTCTTCCACAGAATCTACCTGTTACTCGTATTTTAGACAATCTCATGGAGATGAAGTCAAACCCTGTGAGTAACATATAACACTGTACTTGTAAGTTCTTGAACATACCAGACTATATACAAAAAGTGATAAACTCAGAGTTTGTTGTGGGCTTAATCACAGCAGACTACATGCTGGAAAGGAAAGAGTCCATGTTCTCAAACAGCCTTTTTTAGCCATTATCACAGATAAATGGGAATTGGTTTCTCAGCTGCTACATCACTCTGGCCAGCTTTCATCCGAAGTAAATGTAGATTATATCCTATATATGTCCTAAGGAGCAAGTTTCTATAAATAAAAAAGAACTAGTGAGCATCAGTTGGTGTACTATAAAGAGTACCAGATCAGTTTAATTTTATGAAATTAAATTAGGAGAGGAGTGCATAGTAAAAATTTTAAGTGCATGTATTCAGATGGCACCAAGTTCTTTGGGGCTGAAAGGTAAATTGAGAGAGAAATTGTTTGATGAAGAGATAAATGGGTAAATAAATATGAGCATTTACTTAAAGAATGGGTTTTCAAGCTATCTGTTTATAATTCAAGAAAGGAATGTAAAAATCATCACAATCTGTTTCATAAAAGAGCCCATCCTGTTACTGTGGCAACTAGAAATAGAGTGGTTATCTGGAATAGAGAAAAGCCGCATGATCAAAACCCGCATTTGGGCTGATCTGGATCACTATAGACTTGGCATCAAGACTTAGGATACCAGGCTGAGAGAGAGAGTGAGAACAGAATCTGCAGTTAAATATGTCATTATTTTGTAATCCTTAAAACGTTATTATAACATTAAAGGAAATTAACAAAAACAAATTTTAAAATCTGTCCATGTGAAAACAAAGATATAGTGTTATAAAAAAGCCCAAAAAGGGGCAATTACACTTATGAAAGGAATGAGAGAATTGTCTATAATGATAAGCTAAAAAGGATTGGATTCTTCTATCTGGGAATCAATATAGAGAAAGTGGTATACAATGTAGTAAAAATAGATTTATTACTACATCCTAGAATATATGAAGAAGGAATGCTTCTTGAAAAGCCTGAGAGAAGTATGATTTATGATTAATTGTCTTATAGACTACTACTTCATAATAGGCAGTAAATTTCTGGAAGATATTATCCCAAACAATAATAAAGATTAAAAATATAAACAAATGCAAAACTTTAGACACCATATCCACAAGGTGTTAGGCAAGTTCAGGATATTTTGTTGCTGTCCCTGATCTCGAAGTCGAGATGATGGATAAGGACAATAATAATGATAATAGCTAACATTTATTGTGCATTTCTTTAGCAAGGAACCAGTCAAAACATTTTTCACATAGCTCATTTAATCCTCATTCGAACCTTCTAAGAAAAATACTATTTTTTTAAATTATTCTCATTTTATAGATGAAGAAACTGTGGCACAATTAACTTGCCCAAGGACACACAGCTAATAAATGGCAGAGCTGAACAGGCCACATTTTTCACCACTGTGCTATATTGATTAGGGCAAGAGCCATGCCCTTCGTAGAATCATAGAACTTTAGAGTTTAATGAAACTGTAGAATCTTAACTGTGAAGGAGAGGAAACCGAGAGATATTGTGACGTTTCCCAAGGCACACTATTTTTAATAACAGAATTGGAACCAAAAACCCACTACTTCTGAATTCCTGCCTACTACTCATTCCAACATATACACACCTTCCACATATCTGTCATAGACATACAGATGGCTAAATTATGGGTCTTATTCAGATGTTTTCCAAGTTCTGTAAGTTCATTTATCAGTTCTATTGACTTTGACTTTATAACTGAAGGCACATTACTACAGATATTTTTTAATTAATTAGAAAAAGTAAAATTTTTCAGCTTTGAAAGCATTTTTTCATCCATCTGCTAGATGAGACAGATGCCTGCTCCCTCTCTTATCCCTGTCTTTTTCCCATATTGACAAATTGATTTGGAGGCTTTGAAGAGATTAACAAAGTGTACTAAGTTAGACCTGACTAGTCATCTTGACTATATCGTATCTCAAAGGCTTTAAAATGCTATAAACTAATTCTGGATGAATTCTTATCACTAATGTTTATTAAGTGTTCTTTGATTTGTCTTGATTGGATATAATGAAAGAAAGGGATTAGGCAAGATATCAGGTAAATTTCATCTTCCCTTGTACATCTGGCTAGTAGTAGTTTCCTAGAGCAAAGTATTGAAGGATTATGGCACTGCCTTTGGGTTCAGGGAGAGTTCTGTGATTGATTAGCATCGTCCACCATTGAATGCAGGACTAGGTAGTGGCAACAATGCATGGTTTGTCATTGATCACGTTTGGGTAGGTTCATCCAGAAAAGAACCAGATAACATTTCAGAAAAGAATGAGTTCCTTTGGCTGATTGTACCATGGAGGGCAAAGGAGGCAGAGATTAGGAAGTGACTACATTATAAACAGTAAAGCAGTACTTTCCAGCTCCTTTAATATCAAGAAGCTAGTTTCCAATGTAGTATGGAGGTCAGCAACCCCTTATCCACAACTTCTGAAGTCCAAAGAGTTCTGAAAACTAAGAGATTTTATATAACTCATTCGGTGGCAAAACGTAACCTTAACTCAAGTTGAGGTTCTTCGTACTTTTGATTTACCCTACTTTATGTTAATATTCATCTATTTAGCTCCAGAAATATTAACGTGTTAGATTATGGGGTGCTGCCCTCTAGGAATATTATATTATATATAGTTTATGCATGATATTATCTATATGCAATTTTTTAAATTCAAAATTCCAAAATACATCTAACTGCAGAGGTTTCAATTATGAGAGATTGTGAACCTGTATTAGGTATTCTGGACATTCAGTAAAATCATAGACATATAATAATAATATAATAAATTCTAAAAGCAAGAATATTTAAGTACATTAGGTTATAAAACAGGTATATTATTTTTCTTAGTTACTTTTTTTTGAAGTATAGTTGATTTTACAGTGTTGTGTTAGTTTCAGGTATACAGCAAAGTGATTCAGTTATATACATATATTCTTTTTCAGATTCTTTTCCCTTACAGATTATTGCAGAATATTGAATATAGTTCCCTGTGCTATACAGTAGGTCCTTGTTGGTTATCTATTTTATATATAGTAGTATTCTTTTGTTAATCCTAAACTCCTAATTTATCCCTCCGCCCCTTCCCCCGCTTGGTAACCATAAATTTGTTTTCTATGTCAAAACAGGTATATTTTTGAGAAGCAATACGCATAGTGGTTAAGAGCTGGGGCATTGAAACTAGACTACCTGGGTTCAAATCCTGGAGTTCCCACACTTACTTGTCATGTGACTTTAGGAAAGTTAAAATAACTTCTCTGTACCCCAACTTGCCCATCTGAAAAATAGGGATAATAATAACTACCTCATAGGTGATAGGGGATTATGTAATTTTACTTAGAACAACGTTTAACACATAGTAATTGCTCGGTAAATGTTGATGGTGGTTACCCACTCTACCAAATTAATAGATTCATTAGTAGATTCATCAGGTATTCTTAAAATAAGCCAAACTTGAACTTTCTAAAGAAAAATTCCATAGTCATGGTAAAGTTCTTTTTTTTTTTTAATAGGAAACTGATGACTATAGATATTTTGATCCCAAAATGCTGCGGGGCAATGACAGGTAAGCAGCTCTTGTCTTGTATAATTTGTTGTAGGTTTCCCCACCCCCACCAAGAACGGAAATAACTTTACTGATTTTTTGTTATAAATCAGTAACTGCTTATTATTAAAAATTCAAACTATATAGAAAACTGGTAAGTAAACAGTATGTATAATCTCTTTACCCAGAAGTAATCACTGGTAATTATACCTAACACTTTGATGCTTTTCCTTCCAAGTGTAACATGCAAAAAAATACATTTAGATGTTTGTTGTTTTTAATGAAATGATGAGGGTATTACATACTGTGTGTGGGTGAAGAGAATTTGGATAATCTGTGTGTTTTTAAATGAATATTCTTATTGACCAAATGAAAAGATGGGAGCTTTACGTTGGATACCAGTTGTTGGCTTTTTATTTAACTGGTCCATAAAATCTAAGCCCCTGGGAATCATTGCTGTGAATACTTCCTTATAGCAATGAAACATTCTGCAAATAATCTATATACTTTATGACAAACATGGTATGGTAAGGTATTTGTTAACTTTATTTTGGATATTATTTTTTAAGATTTAATCCATGGTGGTATGAAGAATAGCCTACAAGATACAGAAAAAGAATAGGCAGAATTAGGGGGGAAGAACCTTCCTGGAGGGATGGTCTTTAGCACCAAAACTTGGGTGAAGCTTCTTTATTGCCTATACCCTATGTTTGGGATCTTTAGAACTTTGTCTTTGCTCTATCCCAAGCTTTCACATCTTTGTAGGTAGTCAGAACAGATAATCTAGTCACTAGAAAACTGATTATTAGATTGTTTTAGTAACCTAAAAGATTCTTTTTTGTGAACTTATCAGAAGCACTACCAAAGTTACAAAAGAAGCGCTGGTAGCAACTGCAGCTGGCAAGAAAGAATTTGACAAAGAATAAATTATAGAAGGGAGAGAATGAGGAGTGACAACTAATGGGTATGGGGCTTCTTTGGCGGGTGATTAAAATGTTCTGAAATTAGACAGTGGTGATGGTTGTACAACTCTGCAAATATTCTAAAAACCAGATTGTACACTTTAAAATGGTGGATTTGCAACTCTTGGATGTTCTCGAGCTTACAATTTTTCCATCCTTGTATTTGCATCAGTAGATATATTTTGCATTTTAGAAACTTCTGAGAAATTCTTTTAATCTTCCCTATAGTTTATGCATGATAATGAGGAGGAATATTAGCATTGATAAGACAGTGAAACACAGTTTCATTTTTTAATAGACTCAGCCTTCTCTTGAGCTGTCTCATCACAATTAGATCTTGGTTTTTAATAACTAGTAATGCTGTGCTATTTAAGTCTTCTCCTCATCTCATGTCTACTCTTAGAGGAACTTAAAGCACTCTAGAAGGAAGTTTGTGAGGCATTTCTGTCAGGGCAGCTACTGGCTCCTTCTATGGAATATTGACACAGGCCTCAGAAATGAGGAAAAGATGGAACTGTGGAATCAGCCTGTGAATAAGTGAGAGGCTGTAATAGCTCTCTCCCCTTGGTTGAGATTTTCAAAAATGGCTTGTGAAGAAAACCTAAGTTATCTTTGTAAAGCCTATTTTAGCACTCAAAACAAATATATATTTGACTCACAAAAGCTTTGAAAATTGTGTTTATTAAAAGATCTCTTTGACACCAAGAAAGTATTTTTGAAATATATTACAAATATATAAATATGTAATTAATATATAAATATTAAAAAGCTATAGCAAAATACACATCCCTTCTTCCATCCCCTCTTTGCTTCCTAAATTGTTATCCTTCCCATACATGTGTTTGCATAGTTTTTTCACAAATTTAGATACCCACAAACTGTAATCTGTTGAGTATGGTAAAAATTTTACATAATTTACCGCTAAAGTATATATTTTATTAATTCACCTTATACCCAGATTTCCACTCCTCGTGGGAACTGTTGCTCAGTCTTTTCTTTTCCCTCTCAGTCTTCTCCTAGAATTTTATTTTGAAGTCAACAAGTTGTCCCATTCCCTTTTAGACACTGAGATATGTACTTCATCTAGCTGTTCCTCTGAATCTCACTTCACTACCTGGCTCAAAGAAGGTGAAGGAAGAAGAATTGTAAATACATAGCTAATAGTGTGTGCGTGTGTCTGTGTGTTTCCCACGCCTATTTTATCCTTAAGTGAAGCTTTGGGTGAAATTTCGTGTGTGTTTTTTGTTGTTCTTACAGCTCAGTTCCAAGGAACAAAAATCCATTTCAAGAGGTAAGTTCATATAAAAATCCTCTGTCCCTGAAATGGAAGGATGAAAGGTAACCAAGCAGTCTTGAAGAATATCTTTGTCCTAAACATAGCTTTATGATGGTTACTGTATGGCAGTCTTGATAAATCCAATTCCATGTACCTAAGATTCTTTATAAATGACAAATTCAAAAATAACTTTTGGAAAAAGCCCTTTGGATTTATTTGGTATTGTTTAATTGAAGGGTGAAGTTTATTTTCCTCAGAATTGTTTCTGAAAAATCTCCACTTCATTTTACTACTCAATAGAAATTAGAAATTTATAAATTTATAGACTTTTCTAAGAAATAAATTTCTTTATTATTGAAGTAGCATCAGGCACTTAGGTAAAAAAAATACTAGCTAGCAAGGGATCACATCCTAAGTTGTGGAATGGGCTCCAGACTAAACTTCATGTTTGAGAGTTAAAATACTGTTTTAACTATTTCTTTTAACTTACCTATTTTTTTTCTGTTTGCATTTTTAGGCAATTGTTTTTGTGGTGGGAGGAGGCAACTACATTGAATATCAAAATCTTATTGACTACATAAAGGTACATTTGACCTTTATATTCTTTTATCATTTGAGGTTTCACAGTTGTTCCATGTCTTTAACATACTAACATTCTCGGGTGGCTCCCCTGATTCTTACATAACCCCTTTTCTAGAGGTAGTTTAAAAATCCAGCAGATAGGGAAAAATGCCCATATGTTCATTGTTTTCCTGTCACATTTCTGGCCTAAAATTTTACTTGATTTGGAAAATAATGTACCTTATTGATGTAATGTACTTTGCAGCTATCTTATTTTGACTTTAAATGTTTAGATACCTCAAATAAGCCCCTGTTCTAAAAATGTCTCCCTTGGTGAGATGATTTACTGAACCCCATTTACCTGAATAATAAGCACTTTTCTCTCATCTTATTGACCTAAGTCAGCAACATACTTCAAACAAACTTGGAATGTCTGCTTTTTCAGCAAACAGGTCCTTTAGAGGTAGGACGTTAGAAGTGGTGTGCTATTCAAAACTGACAGCAGCAGGGAGTGACAGACAACTAAGCAAAAGAATATGAAGGGAAGGGTGTAACTTGAAGAGCAAAAACACCATTTAAAAGGTAGAGGCAACAGAACTAGTGATTGTTGCAATGACATTTTGTAATCTTCATTTAATTCACTTAATATTGAATAATGATTATTCCTTATGTCCTGTATTACATAAGACTTCAATAAAGGTAGAGGTTTTGGTACAGCAGGAGAAAAATATACATAGGCAGATGTCACAGAGCTTCAAAACCACCAGATACTTCCAAGGATCCTAGCTCAGTTGCACATAACATGCTTCAGAATGTGAACCACCACTAAGATCTATACCTTGGTCTCAAGGGAGCATCCATCTTATACTAGGAGAGGTCTTTTATACCCCTCTCTGTTCATATAGCCAGAATCGGACTGCGTGACTAGGCTCAAAGGCAAAAACCAAGGGAACATAACAGAAACCAGGTGTAAACCATCAATCTGTACAATTTTTAAACAGTGCTGACAAACTAGTGCAAGTTGTCCCTTGGTCTATCTGTGAACCTTGGGCAGGACTATATTAATCTATTTCATTCAGATTTGGCCAAGGGTCAACAACGTGATTGGTTCCAGGTGTGTTCCCAAGGATAAACACAGGGTTACAACAGACCAGCTGAAATTAATCCTGTACTTATACCCCATCCTTGGTTAAGCTTTCTTAATTACATTTGTCAGCATTCTTTCTGCTTTTTTCTTTTACATTATAGGACAGAAAAACAGGAAGGATAAAAACCAAAATACTAACAAATACTAACCATTTGTTATACCTGAAATGCAGGTATAACTTTAAAGAAACATTGCAGTTTACCAGATATTCCAGTGCAAACTTGTTTTTAATCATGTATAGGCCTCACAACTCTTACCTCTCTCCACCACAGAAATTTTAATTTTGTGAAATGTATTAATAAGTTGAATCAATGTAACAATTAATTGTCTAGTTCTTTCTCTGATCAATCACCTCCATCAGAACAACATCAGGGTTATCAGCGGTAGATATATAAGCCCACCAAGTTATTCTTTACTTGGTTTCAGGTTACAAAATATTTTTTTTACCTTGATTATTACCCTCCACCCACCAAAACGTGGTGTACAGGTGGTAGAGCACATGATACTGTGGCTCATCAGGCATGTAACAGGTATTTTATGTCCCTGTATCCAGGCACCTTTCATAACAGATCATCACTCAGGTTCATATTTACACAATGGTCTTTGGCTCTTTTGTTGAACAGATTCTTTTGTACACCTTTGAGCAGCAAAAATATCCTAATTTTGCCTCCCAAAAGGGGTCCTCTGGAATATATAAAACCTGTAAAATGAGAATACGTAAAACAAAAGGAAGCATTAGAATTATTCTAGGTGTTTATCCCCTAGATGTTATTGGCATCATCAAAACATAGCACATGAATAAGCCCAGATTAAATCCTTCATAAACCTCCCAGAACCCATCTTGGACCTTCAGCTTCAAATAAAGGAGCCTATTTCTGCAGGTGTTATGGGCATCTATAAATATAGGTAAGAGTATTATTCTCTTGCTCTCAGCCTCTTGCAAGGTACCAAGATAATATTAGCTTTTTCTTTTCTTTTTTTGGTATTATTTACTTATTGGTTACATTCCTGAGAATCAAGACTTCTCCATCGTCCATGTGTCATTAATTCTTACCCAGAATTTGGCCCTTGGTTTAGAAGACCATCAGATTCAGCAAGACGCCTGATCCATAGAGCTGGCAACAGTATGAGATTGGCCAGTACTTTCCCCTTTCTTCATTCCCAGTCATAGGAGGCAGGTTGGATAAGTGCGAGCTTATAGGACTGTGTTATCCACTGGTTAGTACAGATGCAGAAACTATTAATCCCAGTTTACACAGACGAAAAGAAGAAACATCCCATTCCATCATTCCTCAGACAGATGTAGAGGTATTGTCTTGATGTCTTGCTTGCAGTTAATCCTTTCTTCAGACCTTATAAATGTGATTCATGTCCCTGTACTACAGGATCAGGCAGAGAAAAAGAAACATTTTTAGAAATGCAGGAGAAATTTTTAGTGGTTTCTGTTACTACCCCACTTCCTCCCTCCCGTTTCTCCTACAGTATCTCAACAACCTCTTCGCTGTTGATTCCCCCTTTAATTAAATGCCTGTTATGTTTTAACACACATTCTGTCACGCAAGCCACTCTTTCTGTCTCTTATTAGAAAGAAAGTAGATGTTTCAAATGTCAGTTCCAGTTTTCAGTCAGTCCACTACTGTGCGTTTGGTAAGGTATATGATGTCAGTCTATTGTGTATGCTTCTTAGCGTGCTGTTGAACTGCACCTGCAGCAAAATGGGTTTCTTTGTCAAGTGATGTATATAAAGGAAGTCCAAATTGAAACCGTTTGTGCTGTGATGTTAAAGGTGTTAAAGGTATTTGCTTTAGTCACCAGGTGTATAAGTCCAAATCCAAAATGAGTGTCTATTCTGGGTAAAACCTATTGCTGTCCACCTGGAACCATAGGTAATAGGCCAGTGTAATTCTATGTAAACATGTATTTGGAATTGCTGGGTCATAATAACTGTGTTTAACCATGTGAGGAACTGCCAGATTGTTTCCAAAAATAATGTAAAATGCACCATTTTACATTCCCACCAGCAGTGTATGAGGGTTCTGATTTCTCCACATCATTGCCAGGACTTATCTGACTTTTTGATTTCGGCTGTACTAGTGGGTGTGAAGTGGTGTCTCATTGTGGTTTTGATTGCATTTCCATGATGACTTAAATGATGTCAAGCATCTTTTCATGTGCTTATTGGCCATTTATATATCTTCTTTGGAGAAATGTTTATTGAGATCCTTTGCCCATTTTTTAATTGGGTTATTTTGCCTTTTTACTACTGACTTGTAAGAGTTCTTTATATAATCTAGATACAAGTCCCTTATCTTGATATATGATTGCAAATATTTTCTCCCATTGTTTGATCTTTTCACCTTCTACCTGGTGTCCTTTAAAGTACAAACCTTCATTTTTTTCTTTTGTTGCGTGTGCTTCTGGTGTCATATGTAAGAATTCTTTGCCAAAGCCAAGGTCATGAAAATTTACTCCTGTGTTTTCTTCTATAGGTTTTATAGTTTTTGCTCTTACATTTAGGTCTTTGATCCATTTTGAGTTAATTTTTGTATATAGAAAAAAGTCCAGTTCATTCTTTTACATATGGCTATCCAGGTTGTCCTAGCACCATTTATTGAAAAGACTATTTTTCCCCGCTGAGTGGTCTTGTAATAGAGGGAGGCAGTATGCAGCCCTTAGCACGAAGCCTTTGCTGGGTGCCGGTACTGGGCAACCCATTACCAGGCAACAGTGACTGAGAGACCACTAACTAGAGCCGGGGTTAGGAGGTCCCGCTCAGTCATTGGTCGGCAGAGTGGTGGTCAGGCGGAGCGAGGTAAGAGGCAGATGCTGGCCTCCTCCCTGGGGCCCTCCAGCTCACCTAGCCTCAGGCCAGTGGATGAGCTGGAGGGCCCCAGGGAACAGGCTGGGGGCTGTGTCCTGCAGGGCTCTAGAGCCCTCGCCAAGGCCACCCACTGGCCAGGTACAGGCCTTGAGGCGGCGGTGAACCTCTCCCCCATCCCTACCTCCATGACCTGATGGCGGTGGCAGTCTACATGGGACACAGTCTGCGGGACCTGGCCCCCACCATATGGGCGGCCTGAGGAGCCTGAGGGCCAGTTGAGTCCTGGGTGCCTGGCTCCCTCAGTGATGACAGCTGGGCAGGGTCTGGGGACCTGGCCCTGAGGGAGCCACCAACTGAGATCTGCCTCCTCTTAGCCAGGACCTGGACCTTGGAAGGTGAAAGTTGTGCCTTGGGACCTTGCCCTTTCTTGTCAGAACAGAGAATAACATTTGTTTGGTGGAGATTTACAGGAACATGGTTACCTAACCATGACCTGACCTCAAGAACAAAGGATCTGACACCAAGAAGTTTGCAACAACTAACCAAGCCCTCCCTCACTTCTCCTATAAAAAGGTCTTCGCTGAAAGCTTTCAGGGATTTTGGGGCTTTAAAGGCATGAGCCACCCATCTCCTTGCATGGCCCTGCAATAAACCTTTCTCTGTTCCAAACTTCGACGTTTTGGTATTGTTTGGCCTCACTGTGCGTCAGGCACATGGACTTGAGGTTTGGTAACAGTCTTGGCAGGCTAGTTGAAAATCAGTTGACCATACATGTATGGGTTTATTTCTGGACTCTCAACTCTATCCCATTGATCCATAGGTCTATCCTTGAGCCGGTACTACACTGTAGTGAGTTTTGAAATCAGGATATATGAGTCTTCCTACTTTATCCTTTTTCAAGATTGTTTTGGATTTTCTGGGTTCCTTGCAATTCCGTATGAATTTGAGGATCAGCTGTTAATGGCAGTTGGATTCTGATAGGGATTGCGTTGAATCTGTAGATAAGATGAAAATACTCCCCAGAACTTAACACTATTAAGTCTTCTAATCCACGACGTGGAATGTTTTTCCATTTATTTAGATCTTTTTCTTTCAACATTTTTTGGTTCCTTTGCAGTTTGTTGTTATTTTCAGAGTTTAAGCTTTGTATTTCTTTGAGGTTTACTCCTATGTATTTTTTTATGCTATTATGGATGGAATTGTTTTCATTTCATTTTTGCAACTGTATAGAAATCTGATTGTTATATATTGATCTTGTGTCCGGCAACCCTATTGAACTCATTTATTAGTTCTGATGGTTTGTGGTTTTTTTTGGATTTTTAGCATTCTCTATATACAAGATCATGTTATCTCTGAATAGAATTAGTTTAACTTCTTCCTTAACCTATCTGGAATGTTTTTCTTGCCTAACTACCCTGGCTAGAACCCCCAGTACAATATTTAAGAGTCCGGAGCAGACCTCTTTATCTTCTTCCTGATCTTAGGGACAAAGCATCCAATCTTTCACCATTAAGTTTGCTGTTACCTATGGGTTTTTCATACAGCCATTAATGTTTAGTAGCTGCTAAGCCATGTAGTTTAATTATCCTGAGAATTCTTTGTTTTTTAATCCCGTTTGGTCTTACTGTTTCCTTTGTTCTGAGTAATCTTCATCTTCATCTTCTTCCTATCATTCAGCCCCATTCAGGGGAAACTGAGCTAGTAGGTCTATGACAGCCTCCCTCATGACATCGGAAACCCATGTTAGTGCAACCTTGTAGTATGAAACAAAACTTACGGCTTATGCCTACAAGAGACTTGTAATTGAGAATGTATCTAACATGGCACTTGATTTATACCAGTTCACAAAACAACGGGCAAGTGCCATTTTTGTTGGGAAGGCAAAGAAAATACTATAATGATTCTAGGTGATTTATTTAGTAATGATGTTAGTCTAACTTACAATGTAACTGCTATTTGGCATAACACTGATGTATTTGATAAAAATTAAATGGATTGAGTTTTAACAAGACATTTGATAATACTGATATCAATGACCAAATGTATTGGGAATTTTACTTAAAGCCACCACAAGTTGTTCTTTTGATGGAAGGTGATTGGCTAGAGAATTAACTAGATTTAGTTAATAATTAATTGTTACATTGAATCAAGGTGTTAGTACATTAGTTCAATTTTTAATGGAAGGAAGAAATATCAAATTTGTGCATAATTAAGAATAAATTTACACTGAAATATTACTAAACTGAGGTGTTAAAAATTAAAGCTATACTTACCTTACTGGATGATCAAAAGATTAGAATTTTTGTGTTTATCTTTGTTTTTGTATTCTATAAATGCTATAAAAGATGAAAAATGATGACAAATAATTAGAATTAAGCAAGCTTGTCAAGGGTGGAGAGGGAATGTACTTATATAAGCACAAGATTAATCTCAACTGGTTAATATACCCTGTGCTAATGTTAGGCCAACCCTGAATGAAATGTATTAACTAGTGTTTAAAATAGGCCTGTGCTAGGGTCCAAGATAGACTAGGGGGCAACTTGCACTAGCTTGTCAGCATTCTTTAATGGAAAATGTAAAGATTGATTTGCACCTGGTTTCTGTCATGTTTTCTTGTTTCTGCTGTTAAGCCTATTCACGCAGCCTGATTCTGGCTATGTGATCAGAGAGGTATAAAAAACCCTTCCTTGGACAAGATTGGGGCTCCACTGAGACCAGGGTATCTCCACTGTATCTTGGTGGTTCACAGCTGAAAATGAAATGTGTCATATTACTGAGATGGGGTCCTGGGAGCTGTGCCTAGAAGTTTTGGACCCCTCTAATGTTTCCCTATGTACTGTGACCTCTACCCTTTTGTGAGTATAGCCTCAAGAATCCCAATTATATGACCCTATTTTATGGCTGCACATACCATCTCATTTTGAAGAAAAGGAGAGTGAGGTGTGACTCTCGTTTTACTTGTTCTCAGAGAAGGTCAGCTATAACATTTATTCAGCCAGCGATGTTATTCGGCTCATACATCACAGAGAAATGTCCTTATCTTGTATTACAAAGCTGTAATTCTTTTTGTTCCTGATTAATTAATCATATTTGCTTTGTTGTGCAATAAACTTTTTACTTTACAAAAAAAAACTTACAAATTTACATTCAAGTTCACAATACATGTAAGAATTTCAGCATTAAGAACTTACCAAAATTCTCCAGTCAAAAATTTGACTGCTTGTAATTGGGTTCCAACATTCTGTCAAAATTCAGAATGAAATTCATAGAGTTACAGAATGGAATAGGGTATATTAAGACATAAATACTGTATTATCACAAATGAGTCTGAAATGACAGTCCATGCTACTCACACCATATCCTACTTTCAGCGTAACAAAACTTGAAGAATGTTTTCTTCAAGTAGTTACAGATCTTACATTGGAAGAATGTTGGCCTAAGATTTTATAAATAATTGTGGCTCTCATGAAATGTGTCAGTAATCACATTCCTTCTATTTTCAGTGTAAATGGCACTAGAAGTGTACCTACCACCTATATTTTGAAGAAAAAAAAAAAAACTATGGCCATCTCACTCCTTTATTCCATGTAATTTTAGGATAGACATGTGTACACTAAAATCCAATACTCCCCCCCAAAAAATTAAAACTTTTAAGAATAACCAAAAGGGCTTCCCTGGTGGCGCAGTGGTTGAGAGTCCGCCTGCCGATGCAGGGGACTCGGGTTCGTGCCCCGGTCTGGGAGGATCCCGCGTGCCGCGGAGCAGCTGGGCCCGTGAGCCGTGGCCGCTGGGCCTGCGCGTCCGGAGCCTGTGCTCCACAGCGGGAGAGGCCGCAACAGTGAGAGGCCTGTGTACCGCAAAAAAAAAAAAAAAAAAAAAAAGAATAACCAAAAGTCTTATTAGGTTTAACCCCTCTTCTTGGGAATATTGAAAATATTACTTGTTACTTGTATCTGAGTTCTGTATCTGATTTTTTTACAGGGGAAACAAGGCAAGCACATCTTATATGGCTGCAGTGAACTTTTTAATGCTACACAGTTCATAAAACAGGTAAAGTGTACTTTTTAGTTTGTTTCTGCTAACATACCCTAAGTTGCTGTTGATATTTTTCAGAAGAGAGCAAGATAATCATGTTCATCTGAACCAGCTGAAACTAAAAGCCATAGAGCTAAAAGAATGTAAGGTTGTACCGTGGACAACTATAAAGGAAACTCTTATAAGTAACATTATTTCCATTATCCCAAATCTATGAAAAGGTAAATTTAATTCAGAAAATTTTTAATTGGAGTAGTGTTACTCACTTAGGCTAAATTCATTTCAGCATTTCCTTGACATACTGTCCACATTTCTGACTTTGCCGAGCTGAGAAATTAAGTAACCTTATTAAGGGGTTGTATGTGCTCAGTTGATACAGCAGAATTACATTCACCTTGAAAGTTAATGACAGCAGTAGCTGAGGTGTACAGAGTCTTTACATTCTTTTACTATTGTTTCCATGACTGTTCTCAGTAATTACATTAACTTCAACTTTTTAAAGCTTAAACTACCTGAGAGGCTCAATAGGCTGACCAATAATATCCATTCACCCTTACCTTGGCTGCCATAAAAATCATAACTGTACCCTGTGCTCGTTTTCAGCAGCTCTTCCTAGCATCTTTTTCTAGCACAAGTTTCTTACCCACATTATATGGTTCTTGTATTTTTAACCTTAATGAGGTGGCCCAGTGGTATTGTGAGAATTTCAGACATACAGAAAAACTGAAGAGAATTTGCACTGAACACGTGCATACTCCCCATTAACATTTTATTGTACTTGCTTTATAAGATACCTGTCCATCTTTCCATTCTTCATTCTATTCCTTGCTCCACCTGTATTAATTTCAAAGTAAATTGTAGCTATCAGTACACTTCCCCCTTAATACTTCATTGCCAATATCATTAACTAGATTTCATTATTTGTTTAGTTTGTTGTTGTTGTTTTACCTTTGGAGATAAAATTTACAATAGTGAAATACACGTATCTTAAGTGTACATTCCTAACTTTGTCAGATGTTTCGTTCACCTGAGTATAACCCAAACCCCTATCAAGATACAGAACCATTACACCACAGAGTTCCTTTATGGCCTTTGCCAGTCAATCCTTGCTCCTAGTCAAAGCCTGCTCCCAAAACACTGTCTTGATGTTTTTCCACCATAGATTAGTCTTGTCTATTTTAGAACATCATGTAAATGGAATTTTTCTTCGTTAGATTAACTAGAAGATTCTCAATTTTATTAATTCTTTTAATGAAGCAGATGATGTTAATGCTAATTTTCTCTATTTGTTTTCTTTTTTTTAACCCTTGAATTTTTTTTTTTTGAATTTTTTTTTTTTTTTTTACACTGGAGGTTCTTATTACTTATCTATTTTATACTCTATTTGTTTTCTGTTCTTTGGTTTCTACTTTTTATTATTTCCTTTGTGTTGATTACTTTGGGTTTACATTCTTCTTCTTTTACTAGCTTCTGATATTGGATAATCATTAAGTCATTAACTTTAGCTTTTCTTTTCTAAAATAAACATTGAAAATCATAAAATTTAAACTCTTGCCAAACACTGCTTTAGCCACATTCTACAAATGTTGATGTTATGTTTTTATTACCATTGTTGGAAATATTTTTAATTTACCTGGTAGTTTATTCTTTAGCCCATGTATAGAGATCTATTGTTGTTTCAAGTATTTGTGGGTTTCTAGATATCTTACTCTTACTGATTTCTAATTTAATTCCCTTTTTGTCATAGAACATTCTATACATAAGTTCATTATTTCAGAATTTATTTAAATTCCTTTTCTGGCCCAACATATGGTCTATCTTGTTAAGCACTCCATATGCACCTAAAAAAGAACATGCATTATGCAGAAGTTGAAGGAAGGGTTCTATAAACATTAATTTGGTCAAGGTAGTTGATAGCATTACTTAGATCCTCTATGTCTTTATTTTTATTTTTATTTTTTTGGGTCTAGTTCTATCAGGTATTGAAAGATTGGTATTACAATCTCTGACTGTGATTGTGGAATTGTCTCTTCCTTTAGTTCTGTCAATTTCTGCTTTTTGTGTTTTTAAGTTCTGTTATTAGGTACATACAGACTTATTATTGTATATTCCTGATGAATGGATTCTTTTATATGCAGTATTCCTCTGCATATCTGGTAATGCTCTTTGTCTTGAGGTCTGCTTTATCTGACAATAATATAACCACCCTAGCATTCTTACACTTAGTTTGCATCTTATAACTTTTCCGTCTGTTTACTTTCAACTTGTCTATGCATTTATATTTAAAGCATATATCTTGTAGGTAGAATATAAGTGGATCTTGTGTTGTTTTTTTTAAAACCATTATACAGTCTCTTTTAATTGGAGTCTATTGGTCTATTAACATCTAATGTAATTATTAATATGATTAGATTTAGGTCTAGCACTTTACTGTTTCCTCTGTTCCTCTTTCCTACCTTTCTTTGTATTATTTGAACACTTTTTAGAATTCCACTTCAATTCATCCACAGATTTTTTTTTTAGCTATATCTCTGCATTTCAAATTTAGGGTTGCTCTGTTATGCCACTTGCGTTAAATGTAGAAACCTTGCAACCATACATACCCTCAACATTTATGCTGTGATTGTCATATTTTACATCTACATACATCATTAACCTCACAAGAGAGTGGACAGTGTTACCATTTGTGCTTCAGTCATGTTTATAACAAAGACATAAATCTTTGCATTTATATGGATATAAATTCCAGTGCTCTTCATCCCTACTTATAGCTTCTTTTTTCTTTTTTTTTTTTTTTGGCTGCATTGGGTCTGCATTGCTGCATGTGGGCTTTCTCTAGTTGCTGCGAGTGGGGTCTACTCATTGTTGCGATGCACGGAAATTCTCATTGCAGTTGGCTTCTCTTGTTGCGGAACACGGGTTCTAGGTGCGTGGGCTTTAGTAGTTCTGGCACGCAGGATCTAGTGCACAGGCTCAGTAGTTGTGGTGCACAGGCTTAGTTGCTCCACAGCATGTAGGATGTTCCTGGACCAGGGCTTGAACCTGTGTCCCCTATATTGGCAGGCAGATTCTTAACCACTGTGCCACCAGGGAAGTCCCCCTACTTATATAGATTTTAATTTCCATCTGTTGACTGAAAAACTTGTAGCATTCACTGTAGCTCTGGTATGCTAGCAGTGAGTTCTCTTAATTTTTTATTAGATGAAAATGTCTTTATTTCACCTTTATTCTTAAATAATTATATATATATATATATACACACACACATCTGTACATATGTACATATATATAAATATTTTTTCTAGATACAAAGTTCTGGTAGACAGTTTTTCAGCACCTTAAAGATGTCAGTCCACTGTCTTCTGTGTTTCATTGTTTCTTATAGGAAGTCAGCAGCCATTCAGATCAGTGTAAAATTTTTTTTAACATCTTTATTGGAGTATAATTGGTTTATAACAAAGTGAATCAGTTATGATATACCTATATCCCAGTATCTCTTCCCTCTTGCGTGTCCCTCCCTCCCACCCCTCTAGGTGGTCACAAAGCACCTAGCTGATCTCCCTGTGCTATGAGGCTGCTTCCCACTAGCTATCTATTTTACGTTTGGTAGTGTATATATGTCCATGCCACTCTCTCACTTTGTCACAGCTTTCCCTTCCCCCTCCCCATATCCTCAAGTCCGTTCTCTAGTAGGTCCGTGTCTTTATTCCAATCTTGCCCCTAGGTTCTTCATGACCTTTTTTTTAGATTCCATATATACATGTTAGCATACAGTATTTGTTTTTCTCTTTCTGACTTACTTCACTCTGTATGACAGACTCTAGGTCCATCCACCTCACTACAAATAACTCAATTTCATTTCTTTTTATGGCTGAGTAATATTCCATTGTATATATGTGCCGCATCTTCTTTATCCATTCATCTGTCAGTGGATACTTAGGTTGCTTCCATGTCCTGGCTATTGTAAATAGAGCTGCAGTGAACATTTTGGTACATGACTCTTTTTGAAGAGTTTTCTCAGGGTCAGATCAGTGTAAATTTATATGTAATGCGTAATCTCTCTCTGGTGCTTTCAAGATTTTATCATTATCTTTGGTTTTCAGCAATTTAATTATAATGTATCTATGCATGACTTCTGTGTATCTTGCTTGGGGATCACTGAGCTTCCCGAGTCTATAAATTTATACCTTCACCAAATTTAGGGAATTTTCAGCTGTTAGTTCTTCAAGAATTTTTATGCCCACTTTTGTCTCTCCTTTTGGGACTCCATTTATGTTTAACTGTTTATAGTGTCCCACAAATCCCTGAGGATTCTGTTCTTTAACGTCTATAAGTTGCTCTGTCTTCAGATTCAATAAGTCTTTCTTCTGCTATCTCCATTCTGCTGTTTGATGTATTTACCAGTTCTTTAATTTTCACTTGGATTTTTTTTAAATGTAGTTTATATTTTTATGTTGAGATTTCCTTTTTTCATTCATTGTGAGCCTATTTTTCATTATTTCATTGAGGATATTGTCCTAGCTGCTTTTAAAACGTGGTCTACTATGGGCCCACCCTTGGGGTCCAGTGGTTAAGACACTGCACTTCCAATGCAAGGGGCACAGGTTCGATCCCTGGTCAGGGAAGTAGGATCCCATATGCCATGCGGCATGGCCAAAAAAGACCCCGGTCTATTAATTACTACACATGGATCATCTCACTGTTGGTTTCCATTGTCTTTCCCCCTAGAGAATGGCTCCATTTTCCTGTTTCTTCATATATTTACTAATTTTAGATTGTATCCTTTACATTTTGAATGTTGTATTTTGGAAACTGAATTCTATTTCTCTGAAGAGTGTTGGTCAGACCCAAAGTTCAAACTCTGTCTCTTGGGCAGCAGTTCAAATCTCACCTGTTTGTTAGTCTGTACAGTCTGTTGCCCCCAAACTCTTTCCTCTGGTTTTTCAGTCCAGAAAGACTGCAGGTTTTCTGTCAGTTTTAGCTGCCAGTATAGCACCAACTGTGGCCTGCCTTCAGGCTAAGAGCCACAGAACCAGAGAACTCATTCCGGGTTATTCCCTCCTTCCAAGTGTTGATTCTGTTCCAGAAGCCACCTGCTTTCAGTTGCTCCCCATTGCCTACAGGTAGTTGGTTTTTGTATTTGTTTAAAGTTTATAATTTCTATCTCTCTGTCATAGACTTGGTGCAATAGTTTACCCAGCCTTCCAGAATTGAAAGCCTTTTCCCTTCCTTTTAATGATCTTTAGAAATATATTAAATATATTTCTAATTTCTTTTAGAAATAAAATATATAGAAAAGTGAACTGTCAGCAGTAAAGTCACACATGATGTTGTTTTTCTTTACATTTTCATAGTGAATTAATTAATTTTTTTATTCTCAGATTTTTGTTTTCCATTACTTGAATTTACTCCTATATAATGTTTACACACCTTTTTGCCATCACAGTTTTTAAATATCTATGAATCTTAAACATTTGAGTTAGTGGTGAATATTGAATGAAAATGTATTATTCTAGAAATGCAGTGCATGAAATAGAAAGCCTGGATTTTACCATGATAAAAGTGTGCATTTAAGGTGTTTACAAATATAATTCAAGCCCAAGTTTCTTTTGTGATTAAAAACAGTAATATTTATGATTTTATGTTTTGTTTTAGCTGTCACAACTTGGACAAAAATAACACAGAAGAACCTTAACATGAGAATCTATTTAGAACTTGGATAAACGTAAAAAGTCAAAAGAGCCAGATGTTTCCTTTCTTCATATCAATGTCCTAACAGTGAAACTTAGAGTTATTTGTTAATTTTTAAGGAAATTCTATACTTAATATAATGTGTACTGATTAAAACAATAAAGCATTTGAGAAATAAATTTTAACATTGTACATTATCTCTCCTGTTATGTTTGACAAATGAGAAAGAAAGTACTTACTTTGGAAGGAAGGAAAGCTCTGTCTGAATATAATGTTAAAATATTAATATAATAACCAATATATTATGATTGAAGCTAGTAAAAGTTTAAGAATGTAATATACAAGTGTTATTTCATTGGTTCATGGATCTCCTACATCTCCTAAATTGTATGCATTTTAATTGTAAAATTACCTTCCCATGGTTTGTTTCCCATGTTGCCTCTAGATTTTATAGCCACTTTAATGTCTCTTCTCTGTCTGGCACAGCTACGTACATTTTATCACATAAAATCCCTCCTTTATATAATGTCAAAAGTCAAACATTAACAACATCTGGAACAGACAAATACAAAACATTTATCCTGTAAAGTTCTAAATAATATGTAAAAGTAAGTGTTAAATTTGATTCTAACCTTCCTATCTGCCTGGCACGCAGCACTAAAATGGAATGTTGATCAGTCATATATCTCAAGGCAGTCATAAGATAAAAGCAAACCAATCACTCCAGAGAAAAGAACTGTTCCTATTATAAAGGCCAGGGAGCTTTTCCTCCTAATGAGCCTCATCAAGAGAAATCTGTAGTGTTACAGACAACATCCTGATAATAGATAAAACAACAGATTAATTAACAGAACTGCTTCTTTCCACACCCCCACCTACCATGAGTCAATGCTATCGTACCAAAGCACAGGTCAAGAAAAATAATTCTAGGTGGGTAGTGGTTGGCTAATGTGACTTATTCCTGGGATGAAATTTAAAGCATGTTTGGACTGCTATAACAAATTACCATAGGCTGGGTGGCTTATACAACAAAGTACTTCTCACAGTTCTGGATGCTGGGAATTCTAAGATCAAGGTACCAGCAGATCCACTGTCTGGTGAGAACCTTCTTCCTGATTTGCAGACAGCCATGTGTCCTCACATGGTGGAGAGTACAAAGCAAGCTCTGGTCCCTCCATCCCCTTTTAAAGGCACTAATCCCATTGTGGGGACTCCATCCCATGACCTCATCCAAACCAAGTTACCTCCCAAAGACCCTACCTCCAAATACCATTACATTGGGGAAAAGACAGTCTCTTCAATATATGGTGCTGGGAAAACTGGACAGCTACATGTAAAAGAATGAAATTAGAACATTCTTTAACACCATACACAAAAACAAACTCAAAATGGATTAAAGACCTAAATGTAAGGCCAGACACCATAAAACTCTTAGAGGAAAACAGAGGCACAACACTATATGACAAATCACAGCAAGATCTTTTTTGACCCACCTCCTAGAGTAATGGAAATAAAAAATAAATGAATGGGACCTAATGAAACTTAAAAGCTTTTGCAAAGGAAACCATAAACAAGACGAAAAGACAACCCTCAGAATGGGAGAAAATATTTGCAAATGAAGCAACTGACAAAGAATTAATCTCCAAAATATACAAGCAGCTCATGCAGCTCAATATCAAAAAAAAAAAAAAAAACAACCCAATCCAAAAATGGGTGGAAGACCTAAATAGACAGTTCTCCAAAGAAGACATAAAGATTGCCAACAAACACATGAAAAGATGTTCAGCATCACTAATCATTAGAGAAATGCAAATCAAAAGTACAATGAGGGATCCCTCACACTGGTCAGAATGGCCATCATCAAAATATCTACAAACAATAAATGCTGGAGAGGGTGTGGAGAAAAGGGAACCCTCTTGCACTGTTGGTGGGAATGTAAATTGATACAGCCACTATGGAGAACAGTATGAAGGTTCCTTAAAAATCTAAAAATACAACTACCATATGACCCAGCAATCCTACTACTGGGCATATACCCTGAGAAAAACATAATTCAAAAAGATACATGTACCACAGTGTTCATTGCAGCACTATTTACAATAGCCAGGACATGGAAGCAACCTAGATGTCCATTGACAGATGAATGGATAAAGAAGAAGTGGGGATTCCCTGGTGGCGCAGCAGTTGAGAGTCTGCCTGCCGATGCAGGGGACACAGGTTCGTGCCCCGGACCGGGAGGATCCCACATGCCGCGGAGCGGCTGGGCCCATGAGCCATGGCCGCTGAGCCTGTGCGTCCGGAGCCTGTGCTCCGCAACGGGAGAGGCCACAACAGTGAGAGGCCTGCATACCACAAAAAAAAAAAAAAAAGAAGTGGCACATATATACAATGGAATATTACTCATCCATAAAAAGGAACGAAATTGATTTATTTGTAATGAGGTGGATGGACCTAGAGTCTGTCATACAGAGTGAAGTAAGAAAGAAAAAAACAAATACTGTATGCTAACACACATATGGAATCTAAAAAAATGGTACTGATGAACCTAGTGGCAGGGCAGGAATAAAAACACAGACGTAGAGAAGGGGCTTGAGGACATGGGGAAGGGGAAGCTGGGACAAAGTGAGAGAGTAGCATTGACATATATAATATGTCAAATATAATATGGATGGCTAGTGGGAAGCTGTTGCATAGCACAGGGAGTTCAGCTCAATGCTTTGTGACCACCTAGAGGGGTGGGATAGGGAGGCTCAAGAGAGGGGATATGGGGATATATGTATACATATAGCTGATTCATTTTGTTGTGTGGCAGAAACTAACACAACATTGTAAAGCAATTATACTCCCATCAAGATTAAAAAAACTAAACAACAACAAACATAATCCACTGTTTGAAGCAAATATAAAACAGTATATTAAAAAAAAGCAAAAAGATACATGCACCCCTGTGTTCATAGTAGCACTAGTCACAATAGCCAAAACATGGAAACAACCTAAATGTCCATCAACTGATGAATGGATAAAGAAGATGTGGTACATATACAAAATGGCCATTAAAAAAGAAGGAAATAATGCTATTTGCAGCAACATGGATGCAGCTAGGGATTATCATACTAAGTGAAGTAAGTCAGAAAGAGAAAGACAAATACCATACGATATCACTTATATGTGGAATCTAAAATATGGCACAATGAACCTATCTACAAAACAGAAACAGACTCACAGAGAACAGAATTGTGGTTGCCAAGGGGGAGTGGGGGAGGGAGAGGGATGGACTGGGAGTTTGGGGTTGGTAGATGCAAGCTATTACATTTAGAATGGGTAAACAGCAAGGTCCTAATGTATAGCACAGGGAACTATATTCAATATCCTGTGATAAACCATAATGGAAAAGAATGTAAAAATATATAAGTATGTGTATAACTGAGTCACTTTGCTGTACAGCAGAGATTACCACAACACTGTAAATCAACTCTACTTCAGTTTTTAAAATTGAAGAAAAAAATGAGTTAGGAAAAAAGTCTTGTCAATGAATGTAAAATAATTTCTTTCAAGCTTGCCTTAAATTCATATAAAATATTCTGATACAGAAACCTTTTTGTGGGACTATAAAGGTTTTGGGCCTTTTAAAGAAATCTCTGGGGAAACTTTGGCCTTTCTCAAACTATCCAAGCTTAGTCCCATCTGTCCTGGTGTGCATTACCTAGCATGGTCATCCACAATATTGCCAGGGTCACAGTTGCTGGTATCTTGGGCTAGGGAGCCCAGCAAGTCTGAACCAGCAAGGCCAGAGCTTGACTGATTCAGAAACCAGTTTCATCTGTCTCCACAAGGGTTATTCTCTTCAGAGGAATTGATTCCTGCCCCGAGAAAGCTCAGATGAGAGGCAAAGATCAATAGGAAAGGGAACTGCTCTGCCAGGTGATTTACAAAAGTTGCATGCATCAATTAATCCTCACAACAGCACTGTCAAGTAGGTGGTACAGATCCAATTTTATAGATGGAAACAAAACTCAGAGGGTTAAATACCCTGCTCAAAGTCATGGCTGGTACATGATGGAGCCAAAGACAGCATGCACATCTCTCTGCTCCAAGTCCCACTGCTGAAAATCTCCTGGCAGAGGAAGCAGGAAGCTTGGAGTCTTGCCAAGCCACTCCTCACCGATCAACCTGAGTCAGTCACTTTACCCCTTTTTTTCCTCCTGTGCATAATGAGTGGTACAGAGCAGGGGCATCTAACATGGGGCCCTCCAGGCAATGCAGCTCACCTGAACCAGCCAGCTCAGGATGTTCAACAAAACAAACACCTTACCGATGAGCTCACACACAGGAACTGGCAGGCTCAGCCGCCTGTCTGAAAGAATTTGAGTAGTTTGGCATAAACATGGGAAAGGTCAGATGGGGCTCTACAATGAAAGGGAAAGGCAAAATTATAAAGGACTGAGGAAATTCAAGTCAAGACGGAAGTGTGCCCTGAAACGGAAGCTTCTGTTTCCTCAACATTGGGTACTTTTGTGCTGTGACAAACTGCAAGACAGGCCCCATCGCAGTGTGATCTAAACTGTGAATTTTCAACTCATGCTCTTAAAATTCACAATTTTTAGGTGATATTCAAAAGAAGGTGAATAGAAGTTGTGTGAAGACTTTTAAACTTACTTAAATAGACCCAGATCATCGCACCATAGACATTTGGAGAATTTTTTTCACGATTTTTTAAGATAGCAAGGCACAGAGCAACCTGACTCCAGGGGCTGATGAGACTGTACCGAGGTGACATGTGACTAAAGAAAACTGGAAACTGAATTTCTGATTTGTTATAGTGACCACATCAAAATAGACGTAGACTTAGCAGAGAGAACTAGGGACTATTCAACTTCACTTTGTTGAATTGCCCTGGGTTCAACAGAATCATAAATCTCAAAAGTTTATATCCAGCATTATTTACAATAGCCAAGACAAGGAAGCAACCCAAGTGTCCATCAACAGGCGAATGGACAAAGAAGATGTGGTACATATATACAATGGAATATTACTCAGCCATAAAAAAGGATGGAATTTTGCCATTTGCAGCAACAGGGATGGACTTGAAGGTTATTATCCTAAGTGAAATAAGTCAGACAGAGCAAGACAATACAGTATGATATCACTTATATGTGGAATCTAAAAATACAACAAACTAGTGAATATAACAAAAAAGTCACAGACTCACAGATATAGAGAACAAACCAGTGGTTACCAGTGGGGAGAGTGAAGGGGAGAGGGGCAATATAGGGGTAGGGGATTAAGAGGTACAAACTATTAAACTATTACGCATAAAATAAGCTACATGGATATATTTTACAATGCAGGGAATATAGCAAATATTTTATAATAACTATAATGGAGTATAACCTTTAGAAATTGTGAATCACTATACTGTACACGTGTAACATATAATATTATACATCAACTATACTTCAATTTAAAAAAGTTTTAAAAAGTTTATATCCAAAGAAGTTTCTGGATGTTGATGAGTGTGTACCAGGCTTTAAATGTCTGTAGCTGCTTTTATCATGGAAACCTCAGGATGATTCTAAATTATCAATCATCAACCCCATCAATGTGGCTCAGTTTCAAGAGGAACAGCAGATTTTTCTAAAAGCAAGCTCTATGTTTGAAGATGACACAGTATCCTAAGAATCCAGAGACAGCTACATCAACTCCAGGACTCTCCTGAAGGACCATGGCTAAGTGGCTGTAATAACATGTTGACTTTTCTGCCAGTATCCTTTTCCCTGATTTTTGTCACCCCAATCTTTTCTTCCTCTTCTTTCACCATGTGACTCAGGTGGAGCTGACACCATTCCTGACAAGTAAATGGTTAAGGGATAGATAAGTAAACAAATCCAGCCAAGGAGAGGCAATTAGATTCCTGCTGAGACAAAGCAGGGCCACTCTCTTTTCTGCTGGACTTAAACAGGAGGGCCTTAAATATGAGGTTGTCTATACTGCCCCAAGATGCATGAGAATGAAACCAATGCAGAGCCCAGAGATGTCCTAATGACATCATTTGAGCCTGCTGGGTTCAAATCTGAGTGTTGGAGCCAGAGGCAGACACAGTAAAATGCAACGGATGATTGCAACATCCTTTGAAAGCCAAAGAAATGTAAACCAGACAAAACATAAGAAACAGTGATTTTTCAGACAATGGATGTCAGGAAGCACAGGACAGGGATCCCTAAGAGAAGAAAACAAGCAAGATGAGCCCTGCAATTGCACCAGCTTACTTCCTGGAGAGACTTTTTTCAGGCTGCAGCACAGGCAGAGCTGGTCCAGAGGAGACAGAGTTGGACATCTGGGAAGGTTGAGGCAGATTGAGGTCATAGGGTAGAATAATGGAAAGAAGAAAGCTACACAGGTAGAGAGTTCTAGAGGTCTTCAGAGGGTCAGATGAAGACTGATCAGTACCCGTGTGTGAAGAAACTACCCAAGGTAGGGAAAGAACTACCTAAAGGAGTTATACAGGGAGCAGGAACAATTGTCTTTGCTCATGTGGGGTCAGAAATAGTATCTGTTCAACCAATTACCTCATAAATCATGCAGGGATTGGCAAAGTACTCAAAAGGGTTTTGCCTCAGTAGTGGGGAAAATTAGCCTGACTAAATGCTATTGTGGTCCCATCTAACAAACCTTAAAAGCAAAATTCAAAAGGATTGTTTCTAAGTAACTTAACCTTGTGCAAAAAAGCTCAAGAATAGAGAAATACAAACATATCTAAGCCACCAACAAGATAAAAGTTACAGCATCTAATAAATCATACTAATGTTCTCTTAGGTCAGTCTACCAAAGCAATAGAAATAAAAGCAAAAATAAACAAATGGGACCTAATCAAACTTATAAGCTTTTGCACAGCAAAGGAAAGCATAAAAAAATGAAAAGAACCTACGGACTGGGAGAAAATATTTGCAAATGATGTGACCAATAAGGAGTTAATTTCCAAAATATACCAACACCTCATACAACTCAACAACAAAAAACAACCAACCCAATCAAAAATGGGCAGAAGACCTAAATAGACATTTCTCCAAAGAAGACATACAGATGGCCAACAGGAATATGAAAAGATGCTCAACATCACTAATTATTAATGAAAATCAAAACTACAGTGAGGTATCACCTAACACCTGTCAGAATGGCCATTATTAAAGAGTCTAAAAATAATAAATGCTGGAGAGGGTGAGGAGAAAGGGGAACCCTCCTACACTGTTGGTGAGAATGTAAATTGGTGCAGACACTATGGAGAACAGTATGGAGGTTCCTCAAAAAACTAAAAATAGAGTTGCCATGTGATCCAGCAATCCCACTCCTTGGTATATATCTGAAGAACACTCTAACTTGAAAAGATACATGCACCCCAATGTTCATAGCAGCACTATTACAATAGCCAAGACATGGAAACAACCTAAATGTCCATCGACAGATGAATGGATAAAGAAGATGTGGTGCATATATACAATGGCTTACTACTCAGCCATAAAAAAGAAGAAATAATGCCATTTGCAGCAACATGGATGAATCTAGAGATTATCATACCAAGCAAAGTAAGCCAGACAGAGAAAGACAAATATCATGATATCACTTATATGTGGAATCTAAAATATGACACAAATGAACTTATCTACGAAACAGACTCACAGACATAGAAGAACAGACTTGCCAAGAGGGAGGGGAGTGGGGAAAGGTTGGATTGGGCGTTTGGGACTAGCAGATGCAAGCTACTGCATATAGAATAGATAAACAACAAGATCCTATTGTATAGCATGGGAAACTATATTCAATATCCTGTAATAAACCATAATGGAAAAGAATATGAAAAAGAATATATATATATATAACTGAATCACTTTGCTGTACACCAGAAACTAACACAACATTGTAAATCAACTATACTTCAATAAAAAATAATTAGTATCTAAAATCCAATCAAAACTTATCAGATAAGATTATAGGACAATAAAGCACACAATGAAGAGAAAAATTCTCAATAGAAACCTATCCAGAAATGCCAGGGCTGACAGAATTAATAGACAAAGACATTAAAACAATTATTATACTACATTCCATATATTCAAGAAGGTAGAAGAAAGTTTAAGCATTTTCAAGTAGCAATGTAGAGGATATTTTTTTAAAAGACCCCAATTGAACTTAATAGAAATAAAAAATTCAATGTCTCAGTTAAAAATTTGCTAGATATATTTGTAGAATAATCATATTTATAAATTGAACTTAAACCTTAAGAAGACCTGGGCTTTTTCAGTTTGGGGTTTAACAAACCAAAAGTCAACTTTTTAAACAAAAGTGTTTTCTATGACCAAAAACTTACAGTGACAGCCTTAAGACATACCTGAAGCTCTTTTATGCCAATTACCTGAGTCAATAAATTCACTTTTTGGCTTAAGACAGTTTGAGAGGACTTTCTGCCATTTGCAAAACAAAACGAAAAACAAACAAAAAAGTCATGAAATAGTTGCCAAATTCTGGAAATTATATCAGTCTAACTGATTCTGGGAAAACACATTCTCTTTCACAGAACTGCTAAAACCAATGCTGACACCTACTATCAACAGAAACATGGATGTAGATTCAGAATTGAGATGTGTCTGCAGAATACAAGCCATAAATCAAGAACTCCCTAGTCTGTTAGATATAAGAATTCTCATTGATTTTCTTTTTTTTTTCTCTCATTGATTTTCATATTTGACCAGTTACTTACACTAGGCCTAAAACTATGAACCTTTGTGAGAATAAAATTGATTAAACTGTTTATGGACTACTTTCTGTTTGTGCTGCTAAAATGTTTTTAAATGTTAATTCTGTGAGTAATTTTTTACATTATGCAGTCTACACACAAACAAATTTCTGATCATGTATCCTCTACTTAAAAAACAAAAAACAACTTGGATTAGACAATTCTCAAGTGCCCTACCATAATTAATATTCTAAGATTACAACCAAACTTACAGAAAACTGATTTATAAACCTGTATTCCAATTTATTGATAAGTTAACACACTAAAAATCAGCAGTGGTCAATTGCATGGGTCTTACCTTATGAGAGGCAGAAGACCAAAGAAGAGGAAATTAACAGCTTTAAACTTCTGTTATCAGACAAGGACTTTCTTAGGTGTTTTAAATATTAGCTCATTTAATCCTCATAAAACCCCTAAGAAAATAGGTAATACCATTCCTGCTTTGCAGATGAGGAAATATAAGTTCAGAATTCAGCCACCATACAAGGTTGCTCAATTAGTAAGTGGTGGAATTTGTTGTACTGCTCAGATCTGAGTCTAGAGCCTTTTCTTTTGAAATGAGGAATTAGAGGGTATTAGGAAAATTAGGACATTAGAAATTAGAGGACATAGAGGTTAGAGATACTTCTACGAAGTTATTGCAGCCTGATGACTTGTCTAAGTATAGTTGTCCCTCAGTATCCATGGGGATGGGTTCCAGGAGCCCCATAGATACCAAAATCCATGAATCCTTAAGTCCCTTATATAAAATGGTATAGTATCTGCATATAACCTAAGCACATGCTCCTCTATACTGTAAATCATCTCTAGCTTACTTATAATACCTTATACCATGTAAGCGCTATGTAAATAGTTGCCAGTGTACAGCAAATTCAAGTTTTGCTTTTTAGAACTTTCTGGAATTTTTTTAAAAAATATTTTTGATCCACAGCTGGTTGAACTCACAGATGCAGAACCAGAGGATATGGAGGGCCAAATGCATATGTTTGCTTAATAACCAGGACTGACTAGCAGAGGCTGGGACTTACAGTAAATGTTTGATGGGAGGTTAGATGATAGATGAATGAAAATTCTAGCCACAAACCCTCATTCACTGACTCTGTTTCAGAAATCCAGTGTGGCCATGTGCCCTCATTCATTCATTCAAGTAAACAAACATTTATTAAAAGCCTCTTATGTGTAAAATACTCTGGGGATGCTAGAGTTACAAAGTCAAAAAGACACAATTATGACTTCCCTCATTTCCCAAAAGATTGGAGACAGTATCTTGACTTCTTCTAACCAGTGTATAAGGAGTTACACCATTTTCAGAAATGAAGTTTCTAAATCATAGTACAGGGTGGTAGGTTGTAAGAAAACCCTTGAGCCATAAGCTAGTTCTTGTTGGGTTCAATTAGACCTGGTACAGGCAACCCTTAGCACGTGAATGGTCCTCAGCTCTAACTACTTCCTTCAGATAGTTGCCTTTCTGTCCTTGAAAGAGAAAGTCCTTTCCAGTATCTTTCCTAGATGTTGGTGCTTTTTCAGGGCAAGCTGAAAACATATCTTCATTAAATAAATGAGAACACATCCACCGTGGAACCCTGTGCAGCTGCAAAAAGTAATAAAGAAACTCTTGCTGTACTATTATGGGATAGTCTACAAGACTACAGATACAGATATATCGCTAAGTTAAAAAAAAAAAGATGCAGAACACTGCATATAGTATAATATTCTATGTGTAAAAAAAGAGAAAAGAAAGTATGTATACTTATTATATGTCTATAGAGTAGCTCAGGAAGGATACACAAGAAATTGGTAAGTGTTTGCTTAAGGGTGCCTGGGGTACAGGTATGTGAGGGAGACCTAGAGCTTTTCATTGTCTACCTTTTATATATTTTGAATTTAGTACCATATGTGCATTATGTATTTCATTAAAATTGAGTGGGGGGAGAGACCCTTTGTGGTATACCAGAAGACAATAGATTGTTTCAGCTCACAAAATCTAATCACAAATCTGATAGGATCTCTTAAGTTCCCATTTTACTTTCTCTCTCCATAGCATTTAACATTGTTGTCTACTCCCTTCTTAAAATTCTCCTTCTTTAGCCTCCATGACTTAAAAGTACCATTTGATTTGCCGTCTGTTCCTGTCATTCCTGAGATTCAGACACCCTGGATAAGAATCAAGGGAAGAAAGTATCATTGGCTTTGTCATAGAATACTTTGTATAGGAACAGCTGGTTTTACCACATCTTGCCATTTGTGAAAAATCAAGAACAGCTATGCAACACTACACAGGTTGATATTAACATCTATATTAAAAAATACTAATCTACAAGTGAGCACCGGAGCCAGACTGCCTGAGTTCAACCCCAGCCTTTTCTCCTCTTACCTGTGTGGCCCCAGGCAAGCTCCTTAATTTCTGAAAGCTTCAACCCCCTCACCTCTACAAAGGAGAAATAATTTTACAATGTCATAAAATTGCTGTGCAGATTAAATGACATAATCCATGAAAGTGCTAGTTACAAGGTCTGAAGCTCGATCCATGTCAGCTATGACTAAGTCCCACGATGTAAGTTTCTCGAGGGCAGGACTCTGTGATCCACTCGGGACAGCTAACTGGTCCAGCAGAGACCTTCCCTGCCACAAGGTGCTATGAGTACCTTGGGAGTGGTTCTCACAAACAAGAACCCAGGAGCCACGCCCTCAACACTGCAACCTTTGGGCTCCATGTGGCTACATCAGGGATGTGCCCGAGACCTTCCTAAAGACTCTGGTGTCACTCTGTTGTTCAAGAAGCCTGCTGTGGCCAAGACACAAGCTCTCGGGCATAGGAGCAAGATTATATAGACAGCAAAGCAAATTTCTCTGCCCCATTCTACACTTCTCTCAGCTGCTAAAAGTTGGTGTCAAAGGTGCAGCCCTCCTCTGTGTACAGAATCCTATTCCTCCAGTCAGGAAGGCAAGACCCTCACCAGCCTCTCTGTAGGCATCTGTTCAAATATCTCCTCTTGGAGAACCACAGAATGTCCCAAGTTGTCCCCCATGCTGTAGTAACAGGAAGGAAAGGAAATAAATCAACCAATTTTCTCATTCCTCAGATGTCATCTGTGATTTGCTCTGCCTCTTTCCTGGCACCGTGTCTAACGGTGACACCAACATGACACCAAGAGGCTGCTGCTGCAGACCAGGATTCAGCCTCACGATCCCCGGCATTCAGACGCCCTGAATTCAGAGGAATGTTTGATGGCCCAAGACCCTGATGCTGACATCAGAATCCAGCCCTGGAAACAATCCTTTGGCTCCAGAGTGCTTGGTACTCAGGTTTCTAATAAACTGCTTGTGTTTAGAAGGAAAGCTGTCCAAAGGCGAGAGTGAAAGAGACCACTTTGATTTTGAAGTTGGTAAAAATAAGGATAATAGTTTACAAAATGTAGAAATAAGCTCCCACTTCAAGGAGACCTTTGTCCTTTGTCTGCTTTAGGCAAACGCCCTTCTCAGCTGATGTGTTCTTTCCTTCTTCCACCTCCTCACAAACCCCACCTTTCATATCAATAGGGAACTCCAAGGTTGATAGATGTAGCCCAAATATATCCAGAAAATAGATGCCCAAGGATAAGAAAAATTAAAGAAGCTTTTCCCAACTGCTTTTAAATATTCCAATTTAACTTACCTTCTAACTCCCATGTCCCTGTGCATGCTTACTAAGGAGCTAGAGCATTGTATCATCTGACCTCATGCTATGTCCTCATCTCTGCCCATGGGGACTGGATGTCTTGTTTTCAAAAATTAGAATGAAATTATTTCATTTTAACAGAAGGAAAAAGAGAGGATGGGTAATAAGTGAATAGAGAGCATTGGGGTTTGGGAGCCATTGCCTTATTCTCTCAAATGAAAACTTCTGGAACTGTAGGGTAGAAGAAGCTCAGGATTGAAGGTGCCTCCAAGTGGCCCAGTCTAACTGTTCAAATTCCCTCTATTACACCTGCACCAACACGGCCCCCACCCAGCCCAGCAGTCCTTCAGGGTCAGGGCTGTACCTTCTTTCTGAGGCAGCCAGACACATCCTTGGACAGCTGAGCCAGACTATAGAAAAGCTCAGGAAATTCCACCTTCACACATGCACGAGCAGGTCAAACTTCTGACACTGTGCTTCTTTTCATCACCTGATTATAAAGGTACCAACCTGTCTTGAAGGAAATGCTTATCAACAGCCATCAGAGAGCAGCCAATCTGAGAACTGCTGGTGCACACATAAGCAGAAGTCTTCTTAAAGAGAGAAGCCTCACTAATTCTCCAAAAGTCTTCACTTTCAAAGCCATCCTAGATCCTGACACAGTGTTTATGAGTCCCACTTACTAAAAGCCTCTCTTCTGAAGAGTAACACGGGTATACACAAAGAATAGCATCCATCATATTCATATAATAAATAGGTCTGCTGGCATCCTCCCAGATGAAAGGCATTCACCATGAGGAGGCAAACACTAGGAAGGCTTTGTCATCATAGTAAAACTCAGGCATCAGATTGAAGCCAACCTTCCTTTTGCCTGTCTTTTGTTTTCTGTGGTGCACCCATGTACCTAAAGAAATGGGCCTTATGAGGGGCTTCCCTGGTGGCACAGTGGTTGAGAGTCTGCCTGCCGATGCAGGGGACACAGGTTCGTGCCCCAGTTCAGGAAGATCCCACATGCTGTGGAGTGGCTGGGCCCGTGAGCCATGGCCACTGAGCCTGTGCGTCTGGAGCCTGTGCTCCGTAACGGGAGAGGCCACAACAGTGAGAGGCCCGCATACCGCAAAAAAAAAAAAAAAAAAGAAATGGGCCTTGTGGTCATCAGCAGGCAAAGACCACAGGAGGCTCAGCATTTCACCCACTTTCAGTTTCAGTGGAGATGTTCAGTGGTGTATAAAGGAGAAAAGAAAGAGGAAAATCCAAATACCCTGGAAAAGTTCTGCCTATTCTAAACTCTAAGGTTTCTGTCACAAGAAATTATATCAGCTAGATACACATACACACACAAAATAAATGATGAAGATCTTTCACTTAATTCCTCCTTAACAAATTTATGCCTCATATAAGAGTTGCTAAAGTAATAAAAGCTTAATATAGACCACCTACAAAGCCATGAAATACACCAATGGACAGATCATTGAGACAGAAAATAAATCAGGAAATACAGGCCTTAAATGACACATTAGAACAGATGGACTTAATTGACACTTATAGAACATTCCATCCAAAAGCAGCAGAATACACTTTCTTCTCAACTGCACACAGAACATTCTCCAGGATAGATCACATCTTGGGCCACAGATTAAGCCTTGGTAAATTTTTTAAAAACCTGAAATCGTATCAAGCATCTTTTCCAACGACAACGCTATGAGATTAGAAATAATTTACAGGGAAAAAACCACAAACACTTGGAAGCTAAACAATATGTTACTAAGCAACAAATGGATCACTGAATAAATCAAAGAGGAAATTTAAAAACGCCTAGAAACAAATGAAAATGAAAGCATAATGATCCAAAACCTATGGGATGCAGCAAAAGCAGTTCTAAGAGGGAAGTTTCTAGCAATACAATCTTACCTCAGGAAACAAGAAAAATCTCAAACAACCTAACCTTACACCTAAAGCAACTAGAGAAAGAAGAACAAACAAAACCCAGAGGTAGTAGAAGGAAAGAAATCATAAAGTTCAAAGCAGAAATAAATAGAGATGAAGAAAACAAAACAATAGAAAAAATCCATGAAACTAAAAGCTGGTTCTTTGAAAAGATAAACAAAGTTGATGAACCTTTAGCCAGACTGATCAGGAAAAAAAGGGAGATGGCTCAAACCTGTAAAATTAGAAAAGAAAAAGGAGAAGTTACAACTGACACCACAGAAATACAGAGGATCATAAGAGATTACTGCAAGCAACTATACCCCAATAAAATGGACAACCTAGAAGAAATGGACAAATTCTTAGAAAGGTACAACCTTCCAAGAATGAACCAGGAAGAAATAGAAAATATGAACAGACCAACCATTCGAAACTGTGATTTTAAAAATTCCAACAGGAGAAAGACCTTCAAGATGGCAGAGGAGTAAGACGTGGAGATCACCTTCCTCCCCACAAATACATCAGAAATACATCTACATGTGGAACAACTCCTACAGAACACCTACTGAAGGCTGGCAGAAGACCTCAGACCTCCCAAAAGGAAAGAAACTCCCCACGTACCTGGGTAGGGCAAAAGACAAAACAGGAACAAAAGAATAGGGACAGGACCTGCACCTCGGGGAGGGAGCTGTGAAGGAGGAAAAGTTTCCACACACTAAGAAGCCCCTGCACTGGTGGAGATGGCAGGTGGGCGGGGTGGGGGGAGCTTCAGAGCAATGGAGGAGAGCACAGCAACAGGGGTGCAGAGGGCAAAGCAAAGAGATTCCCACACAGAGGATCACTGCCGACAAGCACTCACTAGCCTGAGAGGCTTGTCTTCTCACCCTCTGAGGTGGGGCGGGGCTGGGAGCTGAGGCTCGGGCTTCGGAGGTCAGATCCCAGGGAGAAGACTGGGGGTGGCTATGTGAAAACAGCCTGAAGGGGGCTAGTGTGCCACAGCTAGCAGGGAGGGAGTCCGGGAAAAAACCTGGACCTGCCTAAGAGGCAAGACACCATTGTTTCAGGGTGCGCGGGGAGAGGGAATTCCGAGCACCGCCTAAACAAGCTCTACAGACGGGTGTGAGCCACAGCTATCAGCGCGGACACCAGAGACAGGCATGAAATGCTAAGGCTGCTGCTGCAGCCACCAAGAAGCCTTTGTGCAACCACAGGTCACTATCCACACCTCCCCTCCCAGGATCCTGTACAGCCTGCCACTGCCAGGGTCCCGTGATCCAGGGACAACTTCCCTGGAAGAAAACATGGCGTGCCTCAGGCTATTGCAACATCATGCTGGCCTCTGCCGCCGCAGGCTCGCCCCGCATTCCCTCCCTCCCCACGGCCTGAGTGAGCCAGAGCCACCTAATCAGCTGCTACTTTAACCCGTCCTGTTTGAGCGAAGAACAGACACTCTCAGGCTACCTACATGCAGAGGCGGGTCTAAATCCAAAGGTGAACCCCAGGAGCTGTGCGAACAAAGAAAAGGAAGGGAAATCTCACCCAGGAGCAGCAGATGAAATCTCCAGAATTGACTTAATGTACCCTGCACTCTGAAATACCTGAATAGACAACAAGTCATCCCAAAATTGAGATGGTGGACTTTGGGAGCACCTATAAACTTGGGATTTTCTTTCTGCATCTAATTTGTTTCTGGTTTTACGTTTATCTTAGTTTAGTATTTCAAGTTTATTCATTGGTAGATTTGTTTATTGATTTGGTTGATCTCTTTTTTTTTAATATATAGATATGTATGTTTTTTTCATTTTTTGAGTGTGTATGTGTATGCTTCTTTGTGAGAGTTTGTCTGTATATCTTTACTTTTACCATTTGTCCTAGGGTTCTGTCCATTTTGTTTTGTTTGTAGTATACTTTTTAGCACTTGTTATCATTGGTGGATTTGTTTTTTGGCTTGTTTACTTCTCCTCTTTCCTTCTTTCTTTTATTTTTAATTTTATTTTTAATAATTATTTTTTTATTTTAATAACTTTCTTTTCTTTCTTTCTTTCTTTCTTTCTTTCTTTCTGCCTTCCTTCCTTCCTTCCATCCTTCATTCCTTCCTTTCTTTCTTTCCTTCTGTCCTTCTTTCTTTCCTTCTCCCTTTTCTTCTGAGCCATGTGGCTGACAGGGTCTTGGTGAACTGGCTGGGTGTCAGGCCTGTGCTCTGAGGTGGGAGAGCCAAGTTCAAGACCTTGGTCCACAAGACACCTCCTGGCTCCACATAATATCAAACAGCGAAAGCTTTCCCAGAGATCTCCATTTCAATGCTAAGACCCAGCTCCACTCAACAACAAGCAAGCTACAGTGCTGGACACCCTATGCCAAACAACTAGCAAGACAGGAACACAATGCCACCCATTAGCAGAGAGGCTGCCCAAAATCATAATAAGGTCACAGACACACCAAAACATACCACCGGACACGGTCCTGCCCACCAGAAAGACAAGATCCAGTCTCATCTACCAAAACAGAGGCACCAGTCCCCTCCAACAGGAAGCCTACACAACCCACTGAAAAAACCTTAGCCACTGGGAGGAGACACCAAAAACAACGGGAACTACTAACATGCAGCCTGGGAAAAGGAGACCCCAAACACAGTAAGTTAAGCAAAATGAGAAGACAGAGAAACACACAGCAAATGAAGGAGCAATGCAAAAACCCACCAGACCAACAAAGAAGAGGAGATATGCAGTCTACCTGAAAAAGAATTCAGAGTAATGATAGTAAACATGATCCAAAATCGTGGAAATAGAATGGAGAAAATACAAGAAATGTTTAACAAGGACCTAGAAGAACTAAAGACCAAACGAACAATGATAAACAACACAATAAATGAAATTTTAAATTCTCTAGAAAAAAATCAATAGCAGAATAACTGAGACAGAGGAACAGATAAGCGACCTGGAAAATAAAACAGTGGAAATAACTATCGCAGAGCAGAATAAAGAAAAAAGAATGAAAAAAATTGAGGACAGTCTCAGAGACCTCTGGGACAACATTAAATGCACCAACATTCAAATTATAGGGGTCCCAGAAGAAGAAGAGAAAAAGAAAGGGACTGAGAAAATGTTTGAAGAGATTATAGTTGAAAACTTCCCTAATATGGGAAAGGAAATAGTCAATCAAGTCCAGGAAGAACAGAGAGTCCAATACAGGATAAATCCAAGGAGAAACATGCCAAGACACATATTAATCAAGCTACCAAAAATTAAATACAAAGCAAAAATATTCAAAGCAACAAGGGAAAAACAACAAATAACATACAAGGGAATCCCCATAAGGTTAACAGCAGATCTTTCAGCAGGAACTCTGCAAGTCAGAAGGGAGTAGCAGCACATATTTAAAGTGATGAAAGGGAAGAATCTAAAGCCAAGATTACTCTAGCCAGCAAGGATTTCATTCAGATTCAACGGATAAATTTAAAGTGTTACAGACAAGCAAAAGCTAAGAGATTTCAGCACCACAAAACCAGCTTTACAACAAATGCTAAAGGAATATCGCTAGGCAGGAAACACAAGAGAAGGAAAAGACCTACAATAACAAACCCCAAACAATTAAGAAAATGGTAATAGAAACATACATATCGATAACTATCTTAAATGTAAATGGATTAAATGCTCCCACCAAAAGACATAGACTGGCTGAATGGATACAAAAACAAGACCTGTATATCTGCATCTAAAAGAGACCAACTTCAGACGTAGGGACACATACAGACTGAAAGTGAGGGGATGGAAAAACATATTCCAGCAAATAGAAATAAGCTGGAGTACCAATTCTTATATCAGACAAAGTAGACTTTAAAATAAAGACTATTACAAGAGACAAAGATGGAGACTACATAATGACAAAGGGATCAATCCAAAAAGAAGACATAACAATTGTAAATATTTATGCACCCAACACAGGAGCACCTCAAGACATAAGGCAAATGCTAATAGCCATAAATGGGGAAATCAACAGTAACACAATCATAGCAGGGAAAATTAACATCCCACTTTCACGAATGAAAGATCATCCAAAATGAAAATAAAAATGGAGACACAAGCTTTAAATGATACATTAAAAAAGATGGACTTAGTTGATATTTATAGGACATTCCATCCAAAAACAACAGAATACACTTTCTTCTCAAGTGTTAATGGAACATTCTCAAGGATGGATCATATCCTGGGTCAAAAATCAGACCTTGGTAAATTTAAGAAATTTGAAATTGTATCAAGTATCTTTTCTGACCACAATGCAATGAGACTAGTTATCAATTACAGGAAAAAAACTGTAAAAAATAGAAACACATGGAGGCTAAACAATACACTACTTAATAACAAAGAGATCATTGAATAAACCAAAGAGGAAAACACAAAATACCTAGAAGAAAGTGACAATGAACACAAGACAATCCAAAACGTATGGGATGCAGCATAAGTAGTTCTAAGAGGGAAGTTTATAGCGGTAAAATCCTACCTCAAGAAACAGGAAACATCTCAAATAAACAACGTAACCTTACACCTAAAGCAATGAGAAAGAAGAACAAATAAACCCCAAAGTTAGCAGAAGGACAGAAATCATAAAGATCAAATCAGAAATAAATGAAAAAGAAATGAAGGGAACAATAGAAAATATCAATAAAACTAAAAGCTGGCTCTTTGAGAAGATAAACAAAACTGATAAACCATTAGCCATACTCATCAAGAAAAAGAGGGAGAAGACTCAAATCAATAGAACTAAAACTGAAAAAGGAGAAGTAACAAATGACACTGCAGAAATACAAAGGATCATGAGAGATTACTACAAGCAACTGTATGCCAATAAAATAGACAACCTGGAAGAAATGGACAAATTCTTAGAGATGCACAAACTTCAGAGACTGAACCAGGAAGAAACAGAGAATATAAACAGACCAATCACAAGCACTGAAATTGAGACTGTGATTAAAAATCTTCAACAAACAAAAGCCCAGGACCAGATGGCTTCACAGGTGAATTCTATCCAACATTTAGAGACGAGCTAACACCTATCCTTCTCAAACTCTTCCAAAATACAGCAGAGTGAGGAACACTCCCAAAGTCATTCTATGAAGCCACCATCACCCTGATACCAAAATCAGAAAAAGATGGCACACAGAAAGAAAATTAGAGGCCAATATCACTGATGAACATAGATGCAAAAATCCTCAACAAAATACTGGCAAACAGAATGCAACAACACATTAAAAGGATCATACGTTATGATCAAGTGGGGTTTATTCCAGGAATGCAAGGATTCTTCAATATAGGCAAATCAATCAACGTGATACACCATATTAACTAATTGAAGAAGAAAAACCAAATGATCATCTCAATAGATGCAGAAATAGCTTTTGACAAAATTCAACACCCACTTATATAAAAACCCTCCAGAAAGTAGGAACAGAAGGAACTTACGTCAACATAATAAAGGCCATATATGACAAACCCACAGCCAACATCGTTCTCAATGGTGAAAAACTGAAACCATTTCCTCTAAGATAAGGAGCAAGACAAGGTTGTCCACTCTCACCACTATTATTCAAAATAGTTTTGGAAGTTTTAGCCAGAGCAATCACAGAAGAAAAAGAAATAAAAAGAATCCAAATTGGAAAAGAGGAAGTACAGTTGTCACTGTTTGCAGATAACATGATACTATACATAGAGAATCCTAAATACGCTACCAGAAAACTACTAGAGCTAATCAATAAATTTGGAAAAGTAGCAATATAGAAAATTAAGGCACAGAAATCTCTTGAATTCCTATATGGTAATGATGAAAAATCTGAAAGAGAAATTATGGAAACATTCCCATTTACCATTGCAACAAAAAGAATACCTAGGAATAAACCTATCTAAGGAGACAAAAGACCTGCATGTAGAAAACTATTAGACACTGATGAAATAAATTAAAGATGATACGAACAGATGGAGATATATACCATGTTCTTGGATTGGAAGAATTAACATTGTGAAAATGACTATACTACCCAAAGCAATCTACAGATTCACTGCAATACCTGTCAAACTACCAATGGCATTTTCACAGAACTGGAACAAAAAATTACACAATTTGTATGGAAACACAAAAGACCCCAAATAGCCAAAGCAATCTTGAGAAAGAAAAACACAGTTGAAGGAATCAGACCCCCCAGACTTCAGACTATACTACAAAGCTACAGTAATCAAGACAGTATGGTACTGGTACAAAAACAGAAATATAGATCAATGGAACAAGAAAGCCCAGATATAAAACCACACACATATGGTCACCTTATTTTTGAAAAAGGAGGCAAGAATATACAATGGGGAAAAGACAACCTCTTCAATAAGTAGTGCTGGGATAACAGGATAGTTATATGTAAAGAATGAAATTGGAACACTCCTTAACACCATACACAAAAATAAACTCAAAATGGATTAACGACCTAAATGAAAGGCCAGACATGATAAAACTCTTAGAGGAAAACATAGGCAGAACATTCTATGACATAAATCATAGCAAGATCCGTTTTGACCCACCTCCTAGAGAAATGGAAATAAAAACAAAAATAAACATATGGGATCTAATGAAACTTAAAAGCTTTTGCACAGCAAGGAAACCATAAACAAGATGAAAAGACAACCCACAGAATGGGAGAAAATATTTGCAAATGAAGCAACTGACAAATGATTAATCTCCAAAATTTGTATGCCACTCATGCAGTTCAATATCAAAAAAACAAAAAACCCAATCCAAAAATGGGCAGAAGTCCTAAATAAACGTTTCTCCAAAGAACATATACAGATTGCCAACAAACACATGAAACGATGCTCAACATCACTAATCATTAGAGAAATGCAAATCAAAACTACAATGAGGTATCACCTCACACCAGTAAGAATGGCCATCATCAAAAAATCTACAAACAGGGCTTCCCTGGTGGCACAGTGGTTGGGAGTCCACCTGCTGATGCAGGGGATGCGGGTTCATGCCCTGGACCAGGAGGATCCCACATGCCGCAGAGCGGCTGGGCCCATGGGCCATGGCCACTGAGCCTGCGCGTCTGGAGCCTGTGATCCACAACAGGAGAGGCCACAGCAGTGGGAGGCCCACGTACCACAAAAAAAAAAAAAAAATCTACAATTAATGCTGGAGAGGCTTTGGAGAAAAGGGAACCCTCCTGAACTGTTGGTAGGAATGTAAATTGAGACAGCCACTATGGAGAACAGTATGGAGGTTCCTTAAAAAACTAAAAATACAACTACCATATGACCCAGCAATCGCACTGCTAGGCATATGCCCTGAGAAAACCATAATTCAAAAAGTGTAATGTTCCACAATGTTCATTGCAGCTCTATTTAAAATAATCAGGATATGGAAGCAACCTAAGTGCCCATCAACAGATGAATGGATAAAGATGTGGCACATATACACAATGGAATATTACTCAGCCATAAAAAGCAACGAAATTGAGTTATTTGTAGTGAGGTGGATGGACCTAGAGTCTGTCAGAGTGAAGTAAGTCAAGAAGAGAAAAATAAATACCATATGCTAACACATATGTATGGGATCTTAAAGAAAAAAAAAGGTTCTGAAGAACCTAGGGGCAGGACAGGAATAAAGCCGCAGATATACAGAATAGACTTTAGGACACTGGGATGGGGAAGGGTAAGCTGGAATGAAGTGAGAGAGTGGCACGGACATATACATACTACCAAATGTAAAATATATAGCTAGTGGGAAGCAGCCACATAGCACAAGGAGATCAGGTCGTTGCTTTGTGACCACCTAGAGGGGTGGGATAAGGAGGGTGGCAGGGAGATGTAAGAGGGTGGAGATATGGGGATACATGTATATGTACAGCTGATTCAGTTTGTTATAAAGCAGAAACTAACACACCACTGTAAAGCAATTATACTGCAATAAAGGTGTTAAAAAAAATAAATGAATAAATAAAAACTTCCAAGAAACAAAATTCTAGGATCAGATGGATTCACATGCGAATTCTAACAAACATCAAGAGAAGAGTTAACACCTATCCTTCTGAAACTATTTCAAAAAATTTCAGAGAAAGGAATACTCCCAAGCTCATTCCTCAAGGCCACGATCATCCTGATACCAAAACCAGAAAAAAAGATACCACAGAAAAAGGAAAAGCACAGGCCAAAATCACTGATGAACACAGATGCAAAACTCCTCAACGAAATACTAGCAAACTGAATCCAACACATTAAAAGGATCATACACCATGATCAAGTGGGATTTATCTAAGGGATGCAAGGATTCTTTAATATAAGCAAATCAATCAACATGATATACCATATTAACAAACTGAAGAATAAAAACCATATGATAATCTCAATAGATGCAGAAAAATATTTTGACAAAATTCAACACCCATTTATGATAAAAACTCTCCAGAAAGTGGGTAGAGGGAACATACCTCAACATAATAAAGGCCATATATGACAAACCCACAGGTAACATCATTCTCTATGGTGGAAAACTTAAAGCATTTCCTCTAAGATCAGGAACAAGACAAGGATGTCCACTCTCACCACTATTATTCAAAATAGTTTTGGAAGTCCTAGCCACAGCAATCAGAGAAGAAAAAGAAATTAAAGGAATACGAATTAGAAAAGGAGAAGTAAAACTGTCACTGTTTGCAGATGACATGATACTATACATAGAGAATCCTAAAGATGCTACCAGAAAACTGCTAGAGCTAAGTAATCAATTTGGTAAAGTTGCAGGATACAAAATTAATACACAGAAATCTCTTGAATTCCTATCCACTAAGAAAAGATCAGAAGGAGAAGTTAAGGAAACAATCCCATTTACCATTGCATCAATAAGAATAAAATACCTAGGAACAAACCTTCCTAAGGAGGCAAAAGACCTGTACTCAGAAAACTATAAGATGCTGATGAAAGAAATCAAAGATGACACAAACAGATGGAGAGATATATCATATTCGTAGACTGAAAGAATCAAGATTGTGAAAATGACTATACTACCCAAAGCAATCTACAGATTCAATGCAATCCTTATCAAATTACCAATGGCATTTTTCACAGAACTAGAACAAAAAAATTTCACAGTTCGTATGGAAACACAAAAAGACCCTGAAGAGCCAAAGCAATCTTGAGAAAGAAAAACAGAGCAGGAGGAATCAGGCTTCCTGACTTCAGACTATGCTACAAAGCTACAGTCATCAAAGCAGTGTGGTACTGGCACAAAAAGAGAAATATAGATCTATGGAACAGGATAGAAAGTCCAGAGATTACACCCAAGCACCTATGGCCAGCTAATCAATGACAAAGAGGCAAAAATATACAATGGATTAAAGACAGTCTCTTCAATAAGTGGTGCTGGGAAAAGTGGACAGCTACATGTAAAAGAATGAAATTAGAACACTCCTTCACCCCATATAAAAATAAACTCAAAATGAATTAAAGACCTAACTATAAGGCCACATACTACAAAACTCTTAGAGGAAACCATAAGCAGAACACTCTTTGATATAAATCACAGCAATAACTTTTTTGATCCTCCTACTAGAGTTATGAAAATAAAAACAAAAATAAACAAATTAAACTTAAAAACTCTTGCCCAACAAAGGAACCCATAAACAAAACGAAAAGATAACACACAGACTGCGTGAAAATATTTGCAAACAAAGCAACCAACAGGGGGATTAATCTCCAAAATATACAAACACTTCATGCAGCTCAATATCAAAAAAACAAACAATCCAATCAAAAAATGGGCAGAAGATCTCATGTTTAAATAGACATTTCTCCAAAGAAGACATACAGAGGGCCAGAAAGTACATGAAAAACTGCTCAACATCACTAATTATTAGAGAAATGCAAATGAAAACTATAATCAGGTGTCACCACACAAAAACCAGTCAGAATGGCCATCAGCAAAAAATCTACAAAGAATAAATGCTGGCGAAAGTGTGGAGAAAAAGAACCCTCCTACATTGTTGGTGGGGATGTAAGTTGGTACAGTTATAGAGAAGAGTATGGAGGTTCCTTAAACAACGAAATATAGGAGATCTAGGGAACATGGCGGAAGAGTAAGACGCGGAGATCACCTTCCTCCCCACAGATACATCAGAAATACATCTACACGTGGAACAACTCCTACAGAACACCTACTGAACACTGGCAGAAGACTGCAGACCTCCCAAAAGGCAAGAAACTCCCCCACGTACCTGTGTAGGGCAAAAGAAAAAAGAAAAAACAGAGACAAAAGATTACAGACGGGACCTGCACCAGTGGGAGGGAGCCGTGAAGGAGGAAAGGTTTCCACACACTAGAAGCCCCTTCACGGGCGGACACTGTGGGTGGTGGACAGGAAACCTTCGGAGCCATGGAGGAGAGCACAGCAACAGGGGTGAGGGCAAAGAGGGCAAAGTGGAGAGATTTCCGCAAAGAGGATTGGTGCCGACCAGCACTCACCAGCCCGAGAGGCTTGTCTGCTCACCCGCTGGGGCAGGCAGGGCTGGGAGCTGAGGCTCCGCCTTTGGTCCGGGAAAAAGGCTGGACTTGCTGAAGAGGCAAGAGACTTTTTCTTCCCTCTTTGTTTCCTGGTGCGTGAGGAGACGGGATTAAGAGCTCTGCTTAGGGAGCTCCAGAGACCAGTGTGAGCCGCGGCTAACAGCGCGGACCCCAGAGATGGGCATGAGACGATAAGGCTGCTGCTGCCGCCACCAAGAAGCCTGTGTGCGAGCACACGTCACTCTCCACACCTCGCTCTGGGGAGCCTGTGCAGCCCGCCACTGCCAGGGTCCCGGGATCCAGGGACAACTTCCCCAGGAGAATGTACGGCGTGCCTCAGGCTGGTGCAACGTCATGCAGGCCTCTGCCGCCGCAGGCTGGCCCCGCATCCGTGCCCCTCCCTCCCAGCGGCCTGAGTGAGCTGGAGCCCCCAAATCAGCAGCTCCTTTAACCCCATCCTGTCTCAGCTAAGAACAGATGCCCTCTGGGTGAACTACACGCAGAGGCGGGGCCAAATCCAAAGCTGAGCCCCAGGAGCTGTGCGAACAAAGAAGAGAAAGGGAAATCTCTCCCAGCAGCCTCAGAAGCAGTGGATTAAATCTCCACAAATAACTTGATGTACCCTGCATCTGTGGAATACCTGAACAGACAACAAATAATCCCAAATTGAGGAGGTGGACTTTGAGAGCAAGATTTATTATTTTTTCCCCTTTTCCTCTTTTTGTGAATGCCTATACGTATGCTTCTGTGTGAGATTTTGTCTGTATAGCTTTGCTTTCACCATTTGTCCTAGGGTTCTAGCTGCCCGTTTTTTGTTTTGTGTTTTTTTACTTTTTAAAAAAATTTTTTTCTTAATAATTATTTTTTTATTTTAATAACTTTATTTTACTTTTATCCTCTTTCTTTCTTTCCTTCCTTCTTTCTTTCTTTCTACGTTTTCTCCCTTTTATTCTGAGCCGTTTGGATGAAAGGCTCTTGGTGCTGCAGCCAGGAGTCAGTGCTGTGCCTCTGAGGTGGGAGAGCCAACTTCAGGACACTGGTCCACAAGACACCTCCCAGCTCCACATAATATCAAATGGCAGAAATCTTCCAGAGATCCCCATATCAACACCAGCACCCATCTTCACTCAACGACCAGCAAGCTACAGTGCTGGACACCCTATGCCAAACAACTAGCAAAACAGGAATACAACCCCACCCACTAGCAGAGAAGCTGCCTAAAATCATAATAAGTCCACAGACACCCCAAAACACACCACCAGACGTGGACCAGCCCATCAGAAAGACAAGATCCAGCCTCATCCACTAGAACACAGGCACTAGTCCCCTCCACCAGGAAGCCTACACAACCCACCAAAACAACTTTAGACACTGGGGACAGACACCAAAAACAACGGGAATTATGAGCCTGAAGCCTGCAAAAAGGAGACCCCAAACACAGTAATATAAGCAAAATGAGAAGACAGAAAAACACACAGCAGATGAAGGAGCAAGATAAAAACCCACCAGACCTAACAAATGAAGAGGAAATAGGCAGTCTACCTGAAAAAGAATTCAGAATAATGACAGTAAAGATGATCCATAATCTTGGCAACAGAATAGAGAAAATGCAAGAAACATTTAACAAGGACTTGGAAGAACTAAAGATGAAACAAACAACGATGAACAACACAATAAATGCAATTAAAAATACTCTAGAAGGGATCAATAGCAGAATAACTCAGGCAGAAGAACGGATACGTGACCTGGAAGATAATATAGTAGAAACAACTGCTGCAGAGCAGAATAAAGAAAAAAGAGTGAAAAGAACTGAGGACAGTCTCAGAGACCTCAAGGACAACATTAAACGCAGCAACATTCGAATTACAGGGGTTCCAGAAGAAGAAGACAAAAAGAAAGGGACTGAGAAAATATTTGAAGAGATTATAGTTGAAAACTTCCCTAATATGGGAAAGGAAATAGTTAATCAAGTCCAGGAAGCACAGAGAGTCCCATACAGGATAAATCCAAGGAGGAACATGCCAAGACACATATTAATCTATCAAAAATTAAATACAAAGAAAACATATTAAAAGCAGCAAGGGAAAAACAACAAATAACACACAAGGGAATCCCCATAAGGTTAACAGCTGATCTTTCAGCAGAAACTCTGCAAGACAGAAGGGACTGGCAGGACATATTTAAAGTCATGAAGGAGAAAAACCTACAGCCAAGATTACTCTACTCAGCAAGGATCTCATTCAGACTTGATGGAGAAATTAAAACCTTAACAGACAAGCAAAAGCTGAGAGAGTTCAGCACCACCAAACCAGCTTTACAACAAATGCTAAAGGAACTTCTCTAGGCAAGAAACACAAGAGAAGGAAAAGACCTATAATAACGAACCCAAAACAATTAAGAAAATGGGAATAGGAACATACATATTGATAATTACCTTAAATGTAAATGGATTAAATGCTCCCACCAAAAGACACAGACAGGCTGAATGGATACAAAAACAAGACCCATATATATGCTATCTACCAGAGACCCACTTCAGACCTAGAGACACATACAGACTGAAAGTGAGGGGATGGAAAAATATATTCCATGCAAATGGAAACCAAAAGAAAGCTGGAGTAGCAATTCTCATATCAGACAAAATAGACTTTAAAATAAAGACTATTAGAAGAAACAAAGAAGGACACTACATAATGATCAAGGGATCGATCCAAGAAGAATATATAACAATTGTAAATATTTATTCACCCAACATAGGAGCACCTCAATACATAAGGCAAATACTAACAGCCATAAAAGGGAAAATTGACAGTAACACATTCATAGTAGGGGACTTTAACACCCCACTTTCACCAATGGACAGATCATCCAAAATGAAAATAAATAAGGAAACACAAGCTTTAAATGATAGATTAAACAAGATGGACTTAATTGATATTTATAGGACATTCCATCCAAAAACAACAGAATACACATTTTTCTCAAGTGCTCATGGAACATTCTCCAGGATAGATCATATCTTGGGTCACAAATCAAGCCTTGGTAAATATAAGAAAATTGAAATTGTATCAAGTATCTTTTCCAACCACAATGCTATGAGACTAGAAGATATCAATTATAAGAAAAGATCTGTAAAAAATACAAACACATGGAGGCTGAATAATACACTACTTAATAAAGAAGTGATCACTGAAGAAATCAAACAGGAAATCAAAAAATAGCTAGAAACAAACGAAAATGGAGACACGACAACCCAAAACCTATGGGATGCAGCAAAAGCAGTTCTAAGAGGGAAGTTTATAGCAATACAATCCTACCTTAAGAAAAAGGAAACATCTCGAATAAACAACCTAACCTTGCACCTAAAGCAATTAGGGAAAGAAGAACAAAAAATCCCCAAAGTTAGAAGAAGGAAAGAAATCATAAAGATCATATCAGAAATAAATGAAAAAGAAATGAAGGAAACCATAGCAAAGTTCAATAAAACTAAAAGCTGGTTGTTTGAGAAGATAAACAAAATTGATAAACCATTAGCCAGACTCATCAAGAAAAAAAGGGAGAATACTCAAATCAATAGAATTAGAAATGAAAAAGGAGAAGTGACAACTGATAGGGTAGAAATACAAAGGATCATGAGAGATTACTACAAGCAACTGTATGCCAATAAAATGGACAACCTGGAAGAAATGGACAAATTCTTAGACAGTGCACAACCTGCCAAGACTGAATCAGGAAGAAACAGAAAATATGAACAGACCAATCACAAGCACTGAAATTGAAACTGTGATTAAAAATCTTCCAACAAACAAAAGCCCAGGACCAGAAGGCTCACAGGCAAATTCTATCAAACATTTAGAGAAGAGCTAACACCTATCCTTCTCAACTCTTTCAAGATATAGCAGAGGGCGGAACACTCCCAAACTCATTCTACAAGGCCACCATCACCCTGATACCAAAACCAGACAAGGATGTCACAAAGAAAGAAAACTACAGGCCAATATCACTGAAAACATAGATGCAAAAATCCTCAACAAAATACTAGCAAACAGAATCCAACAGCACATTAAAAGGATCATACACCATGATCAAGTGGGGTTTATTCCAGGAATGCAAGGATTCTTCAATATACACAAATCAATCAACGTGATACACCATATCAACAAATTGAAGGAGAAAAACCATATGATCATCTCAATAGATGCACAGAAAGCTTTCGACAAAATTCAACACCCATTTATGAAAAAACCCTCCAGGAAGTAGGCATAGAGCAAACTTTCCTCAACATGATAAAGGCCATGTATGACAAACCCATGGCCAACATCATCCTCAATGGTGAAAAACTGAAAGCATTTCCGCTAAGATCAGGCACAACACAAGGTTGCCCACTCTCACCACTATTTTTTCTTTTTTTTTTGTGGTACGCGGGCCTCTCACTGTTATGGCCTCTCCCGTTGCGGGGCACAGGCTCCAGACGCGCAGGCTCAGCAGCCATGGCTCACGGGCCCAGCCGCTACGTGGCATGCAGTGTCCTCCCAGACCGGGGCACAAACCTGTGTCCCCTGCATCGGCAGGCAGACTCTCAAGCACTGCGCCACCAGGGAAGCCCTCACCACTCTTGTTCAACATAGTTTTGGAAGTTTTAGCCACAGCAATCACAGAAGAAAAGGAAATAAAAGGAATCCAAATCAGAAAAGAAGAAGTACAGCTGTCACTGTTTGCAGATAACATGATACTATACATAGAGAATCCTAAAGATGCTACCAGAAAACTGCTAGAGCTAATCAATGAATTTGTTAAAGTAGCAGGATACAAAATTAATGCACAGAAATCTCTGACATTCCTATACACTAATGATAAAAAATCTGAAAGTGAAATCAAGAAAACACTCCCATTTACCATTGCAACAAAAAGAATAAAATATCTAGGAATAAACCTACCTAAGGAGACAAAAGACCTGTATGCAGAAAACTATGAGACACTGATGAAAGAAATTAAAGATGATACAAATACATGGAGAAATATACTGTGTTCTTGGATTGCAAGAATCAACATTGTGAAAATGACTGTACTACCCAAAGCAATCTACAGATTCAATGCAATCCCTGTCAAACTACCACCAGCATTTTTCACAGAACTAGAACAAAGAATTTCACAATGTGTATGGAAACACAAAAGACCCCGAATAGGCCAAAGCAATCTTGAGAATGAAAAATGGAGCTGGAGGAATCAGGCTCCCTGACTTCAGACTATACTACAAAGCTATACTACAAAGCTACAGTAATCAAGACAGTATGGTACTGGCACAAAAACAGAAATATAGATCAATGGAACAGGATAGAGAGCCCAGAGACAAACCTAGGCACATACTGTCACAGTCTCTTCAATAAGTGGTGCTGGGAAAACTGGACTGGCACATGTAAAAGTATGAGATTAGATCACTCCCTAACACCATACACAAAAATAAGCTCAAAATGGATTAAAGACCTAAATATAAGGCCAGAAACTATCAAACTCTTAGAGGAAAACATAGGCAGAACACTCTATGACATAAATCACAGCAAGATCCTTTTTGACCCACCTCCTAGAGAAATGGAAATAAAAACAAAAATAAACAAATGGGACCTAATGAAACTGCAAAGGTTTTGCACAGCAAAGGAAACATAAACAAGACCAAAAGACACCCCTCAGAATGGGAGAAAATATTTGCAAATAAAGCAACTGACAAAGGATTAATCTCCAAAATTCACAAGCAGCTAATGCAGCTCAATAACATAAAAACAAACAACCCAATCCAAAAATGGCCAGAAGACCTAAATAGACATTTCTCCAAAGAAGATATACAGATTGCCAACAAACACATGAAAGAATGCTCAACATCAGTAATCATTAGAGAAATGCAAATCAAAACTACAATGAGATATCATCTCACACCAGTCAGAATGGCCATCATCAAAAAATCTAGAAACAATAAATGCTGGAGAGGGTGTGGAGAAAGGGGAACACTCTTGCACTGCTGGTGGGTATGTGAATTGGTACAGCCACTATGGAGAACAGTATGGAGGTTCCTTAAAAAACTACAAATAGAACTACCATATGACCCAGCAATCCCATTACTGGGCATATACCCTGAGAAAACCCTAATTCAAAAAGAGTCATGTACCAAAATGTTCATTGCAGCTCTATTTACAATAGTCAGGAGATGGAAACAACCTAAGTGTCCATGATATGATTAATGGATATAGGAGATGTGGCACATATATGCAATGGAATATTACTCAGCCATAAAAAGAAATGAAATTGAGTTATTTGTAATGAGGTGAATGGACCTAGAGTCTGTCATACAGAGTGAAGTAAGTCAGAAAGAGAAAAACAAATACCGTATGGTAACACACACATATATATATATATATGGAATTTAAGGAAAAAAATGTCATGAAGAACCTAGGGGTAAGACAGAAATAAAGACACAGACCTACTAGACAATGGACTTCAGGTTATGGGGAGGGGGAAGGGTAAGCTGTGACAAAGTGAGAGAGTGGCATGGACATATATACACTACCAAACGTAAAATAGATAGCTAGTGGGAAGCAGCCTCATAGCACAGGGAGATCAGCTCCATGCTTTGTGACCACCTAGAGGGGTGGGATAGGAAGGGTGGGAGGGAGGGAGACACAAGAGGGAAGAGATGTGGGAACATATGTATATGTATAACTGATTCACTTTGTTATAAAGCAGAAACTAACACACCATTGTAAAGCAATTATACTCCAATAAAGATGAAAAAAAAAACTAAATATAGAACGTACCATATGATCTAGCAATCCCACCCCTAGGCATATATCCAAAGAAAACTGTAATTTGAAAACATACACACACCCCCAGTGTTCATGGCAGCACTATTAACAATAGCCAAAACATGGAAGCAACCTAAATGTCCATCGAGAGACAAATGAATAAAGAAAATGTGGTACAAATATACAGTGGAATTAGTCAGCCATAAAAAAGAACAAAATAATGCCATTTGCAGCAACATGAAATGGACCTAGAGATTATCATACTAAGTGAAGTAAGCCAGACAAAGACATATATGATATTGCTTACATACGGAATCTAATTTTTAAAATGATACAAATGAACTTATTTACAAAACAGAAACAGACTCATAGACCTTGAAATCAAACTTATGGTTACCAAAGGGGAAACATGGGGGGAAATGATAAATTAGGAGTTTGTGATTAACATATACATACTACCATACATAAGAAAGATAACAAATATGGACCTACTGTATAGCACAGGGAACTCTACTCAATATTCTGTAGTAACCTATATGGGAAAAGAATCAGAAAAAGAATGGATATATATCGATAGCTGATTCACTTTGTTGTACACTTGAAAGTAAAACAACATTGTAAATCAACTATACTCCAATAAAAATGTTAAAATTAAAAAAAAAAAAAGCCATGCAAATACCAAGTATGATGAGGAGCCAGCAGGAGTGGCAGTATTTCAAAGAAAAACTGATTACATGTAGATGTGTGTGCATGTAACCATTTATGTGTGTGTGTGTGTCTGTGTGTGTGTATATACATATATATATAGTGTGTGTGTGTATTCTTGATATATATATATATATATATATATATACACACACATACAAACCAGATATCATGATGGTTAATTTTGTGTCAACCACGGGGTGTCCAGATTAAACATTATTTCTGGGTATGTCTCTGAGGGTGTTTTTGTTTGTTTGTTTGTTTGTTTGTGGTACGCGGGCCTCTCACTGTTGTGGCCTCTCCCGTTGCGGAGCACAGGCTCCAGACACGCAGGCTCAGCGGCCATGGCTCACGGGCCCAGCCGCTCCGCGGCATATGGGATCTTCCCGGACCGGGGCACGAACCCGTGTCCCCTGCATCAGCAGGCGGACTCTCAACCACTGCGCCACCAGGGAACCCCTCTGAGGGTGTTTCTTGATGAGATTAGCATTTGAATCTGTGGGATCAGTAAAGTAGATTGCCCTCCCCAGTGTGGGTGGGCAGTGGTATTGATTCTGTTTCCTGTTCCCCTGGATAACTATAATATAGGTAGATGATTGATGGATGGATGGATAGATACATAGACAAACAAACAGACAGAAAGAAAGATATAAACCGAGAGCAATACTTACAAAGCAGGCCTGAGGCATCATGAAAAATAATAATTGTAACAACCACTGACTAAGCATCTCCCATGTGCCGGGGAATGGCCAAGCATTTTACATATGTGCCCTGGGGTTGCAGCTGGGCAGGAGACGATTTAAAGTCGCTGGCTGTGAAGTTAAAGCATCACCATTCAAGAGTTCTTCTGGGTGCACAACACAGCCAAAGACTCTTTGCCGGTATGGTTTTCCCTGAGCCACATAAGAGAAAAATGAATCCCTGTCCATTACTTGAATTGTGACATGGGTAATGAAGAAGGGTGACAGCCAAGAGAAGTAACTTGAGGAAGGAAATCACCATTAAATGAGGAAGAAATATCGGGAAAACAGCCCTCTGGGGACTATCTGGGGGTCCTGGAAAGGAATGATCCTGGAGTAAAAATAAACTATGCCACTAAAGCCCAACCCATGCTGTTGGAAGTGCCCCATTCCAAGGAGGTGAGGTGGGTGATAAAAGCCGCTACCACTATGGGTCCTGCCATCTCCCAACTAGAACTGGACAAAAGGGGGGAAAGGTATTTTCCTTCTGGTTGGAGATAAGGAGTTCAGTGGGAAGATGGTCAGGTGGCTGGAAGAAAGACCCTAAAAAACTATCATGTCAAAAGAATTACAGATTCACAGGAAGTAGCCTAGACACAGTGGATGACCACCTCAGGCCCACTGGGGACTCCCAAATGGCACAAGAACAGCCAGACAAGGGTCTGCCCAGGTGACATTAGAGGCATTGAGCAGCAGACCATATATTTTACACTATGCTGGGGAGCCTGTAACATTCAAAACACATACTTTCTCTCCTCTGGCCTTACTACAACTCCATGAGACAGGTACTCATATACCCACTTTACAAGTGAGAAAAACTAAGGCATAGAGAAGTTTTCTAGCATCACAGGTATAGAAAGGCAAGTCACAGTGCTGAGATTAGAAGCCAAGGCTATGATTCCAAAGACTCTGCCCTTCACCTCACTTTGCTGCCCATCCTCTTAGCAGCATTCGGATTACCTGGGTGAAGGCCCAGACGTGCGTAGGGAGACAAGTGATATACTAGTGTGAATTCTGTGCTATCATAGCTTATTTATGAATAGCAGGGTCTGACATCCTGGCCATCCCTGACCGCTTGTATGTGATCTACTTCACCCTACCCTGGGCATGAGATGGCTAGATGCCTTCTAGTCACAGTGAAGTGCCTCCAGCAAGAACCTTGAGCACCTAACTCTTGTTTGGCTCTTTCTGAGGGAGACCACAATACTTACAGGCCCTGCTACCCTACACACGTTCTACGGCACACAACCTACCACCCTGGCCATCGGTGATCAGACTGGAGTGGCCTCAACCTATAAGCTGGCGTGGAGAAATCTCAGCCCGAGAAGAGAATCCCATACTGGACGGTGGCTGAATCAAACGATCTTCTCTCTTAAGAGGTTTGCAGAAGAAGAAGCAGTTGATAGCAGGTGCAAAAGCAGAAAGACATTCAGAGGCAGTCAGAACAAAGAGCACTAGAGTGACTGAACCCGGGTGACGGCGGGCAGCTAGCTAATCTCATGAAGTCCTGATGCTGAAGGGAAAAGAAAAGACCCTGCCACTAGAGTCACAGGCATCCTGATTGACCTTCTGGTGACTGAACTATTTTCCAGACTCAAGAGGCCCAGCTGCAGGACGGTTCCTGTGTGTCCATGGGCCTGGCAATGTGACTACAACCTGGGTCTGTATGAATCCTTGGGGAGAAGCCATCCAGTCTTTGAGTCAGTCTGAGTGAGTCTCCAATCATGCAGCTAGCAACCATCAAAAGAATTATACTGTTAAAACAACAATCAACCAGTGTCACTTTATATTTCAATAAAAATATTTTGGGAATGGTCATTTTTTCCAATATAACCTCAAGACCCAGCAGTGGCAAAGCCAGACACAGACAATAGCTGCAGACAGCATGATTTATGGGGAGCACATCTGGCTTTGCTTTTCCATGCTGTTTTCGCCTTGTTAGTATTCCTGGTCCTCTTCCTAAATGAGCCCCCATATCTCTATCAACTTATCCACACTCATGACCTTGTTCTCTATCTGACAATGAGATTCTGACACTCCTGGGAGTTGGGTAGCAAAAAAACACTGAAAGAAAAAAAAAAACCTATTACATTAGCTGGAGTCTTCTACTGCCATCTCCTTCTTAAGAACTTTGCCCTGTCTTTGTTGGTTTTTGTCTACTTCCTTGGGCCAGTCAACAACCAAAGGCAACAGTGTTCTGGCCTCCTTTCAGGCACTGCAGAACACGACATGCTAGTCAAGGTTTACCACTAATGTGTTTATTTTCTTCTGAATTTTAACAAACATGACTGCTGTCCTACCTTCAAGGCACACAGCTGTCCTCAACCAAGAATCACATTGTGCTTTTCTCATGCCTGGGACTTTGGGTAGCTATGGGGCTAGGAAAATCTCAGTGAACCCCTTGGCCTGGACTCTGATTTATTGCTGTTATTAGGAAGGCCCCAAAATATTTAGACTTTACTTTGAAGAAAATAATGTTTCTTCAGGTGTGAGAGATCGTTAATGTACTATTTCTAAGTCTCTTTCCACCATACCAGATCTTGACAATGCCTACTACAGAATCTAAGTGGTAAAAGTTTGCAGTATACTAACTTTACCTACTCATTACACTGTAAGTTGTTACCACACTGAGTCTCTCTAGTATAGAGACAAAGTTTAATTCAACTCAGTCTCCCAGTCTCCCCCACCCAGCATGATGCCTGATACATGAAATGATGGAATGATGGAGGGAGAGAGAAAGGAAAGAAGAGAGAGAACTGAATGAATGAGTGAATTTCAGGACCATACAACAAAACTGTAAATTTCATACTATACAATCTCCTGAACACATCCATCACCAGGTAAAAAGGTGATAAAGCACAAACTGCCTATCTTAGTCCTGACTTTTCCTGACCCCCCCCCAGTCTTCTTTCAGGTCAAATTAACCTTTGAAATATGCAAATTTTGTGATGTGAAAAAATAGACTAAATCATCAAAGTCCTCAGCCTCTAAGAAGGACCAGAACTGCCCTGTTTATGTCTATAACAATGGGGCTATTCTCTTCATGTTTTTAAGGAAATGTTTGGAAATGTCACTGAGCTGTGTAGCCTTACTGGGTGTCCTCCTAAGTGCCCTCCACTAAGAGTTATTCTAGAACAGGGCTATGCTAGCTGTAATAAGCACATGAATTACTTTTAAGCTAAAATTTAAATGTTAAATTATGTAGCTGAAACTTCAAAAAAAGAGTGACTCTTACTAGCCAAACAAACTATTTTAAGAATTGGCAACATCTTTATCTAGTTTTCCCAATGTGGTTGAAAATTTGTACATACTGCACTTTCAACTATTTCACTGAAGTTCAAAATCAACATTATTAACATATAAAATAAAAGCTAATTTTTGAGAAGACTTCCACCAAAGTCAGATGTCTCTGAACTGGGTTTCCAGCAGCATTGACCTTGGTGAGATGAACAATGAGAACGGTATCCCTGACAGCTCATATAGCAGGATGACATTATGTAGGTAAAGTCATCTCTAAGTTGGCAGAAGGTCAATACAATTTACACTGCGAAGGATACCAATTCCTCACAAGTGAAGTTTCACCCTCATAGAGTTGATATTCTAGACAGAGAACACAGAAAATAAACAACAAATTGGATAAATTACCTATTATGTTAAAAGATTATAAATTCTACTGGAAAAAGAAAAAGTGCTGCAAGGTCGGGGGTGGGAAATGTGTTGGAGAGAGTAGTATTAAGTAGTCCAGGGCTGGCTTTGTTTAAAAGGTCAGAGTTAACCAAAGACTTGAAGGAGATGAAGCTTTGAAGAAATGCTGTGAGATTTTTTCATAAAAGGAGTCTCACCACCATGACCCAGACATCCAGGATAAACTGGTCCTCAGGATTCCAATAGAGATGCTGGGGGTGAAGACAAGAAGACAGGCGAACAATCCTAGCATCCCTCTGCTCTTCATCAGGGTAAGATGCTGGCCCTGGTTCCCAGTCATGCACATCAGAGTTGTTAGTGATCTGGGACACAAGCAGGTGTTCTAATGACAAAGCCCCTTCTCTTCCCACTGCTCCCGGCTGCCTCTGTAGTAATTATGGGTCCCTAGCATCGTCTTCCATGGATAATTGTCAGAGAAGCTTTATCCTAGGTCCATTCTTATTAAATAAATTTGTATATCCATGCTTGAGATACAGTAATGGCAATGAAGATTGATATCCGGTCATATTTACATATTCACGAAACTGAATTTTGAGCTGAGAATTTTACCACTGAGCAAACTTAAACCACACCCACAATTGATACTGCTTATTAGACTGAGTGATCACCCAACTCTCTGTCTTGTCAGTTGGGCTGCTGTATAACAAATTACCACAGACTGGGTGGCTTAAGTAACAAACACTTATTTCTCACAGTTCTGGAGGCTGGGAAGCCCAAGATCAAAGTGCCGGCTGATCCAATGTCCGACAAGGGGCTGCTTCCTAATTTGCCAATGGCCATTTTCTCATTGTACCCTCACACAGTGAAGAGCAGAGGCAGGAAGCAAGCTCTCTCAAGTCTCTTCTTCAAAGGACACTGATGCCATCCGTGAAGGCTCCACCCTCGTGACCTAATTATCTCCCTAAGGCCCCACCTTTGAATACCATTGCATAGGGGATTAGGATTTCAACATATGAATTCTGAGGAAACACAAACATTCAGTGCATGGCACTATACAAAAAATCATTTATAACAATGTTGTAAACTTAGATTAACCGTAAATCTATAAATGTCTATACACTTTGGATTTCATTATAGTACACAGCATTCAGATGTTGTTTACCCTTTCAAATTTAAAAAACCCTCTATAACGTTCTCCTTTCTCTTTGGGTCTTCATCAGGGCTTCCAGGGATCTGGTTAACCTTGGCCCAAACCCCAGTGCCTTAGGCTAAAATAGCCAAAAGCCTTCCACTTCTTTCTAGGTGTTCTTGTAGTTTACTTCCTCTCACTGTTTCCACGTTCCCTTGTCTGCCCTGGCTGCCCTCTCCAACGCATGTGTGTTCAGAGCCTAGTCCCTATATTGTGTGTGTGTGTGTGTGTGTGTGTGTGTGTGTGTTAAAATACAAAACAAAATTTACCATTTTAAAGTGTTCAATTGCGTGATATTAAGTACATTCTCAATGTTGTACAACTTTCACCACTATCTAGTTCCAGAACTTTCTCATTACCCCAAACAGAAACTCCATAACCATTAAGCAGTCAATCCATATTACATACTAGCAACCAGTAGTAATCTGCTTTCTATCCCTATGAATTTGCCTGGTCTGGTTATCTCATATAAATGGTATGATACAACATGTGGCCTTTTGTGTCTGGCTTCTTGCACTTAGCATAGTGTTTTCATGGTTTATCCATGTTGTAGCCTGTAACAGTACTTCATTCCTTTCAATGGCTAAATAATATTCCATTGTATGGATGTACCACATTTTATTTGTCCATTCATCCATTGATGGACATTTGGGTTACTTCCAACATTCTTGTAAAAGTTTTTTAGTTGAATACCTGTTTTCAATTCTTTCCTACATTAATTTTGTTTCTTTTTTAAAGCCTCTCATTCCAAGCATGATATGAAGTTGGTAACTTTACTGATGACATGGGGCATCATGAGGAGGAGTCATGAGGTGTCACATTACAAACAAGCTGCTTCCCACCATCTCTCTGGCTCCAGATCCTTGGTCTCCTGCAGGGGCCATGGACAAATCTCCCATCTTTTCACTCAGATTTGTTCTCTTCTCAGTGAGGTTCCATGAGGTCTCATTTTTTTTTAACCCAAGAAAGTTTGTCAAGGAAGTTCTTCTAAACAAAACATCCCTCTTGCTGAAAGGAATTCTGCTGAATATAATTTCTTTCTCTTGTTACATAAAGACCTTTGCAGAACTGGCATAGGGCAATAAACTGATAAACACAAGAAGGCAGAAATCACACAACCTTCATGGATTTCCTATGCTGAGGGAAAGGATTTCTGCACTAATTTCTGCCCCTCAGGTAGCCCATTAGTTAATTGTGCACTAATAGTCAATAAAATTGGGACTTAAATCAAGAAAACTATCTTTGGGGAATCTGACATAACAGTATAAAGCTCCCAAACAAAGCAGTGGGGTAGTCTAGCTGTTTGATTTGGGCCTAGGTCCTCGACGCATTTCACAGTTAGCCTCCATCCTCTCCTTGTCTTTCTTTACAGAACACCAAGAGATAGGACAAGATCACCAGAAAATCTAGGATCTAGCTAGAATTAAAATGGAAGAGTTACTCAGCTTGACACTGCTACTGTGATGGAAATGGTTCAAAAATTGTACATTCAACTACAGACAATCTGAACAATGGCTACAGTAGCAAGAAACAGAAGAGAGCAACTTTCTTATTGAGATTAATGTAACAAACTTGCTGATGCTATTATATGCCAGACACTGTATGAAGCACTAGGAATACACTAATGAATCAGATTTGGCCCATCCCTCAAAGGATTCCCATTTAGTAGACAAAGAAAGACATCCAAACAAACAATTATAAGGTTATGTGATACTAGACTGAACAAAAGTTAATGGAGAAGGTAGAGAAGTAGAGGGAAGATGGAAGAACAAACACATGACAGCACATGAGAGGACTGTTAATTACTGAGTCCACCTCTTCCATTTCCTTTGTTGTAGCCCTATTTCAACCCCTCATGACTTTCATCTGACCTTCTGAATTTATTTGCTAACTGGCCTTGTAGTCTCTTAGACTCTCCTCCCTACTGACTACTCTCCACTCTGTCACCAGGCTTACTCATATAAAATTCAAATCTGATAATAATGATCACTCACTAAGCACTTTTAGGGGTCAGGAGTTGTGTTAAGCATTTTACATATATTATTTTATTCCATCCTTATCTAACAAATGAGGAAACTGAATGACAGTTTGCTCAAGACCATCTAGCAAGTAAAGTTAGTGATAAGGTAAGTGGTAGAGATGGCATTCAAAATCAGTTGTGTCTGAACCCTTTTCGTTTGACCTTAACTACTACCATACATTGTCTCTTCTGTCAGGCAAAATCCTTTGTTGCATAAAACTGATTTAAATAGAAAAGGGGTTTATTAAAAGAATATTAAGTGTAGTTCTGCCTCCACTTAAGATGTAGAAAATCACAAGACACCATAACAATATAGAAAACTGAATAATGTAGTGTAAAAATGTTTACTTTTGGTGAGCCTATCAGATCAAAAGTGCCTGCTAAAAGCTACAGGTAGAAGACATACACTGAGAAAAGCCCTCCAGCATTCTGAGCCACTGACAAAGCATAAGGTAACAGCAGCCAATCACCAGAGGAATTTGAAGTCTGTGGTATACTGAATGTAACCATAGAAACAACAAAATTCAAGCCCATCTAAACTACTCACTAGACTGACTCAACCCTCCACAGCAATGGCCTGGCAGAATAAAAATTATACCTGATTCTGATTTACCTCACTATCTGCTGTTCTATATACAGTGTCCAGCATCCAGGGATAATTACAAGTATTACCAAAAGCAAGAAAACATAAGCCATTTTCAAGACACATAACAATAAACAGAACCAGATCCATAAGCCAGATCCAGTATACCAGATATTGAAACTACTGGAAAGGAATTTTAAAGTTGCTATAAGTAATGTGTTAAAAGATCCAGTGGAACAGGTAAACAATATGCATAACAGATGTAGAATTTCAGCCAGTAGATGGAAATTAATTTTTAAAAGTCAAATGGAAATTCTGGAAAAAAAAACCCTTTCATGGGTTTATCAGTAGACTACACACAACAGAGGAAAGAACTAGTGAACTTGAAAATAGGTAAATAGGAATTATGCAACCTGAAGCACAAGGAGAAAAAAGAGTAAGGGGGAAAAAGAGCATCTAAGATATTGTGGAATAATATCAAATAAGAGTAACTGAAGATGCAAAAATAGAAGACATAAAGAATGGGGCAGAAGGAATATTTGAAGAGATTATGGCCATACATTTTCCAAAATTAACAAGCCACAGAACCAAGGAGCTCATAATAAATTTAAAACACACACACATTCAAGCATAGACACACATACCTAATCACATCAGAATCAAACTGCTAGAAATCAACATTAAAGAGAAAAGCTAGATAGCATCCAGAAAAATAAGAAACATTACATAATAAGAAAGAAAGATAAGATATACAGCAAGCTCTTGTCAGAAAATATGAAAGCCAGAAGACAACAGAAGTGACAATGTGTTTTTGTACTAAAAAACAAAAAAAGTCAACCAAGAATTTTGCACCCAGCAATAATCTTTCAAAAGTAATAATTAAATAAAGACTTTTTCAGACAAACAAAAACAGAGAATTCATTGCTAGCACTGCTGTACTACAATAATGTTCTCTAGGCAGAAAGATTGAAACTAGATGAAAATTTGGATTTATACAAAGAACTGAAGTGTCCTGAAGATGGTAAAAAATGGATGTAAATTTTTTAAAGTTTCTTCCTTAGTTTCAAACTTTTTAAAAGATTATTGACTGTCTAAAGCATAAATAGTAACTATATATTTGGGGGTTAATAACATATATAGAAGCAACAAGTGAAAGAGTAGCACAAAAGATGGAAGAAAAGAAATGAAACACGATTATAAGATATTATTTGAAGGTTAAGTGTGAAAAGTTAAAGATGTATATTGTGATCCCAAGAGTAAATCTTTTAAAAAATACAGATAACTAATGAGCCAATAGTAGAGACAAATAGAATTATTTTTAAAAACCCAATAATTTTGAAAGAACACAGGAAAAGAATAAAAACAAAGAAAAGATGGGACAAGTGGAAAATCACTAGCAAGATGGTAGATGTAAATCCAACCACATAAATGATTACATAAAATGTACATGGTCTAACATAATTAAGAGGTAGAGATTGTAAGATTGAAAGAAAAAAGCCATTGAAAAGGATGTTGCTTTAAATATAAAGACATAGATACATTAAAACTAAAAATATGGGAAAAGATATACTATAATATGCAAGCACTACTAAAAAGGGAGCTAGAGTAACTATATTAATGTCCAACAAAGTAGACTTTACAGAAAAGAATATTTCCAGAGGTAAAGAGAAATATTACCTATAGATAATGGGGTCAATTAATCAAGAAGACATAGCAATCTTAAATGTCTTTGTAGCTAATAACAGAGCCTTCAAAATATATGAGGGACAATTGATATAACTAAAAGGAAAAATAAATTCTCAACTATATTTAAAGACTTCAACACACTTCTCTTAGTATTTGATAGAAGAAGCTGCCGAATAAACATTTTTCAAGTGAACATTCATCAGGATGGACCATATTTGGGGCCATAAAACAACTTTCAACAAATATAAAAGCACTGAATCACACAAAGTATGTCCTCTGAACATGTTGGAATTAGATGAGAAATCAATAATAGAAAGATCCCTGAAGATTTAGAAACTAAACAACCCACTCTTAGATAACCCTTGAACCAAAGAAGGAATCATAAGAAATTAGTAAATATTTTGAATGGAATAAAAATGAAAATACAGTGTATCAAAATTTGTTGAATGTAGCTAGAACAGTACCTGGAGGGAAATTTATAGCATTAAATGCTTATATTAGAAAAAAAAAAAAAAAGAAACGTCTTAAATCAATAATCTAAGTTTCTATATTAAAAAACTAAGAAGAGTAGGTTATCAAAATAAGCTGAAGGAGCAAATGATAAAGAGCAGAAGGCAAAGAAATAAAAAAGTGAAAATTAATACAAGAAATTCATAAAACTAAAAGCTAGTTCTTTGAAAAGTTCAATAAAATGTATAAACCTTTAGCCAGACTAATCAAGAAAAAAGAAGGAAGATACAAATTATCAATATTAGGAATTAAAGAAGAAACATCACTAGAGAGCTTACAGATATTGAAAGGATAATAAGGAAACATTTGAATCAACTTAAGGCAAATAAATTTGATAACAGATAAAATGGATGACATATAATTTATTTGAAAGTTCACTTTTTAAAAAGATAACATGAATAACCCTATATTTATTAAGCCTAGGGCTCTAGGACTGGAGCCCTAGTTTTAAAACTTCCCTCAAAGAAAAATTCATGCCCAGATGAGTTCATTGATGAATTGTACCAAACTTTTAAGGAAGAAATAATATCAATTATACACAGCCTCTTCCTAATTCATCCTATGAGGTCAGCATTGCGTTGATACCAAAACCAGAAAAAGACATTACAAGAAAAGAAAACTAACTATGAAGATTCCTTCCCAAACTATAAGCAAATTGAATCCAGCAGAAAAAAGAAATAATATTACATCAGGACCAAGTAGGGTCAATGCAAAGTTGGTTCAACATTTGAACCAGCTTTTGAAAAACATCAATTGTAATTCACCATATTAACAGAAAGAGAAAAATTCCAATGATGATCTCAATAAATGCAGAAAAAACATTTGGCAACATTCAACATTCATCCATGAAAAAAGCTATCAGCAAACTAGTATAACTGGCATTTCTGAAACTGGTAAAGAACACATATGAAAACTTACAGTTATCATCATACTTAGTGGTGAGAAACCAAATGCTTTCCCTTTAAAAGTAAGTCTGCTCCATAAAATAGATAGACAGCAAGGACCTACTCTGTAACAAAGGAAACGGTATTCAATATCTTGTAATAACTATAATGGAAAAGAATCTGAAATATATATATATATACATAAATGAATCACTTTGCTGTATGCCTGAAACTGACACAGCATTGTAAATCAACTACACTTCAAATACTCACACACACATATGCACACACACACACAAATTAGGTCTTCTCCCCAGCAGCAACTCTCATAAGTCTCATGTGTACCATTCTCCACTCAAAGGAGGGGCACTAAGCCCACATCATGGGGGAAAACAAATCAGGCTAGATGGCATTGGAGCATCCTCTTGTCAGAAAGCCATAAGGCTTTAAACACCAGCCGTGCTAATAGGACAAAGCAACCAACCTCACTCTGTAGCATCAATAATTATATGATAATTATTTTATTATTGTTATTGTCATTGTTATTGGATGAGTTGAATCTGTGAAAGACCATGAGTTGATGATGACAATCCAAAAAGGAAAGTTCTAAATAGAAAAAGAGTGCAAAAAATGTAGCTGTAACACACAATAACAATGACTGTAATAGGATAGGTTTAACATTTTATTTTGATACATAATGTTAACACACATGGGTACTTTGCTTTTTTATTAAGTAGACATCTGTTTATAAAGTATATGTACTTACTTGTCGCCACCTGGGTAAGGAAAGCAACTCACAGACCTGTGAGTAATCAAATAGTCCCAGACAATGGAACTGTGGGCTGCTCACATACAATAACCAAGGAGAAGGTGAGGACGACAGCACGTTCTGAGAACTAATTAGCCAACTCTCCTAGAATCCTGCTAACTCCACAGACTCAATTCCTCCTCGTCTAGGAAGTGAAGCCTTCAGGTGACTGAATAAATGTAACAAAATAATATATGGGTGGGAATACATGAATTGTCAAAATTGCAAAAGTCCCCATCAATGTATCAAACAGGACAACAGGTTATATACTGCTGCCCAAGTGAGAATGAAAGCCCATGATTTTGAGGAAAGACATCAGGTTGCAAAAAATTAAAACCCATGAGACATTTAGGTTGCTTCCATGTCCTGGCTATTGTAAATAGTGCTGCAATGAACATTGGGGTGCATGTGTCTTTTTGAATTATGGTTTTCTCAGGGTTTATGCCCAGTAGTGGGATTGCTGGGTTGTATGGTAGTTCTATTTTTAGTTTTTTAAGGAACCACCATACTATTCTCCATAGTGGCTAAATGTCCATCGACAGATGAATGGATAAAGAAGATGTGGTACATATATACAATGGAATATTACTCAGCCATAAAAAGGAACGAAACTGGGTCATTTGTAGAGACGTGGATGGACCTAGAGAGTGTCATACAGAGTGAAGTAAGTCAGAAAGAGAAAAACAAATATCGTATATTAACACATATGTGTTGGAATCTAGAATAATGGTATAGATGATCTTATATGCAAAGCAGAAATAGAGACACAGACGTAGAGAACAAATGTATGGACACCAAGGGGGGAAAGCGGGGGTGGCAGGGGTGGGATGAATTGGGAGATTGGGAATGACATATATACACTATTGATACTACGTGTAAAATAGATAACTAATGAGAACCTGTTGTATAGCACAGGGAACTCTACTCAATGGTCTGCAGTGACCTAAATGGGAAGGAAATCCAAAAAAAAGAGGGGATATATGTATACATATAGCTGATTCACTTCGCTGTACAGCAGAAACTAACAACATTGTAAAGCAACTATATGCCCCCCCCCCAAAAAAAACCTATGAGAAACCTATGACTTAAGGAGTCTTACAGACATAACAGAAAGGAAGCTCAGCTGGTGATCCGTGGCCTGGTGACAGTCCCCTTGGACCACCAAAGCAAGTTTTGAGTCCTGACCAAGAATCAATTGATCAAACACCCAGTTCCAATAACCTCAGCTGGACTAAGATGACATTTCTTTTTCATTTCAGTCTGATCAGATTTTTGAAAGCCCAGAAAAGATTAAAAATAATATTACAGAAAGCCTAGGAGGATACCAAAATAAATAAAGCAATGATCCAAGGAAGCAGAGGGCAGGAGGCTCCAGATTTTGTGGGGACTGACGCTTTTACAATGTGCCTTCTTTTTCTTAAATAGGGTCACACAAAGTAAGGTATAAAAGTAAATATACCTTACTTATAAAAGTAAGGTATAAAAGTATAAAACTAAATATGCATCTAGACAAAAGAAGGAACCTTGTAAGAAGCTGTACAAGTGAAGAAGCTGTACAAACTTCACGAAAATGAAGTCTGCTCTCACTGATTCCATTCAACAGCCTTCCAAAAGAGGTCTTAGCCATAGGAACAAGGAAATAAAAATCATACAGATTACAAAGGAGCAGATATAACTATCTTTATTTACAGTTGACAAGATTATCTTCACAGAGAATCCTAAAGAATCAATTAAAAAAAAAAAAGCTATAAGAATCGATAGGTGAGTATACCAAGGTTGCAGGATACAAAATCAATTGCAAAAATCAGGGACATCCCTGGTGGCCCAGTGGTTAAGACTCTGTACTCCCAATGCAGGGGCCCAGGTTCGATCCCTGGTCAGGGAACTAGATCCCACATTCATGCTGAAACCAAGAGTTTGCATGCCACAACTAAGGAGCCCTCGAGCCACAACTAAGGAGCCCGCCTGCTGCAACTAAGACCTGGTGCAACCAAATAAATAACTAAATATTTTTAAAAATTCAATTGTATATATTAGCCATGAACCACTGGAAACTGAAATTTAAAAACTATAACATTTACAAGTATGTTATAAAACATAAAAAATGATAACTATCATGAGACATCACTACATACCTACTAAATGATTAAAATTAATATAACTGACAATATCGAAGGTCATAGAGGATGCAGAGCAACTGGGAATACAAAATGATGTAACCACTCTGGAAAACAATTTGGCAGTTTCTTTTAAAGTTTAACATATACTTACTATATAACCCAGTGATTTCATTCCTAGGTATTTATCTAAGAAAAATAAAAACATATGTCTACACAAGGACTTGTACATTGAACATTCACAGCAGTTTGTATATAATGGGCAGAAACTGGAAAGAAACCAAATTTCCATCAACTGGTGAATGGATAAACCAATTATGATATGATCAAATATTATTCAACAATAAAAACGAATGAATTGTTACACACAACATGGATGAATCTCAAAAGCATTATACTAAGTGAAAAAAAAAGTCAGACACAAACACCTCATATCGTATGATCCATTTATATGAGGGTTTGGAAAAGGCAAAACTCCTAGGACAAAGAGATCAGATGAGGGGCTGGGAACAGGGAGAGAGGACTGACTATAAAGGGGCATAAAGGAAATTTCTGGGGTGATGGGAATAGTCTATATTATGATATAGGTTACACACCTGAATACACTTGGTAAAACTCACTGAACTATAAACTCTAAAAGGGTATATCTTATTGTCAGTGAGTTATACCTCAATAGACATGACATGGAAGGAAGAAAGGAAAGAAAGAAGGAAGGAAAGAAGGGGAAAGAATGAAGAGGAAAGGAAAGAAAGAAAACTGGATTGGATAGTTCACAGGATCTCTTGGAAAGTTGGAGAAACCAGCTTTGTAGGCTATGTAGCCAGCAGTCATGTCCAAAATCATGCTGGGGTGACAGTGAGGTAATGACATCATTGCTCATACTGGGCAGAGACACTACAGCTTCCACCACTACCCCAAAACAGCGGACACTAGGCCCTGACCCTCAGGTGCTTGCCCCCTGTTGCCTCTAGGAATGAATGCTCTATCTCCAGAAATGGATTTTTCTTGGTGTCCCTGCTTCTTCATGTCACGATTTAGGTCTGGAGTGGAGACATCTGATTGGCAGAGCCTAGGTCATATGCCCACTCCTCAACTGCATGTGAGACTGGGAGAGAGAGTACACAACACTTTCAGCTTCTGCAGAGACACAGACTCTGCACCGCAAGGTGGGGAACTCCTCTAACACAGGAAGCAGGTTCCCTACTGTCTCTCCAGCATAATTCTGGAAGAGTAAAAAATGTGCACTATGCCTCCCACATCATGACACTGATGAAGAATTTTAGATGAATGCCCAGTGCCTGACCCTGATCTGTCTTCCTAACTTCAGCATCCTCTCGCCCCACCACCTGACTGGCTCTAAGGAATTGTCACTGCCCCTTGCAGGTTGTTCATTTTCATGGACTTGGCTATGCTCTAAATGTCCTCCTCCCCCATCTCCATCTAAGGAGCTCCTACTCATTTATCAAAACCCACTTCAGGTAAGCCTTACCCAAATCTATGGGCAACACGAACCAGGCCTTTTCTATATTCTGCTCTACGATAGAACTTAGCAGGTACGAAATTAATAGATGCTTGGTAGATGGGAACTGTCCTTCTCCAAAATAAAAGAAGAGAAAGACGTACTTTTAAAATAAAATAAAATAACTAACATTTAAAGCTCTACTCATAGTCAAAAGTTATAACAACATTTTTTATGTTTTCCAGAAATTCTGAACCAACAGATGACCTTTGGCCCAGTATCCTTATTCCTCACCTTGTCCTGAAAGATTCTCCCTTAACAAATGAGTAAAGTTAAGACATATCTGCAAACTCTCCCTAAGCCAAGAAACACAGAGCAATGAAACACCCTCAGATCCCAAAGAGGCCCAAGACCAGGTCCAGTCTAAGCCTGAAGCCAAGATGAAAACACGGTATACAGCTGACATTTGCTGTGAAATGCTTCTCACTGACAACTAGCAAAGTCAACAATTTGATTGCAGATCCTAAATTACTCTTGCAAAACAAACAAACAAATGAAATATAGCTAATAGATACAGCTGACCTGAAACAGAAATAACTGCCTTAGTCACTTCTGTCCCCACTAACTGACCAGGCGACCAGCGTGAAGGATGGTAGTCCCAGGGCACAGCATTCTGGGGATGGCGCCCACTGGAAGCCCATGAATGCCTGCGGGGGAGGCTAGATCCCACAGCCTCCCATATTTCACATCCCCTGGCTGTCACTGGTCTTGTGCTAGGTGAGAAGTCACTGACCCATCAACTCCATTTCACCTGGACCTCAAGTCAGCTTTGTGCTCATCTCTCTGTTTGGACATTCTTCCCTCTACAAAGATCCCTTCACAGCAATTTATTCTGACTTCCTTGTTTAAGATGGCAGCACGCCCTTTGCTCTCTTTCATCTTTGCTTTTCCCTCTACAGTAGCCTTCTGAGCACATAAGGGTTTTGAATCTCTTATTTGTGCATTTTTACATTTTCAATTCCATTGTTAAGGCTGCATGAAGTCTATTATGAAGTCCCTCCCTCCCCCAACACATTTGTTAATTTCAAAAACTGACAGGCTGCTAGCAGAAACTGATGGCCAAGGAGCGGTAAGAAAAGGGAAATCTGAAAGAAAAATGTGTTCGGCCTAGGTTAAATGAGTCACAGTGGGCATCCAGAGCTGCTGCAACCACCCTGCCACACCTTGTCCCACTTCAACAAAGATCACCCCTACTTGTCCACCTCGTGGGACCTGAGAACAGCTCCCAGGGGCAAGAGAGGCCATCCCACTTACCCAGCTCCCAACAACCATTCCTAAGGACTTTCAGAGTAGAACATTTAAAAAAAATTTTTTTTCCACAAGGGAGAGAGTCTGAAATCATTAGCAAAGGAAAATCCCAAGAGATCGCATAGCTTTCCCAAACAAACTCTCTAGACTTGGGAACACGTACTGTACCCATTTTGTACGTAGAGAGAAAAACGTTTTATAACCTGACAAAAAAGTTACATAAACAACACTATCCCCTTTGTTGGTTTCTTTTTTTAAAAGGATTGTTTTGAAAATAGATAATTTTACTGATCCAGGAGCCAAGAATTGTTGTTCTGTCTTGAGCTGTTGGATGCCCCTTCTGGCAGGACTGTTTGTTTGCCTAAGATTATGCGTGCTTGCTGGGGACATAAAAATGAGCTCCTCCAAGCGCTTGGGATTGGACAGAGCTGCACCTGCGTGGAGCTTGGTGCATGTTGGCCCCGGCTCTCAAGGAGCACCAGCTTGCTCTCACCCACTCAACTTAGGATTTCCTCAAATCAAAGCTTTTTCTTATTGAGGCTACAGAGGTGGATGAGAGTGCAGGGTTGAGGCTATCTTTACATGCAGCCTGACCAGGTAGATGATACTCAGAAAAGGAACATACAGCCTGACAGTGTCCAGAGCAAGCAGGCAAAGGGCAAGAAAAGAGAAAAGGTCAACTCAACTGCCAGGTAAAACACATCAAAATAGAGCTAATTATCTTGAGGCTAGTATTTCTGGTAAAAGGACATACCAAGAAAAGTAATGAAGAAAGCTCCAAGAGAACATTGGTTGTAAACAAGTACACTGCACAAAAATCTGGTTCCATCCCTGCTCAATCTCAAATGAGATGTTTCAGATGAACCTGAGGAAATAGTTACGGAATCCCCGCTGCTCTAAAGTATGGTTGCTCTTTTGCAAAATAATAGGGTACGACCTAGCGGGAAGGAAACGAACAGTACATAATGCTTATGCTTCGTGTATGTAAATCTGCTTGAAATAGAAGTACAGAAACTTCTCCTACAAATGGCTGCTCCTCAATCTAAAAACACAGAACGAGTGACTCTAAGAAAGAGGACCAAAGCTAAACTTCCTTGCAATGAGAATGCATCCCATGGATGCACTCTGTGAGGCAGATATCTGAAAAAAAATTTCTTCTGCTACAATCACAAGCCTCTGTGGTTTGAGTTTTCTCCTCTTTAATTATGTCCACTCAGAATAGTAATTTTGACATTAAATGTTCTTCCTCAAGAAAACGATGAAAAACAAGTTTTTGAGAAGTTATACGTGGTGTGTAATGCCACACAATGTTTTTAAACCCACAATGTCAGTGTTCAGTTTTTCCATGCAATACCACCTCAAAAATATCCAAGTCCTTTCCTTAAATATCGAAGTTTCTCAGGGTGGAAACTCATTCACTGCCCTGATCCCAGTACCAACCACAGAGCCTGACTCATAGTGGCGCTCAAGAAATATTAGTTGAATTATCATTAATATGAACAAACGTACACAAAGTTACAACTATCTACTTCCAGTTTCTGGACAATGCCTTTCCTACAAATGCTGTCAGCAGAGTAATGTTTTGAGCAGAGGGGAATGTTTTTAAATTGGCACATCAATATTTAAAGAAGGAGTGGAGGGTCTATACTTGTTGATTTACAAAAACACATTGATTTTATTCATTTTGAGCTGAGAATCAACTTGGGAACATGAGAGGAGGTAGAAATGTGGGCATGTTGATTCTTGAGAGACCCTGCCAGTCAGCGACTGCTGTACCTCAACACAAATGCATTCTTTGCTATTTTTCTTGGAAAATGATGAGAGAGGGCAGTGAGCGTGTCTTATCAGCTTCCAGGTGTAGGCAGTCCGCCCAGCCGCTTCAAACAGGGAAGGAGGGATGGGGAGGGACAGCCAGTAATGGAACCCAGGATGCGCCTGCTGGGGCAAGAGCCTTTTCAGATACAATCCCCGATTATTCCCATGTCACCTGGACTTCCCACTGTTTCCTTTGATTTTTAAAATATCCCAAGCAACACACATAAGGGAAGCTTTTGTTTACATTAGAGAGGAAATAACTGAAAACAAACAACTAGGCTGCACTATTTCTCACTCTTTCAAACCTGTTAACCCTTGTGATGGGAATGATTGAAACAAAAGAAAGAAAAGAAAAACAATCATCCTCCAGTTGAAAGCAGACATGCCTTCTATGAGGATTTGATCATTAGGCAGTGATTAAAGTCTATTTTACACTGATCTGAAATCATCTACCTCTCCCTTCTTCCCTAGTGTCCAGGATGAACATTTCTTTCCTGTGTCCCTTTCACGTGTAGTAAATTTGCTGGGGAAGGATGGCACATTTCTGACTCTTCCCTGTCCTCTTAGTTTTTGGTCCTTATGTCTTCCATAGTTGTCACTGAAGCACTGGCTTTTCCCTAGGGACTCCTCTTCTGAACGTATTATTTTTCTGACACCTTTTAAGTGGCTGTGCCCTTTCACACTGAGAAAAAGCTGTTCTGCAGCCTTCCTCTCCAACAGTTTCAAAACCTATAAAAACCTTCTGAAAACAACAATATTTTCCTTGATATGTCAACAAAGTCTAGCAGTGACACACATATGGTACTGAATTTTGAGCTGATGATTCCCATGTGTGAGTTACTACTGAATTTTACTCTCCTGAGTTCTCAGAGGTATTTTGCTATTTTCTGCAGTGTTGAGATGAGTAGCCCTCTTCCAATCTCAGTTAAATTCTCAGAAGGCACTGGAAGTCATGTTCCTTTCCTCTCTAAAATCCCTGGAAAAAGTCTCCTTAATTAGTTTCTCAATATCAGTTGTTGAAAAACATTCTGTAGCTCTGGACTACAAAATAGTTGGGCAATGTGATATTTGCTACATAACAGGTAGAAGAAAATGGCAAGGAACAGTATCAAGGCTTTCTGGAAATTTTTAATACAATTTGCAGGACAAGACTTTGAGAGCTACTAATTACATTTGTTCATTTGTTCACACATATTTTGAGTGCATATTCATTGTCATACATTGTGCTAGGAGCTGGGGAACAGCTTCTGTGATTCATCTGCCAACATAAAAATCTTCCCCAGCATTTTCTGATTGCACGTGTGAAATTCAGAGTGCTCTGACTTCATCAACGCAACAATATTGTGGTGTAATAGATTTTATTTAATCAACAATATGCCATCTCCTTTGGGAGTACAAGTTTGCACATTTCCAGACACCGGGGAAACAGCTTTCTCCTTAAGCTACTGAGATTGTCAAGATACTCTGAAACTGCCCTGTTGTGTTGACTGTATACAGACTAGAATACAAACAACTGACCCAGGCCCATTTGGAGCATCAGCTTGGTAACAAGGACTGAAGTCTAAGACCAACAAGGGACATGTAGCACCCAGCTCATGTAAGGGCTCTGCCAGCAATACTTTCTGGTAACACAGAGCTTCACAGTGCCAATAAACTCTGCCACACAGGCAGTATACTGTCCAAAATACATAGGTCATCCAAAAAATATGAAGTCAAATTAAGAAGATCAGAATTCCCTTTGAAAGGCCAGCAGACAGCATGGCACCAGCATGACATCAAGCTCCAGACCAACATCAACTTCTATAAAATCAGTGGTAGCATCTAACCTCTTCTGGTACAGGGCAAAACTTGGACCTACCACAGATGCCACATCTGACTTCTCCAGCAGTTCCACTAGTGTCACCTTTCAGCACCCTGGATATTAAATACAAGGACAGATCCAGATTCACTTAAATCCTGGGATGTAATTGGTCTACCAAAATTAAAGCCATATTTATTGCAGTATACGCCCACAGAACGGACAGCAACAACACCAAATCATTCCAGCATAACCTTTGGGAGGTTAGTGGCTTCTGGATGGTGGTTACAGAGGTGATACACACACACACACACACACACACACACGTGCAATTTCTAGCTAGCACAACATCAATTTCACATTAGTATCTTAGAAAGAGAAGCAGAAAGTTCGGGTTGGGTTTCTAGGTAGATTATTTTGGGGTGGGGAGGGCGGGCGAATCTTAATCTCTTGCTCTACTAAACACCTCCCAGCTCTTCTCCTCTGCTCCTCACTGAAACAGCTAATGAGTGAAAGCTAATACTGCAGCCAACAACAGAATTGTCAGATCATGAGGACAAAAACATAACAGCATATCTCTGCTATTTGACTTTTTTCCCTTGAGGAATCTGAAAAATAGTCACTCACTTACCTGGAACAGAGTAAGAACTCCTCTCCAAGTTTCCAGGTCTTCACCCAAAGGCCCTTCTGCTAGATAAGGGCAAAGGAGAGAGTTTTAAAACTAAGCCAGCTGAACTACTTAACTGATGAGGCATTCCCAGTAAGGCCTGCAACCTATAACATTTAGTTGTAGGTTACAAACTAGGAAATTAAGGGCTCTCAGCTCCGTGCTATCTGCGGGTAAAAGAAAGCACGCTAATTAGACATCATGCCTGATTGTATTCAGGTGCTCCATTTAGAATCATAGTCCTTAATCAAAAAGTGAGGGGGTTCGTTTTTAAAAAATCATTCCAACAGAGTGAAGTTCAGTACAGAAAAGAGATGGGAAAAATGGAAAAACAAGTTCACAAGCATGGTGTGTTTAGCTTGTATTGAATTCATAATTTTGAAAAACCGGTGTATGACATTTCACTGCATAAATCCCAAAATGATAGCAATGTTAATATGTAAATGAAAAAGTCCCAAGGAAAGGGTGAGCTGTAAATTCCGTTAGAATTCATCTAGTTCATCCACCCCAACTTTATAGATGAAAAGAACAGAAGCCATGTCTACGGATTAGTAAAACCATGGGCAATGCAGGCTGTAGTCAAGCGAACACAGCAACCCTAATCCTGCAGAAAATCTGAGGACCTCTGAGACAGCCTCCCCACGACACTGGCTCTGCCATCTTTCCAAAACTACGTCTGGTTAGTGGAAGACTTGAAGATGGTCCAGAGAAGAGAACAAAAGTTCCTGGAAGAATAGAAAAAGGAGACACAAAGAAAGATGAGAAACAAATGGAAGTAGAGCAAAGAATGCTGTGGAGGATGACATTGCTGGGTAATGGTTTCTCTGATATCCCCACAGGGTAAAGATAGGCCTCGCTTTGCATGTAAGGAAGTTTTTAACCATCTGAACTATTTTTAAATATTTACTTCGGCAGCATTAAGTACATTCACATTGTTGTGCTACCATAACTGCATCCAAAGAACTCTTTTCATCTCGCGAAATTGAAACTCTTTATCCATTAAACACTGATTCCCCGTTGCCCCCTCTCCCCAGGCCCTGGCAACTACCATTCTACTTTCTGCCCTACCAGTTTGACTACCCTCGGTAGTCAATTCACTGAAGTCAATTCACTGAAGTAGAATTATACAGTATTTGTCCTCTGTAACTGGTTTATTTCACTTAGCATAATGTCCTCAAGCTAAAGGATTTTTTTTGGGGGGGGTACGCAGGCCTCTCACTGTTGGGGCCTCTCCCATTGCAGAGCGCCGGCTCTGGTCGCCAAGGCTCAGTGGCTATGGCTCACGGGCTCAGCAGCTCCGCGGCATGTGGGATCTTCCCGGACCGGGGCACGAACCAGCGTCCCCTACATCGGCAGGTGGACTCTCAACCACTGCGCCACCAGGGGAAACAGCTTTCTCTTTAAGCTACTGAGATTGTCAAGATACTCTGAAACTGCTTGGTGTCCAGGATGAAAACTCCAGGGAAGCCCCAATTATTTTTAAGAAGGCATTTAACTAGTATTAGTTGAGGGTGCTGACCAGCTGTTTTCCATCTTCCCTAAGAACAAAGAAAACCAGAGAAAATGAGTTTAAATGGCAAGGGTAGAAAAAGCTGTCAGATGCTGGAATATAAACTCATGTAAAGAAAAGACTATGCTTTTTCTTTAGCACTTACAGAAGTGCTGTAAACAATGAATTAACATATTTAATTTGACTTATTTCCTTACGATAAGATCTCTTAAAATTATTAAATTAATTCAACAAGCCCTAATTGAGCCTCTGATCGTAATGGTGTGGAAAGTACTAAAGAAATAGAACATATTGTCCTTTTCCTTGAAAAACATACAATTTATTCCAGGAAACAGTATAACTTTCTTCTAGTTCTTACGGTACTTACCATCTCTGCCATAAGCTAGGGATGGCAAATAGCTTTCAATTTAAGCACCAACTCATCAACTGTTAGAGACTGCCAAAAACACTGAGATGAATTATGTGCCCAAGACTGGGTCACAGAAAAGACACTGTAATTAGTTATTGTTGTTTGTTGTGGGTCCAGAAGGGACAAGCAAGGGTCGAAGTGTCGTATTCTGGCCATTCCTCTCAAAACCCTTGTAATTTGTTATGCATTCGTGAGTGCTTAACACCCATCAATATTTGTTTCATGTTTGTCTCTCCAGCTAAAATGAGCTTCACCATAGTCATTGGTGCTGTAGCTTCTATTGGGTTGGCCAAAAAGTGCCTTCTGTTCTTAAGTAAAAACAAAAGACACATTTTTCATTTTTACCAAGAACTTTATTGAACAACATATTCACCCTCTTTCCCACTACGTTCTGCCATTTTTCAGGCAACTTCATAATTCCATCTCCCCGAAACTGTTCCAGTTGCCTTTTACAGTCTTCCTGGGAATTGAACTTTTTCCATTAAGAGGATTTTGTAAAGACTGAAATAAATGGAAATCTGAAGGTGCAATATCTGGTGAATATAGCTGATGAATCAGAACTTCCCAGCCAAGCTGTAACCGTTTTTGCTTTGTCATCAAAGAAACGTGCGGTCTTGCGTTGTTACCCTGATGGAAGATTTTGTGTTTTCTGTTGACTACTTCTGGATGCTTTTCGTCGAGTGCTGCTTTCAGGTGTTCTAATTGGGAGCAGTACTTGTTGGAATTAATCATTTGGTTTTCGGGAAGGAGCTCATAATAGAGGACTACCTTCCAATCCCACCATATACACAACATCACGTTCTTTGGATGAAGACTGGACTTTGGCGTGGTTGCTGGTGGTTCATTTCGCTTGCCCTATGATCTCTTCCATTCCACATTATTGTATAGTATCCACTTTTCATCACCCGTCACAATTTGTTTTAAAAACAGAACATTTTCGTTACATTTAAGTAGAGAATTGCAGGCAGAAATACAGCCAAGAAGGTTTTTTTCCCTTAACTTATGTGGAACCCAAACATCAAAGTGATGAACATAACCAAGCTGGTACAGATGATTTTCAATGCTTGATTTGGATATTTTGAGTACGCCGGCTATCTCCTGCATGGTATAACATTGATTGTTCTCAATTACTGTCTCAATTTGATTGCTATCAACTTCAGCTGGTCTACCCCACCTTGGAGCAATGTCCAGCGAGAAATCTCCAGCACAAAACTTCACAAACCACTTTTGACACGTTTGATCAGTCCCAGCACTTTCTCCATACACTGCACAAATGCTTTTTTGCGTTTCAGTTGCATTTTTACCTTTCTTGAAATAATAAAGCATAATATGCTGAAAATGTTGCTTTTTTCTTCCATCTTCAATATTTAAATGGCTACACAAAAATTCACCAATTTTGATAAGTTCTTTTTTAAATGCACACTGATGTGACAGCTGTCACAATACAATCTAACAAAATTGTTTCGAATGAAGTTAAAGACAACTAAGGGCTACTAAAGCCATCTTACAGAAAGAAACGAATGAACATTTTGGCCAACCCAATACATATTCAGTATGCCCACAAAATAGCACAGTACTAGGAACTATATAAACACACAACAATGTGACAAGAAATAGTTAGGGAGAGGGCTTCTGGGAAGATGGCAGAATAGGAAGCACCAGGAATCTCTCTCCCCACCTAGACAGCAATTGCACCAGCAGAATCTTGTCTGATGTAACCATTTTGGAATCCTGGAGCACGCTGAAGTTCTGCAACCTCCAGGGGAAGACTTGGATGGGAAATTGTGGTCCATTTCAGTCCATTGCAGCTCATACCACAGTAGCAGCTACCTATCTCTCACCTTCAGCCATGTGTCAGGCACTTGTGCATGTGTGCCTGGAGCAGGTTGCACACAGCGTACAGGAGTTAGGGTGGGCAAAAAGACCCTGTCCTCCAAATACCAGTGACCTGTGCTCTGCTTGATTGCTGACTGCTGATTGGGCAAACGAAAAGGTGGGCAGCCATTGTTGTTGCACCTCCCCCCCATTATTGCAAACCCCTCTCCTTGTGGCTAAAGTGATTCCTATGGGATTTAAAAGGCTAGTGCCCATCCCCTTATCTCTGTCATCTTTCTTTTTTAATCCTTTTAGGAACCAGGTATTAGCAAACTAGGATATTCACAAATAACTGTATGTATGGGGGAAATTAGAAAGTGACTACATGTGCCCAGGGAAAGTCTCACAAAAGAGAGAGAAAAGGGCTGAGAGAATATTTGGGGGAAAAAAGTGGCTGTAAACTTACCAAATTTGATGAAATATGTGAATATAAGTATCCAAGAATCTCAATGAACTCCAAGTAAAATGGACTTGAAAAGACCCATACCAAGGCACATTATAATCAAACTTTTGAAAGACAAGAATCTTGAAAGCAGCAAGAGAGAAACACTCATCACAGTCAAGGGATCTTTAGAAAGATTATAAGCAGATTTCTCATCAGAAACTTTGGAGGCCAGAAGACAGTGGGTCGATATATTCTAAGTGCTCAAAGAAAAAAATTAATCAAGAATCCTGTCTTTTGAGGACACAGGGAGGGGGAAGGGTAAGCTGGGACAAAGTGAGAGAGTAGCATAGACATATATACACTACCAAATGTAAAATAGATAGCTAGTGGGAAGCAGCCGCATAGCACAGGGAGATCAGCTCAGTGTTTTGTGACCGCCTAGAGGGGTGGGATAGGGAAGGTGGGAGGGAGATGCAAGAGGGAGGAGATATGGGGATATATGTATATGTATAGCTGATTCACTTTGTTATACAGCAGAAACTAACACACCATTGTAAAGCAACTATACTTCAATAAAGATGTTTAAAAAAAAAAGAATCCTATGTCTGGCAAAATGGTCCTCCAAAAGTGAGGGAGAAGTTAAGACATTCCTCTGTAAACAAATGCTGAGGGAGCTCATGACCACTAGACCTGCCCTGAAAGATATGCTCAAGGGAGTCCTGTAGGAGGAAATGAAAGGACACTAGACAGTAACCCAAAGCCACATGAAGAAATGCAATCTCAATAAAGGTAAATACATGGGCAATTATAAAAGCTGGGATTATTGTAACAACTTATTAAACTCTGTCTTTTCTACACAGTTTAAGAAGCTGATACATTTAAAAAAATTTTGTCTAAAAGCTAGTATTATTTTAACTTTGGTTTATAATTCCACATTTTTGCTTTCTACATATTTTAAGAGACTAATGCATTTAAAAGAATTATTAGGGACTTCCCTGGTGGTCCAGTGGTAAAGAATCTGCCTTACAATGCAGAGGACGCAGGTTCGATCCCTGGTCAGGGAACTAAGATCGCACATGCCACAGGGCAAATAAGCCCGCGTGTCACAACTAGAGCCCACGTGCTGCAAACTACAGAGCCCACACACTCTGGAGCCTGCGCACCACAACTAGAGAAGAGAAAACCCAAACGCCACAGCTAGAGAGACGGCCGCACACCACAATGAAGAGCCCGTGCTCCGCAATGAAAGATCCCACATGCCTCAACAAAGATCCCACGTGCCGCAACTAAGACCCCATGCAGCCAAAAATAGATTAAATAAATAAATAATAAATCCTTAAAATAAAAGAATTATTAGTTTGTGTTTTAGGGCACACAATGTATAAAGATGAAACTTGTGATGTCAACAACTGAAAGGTGTGGGGATAGAGCTATAAAGGAGCAGAGTTTTTGTATGTTATTTTAGTGAAACTGGTATAAATTCAAATTACAGTGTTATAAATTTAGGATGTTAAATGTAACCCCCATGGTAACTACAAAATAAAAATGATAGAATATACACAAAAATAAATGAGAAAGGAATTTAAACATTTCATTACCAAAAATATCAACTAAACACAAAAAGAGACAGTAATATAGGAAATGAGGGACAAAAAAGCTCTAGGCATACAGAAAACAAATGACAAAAGTAAGTTCTTTCTTAACAAGAATTACTTTGAATATAAGTGGGTTAAACTCTTCAATCAAAAGACAGAGATTGTCAGAATGGATAAAAATACATACTGCAACTATACGCTGTCTACAAGAGACTCACTTGAGATCCAAATATGCGAATACATTGAGAGTGAAAGAATGGAACAAGATATTCCATGTATATAGTAACCAAAAGAGAGCAGGGGTGGCTGTACTAATATCAGACAAAATAGACTTTAAATCTAAAAAGTTTCCAAGAGACAAAGGACATTATATATTAATAAAAAGTTTAATACTGCAAGAAGATATAACAATTATAAACACTTATCCACCCAATGACAGGCCAAATGGGATTTATTACAGGAATGTAAGGATGGTTTGACATATGAAAATTGATCAATGTAATATACCATGTTAACCACATTATCATCTCAATTGATGCAAAAAAGCTTTTGACAAAATTCAACATCCTTTCATGATAAAAACACTTAACAGATTAGGAACAGAAGAAAACCACTGCAACATAATAAAAGCCAGATATGGAAGACCCACAACAAACATTATACTCAATGGTGAAATACTGAAAGCTTTTCTGCTAAGGTCAGGAACAAGACAAGGATGCCCATTTTCAGTTCTATTAAACATGGCACTGGAAGTTCTAGCCAGAGCCACTAGGCAAAAAAAACAGATAGAAGGAATCCAAATTGGAAAGAAAGAAGTAGAATTATCTCTGTTCACAGATAATATAATCTTATATCCAAAAAACCCTGATGATTATACACACACACACACACACACACACACACACACACACACACTGTTAAAACCAATAAAAAAATTCAGCAAAGTAGCAGGATACAAAGTCAACACACAAAAATCAGTTGCATTTCTACACACTAACAATGAACAATCTGAAAAGGAAATTACAAAAACAATTCCAGTTAGAATAACATCAAAAAGAATAAAATACTTAGGAATTAACCAAAGAGGTGAAACACATGAAAATTATAAAACATTGCTAAAAGAAATTAGAGAAGACATAAATAGATGGAAACACATCTCATATTCATGGACTGAAAGACTTGATATTGTTAAGATGTTAATACTACCCAATGCAATCTACAGACTGAAAGCAATCCCTGCCAAATCCCATGAAGTTTTTTTCAGAGATAGAGAAACCCAACCTAAAATTCATATGGAATCTCAAGGGACCCTGAATAACCAAAATTACTTTGAAAAAGAAGAACAAAGCTGATGACTCACACTTCCTGATTCCAAAACTTACCATAAAGCTATAGTAATCAAAACAGTGTGGTACTGGCATAATGACAAACATACAGACCAATGGAATAGAACAAACAGCCCAGAAGTAAATCCTTACAAATACGGTCAAATGATTTTTGACAAGGGTGCCAAGACCATTCAATGGGGAAAGGACATTCTTTTCAATAAATGGTCCTGGGAAGACTGGGTATCTACATGCAAGAGAATGAAGTTGGACTGTTAACCTAACACCATATTCATAAATTAAAATGGATTAAAGACCTATATGCAAGAACTAAAATTATAAGACTCTTAGAACAGGGAAAAACTTCACGACATTGGATTTGGCAGTGTTTCTTGGAAATGACACAAAAGGCAGAGGCAACAACAACAAAAAATAGACAAATTGGGGGCTTCCCTGGTGGAGCAGTGGTTGAGAGTCCGCCTGCCGATGTGGAGGACGCGGGTTCATGCCCCAGTCTGGGAGGATCCCACATGCCGCAGAGCGGCTGGGCCCGTGAGCCATGGCTGCTAAGCCTGCGTGTCCAGAGCCTGTGCTCTGCAGTGGGAGAGGCCACAACAGTGAGAGGCCCGCATACCGCAAAAAAAAAAAAAAAAAAAAAGACAAATTGGACTTCATGAAAAATTTTAAATGTTGTGCCCAAAAGACACTATCAACAGAATAAAAAGGCAACTCACCTTTTTGGGAGAAAATGTTAGCAAACACCTCATAAAGGATTAATATTCTGAATATACAGTGAACTCCTAAAACTCAACAACAAAATCTGATTCAAAAATGGGCAAAAGACTTGAATAGACATTTCTCCAAAGAATATATACAAATGGCTAATAAGAACATGAAAAGATGCTCAATATCATTAATCATCAGGGAATGTAAATCAAAACTACAATGAGATATCATCTCATACCCATTATTATGGCTACTATCAGAACAACAGAAAATAACAAGCACTGGCAAGAATGTAGAGAAACTGAACCCTTGTACACTGTTGATGGGAATGTATAAATGGTACAACTGCTGTGGAAAACAGTATGGCATTTCCTCAAAATATTAAAAATAGAAATACCATAGACCAGCAATTCAACTTCTGGATATATACCCAAAAGAATTGAAATCAGGCTCTTGAAGAGATATATGTACACCCATGTCTGTAGCACAATTATTCACAGTAGCTAAAATGTGAAAGCAACGCAAGTGTCCATAAAGCAAACTGTGGTATATATATATTGAAATATTATCCAGACTTAAAAAGGAAGGAAATTCTGACATATGCTACAACATGAATGAACCTTGAGGACATTATGCTAAATGCAATAAGCCAATCACAAAAAGACAAATACTGTAATGATTCCATTTATATGAGATACTTAGAGTAGTCAAAATCATAGAGACAGAAAGTAGAATGGTGGTTGCCACAGGATGGGAGGAGGTGGGGAATAGGGAGTTATCATTTAATGTTTATAGAGTTTCTGTTTCATAAAATGAAAAGAGCTATGGAGATGGATGGTAGTGATGTTGCACAGCATTATGAATGTATTTAATACCACTAAACTGTATCTTTAAAATGATTATGATGGTACATTTTAAGTTATGTGTATTTTACCAAAACTTTTAAAAAACTAGAAGAAAAAAGGAACAGCTACCAGGTCAACTACCTTGTCCATTACTCATCCCTTTACCTGCTCTCTGGATCCCATCCTCATCTCCATCCTCTTGGTCCTTGCTCCATTAATATTCTTTCTCTTTCCTTTATCTTCATCCTTTTCTTCTCCATCTTCTCTTTCTTCATAGCACATGAACATGCTTCATCTCTTCCATAAGTGAAAAACAACTACCATTCCTAGGCCTATGTGCTCCCAATTTCTGGACTACTTTTTCTCTTGTCCTTCACAGTGAAACAGAGAAAAACTGGTCAGAAAAGGCTACCTCATCTCCCAGTCCTCTTTGGAGCCTTGCAGTCCGGGCCTTACATCATGGAGCCCCCTGAAAACATTTTTTGCACTCATCACCAGTTACCTATTAGTGTCCAGATTCAATGCACTCTTTTCAGCTCTTGTAAAATTGTCTCTCTGGAATATCAGATGCCCTTAATCTCTCCATCCTTCTTAGAGTTATTTCACTCTTGATTTTGGTTATGACGTCTCCCTGGTTATTTCTCTTCCCTCTCTGGCTGTTCCTTCTAACCACAATTTTAAATGGCTGTGTCCCCATAGGTCAGTACCTCTTCTTTTCTCACCACACAAACTCTTTCTGAGTAATCTCTCAACAACCACAGTTTATATCTGATTACCCAACTGCCTCCCGCATAAGCCAACTGAATAACCCATGCACTTTTATTTCAACACATCCAAAATTAAACTCTTTGTCTTTCTTCCCATTGTCCTCCCTCCACACACCCTATTTCACATCATCTTTTTTAAAATAAATTTATTTATTATTTTATTTATTTATTTTGGCTGTGTTGGGTCTTCATTGTTGTGTGTGGGCTTCTAATTGTGGTGGCTTCTCTTGTTGCAGGGCACAGGCTATAGGTGCGCGGTCTTCGGTAGTTGTGGTGTGTGGGCTCAGTAGTTGTGGCATGCAGGCTCTAGAGCACAGGCTCAGTAGTTGTGGCAGCCTGTGGGATCTTCCCAGACCAGGGCTTGAACCCGTGTCCCCTGAATTAGCAGGTGGATTCTTAACCACCGTGCCACCAGAGAAGACCTATTTCCTGTCATCTTGATGATTAGTACCTTCATCCATACAGCTGTCCAAGCCAGAAAACTGAGAGTCATCCAAATTTCTCCCTGTTCTTTTATTCTCCCATCTAGTCACTCTACCATTGTTAATTCTTCCTCCTTGATATTTTTCATATATATTTTCTTCTCTGCATTCCCACTGTCAGTATCCTAGCTCAGGCCTTCATCACCTCTCACCTGGACAACAGCAATTAACCTATAACTGGTGTTCTTGCCTCCATTCTGGTTCCTCATGCCACCTTTACAGCAAACATCCTAGCCCATAAATCTGTTCATATTGCTCCCTTGCTCAAAACTCTTTAATGGCTCCTTACTACCTATTATCCTTTGAATCTCAATGCCAAGATGAAATCCTCTCTATTAGCTAGGACTCTTTAAGCAAAAAGAAATGCTTTTCTTTTTCAATTAATTAATTAATTTATTTTTGGCTGCATTGGGTCTTCGTTGCTGCATGCGGGCTTTCTCTAGTTGTGGTGAGTCAGGGCTACTCTTCATTGTGGTGCTCAGGCTTCTCACAGTGGTGGCTTCTCTTGTTGTGGAGTGCGGGCTCTAGGCGCGCGGGCTTCAGTAGTTGTGGCATGCACGCTCAGTAGTTGTGGCACACGAGGTTAGTTGCTCCGTGGCATGTGGGTTCTTCCCAGACCAGGGATTGAACCCGTGTCCCCTGCATTGGCAGGCAGATTCTTAACCACTGCGCCACCAGGGAAGTCCCAAGAAATGCATCTTGACTGGCTTAAGCTCAAGGGGAATTTACTGGGTTATGTAGCTTGGAAGTATACTAGAGAAGATCACAAATGTGATTCAGCAATTCCTCAAAACCATGCCCCAGCCTAGTCTCTCAACTCAAAAGGTTATTCACTTAATGCTTCTGCTTTACTCTAAATTTTGATTCAATTAATGTCCTTAAAGATTATTGTTTTAAAATTTATTTTATGTATTTATTTTTGGCTGCGTTGGGTCTTCGTTGCTGCACGCAGGCTTTCTCTAGTTGTGGCGAGCGGGGGCTACTCTTTGTTGTGGTGCATGGGCTTCTCACTGCGGTGGCTTCTCTTGTTGTGGAGCACGAGCTGTAGGCATGCGGGCTTCCGTAGCTGTGGCACGTGGGCTCTAGAGCACAGGTTCAGTAGTTGTGGCACATGGGCTTAGTTGCTCTGCGGCATGTGGGATCTTCCCGGGCCAGGGCTCGAATCCATGTCCCTTGCATTGGCAGGTGGATTCTTAACCACTGCACCACCAGGGAAGCCCTTAAAGAGTAGTTTTAAAGACAACAGCTGTAGTAATCTAGTTATAGTAATGAGGTGTAAAAGAGTTTTCTCCTAGTTAGCTGTCCTATTATGTGTATCAATAACTAGTATCATCTTACGGACTCTTTCTCTGTAATGGAAATAAGAGAAGCACATGAAAGAGTTTAAGCTGATCAAAAATAACTGGTGAAATTAATGGAATAAGTAAATAAATATTTCTGTGATATCAGACTTAAAAAAAAACAAAAAACAGAAGCAGTCAATAATGAAAATAATTGTTCCTAAAGGTGACTCTGAAATTCTCTGTGATCTAGTTTTAAATACCTCAAAGACACTGTCTTAGCAATAACAAGATAAAATTTTAAAAGGAAAGAGACAGGGAATTCCCTGGAGGTCTAGTGGTTAGGACTCCATGCTCTCACTGCTGAGGGCCCAGGTTCAATCCCTGGTAAACTAAAAATCCCATAAGCTACAGGCCATGGACAAAGAAACAAAAAACAAACAAAGAAACAAACAAAAAAAACCAACAGCAAAAAAAAAAAAAAGAGGAAAGAGACATTATTAGAATGCAATCACATCCATTTGTTTATGTATTATCTATGGCTGCCTTTGCTCTACAACTGCAGGGCTCAGTAACTAAAACAGAAACTCTGATTCACAAAGTTATAAATATTTACTATCTGACTTTTTATAGAAAAATCTTGCTGATCCCTGCCTACACAAATAGAAGAAGAAATTTCTTTATTTACTAGTGACCATGAGGAGGGGCTTTGGATCTATGATTCAAGATTTCTACAGTAATACATGATTGCACTTACTGTATCAAGTCATGAATTTCTAGGGAGTCTCTTACTGAGATACCAACTCCTCTCTTCGTCTTTTTATTTTTTGTAATTTTGGGCAGGGTGTGAGTGATGTAATATGTAGTGACATGTGATCAATATGTGTATTAGATCAGAAACAATGACCTAGAACACAAATTAATGAGACTACAGGGGCTGAAGGAAATGAGTAAATCCGCTTGCCTTCACTGTTCATGTCCGTTTCAGGAAGACCTTGAAGGTTCAGGCAAATGCACTCCAAAAGCCACATGCCAATAGGCCATTTGCAGATTGTTTCCTATCTTTAAATCTCCCAGATCCTGTCTGTACTTCATTGGGGTTAAAGAAGTATTGGTTCATGCTCAACATCATTAGCCATCAGGAAATTCAAATCAAAACTACAGAGAGATACTATTTCACACCCACAAGCCTGGCTATACTAAAAAAGATAGGTAATAACAAATGTTGGGAATGTTGTGGAGAAACTGGAAGCCTCATGTGCGGCTGGTGGAATTGTAAAATGGTGCAGCTACTTTGGAAAATAGTTTGGCAGTTTCTCAAAAGGTTAAATATAGAGTTACTGTATGACCTAGCAATTCCACTCTTAGGTATATACCCAAGAGAAGTGAAAACATATGTCCACACAAAAACTTTTAAATGAATGTTAATAGTGACATCATTCATAAAAGTCAAAAAATGGAAACAATCCAAATGCCCACTAACTGGACAAACAATGGAAAAATAAAATCTGCTTTATCTGTGCAATGGGGTATTATTCAGTTATAAAACAGAATGAAGTAGTGAAACATGCTATACCATGGATGAAATCTGAAATATTATGTTAAGCAAAAGAAATGACAGACTCTCTCCTGGACCAAACTTTAGTGAGGCTCCTCTAAGCCTTTCCTTGATTAGGCCTTATCTTAGGGCCTTGTCCTTAGACCCACATAACCCAGTTTTAGACAGAGTCCTGCTAAGTCATTTTAGCAAGAATTCCCACCCTCAGTATATGACCACCTTCAATATCTGATCAAATTCCTCATTCCCCACCAACCCTCATGTGATATTTGGTCACCCTGGTCTGTCTTCAGGCAGTGCTGTTAGTTCAGTTGAGTAGGAAATTTCCCTACATTTGTTGGCTCCACTTAGTAATTTTCCATCCACCAATTCTCCCCACCACCACCACGGCCTTCTCCTTAGCTATAAATCCCCACTGTCCATGCTGTCTTCAGAATTCAGCCCAGTTCTATACTGAGGCCTCTTTCCCCCTATTGCAATAGTTATTGAATAAAAGCTACTTTTACTACTTCAACTACTGTCTCTGGTTTCCTTTAAGAGAAGCCAATCACAAAAGATCATATATTGTATGATCCACTTATATGAAATATCCAAAATAGGTGAATTTAGAGAGATGTAAAGTTGATTGGTTATTGCCTAGGGATAGGGGACTTGGTGGGGGAGAGTCTACTAATGGGTACAGAGTTTTTTGGGGGGTGATAAAAATGTTCTAAAATTGATTGTGGTGATGGTTGCTCAACTCTGAGTGTATATTAAAAACCACTGAACTGTACACTTTAAAATGGATGAATTACATATTATGTGAATCATATTTTAATAAAGCTGTTTAAAAAAGAGCATTGGTTATATTCTTTGGATTATGAAAAAAGAGAGAAATTCAAGTACTTTATGAGTAAGATTTTTAGGATTTTAAAAAATTTAAATAGGACAATATATTACATGCACATTGTGGTTCCAAAAAATACTAAGTAGTGTGAATAATATATTCTATAGATTATAACAGTTTATAAAATATTTTCAGGTCTTTATCTGATTGTGACAACTAGTAATTACTTCCATTCTAGAGCATGTACTATGGACTAGGCAATATGCTAGGTGCTTTGCTACATTTATCTTTTTTTTTTAAAATAAATTTATTTATTTATTTTTGACTGCACTGGGTCTTCGTTGCTGGGTGAGGGCTTTCTCTAGTTGCGGTGAGCAGGGGCTACTCTTCATCGTGGTGCGGGGTCTTCTCATTGTGGTGGCTTCTCTTGTTGCAGAGCATGGGCTCTAGGCACACGGGCTTCAGTAGTTGTGGCATGCAAGCTCAGTAGTTGTGGCTCACGGGCTTAGTTGATCCGCAGCATGTGGGATCTTCCCTGACCAGGGATCAAACCCGTGTCCCCTGCATTGGCAGGCGGATTCTCAACCACTGCACCACCAGGGAAGTCCTGCTACGTTATCTTTTACAACAGCCTTGTGCCCCAAATTAGAAATGATTATTCCTACTTTACAAGTGAGGTAACAGGTAAAAAAAGGTAAGTTGCTCACCCATAACTAATAAGTTGTAGAGCTCAAGCTTAATACAACTTCCCGTCTCTAAATCCTATGCTGTATTCTCTGAATCAATATTTTTAGAGGTATAGGGGAAAAAATATGTTGATACCAAAATTCAAGAAAAGCATCTAAGCTCCATCTATTTACTAAAACTAGAAAAGAGATCACACTTAGTATAGGCTCTGGCATAAAATAAGCATTCAATAAATATCAGTCATCAGTATTATTATTATTCTCCAATTTAGTGACCTTTTTGCCTCATTTAGGCATAAGGTCTTTCTGAACTTTTTACAGGTTTTGGTACTAGTGATTTCCTCCTTCTTCCTAAAACTTTATCTTCCCTGGGGTTTCATGACACCACGATTTCCTTTTTTTTTTTTTTACCCTTCTGACAGCTCTTCAGTTTTTTAGATATGACATCAAATGCATGCTCCATTAAGAAAAAATAATAAACTGGACTTTATCAAAATTAGAAACATTTGTTCTCCAAAAGGTACCATTAAGAAAATGAAAAGGTTGAGAAAAAATGTTTGCAAATCCTATATCTCATAAAGGAGGTATAACCAGCATGTGTGTGTGTTTATATATGCATGTGTGTGTGTATATATATTTATAATTCAATAAGAAGACAAACAACCCAATTAACAAATGGGTAAATGATTTGAAATGACACTTCACCAGAGAGGACACATGAATAGCTAATAAGTAAAGATGTTCAACATTATTTGTCACTAGGAAAATGCAAATTAAAATAACAGTAAAATACCATTACTCACTCATTAGAATGGCTGTTAAAGAAGACAATAACAATGTTAGAAGGATGTGGAGAATGCCCCTACATTGCTGGTAGGGATGTAAATTGGTACAGCAGCTTTGGAAAGCATTCAGCAGTTTCTTAGAAAGTTAATTATAAACTTACCATATAATCCAGAGATTCCACTCCTTTCTATCTACCCCAGAGAAACAAAATCATAAGTCCACACAAAGACTTTTATGTAAATGATCATAGCAGCTTATTCAGAGTACCCCCAAACTGGAAATAATCCCAATTTCTATCACTATTTACTAGACAAACACAATGTAGTATACAACAGAATACCATTCAGCAACATAAAAGAGCAAATTACTGATATAGATAGATAGATATAGCTATCTGCAACAACATGAATGAGCTTCAAAAATATGCTGAGTGAAAGAAGCTAGACAGGGACTTCCCTGGTGGCACAGTGGTTAAGAATCCACCTGCCAATGCAGGGGACACGGGTTTGATCCCTGGTTCAGGAAGATCCCACATGCCACGGAGCAATGAAGCCCGTGTGCCAGAACTACTAAGCCTGCGCTCTACAGCCCGCAAGCCACTACTACTGAAGCCCACGAGCCTGGAGCCCGTGCTCTGCAACAAGAGAAGCCACTGCAATAAGAAGCCCATGCACCGTAACGAAGAGCAGCCCCCGCTCGCCGCAACTAGAGAAAGCCCATGCGTAGCAACGAAGACCCAACGCAGCCAAAAATAAATAAAATTTTTTTTAAAAAAAGAAAGAAGCTAGACACAAAAGACCACATATTTCATTTATATGATTCCATTTATATGAAATTTCTAGAAAAGGCAAAAATAGAGACAGGACACAGATGAGTGGCTGCCTGGAGCCGGAGACAGGAGTGGAGACTGACTCAAATGAGCAGGAAGGCACTTCTCGAGATGATGGACAGGCTCTGAAACGTGGATATACTGATGGTTTCACAACTGCATAAACTTACTAACCACCATCAAACTGTACATTTACAATGGATGAATTTTATGGTATGTAAATTAGACCTCAATAAAGCTGTTAAATAATTTTTTAAAAGAAGTTAGAATTTTTTACTCTTACATGAACATTATAATTACGGAACTACTTTAAGGACTAAAGTGACCAGAAGACTCCATTACCTGAAAACAACTAGAAAAGACAGAGAATTATCTGTGATTTCATCCAAAGGGCAGGGAAGAACTAGCCCTACAGAAAGTATAACTGTAGTTCAGAATGAGGGGAAAGAGGGAATGGAGCAGAAGGAATATTTGAAGAGATAATGGCTGAGAAATTTCCAAAACCAACAGAAGATTCAGGACCTGCAACCAACTCCAAAATACATCTAGTAAACTTCTGAGAAGCAAAGGCAAAAAGAAAATCCTCTTAAAATCAGCCAGAGATATAACTTTTTAAAAGGTGAGGCATTATTATTTAAAAATGTAAATATCTGCTATTTCTAGAGAGGAAGATGGGGGGATACAATGCGGAAAGGTGGCACAGGAACTTTGTAACCACAGTGTTCAATTTCTTCATCTGAATGGCTATTACGTGAGTTGTTGCCTTATAATTACTCATTAAGCTGTACATGCATATTGTGTACTTTTCTGTATATACTTTTTATTGTGCAATAAAAGGAGAAAAATTAAGTAATGCCTTTGTAAATACATTTTGTAAGAATTGGTTTTTTTCCTTGGAGACTGATGACAAAGAGTACTATCTGGGGAAATGTTTTTCATGTTGGTGGTTTCATTAGCATCATCACAGTGTTATTTTGACCTGTACAAGCTTTTTCCCGGAACTTAGAAATGTCCACTTTTTGTAGATCACAGCAATGAAGAATTTGACCAAACACAGTATTTTCAAAATCAAGAGAACAGTTGGTGAAAAAAGTGACTACCAAATATAACTGCAGAACCAATAGAAACATACGTTATCAACAAAGGATAATATTTTGTGGTGAGTGGGTGGGCAATTTTTTATCTTTTTTGGCACTGAAATCTGTTAATTTCAGTGTCTGCCTAAGAGCTATTTATTCTTTAAAATCAAAACAGATTTTAATGCATAATACATTTTTGTTGTTGTTCCTTGGTGTTTTGTTGTTGTTGTTACTCTTATGTTTTCTTTGTTAAACCAGCAGAAAACCATTTTTGTATAATAAAACTTCAGGTTCCCCATGTAAACATTCCATTTGAGTTTTGCTGCAGTGGATTACAGGATAGTTAGTGCCTTTTTATTTTTATTTTATCTCTGAATCTGATCTGTCCCCACGCTAGCCCCAGTCCTTGAGGTCGGCCCATTTCTGAGTTTGTCAAGTTCCTGCAGCTTTAGTGATAAAGTCATGCTTCCGATATTCAGTTTTGGTTGGGGCAGGCAGACAGAAGGTAGAAGATGATAATATTTCAGGAAATACTTCACAGAATTATTAGGGTTGTCTTTACATCACAACAAAGGTGATTAGACCTAGAGAATTATCAGACCCCTGGATTCCTTTTGGGAACTGAATATACCTTGAAATGTCAAGGAATAAAGAATCCATGGTTTTTCTCCTAGCCATGTGTGGAAATTCAACAACAATTTAATGGAGCAAATTATTATTACTTCCACAATCTCACTCTTTCCTCAACAAAAATAGTTGCTTTCATCAGGAAGAATATTCCACAAGCATCCTCACCACTTAGTTAATTTTAATTTGCCTTAATTATGTGTATAAGGATTACTAAACTTCCTGAAATGTCCTCTTTGGTACTCTGAGTAAAGATGTTTTATAAACAAAAGTTGGTTTTAAAAACAATAACACACCAGACTTACTGGGAGTGTGAGTTAGAGGAGACACCACAAATGTTGTTCCAATGGTTCCCAAATGCAAGTTCTCAGATTGTGCCTCAGTTGGAGTCTGACTTTGTGCCACTTCACATTAAAACCATCCCTTACCCTATGATTATGACCTTCTAAATTTATGTTAAAAGGTTTTTTCCTTTTATGAAAATGAGGTTGATCAGAGATTGTGGTGTTTTTATTTTATTTTATTTTATTTTATTTATTTATTTATTTTTGGCTGCATTGGTTCTTCACTGCTGCATGCAGGCTTTCTTTAGTTGCAGCAAGCAGGGGCTGCTCTTCGTTGCGGTGCACGGGCTTCTCATTGAGGTGGCTTCTCTTGTTGCAGAGCACAGGCTCTAGGTGCATGGGCTTCAGCAGTTGTGGCTTGTGGGCTCTAGAGCACAGGCTCAGTAGTTGTGGTTCACTGGCTTAGCTGCTCTGCGGCATGTGCGATCTTCCTGGACCAGGGCTCGAAACCATGTCCCCTACGTTGGCAGGCGGATTCTTAACCACTGCACCACGGGGGAAGTCCTGAGACATTGTGTTTTTAAATGGTCTTATTTTGTTCCCTAAATATTTTTTGAAATATTATTGGTCTGTGAAATCTAAAAGTCTGGGAACCACACTTTTTAGAAGATCTCTTCTTAATCCTAAGGCTTTTTCACTGAATCACAGAATATTATGACCATCCAGTGCTAGTTGTCATTCTCTTTAACCAACACTATTATATTTGATGTATTCAATCACCCCCTTCTTCCTAAGACTCCCCTCAATGAACAGGCTTCAGTGGCACACACACCCAAAAAACAAAAAAACAAAAAACAAAAAATCAACAGTTTTTCTCCTCTGATTGCTCCTCTATTGCTTTCCTTGTTGGCAGTTCTATTTCACCAAATGAAAAATTATAAGTGTGAACATTCCTAAAGACACTTTCTCCCCCTTCCCGCCTCCTTTCTCCCTCTCTCTCCCTCTTTCCTTTCCTCCCTCCCTCTTTCTCTCTCATTAAATTGTAATAGGAATGCTTACCATGAAATCTACCCTCTTAACACATATTAAAGCACACAATGTCGGCTCTTCTCTTTATTTCTACTCATTCCTTCTGGGAACTGCTGTCTTCAGACCTTCATCACCACCTCCATGCTGATGACTTTCAACACTTTAGACTGGCGAGCTTAAACCACCGGAGTTCCAACAGTCTACAAGCCATTTGCACCAACAACTTTCCATCTTCCACAATGAACTCATTTTGTTCTCCATCAAACTAGCTTAACCTCACAAATTTCCAGTTTCCATCAAGTACTTTACTGGCAACCAAAACCTCATTGTTCTTTTATCCCTCCTTCTCTTTCATCTTCTAAATCCAATCACTCCTCAAGTCCATTTTTCAAAATTTCAACAGAAACTTTGGAGGAAAAAAGACATAGATTTGATTGTAGACTCTGACTTAATAGTTATGAAAACTTTGGACAAATTACTTACTGTTATAGACTGAATGTTTGTGTCCACCAGCCCCCAACCAAATTCATGTATTGAAGCCCTAACACCTAATGTGATGGTATTTGGATATGGGGCCTTTGGGAGGTAATTAAGGTTAGATAAGTTCATGAGAGCAGGGCCCTCATGATGGGATTAGTGCCCTTATAAGAAGAGACACTGGAGAGCCACTTGCCCTCTCTCTCCCTGTGAGCACACAGTGAGATGCTGGCCACCTACCAGCCAAGAGGAGTCCTCAGAATAAAACATACGTCACCAGCACCTTGATCATGGATTTTCCAGCCTCCAGAATCATAAGAAGTAATTTTCTATTGTTTAAGCTGTCCAGTCTATGGTATTTTGTATGGTTGCCCAAGCCAACTAAAACATGTACCTCCTCTGGGCCTTTGTAAATTGTGACTACCCTGCTGGAAAATATTAGTTCCTTCTTTTCTCCATCCCCATTACTACCAACTCACCTGAGGCCCTCATCTGCTAACTGCTAGACTAGTTGAGGTTCCTAGTCTTCCCTATTCTACCTCTACCCTGCATGCCACAATCACATTAGTAGTCAAAGAAATCAAATCAACATGTCATTCCAATTCCTCAGAGCTCTGAATGGTTCCCCACTTAACTACTGGATAAAGTTGAAATTCCTAGATCTGGCGTTAAAGTATTTCAGAGTACCTTTAATGTTATCTATTCAATTTTTCTCTCCAAGAAACACTTCTACAGGATGGTTTTCACTAATCCCTTTCAAACCTACCTTTCTCAGTCTAGAAGGTACTTAACCTCCCTTCTGTCTACCAAGATTCACTCTTCAAGTTACCCCTACTCCAGTAGGTCTTCTCTAGCTTCTCCAGAAACTCTGACTTCTAGACTTCTACTCCTCATTTTGATACCTTCCATGGCTCAACTGCATTATGTAAGGATGTGTAACCATGTCACCTAAGAAAGCAGACTTCTGGGGAGCAAGACCTGTCTTACATGACTTCTCTATAATCCTCAACACCCAGCACAATGACACACACACAGTCAATTCTTAAGAAATACTACTGAATTAATGTGATACACCATCACTTGATATAGAAACAGCTCATGTTCCTTTTGTTTTTGTTTTTAGTTACAAAATGTTTCAAATATATAGCAAACTCTAGAGAATAACAATAAGCACCCCGATTTTTAGATTGTCATGTTTGCTTCCAAAATTTTAAGGCAATAATAGTTTGCAGATGCTGCTGAGGTCTTTTGTGCCTCTCCCTGATGCCATTTCCAACCTCTTTCCCTGAAGGTATTCATTTAGATATGTGTTTTTACCATTAACGTTTTAATACTTTGACTACTCATATATCTGGCCATAGATGCTACTTTCTGTGTTTTTAAAATTTATGTAAGGGACTCTAGTCACACTGGGTCCTGAGATGAAGACAATGAGAACAGAGCCTCTAGCAAACTCTCAATGGACATGCAGTCATAACAGGCCATCCTGAGTGAAACAAAGGTAAGGAGAGGACTTGTAGGAGGCGAGGGCAGAAAGGATCAGTATGCTGCTGTTTTGAAAACCCATCAAAAAGGATAAAAGAACAGAAGAAAGAAGACCAGGAGGCTACTGCAATAACACTGCTGTGTGGCTGACAGGCTTGTGGTGCTCTGGCCAGGTGTCAGGTCGGAACTTCTGAGGTGGGAGAGCCGAGTTTAGGACAATGGTCCACGGGAGACCTCCTGGCCCCATGTAATATCAATCAGTGAGAGCTCTTCCAGAGATCTCCATCTCAAGGCTAAGACCCAGATCCACTCAATGACCAGCAAGCTCCAGTGCTGGACATCCTATGCCAAACAACTAGGAAGACCAGAACACAACTCCACCCATTAGCAAGGAGGCTGCATAAAATCATACTAAATTCACAGGCACCCCAAAACACACCACTGCTCGTGGTCCTGCCCACAAGAAAGACAAGATCCAGCCTCATCAACCAGAACACAGGCACCTGTCCCCTCCACCAGGAAGCCTACACAACCCACTGAACCAACCTTAGCCACTGGGGGCAGACACCAAAAATAACAGAAACTACAAACCTACAGCCTGTGAAAAGGAAACCTCAAACACAGCAATTTAAGCAAATGAGAAGACAGAGAAACACACAGCAGATGAAGGAGCAAGGTAAAAACCCACCAGACCAAACAAATGAAGAGGAGATAGGCAGTCTACCTAAAAAAGAATTCAGAATAATGATAGTAAAGATGACCAAAATCTTGGAAATAGAACGGAGAAAATACAAGAAACATTTAAGGGCTTCCCTGGTGGCGCAGTGGTTGAGAGTCTGCCTGCTGATGCAGGGGACACGGGTTCATGCCCGGGTCCGGAAAGATCCCACATGCCGTGGAGCAGCTAGGCCCGTGAGCCATGGCCTCTGAGCCTGTGCGTCCGGAGCCTGTGCTCTGCAACGGGAGAGGCCAAAACAGTGAGAGGCCCGCATACAGCAAAAAAAAAAAAAAAAAAAAAAAAGAATTGAGGACAGTCTCAGAGACCTCTGGGACAATATTAAATGCACCAATATTCGAATTATAGGGGTCTCAGAGGAAGAAGAGAAAAAGTAAGGGACTGAGAAAATATTTGAAGAGATTATAGTTGAAAACTTCCCGAATATGGAAAAGGGAAGAGTCAATCAAGTCCAGGAAATGCAGAGAGTCCCATACAAGATAAATCCAAGGAGAAACACGCCAAGACACATATTAATCAAACTACCAAAAATAAAATACAAAGAAAAAATATTAAAAGAGGCAAGAGAAAAACAACAAATAACATACAAGGGAATCCCCATAAGGTTAAGAGCTGACCTTTCAGCAGAAACTCTGCAAGCCAAAAGGGGATTGCAGGACATATTTAAAGTGATGAAAGGGAAATACCTACAACCAAGATTACTCTATCCAGCAAGGACCTCATTCAGCTTCGACAGAGAAATTAAAACCTTTACAGACAAGCAAAAGCTAAGAGAATTCAGCACCACCAAACCAGCTTTACAACAAAGGCTAAAGGAACTTCTCTAGGCAGAAAACACAAGAGAAGGAAAAGAACTACAATAACAAACCCAAAACAATTAAGAAAATGATAATAGGAACATACATATCAATAATTACCTTAAATTTAAAAGCATTAAATGCTCCAACCAAAAGACATAGACTGGCTGAATGGACACAAAACAACACCGTATATACGCTGTCTACAAGAGACCTACTACAGACCTAGGAACACAGCCACACTGAAAGTGAGGGGATGGAAAAAGATATTCCATGCAAATGAAAATCAAAAGAAAGCTGGAGTAGCAATTCTCATATCAGACAAAATACACTTTAAAATAAAGACTATTACAAGAGACAAAGAAGGACACTAGAAAATGATCAAGAGATCAATCCAAGAAGAAGATATAACAATTGTAAATATTTATGCACCCAACATAGAAGCACTTCAATACATAGGGCAAATGCTAACAGCCATAAAAGGGGAAATCAACAGTAACACAATCATAGTAGGGGACTTTAACACCCCACTGTCACCAATGGAAGATCATCCAAAATGTAAATAAATAAGGAAACACAAGCTTTAAATGATACATTAAATAAGATAGACTTAATTGATATTTATAGGACATTCCATCCCAAAACAACAGAATAGACTTTCTTCTCAAGTACTCATGCAACATTCTCCAGGATGGATCATATCTTGGGTCACAAATCAAGCCCTGGTAAATTTTAGAAAATTGAAATCGTGTCAAGTCTCTTTTCCGACCACAACGCTATGAGACTAGATATCAATTACAGGGGAAAAAATCTGTAAAAATTACAAACACATGGAGGTTAAACAATACATTACTTAATAACCAAGCGATCACTGAAGAAATCAAAGAGGAAATCAAGAACTACCTAGAAACAAGTGACCATGAAAACTCGATGACCCAAAACCTATGAGATGCAGCAAAAGCAATTCTAAAAGGGAAGTTTATAGCAATACAATCCTACCTGAAGGAACAAGAAACATGTCAAATAAACAACCTAACCTTACACATAAAGCAATTAGAGAAAGAAGAACAAAAAAAACCCAAAGTTAGCAGAAGGACAGAAATCATAAAGATCAGATTAGAAAAAAATGAAAAAGAAATGAAGAAAACAATAGCAAAGATCAATAAAACTAAAAGCTGGTTCTTTGAGAAGACAAACAAAACTCATAAACCATTAGCCAAACTCATCAAGAAAAAACGGGAGAAGACACACATCAATAGAATTAGAAATGAAAAGGGAGAAATAAAAACTGACCCTGCAGAAATACAAAGGATCATGAGATATTACTACAAGCAACTCTATGCCAATAAAATGGACAACCTGGAAGAAATGGACAAATTCTTAGAAAAGCACAACCTTCCAAGACTGAGCCAGGAAGAAACAGATAATATAAACAGACCAATCAAAAGGACGGAAATTGAAACTGTGACTAAAACTCTTCCAACAAACAAAAGCCCAGGACCAAATGGATTCACAGGCAAATTTTACCAAACATTTAGAGAAGAGCTAACACCTATCCTTCTCAAACTCTTCCAAAATATAGCAGAGGGAGGAACACTCCCAAACTCATTCTACGAGGCCACCATCACCCTGATACCAAAACCAGACAAAGATGTCACAAAGAAAGAAAACTACAGGCCAAAATCACTGATGAATATAGATGCAAAAATCCTCAACAAAATACTAGCCTACAGAATCCATCAGCACATTAAAAGGATCATACACCATGATCAAGTGGGGTTTATCCCAGGAATGCAAGGATTCTTCAATATAAGCATATCAATCAATGTGATACACCATATTAACAAACTGAAAAAGAAAAACCATATGATCATCACAATAGATGCAGAAAAAGCTTTTGACAAAATTCAACACCCATTTTTGATAAAAACCCTCCAGAAAGTAGGCACAAAGAGAACTTAGCTCAACATGACAAAGGCCATATAAGACAAACCCGCAACCAACATCATTCTCAATGGTGAAAAACTGAAACCATTCTCTAAGATCAGGAACAAGACAAGGTTGCCCACTCTCACCACTATAATGCAACATAATTTTGGAAGTTTTAGCCACAGCAGTCAGAGAAGAAAAGGAAATAAAAGGAATCCAAATCGGAAAAGAAGAAGTAAAGCTTCTGTTTTGCAGATGACATGATACTATACATAAAGAATCCTAAAGATGCTACCAGAAAACTACAGGAGCTAATCAATGAATTTGGTAAAGTAGCAGGATACAAAATTAATGCACAGAAATCTCTTGCATTCCTATAGACTAGTGATGAAGAATCTGAAAGGGAAATTAAGGAAACATTCCCATTTACCACTGCAACAAAAAGAATAAAATATCTAGGAATAAACCTACCTAAGGAGACAAAAGACCTGTATGCGGAAAACTATAAGACACTGATGAAAGAAATTAAAGATGATACAAACAGATGGAGAGATATACCATGTTCTTGGATTGGAATAATCAACATTGTGAAAATGACTATACTACCCAAAGCAATCTACAGATTCACTGCAATCCCTATCAAACTACCAATGGCATTTTTCACAAAACTAGAACAAAAATTTCACAATTTGTATGGAAACACAAAAGACCCCCAATAACCAAAGCAATCTTGAGAAAGAAAAACAGAGCTGGAGGAATCAGGTTCCCAGACTTCAGACTATATTACAAAGGTACAGTAATAAAGACATTATGGTACTGGCACAAAAACAGATTTATAGATCAATGGAACAGGATAGAAAGCCCAGGGATAAACCCATACATATATGGTCACCTTATCTTTGATAAAGGATGTAAGAATATACAACGGAGAAAAGACAGCCTCTTCAGTAAGTGGTGCTGGGAAAACTGGACAGCTACATGTAAAAGAGGAAATTAGAACACTTCCTAACAACATACACAAAAATAAACTCAAAATGGCTTAAAGACCTAAATGTAAGGCCAGACACTATCAAACTCTTAGAGGAACACATAGGCAGAACACTCCTCTATGACATAAATCACAGCAAGATCTTTTTTGATCCACCTCCTAGAGAAATGGAAATAAAAACAAAAATAAAGTAATGAAACTTAAAATCTTTTGCACAGCAAAGGAAACCATAAACAAGACCAAAAGACAACCCTCAGAATGGGAGAAAATATTTGCAAATGAAGCCACTGACAAATGATTAATCTCCAAAATTTACAAGCAGCTCATGCAGCTCAATATCATAAAAGAAAACAACCCAATCCAAAAATGGGCCGAAGACCTAAATAGACATTTCTCCAAAGAACATATACAGATTGCCAACAAACTCATGAAAGGATGCTCAACATCACTAATCATTAGAGAAATGCAAATCAAAAGTACAATGAGGTATCATCTCACACCAGTAAGAATGGCCATCATCAAAAAATCTACAAACAATAAATGCTGGAGAGGGTGTGGAGAAAAGGAACCCTCTTGCACTGTTGGTGGGAATGTCAATTGATACAGCCACTATGGAGAACAGTTTGGAGGTTCCTTAAAAAACTAAAAGTAGAATTACCATACAACCCAGCAATCCCATTACTGGGCATATACCCTGAGAAAACCATAATTCAAAAACAGTCATGTACCACAATGTTCATTGCAGCTCTATTTACAATAGCCAGGACATGGAAGCAACCTAAGTGTCCATCGACAGATGAATGGATAAAGAAGATGTGGCACATATATACAAGGATTATTACTCAGCCAAAAAAGAAATGAAATTGAGTTATTTGTAGTGAGGTGATGGACCTAGAGTCTATCATACAGAGTGACGTAAGTCAGAAAGAGAAAAACAAATACCATATCCTAACACATATTTATGGAATCTAAAAAAAAAAGAAATGGTTCTGAAGAACCTAGGGGCAGGACAGGAATAAAGTTGCAGACATAGAGAATGGACTTGAGGACATGGGGAGGGGGGAGGGTAAGCTGGGACGAAGTGAGAGAGTGGCATGGGCATATATACACTACCAAATGTAAAATAGATAGCTAGTGGGAAGCATCCACGTAGCACTGGGAAATCAGCTCGGTGCTTTGTGACCACCTAGAGGGGTGGGTTAGGGAGGGTGGGAGGGAGACGCAAGAGGGAGGAGTTATGGGGATATATGTATATATGCAGCTGATACACTTTGTTGTAAATCAGAAACTAATACACCATTGTAAAGCAATTATACTCCAATAAAGGTGTTATAAAAAGAAAAAAGATTGCTTTGGTGTTTGGGGTCTTTTGTGTCTCCATACAAATTTTAAGATTTTTTTGTTCTGGTTCTGTGAAGAATGCCATTGGTGGTTTGACGGGGCTTGTGTTGAATCTGTAGATTGCTTTGGGTAGTATGTAAAAAAAATAAGGTACTTGACTGTTGATTCCAAAAATAAAAATAAAAAATTTATGTAAGTATTGGACTTTCCTAGTGGTGCACAAGTTAAGAATCTGCCTTCCAGTGCAGACGACATGGGTTCGAGCCCTGGTCCAGGAAGGTCCCACATGCCATGGAGCAACTACTGAGCCTGCACTCTAGAGCCTGCAAGCCCGTGCTGCAACTACTGAATCCCGTTCGCCTAGGGCCCGTGCTCCACAACAAGAGAAGCCACCGCAATGAGAAGCCCGCGCACCGCAATGAAGAGTAGCCCCCACTCGCTGCAACTAGAGAAAGCCCGTGCACAGCAGCAAAGACCCAACGCAGCCAAAAATAAAATATAAATAAATAAGTTTATTTTTAAAATTTATGTGTTTATACCATATTTATCCATCTATAAATTGTTCTTTTCAACTCATTATTAGATTTTGAGATTTATTTCCAATGATAAATTGAGATCTAATTTAGTCATTTTACTGCTCCATAATGCTGCATTGTATGATTGTACCATAATGTGTTTATCTATTCCCATACTGCAGAACTTTTAAGTTGTTTCTAATTGTTTGCTGTCACAGGCAATACTGCAATGAACATTCTCGAGAATGTGAGGCAGCCTACTTCCCAAGTAACTAAAGTCACACATAGAATCTAACTCCTCAACAATGGTTCACATGTGTGTTCTCGAAGTTTTAAACTTTCAAATATTCTAATCAGGCCCTTGGGCTATTAATATTCTACTGCTGACACAGCACAAACACCAGGACCCAGTCTCCCAGTCTCAGTATAGCTGCTTATTCCTTTTCCTTGACTTTCACTAAACTCTAAATATTAGTAATTACTACATCCCTCATTATCAATACACTACAGCTAATATCCACCAACGATGTAAAAATGAGTACACTATGTCTCAGTAAACATTTCTCTTCCCAGCCCAAAGCTTTTTAATGTCTGATCAGCCATCACTGAATAAACATTTATTGAACTCAGTAGTGTCAGGCATCGTTCTAGGCACTGAGAATCACATGGTGAAGCAGAAACTGTTCCCACAGAGCTTGAATTCCGATAGGAAAAGACAGGCAATAAATAAAGAAATAAGTGAACATAAACTATATTAGATAGGGACAAATGCTGATTAAAAACTTAAATTGTGATATGATAGAATATAATTAGAAAGGGGTTCTTAAATGTTCTCATCACAGAAAACAATTGATAATTATGTGATGTGATGGAAGTGTTAGCTAATGCTAGTGGGATAATCATTTTGCAATATGTAAGTGTATCGAATCAACACATTGTATAACTTAAATTTACATAAGGTATATGTCAATTACATCTCAATAAAGCTGGAAAAATAAATAATTCTTTAATTTGTAAAAATAAATCAAAAATAATTTTAAAGACTGGCTGTTCTAATACAGATGGCCAACAGGCACTTGAAAAGATGCTCAACACTGCTAATTATTAGAGAAATGCAAATCAAAATCACAATAAGGTATCACCTCACACTGGTCAGAATTGCTATCATTAAAATATCTACAAATAATAAATGCTGGAGAAGGTATGGAGAGAAAGGAACCCTCCCACACTGTTGCTGGGAATGTAAATTGGTGCAGCCACTATGGAGAACAGTATGAAGGTTCTTTAAAAAACTAAAAATAGAATTACCATATGATCCAGCAATCCCACTCCTGGGCATATATCCAGAAAAGATGAAAACTCTTAACTCGAAAAGATACATGCACCCCAATGTTCATAGCAGCACTATTCAAATAGCCAAGATGTGGAAGCAGCCTAAATGTCCATCAACAGACGGATGGATAAAGAAGATGTGGGGCATATATATACAAGGGAATATTACTCGACCATAAAAAAGAATGAAATAATGCCATTTGCAAGCAACATGGATGGACCTAGAGAATATCATACTAAGTGAAGTAAGTCAGAGAAAGACAAGTATCATATGATATCACTTATATGTGGAATCTAAAAAAATGATACAAATGAACTTATTTACAAAACAGAAACAGACTCACAGACATAGAAAATAAACTTATGGTTACCAAAGGGGGAAGGTGAGGGATAAATTAGGAATTTGGGATTAACAGATGTACACTATCATGTATAAAACAGATAAACAACAATGACTACTACAGCACAGGGAACAATATTCAACATCTTGTAATAACCTATAATGGAAAAGAATCTGAAAAAGAATATAAATATATACATATTTTTTTATTTGTATACATATTTTTTATATTTACACGTAAATACATACATATATCTGAATCACTTTGCTGTACACCTGAAACACTATAAATCAATTCTACTTCAATTTTTTTTTAAAAATGGAAAAAAAAAAAGAAGCCTGCTGTTCTGGACCAGTGGTGTGTAATAGAACTTTCTGCAATGATGGAACAGTTCAACAGCTGCACCATCCAATATGGTAGCCACAAATGGGGCTAGTCCCTCTGAAGAACTAAATTTTTATTTAAATTATTTACTGAATTTTAGGACTTCCCTGGTGACACAGTGGTTAAGAATCTGCCTGCCAATGCAGGGGACTCGGGTTCAATCTCTGGTCCGGGAAGATCCTACACGCCACGGAGCAACTAAGCCCGTGTGCTCTAGAGCCCACAAGCCACAACTACTGAGCCCATGTGCCACAACTACTGAAGCCAGGCACCTAGAGCCTGTGCTCTGCAGCAAGAGTAGCCACCGCAATGAGAAGCCCGTGCACCGCAGCAAAGAGTAGCCTCCGCTTGCTACAACTAGAGAAAGCCCTCACGCAGCAACGAAGACCCAACGTAGCCATAAATAAATAAATAAAATAATTTACTGAATTTTAATATACACTTAAATGTAAATAGCTACATGTGGCTAGTGTCTACTGAAACTGGATAGGGTTGCTTGCCTAGGGTCACAATACTAGTAAGTGACGAGGTGAAATTTGAACCCAAGGAATCTGGCATCAGACTATATATTCCTAACCACTACATCATATTGCCTCTACTGGGACATTAGCTGAAAGGAGATATCCTAAGAGGTTTTGCTTTTTTGTTAGTTTGATAGTAGAGCCTGTTTTTACTCTGATGGAAATTAGTCAGTGGAAAGTGAAAACTTCATGAAGTAGATGAGAGAGAATGCAAAAGGAAACATCTTGAAAAGATGAGAGGGGATGAGATCCAGAACACAAGGAAGGAGCTGACCTGACCTTCGATAGGAACAGTGAGTTTTGTTCTTAGTAACAACCAAGAACAGGTGGTGGGAGGGGAGCAGAAACTGGGACTGATGTGGTAGGTAGATTTGGAGATAGGATAATAAGAGAGTTTCTCCTTGTTGCTCTGACCTCAATCAAGTGAGGCAAGATTATCTTCTGAGAGTGAAAAGGGAAAGGAACAGGGAGAAACAGGTTTGACAAGAGAGGGAGAGGTATGATAGAGGTAATTTCGGAGAAAGGTTAAGTGTAGAGGAATGTTAAATAGTATTGAGGGCTTATTTGAAATCTGTCGTCATGAATTTTAAATGAAACCACTCAGTGTAGTTATTTGGTTTTCTCCAGCAATTATAGCTGAAGAAATTGGGTACAGGCACAGAGAAAGCAATTATGTGGTAGCAGTAAAAAGAAGGGAGAGAGGGACAAGGGAATTAAAGGTATTTGCAAGGGAGTGAGTAAACATGAAATTCAAGTTGGGTGAGGAAGGAAATGAGGACATGAGAGTGAATGACAGTGAAAATGCAGTAATGTCTGTAATTGCAATCAAAACATGAATGAGGAGTTGTTTGCTTTCTTTTATTTTTATGGAACCCGACAGGCTGCTTCTAAAATTTGTATGAAAGCACAAAGGGTCAAGGAGATCTAGGACAGTCCTGAAAACCACATTGGGGGACTTGCCATAGTAGATATTAGGACTTATTTTTAAGATATATAACTAAAGCATATGGTATTGATCACAGAGGTCAATGTAGTATTGGTCACAGCTAACAGGATAGAGAGCTCAAGAATATATGGAAACCTGGTTTAAGGCAGAGCTGACCTTGTACATAATGTTGAATGAGGCTGGTAAAGCAGGTTATCCATATTAAATAAATGAATATTGATCCTTAATTCACACCATGCTTATGAATTGATGTCAATATGAAATCAAAACTATGCAACTTTTCAAAGAAAATAAGAAATATATGTGTGATTTCAGGGTAAAGAAGAATTTCTTTAAAAAGAAACAAAAAAGCACAACCACAAAAGAAGGAACTGATAAGTTTGATATATTAAAATTAATAACTTCAGTTCAAACGATATGATAAAGAAAGTAAAAAGACAAGCCACAAACTAGGAAAAGGTATTTTTAACACAGAATCCAGGATTATAATCCAGAAAATATAAAGAATTTCTACCAATCCATTGGAATCAATCCATTTAAGGAAAATAAGCAAAAGACATAAATACGTGTTTCACAGAATAAGAAATATGAATTACCTATAGAAACATAGAAAAGATACTCAAATTCATTAATATTTATGGTAATGAGAGAAATGAAAATTAAAACCACAATGAAATATCACTTTATACCTTTAGATCATCTTTGGACCCCGAAACTTCTATGAGGGTGCAGGCTGAGAAAACTACTTCATTGCAAACATGAACCATTTCTTATAGAAAAGGAAGGATGACTCAGAGTTCAGAACCAAGAACCACGGAGAATCATTGTCAGGGAGCAGGATGGACCCATTTAAAGGAACAGGTGGTTTTCAGAATTAGACCAGTGACTACCATGTCCTTTTGCCAGGAGTGTTAATTTATGGTATAGCTATCCTATCCTGTATCACCACAGTATCTTGGGTGTGCAGAGGGCAGATAACACTTGTCTCTTTGGCTCAAGGTCTTCATGTTAACAGAAACCATACTCAAGGTGTGGTACCCAAAGAATTGTATCTGCACCTGATTAGATGAGCAGATCCTAGACTCTGATGCAATGCTGAAATAAAAGGAAGTTTTGGGGATCCTGGGAGAGAATGACTGTAATTTTGCATGTGGGAGGGATGTGAATTGTGGCAAGGGAGACAATGGAAGAAAGTCAAAGATGGCACCATCAATTCCTTCCCTACTCACACATGCATGCTGTTCCTCGACTCAGAAGGTGGAATCTAATTCCCCTCCTTTTGAATCTGGGCTGGCTTTTATGATTTGCCTTGACCAATAGAATACAGTGAAAATGAAGTTCTAGGACATCCATGGATGGGTGATAAAAAGCCTCAGCTTCTGCCTTAGAACATGTGCTTTAAGTTCATTCCTCTTAGAGCCCTGAGCCACCATGTAAAAAGTCCAGGCTACTCTTCTGAAAAAGAGGCGTGTGGAGCAGCACTGAGGTTACCAGACGTGTGACTATCCAGCCCAGTCAAGCCTGCAGGAGACTTCAGTCCCAGTCACTAACTGACTACAACTGCATGTGAGATCCCCAAGAGAGAACCAGCCAGCTGAGCACAGTCAACTCTCAGAACCGTGGAGAAGGTTGTTATTTAAGCCACCACACTTTAGGATATTTGTTACACGGTGATAGATAACCAGACAACATGGTTTTGAGCCCCCTTATCATCTTCACCCTCATATATACATGTTCTAATTTTTTTCACCTAAGTCAAGGCTGTTATAGAAATCTTTTCGTTTATAATCTTGCCTGTTTTCCAAAGAGGGTGTATCCTGTCACTCTAGAGGGTTCCTTGTTTTGACAAATGCCATGATGGTTTTGGGTATATAAACTTGGAGGGAGGAGCTAGAAGTAGAAAGAAGGCTCAAATTGAACAGCTCTGCTTTATAAAGGAATTCAAAATGCCTAGGGAAAATCGAGGACAGAGGAAAAACAAGAGCCAGGAATGCTAGGCAAAGTATCATAAAAAGTACAGAGAAATAACTCTCAGTGGTGACACTGCAGCAAAGAGACAATAAAACTCAGAAAATTCTGATGGAAGGAATAAGTTGTTAACTTTGGAGTATAAAATATAAAAACCTCTTCCCTGACTTATGAATCTTCAGTAAAATCCACAATGCTCACTTTCTGATGTGAGTGGACTCCTTATCAACAGCATGTAAGCATGATGGAACAGAAGAATGATGGGGCAGTCAATATCTGGGTTATATTTTAGAAAAATGTTGACTACAACAAGTATTTAATCCTGTAACCTGGCATTAAAGAAGTCCCCCAAACTAAAATTGATCCATTAATAAACATTTTGAGATAAAGTTGTTCAATAATTTTGAGTCATTAAACTTACTCCTATCTAGCCTCTCTCCATTTTATTTCAAAGAATATCACAGGATCCAGTTAAACGTCTTCATGAAATCCACATGCTATATATATAAATGCCACTCCTCTTAACTCCCAGTTCATTAACCTTGTCAAAAAAAGTAGATTCATCTAACATCATATGTTCTTAGAATCATGCATCTTCCCTATGTGGTAAAAAAATCCAGCCTTTTAATTCATCATTCTACAGTCTTGACAGGAATTGACATTAAGCCAACCAGTAATTGCCTCTTTGAAGGTGTTCATTGCTGCCTGAAACCTGGAGTGCTTATTAATCCAGCCATGTTTGGGAGAGAATCTTCCCTGAAACAGGGTAACGCTGGACTTTCTCTGATGACTGTGGTATATCCCTGTGTATTGTACCAATGGTAACATGTACAGATATGTGGCATGAACCTGAACCTTAGAGATGTTGCCTCCCCCCAACTTATTGTCTACCTCTACAGATCCCAAATCTTGGTTCTGTATGCATAAAGCAGTATCTTAAAATAAATGCTCCTGGGAAACATCTAACCCTGAAGTTTCTAATCAGAGGTTTTGATAGCTCCAGTGTCAAAGGCTAGCTACCTGCTAGTAGCTTAGCCTTGCAAAGTTTTAAGAAAATCACAGTGATCCGTCAGCAATTTTTGTTTAAGAATAGAGAAGTGAAAAGCTAAAATGACAAGGACTGAGAATTTGTTAGTAGAGCAGTAGGGTATAAATTCAAATGTGCCTTTGAGAAAGAAGGGGTGCTGACTAAAGTTGCTGACCTAAGAGAAAGAATTTGACTCTGAAATAAAGCTGGAAAGGCAGAATTGGAGCAAGTGTCTGGACATGATGTCTGGACATGATGACAGATTTAGAAATTCAAATGAAAACTGAATAAAGGAGTAAAAGAAAAGCTGGCATTAAAGCTAGGAATGTCCCTGCATGTCTGGAACTTCCTTCCTGTCAATACACAGACCCTGGTGATCCTTTCCCTTACATCTCTTATTACTTTCTGAAGATAAACTATTTCAAACAGTTTGGCTCTGTGAGTGGTAAGATGAATAAACAAGCTTTTCAGCTTTAACAAAGGTATAGATAGAGACTGTGGGAAGTAAATCACCACTTTAAAAAATGAAGATATTTCCATATGTGTAAAAAGACATCGTGCTCTAAAGGGGGTGCTCTGTAACCCTAGAATGACGGAATATGTTTCAGGTGCTGATCAGCCACCACAGAATGGCTCATTTATGCCTATTCCCAGCTTCCCCCACTTCTCGCCTACATCTTCTATAAAAGAGGATGCATAGGTCAGAGAATATCTTTCCAACTCTCCCTTGCAGCAAGTGTGTGTGGGTGTGTGCACACACCCACTATACACTAAAACCTAGAACATTCTTTGGTATTTAAGTTGTTGAACAAAGTACAACAGATGAAATAGATTCTTACTGTTCACTCTAATGCACTCAACAAGAACTCATTAATTTCTTTTTAAAACATTACTACATGGGCGTCCCTGGTGGCGCAGTGGTTGAAAGTCCGCCTGCTTATGCAGGGGACTCAGGTTCGTACCCCGGTCCGGGAAGATCCCACAAGCCGCAGAGCGGCTGGGCCCGTGAGCCGTGGCCGCTGAGCCTGTGCGTCCGGAGCCTGTGCTCCGCAACGGGAGAGGCCACAACAGTGAGAAGCCCGCGTACCGGGAAAAAAAAAAAATTACTACATGCCAGATACTATGATAGATGGTGGAGCTAGAATGATGAGCAAGACAAAGTCCCAGCCCCAAGGAGCTCATAGTTTATTCTGAAAAATAAAAAGAGTTGTGAATATGAGGATAAAGGCAATAGGAGGGGTGAATTACAGAGTTCTGTGCTGGAAAGGAGAAGGAAAGCTTCACAAAGATGGTGACTGGTAAGCTGACTCTTAAGAAAGGAATTAAAGTTCACCAGATAGACAAGAGAGGGTATGGCTTTGGGAAAAACCACGGTCAAGCTGAATTTGCTCAAGGAGTAAAATAATTTTCAGTCTTTCCTATTTACTGATTTTTACAGACCAGACCAATATCCCCCAGTAACTGATCACCCATTTCCCACATTACTGCTGCAGTTACTCTCATCTAAAGAAACTCGTATTTATCTCTTTCCCCAAAGATATTGCTGCGGTTTGGTCTTCACATATTAAGACAACCTTTGGGATAACTGTCATTGACCTCAGGTTCCTCTACTCAGGCATGGTACAAGTCACTAACAGAAAAATCATTGCCTAATGAAGAATAAATGTAGAAATGTTCTATCATTCCTTTTCTATTCCATAGGCTCTGAAAAATTCTATAACCAGCCTGGAGCTATATTTAGACAACCATAATACATCCCACACAGAAAAGATAAAATTCCAATCGATCAAAATGACATTTCCCCATAATGGAAATAAAATGCAAACAGGCTAAGTACCCAACAATTTGGTTTAGTAAATTATGGTGCATCAACATGACAGAAAATTATTCAGCCTCCAAAAATGATAATTAAAATGATTATGTGTGGTATGTGGGAAAGAAAATGCAAAATAGCTTATACACATGATTGCATTAAAATGCCTCTGCTTGTGAAATATTACTTGGAAATAACACGAAAAAAATTAAAATCAGTAATTGCAGTGGGGATTGCAGTTTCTGGCATATGTTTCTTTTCAAGTTTTTCTTTAATGCTATCAATGGGTCATCTTTTAATTTTTTTAAAGTTTGGTGTTTTTAAAGAGTGCTCTGAGTGTGGCTGCTGAATTCAAGCCCGCCATCTTCTTTGTTCCTCATACTTTGTTACAGTTAACACAGCCTAAGACCACAAGAGCTGTTTCATGCCACTCTCATTGAACTTAGTGACAGCAACAAAAACTCTTATCTTACACTTTGTGATCAAAAAATTTTAATATAGAAACTTTCCTTTAACTTCACTAAATTTTTCTTTGCTAGAATAGAGCCATCAATTCTTCTTTTTCTTTTTTTTACGTAATAAAGTTTTATTTTTCAAAATGTACAGCTGGAGGGACCTGTTCATGCATCCTCACCAGTAGCTGGGGCATCTCCACCCTTGGTGTTTCTAGTGTAAGTTACGTGAGCTCTGTGCTTTGAAACCAGCTTAATAAGTCCTTTACTAAGGAGCTTCTGAAAGGCTGCCCTAGCCAGAGAACTGCTAATCTTCAGTCTCTCAGAGATGACAGTGAGGCTATGAGCTTATAGTTGGAAACTTGCTTACAGAGTTTGTCATATATCTTTTTGTCAAACAAGACTAGGTTATTGAGCTTGTCCCAAAATGTCTTTGGACCACTTCTTCTTTTTGGCCTTGCCCCCAGATTTGTTCACCAGATCTTTGTTTTTCTTGGCCGACTTTCCGGCATCTTTCTTCTCATCATCCTTGGGCAGCATAGCAAAGTTCAGAGAGCAGCTGCTACCATTCAGCCTCACTACAATGTTGGACAAAAAGCCCATCATTTCTATCTGTTGACATATTTTTAGCTACCGGAGAAAGAATAATGTAATAATTAAGAGTATGGGCAGTCTTCTTTCTTCTGGTTGCATTATCTTGGACAAGTTACTTAGCCTCTCTGTACTTCACTTTCTTGTCAGTAAAATAAGATGACAATAATTGTGATAATATTACCAACTGAATATTGAATTCTAATTTTGATAATTCTTGGGGTTGTCATAAAGATCCAATGAGATGATCCATGCCAAGCATGGCCTATGTGCTCAATCACCGGTAGCTATTTATTGTCCTTACACTTGACTCATAGTGGGGTACGACTCTTCCTGACACCATTTATGCAGTTCTGGGCCACTCTCTAATCTTCTCTTGGCATATGTCCTTCTTTTTCATCTTTTATTCATATCTTTTTAAAATATGAGTTTAGGACTTCCCTGGTGGTGCAGTGGTTAAGAATCTGCCTGCCAATGCAGGGGACATGAGTTCAATCCCTGGTCCGGGAAGATCCCACACACAACGGAGTAACTAAGCCCACAAGCCACAACTACTGAGCCCACGTGCCACAACTACTGAAGCCCATGCACCTAGAGCCTGTGCTCTGCAACAAGAGAAGCCACCACAATGAGAAGCCCGTGCACAGCAACTAGAGTAGCCCCCACTCACCACAACTAGAGAAAGCCCACACGCAGCAACAAAGACCCAACGCAGCCAAAAAATAAAATAAAACCTGAGTTTACCAGAGAGCTTTCTAGAAATAATACCTTCTTCTTTTCCTTGTTTTTTATCTGGATCATTTGTGACTACAATGTCAGAATTATATTATGTAAAGAATCCTGTTCCAGGGACTTCTCTGGTGGCTCAGTAGTTAAGAACCTGCCTGCCAATGCAGGGGACACAGTTCGAGCCCTGGTCTGGGAAGATCCCACGTGTGCGGAGCAACTAAGCCCATGCACCACAACTACTGAGCCTGTGCTCTAGAGTCCATGAGCCACAACTACTGAGACCACGTGCCACAACTACTGAAGCCCACACGCCTAGACCCTATGCTCTGCAACAAGAGAAGCCACCACAATGAAAAGCCCGTGCACCGCAACAAAGAGTAGCCCCCACTCGCCGCAACTACAGAAAGCCTGTGCACAGCAATGGAGATCCAACACAGCCAAAAAATTAATTAATTAATTTAAAAAAAAAAAAAATTTTTTTTCAATTGCTTTAAGAATCCTGTCCTGCTTGAACCATATTTTCTTTGAAGAGTTTCATGTCACAGAATCATGCCCATCTTTTGTATGAACTTTTTCAAACCTGTATTCCTACATGCTCAGGTTCATATGGGATGATTCTGGCCTTCATACTCTTTGGCTTTCCTTAATTGAGGTGAAACCATGCAGCTTTTTATTCTTCTAAATTAAAAAAAAAAAAAAAAAGACACACATGGTATACAAAGGAGTGAAAAAATAAAAAGCAAGTCACTCCCTCTTCTCCCAGAGGCAAACATTATTATGTGTTTTTTGTATTCTTTGGAAATACTCTATGCATTTTCATGCACATTTATATTTGCATACATATACATATGGGTACATATCACGTTTTGAACCCCAACTGGATCAGACCATACACACTGCCCTACAAGTCACTTTTTACTCAGCAATATACCTTGGAGATTGTTTCATATCAGCACAAATAACACTTCATTTTTGCTTACAGCTGTGTAATTTCCATTGTATGGATGAATCCTAATTTTTTCACCAGCCCCATATTGATGTTCATCTGGGATATTTCTATTCTTATGCTATTACAAACATTCTGGAATAAATGTCTTTCACCTATTACATATATATTTTATATAGTATATAAATAACCATACTGCATAAATAATTTTGTGTTCTTCCTTTTCCACATATCATACATTTTGGAAGTTTTAGAAAGTTATTTTCAGCTTTTCTGTTATAGATACAGCAAAATGACTATCATCCTTAATAATTCAGATGTCATGAGAAATGTCATTTTGATTAATTGTGATTCTAACCTTTGAGGATACAGGATATATTAGAATTGTCCAAACAAAGCTTCTGGCAGATTACAGAACTCTTCAAAACCAAAGAAATAAGAAAAAAATTGATATAAACATTTCTTCTCCTTCGCAAACTCTTCTGTCAGAGACAAATAAGTTCCACACTTAGAGTTGTCAGACAAAGAAACTTAAGGTCACTATCTCTATTACAGCAAATGTGCAAGTAATATTTGTTAGAGTCCTGGAAATTTAAAAGCTGATTCAAAGAGTACATGCATTCATTGAAAAGTACAGTCAAATTGTGCCCCAAACAGGTTGTACAAAGTACCTGACTTCCTCAAGTTTCTCATTACCCTGTTCATTACCAAAAAATTTTATCTTACAGTCAAAATTTGACCAAGAGCATCAAGTTTTCTATTTGTATCCTTAACATTCTGAGAGGTAAGTCAAGAATTGTCCTCTGCACTGCTTTTAGCCAAACAGGTCTTTGGGAAAAGTGCAGTTCCATCAGTATCCTTCTCACCAACATTCTCTCAGAATTGACTGTCAGATCCTGGATGGCCACCAGTGAACAAATGGAAGACCTGGGAATTTAAAATAACAGTGGTCCTGACTGTCAAGTGTCATTAGTTCATTCTTCTAATGGTGAATCAGCTTAACCACTTGGATCTGATTTGTTTACTGTCTCTAGGCTGTAATGTAGTTAATAAAAATGAAAAGTGAATTTCCAGATTTATTACCAGCTTAGCTACTCTTTAATGCCTTAAGATACAGACAGGGAGCTTCTAGGGCAGAAAATCAAAGACTTTTTTGGCTCTTTCTGGACTCCAGATCTTAAATTCTGTAGCACTTCAGAGATGATTGCTGCTGCTGACAGAACTTATCACAAACCAGAGGAGCGTTGCTCAGTGTAAAGAGTCTCACTTTTCCTCTTTAAGTGTACAGTGTCACTGCACTGAATCATCCTACACACAGAACCATGTCTCTCATGTGAGAGACTATACAATTACTTCAACAAAAAAGTATAAGTATCCACTCTCTCAGACTCTGTCCCAGGTTCGGAGATAGTGATACGAACAAAACAGACAAAAATTACTACCCTCCTGGAGCTCACATTCTCGTGAGGTAGAGTAAGTCAATAAACAGAATAAGTAAAATATAAAATATACTGGATGGGGCTTCCCTGTTGGCGCAGTGGTTGGGGGTCCGCCTGCCGATGCAGGGGACACGGGTTCGTGCCCTGGTCCGGGAGGATCCCACATGCCACGGAGCGGCTGGGCCCATGAGCCATGGCTGCTGAGCCTGCGCGCGTCCAGAGCCTGTGCTCCGCAACGGGAGAGGCCACAACAGTGAGAGGCCCGCATACCGCAAAAAAAAAAAAAAGAGGAGTGGAGAAACAGCAGTAAACAGACATGGTGAGCATTTCTTGTATCTAATGGTAGAACTAAGAATAAAACAAAGGTAGGGACAGGGTCATAAGAACAGTATGTGAACATTATATGTTCTGACAAAGTAGAAAGAATGCAACTTCCAAAAAAGGGAAGTAGACGAGAGAAATGGGAATAGTAAAATAAGATCATTGAGTATTATAGAGGGACTAGGTAGGAGTCAAGGGACATCATTTAAAAGTGACAGACCAGCTAGTAAAAAGTAAGAAAAGGGGGGTTAAGGGCACTCTTAAGGGATAAATACAAAGATAACCACAGAATAACAATACAAATCTTCCTAAATACCAAAAGAAAAATATATAAAAGCAAAGAAGACACACTACATAGTGAAACACAATGAATATAATTGTATCCAGTAATTATAACACAAAATAATATGACAAAGTTGAGACAAAACATACATATCATAAAATACAGATATCAATTATATCAGATATACATTTCAATATTAATAAATTATATCAATAAATTTTAATGGGCTTAGCTTGCCCATTAAAAGAAAAAGAATTTTAAATTGGCTCACAAATCAAAACTCAACTCTGTGCTGTATACAAGAGACACTACTAAAACACGATCATTCAAAAAGGCTAAAACAAAGGAATAGGCAAAAATATATTAGGCAAATAGAAACCGTAAGAAAGTGGGCATTGCCATCTTGATATCAAAGTAAAATTCAGGCTAATAGGCATTAAGTAAGACAAATGATGACACTTTATGATGCTAAAAGCCACAGTTCACAAAGAGGTATAATAGTTATGAATACCCTTACCACCCCACTTACATCTAACATCCCCCATGTCTCATGAGCACAGAATTCCAGGGGACTCCATGTGTGGGAGTTTGGTGAGACTCAGAACGAGGACAAGGTAAGCATGTTTTGTCCACAGCTAAGTGGGGGCACTGATAGCCCTAAAAGGCCATGCTTTCTGTTTGAACCAGAACTTACTTCAAACACAGAAAGAAGGAAATGGCATTCAAAGAAACAAGAAGGACCTAGGAAATCTATCATATCCTTTTTTATTTGTGTTACTTCCTTGCGTTAGCCAACCACTTAAACTGAAAGTGGTGACAGAGAAGGAAAGGGAAAATAGAGCAATCCATGTTTTTGCTTTTGCTTTCACTTTTACTCATCAGTAAGCCAAAAGGAAAGAGTGTTGGTAGGGACCTCCCTGGTGGCGCAGTGGTTAAGAATCCGCCTGCCAATGCAGGAGACACCCGTTCGAGCCCTGGTCCAGGACCATCCCACATGCCTTGGAGCAACTAAGCCCGTGCACCACAACTACTGAAGCCCGCGTGCCTAGAGCCCATGCTCTGCAACAAGAGAAGCCACCGCAATGAGAAGCCCGCACACCGCAACAAAGAGTAGCCCCTGCTCATCGCAACCAGAGAAAGCCCGCATGCAGCAACGAAGACCAAACGCGGCCAAAAATAAATAAAAATTTTTTAAAAAAGAAAAAAAGAGTGTTGGTAAAATGTGAGCATATTGAGAAGCAAAATAAAAATAGTTGTGTTCATTGTGTGCAATGTTTCGAATATTCTGTAAGAATGAAACATATATCCATATGAGCTATAAAGTACGAATTGTGTAATGTCAGGTGATTCCACATATGTGTTATATGCTCTTATATTTGTATTTTAAACTGACATTGCACTATATAAAGATGAACAGGAAATTTTATGCTAATAAAATTAAATTAAAATTTTTTCTTTAGAATGGTATTAAATAGTAAATAAAAATTAACAAGAAAGGAAGAGCTTTAGTAACTATATAGTGGAGAAACCACAGAATGCCCTAACCAGGTGATCAAAATTAACACCACCAATTAGAGGCAGGCAAATGTAATACCATGAGGAGGATGCAGCATTACTTATGTAGTATTCCAACTGGAAATAAATAAACTGAGTCTAATCATGAAGAAAAAACAGACAAACCTAAGTGAAGAACATTTGTTAAAATAACTTGCCTGTTTTCTTCAAAACTGTCAATGTCATGAAAGACAAAGAAAGGCTGAGGAACTGTGCCATGAAGAACATTAAAAAGACATGACACACACAAAAAAAGACATGACAACTAAATGCATTATGTCATCCTAGACTGGATTCTGTACATAAGGGAGTGGGGTGGGGTGAGGTGGGGTGGAAATTTGCTATATAAAGGACACTATGGAACAATTGATAAAATTGGGATACAGACTGATAAAAAATATTGTATCAATGCTAAATTTCCTGAATTTGGTAACTGTACTGTCGCTATACAGTAGCTACACACTGGTATGTTAAGATTGACATACGTATTTATTTTATCTGCTATATATATATATATATATATATAGAGAGAGAGAGAGAGAGAGAGAGAGAGAGAGAGAGAGAGAGAGGGAGATTGAGAGAATGAGACTGCAAATGTGGCAAAAGGTAAAAAATTGGTAAATTTGGATAAAGGTCTCGGGTACTATATATATATATATATATATATATATATATATATATATACTCTGTACTATTCTTGAAACTTTGAACTATTTCAAAATAAAAGCTTATTATTATCAGATCATACCTGCTCCCCTCTCATACTCTTCTAATGGTTTTCTACCACATTTTAAGGTGAATGCAAAACCTTTACCCTGATCCTTGTGATCTAATTGCCCTGCCTCTATTTTCCACCTCTATTTTCCACCATCTCCCCCAGGTCACTGGGATTCAGTTCCACTAGTCTTCCTGCTATTCTTCACCTACACAAGTTCCAACTTAGGGTCTTCGTAGCAGCTGCTCCTTCCCTATAACACCTTGCCCTGATCTTCACAAGGCTGACTCCTTTGTCTTATTCAAGCATCAGTTCACCCATGTCCTTTTCTAAACAAATACAAAGTGCCTGACCCCCAACCCAACCACTTTCCATCGCTTCCCTCTATTTTATTTTTATTATGATATTTATCACTACCCCGTGTCTCATGTTTTTGTTTGATCATTGTCTGTTCTGCTAAAATGTAAACTCCATGAGACCTTATTTGTCTATTCTTCACTGTATTTCCAGCGCCTGGAACAGTGGAACACAATGGACATATTATAAAGTGTTTGCTGAATGAACAGATGTTGCAATAAACATCCTTGTATATATGTATTTGTGTATGCTCTAGTGTAAATTTTGAGAAGTGAGATTCTTGGATCAAGGCACGTGTGTGAATTTTAAATTGCCGACATCCCTCCAAAATTACCACACCAATTTATCTTACCCCAACAACCCCTGAGACGGTCTAATATTATTCACTTTTTTATATTTTCAATATGGTTACAAGGGTATTCAGCTAATAATAATTCACTGTTATATATTTGTTTCATGCAATTTTCTGTATCTGTGTTATATATTACAATAAAAACAGCTTTAAAATATTTCAATATTATAGCAATAGAGAATTTGCTTGTAGAAATTCAGCAAGTAAAAGCCAGAGTGATTATTGGATACGAAAGGTATCCACTGTTATTCTTACATAAGTGAATTATTTTTTTGATCATGCCAAGGAAAGGGTTGGATGGTTGAGGACCAGAAAATATGTGAGGTATCCTAAAATTGCTTATATTTAATCCTAAACCAGCAAGATCTTAATGTACACTTTCTAATAAAAGCTTTAAAGGAAACTCTTTCTTTCTTTCTTATAGATCTTAGGACTTTGTAATAACTCTTTCTGAAATAAAAAAAGTAAGAGTATATTTATTGGCAAATTAAAAATGCTTAATTTCTAAGGACTAAAGCACTATAACTTTGTTACAATGCCTTCAATAATATTAACAACTCAACAATATTACAACATAATTTTAAGAACCCTAAATATCAGTGAGGCTAAAACTCAGAAGAAGATATACTGACTTCAAGTGAAGGACAAAATGAGAATCTCAATACTTTGGGGTCTAATTACTCTTAAACGAGACAAAGAACATCTGTTTTCTTCCACAAGGGTAGTGAAGCTTGCCCTTCTTTTTGTTTTGTTTGTTTTAGGTTCTGTATTTGATTAATTTCATGGCCACAAATGATATATTTGCAAAAAAATTACAGTGGATATTTGAACTCAACAATCTCTCTTTAATTTTTTGCAGTTCTTATAAAATCTTCAAAAAGAAAGCAATAACCTTTTGTATAAAAAAATAAATAAAATTAAATTTAAAAAAAGTTTTAATGTTTATATATAAAAAAAAGAAAGCAATAATTAGAGTGGCACCCCTATGAATGCCCAGTGAAATGAAAACTAAAACTTTTGCTAGAGGGAGACCCATGAGGGAAGCAAATTTAACTCAACCAAGACTTAGGCTGCAGGATTCAGTTCTAAAAGTCGGTCAGATCTGAGCCACAGAACCCACTGGTTCCATTCCAGAAGCACAAATCAGGAATTCAGGGATCACTTATCAGCACCATTTCTCAGTTTGCTGGCAGTACCAGAATTCTAATAAATTAGTTAAAAGTTCTTTGAACAAATTCTTCAGGTAATATATCTGAATGGTTCCCTCCCACAGCTGCTAACAATTGCTGATCATGCAAACAACACAAGTCCATTGAAAAAATATTTTTCCTTTATATATTTATATGTACACAAACACATAAACATGTCATGTATAATGATTTAGGAAAGTTGTGCTTCTGTTGTTATAAACTATCAATTTTTTTTATTGAGGGTTTACTATGTACCATGTTCTATATTGAGGTCTTTACATACTTCCTACTTAATCCACAGAAACTCTGCTAAGTAAGAATTATTTTCCCCCATTTTACAGTCAAGATATTGATGCTAAGAGAAAAATATGACTTGCTCAAGGTCACATGGATAATAATCAGTGGCTCTAGATTCCTTACCCACTACTCCAGGTTAGCTGTTTCCCCCTCATTGAAGTAAACCTGAACAAATATAAAGAAGCTGTCAGGCCAGCAGAAAATAGCAGGGAAGTACTGCATACTTTCCCTTACAGCCATACTCTCATGGCCTAAAAAGGCCACATTCAGGTTTGTAATGGGGAGAGGTACTTCCACCATGATACTCTCTCCCATAAACCATACATGCTCAACCTTGACCAGTGTGAACTAGGGCTGTGAGTCTCATAGAAAAGAGCAGATATCAAAAACCAATGAAGATACCTGTCTATTTTGGAAAAGTGCTCCAAGAGATTCTGATACCCTGGGCCCTGACCTAAAGTTGAGAATTGTTGCACAAGGAATGTTAGAAGAGTTTAGAGAATTCCTTCCACCTATTTTCTGCATTTATCTCCTAAATAGGCAGTTGAGTATTGGCTCATGTGCTGCAAACGCTTGGGTCCAAACTCTATTTTATCTGGCTGAAATTCCCAAAACTGCATAGTATATGCTTAGCATTATTTCTTAGTTTCAGAGCCAATTCAGTTTTGTTCTTTTTATTTCTTTTTGAACATCTGTTCCATTATAAGCTTATTTTTTAAGCTTATTTTTAATGCCATCACTTTTCCATTGAAGTATATATATGCACATATATACATACACATTTATACATAATTCTTGACATATTCAAAAGAATATAAATAATGTATATGTAAACTTGAAGCAAAATAAGATAAAGGTCACCTTGTATGACTGACAATCTAAAAATACAGAACATTGTCAAAAACTTGTACCTACTTATGTGCCCTCCCCTTTTGGTGGAGTGTGCCCTCTCCTTATAAGCAGAGGCTCACAGAATATACCTGGCAGTGTTTTCTGATTTCCATGCTAGTGAGTTCTGTTCCTTGTTTTTACTTCCTTTAGCCATTTCATTCAGCTTTGGGTCCTTTGTGTATTCATTATTGACTGATGGATTCAGTCTGTAAATGTGTTAGTAAGTAAGATTGACCTGTAACTCCCTCTGTCATATTGAAATTTGGCTGAATTTGTTACCAAGGGAATAGGGGCCTCATAGAATAAGTCTTCTATTCTCTGAAATAAGTTGTGCACGTTTACTCCTTGAAAATTTGGTAGAACTCACCTATAAAACAATCTGGGTCTAGAGTTTTCTTCATGGGAAAATATTAACTGCTAGTTGAATTTTTTAAATAGTTTTAGAACTATTTGGGCTTTCTAATCTTTTTGAAACAGTTTGTTTCTAGGATCTGTGGAAGAGGTTAATTCTGGAAAACTTAAAGCTTACATCTCTTTAAATATTATCTAACCACTCTCAGTCTAATTAGGACTCCAATTAGATATATATTAGATTTCCTCATACATCTACTTATTTTCATACTTTCCAGTTCCTTTTCTCCCTCTGTTGTGGTGATTATGGCTGTACCAAATCTGCTGCTAAATCCATTTGTTGAGTTTTAAAGTTTTAAACAATCGTATTTTCCATTTCCAGAAATTCCCTTTTATTTTCAAGTCTACATATTCATTCCTGACAGTCTTTTGTTGCTTACTTATTTTTTCAACTGCTTACATTATTTCTTTAAACATTTTTAACACAGCTGCCCTATATTCTATAAGTGACAATTCTGACAACTTAAGTCTTTGGGGGGAGGGGTCTAAATCTGTTCATTTTTTCTGCTGATTCTCATTCATAATGGCTTACCTTCTAATGTGCAGAGTGACCTTTGATTGCGAATGATTGCTTAACCTGCAAACTGAATTGCTGAAGATTTCCTCCAGAGACAATTGCTTCTGCTTCTGCAGTTGCTCATGTTGGATATCCCAGGCTCAAATTCCTCACCTGCTCACCAGGCCAAGGCCCAATATCTTGGTAGCACTGTGGCTATTGACATCTGCTTCATGCTTTCATTGTCCCCTGATCTACTGGTTGCTGTATTTGTGGAAAGATGGTCCTTGGAGACTTCTACTACTTCTTATGAGACCAGAGATGCCTCAAAGAGTGTGTCCTTGAGAGCCACACTACCAGAAGCAGAAATCTGACCGTGATGGTTTACACGGTGTTAACTCAGTTAAGCTGGAACTCTGTTACCTCCCAAATTGTCTCCTTCTGTGGTTGTGGGTTTGAGTTCACCAAGAGGAATTTATATGAGATTTACAAAGCAGAGTGAAGCAATGGCCATTACTCTCTGAAAGTTGTTGTAGTCAGACATGCTGACAGAAATACACAAAGGTGCCCTGCAGGATGGAGCTTGTCCTTGCTCTCCCCTGTTCCATGTCCAGTTTTTCTTCCCATTACTCACCCTGTTGACTCACAGCAGCCCCACACCTATGACCAGAAAGGTAAGTAGTGTCAAACAGCTTCCCACAGACCTGCCCATGAGGCCCCCAATCACTGGACGTGCTTGGCTCCTCTGGTGCCTGACTGGTGACCCCTTCTCCAACCATCACTCCCCTCCCAGACCTACACTTCCCCAGCCCCTTGTCAACTGTGCAAGATCTAATTCTGATAAAAATCCTTTAACCCATAGCATGCATAATGTCTCTTCTCTTCAGACTGAATGCTGCCTAATATACCCCCATGGCTTTTAAAGTTAGCTTAATTGATTATTTGGGGGAAAAAAAAAAAAGGCCAGAATGTCTATTTGAAGCTCTCATTCAACCAAAAAACCTTTACTGTGCCCCAGCTATATGCCAGGCACTGTCCCAGTCTCTGAGGACATTAAAAACTTGCGTTCAGGGCTTCCCTGGTGGCGCAGTGGTTGAGAGTCTGCCTGCCGATGCAGGGGACATGGGTTCGTGCCCCGGTCCGGGAAGATCCCACATGCCGCGGAGCGGCTGGGCACATGAGCCATGGCCGCTGAGCCTGCGCGTCCAGAGCCTGTGCTCCGCAACGGCAGAGGCCACAACAGTGAGAGGCCCGCGTACCAAAAAAAAAAAAAACTTGCTTTCAGAGAAAGACAAATACATAAGAAACACTATGTTCTGAAGTAAAGTAAATGATAGAACTTTGCACAGACTCAGAAGAGGGGCAGCCAATCCAGCTGGGTTTGTCAGAGAAGACTTTCAAATGAAGTAACCCTTGAATGGAGTCTTGAAATAAGTTCCTCAAGCTTGAGAAATATAAGGCCTCTTCTTTAAGAGTGTTTGGTCTGTTTGTGAGCTGTGTATTGACAATTCTTCACGACTTTTCCCTATCCTAACTCGAAATATCCTGGGCAGCAGCAGTCTGTGCTATATTTAGTTAGTGATTTAGTTTTTTCAAAACAATATCATTTGTCATATAAAATTAAAGTAGTTAATTTTAAACTAACTGGTTTTATAGATCTTCATATTCAATTTGTAAATATGTTTTGGTTTTATAAGACTAATGAAAGAAATTTATACCTAATTTATGTATATACTTATTTAAGTAACATAATCATATAATTAATTCAAGTCAGCACTAGATGCTGTAAGAATTTTATTTTCTTTAGGAGAAATCTCTATGTTGCTCAGGCTTAAGAAATATGAGGAATCATCCTTAAGTACTTCCTCCCCTTTACCATCCTAACCCTCCTCCCCCAAGAGACAAACAGTCACCAAGTCATGATGATTTAACATCATGAACCTTTCTTCTTCCCCTCTCCATCTTTATTACCTCTACATTTTCTGAGTCCCTGCAGTGGTTTAGCATCACAAGATCTACAGCATCAGATGCAAGCTCCTTCACATGGGGTCACTGCACTGTGTTCTGATCTTCACTTGGTACAAGTGTTTCATTATATATCAACCTGCCACTGTTTTTTCTCATATATGTATGACAGTTTATCATAAATGCATGACTCCAACACAACCATCATAAGTACAGATGCATATGTGAGCACTGAAATATGACAGCAGAACTTAATTATAAGGTGATCAGCCTGATGACCTAGAATACATTTATATAACATTTTTAAAAATTATCATCAAAATAAAAAACAAAAACCTTTTAAATTCTCACAGATAACTCATGAACAATACCCTCTGCCCTGTTAAGTAAGGCCCATGTAATACATGGCACAGTGCCTCTCAACTCAGGCTATACCCATGAATAAGGGATCCTCAGTTAAAAGTTTAAAAGTTTTGATAGCCAATAATAGTGCCTACTAAGGCAATTATTAGACATGATTTAACCCTAAAATAAGAGAAATAACTCAAGAAACTGTATAGGGTAAAAAATAATTATTTAAACAGGGTGAGATGTTGCATCAATTTTACAGAGTCTTGACAATAATTACAAGGGGTTCCAGTAACTCAGACAAAGCATTCAAATGTTCTACTTTTTCCTACTCTCTTCAAATGACCAGAGCACATGAGCTTGTTCCTACCTACCTCTCCCATCTAATCCCCCTCCCTCCTCACTCATGTACTAGAGCTGGACAAGTTCTTCCCTTCATCATGACAACTAACCTGCTTTTTCTTTTGCTTAGAAAACTGTTATACCCACTCTACCTGGCTGGCTCTTTCTCATCATCCAACCACCTGTAATTTAAACAGAAGGAAACTCAAGGACACTTTTCTTCTATTCATTACTGAAAAGCATCCCACTATATCAGGCCTGTTATGCCGAGCAAATAAAATACGGTCTCACCTCTGGGAAAACATTAAACTCACCAACATTCAAATTATAGGGGTCCAAGAAGAAGAAGAGAAAAAGAAAGGGACTGAGAAAATATTTGAAGAGATTATAGTTGAAAACTTCCCTAATACGGGAAAGGAAACAATTAATCAAGTCCAGGAAGCACAGAGTCCCACACAGGGTAAATCCATGGAGAAACACGCCAAGACACATATTAATCAAACTATCAAAAATTAAATACAAAGAAAACATATTAAAAGCAGCAAGGGAAAAACAACAAATAACACACAAGGGAATCCCCATAAGCTTAACAGCCGATCTTTCAGAAGAAATTCTGCAAGCCAGAAGGGAGTGGCAGGACATATTTAAAGTGATGAAGGAGAAAAACCTACAACCAAGATTACTCTACCGAGCAAGGATCTCATTCAGATTTGATGGAGAAATTAAAACCTTTACAGACAAGCAAAAGCTGAGAGACTTCAGCACCATGAAACCAGCTTTACAACAAATGCTAAAGGAACTGCTCCAGGAAGGAAACACAAGAGAAGGAAAAGACCTACAATAACAAACCCAAAACAATTAAGAAAATGGTAATAGGAACATGCATATCCATAATTACCTTAAATGTAAATGGATTAAATGCTCCAACCAAAAGACATAGACTGGCTGAATGGATACAAAAACAAGACCCGTATATACACTGTCTACAACAGACCCACTTCAAACCTAGGGACACAAACAGACTGAAAGTGAGGGGATGGAAAAAGATATTCCATGCAAATGGAAATCAAAAGAAAGCTGGAGTAGCAATTCTCATATCAGAAAAAATAGACTTTAAAATAAAGACTATTAAAAGAGACAAAGAAGGAAACTACATAATGATCAAGGGATCAATCCAAGAAGAAGATATAACAATTGTAAATATTTATGCACCCAACATAGAAGCACTTCAATACATAGGGCAAATGCTAACAGCCATAAAAGGGGAAATAGACAGTAACACAATCACAGTAGGGGACTTTAACACCCCACTTTCACCAATGGACAGATGATCCAAAATGAAAATAAATAAGGAAACACAAGCTTTAAATGACACATTAAACAAGATGGACTTAATTGATATTTATAGGACATTCAATCCAAAAACAACAGAATACACTTTCTTCTCAAGTGCACATGCAACATTCTCCAGGATCGATCATATCTTGGGTCACAAATCAAGCCTTGGTGAATAAAGAAAACTGAAATCATATCAAGTATCTTTTCTGAACCACAATGCTATGAGACTAGATATCAATTACCGGAAAAAAACTGTAAAAACACAAACACATGGAGGGTAAAGAATACACTACTTAATAACCAAGAGCTCACTGAAGAAATCAAACAATACTTAGAAACAAATGACAATGAAAACACGACGATCTAAAACCTATGGGATGCAGCAAAAGCAGTTCTAAGAGGGAAGTTTATAGCAATACAATCCTATCTTAAGAAACAAGAAACATCTCAAATAAACAACCTAACGTTACACTTAAAGCAATTAGAGAAAGAAGAACAAAAACACCCCAAAGTTAGCAGAAGAAAGGAAACCATAAAGATCAGATCAGAAATAAATAAAAAAGAAATGAAGGAAACGATAGCAAAGATCAATAAAACTAAAAGCTGGTTCTTTGAGAAGATAAACAAAACTGATAAACCATTAGCCAGATGCATCAAGCAAAAAAGGGAGAAGACTCAAATCAATACAATTAGAAATGAAAAAGGAGAAGTAACAACTGACAGGGTAGAAATACAAAGGATCATGAGAGATTACTACAAGCAACTCTATGCCAATAAAATGGACAACCTGGAAGAAATGGACAAATTCTTAGAAATGCACAACCTGCCAAGACTGAATCAGGAAGAAATAGAAAATATGAACAGACCAATCACAAGCATTGAGATTGAAACTGTGATTAAAAATCTTCTAACAAACAAAAGCCCAGGACCAGATGGATTCACAGGCGAATTCTATCAAACATTTAGAGACGAGCTAACACCTATCCTTCTCAAACTCTTCCAAAATATAACAGAGGGAGGAACACTCCCAAACTCATTCTACAAGGCCACCATCACCCTGATACCAAAACCAAAGATGTCACAAAGAAAGAAAACTACAGGCCAATATCACTGATGAACATAAATGCAAAAATCCGCAACAAAATACTAGCAAACAGAATCCATCAGCACATTAAAAGGATCAAACACCATGATCAAGTGGGGTTTATCCCAGGAATGCAAGGATTCTTCAATATACGCAAATCAATCAATGTGATACACCATATTAACAAACTGAAGGAGAAAAATCATATGATCATCTCAGCCGATACAGAAGAAGCTTTCGGCAAAATTCAACACCCATTTGTGATAAAAACCCTGCAGAAGGTAGGCATAGAGGGAACTTTCCTCAACATAATAAAGGCCATATATGACAATCCCACAGCCAACATCATCCTCAATGGTGAAAAACTGAAACCATTTCACTAAGATCAGGAACAAGACAAGGTTATCCACTCTCACCAGTATTATTCAACAAGGTTTGGAAGTTTTAGCCACAGCAATCAGAGAAGAAAAAGAAATAAAAGGAATCCAATTCGGAAAAGAAGAAGGAAAGCTGTCACTGCTTGCAGATGACATGATACTATACATAGAGAATCCTAAATATGCTACCAGAAAACTACTAGAGCTAACCAATGAATTTGGTAAAGTAGCAGGATACAAAATTAATGGACAGAAATCTCTAGCATTCCTATACACTAATGATAAAATATCTGAAAGTGAAATTAAGAAAACACTTCCATTTACCATTGCAACAAAAGAATAAAATATCTAGGAATAAACCTACCTAAGGAAACAAAAGACCTGTATGCAGAAACTATAAGATACTATTGAAAGAAATTAAAGATTATACAAATAGATGGAGAGATATACCATGTTCTTGGATCGGAATAATCAACATTGTGAATATGACTCTCTCCCCAAAGCAATCTACAGATTCAATGCAATCCCTATCAAACTACCACTGACATTTTTCACAGAACTAGAACAAAAATTTCACAATTTTTATGGAAAAACAAAAGACGCCAAATAGCCAAAGCAATCTTAGGAAAGAAAAATGGAGCTGGAGGAATCAGGCTCCCTGACTTCAGACTATACTACAAAGCTACAGTAATCAAGACAGTATCGTACTGGCACAAAAACAGAAATATAGATCAATGGAACAGTATAGAAAGCACAGAGATAAACCCATGCACATATGGTCACCTTATCTTTGATAAAGGAAGCAAGAATATACAGTGGAGAAAAGACAGCCTCTTAAATAAGTGGTGCTGGGAAAACAGGACAAGTACAGGTAAAAGTATGAAATTAGAACACTCCCTAACACCATACATAAAAATAAACTCAAAATGGATTAAAGACCTAAATGTAAGGCCAAACACTTCAAACTCTTAGAGGAAAACATAGGCAGAACACTCTATGACATAAATCACAGCAAGATCCTTTCTGACCCACCTCGTAGAGAAATGGAAATAAAAACAAAAATAAACAAATGGGACTTAATGAAACTTAAAACCTTTTGCACAGCAAAGGAAACCATAAACAAGATAAAAAGACAACCTTCAGAATGGGACAAAATATTTGCAAATGAAGCAACTGACAAAGGATTAATCTCCAAAATTTACAAGCAGCTCATGCAGCTCAATACCAAAAAAAAAAAACACCCCAATGCAAAAATGGGCAGAAGATCTAAATAGGCATTTCTCCAAAGAACATATACAGATTGCCAACAAACACATGAAAGAATGCTCAACATCATTAATCATTAGAGAAATGCAAATCAAAACTACAATGAGATATCATCTCACACCAGTAAGAATGGCCATCATCAAAAAATCTACAAACTATAAATGCTGGAGAGGGTGTGGAGAAAAGGGAACCCTCTTGCACTGTTGCTGGGAATGTAAATTGATACAGCCACTATGGAGAACAGTATGGAGGTTCCTTAAAAAACTAAAAATAGAACTACCATATGACCCAGCAATCCCACTACTGGGCATATACCCTGAGAAAACCATAATTCAAAAAGAGTCATGTACCACAATGTTCATTGCAGCTCTCTTTACAATAGCCAGGACATGGAAGCAACCTAAGTGTCCATCAACGGATGAATGGATAAAGAAGGTGTGGCACATATATACAATGGAATATTACTCAGCCATAAGACGAAATGAAATTGAGTTATTTGTAGTGAGGTGGATGGACCTAGAGTCTGTCATACAGAGTGAAGTGAGTCAGAAAGAGAAAAACAAATACCGTATGCTAACACATATAAATGGAATCTAAGAAAAAAAAACAAAGGTCATGAAGAAACTAGGGGCAAGACGGCAATAAAGACACAGACCTACTACAGAATGGACTTGAGGATATGGGGCGGGGGAAGGGTAAGCCCTGATGAAGTGAGAGAGTGGCATGGACATATATACACTACCAAATGTAAAACAGATAGCTAGTGGGAAGCAGCCGCACAGCACAGGGAGATCAACGCGGTGCTTTGTGACCACCTAGAGGGGTGGGATAGGGACGATGGGAGGGAGGGAGATGCAAGAGGGAAGAGATATGGGAACATATGTATATGTATAACTGATTCACTTTGTTAAAAAGCAGAAACTAACACACCATTGTAAAGCAATTATACTCCAATAAAGATGTTAAATAAATAAATAAAAATTTTAAATAAATAAATAAAATACGGTCTCAAATATTATTCAGCCATAAAAATTGAAATCTTGCCATTTGCAGCAACATGGATGGACCTTGAGGGCATTATGCTAAGTGCAGTAAGGCAGAGAAAAATATCATTTGATCTCACTTGTATGTGGAACCTAAAAAACAAAAAAATCAAAAAACCAAAGTCATAGATACAGAGGTGGGGGTTTGGGGGTAGAGAAAATGGGTGAAGGGGCTCAAATGGCACAAACTTCTACTTATAAACTAAGTAAATTGTTATTGTTACAACTATATTCAATATCCTGTGATAAACCATAATGGGAAAGAATGTGAAAAAGAATATATATATATGTATAACTGAATCACTTTGCTGTATAGCAGAAATTAACACAACATTGTAAATCAACTATATTTCAATAAAGTTTAAAAATATTTAACGGTATATATTGTCTTTTTAGATATAATTCTATTGCATACTTAATGGACTACAGTATAAACATAACTTTTATATGCACTAGGAAACCAAAAAATTGGCGTGACTTGCTTTATTGTGATATTCACTTTACTTGAGGGGTGTGGAACTGAACAAGCAATATCTCTGGCTATGCCTGTATGAGGTCTCACCTCACCAGTTTTAACAGTGGTTGAGATTTGGGGATCCAGTCTGTAGGATTAGTCAAAAGTTGTATATGTGTGATGATATATTCAAGTCTAACATCTCAGACCCTGGCAACTCCAGGTCTTTCTGGGATACTGACAAATTCCAAGGTATAGTAGATATCATATGGTCAACATAGGCTCCTAAAATTCTTCCATTGGAACGTTCCTAGGTTCTGGTAGCTTAAGAACTGATAAGAGTTCCTGTAAGTTTCAGTATTGTAAAGACTAGGGGCTAATCTCAGGGACCAATTAAGAAATCCAATTAGAAGACTGGGACTGATATCTATGAAACTTACATCTAAAGCAGTGTTTCTCACAATGTGATCCCCAGTGGCATCAGCATCATCTGAGAACTTGTTAGAAATGCAAATTACAGGGTCCTGCCCTCCACACAATGAATCAGAAATTACAGGGGTGAGGCCCCAAAATCTGTATTTAACAAGACTTCCAGGTAATTCAGATGCACAATAAGGTTTAAGAACCACTGATCCAAAGACATCCTAAAAAGACATTGTCTTTTATGAAGAAGGAGCATAGTAGTAAACAACCTGATAGACCCGCACATCTAAAAATTCCAAGAATGTGGCATACTGATGGAAAAAGTAATCATTAGATCCTTCTTTGTTTTCTAAGAATTGGGCGCCAGGAACACACGGAACCACTTAGTTCTCTGGTCTAAGTAGCTGGCCAGAATCTGGGTCCAGATCTGGACAGAAGACAGGGGTATTAAGAAGGTCAGAGAAGCGACCACCAAAAAAAGTTCCAGAACGGCATCAGATTTTAATATTTTATGGTAGAACTGGCCAATCTCATGCTCCACCCCATACCGTGGCACATTGAAAACATATCCGTCTGCTTTAAGCACATTCTTATCCTGCCTGTAAGATTTTTTTTTTGCTCCCCAAATAAGGTACACATTTAAAAAGATGTCATTGAAGTTTATGGATCTGTGTATTTTGTAAATGCACGGCCATGAACTGCATTCACAGCTGTGGCCTTCCCCCGATAGAACATATTAAGCTGCCAGTAATGCATTCTCTGTGAGAGCCAAGGGGGAAAGCCTCCTTTCGTCCCTCTTTATGTAGTGACTTCCACAAGTTCTAAGACTCCAGCAGCACAGGAAATCTGTTCCCTTGGAATTTTGTCAATAAAAATAGGAAACAGAAAACTACAGACAAAAATCAAGAAATTACATCCTCCAAGATAATCGTCATTACTAATCAAAAGAGAATGGGTGATGCACACGGCAGAGAAATACAGAACTTACAGTCAAACACACCTGAGGCCCCCATTTCAGAACCCTTAGGCTTAGCTACAAGAAAAGTCCCCTTCTAGGCTAATTCCAAAGAGTCATGAAGAATTGGATTCTACAGCTTCGGGCAACTGACGGGGAAATATCGAAAAGGCAGTGAAATTCACCACTTCTTTCCATAACCCTCTTCCACCTCCACGTAAACCTTCTTTGCCACCCACATTCAGTCAGTCAAATAACTACCTTTGCAATGTCTCACCCATCACCTTGACCCAAATGTCTAAGGCTGTGTAAAAACAGCATTGTCAGATTTCATAAACGTGCAATGATGACTCACGCTGAAGAGAGACATTCTGTCACAAGGGAAACAGAGCTTGTCAAAGGAACTCATATTAAAATTGGGTAGGTCTCAAATTATAGGTTAGAGTGCTTTATTTTTAGAGATAAGTTTTATATTTTGTACTGTTTCTCAAAAACTAAATTTTAATAAATGGTGCTTCATTTTTAAAACCAGGACTAGTATTTTACTATTATGAATCATTTGAATTTTGTATTTGTCAATAATTAAGACAGTTTCTATTTTTAAAGAATTTTAGTATTTAGACTCTATTCTGCTTACTCTTGAAATTAAATAGCAATTAATTTTTGGCCCCATAAAAACCTGCATTCTTTTGTCATGTGTGAATACACCAATTTATATGTCTTTTACCTTCAAATACCAGTCATTTAACAGTTGGTTAAACATGCTGCCTTCAGTAAAGTCATTCTCAACACTGTTTAAATATATATCTTTGAATCATCTACTTCTAGGAGTCAAGTTCCCAAGTTTTCTTTGAACATTCCTCTCCCTACATCTTTTCTCTTTTTTCTCCTTCTGTTTCTCCCTGACAATAAAAGGTCTAAGGAAAATAACCTAAGGGTGAAAATGTTTACAGGGTGTGATTCAAAGAATCTCCATCTGGGACTCGTACTTGAAGAAAAGTGTGAGACTTGGGACTTTCACTAATTTTGTTTTCTCCCTTGCCAGGTGTGGAAGTCCCCTTGGTGCTCTCCTCTTTATCATTTTGCTGGTGGTGGTCACAGTGCTGTGTGGCAACTTCTGGGCTGCCCCAGGAGGAAAATGATCAGCTCCTGAGAACAGGCAGGAACAGCATGGCCTCACAGTCCTGCCAGGAAAGGCAGACAGCAACCCAGCCCGCCTTAGCTCTCTCCTGTCTCTCCAAATTATACCCTCAGATGACGTTAAGAGGGAAGGAGTAAAGCCCCTTGGGTAGAAGTTTTTCCACTAAGACCTAATAAGGGGAAGGCCTCTCAGCAGTGAGGTACCCTAGCCTAGAGAGGGGGTAGGCCGGGTAGGCAGGGGGAAGTGCCAGCCTCCAGCATTTTAAGTAACTGGTAGTTTTCCATCAGATAACACGAGGCGCTTCCCAAAGCGACCTAGCAGTTTTAGCCCGTTATGCCAGAAAAGTAACAGATTACAATTCCTTGGTATAAAAGGAAATCAGCACAACTTTCTGGGAAGGAAAGATTCCTTTATAGAGAAAAGAGAAGAAGCTACAAAGACAGTAAGAAAGAAAACAGACCTAGGAGGAAAAGTTCAGGAGGCTTGGAAGGAAACTATAAAACTTAGAACTTCAAAAGAATAGAAAACTGTATGCAAGGTGTAAGTATGACTAAAAAGAGAAGGCTAAAAAAAAATGAATGACTGTGTTTAAGTCTTTGAAAACTATTTTACAATTCACTCAAGAAAGTAAGAAGGCAAAAAAAAAAAAAAAGAAAGTAAGAAGGCATAGGGTAAAGAATGAAAGTCTTCGAGGGTTATACAGGAAAAAGAAGCTTCTGACAGTACAGGTTGATAAACGTCAAAATGAGTTATTGAGCAGTTGTGGATTTTAATTACTTAGAGAAGTATAAAAAGTGAATTTTAAAAATCTTTATCATATAGCACCTACTACTTGTCTAACCATAACTTTATGGTTATCTGTCCTGACTACTTTGTAGGACTGTTACAGGTACCAAATAAGATAGTAACAGTTGGACCAGACTGGGAAAGGGCTCTCCGGTTCTTTCCATTCAGTCAGTCTTGTTGAATGACTATTGCCCACTCTCACCTATATTATAAATGGCATCTAGTTTAACCCTCACAATACTCCTGTGAGGTTAGTAGGAGACACAACGGTGTTCTATTTTACCCTAAGGCCCGTGAAAGCCAGGGATGTAGTTCTAGGTCACAGAGGTAACCACTAAGATGGTGTGAAGAATAAACTGCCTGTAACAGCATTTTCAAAAGATATTAGTGCTGGTTCCCACTTCAGAAAATTCACTCACAATATGCTTTGTTACAACCAGGGTGGGGAAGGGAAGAAACAGAAGAACTCTTTAATCTAGTTCGTTTACTCGGAAGAACAAGTATATCCTGTGACATCTTCCTAACGTTTGCAAATCTGGGGCATCTGTTATCTTTGGGAACAGTTTGCCCAAGTGTTTTCATATAACTACTCTCAACCAACAGTGCTGATAAACTAAGGCATACTGTGTTGTATTGATTTACACTGAAACAAAAAGCTGCCTTTTCACCATGACAGATAACTGAAATATTTTTTGAATAAATATTTTTGGTTTGTTAAGTCACAGTCAGCTTTCATATTATGCATCAAAACAGATAGTCTTTCCTGAGTTTAAAAAAAATCACAGATATTTTGTAATAAAACATTAAGCAAACATGAACCTGTATCTCTGCAGGGCCAACTTAAGAACAAGTTTTGACGACTGACTCTAAATTCGTCTGTTATCATCAATAAAGGTAATGTCAACGAGGCAACTGAAATTCCTTACATAAGAGTTAACGCTAGATTATTCAGCTTTTGATTATCCAGGTTGTAAGAAACTTCCACCTAAGATAATGGGAGAGGACAAAGAAAACCAATGTTAAATACCCGTTCAGGGTACTTCCCTGGTGGTCCAGTGGGTAAGATCTGTGCTCCCAATGCAGGGGGTCCAGGTTCGATCCCTGGTCAGGGAACTAGATCCCACATGCATGCCGCAGCTGAGTTCACATGCCACAACTAAGTCTGCATGTCACAACTAAAAATCCTGCGTGCTACAACTAAGACCCAGTGCAGCCAAAATAAATAATAACTAAATAAATATATTTAAAATAATACCCATTCAGGTAGACAGTATCGATAGCTCTGAATAAAAATGCCAGAAGAGAATAGAAAGCAGATAGTGGAGAGAAAGGAACAGACACTGCTGTGGGCCAGGCAGATTCGCTTAATCTGCTTTAGTTTACACGATAGATAATTTTACCCTTACTTTAGTGCAATGGAAATGGATTCACAACGAAATGAAGTGACATATCCAAAATCATAAATAAGGGTAGAAGCCAAGGGCTTCCCTGGTGGTGCAGTGGTTGAAAGTCTGCCTGCCGATGCAGGGGACACGGGTTCGTGCCCCGGTCCGGGAAGATCCCACATGCCGCGGAGCGGCTGGGCCCATGAGCCATGGCCGCTGAGCCTGCGCGTCCGGAGCCTGTGCTCTGCAACGGGAGAGGCCACAACAGTGAGAGGCCCGCATACCGCAAAAAAAAAAAAAAAGAGTAGAAGCCAAGATTTGAATGCAGATATCTCAAGGTTCCAGAGCTCAAATGACCAGAGCACATGAGCTTGTGCCTACCTACCTCTCCCAGCTAATCCCCTTCCCTCCTGCTCACGTACTCCAGCCTCAGTTACTCCAGCTGGACAAGTTCTTCCCTTCATCATGACAACTAACCTGCCTGTTCTTTTGCTTAGAAAACTTATTCCCACTCTACCTAGCTGGCTCTTTCTCATCTTTCAGTTCTCATTTATTACCTCCTCAGAAAGTGGTGTCCTAACCCAAAATATGATCCCCCAATATATGTCTTCAGAGCACCCAAGTCTTTTCCATTTCATCCGTCATGATTTGTAATTACACATTTAATTGTGTTTCCTCTTTCCCCACTAAAGTACGAGCGTCAGCAGTGCAGAGATCCTATCTGTTTGCTCTTTACTCTCTAACCAATGCCCAACACACACAATGTATATAACAAATATTTTTGAATGAATGAGAACGTGAGATACAGGATTTTTCTAAAGTTGGCCATTATCTAAAATGCCCCTAATTCTAGTCTATCTAATAAGGTTAAGTTAGCCAAGAGCATTTAGGATTTATGGTGATAGAGGACTTCTCAGGCCATTACTGGTGTGCCACAATGGGATATTAGCAATGAGAAAAGACACTATCAAAAGCTCACTGATCAAAATACACATGAGAAAGCCATGGAAAACACCTCCTGGCCCTGCAGCCCTCACCATGCTGGGAAATCAGCATTGTCCTGGGGATTGATGGTCACTTCCTTGACCAAGAGGCCATGTTTTCCTCATTAGTAACACAGTCATCATAGCGTGGCTGATCTGGGTTCCCAAAAGACAGTCTGATTAAACCATGTGCCTAGTCTCATTGCCAACTCTTCAACATTAATTACTGAAAACTAATCCACACTTACGCCTTTCACGTTTTATACTTAAAGGCACAAGTCTGGTCTTCCAATGATGTTCCTGATTTTTGTTCTAGGCTTCAGTTACAACAAAATTTGCTTAGGTAACTTCCTGTGATTGAAAAGCTAATGCATTCTAGTTAAGCAAAGACTGAACAGCAAAGCAAAATACTTCAGTTTTCATTCAGTTCTGTTACTACCTAACTATGTACACTTGGAGGTCAAATAGTTTTAACCCCTGTAATTTAATTATCTTAATTTTCCTATCTGTAAAATTATAATCATCACTCTGACAGACCTATAGCTAGTCTGAGTACTTGTAAGATTATCAGAGACATCTGGGTGACTGACCTTTGCTCTAATTCTGAAGCTCCTCTAAGATCAGAAAAGATCCTAGACCAGACTGTGCTAGCCTGGGGAGAATGAATATGTCAACAGAGGGTGTGGTGCTCACTCCAGCAGCACATATATAATACTAAAATTGGAAATATACAGGGGACTTCCCGGGTAGCACAGTGGTTGAGAATCTGCCTGCCAATGCAGGGGACACGGGTTCGATCCCTGGTCCGGGAAGATCCCACATGCCATGGAGCAACTAAGCCCGTGCACCACAACTACTGAGCCTGTGCTCTAGAGCCCGCAAGCCACAACTACTGAGCCCACATGCCACAATTACTGAAGCCTGCGCGCCTAGAGCCCGTACTCCACAACAAGAGAAGCCACCACAATGAGAAGCCCACACACCGCAACAAAGAGTAGCCCCTGCTCGCTGTAACTAGAGAAAGCCTGTGCACAGCAATGAAGACCCAATGCAGCCAACAAATAAATTTTTTTTTAAAAAAGGAAATATACAGAGAAGATTAGAAGATTCTTATCAAAGGAATGAGCATATGAAGCCTTTACCCTGATGGTTACCTAGACCACAATTATTTGGATTTGGGGGAAAAATCAATTTTTAAACTTTGAATTTCTTAAGCAAACTTCTTTTGTACCTTTCTTACTTATAATATCCATCCCTGGACATTCTGTATTACAAATATTTGTGATGCTAAGAAGTGAAGCTCATTTTATGTGATCATCATGCATTGTAATCTACTTTTGGTAGTTAAGAATATTAAACCCTCATTTAAATGTCATGCGCACACACACACACATCCTTGTGTGTCATTCTTGGTCCCTGGGCAAGGATGACCCACAAATTTGTGAAGCATTTTGTATTTTTAAAACTAGGGGAAAAAAGAGTGTGTGTTGATGCTTGTGTATACTATATTATACCAGTCTCTATGGCATATTGTATAACACCAAGGTGGATGATCTGATCACAAAGATCCAGCTAGGCTTGGGCGGGGGAGGATGGGTCTGTCCATTGCTCAGATCACACTTCCCAGTGTAATCCTCACTCAGAGTTAATCATATACAATGATGTTGAAGCCCTCTTTGGGAGACCCAGAGGCTTATACATTGTGTCTGTCATTGGAGAACATTGTTGACATCTCTACTGTGTATCCTGATAGCACTTTCTTCCATCAGTATCCTTTAGATAAAAACACCTTGACTCATTTCCCGGGTAGTATTTGTGTCTGGCCTCTACCTCATTCAGAACCTACGGTAGATACTTCTCAACGTGGTGGTAGCATCGGTTCAAATGTGCTTTAGAAAAATAAAAAGTATTTCACAAATATGGGTGATTATTGCCAGCTGCCTACAAAGCTGAATTTTTTGAGCTCTAATTTCTTTTCTGTAAGAAATAGATGAAATATGGTATTTGCAATAGGCTCCAATTCAGACTCTACTGCTGCTTATAGGCTTTGTATCTTTAGAGAGATCACAGGTTCTCCCAGAACCTATCTTCACCTGAAAAGTGGAAATTCCATAACAGCAGTACCTGTCTCATAAGGTTGTTGTGAGTGCAAATGTTAATGTGGGAAGTACCTAGTGTTATGTCAGCACATTGAAGGAGCTAATATTTGAATCTGAAATCAGAAATCCAAAATTTGAAAGAAGTAAATGAATTATGGGGATTTACTGGCACCTGTAACTGGAAGGTCTATAGGAAATGTCAGCAACAGGCATTGTTCATGTAAGGTCCAGCTCAGCCTCTCCCACGGGCTGGCTTCCCCCACTGTTGCAAGATGCCTGCCAACAGCTACCAGGGCAACACGCTTCCTCCTTCACATCCAGGGAAGAGAGAACGTGACTTCTTACAATGAACAACAGTCCTCAGCTTTGGAGACCCTTGAACTAGCCCTGTGACCAGGTCAGTGCCATGCCCTGGTGTGTAGGACTGAGGAGGTTGAGTAGAGAGGTGTTAACACAACGGGGAAAGGTGAAATGAATGCCACAAAGACAACCAGAATGTAGACTACAGTAACACAATAAATGCTCAGTGGTTGACAGTGTATTCCAAAGTGTTTTGTTTTTAAGGAAATAAAGTACCTATGAAGAAATGTTGAATTCTGAGCTTTCTAGGATCCTAATAAGCCCAGATGGCAGGCAGTAGGAGTAGGCAAGGCGCTGGCAGGGCCTCTGAAATGCCCAACAGAAATCCCAGGATGTAACCCTCCAATTCCTACAAATCTGAAATCAACTGGAGAAACAGAAGAAAAACTTCCCAATGCTGGGAAAGTTTTAAACAATGAAAGTTCCTCTCCGTGCTTTCCCACAGGAAATCCGCAAACACTCCATCAGTACCACGGGAAAGGCAGAAACCCTGACACAAATGTGGTCTCTACTTAGAAAGAAAGTTAAAGCCCCAGAACCAACCTTTTAAGATGATTTCCTTTTCCCTAAATAAAGCATTTGATTGGGCTTTGGGGTTTATTTGACTGTAGGTATTGAAATCCACTCAAGGTATTTAAGCAAAAAAGGGAATTTACTGGATGAAAACCAAGTATTTCCCAGCCAGGAATTAAAGCTGGCCTCAAAAGGGACTGGATTCACTCGACCAGGAAGTGAATGTCCAATTGCTTTAGTCTTCTCGCTGTCACAACCAGCTTTCCTGGGTCAACCTGTCTGTGGGTCAGCCCTGGTTTTATGTAGTCCTTGTTCAAGAACCACTACTACAATGCTTGATAGTTCCTGTAAGCCAATGTCAAATGTCTGGGAGAAAGCCCACAGTACACCTAGGGCCAGATGTCTGTCCTTGGCCTATCAGCTATGGCTGGGGAGGGCATGGACACCAGGTTAGGTCTGCTGTACACATGGGAGAGGCTGTATCAGCAGACTCTGAGAAGGGGAGTGAGCCAGAGAGTCAAAATGACTGATAGGCTCGACATGTCAGCCCTTTCCTCCTCTATCACAGTACAGTCAGCATTACATGGTTTCATAAAAACATCAGAGAAATAGAAACCAGTAGAGGAACATGCACTAAGTCTAGGTAGCTAATCTCTCAGCATGGCCCCATTCTACCGTTTTACGTATCTTTTATATAGCACAATTTCTTAGTGCTGCATTTTTCTTACCTGCCAAGTACAGATACTCATACTTGTCCTTGCAATTCGTAGGACTGGAGAAAGGATAAAGAAATAATAGATGTGAAAGTACTTTAAAACATTAAAATGATGTTATTTACACTCTGTACACTATAAAGCATCTCCTCCGAATTCTAACTGAAACCCCACTGTTTCCATGGAAATACTTATGAGTTCAAGGATCATTCGTCAAAACAGCCCTTTTGGGTTTGTTCTCCTAGGTGGACACAGGTCTTACGTCTACCACATAACTGTGCGGCACAGTGTTTTACAAGTTACCCAGCGCACACACAGCATACGGTATACGCACAGCAGACATGAAAGAGGAGAGCTACAAAGATTACAGAAAGGCAGGGAAGTAAAAACAAACAAACACCCCCCAAATGATAACAAAGTAAAAACAAGAAAGAAAACGTCACCCCTGAGAAAACAAAAATAGATAAATTAATAACAGTCTGCAAAGATATGTATTCCCAGTCCACTAAGGACAAAAAGAATAGAAATAGGGCTTCCCTGGTGGCACAGTGGTTGAGAGTCCGCCTGCCGATGCAGGGGATGCGGGTTCGTGCCCCGGTCCGGGAGGATCCCACATGCCGCGGAGCGGCTGGGCCCGTGAGCCATGGCCACTGAGCCTGCGCGTCTGCAGCCTGTGCTCCGCAACGGGAGAGGCCACAACAGTGAGAGGCCCGCGTACCACAAACAAAAAAAGAATAGAAATAGGCTGCACATGAGAAGATATAAGAGCGAAAGCCCTGGGAATGAGGGCTGCTAAGCATTCCCGACTAACAGAAGTATCCAGTTATTCCTTCCTTTGCAGTGGATGATGCATTCTTTGACGGCAGGATTTTGTTGCATTCCTCTTTGTTTCCCCAGCATCCAGCACGGCACCTGCCCCTGAAGGCACTCAGTTAATGTTGTTGACAACATGAGTGTTCAAAGACTGAGAAGGCAGCAACAGACAGTAGCCATTCTTGTCCCTGTGAGAAAGAAACCAGTTCCTTGGCACCGTGCAGGAGAAGGGAGACATTTCACGTACTTTCTGTCTCCCAATACAAAATATACCAACTGTGAACATGTTATTTTTGTGGACTGAGAGGTGGTCCCCAAGTAGCAAATGTCCCATTATGTTGTCATCTTTTTAGAGTACTATGACACAAAAAATTCATCATCTACCAAAAGCGCCCTGCTTTATATTTTATGTCTCTTGATCTGCCCACAAAGCTTGCGCTCAGGTTTGTCAGTCAACAGCAGTCTTTGGTGCTGTGTTCAGGACAGTGATGGAGCTTTAAGTCCTGTGGAAGGCAGTGTGGCACCCTGGAAAGTGCCCAGGAGACTTGGGATAGTTCTGATTTTACCAGTAACTGGTTATCTGGTCTTAGGCACCTCATTCAGCTTCTCCTGATCTGTTTCCTAATTTGTAAAATGAGGGAATTAAACTAGGTACTCTCTAATGCCTCAGTTCCATCAACCTATGCTTCCAAATGGTGCACCAGAGTCTTAAAGAGCTACTGTACCTAGAAAAACAGTTATTCCTCAAAGGGAAGACGAAAGTAAACACAATATTTCTCACATTTTTCATTTCCATATTATCAGCATTCTGAGTACACTTAAAGTCTGAGTCTTATTTAATAACTGAGGCAACATGTTTTCCTCTCTGAGGGGATTGGGTCCATCTTCTTCATGCCCACTACAATGAGGGAGGCAAAAGTGGCAACACAAAAACAAATTTTAAAAATAAAAATAAAGCCAACATTACTACCAAAATGACTGAAAGAAAGAAGTCAATGAAAAAAATTAAAACACAAACAAGCAAATGCCAAACAGAAAAATTCCAGCCTGTCAAATGTAGTAATGTGTGATTAACACACCACTGAGTACAGAAATCGTCATCCCAATTATGCCACAATCCAAAACAAATTTTTAAACAGAGGGAAAAACTTGGTGCCCCAAAGAGCAAATAGGAACAGTAGATAAATTTCTTTAGCCTTTGTAGGAATAAGTTAGGCTAACAAATGTCCCTTTCATCTTAAACAGCTTCTGCAAAAGGGATTCAAATTTACCAGAATAATCTAAAGCAGCCCTTCCCAATCCATTCCCGAGCCCTAATTAACCTAAAGCATCCATCTAGGTAATGAACTGATTTCTCTCCTTTGCATCTAGACAGGAACTTGCTATATACCATCCTCGAGAGAACTGAGAAAACAGTCAAATCATTTTCTGAAACCCCAATTCAGAGAGCTGATTTAACAGACTTAATACTCAGCACTCCTTACACTTCACCTTTTTACAGTAGTTTGTGGTTCTCATAAGCCACAGAAATATGCCATGCTAGCATAAGTGGAGTAGGTATCTGCTTCTATCAATTTATTAAAGTCTTATGGATCTCCTTTAAGCTTAATATTACACACAGATATACAGCTTTATATGTCACATAGTTTTTTCTGGGTTTTTGTTTATCTGTTCACAACTTGTTCAAAACTAGTTGACTTCCATCATGCCTGAGATAATGATTGCACCAATCAAAAAACAATCATGAATTGTATATTTAGAGTATAATTATTCTGAAATTGCTTTCAGGTACTGTGAGATAAATCAAATTAATAATTCAAGTAGTGCCACTGAGAATTGAGATTTTTCTTTTTTTTATTAATTTATTTATTTATTTATTTTGGGCTGTGTTGGGTCTTCATTTCTATGCGAGGGCTTTATCTAGTTGTGGCAAGTGGGGGCCACTCTTCATCGCAGTGTGCGGGCCTCTCACTATGGAGAATTGAGAGTTTTAATTGAAGTATAGTTGATTTATAATATGAGTTTCAGGTGTACAGCATAGTGATTCAGTATTTTTACAGATTATACTCCATTAAAAGTTATTACAAGATAATGGCTATAATTCTCTGTGCTATACAATATATCCTTGTTGCTTATCTTTTTTTTTCCAATTTTTAAAATTTTTATTACATTTTGGCCATGCTACGTGGCATGTGGGATCTTAGTTCCCTGACCAGGGATTGAACCCGCACACCCTGTGGTGGAAGGGTGAAGTCTTAACCACTGGACTGCCAGGGAAGTCCCTGCTTATCTATTTTATACAATAGCTGGAATAAAAACACGCTAGAAAGAATGAATAGCAGACAAAGTGATACAGAAGAACACATAAGTGATCTGGAAGATAGAATAATGGGAATCACCCAATCAGAACAGCAAAAAGAAAAACAAATTTTTAGAAATGAAAGCAATCTAAGAGATCTCTGGAATAACATTAAGTTGTCCCAACATTCGCATTATAGGGGTTCCAGAAGGAGAAGAAACAGAGAAAGGGATTGAAACTGTATTTGAAGAAATTATGGTTGAAAACTTCCAAACCTGAAGAAGGGAACAGATATTCAGGAAGCACAGAGGGTCCCAAACAAGATGAACCCAAAGAGACCCACACCCAGACATATCATAATTAAAACGGCAAAATTTAAAGATAAAGAGAGATTTCTAAAGGCAGCAAGAGAAGAACAAAGACTCTTATATAAGGGAATCCTCATAAGGTTATAGGCTGATATCTCTGGAGAATTGAGATTTTTAAGTATGTTTGAAAAATAACAAAGAAGTAAAAATGAATAAGCTTAAGTAAACACCCTATGGTCCTGAGTTGGAACTGGAAGTACCAACATGAAACCATGGGTACTTGGTTTACCAAGTAGTTTAGAAAGAAAATAATAATTATCCCTATCTCTGTCCACTAAAAAAGGCCTAGAAACGATGACCAACTCAGTATCAATGAGCATGCTTAGCTCCTAGATTATAATCTCTAAATACCATTTCCCATGAAAATGAACCAGAGTTCCTTGGTGAACTAGTTAATTCCACGTCTTGGGCAGGAAATTTTCATGATGAGCCTGGAACATACTGTCATACAAGAGAGGAAGGAAGCTATCAAAGACTACTAGAGTCAATGTCAAAAGGACTCAGAAGCAAACTAGAAAAGGTGTCACAGATCAAAAATGTACCAATTTGAGCATGAATGAGGATAATAACTATAATACAACAGACTGAAACACATTAAATATGCTAAAATCCATGAGTTCTTAATAACACTTAAACCAAAAAGACAAGAACAAACAAACTCAGTCAACTTTAGAAGGTGTACGGAAACCAACCAATGTTTAAAAAAAACCTTATTACAGGGAATTCCCTGGTGGCACAGTGGATAAGATTCTGTGCTCCCAATGCAGGGGGCCCAGGTTTGATATCTGATCAGGTAACTAGATCCCACAGGCATGCTACAACTAAGAGTCTGCATGCCACAACCTAGGTGCTCAGGTACCAAAACGAAGGAGCCAGTGAGACACAACTAAGGACGCTGCCTTCGGCAACAAAGGAGCAGGCGGGCCTCAACTAAAGAGCCTGCCTCTGGGGGAAGAGCTGGCAGCCGCTACTAGTTTGTCAGCCTCACAGGAACTGGAACAGCCCCCAATTTCATTTAAAACTTAAGCAAATAGTCCAGTTTGTGCATGTGGCTTTCAACCCAACTTATGTAACTTCTGAGTTATTTGTTGTTGTTGACACTATTATTTGGTTCTTTCAACATTCCCCCAAAACTGCTTCTGTTTCCTTGATACATGATAATTATATGATTGTAACATAGATGATCAGGTCTTTGTTATTATTAAAAATATTTTTCATCAGTGAAAAGAGAAAAAAAAGAGCCTGCCTGCCACAACTAAGACCAAGCACAACCAAATAAATAAATAAATATATTTTTAAAAATTTATTAAAATAGGGCTTCCCATGGGCTTCCCTGGGGGCGCAGTGGTTGGGAGTCCACCTGCCGATGCGGGGGACATGGGTTTGTGCCCCGGTCCAGGAAGATCCCACATGCCGCGGAGCGGCTGGGCTCATGAGCCATGGCTGCTAAGCTTGCGCGTCCAGAGCCTGTGTTCTGCAATGGGAAAGGCCACAGCAGTGAGAGGCCCGCGTACCGCAAAAAAAATAAAAATAATAGGGCTTCCCTGGTGACACAGTGGTTAAGAATCCATCTGCCAATGCAGGAGACATGGGTTCAAGCCCTGGTCTGGGAAGATCCCACATGCCACGGAGCAGCAAAGCCTGTGTGCCACAACTACTGAGCCTGTGCTCTATAGCCCATGTGCCACAACTACTGAGCCTGTGTGCCACAACTACTGAAGCCCGCATGCCTAGAGCCCACGCACAACAAAGAGTTGCCCCTGCTCGCTACAACTACAGAAAGCCCACATGCAGCAATGAGGACCTAACACAGCCAAAAACAAATATGTAAACAAATAAAAATTTTTTTAAAATTATTAAAATAAAACATACATAACATAAAATGCTCCCATTTTACCCATGGCATTAAGTACATTCACATTATTAAGCAACCATCACCACTATCGATTTCCAGAACTTTCTCATCTTCCCAAATTGAAACTCTATATCCATTAAACACTAACTCCCCTTTCCTCCTGCCCCCCAGTCTCTGTCAGTCTATTATTTTGAATTGGCAAATAAAGTGTAAAAATGAAGCATTTAGGGCTTCCCTGGTGGCGCAGTGGTTGAGGGTCTGCCTGCTGATGCAGGGGACACGGGTCGTGCCCTGGTCCAGGAAGATCCCACGTGCCGCGGAGCGGCTGGGCCTGTGAGCCATGGCCGCTGAGCCTGTGTGTCCGTAGCCTGTGCTCCGCAACAGGAGAGGCCACAACAGTGAGAGGCCCGCGTACCGCAAAAAAAAAAAGAAGCATTTAGTGCAGAGAGTCCCATACAGGATAAATCCAAGGAGAAACATGCCAAGACACGTATTAATCAAACTATCAAAAATTAAATACAAAGAAAAAATATTTAAAGCAGCAAGGGAAAAACAACAAATAACACACAAGGGAATCCCCATAAAGTTAACAGTTGAACTTTCAGCAGAAACTCTGCAAACCAGAAGGGAGTGGCAGGACATATTTAAAATGATAAAAGGGAAAAACCTACAACCAAGATTACTCTACCCAGCAAGGATCTCATCCAGATTCGACGGAGAAATTAAAACCTTTACAAACAAGCAAAAGCTAAGAGAATTCAGCACCACGAACCCAGCTTTACAACAAATACTAAAGGAACTTCTCTAGGCAGGAAACACAAGAGAGGGGAAAGACCTACAATAACAAACCCAAAACAATTAAGAAAATGGTAATAGGAACATACATATCCATAATTACCGTAAATGTAAATGGATTAAATGCTCCAACCAAAAGACATAGACTGGCTGAATAGATACAAAAACAAGACCTGTATATATGCTGTCTACAAGAGACCCACTTCAGACCTAGGGACACATACAGACTGAAAGTGAGGGAATGGAAAAAGATATTCCATGCAAATGGAAATCAAAAGAAAGCTGGAGTAGCAATACTCATATCAGACAAAAGAGACGTTAAAATAAAGACTATTACAAGAGACAAAGAAGGACACTACATAATGATCAAGGGATCAATCCAAAAAGATATAACAATTGTAAATATTTATGCACCCAACATGGGAGCACCTCAATACATAAGGCAAATGCTAACAGCCATAAAAGGGGAAATAGACAGTAACATAATCATAGTAGGGGACTTTAACACCCCACTTTCTCCAATAGACAGATCATCTAAAATGAAAATAAATAAGGAAACACAAGCTTTAAATGATACATTAAACAAAATGGAATTCATTGCTATTTATAGGACATTTCATCCAAAAACAACAGAATACACTTTCTTCTCAAGTGCTCATGCAACATTCTCCAGGATAGATAATATCTTGGGTCACATAACAAGGCTTGGTAAATTTAAGAAAACTGAAGTCGTATCAAGTACCTTTTCCGACCACAATGCTATGAGACTAGATATCAATTACAGGAAAAAAATGTGTAAAAAATACAAACACATGGAGGATAAACAATACACTACTTAATAATCAAGAGATCATTGAAGAAACCAAAGAGGAAATCAAAAAATATTTAGAAACAAATGACAATGAAAACACGACAATCCAAAACCTAGGGGATGCAGCAAAAGCAGTTCTAAGAGGGAAGTTAATGGCAATACAATCCTACCTCAAGTAACAAGAAAAATCTCAAATAAACAACCTAACACTACACCTAAAGCAATTACAGAAAGAAAAACAAATAAACTACAAAGGAAAGAAATTATAAAGATCAAAATAGAAATAAATGAAAAAGAAATGAAGGAAACGATAGCAATGATCAATAAAACTAAAAGCTGGTTCTTTGAGAAGATAAACAAAATTCATAAACCATTAGCCAAACTCATCAAAAAAAAAGGGAGAAGACTCAAATCAACAGAATTAGAAATGAAAACGGAGAAGTAACAACTGACAGTACAGAAATACAAAGGATCATGAGAGATTGCTACAAGCAACTATATGCCAGTAAAATGGACAACCTGGAAGAAATGGACAAATTCTTAGAAAAGCACAAGCTTCCAAGACTGAACCAGGAAGAAAAAGGAAATATAAACAGACCAATCACAAGCACTGAAATTGAAACTGTGATTAAAAATCTTCGAACAAGCAAAAGCCCAGGACCAGATGGGATTCACAGGCGAATTCTATCAAACATTTAGAGAAGAGCTAACACCTATCCTTCTCAAACTCTTCCAAAATATAGCAGAGGGAGGAATACTCCCAAACTCATTCTACGAGGCCACCATCACCCTGATGCCAAAACCAGACAAAGATGTCACAAAGAAAGAAAACTACAGGCCAATATCATTGATGAACATAGATGCAAAAATCCTCAACAAAATACTAGCAAACAGAATCCAACAACACATTACAATGATCATACACCATGATCAAGTGGGGTTTATCCCAGGAATGCAAAGGATTCTTCAATATACACAAATCAATCATGTGATACACCATATTAACAAATTGAAGGAGAAAAACCATGTGATCAACTCAATAGATGCAGAGAAAGCTTTCAAAAAATTCAACATCCGTTTCTGATAAAAACCCTGCAGAAAGTAGGCAGAGGGAATTCCTCAACATAATAAAGGCCATATATGACAAACCCACAGCCAACATCGTCCTCAATGGTGAAAAACTGAAACCATTTCCACTAAGATCAGGAACAAGACAAGGTTGCTCATTCTCACCACTATTATTCAACATAGTTTTGGAAGTTTTAGCCACAGCAATCAGAGAAGAAAAGGAAATAAAAGGAATCCAAATCGTAAAAGAAGAAGTAAAGCTGTCACTGTTTGCAGATGACATGATACTATACATAGAGAATCCTAAAGATGCTACCTGAAAACTACTAGAGCTAATCAATGAATTTGGTAAAGTAGCAGGATACAAAATTAATACACAGAAATCTCTGGTATTCCTATACACTAATGATGAAAAATCTGAAAGTGAAATTAAGAAAACTCTCCCATTTACCATTGCAACAAAAAGAATAAAATATCTAGGAATAAACCTACCTAAGGAGACAAAAGATCTGTATGCAGAAAATTATAAGACACTGATGAAAGAAATTAAAGATGATACAAATACATGGAGAGATATACCATGTTCTTGGATTGGAAGAATCAACGTAGTGAAAATGACTCTACTACCCAAAGCAATCTACAGATTCAATGCAATCCCTATCAAACTACCATTGGCATTTTTCACAGAATTAGAACAAAAAAATTTCACAATTTGTATGGAAACACAAAACACCCTGAATAGCCAAAGCAATATTGAGAAAGAAAAACGGAGGTGGAGGAATCAGGCTCCCTGAGTTCAGACTATACTACAAAACTACAGTAATCAAGACAGTATGGTACTGGCACAAAAACAGAAATATAAATCAATGGAAGAGGATAGAAAGCCCAGAGATAAACCCACGCACATATGGTCACCTTATCTTTGATAAAGGAGGCAGGAATATACAGTGGAGAAAGGACAGCCTCTTAAATAAGTGGTGCTGGGAAAACTGGACAGGCACATGTAAAAGTATGAAATCAGAACACTCCCTAATACCATACACAAAAATAAGCTCAAAATGGATTAAAGACCTAAATGGAAGGCCAGAAACTATCAAACTCTTAGAAGAAAACATAGGCAGAACACTCTATGACATAAATCACAGCGAGATCCTTTTTGACCCATCTCCTAGAGAAATGGAAATAAAATAAAAATAAACAAATGGGACCTAATGAAACTTCAAAGCTTTTGCACAGCAAAGGAAACCATAAACAAGACAAAAAGACAACCCTCAGAATGGGAGAAAATATTTGCAAATGAAGCAACTGACAAAGGATTAATATTCAAAATTTACAAGCAGCTCATGCAGCTGAATAACAGAAAAAAACAACCCAATCCAAAAATGGGCAGAAGGGGCTTCCCTGGTGGCGCAGTGGTTGAGAGTCTGCCTGCCGATGCAGGGGACACGGGTTCGTGCCCCGGTCCAGGAAGATCCCACATGCGGCGGAGCGGCTGGGCCCGTGAGCCGTGGCCGCTGAGCCTGTGCGTCCGGAGCCTGTGCTCCGCAACGGGAGAGGCCACACAGTGAGAGGCCTGCGTACCGCAAAAAAAAAAAAAAAAAAAAAAAAGGGCAGAAGACCTAAATAGACATTTCTCCAAAGAAGATATACAGATTGCCCACAAACACATGAAAGGATGCTCATCACTAATCATTAGGGAAATGCAAATCAAAACTACAATGAGGTATCACCTCACACCAGTCAGAATGGCCATCATAAAAAAATCTAGATACAATAAATTCTGGAGAGGGTGTGGAGAAAAGGGAACCCTCTTGCACTGTTGGTGGGAATGTCAATTGATAGAGCCCTATGGAGAACAGTATGGAGGTTCCTTTAAAAAGTAAAAATAGAACTACCATACGACCCAGCCATCCCACTACTGGGCATATTCCCTAAGAAAACCATAATTCATAAAAAGACATGTACCACAATGTTCATTGCAGCACTATTTACAATAGCCATGATATGGAAGCAACCTAAGTGTCCACTGACAGATGAATGGATAAAGAAGATGTGGCATATATATGCAATGGAATATTACTCAGCCATAAAAAGAATCAAAATTGAGTTATTTATAGCGAGGTGGATGGACCTGGAGTCTGTCTTATAGAGTGAAATGAGTCAGAAAGAGAAAACAAATACCATATGCTATATGGAATCTAAAAAAAAAAAAAAAAGTGGTTCTGAAGAACCTAGGGGGAGGACAGGTATAAAGACACAGACATAGAGAATGGACTTGAGGACACGGGGAGGGGGAAGGGTAAGCTGGGACGAAGTGAGAGAGTGGCATGGACTTATATATACTACCAAATGTAAAATAGATAGCTGGTGGGAAGCAGCAGCATAGCACATTGTGATCAGCTCGTTGCTTTGTGACCACCTAGAGGGGTGGGATAGGGAGGGTGGGAAGGAGATGCAAGAGAGAGGAGATATGGGGATATATGTATATGTATAGCTGATTCACTCTGTTATAAAGCAGAACTAACACACCATTGTAAAGCAATTTTACTCCAATAAAGATGTTTAAAAAAAATGAAGCATTTATCTTGCCTTTCCCATAAGATCTGTATCTCGGGATAAAATGAGAGGATTCTCGTTTTAGAAGTACTCCACATTATAAATGAAGAAGGAATGCTAAAATTAAGAATATCACCACTTTGTAAGGTCCAATAAATTAATGGATCAAGACAATGCTTACCAATGGCTGATAACATCACAAAAGGAAACATTGTATCTCTGATGCTTTAAAGTACAAACTGCCTGTCCTACAGAATATAAATGATTCTCTTACCCACTTGACGACTGTTTATTAAATATGAGCAATGAAGTCCCAAGAGATTTTATTTGTTATTTTTGAAAGAGTCCTATGGTTGGATAAGTTTGGCAGTCATTGACTTAAATAAATTTAATCTGATTCATTTGGAGGGGAAAAAATGTACTAAGTGCCATCTATAAAGTATTACACATACATACAGCAACAAGAACAACAACAAAATTACCTGATTTTATCAAGCCTCTATAGCTAATTCCCAAATTTATAAGAAATACAGGGGACAGAAGAACATGTTTAATGACACCATGGAGATGCAATCAGCAAAATACAAACCATGAGGAAAGCTACAGAAAATTATCTGAATTTTTCAATAAAATGCAAACAGATAAAGAAAGAAAATTTTAAAAGAAAGATGGAGAACCTAAATATCAAAAGAGACTTAAGAGACACATCAAATAATTATAATGTACAAACCTTATTTTTATCTTCATTCAGCAAATGATCCATTTAAATATAAAATTTGTAAGAAAACTGAAGCAATATAAACCCTAAGTGGCTAATTATTAAAGAATTATTAATTTTTTAGGTATGATAATACTAATATTGTTATATTTAAAAAGAGAGTTCTTGGGCTTCCCTGGTGGCGCAGTGGTTGAGAGTCCGCCTGCCGATGCAGGGGACACGGGTTCGTGCCCCTGTCCGGGAAGATGCCACATGCCGCGGAGCGGCTGGGCCTGTGAGCCATGGCCGCTGAGCCTGCGCGTCTGGAGCCTGTGCTCCGCGGCGGGAGAGGCCACATTGGTGAGAGGCCCGCGTACCGCAAAAAAAAAAAAAAAAAAAGAGAGTTCTTACAGAAAGATCTTTAGAAATTCAAGATTATAATGTCTGAGATTTCTTCAAAATAATCAGGGGTAAGGACATGGAAAAAACAAAACAGGGTCATAAACTGATCATTGTTCAAACTGGTTAATAGATGGATTCACTGTAATATTTTATCTACTTTTTGCATATGTTTGAAAATTTTCATAACAATTTTTTTTTTTTTCATAACAATTTTTTTAAGGAAGAAAACTAAAACCCCAAATGCAACTCTTGGGCCTAATGCATAATAATTTGTATTAGCTATAGTCATGTAACAGCTTTTATTACAATTAAAAATCTATTGATCTTAAATAACTCAATCTAAAAACAGCTGAAGGGACTTCTCTGGTGGTGTAGTGGTTAAGAATCTGCCTGCCAATGCAGGGGACACGGGTTCAATCCCTGGTCTGGGAAGATCCCATATGCCATGGAGCAACAAGCCATGTGCCACAACTACTTAAGTCGGCACGCCTAGAGCCCGTGCTCCGCAACAAGAGAAGCCACTGCAATGAGAAGCCCGCGCACCGCATGGAAGAGTAGCCCCCACTCACCGCAACTAGAGAAAGCCCGCGTGCAGAAACGAAGCCCCAACGCAGCCAAAAATAAAAAATAAATTTATAAAAAAAAAATATTATTTGACTTGATTAATAGTATGAGCCGAACCTGTTGTGTTGTGTTTGGAATGCATAATAATATTTTCTAATTATTTTGTTATGCTAACCTACCAGTTATGCATTTCTCTGAGGATGTACTAATTTTATAGCAGATTTCAAGGACCACACATTCCAGGAAGATGTTACCAGGCACTTCCATTAAAGGATTTATTTCTTCCTTTTCCATATTCTTATAGTCCTTGTCATTTCCCTCACTTTCTGGCATTTATTCAAACCTTTCCATGTGGCTTTATTTGGCTATTATGAGGGAAAAGACGGTATAATCTGGTGGTTAAAGGCATGGGCTTTAGAGACCCCGATTTGGCTCTGCTTTCTACCTGTGTGACTTGGGACATGTCTTCTAATAAATCTGGGCATTAGTATCTTCATTTATGAAATTAGGATGATTTCCACCTCCCAGGTGTGTTACAAAGATTCTATGATAACACGTATAAAGAGCTTGTTACAGTGTCAGGATCACTATTATTTTAGCATTTTGATTATACCTTTGCTGAGAACCAAATATGCAACTTTCTGGCCCAAATCTCACAGTGAGAAAGAAGGATAAGCCATCAGCAGAAAATTCCCAGGACTGGAAGCTATGGACCATGCTTTACACTGTTGACTGAGCATCTAGCCTGTACTCCAAAGCATTGCGCAAGTCATTGGGAACATAGAGGAGCACATGGAATGGTCTCCGCCTTCAAGGAGCTTACAGCCTTTTGGAGAAGTGCCATATATAGAAAACAAACAGTATAGAAATAAACAGGGGATAAGAGACAAATCTTCCTTGCAGGAGAATTCCCAATAATTTATGTAAGCTACTCTGGCCTCAAGGAGGTTGAATTTAACTCCCTACTGCTTAAGTGTGGGCTACACATAGTGACATCCTTCCAAAGAGGACAACATGGAAAGGGGGAACAAAAGAGCAACTTTACAGTAGAGAAACCTGACAAACACTCCTCAGCCAGGTGACCAAGGTCAACATCAACAGTAATGTCATGTTGATAGTAGGTGCCCTTGATGTGATGTGTTACATTACCTCTGTGGTCCTCCTTCCCAAAACACATAACCCCAGTCTAATGATGAGAAAAACATCAGACAAATCCCAACTGGGGGACACTGTACAAAATACCTGACTAGCACTCTTCAAAAGTGTCAAGGTGGGCTTCCCTGGTGGTGCAGTGGTTAAGAATCCGCCTGCCAACGCAGGGGACACGGGTTTGAGCTCTGGTCTGGGAAGATGCCACATGCTATGAAGCAACTAAGCCCATGTGCCACAACTACTGAGCCTGTGCTCTAGAGCCTGCATGCCACAACTACTGATCCCACGTGCCACAACTACTGAAGCCCGCATGCCTAGAGCCTGTGCTCTGCAACAAGAGAAGACACTGCAATGAGAGGCCCGTGCACCGCAATGAAGAGTAGCCCCCGCTTGCCACAGCTAGAGAAAGCCCGTGCACAGCAACCAAGACCCAATGCAGCCAAAAATAAATTAATTAAATAAATAATTTTTTTAAAAAACTGTCAAGGTCATCAAAATAAGGAACATTTGAGAAAGTGTCACAGTGCAGAGGAGTCTAAGAAGACATGCTGACTAAATGTTATGCAGTATCCTGGATAGGATTCTGGAAGAGAAAAAGGGTATTAGGTAAACACTAAGGAAATCTGCGGAAAATATGGACTTTAGTTAATGTGTCAGTATTGGGACTTCCCTGGTGGTGCAGTGGCTAAGAATCCGCCTGCCAGTGCAGGGGACACAGGTTTGATCCCTGGTCTGCGAAGATCCCACATGCCATGGAGCAACTAAGCCTGTGCGTCACAACTACTGAACTCACATGCCACAACTACTGAAGCCTGCATGCCTAGAGCTCCTGCCCCGCAACGAGAGCAGCCACCGCAATGAGAAGCCCGTGCACTGCAACGAAGACCCAATGCAGCCAAAAATAAATAAATAAATAAATTTATTTTAAAAAATGTGTCAGTATTGGTTCATGAATTGTGACAACTGTGCCATACTAACGTTAAGATGTTAACAGGGGAAACTGGATGTGGGGTATATGGGAACTCTACTATCTTATCGATGTTTCTATAAACCTAAAGCTGTTCAAAAGTTAACTTTTTTGCTCCGGACGCACAGCCTCAGCGGCCACGGCTCACGGGCCCAGCTGTTCCGCGGCATGTGGGATCTTCCCGGACCGGGGCACGAACCCGCGTCCGCTGCATCGGAAAACGGACTCTCAACCACTGCGCCGCCAGGGAAGTCCCAAAAGTTAGCTTTTTAAAAAACAATATAGCAAATGACAAGACAATGGGATTGACTCATTCATTTAACAAATATTTCTTGAGTACCTATTATGTGCTAGACACTTCAATGGGGACTAGAGGTGCAGTGATGAACACGAGAGAAAGATCCTTCACCTTCAGGAGCTTGCATGGGACGTGTGCTGGGCCTATACAATGAATTTATGTTCCCTGTCACAGCTTTCCTCGCTTAGGAAGGCATTCCGGTGGCATTCCGGTGGCAATGTGACCTCCGTTATTTCTTGGTAACAAAGGGGCAAACATGATCCAGGCCACGGTTTAGCAGTGAGAGGTGAATAGCAAGAGACCTTCCATAAGAAGCGATGAGTGCTGGGAGGTAGTTGGCACAGCCAGTGTTTCCTAAGGTTTCCAAACCCCAGCAACAGATCAGCCCTTGAAGGCTATATGTGCCCAGGGAGCAACTGCCCAGCCACAGAATTCAGCCAGTCAGAGGTCCCTTCCAATCACTTGGTCTAGTATCCTTGACTTTATAGGTAAGGCAACTAAGGCCCAGAAAAAGGAAGTGATTGCTCGTGGTCATAAGCCTGTCTCTGAGTCAACTTTTTAATATTCATTCCTCAGAGGCTGTGAACATTTATTCTATTGCTAGAAATCATCAAAAACTGAAAGGCTAGATGTACATACTTGCTTAGTATCACATGTGAACAATGGAAAGGAATCGAGCAGGAAAAATGGATACAAAATAAGCATCAATGTGGGTCAAATAACATAGGTGATAGGAGTTTACAAACTGATTATGCTCTATAACTAATCATAGAGACTTATGGGATACTGCAGGACAAACATACACTTCCTAAAAGGGAACAAACTCACTTTAAGATCACCACAACCAAAATAAAATCAAATCACTATGCATTGCATTAGCTAAGTAACAGTTTGCAGGGGAGGTTAAAGGTATAGGGCATGGGACAGGACTGATATTCCTTTAAAAAATAAAAACAAAATACCAACAACAAAAACATAAAAACTTCTGGGTAACACCAGATTCATACTTAGATAAAAACAGAAGAGAGGGGACCCATAAACTAGAGGTTATCTACGTACACAATGAGCCAAGTCCACTCAGAGAACCCGACTATTCTTGAGAAACTCTTTTCAGCCTCATCCTAAAGCTTGAAGATGCCACCTAGGGTATCAGTTTGAGAGGCAGCCCACTCCCTTCCCAATGCCAGCCCATTCTGCACAAAGTTAGAAATGTGATCAGACACTACACTCAGGGAAAATTGCTTTTGAAAATGAGTTTACAATCTTTCTGTTAAGGATCGTTTTCAAAGAGCCATCAGGCCAGAAGATGCTTCCATGTTTTAACAGGGGGATGCAGTAGGCACATTTAAGGTGGAATTTTAATGAAAAGATAATGAAAGAAGAATGAAAAATTAGAATTATGCGTTTAACCTCTAACATTGACCTAAGTATTAGGCCCTCTGGGCAATACATTAGAATCACCTGGAGAGCTTTAAAAAATTCTAACGCCCTGGCCCTGACCCAGACCAATTACATTAGAATCTCTGGGGTGGGACTCAGGATTCAGTACTTTTTTTTTTTTTGTGGTACGCGGGCCTCTCACTGTTGTGGTCTCTCCCGTTGCAGAGCACAGGCTCAGCGGCCATGGCTCGCGGGCCCAGCCGCTCCACAGCATGTGGGGATCTTCCTGGACTGGGGCACGAACCCGTGTCCCCTACATCAGCAGGTGGACTCTCAACCACTGCACCACCAGGGAAGCCCAGGATTCAGTACTTTTTAAAGCTCCCCAGGTGATTCCATTGTGCAGCCCACTTAGGAATCCACCACTCTACAGAGTTAGTCTAAAATTTGAATATCAAATACTCTTATATAAAGCAGGATAAACTAACTAGGCATCCTAGAAGTACAATACCCTGAAATGTTATCCAGTTAAATACAAAACTATAATTTTAACAATTTGTCTTTTTAAGTCAATCGTACCCAGATTTATTTGACTTTCCGTCTCTTCTTCAGATGTTTCCACAGCAGAAGCAACTACCACTTAAGTTCAGATATTTTTTTTCTCAATATGCTTATGGTGATCCTGAGAGACAAACTAAGTGAGGATGAGAAATCTCATCCCCACTCCACATGGTTAGTCTTTCAAACTAGAAAAATAAAGACTCACTTTTCTTAAATGCTTCAAAACAAAATAATTAAACTGTATCTTTGGGTAAACAACCAATGAAACTCAGTGAGGTATTTCCTTTATTTTTTAATAGTCACAGACTCAGGGTCAATGCTGGAAAGAGCTGCATAGTTCTGACTCTGCTAAATGGCTCGGTGAAATTACACCACAGGAGGGCTAAGCCTTGTGGGAGTTCTGAAGAGCAGCACCTTTTAGCCATTTGGGTTGAGCTGTGGAGTGCTAGCCTTTTTCCTGGAGGTGAACTCTCCCTAATTACATAGCATCACTACAATTTGCCCAGCCTAATTGGAGGAGTTTATCCAAACCTGACTGAGGACACGCAGCAAGCAATAATGATAAAGACAGCTTTAACGGTCCTGAAGGCCTAACATTTCTCCCAAGGAAAATATCAGGGGTGGTGGCTACATTGCTGGGTTTCTAAGAAAAGGGCAACTCTCTCTACCATGAGAGGGATTAAATCTTTAAGGCAGCCATGAAAATAAGAATCAAAAACCTCCTGGTCCACAAATGTTATTCAGTCTCTTTCTCTCCAAAAGACATTCAGATGGTAAAGGGAATGAAATCAACACGGCCGGCCCGCCCCTCCGCAGCTGCCTGGTGCAATACTGACTCATTCCAGATTGAAAGGATAGTTGTAAAACCACTACCATATTTGGCTTCCAGGTGGTGGTGGTATGTTTCCTTCCAAACGTAAAACATATAGGAATACTATTCAGCAATAAAAAGGAAGGAAGAACTCATTCATGTTACAACATGAATGAAACTTAAAAACATTATGCTCAGTAAAATAAGCCACATATTGTATCATTCCATTTATATGAAATATCCATAAAAAACAAATCTTTAGAGACGGGAATTACATTGATGTTGCCTAGGGCTGAGGGCGGGAAAAGGGATTGGCTGCCAATGGCCAGAAGGGATCCTTTTGGGGGTGCTGGAAGTGTCCTAAAATTGGATTGTAGTGATGGCTGCGTAACTCTGTATACTTAATAAAAATCGTGGAAATCACTGAAAAGGGATGGATTTTACGGTATATAAATTATTGGTTATTCTTTAGACCTAACTAAAATCCTATTCTTTGGACTAAATAAAACTTTTAAAAAACGAAATCGTGCCCCCTCTCCTGCGTCTGGGGGTGGTTCCTCAGCTGCCTTGCAGGTCCTGTGTCACTTTACACTCCACGTGAATTCTGCTTTCTCCCGTTTCCTCATGTGAAAATTTACCAGGATGAGAGAGAAAGAGAGGGGTGGAAGAGCATATTACCACATCTGAGATCTGTGCAATCCCAACAGACACCAGGTCTGGGAGTTTGGAAAAGCAGTCATAAATCCTTCCTGATCTAGAAAAGAAGAAAAGGCAAATGTAAAGAAGGGTCCGGGCCACCTCCCAAGCGTGGCCCTACCCATGACGGTAAATGGAGCCCCCGGGGAAAATCCGACCGTGGCAGAAACAAAGTCGGAAGGCTGGATCCCTAAAATCCGAAGAAAAACCAGTCCGCTGATGGGGTTTCTAACAAATACAGGGCATGCGTTTATCCAACCCAGGTTGGCGTGACTTCAGAAGTACGAACTTTGTTTCAACGGGAGCACAGATTTGGGAAGTTTGTTCTGAGGCCGCGTGTACCTGGTAGCTCTCCGGGGCCCCGCGTTCCCGGCGCCGCAGCTCCCGCCGCGGGGACGGTGCGCGGGGAACCACCACTCCCCAGCCCGGGTGAGGCCGGCTCCCTCGGGCAGCCACGCCCGGTCGCCGCACGTCGGGCAACCTCCCCGCGCGCTCCCGCCGCCGCCCTGCACTCGTCCCGGCTCCCCTGACGCCGGGGCGGGCGAGGTCCCCGGCCCTCCCCCGGGCTTTCGCGTCTCCCCCGGGGATGGACGCGGCATCCAGGTGGCCGAGTCCCGCGCCGCGGGGGTGGCGCCTCGGCGTGGCCTCACCCCGGGACGGAGAGGGGGTGAGGGCGGAGCTGGACGGCCGCCGCCCGGTCCCGGGGGACCAGCTCCCAGCCCCCCTCTCCGCGCGCGCCCCCCGCACAGTGCTCATGCGCGCGGCCCAGCCTTTATAGCGGCCGTGGGAGCCGCGCTTTCCGCACTCGGGCGCAGCCGGGCAGATTCGACTCAGGTGCAGAGTCCCCGGCGTCCGGCGCGGGCGTGCTGGTCCCTGACGCCTGTCTGTTCGTGCCTCCCCTTTGTCGCTCCCAGCTTGTCTGTCTGTCTTCAGGGTGCACCCTCCTCCTGGTCCGGGGTTGCACCTCGACTCTGGGTTTGGCTTGATTTGCAGCCGGAGCGTCGCCTCCAGACTGAGAGTGGCACGAGCTCCCGGGCAGCGGCCTCTTCGGTCTCCTCCTCTCCTCGGCCGCCCCTGGGTTTCCGAGGGCTGCGGGATCCCTGAGGGGGCGGGGGGCGGGCGCGGTGTGGTGGGGACGTAGGGGTCTCCGTTCTCGGGGAGCCTCCCTTGCATTCTCCCTCCCTCCCAGGTCCGAGCAGCCCCTAGGCTACCATGTCTGCAGCCTGGATCCCGGTTCTCTGCCTTGGTGGGTACGCGCCCCTCACCGCCCTCTTCCCCTCGCACCAAGCAAGGTGGAGGTGGAGGCTGGAACCAGCCCTCGAGCTGTCCTCTCTTCGCAGGTGTCTGTCTGCTGCTGCTGCTTCCAGAGCCCGCGGGCAGCGAGGGAGCCGGTAAGTTGCGGGTTCCCGGGTCCGGGAGCAGGGCTCTGTCCGGGGGTTGCGAGGGGCTGCGGGCCAGCGCGTAGGAACGCACTCAGATGGAGCCCCTGGGCCTTGGCCGGGGGCTGGAGCTATAAGGGTGCAAAGGTTGGAACTGGCGCACCCCATTCATACCTACAGCCCATCTACTCCGGCTTACCCATTTCTCCCTCGGGAAGGGGCTCCTGGGGTCCGATGGGGACGTTCTTCACAAGGTGCGGAGAAGGAAGCCTCCCCTCATCCACACCCACAACCCCGGAGCTTCCTCTGCCCCCAGCAAGCCGAGCAGCGGCAGCAGAATTGGGGGTGTTCGTTGAGCCCCACTGAGGAGCGCCGTAGTCCTGGGTGTTCCGCGGAGTTTGGGGTCAGGGAGAGGCCTTCAGACTGTCAGAGAGACAGAGAGAGGCTTCGGGAGTGAAAGAGAGGCTTACGTCGTTGTCCCATCTTGTTTGACCCCCTCGCTGTGTTTCCAGGAATGACCCCTATAAAAAAAAATAAATAAAAATAAAGGCAGCATTTACGGGCCCATTTCATATTCGAGAGAGTCTAAAAGGAGTGTGTTCCACACGTAGAAGTCCGAGTAAGGGTGTGTGGTTCGGTGTGTTTTATACAACATAAAAATCAAACTCTTTTTCAAAATCTATCCTTTATTTTTCTTGAAAGGAGAAAGGAAGGTAAGTATTGCAAAGGGCTGTATTCAGTGCCCCCTCACACAAACGCACACTAAAGTCGGTGTTGGCAGCTAAAGGCAGAGCCTCTGGTGCCTCGAAAATGGGAGGAAAATTAAGGCTGTTCGCTAACAGGTATGAAGCTCATAGGTATGAGGCTACTGTTCTTGGTAAGGATTTTAGCTTGCCCAGCAATCTAGAGTGTTTCAGAGCTAAGGAATCAGCATTGTACCTTTCATGGCGTCCTGCCTTCCTTTCCATGGAGGTGTACAGTCCAGGGCTGGGCACAGAGGGCTCTTAGAAGAGAGTCCTTGCAAGAGGCAGGCTTCTCAGAGGGCTCTTAGAAGAAGGTCCTTGCAAGAGGCAGGCTTCTCAGTATGACCAGACAGCACTACTGTCTTGGAAAAAGAAAAAAAAATTTTTTAATGATTAACATCTGTTTCAAAAACGTTTGGAAAACATCTGTTTCAAAAAGGTTTGGATAACCACAATTTCCCGTGTTTGGAAAATGGTATTTAAAAACATTATCCTCAATTTAATAGTCACAGTAAATTGATGAATTAATATGTTGTATTAAGTTATCTTGTTACATGTTGCCAAGGGCTTGTCTCTAACATCTTTTGTAGTAAAAACTATGATTATTAGGTTGACCATGTAAAACTTGAGAGTATTAACAGTGCTTTCTAAAACTGCATTCACTGCCTGATATATCTCTCTGGACAGATCTGGAGCGGAAATAAGCAGGTTCAATTCAGATTAAAATGCTCCATTTTGAACGGACTAACTTCTCTGTTTCCTGTCCTGCAGGAGTTACAGAATTTTCCTTGGGCTGTGTGACCTTGGGCAAAATAACTCCATGGCTTTAATTACTTCAGCTGAAAAATGAATGATTGAGCTAAATGACGTTCTGTAAAGTGAAGCACTTTTTACTGGTTTGCTTAAATTAAAATATAATTTTAATGTGCTGCATTTGAAGAAAACTGATATAAATGGCCCTCAGAAGCAACGGATGACTTAGATTTGTGCATGTTTCTATAAAAATGTTCCTCAGAAGTTCAACCCAGATTTAATATCTTCACCTCAGGCAACTATGTACACAGTTGTAATCAGAGTTGAGGTTCTTATATTTCTAGAATGAATTTAATAAATGGTCAGTGACTAATGTTATTTTCTAATTCTGATATATTTCCAATTATGTATCTCCAAACTGATAAGAACTAAAATTCTCCCATTAGACTTTACAGTGTCTGAGAACTAGATTAAATTGGAAAACTGATTTTTGGCTTGCTAAAATCTGGAATGGTATGGAACAATACTTACATCAATATTCTTAACAAGAAGTGTAGAAATTAGGGAAGTAAAATTTCAATCTCATATTCTAGTTCCCCCACCACCACTTCCCTAAATGTCCTAAGAATGGTTTTTACTTCTCTCCTTTCTCTTCAGTTCCCATCGCTATCACATGCTTTACCAGAGGCCTGGACATCAGGAAAGAAAAAGCAGATGTGCTCTGTCCAGGGGGTTGCCCTCTAGAGGAATTCTCCGTGTTTGGGAACATAGTATATGCTTCTGTATCAAGCATATGTGGTGCCGCCATCCACAGGTAAGCTCCAACATGCCAAGGGGAGAGAAATGCAAGTGTGATTATTTCCCTTTCTCTTTAGCCATCTGGATACCCCCTCCCACCTTTTCTTTCTTTTGGTACCAATTTTGGCCATAGAAGATGGATACATTTTTAAGGTTTTCCTGGATATCCTTGAGTCACCAAGTACATAAGGGAAGCTTTCTGACTAAAGGCAAATTGCATTATTTCTGGATAGCTAGAGTCCTGTGATTCTAAAAACATTCCTAATCATGTACTATATTACTGAGTTTTTACTGTATGACAGCCATTATTTTAACTTCCACGACGACTCTACAGCTGTACAAGGTAGGTACAATTTTACCCCATTTTACAGATGAGGAAACTGAATTCAGAGAGTTGTCAAGTATCTTGCCCAAGGCCACCACTGTTAGCAAGAGCCAGAGCTGGGGCTGAAAGCCCAGGTCTGCCTCCAGAGCCCATATTCATCACCACTCTTCTGTCCTGTGAGAGAATGGCCAGTATGACACTTTTTTAAAAAAAAATGAAGTTCAAGGACATGTAGTTAGGGTATTTTAGAAGACTGTTTGGCACTCTTAACTCTGATCCTCTGAGCTGTAGGGAACAGGAAACTGCAAGTGTGTCCTTATTAATACTTAAGAAGTTTCACAGCACAAAACCATTTACCTAGGTAGATTCTGTACCTGGGTAAGCAAGTTTTTAAAAAGGTTGACAGCATCCTTAGATGGCTTCCCTGCTGAACTATTTTCTTGATTAATCAGAATAATAGGTGCAGTATGGCACTATAAGTCAGTCAAATGCCCCTGAAAAAGTGTGGATAGAGTCTCAGCTGTTATTCTTGTGTTGCAGGGGGGTAATCAGCAACTCAGGGGGACCCGTAAGAATCTATAGCCTACCAGGTCGAGAAAACTATTCCTCAGTAGCTGCCAATGGCATCCAGTCTCAGACGCTTTCCAGATGGTCTGCTTCTTTCACAGTGACAAGTAGGTACAATTAAAGTGTTCTTACTTTTGTGTAAATATTGTCTCCCCAACCCCCCAAAAAGTTTTCTGCTTTTCTCAGCTCAACCTCTTTGACTCTGATGGAAAAACTTGTGATCAAGACTGGAAGGGTCAACTGTGGGTTAGAGTCAGGGGATCCGAAGGGTTAAGGACACACTCAAGCCAAACTTGGGTAAATGGGAGGAAAATTATCTTGCTGTCAGAAGATGGCAATAGAAAATTGAATTGCCTGCAATCAGAATGCCCTGACATTTACCAAATAACCCTAACTCAAAAAAACGGGTGAATGAATGTGAACTCATTTTATGGTGATCTTTTAAAAATACGATACAATAGATGAGAATCCATTTTGGTTCTTTGAAACTAGCATGCAGCAATTACTCTTGCAATTGCCATCACTCTATTACATTTATCATCCTATAGAACCCTAAATTAGATTCATTATGCCTTGATGGTAAGGAAGGAAGAGGAAAAAATAGTCTTCTCTTTATTTTAACAGAAGGCAAAAGTGGTACCCAGGAAGCCACAGGACAAGCAGTGTCCACAGCACGTCCAGCAATAGGTATGAAATATGGAACCTATCTCCTAGTTGCCTGGCACAGCATTAGGAAGTTATAAATAAGTGTTATTGATAAAAGCTTTCCTTTTTTAAAATATTGAAACACAAAGCAAATACCTTTACTGGTATATTGTATAGGGAAACTTTCAATTTTATATTTCAAATTACTTATTCTTCTTTTATTTTCATTGATAAACTCTACTGCTAGACATTCTCTTGAAGTCCTACCATTTCTCCCTGATTTGATAAACTATGCCTAGAAACTGGTCTAAGTAAAAGTACCATGAACTTCTAGTTCCATTTGTCATATGAATAAAAGAAATGAGTGCGTGTCTATTTGAGAAATAGCCAGGGATCTCCCTTTCTAAGACTGTGGCAATTTTAAAGTCAAAGAAATGAAGAACATTAGAATCTAACTCTGAGTTTCCAATCCTACCTCAACTGTGGGTTTGGGATATCAAAGTCCTGGATTGGAGGCATATTAAATATGTAGGTCTACTACAGTCCTGACTTGTTTTTTTGTTGGGGCATTGCTTCCCTAGTCCAGAAAATCATGAGGAAATTATTATTTTTTTAAAGTATTTTCAAGAATGACGCTCCTTATCATGAGCTTTTCCCTTGTGGGTCTCTTTCTATGGAACTGTCTTCCTTTTGCTAATGCCAGGTGCTTTTTTTTTGTTTCAGGTAAACGACTAAAGAAAACACCGGAGAAGAAAACTGGCAATAAGGGTAAGAGTCCGGATATCCATTTGGGAATATAACATTTTCTCTCTCTCCCTCCCTTCTCTTGAAACTGCTAATGGAAAGACTTGTTTGGGTGTTCACAGACTGTAAAGCAGACATTGCATTTCTGATCGATGGAAGTTTTAATATCGGGCAACGCCGATTTAATCTACAGAAGAATTTTGTTGGGAAAGTGGCTCTAATGTTAGGAATTGGAACAGAAGGACCACACGTGGGCCTTGTTCAAGCCAGGTACCAACCTTGTTAAAATGGGAGGAGACTTGAATGATGTCTTGAATGATGAAAAATGATCAGTCCTTTTAGTGGGTACATACATTTCAGTTCAATATAAACAAATTGAGGTGTGGACAGTCTGGATTCCCAAATTATGAAGTCAGAATTTAAGACTGCCTGAGCAGACTGGGTAGGTATAAGTGCTTCCTTTTTGGAATAAAAGGATTTAGAGAATTATATGCTATCTATTTGAGGACCAGAAGATAGGCTAAAAGTCTTGTTGTTCATACAGATTACTTCTGCACATCTGCTCTGCTCAATTCCTAATTTCTCTTCCCTGAAGGAGGAAGCAGTGATGTTTATTTCTCCTATTTGGTCATTATTCTTTTTAGCTCTTTCCATATTCCCTTGATTGGAAATCTGAAGCTTAACCTTTTATTTATTGTATAGTAGTGTTTATTCACGTCTTTTAGGATTATCACATGCTCATTAGAGAAAGCTTGAAAAACATATAAAACACAAAGAAAAAAAATTTCCCAAATATACCCCTCTGAGATAATCAATGTAAAATGTTGTATTTCCTTTCAGTATTTTAAGAAAATATTTGATGGTACATATGTGTGTATTTCTTTTTCAAAAGCTCAGATTATATCAAAAGCTCAGATTATATCAAAATACTGATGCTCACAATACTGAGCATTGTGAGCTCAGTATCACAAATATTCTTCAAAAAATGATGTTTCGTAATGTTCCTTAGCATGATTTATTTAACCATTCTATTGTTTTTTCACAATTACACTGTGCATCCTTATGTCATCCTTGTGCCATCTCTGATAAATTCATTTGGCTAGATTCCCAGAAGTGAGATTGGGTCAAAGGGTTCTGACATTTTTTTGTGTGTGTGTGTGGTACGCGGGCCTCTCACTGTTGTGGCCTCTCCCGTTGCGGAGCACAGGCTCCGGACGCACAGGCTCAGCGGCCATGGCTCACGGACCTAGCCGCTCCGCGGCATGTGGGATCCTCCCGGTCCGGGGCACGAACCCGTGTTCCCTACATCGGCAGGCGGACTCTCAACCACTGCGCCACCAGGGAAGCCCGGGTTCTGACATTTTTAAGGCTTCTGAAATAAAGAGTTAAATTGCTTTCTAGAAAGTTGATTCAGTTTAAACTACTATCAGCTGTGTGTAAGGGTGTCACAAGTAGGATTACAAATATTTATATTTCTATTATCTTGTTTTTTACAATTGGTTCTTAGAATTTTTTTTGGTGTAAGAATCATTAACTTTGTTGATTTATACATAATTTAACCATTGTCCCATATCTTAAAAAAATGAGCTTCTTATTCCATTCATTTGTGATATCAATTTATAACTTTAGACAAATGTTTCTTTGATCCATATGTTAATTCTAACATCTTTTCTACAATGCTTTGATTATTGTAGCTTTATTGTATATTTTATCATCTCATAGGGCAAATTCCCCTCAATATTTTTCTTCTAATATTTTTTCTTTGCTGTTTTTACCTAACTCTTTTTCAAGAGGAAAGCTACACTACTTTGTAGACGCAGACAAAGACTAGCTTCTTTATAAACTTCCTGATTTATGATTTTTCTATTTTAGGAAGAACATTAGAATAGATAAACTATGTCAAGAGTTTATATTTAAGTAGAATAAGAGAATGTCTCATTAAGGATGCAAAAATAAGACTAAATCTCATAAATAATAATTTGGATAGCTGATAAGTGACCATAAAAATGAAAAGGTTATCGACTCATGAAAACTGATTTTGTGACCCAACCATTACACCAAGTATACAGAAATCATGCCACCAGGTATGCAGAAATACAATGAGTGCTATTTCCTTCAGAAATCTTGACTTAGTGGCAATTGATAATGCTAAGATCTTAAAATTTTGCACTGATGAAATTTTGACTTATCTAAAAGTTTTAAACACAAAAATTGTGCTTTAACTGTTTTCACTCAACATGGTCTCTAATGAACACAGAGTAAGTTATAAAAGCTGAAATTCTTTTACTATTAAATATGAAAAATCCCAAATCTATTAAAATACACATAATTGTAAGATTAGCAAATGTCAATATCATTTATCATAAGATAAATTCAATATTATAATACTTTATAATTTGTTTCCTTGTAAGTTTTCTCATTTTAAAAATGTTGGCCTTAGTGTCACTGAAATTGCCTCTTCTGACCAGAGACCTGGGTTAATAGACCCAGACTATTCAGGGCTTCCAAGGTCCCCCACTGGAGCAGACCTAGACTTACCCCCAGCTATGTTCCAACTATCTGGTGCCCATCTCTGCAGATTTCCATTAAGCCCAGTGCCGTGAGCCACCCGGTTTCAGGTGCTTCATATAGTTTAGGAGCCAGACAAACCTGAATTTAAAATGTGGTTATGTTTTGTTGGGTAAATTACCTAGGTGTCCTGGGCCTCCATTTATGTAATAGGGATAATAATTCCTACCTTGTACAGTTATGATGAAATGAGATTATACATGTAGTATGTATTTAGCATATTACCCAGAATACAATAAACCCTCAAGGTAGCAGTTGTTTTTGTTACATTTTTTGAAAGAACCCTAAAAATTCAAGTAAGGATGCAATATACCCTAGTTGGCTGTATGCTGTGGAATTAAGAAACTTAGGTATTGTCCAATTTAAAGACTTTTTTAAAGGTATATAATATTGCTTGTTTGTTTTACATTTCCAATTCTCCCTGGATAACATTTTTTCCCTTTTTTGCCTAGTGAACATCCCAAAATAGAATTTTACTTGAAAAACTTTACATCAGCCAAAGATGTTTTGTTTGCCATAAAGGAAGTAGGTTTCAGAGGGGGTAATACCAATACAGGTAAGTAGACTTCGGCATCTGGGATGTAACACAGAGAGGGTTATGAATGATGAGACATGTAAGACAGTATTATGCTATTTTATATAAGGAGAAGTGAAACTCTTCTTCCTGGCACTGATCTTGGTTAGGTCTGCACTTGATATCTGAGATATTTAATTTATAATGGAAAATGTACCAAAGGGTTTATTGGTATTGCTCATTTTAAAAAATATAAGACGTTGTGACTTATAATCCTCAGGTAGGGCAGATGTCACTTTAGAGAAGTACCTGTTTAGAATATTTAAAAGAAGCAAAGATCAACGGACTCATCTAATGAATGCAGATGTGACAGAAAGAACTAAAATAGGGTGCTGGACCTTCTGAGGGGAGACTTCTTGTTCTGAGCCTGTAGAGGTACTCGTCAGTCACTAAGGGGCTAGACAGAGAGCACAAGTACAGAAGTGGGAGTCAGGTTTATGTTTCTGACTGGTGATTGATGTAAGGAAAGGAAATGTAACGCTCTGGGAGGTAGGTGATGGAAGAAATGTGGGTTGTGAAGACAAAAAATAGGCATGATGGATAATTAAACTTTCCCATCTGATGCACGTGTTAAAGAACTGAGTTCTATATAAGTTAAATTCTTAAACTTGGAGGCATCAAGTTTGTACAGGGAAATAGAAGTGTCATTTTAAGCAGTGGTGCCGTTCCAGTTTGCTTCTTTTTCAAACCTAGGAAAAGCCTTGAAGCACACCGCCCAGAAATTCTTCACAGCAGACACTGGAGCGAGAAAAGGGATTCCCAAAGTGGTGGTGGTATTCATTGATGGCTGGCCTTCTGATGACATTGAGGAAGCAGGCATTGTGGCCAGAGAGTTTGGTGTCAATGTATTTATAGTTTCTGTGGCTAAGCCTATCCCTGAGGAACTGGGAATGGTTCAGGATGTTGCATTTGTTGACAAGGTAAGGAGTTGAGAGTGTCTTCTGTTATAGTAGTGATTCAGTTTGGGACCTCTAGGCGTAGTGCTGACTGGACCATATCTGGATTAACTTTGAAGATTCAAGATTTAATGTTTTCATAATTTTAAAGAAACAACTTTTGATTCCTTTGGTTATTTTTTATGTGTCTCTCCCATTAGGCTGTCTGTCGGAGTAATGGCTTCTTCTCTTACTACATGCCCAATTGGTTTGGCACCACAAAATACGTAAAACCTCTGGTACAGAAGCTCTGCACTCATGAGCAAATGGTGTGCAGCAAGACTTGTTATAACTCAGTGAACATTGCCTTTCTAATTGATGGCTCCAGTAGTGTTGGAGAAAGTAATTTCCGCCTCATTCTTGAATTTGTTTCCAACATAGCTAAGATTTTTGAAATCTCAGACATTGGTGCCAAGATAGCTGCCGTACAGTTCACCTACGATCAGCGCACAGAATTCAGTTTCACTGACTATAGCACCAAAGAGAATGTCCTAGCCGTTATCAGAAGCATCCGCTATATGAGTGGTGGGACAGCTACTGGTGATGCCATTTCCTTTACTGTTAGAAATGTGTTTGGTCCCATGAGGGACAGCCCCAACAAGAACTTCCTGGTAATTGTCACAGATGGGCAGTCCTATGACGATGTTCGAGGGCCTGCTGCTGCTGCACATGATGCAGGTAAGGTCCTTGTCCTTTGTCTGGGAAGGGAACTGGGGAGAGGTTCAGTGAATTTTAGGAGTAAATATAAACTTAAGTGTTTGTTTGATTGAACAAACATCTACAGGATGGCAGTCATTGTTCTAAGAGTTTTACCCAGTATTAACTGATTTAACTGTCAAAGCAGCCCTACTAAATCTTATTCTACAGATAAGGAAACAAACTTTCCCAAATCACACACCTAGTAAGTGGTGAGGCCAGTATTAAAATCCAGGCAGGGATCTCCCTGGTAGGCCAGTGGTTAAGGCTCTGCACTTCCACTGCAGGGAGTGTGGGTTCGATCCCTGGTTGGGGAGCTAAGATCCCCCATGCTGTGTGATGTGGCCAAAAAAGTAAAAAAATAAATATTTTGTAATCCTCTAAAAAAACCCAAAACAAAACCCAGGTAAGTGTGGCTGAATCCTTACCTAACCACTGCATTTTGGGGAGAATTGCGATGAGAGCTATGTCATATGTCAAGGAAATGTTACAGGTGTTCATGTTTGGCTCAAACTTGGAAAATATAACCCCTCAATTACAGTTTATCATAACTTACTATGAATCTGCTATTTGATAATTTATCCTTTTTTTTAGTAGTTTTCAGTCTGCCATGAGTTTTCTAAGATCACCAATTAAGACTTTAACCCTATTCCACTTAGATTTCCTTTTCAGTGTCTTTTATCCCCCTTGAGATAATGAAACACTTATAAAAGGGTATAAAAAGGTTCTTTCTCTTACCCCAACCTTAATATTACCTTTGGTAAAGGCCATTAGTTCCTGAAGACATTAGCATGTGTGTTGCTGAGATCAACAGGCCAAGAAAAAGCGGAGGTTCCCTTTCCTGGGATAAAAACGGAGTGATTGGGAGTCCAATAATATGTATATATATATATACGTATATATAATATATATATACGTATATATATATACATATATATACATATGTGTATATATATATATATATATATATTTTGCGGTACGCGGGCTTCTCACTGCTGTGGCCTCTCCCATGGCGGAGCACAGGCTCCGGACGCGCAGGCTCAGCGGCCATGGCCCACGGGCCCAGCCGCTCAGTGGCATGTGGGATGCTCCCGGACCGGGGCACGAACCCGTGTCCTCTGCATCGGCAGGCGGACTCCCAACCACTGCGCCACCAGGGAAGCCCCCAATAATATTTAAAAAAACAGAAATGCTAACGGGAGGGGGAGAATGAAGAGCCTTACATTTTTCTATACTCCTCTGTACTTCCTTTTCCCTATTTAATTCCTAATGACTTTTGCTTTTATACATTTATTAGCACCTCTGCTAGTGCACTTGTGTACTTTTATAGGTATTGATGGAATACTGTTTTTATTAAGTAGAATAGAGAATGGATACCTGCAATTTAAGCTATATGTACAATGGCTTATTTTTATACATCTGTCTTAATGTATTCTTCAACTAACTTACGTTGAAGACCTTTTTTTTTGCTATCATACTCCTTAAAAGTGTAGCTTACTGAATTTGTGGTTAACAGGATTGGATTCAGGCTACATAAAGTGAACTAAATAAATTCAAATATATTCTCCCTATGTGATTAATTGAACTTCAGGAGGTTGGGCCGCACTATTTTCATGAAAGTTATCCTTTAGTGATAGCAAAGTGAAAGTTAGCAAAAGCCAGAAGATAGGATAGGTGTTCAGGGCTAGGGCACAGCTGTTTTGGTTTTTTAACTGTAATTATATACTGGGCCTGAGCTTGACAATCTGAGCTTGAATGTAGAATTATAAGTGAAGAAAACTGAAGGGGAGAAAGTTTTTTGACTTCTTTCGCCAGGGAGAGGGGAGGATTAGCTGGTGATGATAAATCAGTAATTGTTTCAAGCAGCTTTTACATCATCGAAACCTGCTTTATTTATGTCTTAAGTATTCACAACTCTGATCATTGTATACCACTAGAAGGGTGATGAAGCTTTGGATAGAAGGGAGTAACTATTTCAGAAACTCTCAAAATTTTATGCGGGATTTCCTCCAGTACATAGATGGTAGTCTACACTTCATAGACATTTTTTGGCGGTTTTTGTTACTTTATTTCGGCTGCGCTGTGCAGCATGCAGGATCTTAGTTCCCCAACCAGAAATCAAACCTGTGCCCCCTACAGTGGAAGCATGGAGTCTTAACCACTGGACTGCCAGGAAAGTCCCTGGCTGTTTTCATCATCAGAAAACTTTCGCTTTGGGATTAAAGACTGTCAATTTTTTTTTAAAAAATAACTTTATTTTTGGCCACACTGGGTCTTCACTGCTGTTTGCGGGCTTTGTTTAGTTGCTGCGAGTGGGGTCTACTCTATGCTAGAGTGCGTGGGCTTCTCATTGCAGTGGCTTCTCTTGTTGCGGAGCATGGGCTCTAGGCACGTGGGCCTCAGCAGTTGTGGCTCGCGGGTTCTAGAGCACAAGCTGAGTAGTTGTGGCACACAGGCTTAGTTGCTCCGGGGCATGTGGGATCTTCCCGACCAGGGCTTGAACCAGTGTTCCCTGCATTGGCAGGCAGATTCCTAACTACTGCGCCACCAGAGAAGTCCCTGTCAATTTCTTACTATTGGCCAGTTTGCTAATGCAACACATACTGAAATGGGAGAAACAATTATCACTCACAGAGGACTTGTCACCGTTCCCCAGACAAGGCAAGAGCCTTAGAAAACTTTCATCATTTATATATCCCATCTTCTGTGTCATTCTTCCTTGCTCTATTATACTGGCTATGACTCCAGTATAACAATTAATTGTGATGATAGCAGGTTGTCCTTCCTCATGCCAAACTCTGAGTAGTTTTCACCATTTCGCTAAGTATGTTTGCTGTAGGGTTTGTTCTTGTCTTTAGATATTATCAGGTTAAGAAAGCTTCCTTCTCTTTCTAGCTTACTGTGTACTATCATGAATGGATGTTGAACTTTATCAAATTATTTTTTTCTTTCAGCGATCATATGACTTATCTCTGTTAAGGTGGTAAACTGCACTGATGGCAAAACCTGTGGTTTTGACCCAACTGTTTAGCCATTCTCATCACGATTACTGCTAAAACCAGCCCAACAATTTGGTACAGGGGATTTAGTTCTTCAGGCATTACAAGGCAGTTTTGTCTGCAACTATGTACTAATGGGTGAAAAATATATACACGTAATTTTATACATAAGCTGGAACTTGGTTTTAATTGACTTAAAAATACTTCTATTGTAGGTATCACCATCTTCTCTGTTGGTGTGGCTTGGGCACCTCTGGATGACCTGAAAGATATGGCCTCTAAACCAAAGGAGTCGCATGTTTTCTTCACAAGAGAGTTCACAGGATTAGAACCAATTGTTTCTGATGTCATCAGAGGCATCTGTAGAGATTTCTTAGAATCCCAGCAATAATGGTGACATTTTGACAACTGAAAGAAAAAGTGCAAGGGGATGTATAAGTTGTTTTTAGTAATACTGAAATACTATATAGCATACTAAGATCAGACACAAAACTATTATACTAAAGATGGCAAAAATGTAAGCAAGTAAGCATTCATTTAAAGCTGCCTTCTAATTACAGTTCAGACTCCATTGTTCAAAATACTCTGCTGAGGCTTCATAATCACGAACCTTAGAAACTCAGGAAAGAGGAGATACCGTAGATTATAATTTTAAGAGTTCTATTTTAACATGCATATTAAATGTATAGATATGCAAATTCTATAGTTCAATAAAAGCAGCTGATATTTAGACCAAAAGCAACATTCCTTCTCTACTTCTGTATTACACATATAAGGAAAATGAAAGAGAAACACATATAAGGAAAACGAGAAACAAACAGAAAACAGCTCAACTTAGTTCAAATATGTATTGACCCAAGTAGATGTTGTCTTAAAACCAGTCAACAACCTGGTTTTAAGATCTTAACATACTAAAAGTTACTTAACATACTAAAAGTTATAATTACAGACGAAATGGAAGCGATTTAGGTATCAAGCCTCTTTTGTAGTGTACTTTCATAATAACAACAAATATCACACTGAACAAGACTGAAGAATTGCCTGGTATTTTTCTATTTATAGCCTTAATTTTATATGTGTATTGATGTATTTGGCTTATACTCTAAAAGTCAACCATGTATTGAAAAAAATATTAAGTTGGTAAATTTTTACTTACACTTATAAGTGTTTACTTATAAACACTTAGCTTTAAAGAAAAGCACACCTTTCAAAGAGGAGAACTGCAGGGAAGAATATTCTACTTTGACTATTTAAGCAATAAAACTGCTAGTGACTATTATTCTAAGGTCCCTTACTTATTATTCCAAGTGCCTCCCCCTAGGGCATGGTAAAAATTCTATTGACACATTAACCACTTCGTGTTGAAAGACCGAGTTGTTTTCTTAAAATCATGCAATAAGATTAAATATATTTATTTTCTGTTCCAATTACTTATTGAATGCCTACTGTTTTAGGCATTATGCACAGCCAGTACCAGGTTAAACAGTTGATTACTTGGTTCAACAAAGTTCTTTTGTAATTAATAGTATTTTTACTTAAACATCCTTGTGAAGTTGGTTCCTAAGAAAAGTGATCAAAACTCCCTTTATGTAACTATCAATCATTACCTCACCAAGAACTCTCCTCTCCGACGGAAGTGCTGTCATATCTTATCCTGCCTGTCTTCTCTAAGGACAGGATCTATCCTCTCATTCATCTGCACACTCTCATTTCCCATCACACATACACTGATCCTATCTGAAATGGTTTACAACCAGTTGACCTGAAAAAGGTGTTAACTGGTTGGAAAATTTATACTCCAACAAATTTTTTGAGTTTAACAATTTTACAGCTTGTGTAAAAGCTTACGTATCAGAGAGCAGAACCGAAATTGCCTTTGACACTACATAAAAATTTGACTAAAGAGAATATGGGAAGTCATGACTCCCCTGACCGCCACTGCCCCCACCCTTTATAAAGCTACAAATATGACCGATTCATGTAACGAGGAGAATTTTAACAACACAAACGGGTTTAACATGTTTTTTTCCCAATAAATAGACAACTTTCAGCTGAGAATACCACTCCTTAAAAAATTAAATGAAAACCCAGCCTCTAGTCATTAGCTCTTTAAAAAATTTTATAAAGAACAAAGTTTTGAGGTAACCAGGGAAGCTAATATTTTGACTTAAAGAGCAGCAAGAGAGTAGAAGTGAACACTTTATATTTAAGTTACTGTTAATTATTTTTTAAAACTAAACATAATCAAGATAGAGTTAACAGCTAAAAATAGAGTAAAAGGATTTTTTAAAAGATATAATTCAACTTTGCAAGCATGCCTAAATTTGTTATGCTAGCCTATTTATAAGCCTTAATGCATTAAATGAGATGTTGGTCTTCAGTGGATAACTTACTTTGAAATATGGAAAAAGTACATGAATAAATATGAAAAGAGCAGAATATGATTAAATATTGGGAAAGTCGACATATTAAAAAGTTTGTATATAAAAATACTCAAACTTTATGTATAAAGCACCATTTAATAGTCAAATGAATCTACATAATTTCCCATTAAGTCACAAATGGAAGCACACAAATAAGATATTCTTTTTGCATCCTTTTAGTCTCTTCCAAATGTTTAATATTGTAGAGAAAATACAACCAAAGTAGATAAAAATAAACATATATACTATTTTTATTCATTTCAGTTTTAATACATTTCAAAAAAGATGAATGTTTATGCATTGCAATGATGATAATCACACTTCAGTTCAACAGTAATGCATTGGCTTGGAACAGCTGCCAGAAACAATACTAGCTTTGGAAAGCTTGTTTCTAAATTATTTAAAAAAAAGAAAGAAGGAAGAGAAAATGCCTCTTTAATTTGTTCACTAAGTTGAATGTTCAATTCAGAAAACCAGAAAAACAATACTTTAAGAAAATTTCTGAAAACTTTTAGTGTTTCACCAGCAATGACTAAAATTGACATTTCGATTTTTATGGTAGGTGACAGAATTTCTCAATGTACATACAATGTAATTTTCTTTTTTTTTGAAGTAGGCATTCAAATAGAATTTTGTCACGTTAAGTTTTCTAATGTTACCTTCTAATTGCATTTGCAATTCCCTTCAAAGAAAAAGGATTATTACCTTGTTGAAGGAAAAGTTTGAAGATATTAATACTTAACATTTATGAGGATAACTTTTAATTAATGAACAATGCAATGTTTATTCTCTGCTGAACTTTTCTGTGGGAAACAGGTTTGGCTAGATAGGAAAGACAACACTATTAATTGAAATTCAGATTTAATAAAGTAATAGGGTATCTTAAGGAAATGATTTAAAACTGCATATCTGCTGGTTTTGTTTTTTTGTTTTTTGGTTATTTTGAATTATCTAACTTACTTCAATAGAAGATTTTTAAATCCCCAAATTGGGTGAAATACTTAGAAAGGCATTCTTAACAGTATTAACTGTTCTAATCTTATTAGAATATCAATAAACAGTATAAAGTTTAAAAGAACAGCATAAAAATGAAGGACTCACTGAGAAATCATCTCCATTTCCTACTTTAATGGAGAGTAAAGTATTGCACTTTATTATTCAACACAAAATAATGTAGCCAACAGTAACATACAGGTACACAATTTAATATTTATTATATGCATTTTATATACATTATTTTTCAACAGCTGTACGTTCGCTATGTGGTACAATCTTAAAAATTTGCTGATTCATAGTTTGTAAAACAAAAACCTTACAAAACTCATCAAAACTCGCAAACTGATCAGAAAAGTTTTTTGGAAGACTAGAAAAAATACTTTATTGTCTTAATCATGCATTACACAAACAAAATCTTTAGTTACACCATAAAATTAAGCACATCTGAAAAAATAAAACAGGGATAACTAGTCCAAACACAGCAGATTTCTGTATCCTGATTCAACTATTTTTGTATCCTATTTGTAATGCAAATAAAATTTTACTCCAAATATTTTAAAACAAGATAGTTTTCTCTGGAATCATGGTAAACCAAGATATGTAACTGGGGGGAGTCACCTTGGTTTGTAACTTAAACTATAAAATACTCCATTTTTAGTCTATTTTAGACTATTCAAAGAGTTCCAAAATAGATATACAGGTTCCTTTAGCACATTAATAAAAGGATATAAAGACCAACAAAAAGTGAAATAAATAATAGGCTATTAGCAAGATGGATAATCCTTGATAAATAAACTTGTAAATACAGTAAGATGTACAAAATATCACATAGTGATAGGATGCCAAGATTAGTTTTTTTTTTTCTTTTTTAAGAGTTCATTTGGAGTACTAAACCCCACCGTTTCATTTTAATACACTTAATAGTCCTTGGTTTAAGAAGACAGTTATGTGATGTTGAAGGTGATTTAGCATCTTTATGGAAAGACTTAGCTGAGCTGTACTACGCAAAAGAAGGAAAGAGTGTGCTTACACGGCAGCGGGTCAGTGAGATTTCTGTGTTTCAGGGTTGTATAATGCAGAAAAACGTCAATACAATCTTGAGCACTGTTGTGACAGGCTAAATATATAAAAAGACTTATAAAAACTAGAATTTTATCCAAACATTTTGTGCAACTAATGCTAAAATATTTTAAGTTAAATTTTCTTTTTTATTTTTTTTAAAGCAAAATAAGTTTAAAAGGGTATCTGTGGCATTCAACTGATAAACAGAAGATCACTAAGAGATGAAAAAAAGCTACTCTTGGAGCTCACTTCCCCCCAACAAGAGCACCACATTCCTAACCCTAAGGCAGCACACAGAGTCCAAAATAAAAGTCTTTTTGTAAGATCAGACTCCACACTGGCTTGAAGATACCTAAAAGACAGACATACGCTCAGTTCATATCCAGTACAGGCCACAAATAATGGAGTCCTTTTTTTGTCCCATGAAATACAGTAATTACAATTAAATTAATGAGCCTGATGTTAAGATGTGATTTCCACCAATTTATGCCTGCCCCAAATATAGCCTTCATCAGGCAGATCACATGTAGTGTCATATCAGTAATATTTTTGATGGCAGTGATGCAGACCCTCTGTGTCAAAGCGAATCTGTTGTTATGATGAGTTTTTGTTGATTCACACAAATACTTTGGCAAGGGCATCAGCCCCCGCACTAGCAATATATGCTTTTGATGGATGGAAAGCAACATCATAAATTGATTCATCTAATTTTTTCCTATGTGCTGTTATTTCTTGCACACATGTCTTGCTGTCCAAATTCCACAATCTAATAGAACAGTCATGGCCTGTAAAAGAATAAATGAAAAATGTTACTGAGTAACAGTTCTATTATACAATTTGTGGGCAGTACAGGAAGTTCAGACTTACTTCCAGACATCAAGTAGATTCCATTAGGATCTACTGCTAGACTTGTAACAGCATCCAAATGAGCTACCATAGAATGGATCATTTTACCTAAATAAAACATAACAGAGAAGATTAAGTTTTTAAATAGTTACTAACTTGAGCGATCAGAAACCAAAATACAATACCGACATAAAATTTCACCACAGCAATATTTTTTATTGTGATAAAATACATTTAACACAAAATTTACCATTTTAAACATTTAAGAGGGTACAATTCAGTGGCTTTTAGAACATTCATAATAATGTGCAAATCACCATTATCTAGTTCAGAACATTTTCACCTCTGCAAAAGGAAACCCTGTACCCACTAAGCAGTCACTCCCCATTCCTCCCCAAGTCCCCGGTAACCACTAATCTGCTTTCTCTATGGACTGGCCTATTCTGAATGCTTCATACAAATGAAATCATACAATAACACGTGGCATTTTGTGTCTGCCTTCTGTCACTTAGTATAATGTTTTCAAGGTTCATCCACTATAATAATATTCTAAAGACAATTTTAATTCTAATGCAGAAGTTTCCCAGCAACTCCTAAAGACATCTGTGTGATATGAATCTGACAGTATATGATAGTGAAAACCATAATGACTATAGGGTTGCATCAAAAGCTTAAGATTGGGCTTCCCTGGTGGCGCAGTGGTTGAGAGTCCGCCTGCTGATGCAGGGGACATGGGTTCGTGCCCTGGTCTGGGAGGATCCCACATGCCGCGGAGCGGCTGGGCCCGTGAGCCATGGCTGCTGAGCCTGTGCATCTGAAGCCTGCGCGTCCGGAGCCTGTGCTCCACAACGGGAGAGGCCACAGCAGTGAGAGGCCCGCATACCGCAAAAAAAAAAGCTTAAGATCATGTATCATGTAAAGGGGAATTAAAATGCAAATAGAATCCTTCTCATTCAGAGATGTAAAAATTATTGTATATACAGGGTTAATGATAAATAAATCACCAGGGAATATATTCCTTTCTAAAGATTCTAGTAGCAACATTTATCTTCTGAAATGTCAATCATTTAATACATTAGAAACAAGAAAGGGGAGAAGGGTGGGAGTACATCACAGAAATTACTCTGGATTTCCCCAGATAGTAGCAAAAGCACTATTCTGGAAAACATAATTTAGTGAATATCTTCATTAAGATTTGGCAAGCAAATGGATTCAACAGTGAATTGAAATTAAAAAACAAGTTGTGAATACAAAGTTGCGTTGCACAAATACAAGGGCATCAGCCTCTGCATTGGCAATACATGTTCTGATGGTTGGAAAGCAAAATCATAAATTGATTCATCCAAGAAAGGAATAAAACAGCAAGTACCACTAACTTAAAAAATTTCCTCCCCTTTCATTCAGCAATGAATATTTATTACTCAAATGCCTGGGCTTCTCCTAATGAGAGATGGAGGTCTTTCTCCAGAATTCTATTTACAGTCGTTTGCCATGCTCCTTGTCCCCTGATGACATTCCACACTGAGACTTGAAATAGACCTACTTTTGTTATTTGCCATGGGGCTATAGCCCTTAACCTGAATACAAAACCACAACATAATCAAATGTGCAAAAAGTTACTCTGAAAAACGTAAGTCTGCCATTTTCTGGCAATACTAAACAATTATCAATTAAGGACAAAATTAGTCTCCTGTCATTTCAACCACATTTGTCTGTTTTTCATCAATACTAAGATTAACAGTAATTTTAACGACTTTTCTCTACTATCCTGAGAAACAGAAAAATCATTCAACATACTATTAGTCCAACATAATTCACCTATCAGTTCTAGAATCCATTCCTCTGAATAGTCCTATTAAAAAAAAAAACCCAGAGTATGAAATGGCTGGCCTCAAAACATTAGGGGGTTAACTACTAAGCATCATCAGCTTCCCTTAAAATATCAGCTCTGTGATGGTGACTCTTAATTCATAGATCTCGTTCTGATTTCTCTCCTGAGAATGATCCTACATCTCCTATATTTAACATGTCTTAAACCAAAGAATTCTTTCAACCAAATAGGAGATTTACCCATTTCTTTAAGGGTGCTATAATTTTCCAAGTTTAACTTCAGCTTTCCTGCCTGTGCACTAAACTAACCCTCACTATGATATGTAGTCAGTTTAGAATCAACCTTCCTCTACATAGTCATGAAGTCACTTCAGAATGTGAGTGACCTTCAGATTGGACCATTTACAGAGAGGTGCAATGCTGAACCAAGCTGGATGCTGGGTTTCTACTAGTGACCACAGAAGTCACAAAGCTTCTGACCCCTCCCAACAACTAGGACCCCTCCTTCAGCAGCATATACATGCAGCTTCTCACATTTAACCAAATTTACCTTTGCCCCATGGCTCTGCTACCACCCTTCTTCCCCCACCAAGATTAATTCTTTCTTCCTATAACTGAGGAAACAGAGGACACATGCAGTCACCAGTTCTCTCTTCCCCGGCACCTTAAGCTCTTTGACTTAAGATAATCTTATTATTTGGGATAATCTATGAAATGGAGAAGAAACAGACTAATAAAAAAAATAGTGGACTCTGGAAGCAAACTGCATGGGGGTTTGAATCCCAAACCTGTAATTTTCTCTGTTTTGTAACACTGAACAAATAACTTCTTTTGATCCTTTATTTCAACTATAAAATGAAGATAATAGTGCTATATCTACCTTACGGAGCTATTAGAAGAGCAAATATGTTAGTATATGTAAATCAAATGAAACAGTGTTTCACTTACAGAAAGCAATATACCGCTTGTCTGTAAGATTTAAGAGGACAAGATATTTTATTTTTGTTCACCAAGCATGGAGAAGTGTGCTGAGGATATGGCAGATACTCATAATAAACTTTGCTGAATGAATGAGTCCATAAGCAATTCAGACCCTCTTCTTCCAAGTCCTCCACATCCCTCACTTGTACTACACCTTCTCCCAGATTCACCCACTAGCCAAGTCTCTTGAGCACAGCACATATGCAATTCCTATTTGTCCCTCTACCAAAATTTTAAAAATCATGAGCCCTGAAGATCTCTCTGGAACAAACAGTACAAATTGAAAGTTTTAAATTCTCTAAAGTCAAGGGTCTACCATATAGTGTGACTTGAATACTCTTTCTAAACCAATATTGCAAACCCCTGCTCAAATATTCAAGTGGTTTTCATAGTGCATAGTGTAAACAAAGATCCATTATTCTTAGCCTGGCTCTGAAAAGTTCACCTCAATAGTTTCTGCTTTCCTTTTCCAAACTTACGTCTCTGGTTTTGCCTATAAGAAACTTCTGTTCCAGCCCAAGTTCCCACTGCTGTGCCTCTACTCAAAATATACCCTTATATGGAATTTCCTATTTTCTTCACTTAAAAACAAACAAACAAACACCTTACCATTCTTTCAAGGAAACACTCAAACCTTCACTCTATGAAGACTCCTTTATCCTACTGCATTACGCATTGAGTGTGTGCATGTATGAGCGTGTGCACACCCACACACACTATTTTCCCCAGACAATAAGCCCTCAGAAAGCAGAAACATCTTACACGATAGTAGCCAGTGCAGTGCGAAATACTAAATATACTTTTATTGTTAAAATCTAAATACTTACTGAGTCCATTCATACTATCAATTTCTATGTTTCAGATAAAAAAAAAATTCAAGGGCTTCCCTGGTGGCACAGTGGTTAAGAATCTGCCTGCCAATGCAGGGGACATGGGTTTGAGCCCTGGTCTGGGAAGATCCCATGTGCCACGGAGCAACTAAGCCCGTGCGCCACAACTACTGAGCCTGCGCTCTAGAGTCCACGAGCCACAACTGCTGAACCTGCGTGCCACAACTACTGAAGCCTGTGCGCCCTAGAGCCCGTGCTCTGCAACAACAGAAGCCACCGCGATGAGAAGCCCACGCACCGCAACAAAGAGTAGCCCCCGCTTGCCGCAACTAGAGAAAGCCCGCGCAGCAACAAAGACCCAACACAGCAATAAATAAATAAATAAATTTATTTTTTAAAAAATTTCAAGAAATTTACTATTAATTTGATAGAATAATACCCTACTATTAACAACTTAGCTAACCATCAACACCAGTTATCGGGATATCCTAGTTTATTACATTTAAATAAATTACCACTTTTCAAAAAAGACTTTAAAACAATATATCTCAACTCAATTTACAGTTTAATTTAACTCAAGTGTTGTATGTGTGTGTATCTGTGTGTATGAGAGACAGAAAATGAGAGAGAGAGATTTTCCATTGTTTAGAGCCTGTTGCTTCAATTATCTTCACATTACAAATAAGGTACTAGCTGGTTAACACCAAGAATTAATTGGTAGAATTTGTAAACAATTTAAAAGGCTATAGGCTCCTTATTTCTGATTTCTGCCACTAAAACAGCTCTAGAGACTCACTTTTTGCTTTTAATATAACTACTAAAATTCCTGAACCTCCCCTTACAAATATAAATCTTCAATAATTAATGAAAGGAATCTTTTTAGAAATACAGTAAAGGAAATTATCTCTTTGTTCTTGCAGCAGTGGAAGATGTTTAGGCTTCATAAAAATGTTTAAAGAATTGATTTGATAAGGTGTTAACTGAGAACATTCACATGAATATGAATCTTCTTTCCTGTGCAATATATAGACCTGTGAATATCCATTCTCTTCTCAACTTGTCCTACTGAGTTAAAAGGAACCTCTGTCCATGAAGTGTTATTTGAGCAAAGATATTTATGTAAGACTGTAAAGACTAAAAATTATGACCATGTCCTATACAACCTTCAAAGAGAAATCTTAGTTCTAATTTGCTGTCTTGCTTGATAATTTGTTGTCCTGCAAAAATGTTGCAATTAACATTTAAGTTTCTTATTTGAAGTACTTCAATATCCCTCTAATCATTTTAGCTCCTCAAAGAAGCCTCTCTTAGCTATCAGACTTTTCCTGAAAGAGAGCAAACAGTACTTTATGTAGTATTCTAGGTAATGACAGATGAGACAGAGGCCCTTAAACAAACAATTCTATGGCCAAATTAAAATTTGATTTGACTTCTATATAATTGGTATGTTTTCCTTACAACAAGAAATAGAGGAGGGCTTCCCTGGTGGCGCAGTGGCTGAGAGTCTGCCTGCCAATGCAGGGGACACGGGTTCGTGCCCCGGTCCGGGAAGATCCCACATGCCGTGGAGTGGCTGGGCCCGTGAGCCTGTGCGTCCGGAGCCTGTGCTCCGCAATGGGAGAGGCCACAACAGTGAGAGGCCCGCGTACCGCAAAAAAATAAATTGATTAATTAAAAAAAAAAAAAAAGAAATAGAGGAAAGATGACAATAAACAATTGACACTGTATCATCATTTCATCCACTGAGAAATAATTTTAAGGACATATCTGAAATGCCAAATACTAGAAAGAGATCTTTTCTGCTATACTAATTCACAACAGAATATAAAGAAAAAAAATTCAAATGAAAGGGTTTATAACTGTCATGAAATGAAGAAATCATAAGAGGTAAGCAAGGTATTATATATACTTAAGGATAAAAATTAACATATTATAAGTGTGCTACATTAAGTAAAGCAAAAATTTGAGTTAAATCAGTTTAACTTGGCAATTTTGAAGCCAAGAAGTCAATATCTTATATAGAAAATAAGATAACCTACTTACCCGTTTTATTGTCAAAAAATTTGATGTGTCTATCTTCATGAGCAGTTATTGTAACAGGAAGTGTGGGATGACTTACTACTCTATTAATGTGATTACTGGATTGTAAACCTGAAAAATAAAGAATAATAATACACCAAAATTCAAACCATCAATGTAATGTGAAATCTAAAAAAAGTACAAACAAGACAATATAAAATAAAAACAGGTTCACAGACACAGAAAAGAAATAGGTGGTTACCAGAGGGGAGGGGAGGGAGTGGCAGGGGAAGAGGTAAAGGGGATTATGAGGGAGAAACCTCCAGTTATAAAATAAATAAGCCATGGTGATGTAATATACAGCATAAGGAATATGGTCGATAATATTTCAATAAATTTGTACGAGGAAAGATGGTTATTAGATTTATTGTGGTGATCATTTCATAATGTATGCAAATGTCAAATAATATGTAGTACACCTGACTTAATACTGTCCGTCAACTATATTTCAATTAAAAAAAAAAAACAAATACTTCAATCAGAAGTTAAATAATGGCCTTTTTAGTCTTACCAAAAAATAAGAATCACTAACAACTAAAGCTTTTATACATAAAACAAAAAGTCTAAGAAGTAGAACTAGAGCTCTAGAGAGATACAATTTCTTACAATATGTGTAAGCTAGCATGCCCTATAATATAAATGGATAGTACTAGGCTCAAGTTTAGAAAAAAGTTAGAAGTATTTTATTATTTTATTTATTGTTTTTTTTTGCGGTACGCAGGCCTCTCACTGTTGTGGCCTCTGCCGCTGCGGAGCACAGGATCCGGACACGCAGGCTCAGCGGCCATGGCTCATGGGCCCAGCCGCTCTGCGGCATGTGGGATCTTCCCGGACCGGGGCACGAACCAGTGTCCCCTGCATTGGCAGGCGGACTCTCAACCACTGCACCACCAGGGAAGCCCCAAAGTTTGAAGTATTTTAATTTAGACTGTCAATATAGGTGGTTTAGAATTTTTAAAAGACCCACAAATCATTGCTTTTAATAAATAGCCCATAAAAGAACTGGAGGCAATTAATAAAGAAAAAAATTCATAAGTGATAATTAGATGTTTGTAAGAACCACCCACATCCCACCCACACTGACAAAAAAACAGAGAACTGGAATTAATGTTCTTAGGAATGAGATCTTTTCTTTACTACCAAGTTCTTAATTTTTGATTAGATTAGTGATGAGGAAAAAAAAAGAGAGAGATCAAAACAAATGGGAAGGGACTTCCCTGGTGGTCCAGTGGTTAAGAATCCGCCTCCCAATGCAGGGGACATGGGTTCGATCCCTGGTCAGGGAACTAAGATACCACATGCCGTGAGGCAACTAAGCCTGCGTGCTGCAAGGAAGAGCCTGTGCGCTGCAATGAAAGAGCCCACGTGCCACAACTAAGACCCGAGGCAGCCAAATAGATAAATTATTAAAAAAAAAAAAAGGGAAAATATTGTCAACATTTATTAGACTAAGTAAATCAATTATTCTACATGTATACAAGAACTCTTAACTGAACTTAAACACATTGAAAAAAAATGTATGTAAGAGGAAGAAGGGGACTTGGGTTGAAAAGACACTTTGGGTATAATGTGGTTTGAGATTTGACCATGGAACCATTTAAATGTTTTCTATAATTATAAAATGACTTTTAAAAGAGCAGTCATGAAAAATCAAACAAATGAAACTTAACCATAAAATTAAATGAACTTAACCATATATCCAATCGGCAGTATAAGCACAAAGAAACGAACTACTTCAAGTGACTTTTAAAAGCACAGTAATTAGACTGTCCAACACTAGTAGACTATACCCTATTATTAGTAATGATACTGTTGGTGGTGTTGCTATTATTATTCTGAGATGACTGTATCTGTACTGTGAGATAAATCAAACAAGAAATTATGATGATTTTGCTGAGAACCAAGAGTTTCAACATTGTTAAAATGAGATAAAGATATGAAATCAATGAGATAAAGATATGAAATCAATGAGATAAATCTGAATTAGAATTGGAAGTATCTGTATAAATTTATCAGTCTTTTTCTTTATTAAAAATGTACTTCTAGCTCTGTCCACTGAAAAAGTCTAAACCAATGACCAACTCAAGAGACATGAAAGCCATGGGGACTGACTCAATAGCACAGCACCTATCTTGTAGTCTCTAAATGCCATTTTCCACTAAAAGAAACCATGGCTCCTTAGAGAAATGGCTGATTTCAGATCTGGGGTGCAAAGTGAACAAGATGAACCTAGAACACCTTGTCATCTCAGAAGGCAAGAAAACCATCAACAACTAACAGGGTCATGTCAAAAGGAGGACTCAGAAGCCAAGCTGAATAAGCTCCCACTGGCCAAAGATGAAATAATCGGAGTAGCAATAAAGATAATACCTGCAACAGACTGAAATACATAAAATACATTTATATCCAAGAAAGATTATAATGATAATAAAACCAAACAATACCCAAAAGACTCACTGGTCACCTTTGGAGGATGCTAGGGAAGTACCTCATCATTTTAAAGCAATTATTTATCTTGCTTTTCCTTTATAACTACTAACTCCAGGTAACCAAATTACTGATGAGAGGTATTCCTTTTTATAGAAGCATTCTAGCTAATAATGGAGAAGAAATGACAGAATTAGAAAATAATTTTTCAGCAGTTAATGAATTAATGGACCCAAGCAATGAATGGAAACATAAGAAAAAGATAAAACAGACAATATTTACTTCTGAAAAAAATTCACAGATTACTATGAAATAATCTTGCGAAAAACACTTATAAACTTTAAAATGAAGACAAATAAAAACATTGAACCTGAATTTGAATAAGCCTCTAGATCCACAAACAATTTACAGGAAATAAAATGAACAGAGGAGCGCATTAAATGATACCACAAGGACGTAACTGGCAAAATCCAAACTATGGGAAACTATAGGACAAACTACCTAATTTCTTCAATTAAGAAATGCAAGGGAAATAAAAGAGATGGAGGGGGAACCTACAGATGAAAAGAGACCTGACAGACTTACCAACCAATCACAATGCATGGGCCTTATTTGGATCCCTATTTGAATAAACTGTAAAATACATACCACATCCTATACTTACAACCTTGGCCATTTACACATAATTAATGGAGCTGGATGATGATTTCATTTGGTTCATTATATTTTCTCTACTTTCACATGTATTTTCATTAAAAATTTAATTATTTCACTTGCTTTCTTTTACCTTTACATTGCTCTACTCACTTCTCTGTCCCCACATATTCACCCAAGCTTTTAAGCATAATTTGAGGAAACAGCAGAAATAATAAGTATACAGTGAAAGTAATTATTTTTCCATACTAAATACAGTCAAAATATAAAAATTGAAAGGTTACCCTCTATTGTGAAATAATCCTTTTAAAGGTTCCAACCTTACCAGAAAACTTACCAGAATCTATCTGTGATGAAAGCATCACCAATGACTGTGATGTTTCTAAATCATAAATTACTGTACTACCAGTGTTGAAAGAGGTCACCATATGAGCTGGATCACAGCCTATAAAGTCAACCGATGTAGGTATTCCATGCTCTGAAAGGAGCACAAAGAGACACAGTGTGAACACAATAATTTAGAAATCTCTGATTTTCTAGTAAGAAAAAGGAATTTGAATATTCTTGAAATAATGTTAATAATGAAAAAAAAGCAATTATGTTAGGATGGTAAGATATAATGGGTAACTTTTCCTCAATTATTAGGAGTTTTTATAACATTATAAGAAAAATATAGCTAGAAGGCTCTTAAAGTAGGAGTAGATATATACAAAAGTTATTGTTCTCCTATGCATTTTCTCCTGAGAGAAAAAAACCCTAGGTTAGTTTACTGGCCCACTTGCAATTTTATTTCTTCCTGTAAAATGATAAAATAGCATTCTCACATCATTGTCTTGGGAGACTGTTCACCTGTCTGAGACTGGTAAGCCTTATCAAATAGCTAATACAAGTCAAATTTTTGGATCTGTGAAAATGAAGGTTTGGACTCTGGAATGCACTGATGCAGTACTATCCTAAAGTGTCCCAAGCAGCAATTTTGCTCTTTAACATATTAAATTCAACTGTCCAGATCAATGCACAACTATGTGAAATCTGGAGTAAGCAATTAATTACCTGGATGAAGCAAGAAACAAATTATCTAAATGAATTTTCACCTCAAAAGCTTATTTAGGCAATTCAAAATTAGTAGAATCACTAAGGTATCTAGAGACCCAACAAAATTAAGCATAAATGTTCATCTAAAATGTTTTAAAACAAAAAATTATTTTTCGTAGAAATAAAAGGTATGATTTAAAAAAATTACTTGTGTAACTCAGTTTGCACTTCCCAGTTAAGGGTACTATTTCAATGATTATGGCTAGACTTCTCAACCAGTGTGCTCATATGCGGTTTATAGGTATGCTTGAGACTGTGATCCCTTCAATCTTTGTAAGCAGCCACTTGGATGGAGCTGGTGGAGGGCCTCCTGCTGTTCCTGTAAGTAGCCTCGTTTGTCTACTCTACTGTCACATACAAATAATTCTATTCTTCACATAGGACATGTCCTGAAAAAGGTCAAAAAAAGCACTGAGCTACAGGATATACTTGCAAAGCACCTTTCTTATTTATAAAAAAAATGACTAGGAATAAAAAAAATTATCACAGCTTTATAAGTTTTTTCAATTATCTCTTTAAGCAGTCAGGAAATAGTAAATCAACTACTTTGTCTTTTTTATCTTCCAAATTTTTAAAAAATTAGCTTTTTTCAAAGAGGCAAAATTTACTCACCCTTGTCTCCATTGTAAGTGCAAATACACGGCAATTTTTCTTGTGGATTCCATAATCTAACAGTGCCATCTGCTGAACATGACAGTAATTGATTTTTTATGCCACTATAAGCAAGACCCCAGACAGCATCTGTATGAGCAACTAAAGTGCCAGCTAGAACATTTGGCTCTGTAACAAAAGAAACAAACAAAAGTTAGCTGAAAGAAGTTTTAAAAAAATGCTTTTGTATATAAAGATAACTTACTACATAATTAAGTATAAAGACTACACATACAGTCATAATAAGATAAACCAAAGTACACATAGCCATCTCTATGTTGTGGAGTTATGGGTTATTTTAATTTCCCTTTCCAATACTTTCCTATATTTTTGCAATTTTCTAAAAGGAACACACACTTAAAAAAACCAAACAAAAACAGCATTATGGAGATGTAACTCCCATGCCATAGAAATCACCAATTTAAAGTGTCAGTTAAATGGTTTTTAGTATATTCAACAAGTTGTGCAATCATCACCACATCAACATTAGGACACCTTCATTGCTTGTTAGCTATTTCCCCCCAATCTTCCTCTCTGCCTTTCTGCAGCCCTAGGTAACCATTATTCTACTTTGCTTCTATAAATTTGCATATTCTGGACATTTTACACAAATAGCTTTTTGTGACTTCTTTCACTTAGCGTAATGTTTTCAAGGTTCATCCACGTTGTAGCATGTATCAGTGCTTCATTTCCTTTTATTGCCAAATAATATTCCAGTGTATGGATATACTACATTTTACTTATCCACATCTGATGGACAATGGGGGCTAATAACATTGAACATCATTTGTCCTACAATCCTGTTTCTCTACTAAATTCCCACTTTCCACAGATATTTCTCATCATCTCTGCAATACTCACAGTTCGTAACCTCCCTTACTCATGAACGATTCTCTCTCATACTTCACTGGGAAAATACAGCGTTGAAATAGAAACTTTTCCCCTACCTTTCTGTCACCCAACCTATAAATCTACTTGTATCTAAAACCATCTTCTCCGTGTTTCCAGATACAACTAAGGAATTATCCTCCTTCCCTCAAAAGGCTAATTCCACCAGGTATTCTGGATTCCATTCGACACACTAACTTGCTTTCATGTTTAGTTTTTCTACTACACAGATTATCCTCCTCCCTGGGATCATTACCACAGCAAACGAATATGCTCCAAAATCTCTCAACCAAATAAACAAACCTTACACCACCCTTCCACCAAATAATAGAAAACCATATTGAGTAAATGTGCTTTCTTACCTCCCATTTACTCTCTAAATCACTCCAATACCATCACCACACCAAAACAACCCTTGCTAAAATCACCAATCACAAAGTCTATTCTATCAAATTTAATAACATTTCCCTTCCTTTCTTCCTCCTTTCCTTCCTTCCCTTCTTCTCATCACAGTGACTTTTCATCCATAGAGTGTACCTTGAAAGGTCATCCAGAGGTCCCTTTACCTTTTGGTCTTAGCCCCAACATCCAACCTCTGTCTGGCCCAAACCTGGACATCTATTTGTTACTTATAAAAAAGAACCTTCCTATTCTTATATTATTAGACCTCTAAGCAACATTTGAAAGTGCATACCATTTCTTCTCAAAATGGTATGCTTGCATGATTCCACATTTTCCTGGACACCCTCCTACCTCACAGGCCATGCCTTCTTAGTTTTTTTGGTTGGCGCTCTTGCTCTAGCCACCCCACCCGCCATGTCAGAGCTCCTCAGGATTTTGCCTTCTCTTCCTACCCTATACAACACATTCTCCCTATGTAATGCCACCCATTCTCATCTTGGCACTGATGGTACCTACTTGATATTGCCATCTCTTAACATGCATAAAAACCCAAACTCAGCATCCTTTATCTTCTCACACCTGTTCTGTTCCCATTCAATATGCTACCATCGTACACTCAGTTGCTCATGTCAAAAATGCAGGTGTGGTAATGAAAAAGTTCTGAATTAGATAGTGGTAATGACTGCACAACCCTGTGAATATGGTAAAAACTACTGAACTGTGCACTTCAAAAGGGTGAATCTTATCATATGTGAATTATACTTCAATAAAGCTGTTAAAAAATAAACAAGAGTCACTCATCCATCACTATATCCACTCAACCCAATTTATCAATAGATTCTGTCTGTTCTACCCTATCTCCCCAGTATGTCTTAAATCTATTTCTCTCCAACTGCTCTACTACCCACTCTAATCTTGGCAACATCATCTCTCACCTAGTCTACCAGATCACTATGTTACAACTTTACAACTTCACATTGGTATTCCTTTCTCCACTCTTCCCACCCCCAATCTATTCTCCTTGCAACAGCCAGTTATCTTTTTAAACCCTACATTTCCAACTTGCTTCCTGGCTTAAAACTCTTTACTAAAAGTTAACTTTTGTTCTTCAGATTTTGGCTTGAATGTGATTATTTTAGACTATATCTAAAGAAGACTTTGGCTGTTACTCTCTCTCATAGTACTGTATCTTCACACCACTTACCACAATTTGTAACTATCCATCCCCTTGTTTGTGTTTAAAGTCTAATTTTTTCTATCAGACTAATTCTTATTTGATGTATGCTTGACATCTGGCAAATTTAGGCACCAAGTGTGTGTTAAATAAAAAGACCAAAGAGCTCTTAAATTTTTGAAAAAATATTAACTTATTTATTTGGCTGTGCTGGTTGCGGCACACAGGATCTTCGTTGCAGCGAGTGGGATCTTTAGTTGTGGCATGTGAACTCTTAGTTGTGGCATGTGGGATCTAGTTCCCTGACCAGGGATCAAACCCAGGCCCCCATCATTGGGAGTGCAGAGTCTTCAACACTGGACCACCAGGGAAGTCCTTTAAATTCTTTTTAAATGAACCAACCATTAAGTAGACAACTATTTAACCATTCTCATACTAATAACATTCATTTTGTTTTAATTTTTTATAATTACAAACAATGCCCTTGTAAATATATTTGAATACATGTGCAGGTATTTGTTAGCCAGATTCTAAAAGTGGCATTTGGGAATAAAAGTTTTTTTTTTTTAATTAAGAATTTTTTGTCCCTCAAGTTGACAGATTTATATTCCCTTATGTCCCTAATTTGTTTCTGTCGTCTCTCACTAAATATTTTTTGAACTACATAAAGTATTTAAGTTTTAAAAATTATTCCCTATATTAAATTTTATTCTCCTTTCTGTAACTAGTACTGAAATTAATGTTTGAATTAATACAGTTTTAAATTTTTGAACACCATAGAGGAAGTACCAACTTGCAGGCTAAAATATTCATGGCATGATATTTTTAAATTTTTCTCTTTAATAAAAGCACATTACTAGTAAATGTAAGGACTAAATGAAGAGACTAATACATATTTAAATAATCTTATAATATTTGAGGTGATTATTTTTGTCAGCCCCATTCACTTTAAAAAAGACATCTTGAAGGCTTCCCTGGTGGCGCAGTGGTTGAGAGTCCGCCTGCCGATGCAGGGGACACGGGTTTGTGCCCCGGTCCGGGAAGATCCCACATGCCGCAGAGCGGCTGGGCCCGTGAGCCATGGCCGCTGAGCCTGCGCGTCCGGAGCCTGTGCTCCACAACGGGAGAGGCCACAACAGTGAGAGGCCCGCATACCACAAAAAAAAAAAAAAAAAAAAAAAAAAAAAAAAAATGACATCTTGAGACTTTTACTTACCATATGTATCGTATGGATCCACATTAGGACTAGGCATATTCCACCACTGGATAGTTGCATCAATACCACCACTAAAACACTGTTCTCCATTAGAACTAATAGCTAATGATAGAACAGGACCACTATTATAGGAAAAGAGGAAAGAAATTACTTACAAAGCCTAAGAAGAAACTCATATCTGTATCCCCCCAACCTCTCTCTAAATTTATGTGGTATCTAAAACTGTTTAGGTAAACATGTACATTTGAACAGTACTGATTATATTCTCACTAATACAATTATTAATCAAATGAAATATTGTTCAGTATGTCTTTCCTAACATAAAACAAACATTATGAGAAAATTATAAGGTTTTACAATTGATAAATAATAGTTAACAATAACTATGGTTGTTAATTAAGTCCTAATTCAATAAAACTTACATGTGGGCCCTAAATGTGTAGATAGGCTCTACATCTAAAGAGGCACTCCTAAAAGAAGGGGAAAAAAAGGGTTGGGGGGGGAGAAGATAAATAATGGTAAATCATTGGTTGATATACAAGGGTCATTAGGAAAGATCAAATGAGTACATAAAAGATATGGGACCATAAAGAATAATAATTATTTATAATTAGCAAATTTGGAAGGAAAAAGAATAGGCTAACATTAAAATACTTGCTTTTTGGCAGGAACTGTTTTTTGCAAGTTCCATAGTTTCAGAGTATGGTCCTCAGAGGCAGTAACCAGCACAGGTTCTACAGGATGAAAAGTTAATGCCCGTACTCCATCAAAATGGCTACGTAGTGTATACTTGGGATTCCATGTCTTTCGAAAGGCATCTTTATTGGCAGGCAACTAAAAAGAAAGAGTGCAATATTTAGTGGTAAAAGTAGTTAACTGATAGGCATGTGGAATTTTTGTTTGTTTTGGAGTGTTTAAAATATATATTCAAAACTGCTTTGCTAAAATAAAATGTCCAGCAGAAATTTAGTATACCTTAAAAACTTTATAACAAATCTTTATCATTTAATAAGAACTAAGAAGAATAATTTCATTAGCTTTCAAATACTTAGATCAAATGAGTCCCTTAATCTGTTTTACCTAATCATCAGGGTAAACCCAAAGTCCTATTAAACATCAAATGAGAACAAAAACAAAACAAAACAACTACCATGCTGCAATACTTCACATGAAAACAATAAAAATTATATAAATTACTACTAAAAATCCAAGGGTACAACATTAACAATACAGCTGTCATTTAGAAAATCAGCATGTGATATTTTTCAAGGCAGCAAGTTAAAGTACTTTCCAAAAGTCTGAACTAAAGACACTTTATTGATATTGATAAGAGGTTAATCTTTTTACCTTCATTTCTCCATCTGTAAAGACAGGCTGTGAAACCACTTCTAAAGTAGTCAAGTTTATTGGAATTTAGTTGCTTATATACTTTAAAAGTATTAATGAGAATAATCCAGCCCACCAAGGCTGATGTCTCTAAAAAAGCATGCTAACGTAAGTATAAAATGTAGAAAAAAGGACTTTGTTATGAAAGGAAAAAAATTAATTTGCTGAAAAGCTGCAAATTCACTAATACAAAATCTAAGCAAGTATAGTTAACTCTCGATTGAATGTTTATTGTCTATAAAAAATTTAACCCAAGACTAGTTTCACCTCTAACATTGTCCTTCCCACGTCCTCTCCATCCTCTCCCCATCCCTCAAATGAAGGACTAAATATTCAGGAAATGACAAACTAACTCTAACATTATCCTTTAAAAAAAAAGTTCAACAATAAAATGTGCTTTTTAAGAATTATCCTGAAGGCAAATAAGTGATTCGGGTTACCTATTTTTCTCTTAACAGCAAAATATGGCTTAATTTGAGTAGGTAATTGAGAGTTGACTACTCAGGTAGATATTTATCAACCAATATTTTAAGGTAATCAATCACCCCAAACTCCTAACTAATCCACCACAATACCTAAGAAATAATTTAAACACCACAAAGAAAGTAGTTATAAGAAAAAAACTACATGTCACTTCAAATAAACACAATGTCACACTTAAACTTATCTTTTCCATGCACCTTGACATTAATTCTGTTTTATAAGTGTTTCCAAAAAACAAGGAGCCTTCTATTAAATCATTAAAAAATTAAAAATAAAACTGCACTTACATCATAACTATAGTCTGCATCATTTGTTACCGTCAAGTCTGCAAGGTCTCCAAGGCCCAGTACACTTAACAAAACATCATCAGAACCCATAATAAATGACTTGCCTCCTCCAGATGGAAACGTTATTGGTTCAGCTATAAAGAACAAAACCGCTTCTTAAATGCTGAAAAATCATACAGTACAAGACAATATTGTGGGGGAAATGTAAGCACTTAACAGTTACAATATTCAGTAATATAATTAATTTTTTTCCCACTTCCCTCATTTCTTCCACTCAAAAAATCCTATTACTGTGTAGTAAAAAACAAGTGTTTATTTTGGAACTGAACATAATTTCCCACAAATCAAATGTGCACTAGATATATTATTTCAGGGTGGGAGGTGGGGCACAAAACCTTTGTCTATTTACATCACTTATCACTTTGGTCCAACTATAATTATAGTATTTTTAAAACATAATAGGTTGTTGCTAAGTCCTTTTGCTTTCTATCATATTTGCTTGAAAGTGCTAGGTATTCTAGTCCCTGGTAAAAATTAATATAAGTGTTCACATGTAAAGAGTTTCCAGTCTGCAATACAGTGTATCAGCTTACTGAAGTGAAGCCTTAAATTGCTCAGATTTCTTCAGTAACAGCAATGGTCTAGGAAAAGGGCAGTTCTACCATCACTGTCCGTTTTCTTTCCCCAAAAGGTTAATGTATGTGATCTTCAGAATGGCTTCCAGCTTTCAAACTTTGACTATGTTTTTTTATTTTAACTTCCCTTTTATTTACCATCATACTTCTAAAATAAAATAACGAATCTATACTGACTATGGATAGCACTTTAAACTTCTGGTACTTGGACCGATTAAAATCAAACACTGCCATAATTAGAATAACTACACTACTATAAATTTTGCTATTACAGTTATAGTATGAGCAATAATTCTCCGTATCATTTCAAACATGCTTTAAAAGCAAAATTTTAATCTTAAAATACAACGGGAAAGTACATAAATCATTGTAATACAAAACAACTCAACATATCAATACATATTTAAAATCCATGAGCAAATTAAAAAATTCAAGCTATTTATCAATTTTGAAAAATTCCTATAAAAGATGATGATATAAATTTAATACACTACAGGAAACATAACAGATGTCATAAAACTTGTCAGTCATCACTAATACTACTGAAAATATTCTGAGAAGATACAAGTCAACTTCTCCTAGATATATACTATGGCAAAAGTAAAATTCATCCTTTCTTAGAATATCGTATTATTTATTAAAGTAATCTGTAATATCAAAGTAAGCTATATAATTTGATTCAAATAGGGTCCTGAATGACATTTCTAAAATGAAGCTGTGTGTCAGCAACTGATATAGGGTAAATCAGAAAGAAAATACACATAGGGATAGTAGTATTTAATTAATTTTATAATGACTATACCTACTGAATCTAAATAATCTATAGCACTGATCCTTCCTATCACTATCTAGTATGCAGTTATTGGTAATACCAGAGCAGCTGAGAATTATAAAATCAATAGTTTAAAATTATGTTTAAGAACAATTATATAAAATTCATTAGGTATTACTTTCTCAAAGCATTTTTAGCCAGTACAAGGACATGTTTTTCTTTTAAGCTCAGAATTTGTTTCTAAGACAAGTTAGAACAAAATGCCACAATTCCTCCCACTCACAATTACACAAACACTCAATAACAGAACTTTTGATAAATGCCCAATAAAGTATTGGTAACTTTAACATGGTAACTAATTATTCTGCATTATTACATATTCTTTTTGCAGAGATATTTCTTATCAGTTAATGGCCAATTTAAGAGCATGTGAAGGGAAGTGTCTAAGCAATATTAGCTAGTTTTATTAGAGTTTTAGATTAATTGTATTAAATAAAAAGTATACCAATTTCTAATTAATCACATAACTACAGTTCTCTATCTCTATACACATATATCCATTTATATATAGCAAGCTATCCTGCTCACTCAGCATTTACTACATATACATCTCAGTGAAAAAAAATCTTTTAAGCTGTATTTCTCCTTTCCACAATCACCCATTACTGTGGCATATAGCAATCATAATAAATACTCAATTTATCTGCCCTTGTTTCTTTACAGAGGGAATTAATTTCTATTCTATAAATTCATTTTATTAATGTTAACATAATTACCTATAGCACATGATTACATAAGCATAAAAATGTTATTAGCAATTCAAAGAAAAATTATTAAAAGGAGCAGTTTTTAATGATATAAATTATGATACCTTTTATTAGACAGCCTAAAAGATTTCATCAAGCAATTTAAGAAAACTATTATCATATTAGCATTTCCCTTTACGGAAATCTTAGGGTCCATAAAACGAGGTCTTACAACAAGGTCCTTTGTGTACTTTTTAAATTAATCCTCCTTTTATATGGACACTAATGACCAAGGAAACCTGTAGCTCATATATCAAACTCTTCCTATCTCCTTCAATTTTATCAAATCTAAAGAACACAGCTCAGTAACTGATTCCATCCATGCCAGCGGCAACATGGTATACCTTAAGTCTTAACTAAAAATTGTCTGAAATGTTGTAACGTGTATAAGTTTCTCTCCTTGAAAACAGATATTTTTTTCTTTATACAATGAGGTATGACACGGCCTTCAATAGGAATGCATAAAGTTGGAGATGGCCACAGAAAATAAGAGATTATGAACTCTAATGTTCCCTTCTTAGCTCTAAGTCAAAGCTGAACTTGAATCTTTTTTAGTAACAAATTCTAATAATATTTACCCTTTAAAAAGTGTAATAAGGTTATGCTTATCTTCCCACCCCCTAGACCTTCCACTATTAATAGATCACTGAGTTACATCTTTTCTTTAAAAAGCACAATTAGACATAAACATACATACAAGTTCTAAATTGGTTTTTGTGTAGCATGAGTCTTGACTGTTTTTTGGTCATTGGTTTGAAACATTTAAAAGGGTCCCTAATTCCTGCTAATACGGCCTTGCCTTAAGCTGTAAAATCTGCAGTTTATGTACAGTGTTAACTACAAAAATTTTAGCAAGTTTTCCTATGCACTGTTTGGTAAACCATTACTAAATGCATAAAATGAAGAATAATGGAGCTGGTATATGCATTTTAGAAAATACTTCCTAAAGTAAAACAGGAAAATAGCTTAACAGTGGGAAAGAGATCTAGGAAAAATCAATAGACTTTTACTTTTCCTGTTGCTTTTCATGCTTTAATATGTTTTGTTTTGGTTTTATTATTTTAGTGATTTTCTTTATCCTTCCTCAAATATCCCTAGATTATGATGAGTGGTAAATGCATGCAGAGATGATTGACTGTAAAGGAAAAATGAAAAATTATTTAACTTTAAGGAAAATGTACTAGTAGAGAACCCTTAGAAGAGAATAAGATGTATTCAAAATTTTTTGACTGGGCTATCAAATTACCTTACAGAGCAAAAGGAGAAATATCAATGAAATTCAATCTATACCAAATTATTAGATAATGGACTATCCTTTATATATATGTATTATATATCACAATAAACCTTTGGTAAGAATTCAGTCTCATTACTTAGAATTATAACTATCTAGACCTAGATTTATCAATTACTCAAGTACATCTACATACCTTCAGCTAAAATCAATTATGGAAAAAAATGCCTAAATAGTATTTTCATTTCCTGTACATTTCTAATTTAGGGAAATTTTAGAAAATTCATTACAAGTAGTATATACCTGGCAACAGGTTAAAGAATAATGATGTTGCCTTATTCTAAAATGATTAAATCAGGCAACTGTTTTATATATATATACATACATATAGAGAGAGAGAAATAATACATGTAAAGTTCCAAGCGCAATCTCTGGCACTTAGTTGTCTCCTAATCAGTGACAGTTATTATTAGTTACTAAATGTAAGCAATATGACAAAATGACTAAATAGTTCTTTTCCATATGTACTATTTCAAGTCTACTATTTCTCTGCTACTAGATCTGTAAGCTAAAGTCACAGTTCAGAAAGGTACTTTGAAATGATATATGAAACAACTCCACCTAACATCAAAAGCAAACAAAAAAATTATAAAGGCACAGAAGCCAAAAATTTCAAAATCCCTTAGGACAATTACACCAAGAGCTTGCCCAACACCTTCTCTGAAGATCATATAAACTGATCATTTTAAAATAGCAGCAAGTTTATAATATTAAGGAGATGTGATTTGGAATTAATGTCTTCTGCAACGTAAATAAACATGACAGCTAAATTTTGTACCTTCCTCTGCTCTTGCACCTTCATGATCAGTTCTAGTAGAGGCTGACCTAGACTGATTTATGAATCCTGAAGGGATGAGGGGCAGCTCATCATCTCCCAGATCAGCTATCATGTCGTAGAGTTTTGTCCTGTCGACCCCTGTAAATTAATGTCAGCAGCAGAGGTTCATGTAACAGCTACCGCTTGACTTGCTAGCAGCCTTAAAAACCTACTTACTAACAAAATAGGCTATTTTTAAGAAGTTCCAGTTATAAAAATCTCCAATAATCAAAGATGTCTTCAATTTTCCATACCAACCCCCCAATAATTTAAATATTTAAGATATTCACTATTTCTGTGGAGATACATATATACATAAAATTGAGTCTTCTGTCACACAACCAAAGTTCTAAGCTCACAGACACAGAAGGTACCATTAAAACAAAAAATTTTGGTGTTTAAGTTACCATTTAACAGTGTAAAGAATAAAACATGAGTTTTTCCAACTTAATCCATTATTTTAAAACATTAACAAAGAAATTAGTACAAATGATTTTTATGAGGGTGCAACAAACAATTAACTTTCCCTGTGTTTATGTGGATATTTTCCTGCCATATTCACACAAATATGTCATTAACAAATCAACTCCAATTTTCCTCAAAATGTTTTTTCACTTTTCCCAAATTTGAAAAACCTGATTTACCCATGAGCTCTCTTAGTTCCTCATCATAGTATAAAAAGTCAACATTGTCATAGGCCATAAGTTTAAGGAGAGAATTTCAGCTGTTGCATGGGTAATTCAGGCCCAAATATGCAAAACTCAGTAGCATCTACAGTACTGTGGGATGTCTTTAAAACTGTGAAATTTAGAAATGACAGGAGAATCATTTCTCTTATGTATTTTGAAAGAAAATACTTTTAAGAATGTCAGAAAAAATAATTTGAAAAGACAAAAGAAAATGCTTTATAGTCAATATAAAGTGAAAACAATTAAAATAGGCAAATCCAAGGCCACACTTTATGACCTTATTTACTAATGTCAACATTAATGGACTAATTAGACTACATAATTATTAAATTTCACTATGGCTATGAGAATATTAGTAATTCTATAGGAACTATCATTCATTTATGTATCCCTAACAGAATGCCAGATAGTGAGATTATAAGGCTTAACAGAAATAGGTGGAATCTTATACATTTATTAACTCTATTTCACAGTAATCCCTAGCTTCTTAGAAATGCTTGAGCAACTCTACTGTATGCAAAATGTCAAGTAGTCTGAATTTCCTAAAGTAATTATAATGGAGAAAACTCAGTTATTATCTGAGGATTTTCCCCGACAATGAAGTGACTGTAAACAAATTCTCTAATAAATGAAAAACTGCCAACTGGAAGTCTAACCATCAGTGAAATTCAACATGAAAGAAGATGAATGTTATCCTTTCTCACAAAATAGCTCTCCTTTATAACTTTCCCACTTATGAGTACCAACATCATTGACTTGATTTCTGTTCTTAAAATTCTGCAACCACATCTTTTTTCTTTCTTTCTTTCTTTTTTTTTAATTTATATTTTTGGCTGTGTTGGGTCTTCATTGCTGCTCGTGGGCTTTCTCTAGTTGTGGCGAGCAGGGGCTTCTCTTCGTTGCAGTGTGCGAGCTTCTCATTGTGGTGGCTTCTCTTGATGCGGAGCATGGGCTCTAAGCAAGTGGGCTTCAGCAGTTGTGGCACGCGGGCTCAGTAATTGTGGCTCGCGGGCTCCATAGTGCAGGGAAGCCCTGCACCCATACCTTAAGAATTCCTTTTCAACTTATGAGGAGAGGGGGGAGATCTGTTTTTAAATAGAATCCTCCTTTAAAGTATTCTTCAGGGACTTCCCTGGTGGTACAGTGGTTAAGAATCCGCCTGCCGACACAGGGGACACAGGTTCGATCCCTGGTCCAGGAAGATCCCACATACTGCAGAGCAACTAAGCCTGCACGTCACAACTACTGAAGTCTGCGCACCCTAGAGCCCGCAAGCCACAACTACTGAGCCCACGCGTCGCAACTACTAAAACCCGTGCGCTCTAGAACCCGTGTGCCACAACTACTGAGCCTGTGTGCCTAGAGCCTGTGCTCCGCAGCAAGAGAAGCCACCGCAACGAGAAGCCCGTGCACTGCAACAAAGAGTAGCCCCTGCACTGCAACAAAGAGTAGCCCCTGCTCGCCACAACTAGAGAAAGCCCACGCACAGCAACGAAGACCCAATGCAGTCAAAAGTAAATTTAAAAAATTAAAAATAAATAAAACATATTATAAAAAAATATTTTTCAGATTAATCTCTTTCTTGCTATTGACTTTATTCTAGTCAAAGCTTGCATTCTTATGAATTACTGCAGAAGGTTCCTAATTGGTTTTCCTCTCTCCCAGCTCCATTTGTCTTTAATCAAATTTGAATACTACAGCTAGATTAGTTTTCCAAAATTATCACATTTATCATATCATTCCTTACTCTGAAACCACAAACAGCACTTCAGCACTCTTTGAATCAAAGCTAACTAAAATCTTGTACTTAACCCTATATGTGCTTCATATGCGCTGATCCTATTTTCCTAACCAATCTCATCTTTCAGTGCTCCACAATACAAATCTCCCTAATTTTCAAATCAGAGCAGTTTCCCTATAGTATCAATATTCACCAAGGTTCTTTCTACCATATTTTGTCATATCTGTCCTTACCTATCCCTTAGAAAGGTGAGAATACTTCCTGCACATACTTCCATCTCCTCTGTGAGCCTTTGTTGATCTTTCTCTGCTCACTCTTATCATACTTATGTATACCATAAATTTGACTTTATTAGATATTACTTATAAATAATTTCATCATATGATAGCTAAATATAATTAAGACAAGAAAAAGTTTTATCATTACAGGTAAGTCATATCTTCCTGAACACATGGACTGGGAAATATGGAAGAAAAGGAAAGCAGGAGACAACATGAAAGTTAATTCATGTTCAAACTGAGGATCCCAAATTATATAATTATTACTTTTTTTGGCTTGCATACTATAGCCAAACATTAGTTTCTGTTTGGCACAGTGGCAAGTTTAGGAAAGATAGGAATGTCCCTACTTTAATTCTAGTTTCTCAAAAACTGCTAAAAGATGAAAGCAGATTTCTTAACCAGATGTAACAGTCCTATCTAGCACCTACTTTGTAGAACATCTTTCAACTAACTACATTTAATGCTCTTTCATTCTCTTTCTAAATCTATCCTGTATTCTAAATACAGTAATTGTAATGAAATGCAATTTCAAATAAAAAATTTGAAGTCTGACTATCAATAATGAGAAAATTGTAATCATATTAGTGTAATAGAATGCTATACATAATATTATAAAAATATTCAAGGGTATAATTGAAGACTCATTAGGTATTAATTAAACAAAAGTTGATTCTCAATTATTACTCTAATCTATAGAAGAAATACTCTTTCTAATTGTAACACCAAGAAAAACTGTCCTTTTACCACTATGAATAATAAAACAACCCATCTATCTCTTAACCACGACCATCAAGTCTATACAAATGCACAATCAAAAACAAAAAAAGCACAATCATCTAAACAGATTCTAGGAAAACGAAAAACAGTATGCCATGTGTAAGCCAAACTATGGACTGACAACTGCTGTTAGTGTTTTTATTTTTATTTTTTATTTTGTGTGTGTTAGTGTTTTTAAATTCACTCACAAACATACACACTCATGACATGAAATCTATCTTTCCATGACTCTATTAAGTAAAACAGTAATTTTTTTTTTTTTTTTTTTACTGAATCTACTGTTTTCCCTTTCTCAATCTACTGTTCTCCCTTTGTTAATCAGCCTTATATTCTGAAGTGAAACCAAATGTTTAGCAGGCAATCTGGAAAAGATAAGTTTATTTTTAGAATAAGGTTTAGTTACGTCATGTTTGCTTGACCTGTTGTATTTTCTATCATCTTAATTAAAAGAAAGCTTTGACATGACAAATGTCATCTTAAAAAAAATGACATCATAATATTAAGGAAAAAATAGTTTAGCTGCAAAGTGATTCTGCAGTTTAAAAATGTGTCCTGACTGAAAGAGCATCAAAATACTTTCTCCCCCTTGTCAAAATACCTAAATTATTTTCTTGGGGGAGAAAAAAAAGAGAAAGAAACCTGAGTTGAAGAGTGGTCTGTTTTAGAAGTGTGAAATTGAAGCCAGAAATATAAAACAACTGCGTTTCTTAGCTGAAAATAATATCCCTTATCTATGAAACAACTGTTTGTCTTTGATTTGATGCAAGAGAATAGTGAACAGTTTTATGGACTCTCTCCAAAAGAGAAGGAGGTTAATCATCACAGTCATTTTATAGTATGTGCCAAGGTGCTTTTATAGGCTTACTGAAAGTTATTGCTACAAAATAATAATTTCACCTTAAATGTTCTAAAATGCCTAATATATAGATGATTGGACTTAAGTCACAATTTACAAGAATATTATATTCCCTCTTGACAGTCTGTCATCCTGAATCTGGAATAGCAAACGACAAATACTAATATGAAACTTTTTTAAAAAAAGGAAAACTAGAAAATGATCCAGGGATGCTCATTTATATGTGAATCTTTGAAACACAAATCTTTTGAAGAAAGGACACGAAATAATCTAATCTTCTTTATAAGCCTCAATTTTATAAGTATAAAACAGCATAGCAATAACAATAAGCAAGAATAAGACTATCTATTAAAGGAAAACATATTACAATCCACAATTTAAACTTTCCATGTTGAAAAACCAAAACAAATACCAAAGTCTTAAAAGATTTTTACCCTCCTCCTTCATATTCTAAATACAGGTTCTAAATTTCAGATGCTTTACCCTTACTTCAGTTGCTATACACAGTGTGATTTTTGTTATTGATTTACATGTTTTTACTGAGACATAAAATACTGCAAAAAAGGAGACCATAGAAAGCTAGAAAAATCCTATCAAACCAAGATTTTGACAAAAGATTAATTCAGAACCCCCCCTCACTCCCTTTCCCAATTACAGAAAGCTTAGAAATTATTTAAAGATTACAGAAAACAGAGTTTTAGATTAGATAATAGCATTATATCACTTAATTCCCTGATTTTCATCATTGTACTGTGGTCATATAGGAGAATGTGTTTGTGCTCAAGTAACATGCGCTAAGGTATCTAAGGAGCAACATGTCTACTACTTACTCAGTTTTCTGAACTGTTCAAAATAATAAAGGTACATATTTAAAGAGAGAAGGGATAAAGCAAATGTCGAAAATGTTAACATTTAAAGAAACTGTGAAAGTGCACGGAATTCTTTACCCTATTCTTGCAACTTTTCCTTAAGCCTGAAGTTATGTCAAAATAAAAAGTTACAAGGAAAAGGAAGCTTAACCCTTCTGAAGCTTAAGACCAAAATAACTGTATCAAGTCTCTTTAGTTTCATGGTGTTGACTCTTAGAAATACTAATAGAAAAAGTAAGAAAAAGAAAAAGAAAATTAATACTGAATTGTATCTACAGTCCAAGGCAAGGATGTCACTTTTATTTTCTTTTGCCTTAGGTGGGAAAAAAGAAGGGTGAAATGGAGTGAACAAACTGGAAGATAGATAAACATTAGCTTCCTGCCTCTTGATTTTAGAAGTCTTTCCATTTTTAATAGTCAAATCATGGTTGAGTCTTTACAAAGTTAAACAGTTGGCATTCTCACCACTTTTTTTCCCATTAAAAAAAAAAGGCATTTAGATTGGATTATATCTGATTTCATACGGTAAAGTTAGCAAATAATTTTCTTCCCTTTAAGAAGCTGGAAAAAACTCTGTAGAAACTTAGTGCTATGATCCAACAGGTGTGATTCATTCACATTTTGGAATAAAGAAAAAAAAGAAAAGGCTGAAGTTTATGAATTATTCTAACTTATACAAAGCCACATCTGCAAAAATATCAGAAGAAAACCCAACAAAAATAGATAATAAGAATGCTAAGGAAATTCATGAATTATCTTTTCATGTAAAATTGTATCTTAGCATTAACATGATGTTCTACCTGGATTAAGACCTAAGTTTATTATCCATCAATTAAAAAAAAATTTATTTCCATGGCAGGGATTCAGAACCAACATTTTCAAGGTGAACTCTATATTAAAGAGCAAAAAGTTTTTATTTAACTAATTCACAAAGGAAGTATAAAGAGAAACATTAATTTATTATTTCCTAATTATTCACTCCTGAGACAGTGTTGGAAACCTCATCTTTATATCTACATACATGGGTAAACTTAAAAGCACTGGTGTTTATAAAAACAGTAAAAATGAGAAACAATCTGAAGGATTAACTAATGGAGGCTAGGTTAAATTCACAAAATGCAATACTATATAACCACTAAAATTATATTTAGATGACTATGAAAATTACGAAAAAACGAGTTAAAAACAATATGATATTCTTGTCGGAAATTGTTAAAGGAGGTTTATGTATAAAGACATTTAGAAAAAGTTGGAAGAATATATGCCAAATATTAATATCTGAGTTGTAGGACTGAAGGTGATTTTTACTTCTTTGTGTCTCTACATACTACTTGTATTGTTTGAATCATAAGCATGTTCTATTTTTATGGCTATATAAAGTTAGTTTTTTTTTTTTTTTTGAGAAAACAGATACAAAATCAAAATTAAAGGGGACTGGTTGAATAACACAGTACACATTTTGGTAATAAAATCGTATTGAGACATGAGAACCTCAGGGCATGGCCGTGAGGTCTCCAGATCCTGATTTAATCACAGTAGTTCCCTTTCACCCATTTCACATATTAGGTTCTGCAATATTCTGCTTGACAACAGGGTAGCTTGGTATAAAGAAACTGGAAAACGTTATACAGTGGAATATTTATTGACATGAAATGGTATAACTGTTAGCTAAGTAGGCAAATAACAAAACTGCATATTATGATCCTACTAAAGAAAATTAATTAAATTAAAATTTTATGGGGATTTTAGACTTTAGTTTCAGTTCATCTGTTTCTAATAGTTCTTAATTAAACAGGTATTTTTTTCAATAAAAAACATTTTTTGGAAAAATGTAAAACCTACAACTAAAAAACCTTAAGTTGACTTATATCTTCTTTCTAAACCTCAAAAAGGTACAGGCATATCTTGCATATATTGAGGGTTCAGTTCCAGACCACTGCAATAAAGCAAATATCACAATAAAGCGAGTCACATGAATTTTCTGGTTTCCTGGTGCATATAAAAGTTATGTGTACACTATACTGTACTGTATTAAGTGTGCACAGAATTATGTCTCTAAAAAATGTACATACTTTAATTTAAAATACTCTTGCTAAAAAAAAATACAGGGTTGCCACAAATCTTCAATTTGTTAAAAAGAAAAAAAATGTGTATAGATCTAAACACATTCTATCAGGGAAAAAATGGGGTATCTATATTTTAAATTAAAAGCAATACTACCTAGCATTTTCTAAAGAAATCTTCAGCAGGTAAGTCAGTTTATGAATAACATACAGAAAATAAGTAATCTAATATTCAAATAAACTATTTCTTAAAAAAAAAAAGATCTAAACCCTAAAATTCTAATGTCATTGTATCTATATTAAAATGGCCAATCATGCAAAAGTACTTTTGTACTCAACATGCATTAATTATATAGGTAAGTGATGTTAGAGCTGAACACAGTCCCCGCCCAGCATTAAACATTTTTAAATATGGTAAGCAGTTCAACATAAAATATGAAACTTCTTAGAGAACAGTTTATCTTTTTATTCACATGCAATAACATAAATAAGCATAAGGTTATAAGAGCGCACAACACGTAAAATCCCCCAAATTCCTTATTTACCTCCACAATAAATTAAACCATTCAAAAACTGCTTCACTGAAGAAAACTTACACCCTTTTCCACTGCAACTGCCATCTCATAAATTAATATATTTGTCACCAAAGAAAGGAATATGAAAGAATGCCTACATGGTTTTTGCCATTGAAGTCTACTGTTTTCTCCTACACACAGTCAAAAAATTTAGACTGGCAGGATTCAATGGCCAGTTCAAAATAAAGTTTCCCAAAACTAAACTTCAGTTTCTCCATTTAATACTCATAGGTCTGAAGATGATTTTCATGCGACTGTTCTTAAGCTTGATTCACAAAATGGAAATGAATTACTTCTTTGAGATGTGCTGTAGCTAAATTTATACTTTTATAATACATTCATTGGTTAGGATATTAACAGTGAAAAATACACTGAGGTACCCAAAGACACTCAGCCATTGACCAAACAAACCCTACTGCCACCACTACCCTCTCCTCTGGCCTTACTCCATCAGAGTAGCCAAGAAAATACTACCTAGGAGAGCTTTTTTTTTTTGCTACTGTTGTTGTTTGTGGTTGGATTAAGGCTAGAAAGCACAAACTATGGAAAGGGCTTTCCTATTCACTGTATTTTGGAATTCTGAAACTAAGAAATGTAACCTGGACATGAGCTGGTTATAGCAGTAATACCCTATGTATCAACATAGAAATTTATACTTTCTTCCTTTTGAACAGATTTCTATTATTTTTCATCACAAGGCCAATATTCCTTACAGTTTGGTAAACTTTTTAAAGCTTAAAATACAGACAAAAACCCTGAAATTCTTCCTTCATCCTTATCCACATATTTAAAATGATTTCCCACTTGATCAATAACATAACCTAAATTACATTCAAATAAATTTCAATTATACAACAGACAAAGTTTAAAGTTAGTTGCCCCCTTTATAAAACAAAAAGAAGTAGACAAAAAAATCAGAACTGAAGAATTTTTTTTTCTCAAAGATTGGTATACAAAAATTATAATAGAATCTGCACTTACTCTTTACCCCTTTCTTCCCCTTTCGTTCCTTCTTGTACTGTTCCTTCAGTTTACTTATTAGTCCCTGGTCTACATCCCAAACCTCAGTAGTTGGGGAGAGGTCATCTTTATCTACATGCAGCATATTATTAAAAGAAAAAAAATCAGCAGTTGGCAATGCAAGCTGTTGGCAGTAAACTGTTATAGCTTTATATAATCATAATAAAAATGTACTAATAGCATATATTCAAAGTACTTTAAAGGTGCAGTCTCAGTTTTGGTATTCACAACTCAAACTCTAAAAGCTAATCTAGTAAGTTTCTAAACATTTAATACCACTAACAAAAGTTAAATGGTGCTTCATTTCTATGAATCACAAATTTGAAGGTTATTATTCTTTCAATAACTGATATTCTTACAATGGACTGACATTAGAAATCTAATGTTATACAAAAATAGATCACTGCATCTTTATAAAAATGTTAATAAAAAATTATTCAGCCAGCATCATAAAAGCAAATGAATGAATTACATGCGAACTACTCATAAAAGTGCAAGCTAGAAAGGTCAGTGCCATTTTATTGATGAAAATATTCATGCACCTTCTGTCACATTGATTCTGCATGCACAAAATAACTGTACTAATGGAGAGGCATTCTAGTCCAATATAATACATACATATATTCCAAACTACAATGTTTCGAATAATCCATACAAAGCATTCAGAGAATCCCACCTCTGCCCCCACCCCACCCAAACAGTTCAACATCTCATTACCTTCTTCCATTGGTCTACAACTAAGATTAGCAAAAAAAAAACAAAAAAACAAAACTCAAATTCCACTGAAGAACTTTTTAAGAGTTGATACTTTTAGGGTAAGATAAAAGCAGTGAAAAGTATGGAGAAGTGAAAACATACATTGCTGTAAATCTGCTAAGGATGATACTTTAGCTATTTTAGCTGAATAAACAAATCCGTATTTGTTTTAAGTAAATACTTGTGCCTAGAATAAATTTACCCTATAGTAAACTAAAGGAAAAACAGCATTAAAAAGAAGCAGAATAAAAATATGTCTATTTGAATTATTTTAGGCATTAAAGGCTTTTCCATCCTTTAAGTTTTAAACTTACTGTTTAAGTTGAAAGCTGTTATTAGGAAGTTTAACATTTTGTTAAAGAACAACTAAGAGCTTATTTAACCCTGTTATTAAATAAAAATTATACCATAACACATAGGCTAAGTCAATCAAGAAGACTGACATAAGAGGAAGATTTTAGAGAAAACATACTTTAAAAATTTTTGTTAACTCATTATATTCTGGCTTACAAGCCTTATAAACTCCCTAGGACTCACTGATTGCATCTATACAGTGGACATAAAAAAAGCCTTTTTTCCTTATAGATAGTTGTATGTAAGTAAACATAAAAAATTCTCATATTTAAATGGTACACAGGGAAATTCCCTGGCAGTCCATTGGTTAGGATTTGGTGCTTTCACTGCCAGGGCCCGGGTTCAATCCCTGGTTGAAGAACCACGATCCCGCAAGCCAAAGGTACACAGAAATTCAATTTACTGTACCTTGAGCTTTTCCTACTATAATTGTCATCACTTTCTCCCTTATGGTACTATGATCTTAGGTAGTCAGTATGTAAAAAGCTAAATCCACAAATTTGCTAACTCGAATTACCTGAAACTAGGTTGTTCAAGCCTGAAATTTACACGATTATTTGTCAAATCTGCAAACTGTAATACTGTTTGTAATACAGCTGTAATAATGATTTAAATAGAAAATCCACTTTTCATGTACTCTAATCATGAAAACAATGCTATATCAGGAATCCGTTCTGTCACTTTATCAAATACTCTAAGAAAAAATGTGATCTAAAGAATCGCTTGTACTCAATAAAGCTTACAATTCTTACTTTTAAAAGTGACAAATGGACACATTTTGAGCAAACTTTGTTAAACCTCATAGAAACAACAACAAAAAATTTAAGTGGTATATACTTTACACTGGAAGTTAGATAAAACAGTAAAATTTAATATGTTTTTAAAAAGACCTTTGTAGAAAAATAAATCTGCGAATAGCTCTAACTGGAGTAGCAAAAGGTAGTGAAGTGAAAAAGCAAAGGGAATAAAAAAGGATAAGCATAAGAAAAATACAAATACTACTTGCAAGGTAAATTCAAATCTAGAAAACAAAGGTAAACTTAAGGCAGTGCAAAGAAAAGGTTGGTGAATGCATATGTGCACAAACATCCTGAAACTTGCCTGGTAGGTAACAGCTGATTTGATATTACTTATAAGAAATAGTTAAGAGCAAAATGGAAGAAGCAGCATAATCTTCTACATATTAATTCTGTTTTTAAAAAATCTAGGGGGAAAAAAAAATACCAAGAAATGAGGTTGAATCAGTTGCAGGAACTTTCTTGTTTAAAAGAAAACACAAATATGCACCAAAAAAATGACCCCTGACAACTCAAAACCACAAAGGCCTAAAATTTTGTTATGGTGATTCTAACTACCAAAGCAAAGGAATTATACAAATCTACTTAATATAGCATAAATTGGTAACTAACTTTATGCAAACATTCAGTACTTTATTCATTATATTTAAATACAAACATTTGGTATTTTGTAGTCCTATATATTCTACAGACCACAGTTTCAAAGTGTAGGAGACAATAACTAAACAACCTTAAAATGCCTAGTCTCCATGAGAGAAATACCGAAATTAGAAATGCTCACAATATTTCTGATTATGCCAAGAAGTAAAAACTACTAAAATTAAACCCAGACAACCTAATGTAGATGACAGAAGAAGAAAAAGATTTAAAAGCTTTCTAAAAGCAGTGGTTTCATAGGATAAAAGGATTCAAAATTAGGTACCCGAGTAGACTGCTAGTATACAAAATAAAAAATAACATAGATTATCCAATGTGGGTGAATACTGGGATGTTTCATTATGACAGACTATTTACTTTAAAAAACAACAACAACAACAACTGTGTCCTTTACCCAGTAATTTATCTGAAAAGCATCACCTTCCCATTTGTAAGTAAATTCAAATTTTAAGTAAATGAATTAAATAAATATAAAGGGGTATTTGTATATCCAGTCTCTTTGTTTTGAAAAAAACTGAGTATGACACCTGTTGAGTAAAAATGATAAATTCAAAATCACTGCATAGATCCTTTGATAATTTTCATTTCTTAAGGAAAGAAACTACTTGAACCATTTTGTTCTTAACAGAGTCCTTTCCTTCTCAAGAACTTAAAATGCCTTAAAGGTGTTTTAGACTTGTCCAGAAGGAAGAGACTTTGTTGGTTACTTCCAATTACACAAGAAGGTTCAGGTCACTCTCAAATATTAACAGTAAAGGTAAATAAAGTATCGACACTTGTCATTCACACTAATTAGGTCCTCTCTTGAAACTCTGCTCTACAGCCAGAAGTCTCTGGACAGAAAGACAATCAACTGCACATAATATAGTACTTTGATTATAGAAATAATGCCATTTTATACAAATTACATTCCTGAAATTTTTATGTATTCTTCTGATGGACAGTTAAACTTCCAGCAATTTTAGGTGAAGAAAATAGGAATGGATATGTGCCAAGATTTAGCTATACAGATGTTTGAAAACTGCTTTTGATCGTTTTTTTCTTTAATAAAAATAATCTAAATGTACAACAGTACAGCAGAGTTAAAGAAATAGTGGAACATATTCCATCAAGAATACTATGCAGTTATTGAAAATGATGTTGCAGAAGAATAATATATTAAGTGGAAACTGTGGTTTATATATCAGCACGCAGCAAAATCCTTGTTAAATAAAGATACAAATATTAACCATGATTCTCTCTATATAGCAGTGTTACAGGTGATTTTTAATTTTCTTCTTCACATGTATCTGTGGGTTCTAAACCTCCTAAAAAACACAGGAATTATAAAATAATTATGTAGTTATACAATTTAAATATATTTATATAATTATTTTAAAATCCAGAAAAAAATAAACAGTATTTTAGAAACTTTCGGAAAAAAATAAGGTATTTCCAACTTTGAATGGATTGCACAGAGAAGTTAGAAGAAAACATACTTTTACTTTTCTGGAGCAAGGTTAATTCTTGTTCTTGAGCAAAGCTAATTCTTAAGAAGGGAAAATTTCTATAACATAGCTATTTTCAAATAGTAAGTACAAAAATGTATATTCGAAGTCTAGAAAGTAATTGTGGAATTTTTTAATACTTTCAATTAGTATGTCTCCTCTTTCCCTTTAGAAGACAGAAGTAAAGATCTGAAAACAATGCTTGAGAATCATAAACAATGAGAAAGCTGATAACAAAATTCAGATCTTTTAAGTACTCAATTTGTATCAGGATAGTCAATAAACATTACCTCTTAGGTCTTGTCTCTCCTGCTGTTAGCAATATTCAGCTTCAACATATAAGTGAGGCATTTTAAAAAACTCCAAGTGTGTTTCCTTATTACCAAAGTAGTTTATAAAAATCTAGTGATAATTCCCCTTGCTAGTAACTAAGCAACTTTGGTATTCATGTGAAATATGCATTAAGGCACTTAGTAACCTTCTCCAATAAAGCTCTGTAAACACAATTTGAGTTCTCCCTACCAGGTAACGTGTTGATATTAAATGATGATTAAATGAACATTTTTAATAGGAATAACATACTGGACCTCAGCTATTATCTTAAAATACTTTGTACACTTTTATTTTACTTTCTAATGGGTTTTTAAACCCTGTATAAATAGAACTGTTTTATCCCTTTTAGTTATGGCTGGATTATTATTAGCAGTAGGTATCACTTCCAAAGGCTAGGCTCTAATGCATTTGTACACTGAATATTACAGGTAATGAAGTTTAATACTTCAATAAATCTTGCTCAATATAGAGCTATAATTCAAGATTAGTAGCTTTATTACTTCCTAGCAATAAATCAGATAATACCATACAGGAATACTGAAAAGAGTTATCTTCTTGAAACCCAGGTTCATTACCAAATTAAATCATAGGAATGTTTAAAACTACATACATGCTTTAAAAAAAATCTGCTAAGAAGAAAGGAATTGGATCTCTAAATTGACTAAATATTTCAACTTTAAATCGACAAATTTCAAAAAATCAAAATCCACCAAAAGCCATATATTAAAGTTTAGTCACCAAATCTAAATAAATTGGTGCAAAATACTCTGAAATTATTCAATACCACTCTCCTCTTTGCTCTCAGTTTAACTGCCACCATACATTCAGATATACACATTCCACATATTATATTTAATAAAATACAACTTTAAGGGCTAGATGATTTCCCACCCCCATTTCTTTATCACCTTACCCCATTCTGTGCCATCCCCTGAACTCCGTGCTTCTCCAGCTCCTTCACCGTCCTCAGCAGACACTAAAAAATCAAATTCTTTCAGTGCTTCCTCAGTATCAGGATCATCGGTTAGGTCAGCAGCTAAACCTTCATTACCTATCTGTAAATGGAACATAAGCCAAGAATTACCTTTATGCTAAGTTGTGAAGGAGTCCTTTATGTTTTCACACAATTATCTTTACATTTGCACTCCCATTTTTAGATTAGATACAAAATTTTAGATTTTCCACATAGTTCACCAATCCCAAATTATACCCTAAATAAATGGTTGTCAACAGTGCTGTGTGAACACTGTTATAAAATGTGATGCAAGCAATGTGGTAATAAGAATGGTTAAAATCTTAATCTTCAAGTATGATGATTCTTACAAAGAACTTCTCTAATTACAATAGATTCACAGGTACCAAAAGACCCATGCACTAACTTACATTCTAACATGTTGTGTTGAATTGACCTCATTCACTGAGAACTGCACAGGCAGTCCGTAACATATAAGGATATGGCATAGTTAATAAGGACATTAATGCAAGTCAACAGCTGTGGTATTTATAGTAGTGCTTCCCAGAACAAAAAAAATAGGGAAGGATCAAAATCTCTATTCACCTATGCTCCACATATGAGTGTGTTATACACATGAAATTTGGCAGAAAGGTTGAAAACTGCTTTTATAGACTGGAAGCTTCTGAGAAACACTGGCATTTTTCCCATATTACTGTAAAATCTCAAAGAACCACAACAGAACCCATCAACTTTTTTTTTTAAAAAACATACTTGAAATACTGTACACTATTATGACAATTCACACATATTTCATTTAATCTACTTTTGCTCTTATAGCTAACCCGCATCAACACTAAAATACATAAACCTGTTTCTTAGGTTATGAGCAAAAGCAAATTTTTATTAATCCTTAACAAACAATAAGTGTTGACACGTACATTTACAATTCTTAGTTTACTCCCTCACCCAGGGTGGGAGTACCACCCCACTTCAGTTACAATTTACCACTTGTTTACTGTACAGGAAGAGAGAGACTTCAGCAGTGATTCTTAATTGTGACAGGAGTGGAAAGGATGTAACTTTTTAAAAAAAGTTTCAAATCACTGGACTAGTCCTATAAAAACAGACCCTTTCTTGCCATTTATAATACAGCAAATAATTTGTACTATGTGTAGGTAATTCAATAAGAACTGACTATATAAAACTTCCAAGTGACATAATAAATGATCACTCTCAATGTAACAAAAGACATCTTGAAATTTTCTATTCCAAATACATGACTACATACATTTTAGCTAATAAGAATAGAAAATTGAATTCTTACTTTGTGTTTATTTATCCGATGTTTGTCTTTTCCTTCTGGGATGCCTTCAATCATGTCATTTTCCTCTTCTTCATCGCTGTCATCAGCATTTTCTAAGAAATTGAATGTCTCAAGAACGTCACCAGAAGGCCTGTAAGAGAGGAAAAATGATGAACCAAAATATTCCAATGATTAATTCTAATATTTCTTTCTGTCTCCTATTTTAAAATAGTACTTGAAGGTAGTAGAGAGATTCAAATGAAAACTTACTTATAATGTATTATCTAAATATTCTACACAAAAATGTTTGAAAGATCATTTATGTTCTACAGTTAAAGTATCTATCAATAAAAGCAGTTGTTAAGTTTCTACAATGAAAATACTTTAAGTAATTGCTGCATCAAAATAAAAACCCTACAGTATTAGGCACTCAAGTGTGCTATTATTTCTCAAAATAAAGCCATTATGAGCAAGCAACTTAAACTCAGCATTTCTTATAGCTCTACAACCTCTTACAGCTTGGTGCAAATGTTTACGACTAAAACTGAACTTTATCGGGATGCTCAGATTTAAAGTTATGGTAAATCAGATATAGAACATTCCAATCCATTTTACAGATTTCCTTACCTAGAAAACAGGATTATTAAAATACTAAAGAAATACTTTCAGGACTTAACCTGGTGGTCCAGCAGTTAAGACTCGGTGGTCCCAATGCAGGGGGCCCGGGTTTGATCCCTGGCCAGGAAACTATTAGATCCCGCATGCCACAACTAACAGCTTGCGTGCCACAAGTAAAAGATTCCACATGCCACAACTAAGACCCGGCGCAGCCAAATAAATAAATAAATACTTAAGGGGGAAAAAGAAAAACTACTTAAAAAAAAAAACTTTGAAGTGTTTCAGAACCACTCATATAACAGGTAACAGTGATAATCTATTTTTATCTACTTACGAAGTCATTTTAAAACTATAATCTGAATTCCTCCTCTATGTACAAAAAAGGTTTTCAAATAGTTGTTTAAATGTCTAAAAACAGAGGCTGCAACAGAACGGTGAAAGCTTCAGCTGAACACAGACTCTCACAATGAAAGTCTCAACTCTTCCACTGACTTAGCTGCCTGAATTTGGTCAAGTCACTTAAACCTTTCGGCCTCAACTTCTTTACCTGTAAACTGGGGGGGTTAAACTAGATGACCTCAAATATCCTTACTAATACAAACAGTACATGGTAACAAAAAGAATAATAGTCTAAAAGTTAGGGTTTTTTCCCTCCCTGATTGGTTCTTAGTCCAAATTAAGGATATAATACAATTCAGACTATTTTTTTAAACATCTTTATTGATAATTGCTTTACAATGGTGTGTTAGTTTCTGCTTTATAACAAAGTGAATCAGCTATACATATACATATATCCCCATATCTCCTCCCTCTTGCATCTCCCTCCCACCCTCCCTATCCCACCCCTCTAGGTGGTCACAAAGCACCGAGCTGATCTCCCTGTGCTATGCAGCTGCTTCCCACTAGCTATCTATTTTACATTGGGTAGTATATATATATATGTCCATGCCACTCTCACTTCATCCCAGACATAGGGTTTTAATAGGTCTATTATACTCTGCCTAATCCAGCACATGGTTCAAGGACCTGTATCAACACTGAATGTAGAAAGAGATGTGTTTTTCAAGTGCAAATTAGTAAGAACAAACAAAAAACTACCACAATAACAAAACACATACTTTTCAGTTCAACATTAGTAATACGTCTCGCTATCTGGGGATTAAATGAAAGGCAAAGAAAATATTTGACAAAATTGGCACTTCAATGACAGAAAAATAAAAAATTTAAGACATGAGAGTTTTGTTTTGAACTTTGATAAAGTATTATTGTTCCTTGGATAGAAGTTCCTGTCTCTAAAGTGAGAACTCACGTTTCAGGTTTTAAAAACTGTATTTCATCACAACAATACACGTACAAGGTTTAAAAGTCAAACAGCACAATCAATAAAAGAAAGAACAGATGAATCAGACTTCCCAAAATTAAAAACTTTTGCTCTTTGAAAGACACTATAGAGAATTTAAAGAAAAGTCTACAGATTGGGACAAAATATTTGCAAGTCACACATTTAATGAACGACTATATAAAGAACACTTAAATCTCAACAATAACAAATAAAACGATGAAAAAATGGGGAAATTATTCAAACAGATCCTGTATCAAAAGATATGTGGATGGCATACACAGATGCTCAACATTAGTCTTTAGCAAAATGGAAATTAAAGCAACCATGGACTGTGAAGGGTCTGAGACTTTGCCCTACTTGCAAGCTACCATGCCGTTTCTCTTGAGATGTTTTCTTTTTAGCATTCACGATGATGGTCTTTGTATGGATTTTTTAAAATTAACTTTATAGTGTAACTGGGAGAAATCCTTTCAATGTGGAAACAAACATCCTTGGAAACACATTCTATAAATATATTCCAGAATTTTTTAAAATTACTCTTTAAAAAATTTTTTCAACACCAGTTTACCTGTTCTCTCTTTTTGAAACTCCTATTCAGATGTTGTCCCTCTTGGACTGATCTTTAGATTTTCCTCTCTGAAATTCCCCTTTTCTCTTTTCTGGGAGAGTCTTTTATCTCCCAAGTCTTACATGAAAATTATTTAAATCACACTTTTAAATTTCTATTAGGTCTTTTCTGATCTCTTACTGAACCTTATACAATAACATATTACTGTTTTATAGATGTATTATCTTCTCTCAGTCCTCTCAGAAGAGTAATTATAGTTTTGAAAGTCTTCTGCTCCCTCTTTTCTCTGAGTTCCTTTTTTATGTTTGGTTCCTTTGGTCTCCAATTTTCATATTAGAGTCTTTCCTTAACTGTTAATATTTAACAGTGAGGCACAGAAAAACTAATTGGATATATTGTGTACATGGGTGAGGCTTGTCAAAGTAGCTAGCTTCACTTCTGTATAACAACAGGGCAGAATCCCAGCCATTTCACTGGCAGATCCCAACTGTCAGATCATAAGGTCTTCTCTATTAATGTGATCATATTCCTGCCTGAAAGGGATTTAAGACCAGCTGCCAACATACCTGAAGCCAAGTAGAAGGAAACAGGGAATCTCACCGCTCAGCTAGAGATTTTCAGATAATCCTCCTGTTTTCAGTATAGTAGCCCACCCTACAGTTGCTTGTTTTCTTAAGAAATCAGAAATCACTGGAATTCACCAGAAAATATACCACCATTCTTTGGGATAGGGGAGGGGTGTTCAAGCGGCTACACAGGATTAAAGAGGGGGTTTAAGATTCTAACTGCCTCTTACATAAACTTGAAACTAATTCTCTATTAATAACCCCCTCTAAACCTGACTCCAGATGTACCTGATACCTCTAACTCCTTAGCTTTTGGAACTTTACTGGCATTTTGGGACTTGAATTGGCTTGTTCCTTTTCTTCTTTCCAGCTTCCAAAATTATTAAGTTCTCCCTATCTAATGGACAGTATATCCTCTCATTCTTTCTATATATTCAATTTTTTGTCCTTATGTGTCAATCAGTGTGTCTTAAAATGTCTTTAACTGATATTTTAACAGAGGTTCCAGAAGGCACACAAGTAAATCTGCCTTTAATCCACATGCTTAAGTGGACATCTACATCTATGGAATTTTATAATAATTTTTTTCTTTGCCAACTATTTCCTATCTTTTCTCATTCAATAAAAAGCAATCAACAGAATTTTTAAAATTATATATCCAGATGAAGGGAAAACAGAATGAAGAGTAAGGTTCGTAAGTAAAAGGGTAAAAAAGAGTCAGTGTTTTCTAGAGATAAGGGAAACCCACAAATATGGCAAGATTCCAAACAGTCAGAGTAAAAAGAAAGAGAGCAACTACTGGAGGTTCAAAGGTAAATCAGACCAATCACTAAGAAGCAGCACAGCTTTTCAGTTACAAGACCTATGAGAACTCTCTCCCCCAATGAATCCTTATAAGGTGGAGGCTGTGTGATATGATACACTATACACCCACAACATCCCCCTACAATAAACCAAAGAATAAACCAAGAAAGACAACAGTGACATTTACTCAGTAGAATCTAGTAAATATTACTCTTGATTGGGTCACATTTCAACTGGATAAGCAATATTTCATCACAGCTAACACTTATTATGTACCAAGCATTGTTCCAAATGCCTTACATTAATTCATTTCTTCTTCACATCAACCCTATCGTTACCATTTTACAAATGAGGAAACTGAGGCACAGGAAGGTAAAGTACCCTGCCCAAAGTCACAGCTAGTAAGCAGCAAAGTCCAGATTCAAACCCAGTCTGTCTTCAGAGTTCCCATTCTAAACCATTAAGCATACTGTCTCTAATAATATGATCTACAATTTACCATTCTTCTACTGTTGAACATGTAGACTGCTTCAAATTTTTTATTGTTATAAATGAGAATACGATAAACATCTTTTTGTTGACACCTCTATCAACATGTTAGGTCATTTTCGTATTTCTTAGGAATTTTCAAAGGCCCTGATCATAGCTGAACCATATACACCTACATTAGTACAGACTCGCAATATACAGCTATATTCATTAAGAAGGAAATCACATTGATTAAAAACAATTATTACCTAAATGTCTGTGGACGAATAAATGGATAAAGAAAATGTGGTAAATACATTCAATAATTATTCAGCCATAAAAAAGAAGGAAATCTTGTCATATGCTATGACACTGATGAACCTTGGGACATTATGTTAAGTGAAATAAGCCAGTCACACAAGGACAAATACTGTATTAATTCCACTTATATAAAGTATTCATATATTATATAAATATATATAAAGTATTTAAAGTAGTCACTTGTAGAAACAGAAAGTCAAATGGTGTTTGCCAGGGGCTGGGGGAAGGAGGAAATAGGGAGTTGCTATTCAATGGGTATGGCGTTTCAGTCATGAAAGATGAAAATGTTCTAGAGAAGTGCTCTACAATATTGTGCTTACAGTTAACAACACTGCACCGTACACTTAAAATTTAAGACAGATCTCATGTTATGTGTTTTTTACCACAACAGAAAAAAAAAACTATTAAACTCTTAATCTTGCAAAGGGAAGAAGCTTTACAAGGAGAAGATACAGTCTGTTGTGGATTTTTAATTCAGATTCAGGTGTGATATAGTAAACTGTGTTCTTCTAAAGTAGTTATAAATCCTAAGAACTACTTAGCCTGGTTAGCTGACAAGTTTAGTTTAAAATAACATAGTAATATCCTTGCTTTTTCTCTAAAGCTATGAAAGCTCTATGATTCCTGAAATCCAGAGTAAAGAAAACAAGGGCTCTGTTAGATGTCAAATTGTTTTTATTAAAGAGACCTTATTTCTCAGAAATAAAACCTATAAACTAAAGGCTTATGTTAACTTGAAAGTCTTTAAATAACTGCATGATGTCATAAAATGTATCTAAGGTATGAAACAATGCTAGTTTATAAACTGCACATATTATTAACTTCTTAAGCTCTACCCAAACTAATGAATTCATTTTGGTTTTTTCCACTCTCTTTTCTTTGTCGTTCCAACCTATGTAATTCAATGTAATATCTAATGGTAAAAAATAAAAAGAAAGTTCCATCTGCTTGACAGCTTGCATTTATCAAATCTGTACTATAATCAAAAGTGTATTTGGTAGACAGAAAACAAGTGTTAATGAGGATGTAGAGAAATTAGAATTCTTAAACATTTCTGATGGTAATGTAAAATAGTCCAGCCACTTTGGAAATGAGTTTGGAAATTCCTCAAAAAGGTAAACACAGAGTTACTGTATGACATAGCAATTCCACTCCTAGGTATAAACCCAAGAGACTTGAAAACATATGTCCACACCTGCGGACCAATGTTCAAAGTAGCATTATTCATTATTCCAAAATGTGGAACCAATCAACATGCCCATCAATTGGATAAGGAATGGATAAACAAAATGTGGTATATCCATAGAAAAGAATATTATTTGGCAATAAGAAGAAATGAATTACTGACATATGCTATAACATGGATGAATCTTAAAAATATTACACTAAGTAAAAGAAGCTACTCACAGAATAACCATTTACATAAAATATCTAGAATAGGCACATCTATAGATACAGAAAGTATATTAATGGTTGCCCAGGGTTGGTGAGTGGGAGGAATATGGGAAAGAATGGGGAGTGGCAGCTAATGAGTACGAGGTTTCTTTATGGAGTAATGAAAATTTTCAAAACTTAGATTGTGGTGATGGCTGAACAACTCTGTGACTATCTTAAAAACTATTAAACTCATATACTTCAAGTGGGTGCACTTTATGGTATGTGAACTCTATCAATAAAGACATTAAAATTTTAAAGTATATCTGGTAGCTTTCTGAGTCCAAACACAATGCAAAGCCTTGTTTCTTTAACACTAGTGTCTAAACAACCATTACTATTCTAATTATATAGTAGTATAATTTATTGAAAACACTCTAACAAAAATTTAAAAATCAAGACATTAAAATAACTCTGAACTACATGAAATCACCCTCTAATTTTAATTTTGCACCTATTTCAGAACTACAGTCATTCTCTTCGCATCAAAACTTAAGATAAATAAATCTTAAAAAAAATTTATTTATTTGGCTACACCGGGTCTTAGTTGCGGCACGCGGGGTCTTTATTGCCGCGTGCGAGATCTTCGTTGTGGCATGTGGGATCTAGTTCCTTGACCAGGGATAGAACCCAGGCCCCCTGCATTGGAAGCAGGAAGTCTTAACCACTGGACCACCAGGGAAGTCCCAAGATAAATAAATTTAATATATATTTTTAATAAATTTATTTTATTTTTGGCTGCGTTGGGTCTTCATTGCTGCATGCGGGCTTTCTCTAGTTGTGGCGAGCAGGGGCTACTCTTCGTTACGGTGCGTGGGCTTCTCATTGCGGTGCCTTCTCTTGTTGCAGAGCATGGGATCTAGGCATGTGGGCTTCAGTAGTTGTGGCACAGGGGCTCAGTAGTTGTGGCATACGGGCTTAGCTGCTCTGCGGCATGTGGGGTCTTCCCAGACCAGGGCTCGAACCCAGGTCCCCTGCACTGGGAGGTGGATTCTTAACCACCGTGCCACCAGGGAAGCCCCAAGATAAATAAATTTAAAAAGCACCTAAATAAAAAGTTTCTTTGTCCATGGTACCATTTGCAGGGCGGGGAGGAATCTTTAAATCTGAACTCTACATGCTTCGATAACTGTTAACAGCAATAACAAGAAGCTAAAGAAATTCACAATACCTGCTACATATACAATGTTAACCTATAAGTATAGGTCATACCTTTTGATTTCTTGTCCTTTTTGCTTAGGAGATTCACCTCCATTCAGGATCTGTTCTAAATTCTTTGTCTCTACTGATCCATTTGGTTCTGAATTAGATAGTCCAAGTAATGATCTTACCCGCTGAGACCGTACATCTAATATTGTATCTGTGTAACCTACTTCCTGAAGATATCTATAAGAGAAAATTAAAAATATTAAATCCCACATATTGTTAACACATGCAATCTTGTCAAATCAAAATCACATCAAAGAATTTTAGAAAAATCCATAATCCTATAAAATTTACTCTTCCTTTGTCTCAATAACTTTCTTCTCTCTAGTTCCAGTTCTACAAAAAAAAAAAAAAAAAGCCGATTACAAACCACAGTTTAATTTAAAAAGCATATAGATGGCTAACACTAATTAAGGGCCAATTATCCTGAAGCCTAAAAAGACCTAGAGCGTTAAAAAAACTTTTAGGAGTTGATGATATATATTACTTAAAAAAAAAAAATTCCAGAAAGTGGTAAAGGATGAACAGAAATAAACCTCAGAACAATGACATGCTACGTTTAAACCCTGGCTCTTAGCCAGAGGTTGATGGATAGATTAGTTCTCCTTCTAGGATCTAAGGTCTTATAGCAGTCCTACAGTCCCGCAGTTTTCAAACTTTCCTTGTTATCTAAACCAGGGTACCTAACAGAGGATCTAGGATGAGACTGAAAAAGAAGAAAGGGACTGAATCATGACATAAGTATAGATAATGGGTCATGAACGGCTTTGTGTGACAAATTTTAAAATTTCTTCCTAAAGTATTTGACAGGCTGAGGGAAGATGTTAAAAAGAAGCCTTTTTTGTTTCTTTTTATATGTTGCTGACAAAATAATAGAGGATTTTTAAGTGAAAGCTAAAGACAGGGAGACTGGTTAGGACACTAACACAGCAAGAATTAAAACTAGAGAAGAGGAGAAATGTGAGAAAAATAAAATATCTTAGTGACTTGGTACACAAGTAAATATGGCAGTAGAATAAAAGAAGATATAAGAATTTTGGAAATTTTTCAGGTTTCTAGCTGGGATGGTTGCATGGTGGTTCTACTGAATAAAATGAAGAATAAAGGGTCAGAATATGGTTTAGAGGGTACCTATCAAACAATCAAGTAGTATCTATGAAAGTGGTAGCATTTATTAGGCACAACGGTAAGAAGGTCAAAAGCTCAGAAGGGACTGGACTGGGTGTACAGATTTGGGAGTCATTAGTGTTTGGAGATATTTGAAGCCATGGATTTAAATGAAGTTACCCAGAGAAAAAGCATAAGTAAAAACAAAACCTGGGGACACAAACATCTAAAGGGCTGGAAGAATAAGAAACTCAAAGGAAAATTAAAAGAAAGAACTTGAGAAATGAGGGTAAAAAAAGCAGAGAGTAGTTTCATGAAAGTAAGAAAAACAGAGTTTCAAAAAGAAATGAAGAGTTAATGTCAAATATTTCCAAAAGATCAATATGAACAAAAAGGTTCTCATAAATGTTTGTGGTAGAAGCTTCAGGGGAATATCAAAATGGAAAACAAACTAGACAGTTGAGAAATGAATGAGGAAGACTATGGAGATAAACTACTGTTACAGAAAAATGAGAAGAGACACAATATAAAGCCAGGCAATGGGATTAGGCATTTATGAGAGAAATACTGTGCAACTGATTTCTCTATAGCCGTCATACTCTTCTAAAAAACGCGATCCTCTTTTGAGGAAAAAAACTCCCACCACACTCTAGCCATGTGGTCTAAAAGAACTGTCAAGATCTTAAACAACCCAGGTAAAAATAACTTACTCGTGGGCAGTTATTTGATCAAGTCAAGACAAATCCAATCCTCAGAAATTATTCTGACTAAATTAAGGGATCCCCTGCCACCTGGAGAAAAGTGGTTTTCAGTAGAAAATAAAACTGATACACAGAGGAGTAGAACACCAGAGAATAAGAACATATCCTGGGTGTTTCCAGTCCCTGAGAAATCTTCAGTGATACACTAGCTCTTAAGTTTCTAACACTCAGTTAATCAGCACTTCCCTCAACTCTGCTAGCTATCCCAGCATCCTTCCAGACAGTAATCTGTTTTTGAAGTTTGTTTGAGTTTTAGTCACTAACTGTCCAGATTGATAAATACTTCTTTGAATGGAACATTAGAAACTGAGATGATGAATATGAGGTTTAAATACATTTTCAGAAAGGAAAGCAAAAAGTGAAGACAGCTCTCACCTGATAGCCTTCATGCTTTCAGTGAAGTAGAGCTTGAGGTGCTCTAATGAGAGTAAGGGAGAATGGGCTGAGATGTGGTAAAAGTTCAGAATATCCACTGAGGGCAATGGGAGCAGATGACCAGGGATATGGAAAAAGGCTCTATGCAATGTTTGGACAGGAAACCGTGAATGTGTAATGGCATTCACACAATTCTGTGATTTTTCTCTAAGAATTAATTAGAAACAGAAGCAATAAACAGTAAGACTCATTAGGGCTGGGATACTGCAGGTAGGTATAGTAAAATGACTGGTGGTGGGGGTAAGGAGTGGGCAGCAGGAAAGTTAAGGGTACCAGCAAAAGGGTAAAGGATCATGGGGTCTAAGTGGAAGCTAGGGAAACAACAAAAAGAAACAACAAAAAAACCCCACCGCCAAAAAAAAAAAAATTAAACCAACAATAGGTAAAGGAGGTAAGGGAAATGAAACAGTCAAGGATCTAAAGATCAAAGTAAGGTCACAGGACAAATAACATGGGAACTGGAGTAAGAAAAGTGGAATATGATCAAGGAATATTCCAGAGGTAGGGCAGTTCTAGGTTATAACAAGATCAAGGGTCTGACCACACTTCACTGGGTTACTGAAGTGATGGTAAAGATGTCTAGAGTTGAGAAAGTTGAATTACCTAACATTTCAGTAGTACGCAAGTACCAAAGTTTTCAAAATACAAGGGAAAAGAATGAATAGATAAGACAATAATATTTGCCACCTAAGTACTTCTAATACGGCAAAGAATTCAAACATCAAAAAGGTTCCTCGAAAAAAAAAGCTTCCTCAAAGATTCAAGTAGAAGCAGGATTTAGCAAGCCACTTCTGAAAAGTTTCTGATAACCAGTTAAATTGCTTCTCTAAGCCAGTCACAATCTCACTTAAAACCAAATATGTAAATTTTCCAGTGATGGAAATGAGAATGTCTATAAGTATGAACTCCCTATTTTTGTTCTGGTCTTCAAGACATCTAGTCTTTATGACATCCTACTCCACAAATAAGAAAAAAAACATCATTCTGAGAAATGTTTAGAGAAACATTCAGAGGAAACAAAACTTTAAAAAGATCCAAGCATCTAACAAAACAAAAAAGAAGCAATATGAAAACTATACACATTGTCCCATTATCATTAAATAATTTTCACTTGCAAAGTGACTGAATAGAAGCACTTTCATACCTAGATCCTTAAAGAAAGGTGAAAATGAACCATTACTCACTGTCTTAACAGCTGTCTGCCCTGCTTCCACGTTAACTGGCTATTCTGAGGTGCTGTGGGAGCCTCTGTGTCTTTGGTTTCTTCTAAAATTAACAGTAACAACAACAACAACAAAAACAAGACAAGTTTCATACACGTTATTTCAACTCCTGATAATACTGCCGAAGTTCTTTTAAAGTCCCACAAGAATATACCAAAATATTTTATAAAGGATAGAAGAAAATTAACTTTTATTGAGTGTTTACTGTGGGTCACTCATTTAAAGTGTGTTTATCCTGACAGTCCAAACACTTAGGCACCACGCTCCTTGTTTTATTACAAGTGATTTAAAAATCAAAAGCCCAGGCTTTGAAATGAAATTTTATTGAAATCAATTTTTTTAACTACCAGAATTCTGCTGTTGAATGCTTTTGAAATTAAAAAGTGATATTTACTATTTATATAAACTTTTCAAAATCAACATTGTTTAGAAATTAGATATATTTTTATAAAACTAGTGAATAACTTAGAGTCTGTATCAGTAGACTCTAAGGCTACATACAAGACTCTATACAGTCGATTTCAGTTTTAGAACTAAAAGTTAGATCAGAAAACAGTTTTTACTATATGTAAAAAGTCGTATTTTATTCTCCGGTAACAAAGTGTATGCATTAAAAAAGAGTTTAATAAACAGTATAACTTCAGATGAGTTAAGCTCTCAACAAGTATATCCACAGTGATATTTAAAACTATTCATTGGCACTAATGATACAGAAATATTTTCCTGCAATTTCCCATTATAAAAATTATGATAAAGCAAAGAATATAGGGCCATAGAAGACAAGCCCTATGTTGAGAACTCTTACCATGGCTTACAGTCATTAGGCTCCTAGACTCCTCAGAGTCACATGAACAAACAGTTATTGGTAGCAATTCAAATATTCTCTGCAGGTATTACTTCTCTAACCTTAACAATCCGTTATTAATATCTTCTCATTCTTCCCCTGCACGTAGAAACATCTATAATTTCCAGAAATAATTATCTCATTCTAATAGCCCCCATTTTTTATTTACAACTTTTTCTATTTATACCATTTTGCCTATTTTTAAATCACATATAACACATAATTAACTGGCCAAAAAAATACATTTAAAAAAAAGAAATACAAATTGCCCCAAATCCTATCACCAACAGTGTTAGTACTTGAGATTTTATCATTCCATATTTTCCATCTGAAAATAACATCAGCTTCTCCCCTCCTTAAATTAAAAAAAAAAAAAAAGTCAAAGTGTGTGTACTGCACTACAAGCTGCTTTCAATACTTAATGTATCTTGAACATTCTATGGCAATAAATATAGATTAACATCATATAAAATAATTATAGGGGCTTCCCTGGTGGCGCAGTGGTTGAGAGCCCGCCTACCGAGGCAGGGGACACGTGTTCGTGCCCCGGTCCGGGAGGATCCCACATGCCGCTGAGTGGCTGGGCCCATGAGCCATGGCCGCTGGGCCTGCGCGTCTGGAGCCTGTGCTCCGCAGCGGGAGGGGCCACAACAGTGAGAGGCCCGCGTACCGCAAAAAAGAAAAAATTATATAATCTACAGAAGGTATATACCTATTTAATTTAACCAGTTCCCTAATGTTGAAATGTTTCCATTTTTCACTATTATAAATAATGTTGGTAAAAATATTCTTGAAGTACATCCTAAGCGTACAGCTCAATGAATTTTTTAACACACCCATGTAACCAGTACCTAGATGAAGAAATAAAATGTCATCAGCACCCCCAAAAACTTTCATCGTGCCCTTTCCCAAGTTTAACTAGATATTCCTAAAAGAATATTAACACTATCCTGATTTCTAAACACTAGGTTAATTTTTGAATTTGATATATATGAAATCATTTCTATCAATTTTCAATTTTATGTGATCCACATAAAATTTAGTTATAGTTTATTCACTTTTGGTTATAGCTTAGTCTAGTTATAGTTTATTCACTTTTTTTTTTTTTGCTAAACAGCATTTCCTTACACTAAAAATCACAATGTATTTGTCTATTCTATTGGTGAAGAACATGTGAATTGCTTCCAGTTTTTTGCTATTAAAAGTAATGATACTATGAACATTCTTATACAAGCCTTGTGATGAACATTTTAAGGAGTGGAATTACTGGGCCACCGGGCACGCTATGTTCCCTTTAGCAATACAGTTATCCCACGCTTTTCGAAAGCTCTCTTTAGGCCACCTCGCTTTTATGAAAGACCTACATTTAGTACCTGTTTTCGCTAGCCTAACTGAAAAAATTCAGAGAGAATTTTCACTCTTTATGAAAAAAGGTGAAAAGAAAAAATAGCCTTCAGCATTTGTTTTGCAGTGAACTGTTACAGTGGCAGCACGCACCCCCAAGCAGCGAGAGAGGCACCACCAAGCTCTGTAACAAGCCCATAGCTTTGAACTGTGTCTATTATCATCTGTGCTTTATCTTGATCTATTTTGTGCATCATTAGCAAGATGTGTCCAAAGGTAAATTGCATCTTTGTTTTATGTCATTTTGGCTTATGAACAGGAATGCTCTACTTTGGGATACTGGGGGAAACTTGTACTGACAAATCACTTTCAGAGCAGTTTTATCAAACTAGAATTCCAACACCAGAAGGTGTGCAAATCCTGGTTGATCCACATCCTCAGCAACACATGACATTTTCTCTTTTTCATTTTCACATTGTGGTAGGTGTCTAATTGTACTGTGCTGTGGTTTTAAGTTGTATTTCCTCAAATAAGTTGTATAAGCTAATACATTTGAGCATCGTTTCGTATGTTTATTGGCCATTTGGATATCCTCTTTTAATTGGTGGCTTTTCAAGTCTTTTACCCATATGTCTACTGTTGTAGATTTTTTCCCTTAAATGTAGGGAAATAGGAGCTGTTTACAGATTTGGATACACCCCCTTTTATAGAGTTAAGTTTAGGATATATATACTGGTATTACTAAGACAAGGGTATAAAAACACACATACCTTGTACTTCTTTCATAACAGTATTTCGTACGTTTTCTCTTTTTTACATTTTGATTTATTTTAAGTATATAAAAGGCAACACTGATTCATTTAATGTTTATTTCTTTCTATACTTTGATGTAAATAACTTTATCTCATTGTTTGCATGGTGTATTTTTGCCCATTCCTTTGTTTGTTTTCCACTAAACATCCTGAGTAGTTTTTCTACATCAGTAAAAATAATCTACTTTATTATTATTGTTTCCTATAAATAAAATACTTGGTTGTTATTTTATTCTTCAATTTAAGGAAGTTTTAATAGTTAAGTTTATATAGCTAAAAACAGACTTGTTTTTCTCTCATTTTAGCTGGGGGCAGGAGAGATTACATGCTAATGATTTTCCTTTATACCAACTTGTACCAAGACCAGTTAGCCAATTCCGACTCTAGTTCCAGGAACAGTGGGGCTGTTCCTCACATTTATACAGACCAAGTTAGGGGGACAGTCCTCAAGTTATACTAAGTGGGGAATTCCCTGGTGGTCCAGTGGTTAGGACTCAGCACTTTCACTGCTATAGCCCGGGTTCAATACCTGGTCTGGGAACTAAGATCCTGCAAGCCATGTGGAGCAGCCAAAAAAAAAAAAAGTGATTATTTTCTGAATATTCTAGCCATATTAGAAAAAAATGAGTTAAAGAAAAGCTATGAAGACATCAGGTTTTCTCTATGGTGAAACCACTGTACTCTCTCTAACTATAATGGGACTGCTGCAGTAAACATGCCCCAAAATATACAGGCCTTCCATCTTTTTATCATTTATTATAGCTTTTCCAAGGAGGAGACCATAATATTGCCCCCTGGCATCTGAGTCTTCGTAACCACTTAAAAGCTAGATCAAAGGAAACCTATGCCACTCCTATCTTGGTCTCTTAATTTTATATATGACAACTAGGAAGATATGGTTGTGGTGCTAAAATTGGTAAGTGGAGAAGACCTAAGAATAAATCAACTGCAGGTTGTACATATAGGGTGTTTCTGCCAAGTTTTAAGTACTTGATGTTAAACCAAAATCAATTAGCTAAATTTTAAAAATTTACTGTAACATTTAACTTAAAAAAAAATCCCTATTTGTTTTATTTTCCCTACCATGTATGCTTTGACTTTATTAGGAATGGAAACAACTATACAAGGAGAAGAAAAATTGTATATCAAAATAAAGACACATTTTTTTCCTTATCTTAGTAACCAGCAGCCAAGAACAGTATAGAATTCAATTTGCCTGCACCATCAAACTGTGTATATAAATGGGTTCTACATATACCTCAGAAATAGAATATTGCAGTAATATTCCCAAATATTATATAACATAAATCAAAATATTCTTTCCTTATTAAACTTTTAGATTACTCAAATTGTAATCATATGGAACCCTAAATTAACACTAAACTGTTATAGCCTTTTCCTATATCCAGCCCTCTCTTCCTGCATAACTGTTCATCAGATACTACTCTCACACTCACTACTTTAGTAAACAGCAAGGCCAATTGGAGATAATGTTTTCCTTCTCTTATCCTTATCTGGCTGCCTCCGTAGTTTCCAAATTCAAATTTGCAATTTCTTTATGAGTTAATCACAGCTTCTCTAGAAAAAAAAAACTTTTTAATAATACAAAATTAAGCTTATATAGACTTGGATAAGAATTGCCTACAGGTGGTACAAAGAGTTACTCATTACCTTCCACTTCTAATGACAACCAAAAATACACCCAGTTTTACACAGGTTTCAAAACAAGAAAAATAAGAGAACCTTGGGATTATGTAGATGACACTATTGATACTTACTTTTATTTATTTATTATTTTTCCCCAAATTCTAGACAGTATTATAATAGGCAACCAACTAACTAACTGATGCTTTCAAAGCAAAATGGGGGTAAAGAGAACATGTTTGTTACATAAAAATGAGCTTAAACCAGTTTTTCTTGCATGGGGTGTGTGTGGGGGTGGGGGGGGGTGGGGAGATTAACAGAAGAATCAAGTTTACCTGATTCAAAGGTTGGCATTTTCAAATCACCTTGGTTCAGTTCTGTGCCGTATTTTAATTTGTGATATTTTGCCCTGAAAATTTAATAATAAATTGTTGAAAGAAAAACAATTTTTTTTCCTTTTCTACATAGGCAAGTAACTAACTACTGGTATATATTTCTCCAATGACAAATAAAGCATAATATGAATGTCTGTTTCTTTAAACTTTACTTGCAAAAGAAGTTGGAGAAAAACAATATACTGGATGTAAAAGAAAAAAAATAAGATAAATTGCCCAACTAAAATATACACCCAAGTAAAGATAAATTTTTCCTAATCTGTAAAACAGAAAAAACTTGGACTCTATAATAAAAGATATTATTTCAATTTAAAGATTTTAATCTTTTTTTCTTTTCCTATATAAGAATCAAATCAAAATATCATCCTGTATTTTGGGCAAATCTTTGTATCTTTCAAAAGGCGTTAAATACACTGTATAACAATACATAAAGAGAATAATATTGTTCTACTTTATTTTATTCATATAAGAAAATGAGGGACACATACCTTTCTTGTTTTAATGCATATTCTAACATCTTTATTCTTCTTACTAAATCCTTCTTCAAGTTTTCTTGACCTTTTCTTTCTCCTTGCAAAAATGCTATCCGGGCCTAAAAATACAAAAAGTTCATTTATTTTCATTTTTTTCTTAACTATACATAGGAAATTGAAAAAAGGAAAACAATAAATGTAAAATTCTGCCCTTTTATTCATGACAGCAAGATTTAAAATTCATAGAAGCAGTTGATCAAACTTTCTTTGTTAGATAATACTATCACTTTAAAATAAAGATAACTATAAATTCACTATTTGCTTATAATCCTTTTGGTCTCTAATATTAAGTTTTACATACTTTTGAAAGGAAATTTTATATGTAAAAATTGCACCTAATTCCTAACAAGTCACAAAGAACTAAAAATTATTATATTCACAAGTAGATAAATATTTTCCCTCAAATTAGATATTGCTTGTTTAAAAAACAGTAATATTCCCTCAAAAGCATTTCTTTCATGAAATACTTAAAAATTTATAATCTTTTCCATTCTATCCACCACACTCCAAATTGTTTTATCTCTTGAAACAATTATCCAGAGTATTGCAAATAGTTTAAGTTAAGCCACTTTATGTTCAATGACCTCATTACTTTCTGTTGTCATTTTCTACAGTTAGAGAATTTTTTTCCTTTTAATTGCCTTATTTTCTCAGAAAGACAATTCTCCATCTTTTTCTGGCCCTTCCCAGCATGTCAGCCTCCTTTATACACCCCACACTAAAGAGTAATGTTTAAGGAGGCTGGCATCTACATGGGGATATTTGCTGTTATGAACATATTTACAATAAAATTAACTTTCATGCTCTTGCCGAGATGACCAATAGGTGTATTTGCCCATTAAGAGAAAGTAAGCTACTTTGTAAGCTAAATTGTGGTTAATTTTTTAAAAATTTCAGTGAACATGGAATCAGAACAAATGAATTCATCTGAATAATTTAACACATTAAGTTTGGAAAAATTAAATGAAATCATTCACAACTCCGTAAGACCTGAGAAATTATACACAACTATATAACACTTAGTCTACATACAAATTTCAAAACAAAAATAAAGATCTAGGAGCAATGGTAAAGATTCAGAACCTAATAATAGTCTAGATCCTAAAGAGAAAAGTAGCACTTCTGACTCTCTTAAGCTGTGGAGCAAAGGTAGAACATATCAGTTTCATTACACAACTTCAAGAAATTCTGATTGAGGGTTTTCTCCTGTATTGGCTTTAAAAAAAAAACAAACATGAATCACATACTGTAGAACCCTTATGTGACTCTAATTTCCAGATCTCATAAGTATTTTACAATTAGCAACAGAAAAAAATGAAAGAAGCTCATTTTATTTTGCTTCTTAAGAAGTAGTGGACTTCCCTGGTGGTCCAGTGGTTAAGACTCTGCACACCCAATGCAGGGGGCCCAGGTTCCATCCCTGGTCAGGGAACTAGATCCCGCATGCATGCCACAACTAAAAAAAAAAAAAACAAAAAAAGATCCCACATGCCACAACTAAAAAGATCTTGCATGCCACAGCAAGATCTTGTATGCAACAACAAAGATCCCACATGCCACAACTAAGACCCAGCACAGCCAAATAAATAAATAATTAATTTAAAAAAAAGTAGTAGTAGTAACTGGTAATTTTTTGGTTGAGAAAGATACTGCAAACTAAGTGCAAGTCATACTGTCCTCTAAGGAATTAAAAAAAGACTACAATACTTCCTATTAGAATCTTATACTGTCGTGAGAATTCATTTTCACTTCTTTCTTTGGCATTTTGGTATTAAAAGTCATCCATACCTACAGAAGCCAGTAAATTAAACAAAGAAGCACAAATCCTGTAAAATAGCAAGAACCCCAAAGCAACTTCTGAACAGGCGCTGAAGTGAGGTTAACTCACAAAGACACAAGACAAGGAAATGGTAAGAATTCATTAAAATGAAACTTAAAAGGACATAGTCTAACATAAAATACTGGAGAGGAGAGTAAAAAGCAGATAACAACAGAGAAGTCATGACTACTGGAACTGATCTTATGACCTGTACAGACTAAAAAGGTAAAGATTATGTCTGATAGTGATAATAAGGACCAACAAAATAACAGATTTGGCATTTAGTAAAGGATCATGGACAGTGGACTTTTCGATTGCTTTTACAGGTCATAATGCACCATGAACAGCATCATCTTTGCAAATAAACACTTTAAAAAGTAACCACAAAAACCATATTTACAAAGACACTAACAATAAAGAAAAGGATGGATAAATTCACTGTAATTAAAAAGCTTCTGTTCAAGATAAAGTAGGAATTGGCAACCTACCTGTTTTTGGACAGCCACAGAGTGAAAAATGGTTTAAAAAAAAACAATAAACAAAATTAGAATAGGCAACACAGACCCAATGTGACCTGCAAAGCCTAGTATATACTATTAAGGTTTGCAAGCCTTCTATATTAATATTAGACAAAATAGACTTTATATGAAAAAAGGTCATAAGAGATAAAGGACATTATATACTAATAAAAGGTTTAATACAGCAAAAAACAAAAAACAGTTATAAATATTTACATACCTAATGAGACCATCAAAATATATGACACAAAAATTGACAGAATTAAAGGAAGTAGTAGTTCAATAATAATAGCTGGAGACTTCAATATCCCACTGTCAATAACACATAGAAGAACCAGACCGAAAATAAGGAAACAGAGGACTTGAACAACTCAATAAACCAGCTAGATCTAACAGACATATATGGAACACTCTATCCAACAACAACAGAATACACATTCTTCTCAAATACACAAGAGATATTCTCAAAGACAGACCACACGTTAGGACACAAATCAACTCTAATCAATTTTAAAACTTAAATATCATTTAAAAAAATCTCCTGTGATCACAATGAAGTTAGAAATTAGTAACAAAAAAACTTGAAAAAGCCACAAATTTGTGGATATTAAACAACACCCTCTTGAACAACTAATAAAACAAAAAAATCATAAGGAAAATTAAAAAATACTTAGAGAGGAATGAAAATGAAAACACAGCTTACCAAAACTTATGGGACACAGCAAAAGCAGTGCTAAATGAATAATTTATAGCTATAAAGGCTTACATTAAAAAGCAAGAAAGAGGGGGCTTCCCTGGTGGCACAGTGGTTGAGTCAGCCTGTCGATGCAGGGGACATGGGTTCGTGCCCCGGTCCAGGAAGATCCCACATGCCATGGAGCAGCTGGGCCTGTGAGCCATGGCCGCTAAGCCTGCGCATCCGGAGCCTGTGCTCCACAACGGGAGAGGCCACAACAGTGAGAGGCCCACGTACCAGGGGGGAAAAAAAAAAAAAAAAAAAGCCAAGAAAGAACTCAAATCAACAACCTAACTTTACAACTTAAGGAATTTCAGAAAAAGAACAAACTAAATCTAAAGCTAGCAGAAGGAAAGAAATAATAAAGATTAAAGCATAGAAATAAAATAGAGCAGAGAAAAACAACAGAAAAAAAATCAACAAAATCAAAATTTGGTTCTTCAAAAAGATCAACAAAATTGACAAACCGTTACCTGGATTGACTAAGAAAAAAAGACACAAATAACTAAACTCAGAAATAAAAGTGGGGATGTTGCAACAAATTCTACAGAAATAAAAAGGATTATAAGAGTACTACAAACAATTGTACACCAACAAATTGGATAACCTAGAAACACAAAATCCACCAAGACTGAATAATGAAAAAAACAGAAAATCTGAAAAGGTCTATAACTAGTAAAGAGATTGAATTAGTAATCAAGAATCTCCCAACAAACAAAACCTTTAGACTGATTGCTTTATTAGTGAATTCTACCAAACATTTAAAGGATTAACACCAATCTTTCTAAAACATTTCCAAAAATTTAAGAGGGACATTCCTTAACTCAATGAGTCCAGCACTGTGCCAAGAGCCAAAGCTAGATAAAGGTACTGCAAGAAAACCAGTATCTCTTATAAACACTGATGCAAAAACTCTCAACAAAATACTAGTAAATCAAATTCAGTAGCATATTACAAAGATTACAAATCATGACCAAGTGAGATTTATTCCTGCAATGCAAGGATGGCTCAACATAAGAAAACCAATTAATATAATATACTACATTAACAGAATAAAAAACACATGACCATTTCAACTGATGCAGAAAAAGAATTTAACGAAACTGAACACCTCTTTCTTGATTAAAAAACCTCAACAAACTAAGAATAAAAGGAAACTCTCATGACATAATAAAAGCCATTTATGAGAAAAAACAACAAACGTCGTACTCAATGGTTAAAGACTGAAAGCCTTCTCTCAAAAATCAGAACAAGGACGCCTGCTTCTAACACTCATGTTCAGCATAGTACTAGAAGTCATAGGCAGAGCAATGAGGCAAGAAAAATGAAAGGAATCTAAGTTAGAAAGGAAGAAGTAAAATGATCTCTGTTCACAGATGATATGATGTTATATGTAGTAAACCCAAACAATTCCATAAGTCTGTTACAACTACAAATTCAGCAAAATACCAAGACACAGTCAACACACAAAAATCAATAGCATTTCTATATACTATCAGTGAACAATCATGAAACGAAATTATGAAAACAATTCCATTTACAAAAGCATCAAAAAGAACAAAATACTTAGTTAACATAATATTTAAATAAGGAGGTGAAAGACTGCTACAATGAAAATCAAAAAATATTGCTGAATGAAATTAAAGACAGAGGGACTTCCCTCGTGGTCCAGTTGTTAAGACTCTGGGCTCCCAATGCAGGGGGCCTGGGTTTGATTCCTGGTTAGGGAACTAGATCCTGCATGCCGCAACTAAAGATCCCACATGACCCAACTAAAGATCCCACATGCTGCAACTGAACATCTCACATGCCGTAACTAAAGATCCTGCACACGCCAAGGAAGAGTCCGTATGCGGCAACTAAGACCTAGAGCAGCCAAATAAATAAATATTTAAAAAAAGAAAGATAAGAAATTAAAGACAGAAATAAGTATAAACACATTCCATGTTCATGGACTGGAAGACATACTATTATTAAAATATCAATACTACCCAACTGATCTACAGATTCCGTGCAATCCCTATCAAAACCCCAGTGACATATTTTTTCCCCTTTCTTTCTTTTTTTTTTTTTTTTTTTTTTTTTTTGCGGTACGTGGGCCTCTCACTGTTGTGGCCTCTCCTGTTGCGGAGCACAGGCTCCGGACGCACAGGCTCAGCGGCCATGGCTCACAGGCATGTGGGATCTTCCCGGGCCGGGGCACGAACCCGCGTCCCCTGCATCGACAGGCGGACTCTCAACCACTGCGCCACCAGGGAAGCCCTCTTTTTTTTTTGGCCACATTGTGCCCCTGGCAGTGGAAGCATGGAGTCCTAACCACTGTACCACCAGGGAATTCCCCCCAGTGACATTTCTTAGAGAAATAGAAATACACACTCTTCTCAAAGTCACATGGAACATTCACCAAGACAGGTCACATTGTGGACCAGAAAACACACTTTCAGCAAATATAAAGAATTAGAAATCATACAAACATGCTCTCCACTCTGACAGCTTTTTAAATTGGCTTTAAACTCACATTTAATGTAGGAAAAGTAGTACTTATGGGGAAATTTACACCAGTCAATGTATATATTAGAAAAGATCTAAAATCAACAATTTAGCTTCCAACTTAGGCAAACAGAGAAAGAATAGCATTATAAACCTACAGCAAGCAGAATAATAAAATTAAAGCAGAAACCAATAAAGCTGAAAATATACCAATAATCAATGAAATAAGATTCTTTGAAAAGACCGATAAAATTGATTAACTTCTTAGTCAAGCTAACCAAGAAAAGAGAGAAAAAACAAATTAATACCAGAAATGAAATGAAAGAAAGATCATCACTACTGATCCCAAGGACACTGAACATATAAATAAAGGAATATTATGAACTCTATGCCCACAAACTTGATAATTTACATGAAATGGAACAATTTCTTGAAAGACAATCTACCAAAATCACACAGGCGAAAGAGATCATGTGAATAGGACTGTATCTAGAAATTAAACCAATAGTTAATAACTTTCTATATCAGAAGGAACCAGGCCCAGATGGGTTCAATGGTGAATTCTACCAAACATTTAGGGAAGAAATGATACCAATTCTCTATAATTATTCTAAGCAATAGAAGCAGAGGGTACACTTGCTAACTCATTCAATAAAGCCAGCATTACCCTACTATCAAAACCAGACAGATGTCACAAGAAAGGAAAACTACTGATCAATTATCTCTCATGAACATGAACACAGATGCAAAAACCCTCAACAAAATATTATCAAATTGAATCCAACAATATATACAAAGAATTACGTAACGAGTGGGATTTATTTCAGGTATGTAAGGCTGGTTTAACATTTGAAAATCTATTTATGTAATCTATCATTAACTGGCTAAACAGGTTAAAGAAGAAAAACCATATGACCATATTAATAAATGCAGAAAAAGCATCCAATAAAATCAAACACTGATTCATGACAAAAACTCTCAGCAAGCTAAGAATAGAGGGGAACTTCTGCAGTTGATAAGATCATCTACCAAAAACCTACAGCTCAATATCCTATTTAATGGTGAGAAACTAGATGCTTTGCTTCCTAAGACAGGGAACAAGGAAAGGCTATCCCCTTTCACCACTCTTATTTAACATCATACACAAAATCCTAGCCAATGCAGTAGACAAGAAAAGAACATTTTAATTGGAACCATAAAAAGATTAGCGTGGCCCTTGAGCAAGGAGGATATGCAAATTCATGAAGTATTCCATGTTTTTAAAAAAGAAAATTTTAAAGTACACACATTGAGAAGGAAAAAATAAGACTCTGCAGATGACATGACTGTCTACGAAGAAAATTCTAAAGAATTACCAAAACCTCCTGGATCCAATAAGCGATTATAGGAAGGTTAGAGGATACAAAGGTAAGACAAAAATTAACTGCCTTCCTATATATACTAGCAATGAATAACTGGAATTTGAAAATTGAAACTGAAAACACAATGGTATCTATCTAAATTAGCTGAAAACCTGTGTCTACACAAAAATATGAACATGAATGTCTGTAGCTGCTTTATTCATAACTGCCAAAACTTGGAATCAACCAAGATACCCTTCAATGGGTAAATGGGTAAATGGATAAACACTCTGGTACATCCATACAGGGAATATTATGCATCAGTAAAGAGAAATGAGCTATCAAGCCAAGAAAAGACATGGAGGAACCTTAAATGCATATTCCTAAGTGAAAGAAGCCAGTCTAAAACCCGACACACTGTATAATTCCAACTATAAGACATTCCACAAAAGGCAAAACTAGAGCAACAGCAAAAAGAGCAGTAGTTGCCAAGCATTTGGGGGTAAGGAGAAAGATGAACAGGTGAAGCACAGGAAACTTTTAGGAACGGTGAAACTGTTCTACATGGTACTATAATGGTAGATCCAGGACATTATGCAACTGTCAACACCCATAAGCCAGTACAACACAGAATGAACTTTAATCTGTGGACAAACATTAATAATAATAATGTATGAGAACTGGTTAATTGTAGCAAATGTACCACACTATTGCAAGATATTAATAACAAAGGGAAACTGGAGGGGAGGCAGGCAGCAGTGCCACACCACATATGGGAGCTCTGTCCTATCTGCTCAATTTTTCTGTGAATCTAAAATTGTTCAAAACAAAGTGTTCGTTAACAAGCATTGGTGAGGATGTGGAGAAATTGGGACTCTTGTGCACAGTTGGTGGAATTATAATGATGCAACCATAATGTAAAACAATATGGAGGTTGCTCAAAAATTTAAAATGGAACTAACATATAATCTAGCAATTCCACTTCTAGGTATATATCCAAAAAAATTGAGAGCATGGTCTCAAAAAGATATTGCACACCCATAATTCACAGCCAGCCTATTCACTATAGCCAAGACGTGAAAGCAACACCACTGTCCATCAACTGATGAACGGATAAACAAAATGTGGTATATACAAAGAAATATTATTCAGCCTTAAAAAGGTAGGAAAACCTGTCACATGCTACATGAATGAACCTTCAGGACATGCTATGTCAAATGAGGAAGTCACAAAAAGACTACATAATTCCACTTTTATGAGGTATCTAAAGTAGTCAAGTTGAAAGAAACAGAGTGTAGAGGGGAATTCCCTGGCGGTCCAGTGGTTAGGACCCTGTGCTTTCACTGCCAAGAGCGCTGGTTGGATCCCTGGCTGTGGAAGTAAGATCCCGCAAGCTACGTGGCAGGAAAAAAAAAAAAAAAAGAATGCTAGTTACAAGGTGGGGAGGAAGGAGGAAAGAGAAATTGTTGTTTAATGGGTTTAATGTTTCAGATTTGCAAGATGAAAAAATTCTGGAGATCTGCTTCACAACAGTGTGAATACACTTGACTAAACTGTACACTTAAAAACAGGTAAGATGATAAACATTATATTTTTAGCACAAATTTTAAAAAGTATTTTTAAAATGTCTTTCTTTGAAAAGGCAAACCAGATAGAAGAAATTTGCAAAACATATACCTGAGAATGGGCTCATATATATAATTCCTATCTGCTCCCCCAAAAGGTAGACAACTTAAAAGAAAACAAACAAAAAGCAGCCTGATAGAAATATTGTAAAAAGACTGACAATACCAGGTCACAAGATACCAAAATGTCCAATCAAGATATGAAATAGTTCTCAACCTCATTAGTACTCAGAGAAATACAAATTAAAAATACAATAAACACAACACCAGGTTGGCTAAAAATTTTTTAATCTGATAATACTATTTGTTGAGGAAGATGTGAATCAACAGAAACTCTCATAAATGACTTATGGGACCATAAAATGGTATAGCCTCTTTGGAAAGTTTTGTATTATCTATTAAAGTTGAAGATATAAATACATTAAAACCATATATTCCTAGCTACATACCCAACAGAAATGCATGTATGTATGTGCCTACTAGGAGACATGTAAAATATTCCCACAACCATTTTTTATAACAGCCAAAAACTGCAAACAATCTAAACCACCATCAGATCAGAAAACAGACAAATTGTCGTATGTTAGTACAATGAAATACTACCAAGTAAACTAAATGAACAAACTAAGGCTCCGAACAACAAAGATGAACCAATATAACATTGAAGAAAAGAGCAAGACACAAGAGACAACATCCTATATGATCCACTGATATATATAAACTTCACTATCAGGCAAAACTAAACTAATACATTTAAGCAATGAACACTTAGATAGTAACATACTAAAAAAAAAAAAGCAAGGAAATGATTACACAGAAAGTCAGGATAGTGGTTACCCCTACGAGGGAAGGAGGCAGTGGTGATTTGGAAGGGGCAAGTTTTAAGGCTTCTAGGGTGCTGGCAGTACTCTATTTTTTGACCTCTCCAAGAGTGATATCATGGTTGTCCTCTTTATAATAAACTGCTAACCTGTGCGATTATATTTCACACACTTCTGTAAGTCATATTTCACAATTTTTAAAAATTTAAAAAATTAATCTCACTCTTAAGAGTTAGATTTAAGAAGTATATTTTTATTATGAAGATAATATCAAAGACCTAGGTCCTTTAGAAAAAGGTTCAAGAATGGAATATGTAGTAAGTTCAATAAAGGATAAACTTTTTAAAGAACCAAAAATTTTCATTTTTTATTTGCCAGAATCAACTAATTTTAATGTTTTTAATTATTTGACTTCAAAAGTATAAAACTGAGTAGATAACTAACTTGAAATTCATTACTACATACACAGTGTAAGACAGAAATGAGCTTTTTTATAAATTTGTTTCCATATCCAATCTCAGTTAATTCAGAGTAACAAAACTTTATTGTTAAGACAACTTTTCTTCCTCTGAATATAATAGATAAAGGTACCCATTAGGGCTATATTTTATCATCTGAGTTATTCAACAATCAGTAGGTGATTATCACATGAAAATCTAAAAAAATTACTTGACACTGACAGAACAACTTTTTTAACTGCAAGACCACTAGAGGTCACCAGTGCAAAACATCCAACATTGATTCAGCTAATACTACCAACCTAAAGTATTTCACAATTACTGTAGTTTCCAATATTTCTAAATAAGAACATTTTGCTTAAAACAAATAAATTACTTAACAAAATGTTTTACTGTAAGATTCTTCTTACTTTAAACAAAATTTAAACTGAATGCAAACACTGGATATAGGTGATTTTTATCTAATTATTTTAAAAGTCTTCAGAGCTTATTTTAAAAACATATATTCAGAAATGACAACATCATTAAGGAGCAAACTAACATGCAAGGAATTTAAAAAGATAGTGTTAAATACTTCAGATTTGGAAGCAAATTAAAGACAAAATCAGGCTATAGCAACTACTAATAAATTTATATTATTACTATTTAAAATAGTAGGCTCTCAACAAATGTTAGGAACCTCTCCCCTTACGGATAAACTCAAATTATACAGGTGACTCTATTCTAAGCACTTAAATATTTTGGGCTAAGCAAGTTCAGCTGTAAATAATTTAAGGTATAAATACAGAGTCAGCTGACCCATGGAATTTTATTTGAAATGTAAAATACAAGAAAAATTCATAACATATAGAGGTTTCAAAAGCTGGCTAATTATCAAAAATAACCAAGGAGGTTAGGTTTTACACACACAAACACACAGCTTCATAATTCAGTGTGTTGAGGAACTGGAACTGCACAGAAAATTTTGTATAACCATCTGGTAACACAAGCAGTCAGTTCCCCACTTAAGGTACACTCAAAAAGTATACTGCTGGGACTTCCCTGGTGGCAGTGGTTAAGAATCCGCCTGCCAATGCAGGGGACACGGGTTCAATCCCTGGTCTAGGAAGATCTCACATGCCGCAGAGCAACTAAGCCCGTGTGCCACAACTACTGAGCTTGCGCTCTAGAGCCAGTGCTCCACAAGAGAAGCCACTGCAATGAGAAGCCTGCACCACAATGAAGAGTAGCCTCCGCTTGCCACAACTAGAGAAAGCCCCTGTGCAGCAACGAAGACCCAACGCAGCCATGAATAAATAAATAAATTTATTTAAATAAAAAAGTATACAGCTTTTCAAGAATAAACAAAAAAGCATGCCTGCAATAGCCTGTAACATTTTTCATAAAAATAACATTTTCCTATTTTATATATTGCTAACAATTACAGGGAAAAAAGAAACAAAAAATACTAAGATTTCCAGAGGCAAATAAAACCTTTATTTTATTTTTATTTCTGCTCTTTATAAGAGTCTAAAACAGAATTTAATAGAAATACCGCAACCATCCTCTAAAATCTCAATGTAATTTTAGATGGTAGTAGTTGGCTTAAAGCATAAAAGATTTAAAATTTTTAACTATAAAACCTGTATTTCAGTAAATTCTCATTTATCTGGCATTTGAAAGCATAAAGCTCCAGGTATAAGCCCATTTTCTATAAACAGAAAAATTTACCCCTTCAAGGTATAAAACTATAAACCATTTTAATAGACTTTCTAAAAACACGTTTAGGGAATTCCCTGGCAGTCCAATGGTTAGGACTCGACACTTTCACTGCCGTGGCCTGGGTTCAATCACTGGTCAGGGAACTAAGATCCTACAAGCCACGCAGAGGCCAAAAAGAAAAAAAAAAAAAAAAAAAAAAAACCAAAAAAATTTTTAAAAATAGAAACACATTTAGTGACATCTTGACCAATTTTAAAATCTGTTCTTTTTTTTTTTTTTTTTTTTTTGCAGCACGCGGGCCTCTCACTGTTGTGGCCTCTCCCGTTGCAGAGCACAGGCTCTGGACGCACAGACTCAGCGGCCATGGCTCACGGGCCCAGCCGCTCCGCAGCATGTGGGATCTTCCCAGACCGGGGCACGAACCCGTGTCCCCTGCATCGGCAGGTGGACTCTCAACCACTGCACCACCATCAATACAAATTCATAAAAATACTAAAATATTGCAAAAGCCAGTAACATGGTATTAATAGCACTGATTTAGAACCTGCAGAGTAATAATAAATTGACACATCCCCTTAGCTGCACAGAACCACTTCTTACCAATATACTTAAAACTTCTACCAAAAAGAGTCTTCCCACTCACTCTCTTGGTCAAGCTTGTTTTCTATACTACTGAGGTACAAGCTTCCCTCTTTCCTCAATCATTCTATTTTGTACCAGGCTAGGAAACCAAAAGAATAAATGGACTCTACTTCTCTAACGTATTTTATTGCTATTTATGTATCTCTGAAAAGAGAATGAAATTCTTTTAAGAATATGGCTGGGTATAAACTTTTAAAAAACTAAGTGGGAAAAGCTTCTACGTAAGTGACTTTCACCTTTTATTATTTGCTTCATTGTTTTCTGCTGACAAGATTGATTCTTTGGGGAAGCCAGTAACAAAAGAATGTTGACTTAAATGAAAGATTACGGTTCTATCATAAAATAGCAAAATGGCTTTCACATGACTACAACTAGAGGAAAAAAACATTTTTTCCGGTTATTATTGGAGAGCAAACTTTTGTTCTCAAGACTGGTATGTTTCTTGAAACCACTTTTTTAAACCAAGAGATATTTCTAATTTTATAATGAAAATAATTACAAATAATATAATTTTACAAGCAAGTTTTTAAGAACAGCTTAGTTTATTATTCTTCCTCTTAAAGTACTTTTAGTAATCAATTAAGGCAATACTGATCAGGTAAATTATTTAAAATCATTACAAATCTTGAGATTGCTAATGTGAGAAAAAGACATTTAGTTGTGTCGTATGATTTTCATTAGGAGTCCACATTCCTTTACTAAAATCCTTTAGGCCAGATGTGCTCTGGAAATTATTACTAAAATGTATGTACCACAAATTACTTAACCTTATCCAATGCAACTTGCAGCAATAACAAAATCAAACAAATACAACAAAGTATATGAGTGTTCAGTATGTGGGATAAAGACTATAAATAGCTGTTACCAAAACAAACTTGGGTCCACTTGCCCAACACACAGCAAAGCCAATTTACTGACAATGGGTGTGGTGAAGAAGTACAGAGTTTATTACAGGGTACCAAACAAGGAGAATAGGCAGCTCATGCTCAAAAGACCTGAACTCCCCAGTGGCTTTCAGGGAAGGGTTTTTAAAGGCAACATCAGAGGTGAGTGTTGCAGGGTGTTTGACAAGCTTGTAGACACTCTTCTAATTGGTTGGTGGTAAGGTAACAGCGTGATGTTTCAGGAATCTCAATCATCAACTTTCTGGTTCCAACTCATCTGGGGTCTACTGCTTGAGTCCAGCATATAATCACCCCTCCCCACAAATGGATGCAGAACAACTCAAAGATATGCATCAGATTGTTATCTATATCCCTTCAGGAGGAACTAGGAGGCCTGTGACTCTAATAACAGAGTCATATACTAGTTAGTCATTAACTACTTGAGTCTGTTCTTTAGAACTTGGGTAAGGCTAGGAGACTAAGGCCTTTTTTTTTTTCTATAAACAAGGAACAAGGGACACAGAGGTGCTTTTGAATCTAGGAAGGCTCTGAAGGGTACTGCTCAGTTTCAACGCCCCCCTTTTCTTTGATTTTCCTCAATCCTGAGGGAAACAAGGGCAGGACAAGAAAGGAAATAAAGTTTTGGATACAAACGTTCATCATAAATTTTGGCAGGGGGACTCAGTTTCAATTCCCTACTCCTGTTTTAACTTTCCCCCAATCTTTACGGGAATGGGGCAACAACCACCCTGGCTACTTCCTGTTGAAATGGGGGCATAGTCCTGCTTCAATTTGGGGAATGGACCATGAGTTAGAGATATTCCCGGGTTCCAAGTCTTGGATCTGAATCTTGCATGATTAAGATCTTAGTCCCTTGATCCATCACTGTGGTGCAACAGACCCAATTAGAATTAAAAGGAAGAGTGAAAACCCAAACTTTAAATAAATCTCGGAAAATAGATCTCATTCCCTGAGGAATTCACAAGAATAAGCCTGAAAATCAGTCTATCTGGGAGACTTGTTGTTGCCAGGTAGCCAGCTGCTTAGATATAAAATTATATCTAAGTAGGTTTAACTTCTGATGTGGTATTAACATATAAATAACAGGAGCTACTGGCCACTACACACACATCTCTTTTTCCTGCTAAAAATCTAAATCTAATAGAATCTAACAATTCTATTGTCATGTAATACTCTAGCTAAAGAACCTAGCGCCTCCTGCTAGGAAGCTAGGGCTTGAGCTGTCTCATTTGTTACTATTATAAAAGAAAAAATTTAATAATTACAAGAGATCTTGAAACTATAAGGTTGCAGCTGGCAGGTGTCAGCAGACACTGCTTTGAGAACAGCTGGTACCATCCCTGAGTCCAACACAGTTCAGAAAATGCAAGTTCCCAGCTAAACAGAAATGTGTCTAAAATCATGTCCATAATGGCCACCAAGTTCCTACCTTGGATGCCTGAACCAGTTACTCAGTTTTGATTTCTAAATGCATTTTTCCCCCCTTAATGGTTAAAGGAGATGTACAACATATGTCTGACAGGCCACAAAACAGGCTATTCTACTTTAAGTTAAATCATGATGTATAAGGCAGAAAGATTTCCCCATACCTCAATGTGGGAAAATTTTTTCTATCATTTCCCCTTTTGTTTGCAAATCTTTCCATAGATCAAAATATTTGTTCCTAGATGCTAGGATGGTTGTTGCTTCCTCTGGGTCCATCACGTCCTTTGGTGCTAGGCCTAACTGTGTGTGTGTGTGTGTGTGTGTGTCCATGTATTTACCTAGTTATCCACACTGGATGAAAACTAATCAGACATAGTGAACAAGCTCAGACCTATGATAATAGAGAAGCATTTTGTAGTCTATACATTTTATCAATTATACCAAATTGTAACACAAACACTGTACATGTGCTTTTAGCAGTGGACTTAAAGCAAGCAGCAATACATGTTATGAGTAGTTATACTCTGTGACAACTTCACTAGAAAATTTTCTTTTCATCCTAAACACTGAGGCCACCAGTATGGCGTGAAGTAAAACAATAACTTTCAGTGTTGATGGGGAGACAAATATTTGGTAATCAATTCAATTGAATTAGTAGGATAGGTCTTACAGGTCTGGTCTGGATTCCTGGATCAGCTGCTTACCACTGCTGTCACCTTCTTCTCATCCTGATGTGGGTGTCACTTGGGGTCAACAGTCCTTTCTATAGCCCAGCCCACTGCAGAGGCCTAATTTCTTAAGTGGGAAGTATGAATTAAAGAGTCAATGTCCTTCAGTTTCGTTGTGCATTAGCCAACTAAGAGTACTTAATAAGGATCCTTTTCTCTAGATTGGAGACAGTCCTTTAAACTATGCCTTTCCCAGTATGCATAATCTCCTGGTTGTACATCACGGGGTATTTGATCTTCATCCAAAGATAGCTTGTTGCGATAAGCTTTAGAAACAAAGTTAAGAGTGTCCTTTTAATAATTCAACTAAACTTTACAATTATGTGACTTAACAAAGAGCTAACTGGGAAGTGGGTCTAAGGCGGTAAAAACAGACCTCAATTAACAAAACTAGAATATCCACTGAAACAATCTTTTTCTCCCTAAAATTGCCTTCATTTCTACCAAATATAGCCAAATTAAGACTAATTTAATCACAAAATAAGTCTGATTAACTGGTCACAGAGGCACTAACAGGCCATCCAGGAACTTTTCATAAGGAATCTCAGATTGAATTCTTTAAAAGCCTCTCAAGGCCAGGAAAGCCACACCAAAGGCTTGCCACAGATTCTGCCTGTGATATCTATAGATCTGAGTGAATTCCTCTCTTCCAGAGGTCTCCAAAATATCTTGAGGTTCCTGCACCTGCCAGGAGGTGTTCTTCCTTATTCACCTGTTAAGGCTGCTGGGAACCTAAGAGTTTTCAATTTCTGGAGGAATCAGATTTAGAGAAAAGATAAATGTTTCAATTCTGCTTACAAAGGTATAATTTACCAAATTTTTCTAAGTTAGAGCTGAAGGAGACAGGTTCCCTTATATCTGGAGAACACAAATTAAAAGCCAGTAACATTTCAAAAAAAACCCCATAAAAATTATATAACTATATTAACCAATTCACTCAGTCCTGTGTAACTAATATTTTATCTTAGTCTTTTGTTAATGGTTTTATGAAGTCATCAGGTTTTCCATTAGAATTCTTTAATTTTTTTTTACCCAGTTCAGCAGTATGATTTGAAATTTATCAGAAACCTATACTTGTCAAAAAGTTCTTTCTATGAAACTTCTTGAAGGTGAAGCATTTGTGCAGAAGCATCAGAGTAAAACTCTACAAATGACAAAAGACTTTAAAAGGTATGGTTAAAGATCTGATTACAATGCAATTCACAAAGAAACCTGGTTATTGTTGTGACCTGCAACATTTTAAGATAATAACTAGAATTATGACTGATAATATTATACCAAGACACATCCAAATTTTAGAAATTTTACATTATTTTTGGAACACTTACATTTATGACATTTACCCATAATAACCTAAGGTTTATCACTACTCATTTGACAATGTTTCCCATGTAACTTAACATATCAAGTAGTCCAACTAATTAGTCTAATATCTCTCTGAGGTGCTTCAGGGGCCCTATGGAGCGTCCCAAAGTTAGTGAGAAATCAGGAGAGCAACAATCAGAATTTGATCTTTGGGAAGTTTGCTAAAAACTCAATAAGGCTTCAAAAAACAGTCAAATAGGATTAAAGGTCACTATGAAATAATACTCACTTAACCAGAAGAGAAAATCCAATTAAAGTGGCATTCCACTCAAAATCAGATTACCAAGTCCTATGCCTTCCCCCTCCCCACAGAAGGAAATTTCCAATTAAGGCAACCCCGTAGGAAAGAATACCCTGGTGTCATCACACGGAGGTTCTGTCAATTACCAGAGATGACTTACAGACCAGGACCAGAGCCTTGTTTCCTTCACCACAGAAGCACCATGGACAGTGACGCCTGGTCGACAGCAAGAGGCTGCCCTTAAAACAAAGGTGTTCAGGAAGCTGCTGGACAGGATCTGAGAGCTGCCACCAGCCAGGGGCTGATGTGCCACAGGCAAGATGCCCACTCTGGATGACAGTCCATTTGTGGTTTCCAAAACTGTTACTGAATCAAACTTGGGTCCAGTCACCCAACACACAGCAAAGCTAATCTACTGACACTGGGTTGTGGTGAAGTAAAGCACAGCATTTATTGGGGCACCAAGCAAAGATAACGGGCATCTTGTCATCAAAAGACCCAAACTCCTTTATGGCTTTCAGGGAAGGGTTTTTTTAAAGGCAACATTAGAGGTAAGGGTGGCAGCGGGCCTGATTACATTACATGAACATTCTTCTGACTGGCCAAACCCAAAGTCAGACATCAATAACTTTGCCTTAGTAAAGAATTCTTAACGTAATTTAGGCTCCAGGTGGCATAAGAAAACTATGAATTGGCAAGCAGGATGAAAACTATTTGTCAGCCCAAACAAACTTCATACTAAGAAAACTGGATTACTAAACCAAATCAATTTTCTTTGTTTTACCACCAATTAGACAAATGCCACTAGAATATAAGCTCTATTAAAGTATGAATATTTGTCTTTTGTTCACTGATATATTCCTATTATCAAGAACATTGCCTGGAATATGTAAAAACTCAATAAACATTTGTTGCTAAATAAATGAATGAAATCATAATTACAGTTTCTCAGTTTACTCAACTGTAAAATATGGGAGTGACTATATATATATATATATATATATATATATATATATATATATATACAATCTCTTCCTGAATCTCAAATCTCAAAATACGTAATTCATCTATGGTAGGTGATATTTCTTTAAAGAAAATGTAAAGTTTTTCACATGCATAAAGGAAAAATTTACTTTGGTTAAGTAACTGTGTTTGTGATTTGGTAATTTTTAAATCTAGTCTATGTTAATTCAGTATATTAATGATCAAAAATTAAGAAAATATTTAAGACATTTAAGAAACTAAGCATGAATAAGCTGAAATAATCCTAAATTTAGGAGTCTTATGTATCTATGCCCACATTTGTTGCTACAGTACTAAATCCAATCAACGTACAGTTTTTTAACCTAAAATTTTATATTTTCAAGGAAAAAAGTCCTGAAAACAATCCCTAATATATACTTAACTAACCTTAAGAATGTCAACTAAGAAAACAATTTTCTTTTGGAAATCCCCTTTAACAGCTCAAGTAAGACACTATTACTCTTATAGTTTCCACAAAATAGGATGTCTCTGATGTGGCCCAAAGCTACCAGAGTTGTTGGTCTAAGAAGATACCTTGGGCTTTAGTTCTCTGGAATTCTGTGGAATACCCTGGGTTAAATTTAGTTCATTTTCCCACAAGGAAAGCTTATAAAAGGGTTAAATTTACTCTTCTTCCTGAAAAATCCTTGGTAAGAATTAAAACTTAGTTGTTAATAAGTCAGCTATCTTTTAAAAAGAAAGGTGCCTTTTAAATCTCTAGGGGAAAAATTATTCATGTAACTTACTAGCTCATTAAAACCACTCATATATTTAACAAAACGTAGTGCACTGCTCATGCAATTTTGGTTTTTTTTTTTTTTTTTTTTTTTTTTGCGATATGCAGGCCTCTCACCGCTGTGGAGCACAGGCTCCGGACACACAGGCCCAGGGGCCACGGCCCACGGGCCCAGCCGCTCCGCGGCATGCGGGATCCTCCCGGACCAGGGCACGAATCTGCGTCCCCTGCATTGGCAGGCGGATTCTCAACCACTGCTCCACCAGGGAAGCCCTGCTCATACAATTTTGGCACTAGGAATTCTAATAGCTTAATTTGTTGCACATCTTTAAAACTAATGGAAAAGTAATGATATGAATATATGCCAGGTATACAGAAAGTCCTAGAATGTGCATGGCTTGCCATGGTTACATACCTCGAAGTGCAATTCTCTTCTGATCCCAAATAAACCCATCTTTGCTCAAGAAGTAACCGTCTATTTGTTTTTTTAAACAAACTCAGGTTCTGCTGCTCACCGCTCAAAAAGCCAATACTCAACAGGTTGTTGGTTGGAAAGGAAAAGTTCCTTTATTCAGTAGTCCAGCAACCTGGGGAGAAGGTGGACTCGTGTCCAAAAACCAACTCTGAAGATTCTGCTTGACCATGAAAGTTTTTAAAAGGAGAACCATTTTGAGAGGGGGTCAGAGTCTCTGTTGTCTTCCACTCTGTGCAGACTTTCTTCTGATTGGCTGGTGGTGAGGTAATAGGGCAGTGTTCCAGGAATCTTGTGCTCAGCCTGAAGTTACCATCCTCCACCTGGGTGGGGGCCTTAGTTCCTACAGAAGAACTCAAAGGTATTGTTATATGTATTCCTTGAGGAAGAACCAGGACCCTGCACTATTGTTCTTGACTGCTGTTCCTTTGTTTCTGCATTCCCTCCCTTCTCTGATAAGCAACTGCGTGAATCTGCCCTTTGGATGGAATTCAGGGAAGGTCAAGGAGGCTGACCACAGTATAATCAGCTGCTTCAGGGTCAAGTTAGCAATACATAGTCCTAGGCTCTATTTTCATCAGCCTTTGACCAGATACGATCACATCATTTAGCCCTGTTAAATTAAACAAGGAAGCCATTAGAATGAGTTGGTTTTAATGCCTTAGGAGCCTACACAGCCAAACCAAAACCTAAGCCTGTAAGGCTTAAAGGTTAATAAATCAAACCTAGGACTTCCCTGGTGGTCCAGTGGTTAAGAATCCGCCTGCCACTGCAGGGAACACAGGTTCGAGCCCTGGCCTGGGAAGATCTCACATGCCACGGAGCAACTAAGCCTGTGTGCCACAACTACTGAGCCCACGTGCTTCAACAATTACTGAAGCCCACGCTCTGCAACAAGAGAAGTCACTGCAATGAGAGGCCCGTGCACCACAGCGAAGAGTGGACCCCGCTCACTGCAACTAGAGAAAGCCCGTGTGGAGCAACAAAGACCCAATGCAGCCAAAAATCAATCAATCAATTTATTAAAAAAAAAAAAAGATTCCGGGCTTCCACTGCTGGGGGCGAGGGTTCCACCCCTGGTCGGGAAGTTCCACATGCCACACAGTACAGCCCAATAATAATAATAATATTAGTAGTAACAATAGTAATAATAATAAATCAAACCTAAGGACAACCATACGAACAGTCAACTAGGCTTTCCCAAATAAAGGAACTACTACCTAAGCTAATAACTTATTTGCTTTACTTTCACCTCCTCTCTATAAGTCTTCCCCTGGCTCCTGTCCAGAGTGCTCCTATGACTTCTGGTTTGTTTCTGTTCCATTTGAATAGACATTTGCTCAAATAAACTCTTAAAATTTTTTTTTTTTTTTGCGGTACGCGGGCCTCTCACTGTTGTGGCCTCTCCCGTTATGGAGCACAGGCTCCAGATGCACAGGCTCAGCGGCCATGGCTCACGGGCCCAGCTGCTCCGCGGCATGTGGGATCTTCCCGGACCGGGGCATGAACCCGTGTCCCCTGCATCGGCAGGCGGACCCTCAACCACTGCGCCACCAGGGAAGCCCAAACTCTTAAAATTTTTATGTGTCACAGTTTATCTTTTACCAGGCTGTAGTTCTCACTACTAAAAGGTGATGTAGAGTAGGACAAAGCAAGAGGAAAGGAAACCTCACTCTCCTCCATTAGATTTTAAGCTGCCTGAACAAAAGAACTTGTGTTCTATTTTGTATTATTACCCAGCGTGCCCTACACATATTAGAAATCTATCGAAGTAATACTGGTACTGGTGTTCACTGCCACAATTGTTTACTGAGTGCCCCCTATGGCTCTAGGGATATAACGATGCACTAGACCAATACAATCCCTACTCTCAGAGCTTATAGTGTACCGTGAGAGAGACAGTACATTCGTTCCTTCAGTATCCCTCAGGGGACCGGTTCCAGGTCCCTTATATAAAATAACATAGTATTTGCATATAACCTACATACACTGTCCTTTATACTCTAAGTCATCTGTAGATTACTTATAATACCTAATACCATGAAAATGCTATGTAAATAGTTGTAAATACAATGTAAATGCTATATAAATAGTTTCCAGCATATGCAAATTCAAGTTTTGCTTTTTGGAAGTAACTGGAAACTTTTTTTCTGAACATTTTCCATATGCGGTTGGTTGAATGCATGGATACAGTACCTGAGGACGTGGAGGGCCGACATTAAATAGACTAGGCATGTGCAATGCAGCTTAATGAATATTATGATAATGGAAATTCACCATATAGGAGGCCTTTGTACTTGCAAGCTCAAAGATAATTTCCCAGAGCAAATGACAGCTAAACTTTAGACTGAAAAGGAGCAGAAGAGAGTTCAAACAGGAGAGGAAGTATTCCACATAGAGAGAACTGCATGTGTGAAGGCCTGGAGGGGAAAGAGGATACACTAACTTTACAAGTTTAGAGAAACAAAGTATAACTGGAACATGTATGTCTGGGAGAACTGGGAGGTGGGGGGGAGGAGAAGAGGAAAAAGGAGGAGAGATACAAGGGAAATAAAGCTGAAAGGTTAGCAGAAGCCATACTGTGAAAGGCCTTATTAGAAAATACCACTAAAAAGCTGTATTTGAATATATCAATACATATAACATAATGTATAGACACCAAAAAATTTTATGAAGACCTCTTCTGGATACTCCCTGACAAAACAGTGGAGATAATACATAGTACAGGGAAAGCTCAATAACAACAAATAACCCAATTAAAAAATGAGCAAAGGATGTGAACAGACACTTCTCCAAAGGCGATACAAAACAGCCAATAAGCACATGAAAAGATGATCAACACCACTAATCACTAAGGAAATGGAAATCAAAACCACAGTGAGATATCAACTCACATATATTAGGATGATGGCTATTCAAAAAACAGAAAATAATAAGTGGTGACAATGACACAGAGAAACTGAAACCCTTGTGCACTGTTTGTGGGACTGTAAAAGGGTGCAGGTGTGGGAAAGAGTACACCAGTTCCTTAAAAAATTAAAAACAGAATTATCATGATCCAGCAATTTCACTTCTAGGTATACATCCAAAAGAACTGAAAGAAGGTTCTCACAGAGAGATCTGTGCACCCATATTCACAGCAGCACTATTCACAACAGTTGAAAAGGGGAAGCAACCCAAGTGTCCATCACAGATGGATGGATAAACAAACTGTGGTATATAAATACAATGGAATATTATTCATCCTTAAAAAGGAAGGAAATTCTGATGCTTGGATATACCTTGAGGACACTATAGTATATGAAATAAGCCAGTCACAAAGAGATAAGTAATGTATGATTCCACCTACAGGAGGTATCTAGAGTAGTCAAATTCACAGAAAAAGAAAGTAGAATAGTGGTGGCCAGGGGCTTAAGGAAGGGTAACTGGGTTGTTGTTTAATGTGTACCGAGTTTCAGTTTTACAACATGAAACAGTTCTGGAGACTGGCTCAACAACAATGTGAATACACTTAACACCACTGAACCGTATACTTAGAAAAATGATAAATTTTATGTTATAGGCTTCTAAAACACACGCGCACACGCGCACACACACACGTTCCTTGTATCCAATACCTACCTTTCCAAAGAGAATCAATGCATGATTGTCTTGTTTCACCTCCTCACCTGAAGTATAGTTGATTTACAATGTTTCAGGAATACAGCAAAGTAATTCACTTTATTTATGTGTATATATATATATATGCATATATATCATACACTTTTCAGATTCTTTTCCATTATAGGTTATAAGAAGATACTGAACACAGTTTCCTGTGCTACACAGTTGGCCCTTGTTTATTTTATATTTATATTATATATATACACACACACACACACGTGTGTGTGTGTGTGTGTGTGTGTGTGTGTGTGTGTACCTTAATCCCAAATTCCCAAGTTATCCCTTCGCCCTCCACCTTTCCCCTTTGGTAACCACAAGTTTGTTTTCAGTGACGCCACTGGTATGTTTTAAAGCAATTCTCAGATATCTTATTTCACCCAAAAATACTTCACTGTATTTTGCTAACAAATATTTAGTTTACAGGGAAAAAAATGCCATTACCACACCTAACAAAATTAAATAATATTAATATTTTTATTATATTTGTTATGGTGATCTGTAATCAGTGATCTTTGATGTTACTACTACCACTGCTGAAGGCTCAGATGATGGTTAGCATTTTTTAGCAGTAAAGTATTTTTAAAATAAAAAAAGTCTACAGATAATAAATGCTGGAGAGGGTGTGGAGAAACGGGAACCCTCATACACTGTTGGTGGGAATGTAAATTGGTGCAGCCACTATAGAGAACAGTATGGAAGTTCCTCAGAAAACTAAAAATATTGAATAGAATTACCATATGATCCAGCAATCCCACTCCTGTTAATATATCTGGAAAAGACAAAAACTCTGATACATGCACTCCAATGTTTACAGCAGCATTATTAACAATAACCAAGTGCTCATCACCAGAAAACTGGTTTAAGAAGATGTGGGGGGTGTGTGTGTATGTGTGTGTGTATACACACATAATGGAATATTACACATATACATATATATTCCATTTGTAACAACATGGATGAACCTAGAGAATATCATACTAAGTGAAGTCAGAGAAAGACAAATTATATGGTATCACTTATTGTGGAATCTAAAAAATGATACAGATGAACTTATTTACAAAACAGAAACAGATTCACAGACATGGAAAACAAACTTATGGTTATCAAAGGGGAAGGGGGGGGTATAAATTAGGAGTTTGGGATTAACAGATACACACTACTATATATAAAACAAATAAACAAGGACCCACTGTATAGCACAGGGAACTATATTCAATGTCTTGTAATAACCTATAATGGAAAAGAATCTGAAAAAGCATATACATGTATGTATGTGTGTTTATAGATTTAAAACAATCTTTTTGCTGTAACCTGACACTAACAACATGGTAAATCAACTATACCTCAAAAAAATATATACACATATCTTTATAAGGTTTTTTTGTCAAATCAGGTCCACATGATACGTTTGGTTATGTCTCTTAAGGGTGGAGAATATTAATACCATGGAAAATTGTTTTTAAGTGAAAAAAGGAACACAGGAATAGAAAATACAATGTTGAGATTGGTTCAAGGTGGCAGGGTAGAAGGACGTGCACTCACTCTCTCTTTCAAGAGCACCAGAACCACAACTAACTGCTGAGCAATCATCGACAGGAAGACACTGGAACTCACCAAAAAAGATATCCCACATCCAAAGACAAAGGAGAAGCCGCAATGAGATGGTAGGAGGGGGGCAATCACAATAAAATCACATCCCATAACTGGTGGGCGACTCACAAACCGGAAAACAATTATACCACAGAAGTCCACACACTGGAGTGAAGGTTCTGAGCCTCACGTCAGGCTTCCCAACCTGTGGGTCCGGCAACGGAAGGAGGAATTCCTAGAGAATCAGACATTGAAGGCTAGTGGGATTTGACTGCAGGACTTCGACAGGACTGGGGGAAACAGAGACTCCACTCCTGGAGGGCACACACAAAGTAGTGTGAGCATCGGGACCCAGGGGAGACTGAACCACACCTACCTGCTAGTGTTGGAGTGTCTCCTGCAGAGGCAGGGGGTGGCTGTGGCTCACCGTGGGGACAAGGACACTGGCAGCAAAGTTCTGGAAAGTACTCCTTGGTGTGAGCCCTCCCAGAGTCAGCCATTAGTCCAACCAAAGAGCCCAGATAGGCTCCAGTGTTGGGTTGCCTCAGGCCAAACAACCAACAGGGAGGGAACCCAGCCCCACCCATCAGCAGTCAAGCAGATTAAAGTTTTACTGAGCTCTGTCCACCAGAGCAACACCCAGCTCTACCCACCACCAGTCCCTCCCATCAGGAAACTTAAACAAGCCTCTTAGATAGCCTCATCCACCAGAGGGCAGACAGCAGAAGCAAAAAGAACTACACTCCTGGGCTTCCCTGGTGGCGCAGTGGTTGAGAGTCCACCTGCCGATGCAGGGGAAACGAGTTTGTGCCCTGGTCTGGGAAGATCCCACATGCCACGGAGCGGCTGGGCCCATGAGCCATGGCTGCTGAGCCTGCGCGTCCGGAGCATGTGCTCCACAACAGGAGAGGCCACAACAGTGAGAGGCCCGTGTATTGCCAAAAAAAACCCCAAAAAACAAAAAAAAAACACTACAATCCGGCAGCCTGTGGAACAAAAACCACATACACAGAAAGATAGATAGACAAGATGAAAAGGCTGAGGGCTATGTACCAGATGAAGGAACAAGATAAAATCCCAGAAAAACAACTAAATGAAGTGGAGATAGGCAACCTTCCAGAAAAAGAATTCAGAATAATGATAGTGAAGATGATCCAGGACCTCGGAAAAAGAATGGAGGCAAAGATAGAGAAGATGCAAGAAATGTTTAACAAAGACCTAGACGAATTAAAGAACAAGCAAACAGAGATGAACAATACAATAACTGAAATAAAAACTACACGAAAAGGAATCAATTGCAGAATAATTGAGGCAGAAGAACAGATAAATAACCTGGAAGACAGAATGGTGGAATTCACTGCTGCAGAACAGAATAAAGAAAAAAGAATGAAAAGAAGTGAAGACAGCCTAAGAGACCTCTGGGACAACATTAAACGCAACAACATTCGCATTATAGGGGTCCCAGAAGGAGGAGAGAGAGAAAGGACCTGAGAAAATATTTGAAGAGATTATAGTCGAAAACTTCCCTAACACGGGAAAGGAAATAGCCACCCAAGTCCAGGAATCACAGCGAGTCCCATACAGGATAAACCCAAGAAGAAACATGCCAGGACACACAGTAATCAAATTGGCAAAAATTAAAGACAAAGAAAAATTATTGAAAGCAACAAGGGAAAAATGACAAATAACATACAAGGGAACTCCCATAAGGTTAACAGCTGATTTCTCAGCAGAAACTCTACAAGCCAGAAGGGAGTGGCATGACATACTTAAAGTGATGAAAGGGAAGAACCTACAACCAAGAGTACTCTACCTGGCAAGGATCTCATTCACATTTGATGGAGAAATCAAAAGCTTTAGAGACAAGCAAAAGCTAAGAGAATTCAGCACCACCAAACCAGCTCTACAACAAATGCTAAAGGAACTTCTCTAAGTGGGAAACACAAGAGAAGAAAAGGACCTGCAAAAACAAACCCAAAACGATTAAGAAAATGGTAATAGGAACATACATATCGATAATTACCTTAGACGTGAATGTATTAAATGCTCCAACCAAAGGACACAGGCTTGCTGGATGGATACAAAAACAAGACCCATCTATATGCTGTCTACAAGAGACCCACTACAGACCTAGGGACACATACAGACCGAAAGTGAGGGGATGGAAAAAGATATTCCATGCAAATGGAAATCAAAAGAAAGCTGGAGTAGCAATACTCGTATCAGAAAAAATAGACTTTAAAATAAAGAATGTTACAAGAGACAAGGAAGAACACTACATAATGATCAAGGGATCAATCCAAGAAGATATAACAAATATAAATATATATGCACCCCACATAGGAGCACCTCAATACATAAAGCAACTGCTAACAACTCTAAAAGAGGAAATGGACAGTAACACAATAAATAGTGGGGGACTTTAACACCTCACTTACACCAACGGACAGATCATCCAAAATGAAAATAAATAAGGAAACAGAAGCTTTAAATGACACAACATACCAGATAGATTTAATTGATATTTATAGAACATTCCATCCAAAAACAGCAGATTACACTTTCTTCTCAAGTGCGCACAGAATGTTCTCCAGGATAGATCACATCCTGGGTCACAAATCAAGCCTCAGTAAATTTAAGAAAATTGAAATCATATCAAGCATCTTTTCTGACCACAACGCTACGAGACTAGAAATCAATTACAGGGAAAAAAACGTAAAAAACACAAACACACAGAGGCTAAACGTTACTAAATAACCAAGAGATCACTGAAGAAATCGAAGAGGAAATCAAAAGATACCTAGAGGCAAATGACAATGAAAACAAGACGATCCATAACCTATGGGATGCAGCAAAAGCAGTTCTAAGAGGGAAGTTTATAGCTATACAAGCCTACCTCAAGTAACAAGAAAAATCTCAAGTAAACAATCTAACCTTACACCTAAAGGAACTAGAGAAAGAAGAACAAACAAAACCCAAAGTTAGCAGAAGGAAAGAAATCATAAAGATCAGAACAGAAATAAATGAAATAGAAACAATGAAAGTAGCAGAGATCAATAAAACTAAAAGCTGGTTCTCTTAAAATATAAACAAAATTGATAAACCTTTAGCCAGACTCATCAAGAGGAGGGAGGACTCAAATCAATAAAATTAAAAATGAAAAAGAAGTTAAAACAGACACTGCAGAAACACAAAGCGTCCTAAGAGACTACTACAAGCAACTCTATGCCATTAAAATGGAAAACCTGGAAGAAATGGACAAATTCTTAGAAAGGTATAACGTCCCAAGACTGAACCAGGAAGAAATAGAAAATATGAGCAGACTGACTGTGAGATGCAGAAAAAGTTGTTGACAAAATTCAACAACCATTTATGATAAAAATTCTCCAGAAAGTAGGCACAGAGGGAATCTACCTCAACATAATAAAGGCCATATACAACAAACCCACAGCAAACACCATTCTCAATGGTGAAAAACTGAAAGCATTTCCTCTAAGATCAGGAGCAAGACAAGGATGTCCACACTCACCACTATTATTCAACATAGTTTTGGAAGTCCTAGCCATGGCAATCAGAGAAGAAAAAGAAATAAAAGGAATAAAAATTGGAAAAGAAGTAGTAAAACTGTCACTGTTTGCAGATGACATGATACTATACATAGAGAATCCTAAAGATGCCACTAGAAAACTACTAGAGCTGATCAATGAATTTGGTAAAGTTGCAGGATACAAAATTAACGCACAGAAATCTCTTGCATTCCTATACACTAACAACGAAAGATCAGAAAGAGAAATTAAGGAAACAATCCCATTCACCACTGCAACAAAAAGAATAAAATACCTAGGAATAAACCTACCTAAGGAGGTAAAAGACCTGCACTCAGCAAACTATAAGACACTGATGAGAGAAATCAAAGATGACACAAACAGATGAAGAGAGATACCATGTTCTTGGATTAGAAGAATCAACACTGTGAAAATGACTATACTACCCAAAGCAATATACAGATTTAATGCAATCCCTATCAAATTACCAGTGGCATTTTTTACAGAACTAGAACAAAAAAATCTTAAAGTTTGTATGGAGACAGAGAAGACCCCAAACAGACAAAGCAGTCTTGAGTGAAAAAAATGGAGCTGGAGAAATCAGACTCCCTGACTTCAGGCTACTACAAAGCTACAGTAATCAAGACAATATGGTACTGGCACAAAAACAGAAACATAGATCAATGGAACAGACAGAAAGCCCAAAGATAAACCCACACATGTACGGTCAACTAGTCTATGACAAAGGAGGCAAGAATATACAATGGAGAAAAGACAGTCTCTTCAATAAGTGGTGCTGGGAAAACTAGACAGCTACATGTAAAAGAATGAAATTATCCCTAACACCATACACAAAAATAAACTCAAAATGGATTAGAGACCTAAATGTAAGAGTGGACAATATAAAACTCTTACAGGAAAACATAGGAAGAACACTCTTTGACATAAATCACAGCAAGATCTTTTTTGATCCACCTCCTAGCTTAATGGAAATAAAAACAAAAATAAACAAATGGGATCTAATGAAACTTAAAAGCTTTTGCACAGCAAAGGGAACTACAAACAAGACGAAAAGACAACCCTCAGAATGGGAAAAAATATTTGTAAACAAATCAACAGACAAAGGATTAATCTCCAAAATATATAAACAGCTCATGCAGCTCCATATTAAAAAAACAAACAACCCAATCCAAAAATGGGCAGGAGACCTAAACAGACATTTCTCACAAGACATATAGATGGCCAAGAAGCACATGAAAAGCTGCTCAACATCACTAATTATTAGAGAAATGCAAGTCAAAACTACAATGAGGTATCAACCTCACACCAGTTAGAAAGGGCATCATCAGAAAATCTACAAACAACAAGCGCTGGAGAGGATGTGGAGAAAAGGGAACTCTCTTGCACTGTTGGTGGGAATGTAAATTGATACAGCCACTATGGAGAACAGTATGGAGGTTCCTTAAAAAACTAAAAATAGAATTACCGTATGACCCAGCAATCCCACTACTGGGCATATACCCAGAGAAAACCATAATTCAAAACGACACATGCACCCCAATGTTCACTGCAGCACTATTTACAATAGCCAGGTCATGGAAGCAACCTAAATGCCCATCGACAGATGAATGGATAAAGAAGATGTGGTATATATACAGAATAGAATATTACTCAGCCATGAAAAGGAATGAAATTGCTCATTTGTAGATACGTGGGTGGATCTAGAGACTGTCATACAGAGAGAAGTCAGAAAGAGAAAAACAAATATCGTATATTAACGCATGTATGTAGAATCTAGAAAAATGGTACAGATGAGCTGGTTTGCAGGGTAGAAATAGAGATACAGATGTCAAGAACAAACGTATGGACACCAAGGGGGTAAAGTGGTGGGGTGTTGGGGGTGTTGGGGTGGGATGAATTGGGAAATTGGGATTTACATATATACACTAATATGTATAAAACAGATAACTAATAAGAACCTGCTATATAAAAAATAAACTCAAAAATTCAAAAAAAAAGGTAAAAATAAAACCATTGCTTAAAAAAAGAGAAAATACAATGTTGAGTGGAAAAAAAAATCTGGACATTTACCGTAAAATTAGTTAAAATGTAAAAACAGACGAAATAATCTGTGATGTAGAAGTCAGAATAGTAGATACTTCTAGGGGTTGGCGGGAGAGACTAAGTGAAAATGAGGTGGACACATATAGGGCACTGGCAATATTATCTTGATTTGAGTGGTATTTACATTGGTGTATAATTTGTAAAAATTCATCAAGTTATATACTTAAAATTGGAGTACTTTACTAAGTGGATGTTATACTTCAATTTACAAGTTCAGGCAAAAATACATTAAAAGTATCACTCACACATACATACGCGAATGCCAAAATACTAATAATGGTTATCTCTGGGTGGTGAGATAAGCAATTTTCATTTTCTTTTCTAGGCTTTTCTATAGTCCCCCCAATTAAAAGAAAAATATTTTAAAATGAAGAATGTTGCTATTGAAAATTCCCTGGCCGTCCAGTGGTTAGGACTCGGCGCTTTCACTGCAGTGGCCTGGGTTCAATCCCTTTCTGAGAATTCAGATCTTGTAAGCCACAGCATGGCCAAAAAAAAAAAAAGAATGTTGCTATCAATTTTAACATCCCCTCTAAACATTCATTAATCTTCTCTCTTCTCACACTGATAAAAATATGCATAATTTTTTCTTCCACACAATTTGTCCTCCTGCTGGATTTCAGGTTTTGAACAGCCCTGTTACTAGTTAAATGAGTATTAAAATCCAACTTTTGACCCCTGGCTAAAGAAATATAGACCTTATATTTACACTCTGCATAATATATAGTTGTCTAAGTGTAATGCACTTGTGTAAGCATGGGAGATACATGCGTGTACACACACACACACACACACCCCTACCTTATTCTCAATTCAGCAGCCAGTGCACTCCTCCCCACAAAAAGCCAGACACATCACTTATGCTCAAAATTCTGCCATGGCTACCCATCTTACCCAGAATAAAAGCCCAAATCCTTATGATGGCCAACAAAGTCCTAACTGTCTGGTCCTTTTTACATCTCAGGTATCCTTTCCCACCACTCTTCCCCTGTGGACTTCACTCCACCTTAACCACATGGGTCATCTTGCTAGTTTCTGAACCCATCAAGCACGCACCTATTTGCCTTGGGGACTTTTCCACTAACAGCAATGCCAGTGAGTTCTTACTTCACACAAATTAACTCCATTACCAAAACTTTGCTCAAATGTCCTCTTCTCGGTGACACCTCTCCTAACTATCCTTTTAAAAATTACAAACTGTTCCACATCCCCATATACTCTTTTTTAAAAATTTTATTTATTTTTGGCTGCATTGGGTCTTTGTTGCTGCGCGTGGGCTTTCTCTAGTTGCAGTGAGTAGGGGCTATTCTTCTTTGCGGTGCACAGGCTTCTCATTGTGGTGGCTTCTCTTGCTGCGGAGCACGGGCTCCAGGCGCGTGGGCTTCAGTAGTTGTGGCGCACGGGCTTAGTTGCTCCGTGGCTTGTGGGATCTTCCCGGACCAGGGCTCAAACCCGTGTTCCCTGCATTGGCAGGGGATCCTTAACCACTGTGCCACCAGGGAAGCCCTCCCCATATATTCTTAATTGCCCTAACCCTCCCCTACTTTTTTCTCTTACCACAACGCTTAATCACTTTCTAACAAAAATTTCTTCTTTATCTATTCATACAGTTTCTCAACAATTTATTTACATGTTATTGCTTGTTTCCTCCCACCCTCAGACCCCACAAGAATCTAAGTTTCATGAGAGCAGGAATATTTGATTGTTTAGTTCATGGTTATATCCCAAGCATTTAGAACAGTGTGTGGCAACTGGCAGGCCAGGAAGAAAGGGCGGGGGGGGGGGGGGGGGGCAGGTGGAGGGGTGAGGAAGGAAGGAAAGAAAAAAAGAGGAGTCCAGTGGAAAGTTTAATGACATACATATAGATGAAAATTAGAAGGAAAATGGTGGTGACAAACGATATCTTATTAAGATTATAAATTAAAATTAGTGAAATATCTCAAGAGTAAGTACTCACTCAATAAAACTTCTATACTCAGCTGAATTCATCACAATTATTTTCATACACATTTATATTCCCCTATTATATAATAATGTGAGTAAACTACAAGTTGTGCCTGACCCCAAAACAGGTATTTATCTACAATTAGATTTATCGAGTAGATCTTACCAGGTAGATCATGACTAGTCCATCATAAATACTTGAACTCTACTAAATAGCAATCTGCCAAAATTTCAACTTACAAAACAAATTAGCAGGTTTTTCATTACAAGATTCACTACAGAATTTTTTTTCAAGAGTTAGAACATTCAAAAGAATTCAATATAGCATGAGAAATAGAGTGAATCTTTGAAGACTGAAATTATCATAACTTCCTCCCAGGAGTCAATGGCATCAAACCCTTTATTCAGAAGAAACCTAATTCCTATTATTATAATTTATAATATTTTTCTTCTACACAAGAAAATCTCCCCTTTCCTCCTTCCTTGCCTACACACACACATATATTAATACGACTGCACATTCATTAAAACTTTCATAAAGTTTAAGTATGTACTTTCAGGTAGCCCAACATCAACTGAGAACTCTGAAGAAAGACATTCTCAAACTTCAATAATATACAGACCCCTTAAAAAGGAGAAACGTTCCTGCAGTTTCCAGTTATTTACAAAAGTTGTAATCCTAACGTTATTTAAACCTATGCAAACACAAACTTTTTAAAAATTAATTTTTATCACAGTATAGTTGATAAACATAAACCTTTAAGTAAACTCTTTATGCATACAGATCTTACATAAATACAGAAAGTCAGATAAACCAAAAACTAAATACAAAACTTCTAAATAAAATTCAATTTAACACAAACACTTAAAAAAATAAATGGCATGGTTTTGCTGAATAAATCTCTACTCACAACACAAAAATGGCACTAACTGAACCACCATAAGCTTCCTTTAAGATTGGAATGCCTGTACTACTAAATGGTAATAAGGCAGGTAAATTTTTCTCAGTTTCACATTATTATGAAACATTAATTCCTGATGCTAAAAAAGCATTTGGTCTTCAGTTAACTCAAAAGCATCTTATTCATTAAGACTAGTACTTCTATTCTTTTCCTTAATATTAGTCCCTAACAATCAAAACAGTAACACTTGGCACCACCAAAAACTAACACATATTCTAACCCCAGCATCAAGTGAAAGTATTCAATTATGACTCAGGTGATCCAGAACATGTTTAAGATAATCTACCATTGAAAATAAAACACTAAATTTTAAAATTGTAGAGCACTTTCAGACCTCATTTAATAATCATATGTTCACTGTATGATCCTGCCAGCAAATAGTGAAGAGTTTCCATTATCTGATAATCCATAGTCATCAGGAAGAAGTTTCCAAAGATAACTGTGGAATCATCTTCCAGAAAGGTTAAAAATAAATCAGATTCATCTGTCCAAAATGATTTCAGGACTGATGAAAATGATATACTCCAAAAGTTGGCTTTATTATTATTGCTGTTGTCATCACTGAAGCATCTGCATACTGTTTACCATGGTTCCCAGGAGCAACAAAATGACTTTAAAAGCCATAAAAAAACTCTTGCTCAGTTTCAGAACCGTAATACTCTTTTCTTAGAAATTATTGTAAGAAACTAAGATAAGGAATACTGATAAAAGGATACTAGTCGGGAGTTTGGAGACCTACATTCGAATCCTTACTTGTCACTAACTAGCTTTATAACCCCTTAGCTCACTCATTCTCAGCTTACTCATTTGTCAAATAAGAGGGCTGAATTAGATGTCTTCTTAAGATCTGCTAGTTGTAAATTTCAACCACTAAGATTAGCATTTCAGAATTCTTTGATGACACTTCTGATATTAAAATGACACAAATCAAAACTAAAATAGCTCAGTTTTTCAAAAATGACTTAGGAAAAAACTGTCCATCTTATTATGAGTAAAAATGTATATAGTTCTTAAAAGAATTCTATTTTACAGCTTTCTCATGAGAAAAAACTTATTCATTAAAGTTACAATTTAAAAAAATTTCAGAAGAAAATTATAATTAGAAGAACTCACATAAAGCTATGTAGCAGACACTGATGTGCTATCCAGACCTCCCTTCAGAAATGAAGGATTTATTGTCCAGCTGCTGTCAAAAAGCCTTCACCTGTCAGGCCTTTTCAGGAATTGCCTCAGCTAAAGACAGCTGCATGCCCTAGCAGCCTTCATGGAGGGACTGATCAAAACAGGCGTATAAGGGCCCAGCACCCTGTCACAATTTTGGACAACTCCACAGGTTATCCAGGCTTCAGAGTTTCTCAAGGGGGCAACAGTGGCTTTTGTTGATAATACATTACAGCCCAATTTACCCCTTCTGCTTCCTTTCCATTCCTTCTACAGATGTTGATCCTAAGAACATTTCTGCATGCTCATCATAGTTAGCCTACCCAGGGACCCAACTTGCAGCCACTGGTGTTGAGAATGGTCCAAGAAAATAGGCTCTAAAATGAAGTTTTGGAGTTGGATCACCATCCACGTAGCCAGGCAGCTGGCAAAGGACACTATCACTGGTGATGATAGAACAGAAACCGAGCACAAACTGGCAGTGCAATGGCTAAAAGTTCCATTGTTGGTAAACTGGGTAGTTATCCAGTGGAAGAGAATGCAGATGTTGGCAAACTTTTTTTTTTTTTACAGGACCAGATAGTATTTCATATTCTGCTTTGATGTTTTTGTTTTACAACTCTTTACAAATAGGGCATGACAAAAACAGGCAGACACAAGAGTGGGTTTGGCCAGCAAGCCATATTTTGCCGAACCCTGAACTTTAAAGATGCAGTGTATCAGATATTTGAGAAATATAAGGAAAAGAGTAATTATAAAGACCATGAAACTGGGTTGCTGTTGCTTTAAAAGCAATTGACTCTTCGGAAAAATATAACAAGAGGTTAAAATGAGTGATAGGGAATTAAAAACTAAATGTGAAAAAGCCAGAAGTTTCTTTGGTAGCATAAAATCTTTAAAAGCAGGAGGCCACAAAAGGCTAAGGGCCAAGACTTAATTGTAAGAGTGGCAGGGCTCCAAAGAAAGTTAAAGTCTCAATCTGGATAAGTCTGCTATGCCAAGGTTAAGGCCTGCATAGGAAAAGAGAACACATTGGAACCCTGAAAAAATGGGATAGAGAGATGGGTTGATTAACCTGAAAATTCTCAACCCCCAGTCTCCTTGAGCCCTCTGAGCTTGATGAAGGAATCCACACATCCTTATTAAGTGCAACTGTTATTCTCATCTGCAAGAATTACCAAGTAAAGACCTCTGAAATTCTCTCCTTCATAAAATCAATGAGAACACTGGCAAAAGCTGGGAGAATCAACTTTTTCAGAACTCTGAAAATTACAAAGAATTGAAGCAATCTGGGGAATGTTTATTCACCAAATAATGGCTGAATCTTGGTAACAACAGCAAGCTTTGTGGTGTTTAATTTACCCTATTTCCATTCTACCCCTTCCTACTTCTGTGAAAACCAACAGCCTGCAGTCATAGTGAATGTCAACAGCCACTGGGCGGGGGAGCAGAACAGGATTGGATCTTCTTAAAAGTCCCACTCCCAGAGAACTGTCATTATTTGACATGTCTGGTAGTTCCTTGGAAGACTCTACTACTACCAAAGTTGTCTTTATGTGGCCTGACTCTGAACTCATCCAGAGCAAACAGCCTTCTTTCTGGTCAAAAACAGTCAGAAGCAACTGTCAAACACTGCAGCTGCCTGAGATTATGGACAATATTTGGGGCAAACAATAGCATAATTAAAAAGCTTAAAAAGAAAAGCTGGGGAATGAGATGTCCATGGGGGCTTTGGAAAGCTCCAATATATTCCTGGGAATCCACACTCACACATAACCTGTGTACATTCTCAGGAAAGACCTGAGAAAGCCCTAAACTCTCACCTCTGGCTAACCTTTAGGCTCTGCACAAGCAAGAAAAGAAAGCTAAGACAGAGTTGTAAATTGCCTAGCTGAGTGTTGAAGGCATGTCTCAACATACACATAAAGCCCCTTAGCAAAGACCGGAAGATTTACATGTTTCAGGCATCCAAGGAAACCTATGTCTATTCATTACTTTAACCACTAAAGCTAATTGAGCAGAGACTTTAGTGACCACATAAAACAACAGAAAAACAGAGTTTACAGTATTAGTACCAAAAAAGTCACATAAATAAAGAGATAATCAATCAATCTTGGGGAGAGGAGAATATCTGATTTGTACAGTTGCTACATTATTTAAAAATGTCCAGTTGGCAAAAAATTAAAAGCATGCAAAGAAAGAGAAAGTACAGTCTAAACACACACACACACACACACACACACACACACACACACAAAGGTGGTGGGCTCATGCGGCAATATCCCTGAGGAAGCCCAGATATTGAACTTACTAGACCAAGACTTTAAATCAGTTAATTTAAGTTTGTTAAAACAACTAAGCAGGAAATGAGAGCAAAGTCTCACCCAAATTGACAATCTCAAGAGACAAAAATTATTTTCTAAAAAAGATCAAATAGAAATTATAGATTTGAATAATATAGTAATAAAATAAAAAATTCAATAGAGGGGCTCAATAGTAGATATGAACAGGCAGAAGAAAGAATCAGCAAACTTGAAAATAAGTCAACTGAGATCAGCCAGTCTCAGGAAGATAAAGAATGAAAAAAAATAAATGATCAGAGACTCAGAAATCTGTGGGACACCATTAAGCACACCAACATACACATAATGAAGAGGAGACAGAGAAAAGGATAGAATATTTGAAGAAATTAAGGCCAAAAATTTCCTAAATTTGAAAAACACATTAATCTACACATCCAAGAGGCTCAAAAAACTTCAGGAGGATAAACTCAAAGGCATCCCACACCGACACACATTAACTGTTGAAAGCTAACGAAAAAGAGAAAAAAGCGACTCATCACAAATAAAGGATCCTTTCAAGATCAACAGCTGATTTCTCATCTGAAACCATGGAGGCAATGGGATGATATGCTCAAAGTGGTGTGGAAAAAACAGACTGTCAACCAGTAATTCCATATCCAACAAGACTATCCTTCAGAATTGCAGGAGACATTCCTGATCAACAAAACTGAGTAAGCTGTTACTAGTAGACTTGCCCTAAAAGAAATACTAAGAGGAGCACTTAAGCTGAAATGAAATAACACTAAACAGTAATTCAAATCCATATAAAAAATACAGAGCACCAGTACAAATAACTTCATAGGTAACTATTAAAAACAGTATACATGTATTTGTTTTTCTCTTTTTTTCCTCCTATCTTATTTAAAACACAAAAACATCAAGCAATAATGAGAAAGATGGTTGATAAGTATACAATGGATAAAGATGTAACTTGCAGGATAACAACACAAAGGAGGGGGAAGGGAATGGAGCTTTATAGGAAAAAAGTTTTTATATACTATTGTAATTGAATTGGTATTCAAACTAGATAAAATGGTAATGACAACCCCCAGAACCATGACTAAGAAAATAACAACAAAAACACAGTAAAAGGGGACTTCCCTGGTGGTCCAATGGTAAAGAATGTGCCTTGCAATGCAGAGGACATGGGTTGGATCCCTGGTCAGGGAACCAAGATCCCACATTCCAGGGGGCAACTAAGCCCGTGAGCCACAACTACTGAGCTGGCGCACCTCAACTAGAGCCCAAGTGCCACAAACCACAGAACCAACATGCTCTGGAACCTGTGTGCCACAACTACAGAGCCCACATGCCCTGGAACCTGCAAGCCACAACTAGAGAAAAGAAAACCCACACGCCACAAGCCCGCACACCGCAATGAAAGATCCTGCATGTCTCAACGAAGATCCCATGTGCCACAACTAAGACCCAATGCAGCCAAAATTTAAAAAATAAATAAATCTTTAAAAAAACTACAGTAAAAGAACAACAAGGAAATTAAAATGGTACGTTAAAAGATATCTGTTTAATGCAAAAGGCAGTTAAGAAGGAAGGGAGAAACAAAGGTATCTAATCTCAGCAGTGACATCTTCCCCAAGGAATCTTTGAAATAGTAATCTCTTACACACAGATCCACTCCTTATCACTCTTCTCTCTGCTTTTACTTTCCTCTATAGCACTTATCCTCATCTGACAAACCTTTCTTTCACTTAACCCCTTTCCTCTATAGCACTTAACCCTACCTAACAAACTTTTCTTTCACTTATCCTCTTTCCTCTATAGCACTTATCCCTATCTGACAAACAAAATTTTCTTCCTCGACCCACTAGAATTTAACCTTAACGAGGGCAGTTTTACTTTATTTATAGCTTTATCCTCAGTGCCTCACACACACACCTACTGAGTGCTCAATAAACACCCAATAAATGAACAACCAGTACAGATAAGCCTTATACGAAATGTCTCCCATTTTAAGAGTGGCCCAAGAAAAACAATATATGTCTACATGTACAATTTGTAGATTTAGTAGCAGGAATATAAAGAACTCCCCATCTGATGGGTTTGCTATTTTCTCTGTTAAGTAGGAGGTAAAGACATCCTGCTGAGTCAGAGGGGGAGGTGGTGGTGTTGAAGATTTACAGAGAGTACCTAGCCCTGCACATTTCTGTTGAAATTAGTATCTAAATCAAATTCTGATATTATTGGACACTGTTGCCTTAAATCAGCAGTCATGTGATTTAATGTAAAACTGTATACCAAAATTTCATGCATTCTTATAACTTAAAACAGAAAGTGCTCACACTTTAGAAGGATCAGTAAAAAGAAATGAATGTGTAGAACTCAGTTTGAAAAGAGTGCCACACTAGATGAAGAGTCTATAAAATATATCAATTTTTTTTCCACTGAGAAGATATTTATTAAACACAAATTTATATCAAGATTAACTTTTTTCAGGGCTTCCCTGGTGGTGCAGTGGTTGAGAGTCCGCCTGCCGATGCAGGGGACACGGGTTCATGCCCTGGTCCGGGAAGATCCCACATGCCGTGGAGTGGCTGGGCCTGTGAGCCATGGCCGCTACTGAGCCTGCGCTCCGCAATGGGAGAGGCCACACAGTGAGAGGCCCGCATACGGCAAAAACAAAACAAAACAAAAACAAACAAACAAAAAAAACAGATTAACTTTTTCAACCAGCTTTTAAGTGGACCTTTTCTTTGTTAAAAAAATGAATGGTATGAAACTATATGTTAAAGATGTTTCCATGATACCTTACATTTATATAGCGCATTAGTTTTCAAAGTGCTTTCACATGCCATCTCATTTAATCCTCACAACACCCCTGTGAGGTAGGTACAGCAGGTATTATCATCCTCATATCAGGATGAGGAAACTGAGGCAGAGAGAGGTTAAGTGACTCGCCCAAGATCACACAGCTGATAAGTGGCAGAGCCAGGACAAGAAATCAAGTTTTCTGACTCCTCATCCAGTACTGTTTCCACTATAACTACTGCCCCCAATTATGAATAATGTACTGCGTATCAAACTTGAAAGGTTATTGAAGTTCATTTCAGTGATATCTTAACAGTAAAGTTAAATGAGAAATACAAAAACAGTAGGTCTGATGGTTTTACTTGACATAATAAAACTGGTGCAAAACCACTTTTGTCTAATTACTTATAACCTTTTGGTCCAAAAACATAAAATATGCAATATTTACAGCATTTTCCTTTTTTTTTTTTGTAAATACAATGCTTTAAAATACATTATAAAGCACCTTAGTTAAAACAGTCTACAAGTAAAAGTACATAAGTAGGAAAATCCTACCCATACCACAGCTCACTAATGGAGTTATAATATGGACTCACCAATACCTCAGTTTATACCTTTACAAATAATGGATTGAGAAACAAATACTAAACTTATTTTTCTGATATTCATGTGTGGAAGCCTTAACCAAAACTTCAGGCAATGTCAACATTCTTTGAAGTGTTTCCCCAATCTTAGATATTGGAGAGACAGGAATGAGAAATACTGCTTTGATTCTTTTTACAGTATTAATAATGGTTTAAATTGATTTTTAACACTAATAACCATTTTTTAAAGAAAATTAAAATGACCTACATAAATAAGGGCAGTTCCAACTACAGCAGAAACATTCTTAGCAAACTTGATCAAACATTTCAATAAATTTCATGGGACGTGATTCACAAAAAGTACACACTGCCCAACAGTAACACTATCCAGTAGTGGTGTATAATGCAAACCTCCAGATGAAGGTGGAAGTAGCAAATGGATTCATCTTCATTCATGGTTAGTTGAAAAAAATGCTTTATCAAAAACAGTATCAGAACTTTTTCTGAAACTGTATTTCAGTATTTAGCCTTCAATTAGACCTGCTATGTGTTTATTTTAGGTGATGTGTAGGTTGTGTCCAGACAGGAGGTTGTAACTCCCACCAAAATTTAACCAGGAAAAAAAAAAAGGCTGAAACTTAAACTTCCTAGACCACTGACATATCAGCTAGAATCTACTTCCTTGACATCACTGTCTGTATTCTAACTCGGTTTAATACAAACTGTCTTATATACCCATCAGCAATCCAAGTTGTGGAGCTGAGAACTAAGGTGAAGACGGTCAAAGTTGTAGTTCAAGAATCTAACTGCCACACCTTGTACTCAGTGCGATTTAGGGTAAATCTTTTCATAGAAAAAGTTCTGTGCAAGGATGTAGAGGTCTCCATCTTTTTTTTGTACAGCATGGGCTCTGATGAATTGGAATTGCTCTAGTGCCAACTCATAGAACTCATTCTCCATTTTCCAAATGTCAGACTGCTGTAGTTTTGCAATGGTTTGTTTAGTAGGGAGTTTCTTCTCTGTGGTTTTCCTAAGGTGAGATTTCTTTCCTGTATGATAGCGCTCTGTAGCACCCCTGAAGAACCAGGGCGAAGCTGCCTCCAATAACGTGATAAAATCTTCAAGCTCTTCGGTAACTCCCACCAGAAACTATTCATTAACTAGGTTATATTTGGCTTGATCCATAGCCCACCTGCTTCCTACATTCCAAAATTCTGAGCTGTGGCCACAGAAGAATGGGATTTGAAGCCAGAGCTTCTATGGAGCACAGTCTGAGCTCCCCTCAGCTACACATTCATCAAAGGTCTTTTTGTCCCCTTGTTTTTGTCTTCTTAACCCCAGTCTATAACCGTCTCCAAATCTCAGAAAGAGTAAGAAACTAGCCTCTCAATAGCATCCCGTATGACATTAATGTAAATTGGCTTCTTCTTCACACCAAATTTTGCAAAATCCAAATAAGAAAGGTGCCTATGATAAAACCCTGGTTTCATCTCTTTCCAGGAAGTTATATTCTTTACAAAGCACACCTGATCTTGCAGTGACATTACTGGATTATTGTTGGTAGTGTTGATGTGAAGAACATGGTATTTATTCTTTACACATAGATCATAAGCAATATTGGTAAAAGAGGTGCTTGCAGTTTTGGGGACTCTGTTATAAATGACCACCATGTCCTTTTCTTCATCTAAAGCTGCATCTTGCCAAGGGCTATCCATCGTATGTTGCTGCTCAATCTCTCGAACTTCATGTCTTGCAATAGCCCTTTCTAGCTTCAACTGGGACTCCTCCAGTTTCTGGATCTGGTTCTCCAAGAAAAGCATTGCCACTGCGAAGGCCACCATCATCAGCAGCTGCAACTTGGACGGCATCATCCTGAGGAGCCCCAGGAAACCTGCTGCTGGCAATCAAGACATACCGCAGGGGGCGGGGATAGGGGCCCAAGAGGCAAGGGAGATGCCGGGAGGAGCCCACCAAGCCAGGTGAAAGGCAAGGAGAGCGCGAGAGCAAGAGAACCACCGCAGCGACCCCCCTTCTCGCCTCCCCAGTCCCCCGCCCCCAGGCGCCAGCACCTACACTGCCGGTACTGCTTCTCCTCAGCCGAGGAGGCCTACGCCACGGCCACCCCCACAAAAGCCCGTGCAGCAAACACAGCGCAAAGCGGCTGCCCGGCTCTCGCCTCCCTCTACCGCCTCAGTCCCCGACGCCCGCGGCCGCCTGCCTGCCCGCCGCCCTCTCTTCCTTCCTTCCCTCCCTCCCTCCCTCCTTTGCTCACGGCCACGCTCTGCTCTCCTCCACCAGCGCTTCGGCTGCAGCTGCACCGCCCTTGGCCCCTGGATATATCAATTTTATTAACAAGTAAAAAATTGATCTTATATCAATAGAAGTGAAAGCAGAGTCTTGAAGAGGTATCTGTACACCCATGTTTTAGCAGGATTATTCACAATAGCTAAAAAGTGTAAGCAACCCAACTGTCCATCAGCTGACAAACGGGTAAGCAAACTGTGGTAATGCATATAATGGAATATTATTCACCCTTAAAAAGGGAGGAAATTTTGACACACGCTGCAACATGGATGAACTTTGAGGACATAATGGTAAAGAAAATAAACCAGTCACAAAAAGACAAATACTGAATTATTTCACTTACATGAGGTACCCAAAGTAATCAAATTCACAGAGACATAAAGTAGAACAATGCTTACCAGGGACTAATGGGACAGGGGATAGTTATTGTTTAATATGTACAGAATTTCAGTTTTATAGCATGAAAAGAGTTTTGGAGATGGTTTGTGGTGATGGTTGCACAATATGAATGTACTTAATACCACTAAAGTGTATACTTAAAAATAATTAAGATGGGGCTTCCCTGGTGGTGCAGTGGTTGAGAGTTCACCTGCCGATGCAGGAGACAGGTTCGTGCCCCGGTCCGGGAAGATCCCACATGCCGCAGAGCAGCTGGGCCCGTGAGCCATGGCCGCTGAGCCTGCGCGTCCAGAGCCTGTGCTCTGCAACGGGAGAGGCCACAACAGTGAGAGGCCCGCATACCACAATTAAAAAAAAAAAAAAAAATTAAGATGGTAAATTTTGTTGTGTATTTTACCACAATAAAAAACTGGGGTGGGGGTGCGGGGAAGGGACTTCCCTGGTGGCACAATGAAGTCTCTGAGCTCCCAATGCAGGGGGCCCGGGTTCAATCCCTGGTCAGGGAACTAGATCCCACATGCATGCCACAACTAAGAGTTCGCATGCCACAACCAAGGAGCCGGTGAGCCACAACTAAGACGTGGCACAACCAAATAAATTAAAAAAAAAAAAAACTGGGGGGTAAAGTCAGTTATTTTAATATGTATTAAAGGGCAGTATAAATGACATACTGTTACTTTTTTTTTTTTTTTATGCGTTACGCGGGCCTCTCACTGTTGTGGCCTCTCCCGTTGCGGAGGACAGGCTCCGGACGCGCAGGCTCAGCGGCCATGGCTCACGGGCCCAGCCGCTCCGCGGCATGTGGGATCTTCCCAGACCGGGGCACGAACCCGTGTCCCCTGCATCGGCAGGCGGACTCTCAACCACTGCGCCACCAGGGAAGCCCCATACTGTTACTTTTAAAAGAAAAAAAAATTTTTTTCTTTAGAGACTGAATTTAAATAAAAAGAAATTTATACCAGATGCCATATATTTGTTTATACCAGACAGCACAACAGAAGCTAAAGGTCTGACATACCACTGACTTAGAGAAGGGGACTTAAAAAAAAAAACTGAACCTGGTTTACAAATCTAGTATTTAAGGACACCAGAAACAGTGAAAACAACAGCACAGAACTAAAGGACACTACAAACCAGAAAGATACAGTATGGCTACAGGAATAACTAAAGAAAAGTCAAGGAGCTAAAATTTATGTAAGGCTGGTAAACTGGAAATAAGAATCTAGGGAGAAAGTGACTACAAATGGAAGACATAAGAAATTCTGGAAAGAACTAACAAGACTTGAAGAAAACTAGAGTCCAAAAAGTTCAGCAGAGACAGAATATTATCCTGCAGGTAGCCTCTAAACAAAATGCAACACAAGAATAGTAAATTATTTCTATATAGATATAATTTGAAAAAATGACAATGATGGACATTGTCATTTTTGATGGATGAAAGAAGTCTATACAAGAAGTCAGAGAATAATAACTGAGAGAACCAATTACAAACAGTTAAAGATTTAAGAAAACAAGCCTGTGGAAAGGCTGAAGATTAAAATTCCAGTCAATGACTTTTAAAAACTAATATTAGGAAGAAGGCCATTCTGGAAAAAATGGAATGAAAATGAGTTTTAAGAAAAGCGGCAAAAAGGGTCACAGCTACCATCCAGCCTTACAGCACTTTACTTTTTTTTCTTTCTTCTTTTTTTTTTTTTGCGGTATGCGGGCCTCACACTGTTGTGGCCTCTCCCGTTGCAGAGCACAGGCTCCGGACGCGCAGGCTCAGTGGCCATGGCTCACGGGCCCAGCTGCTCCGCAGCATGTGGGATCTTCCCGGACCAGGGCACGAACTCGTGTCCCCTGCGTCGGCAGGCGGACTCTCAACCACTGCGCCAGCAGGGAAGCCCCAGTACTTTACTTTTAAATACAGACAGACAGTCAGTGGTCACCAATATGTTAGGACAGCATGAGGTAAGAAAGGGAAGCAAAAGAAAAACAAGAAATTCAGAGAAAACTGACAATTAAGGGAAAGAAAACTTCAACAACAAATATATATATTAAATAAAAACAATACCATTCTTTTTAAAAATTCAAATAAGAAAATACATTTACAAATTCAAGATAACAGGATTGAAAAATATAGTTGAAGAAAGTATCTCAGAAAACAGACCAAAAAGAGAAAATCAGGAAACAGAAGAAAAATTTTAAATCAGTAGGTCCATCATCAACTGAACAAAAAAGTGCACTAAGGACTCTGGACTACAATAACCCTTCTCATAAAAGATTAGTATTGCCTCTCCCAAGGGGGTGTTTGGAAATGTCTGGGGACATTTTTAGTTGTCCCCAAAACTAGTGGGTTATTCTGGCATTTAGTGCTGGGAGCCAGGGTGCTCAAAGCCCCATAAGCACAATACAGTCAAACACAAAAATGGTACTACCTAAATGCCCACAGTGCCCTCTACTGAGAAATAATGGATTACGGAGAAAAAGAATTCTCTCAATGCCTGATACGATATGCATTTTCATAAAATTTAACACCACCAGTATAAACAAAAGATACCTAGAAAAAATTCAAATCACATACAAAAAAAAAAAAGGATCAAGAAACTGAACAGCGGGCTTCCCTGGTGGCGCAGTAGTTAAGAATCCACCTGCCAATGCAGGGGACACGGGTTAGAGCCCTGGTCCGGGAAGATCTCATCTTAGTTGCTGTGGAGCAACTAAGCCTGTGTGCCACAGCTACTGAGCCCGCGCTCTAGAGCCCACGTGCCACAACTACTGAAGCCTGCACGCCTAGAGTCCATGCTCGGCAACAAGAGAAACCACTGCAATGAGAAGCCTGTGCACCACAATGAAGAGTAGCCCCTGCTTGCCACAACTAGAGAAAGCCCACGCGAAGCAACGAAGACCCAATGCAGCCAAAAATAAATAAATTTATATAATCAAACTCTTCAAAAGCAACACTGAAAGTTCAAAGAGAAATGTCTTTGAAATGCTGATGGAAACTTATTTCCAGCCAAACTACCAATCAAGTGTGAAAATAAAATACAGATTTTTTTAAAAAAGATACAAGTCCCTAAAATTTACCTCCTATGCAACTTTTCTCAAGAAACAACCAGATAACATATTTCAGCCAAACGAAGGCCTAAATATGCCAGGGCAGGAGGCAGAAAGGGAGCCAGTGGGAAAAGAAAGGAGGTGGGGTAGGGGTGCAGGGGATTCCCTTTTTGAAAAGAGTACAGAAGTTACAGAATAATAACTCTACAACAAGTCTTAAGAACAAGTCTAGATCAGAGCAAGGAGAATGACAGTTCTGAAGTCAAGTTCTCCCCACTCCAATCCCTCCATACAAGAGGCAGAACCAACAACAGATGCGATGTGCTTGAGTTTGAAAACCCCGACAGATTTTTAACACCTTTTGGAAAAACAGTAATAGATACGTAGAAAAATAAACAAATAAAAAATGGAGGCAAGTAACTCCAAGAAAAACAGAATGTTGTGCAGAAAAGGAACAGTATTCACAGTATACTTTTTGACTCACAAATTATATTATACATAAATTATTATACTTGACTCAGAAAAATATTATATACATGGTCACAATAACGTAAAAGCTAATGATTTAACTAACTTTATCACCTATACTGAAATATGGTATGGAGATGTAAGAGGTGTGATAAACCGTCACAGCATATATAGGGTAAGGTACTATATCCATGGTTTCAGGCATCCACTGGGGGGTCTGGAATGTATCCCCTGCAGATAAAGGGAGACTACTGTACAGAAAAAGTTCTGAAAAGATATACACCCAAAATACAGTACTATTCCTAGAAGACTAAGATTACTAAAAAGGCACTACTTTATTTTTGACATTTCTGTAGCTTAATATTCATACATTACTTTAACAATAACTAAGAATTAAAAGTAATGTAAAGGGCTTCACTGGTGGCGCAGTGGTTAAGACTCTGCCTGCCAATGCAGGGGACATGGGTTCGAGCCCTGGTCTGGGAAGATCCCACATGCCACGGAACAACTAAGCCAGTGTGCCACAACTACTGAGCCCATGTGCCACAACTACTGAAGCCTGTGTGCCTAGAGCCTGTGTGCCTAGAGCCCGTGCTCCGCAACGAGAAGTCACCGCAATGAGAAGCCTACTCATAGCAATGAAGACCCAACACTGCAATAGATTAAAAAAGTTAAAAAAAAACACTAATGTAAAAATTTACAAAATAAATAAAAGCAACTAAATCCAACCGCAAAAAAATTTAAAACATCAAAAAATCTTCATGAGTAAAACACGGTATTTGTAAGTTTTTAAAGAAATCAATTAAAAAAGAAAATGGGGAAAAGATAAACTCATTAAAAATACTAAGTTCAACTTGCTGTTTTATGATAAAGTATTTTTCAACGGTGTCTGCTCATCTGTGTCTCCCTCTCTTATATATATGTACATAAAGAAACACTCCAAGGGGCTTCCCTGGTGGCACAGTGGTTAAGAATCCGCCTGCCAATGCAGGGGACATGGCTTTGAGTCCTGATCCAGGAAGATCCCACATGGCGTGGAGCAACTAAGCCCACGCACCACAACTACTGAGCTTGTGCTCTAGAGCCCTCAAGCCACACCTACTGAAGCCTGCAGGCCTAGAGACCGTGCTCTGCAACGAGAAGCCACCGCAATGAGAAGCCCGTGCACTGCAATGAAGAGAAGCCCGTGCACCGCAACGAAGAGTAGCCCTCACTTGCCGCAACTAGAGAAAGCCCGCACGCAGCAACAAAGACCCAGTGCAGCCATAAATAAAACAATAAAACAAAAAAACAAAATAAACACTCCATTTCTGAAATATCCATTTCAGTAAAAGAAAATACCTACTTTATGTTTGCTGGGCCTTTTATTTTTTTTTAATAGGGAAAATAGAAAGGTTGCCAATAATCCCATCACCCAAAAATCACAAAGGTACTTTAAAACATTTGTACTGGGTTGTTCAATATAATTTTTAACATAGCTGATTTAGCACATAATATGCAACTCTGCTTTTTAGTTTATCATAAGCATTGCCTAGTCATCAAATATTCTTCATAAAAATCATTCATTACTATTTGAGGGGAAGAAGTAACCTCCACCCCCATGCATTAATCCCAAGCACAGATTCATTTTAACTGCAGTTGTGATCTCTCTTATACTCTATTTCCCACAAGGGAGAGACAGGACTAAGGTATTTTGAATACCTTATAATAAAAACCAGAAAGCTTGGTTTCATTCCAATATCAAATGAGGGGATAAGGGAAGAGTAGTCATTTGCTACTGGTGTTATCTCTATCTTGTGGGCTTTTTTCCGTATGGTACTACAAAAATTACAATTCAGTTTCTCATATCTAACAGCTTAATTGAACATCCTCAGCAACTTCACCCATTTAATAAATATTTAGCAAACACCTATTATGTGCCAGACCCTTTACTGTCACACTGGGTATACATTAATTTTTACAAAAAGACAGGTCCCTCCTCTCAAAGAGCTTACAATCAATCTTAAAAGTGTGCATGGGGGGGGTAGACAATTTTTAAAATTACAAGTTACATTAAATATTAAGAAGAAAATGGGGCTTCCCTGGTGGCGCAGTGATTGAGAGTCCACCTGCCGATGCAGGGGACACGGGTTCGTGCCCTGGTCCGGGAGGATCCCACATGCCGCAAAGCGGCTGGGCCCGTGAGCCATGGCTGCTGAGCCTGCGCGCCCGGAGCCTGTGCTCCGCAACGGGAGAGGCCACAACAGCGAGAGGCCCGCGTACCGCAAAAAAAAAAAAAAAAAAAAAAAAAGAAGAAGAAGAAGAAAATGACCAGGGTGCAGTGATATACGCAAAGTATAAAGATTCATAATTATATACTTTCTAGAGTCTCGACCCCACCCCCACCCTCTCTTATGACATATAAGCTTATGGAAGTCTGGTCCACTTTTTTTTTTTTTTGGCCGCTTCGGGCAGCATGTGGGATCTTAGCTCCCCAACCAGGGAACGAACCCACGTCCCCTGCATTGGAAGCATGGAGTCTTAACCACTGGACTGCCGGGGAAGTCCCTGGTCCACTTTTTAAAGCTCTGGGAAAAAGCAAAAACACAAATGTTAGTTTAGGCCACTCTGAAATAGTTTTATTATCTGAGACAACTGTTGGTGGCATGTTATCACACCCATCCACTGTTTCTCTATCACTGCCTTTATTCCTCTTCCCATCCACCCCACCCCCCTTTTTTTCTATTTCATCTTTTTCTTTGTTTTGTCTTTCTCACTCCTTTGTTCCTCAAGATTTCAGTAACAGACTTACAGCTTAAATGAGACTGGTTAACTAATGGCTTTCACAGCTAAAACATTTGTGACCCCTAATTCAGACTCGAGTGCAAGCCATGAAATAAAAAAAATTATGGATTTGTATAATGCTTTGTTAACTGCTAATATTATAATCCTACAAAACAAAAAAGCAATATAATAGAGTTTATTTTTGGCAGAAGGCTGGTTGGTTGCTCACACATTTAAGAACACAGTTACAAATGTTTTCTGAAACTTTAACACAACCATTCAGCAATAGTGGAGTAATTAAATCAACTATGGCATTTACACAAAGTAGAATACTACTACTATGCAGCTGTTATAAAAGTGAGAATGTTCTCTACTAACAGACTAAGAATAATCTCCAAAAAATGTTAAATGAAAAAGCAAAGTGAAAAACAGGTATATAGTTTACAAACTGTTGTATCAGAAAGGAAAGAAAATCAACATACATATTTGCTTACATCTATTTGCATAAAGAAACACTGGAGGGATACATATAGTACTACTAATAAAAGTGGTTACTAATGTAGGACACTAAGGGTAGACAGGCTCATGGTAAGTACAAGATTTAATTTTGAACCATGCATTAACTATTCAAAAAATAAAATTAAGAGTCTGAAAATGTTTTAATTAGAATTTTTAAAACTTTTTTACAAAATCTATCTAAACATGATCCAAAATTTCACTACACATTTATAATTACTTCACTTATATATAGCCTTTTAAATCTTGTGACACTGACCCTATTCATTTGTTTACAATTCTTTACCACCGAGGTGGTCCCAATGAACACCAGGTACCAGTATTACCTTAAGATGGCATAAGGTATCAGACAAAAGCAACTTGGCAGCATGTGGCTTCACTACCTATTTACTGTTTTATGTTGAACAAGTTATTTAAACTCTTGCCCATGTTTCCTTCTCTCTAAAATGGAAATACTTGTTATCTATGATTTAGGGATGGTATACAAATTAGAATGATTCCAAACATACAGAAAGCACTCATTAAATGTTAACAGGTACTATCATTAATAGTTCTTTCTATGGACATGTAACGCTTTCATCTATGTAATCAAAAACCACAGGATGTTTCAACTGAATCCAACAAAAATTCGCAGCATATTCAAAACCAGCAAGTTCCTGTTAACAAGTAGCTTTTATTTACTGGAAGGCAGAAAATGAAAATAAAAAAGTGCAACGATGTAATCATACACAGGGCAAGCCATTATGAGTGCAGAGAAGGGGTGATATATTGCTCAAGTTTAACATATCAATAGGAGGAATGACAATGTTAAAGGGAAAGGGGATGGAGAGCTGGATGACACCAAATCATTAAGAGACTTTGATCATGCAGGTTCCCAAACCTGGCTGATTATCAGAATCACCAGCTATACATTTTAAAAACACAGATCCTACCTCAAACTACTGAATCACAATGACCAGGGATAGAATGTGGGAATCTGTATTATTAAAGATCCCAGGTGATTATGATTATTTACTAGGTTTTGGAACCACCACAGATCTCACCCTCTTACAGTTAGAGACTTTACAAGTATCTCCAGATAAAATAACTTTAATCATTGCCTTTGGTAGCTTCACAGGAAGGACAGCTAAAGGCAAGCTGATATTATAATTACTCATTCCTTTAAGTCATTAAAGTACTTTTTAAGGTAAATATATGTGTTTTAAGTAATAATATGACTGCCATTTACCGAACAATTACTCATAAATCACTGGAAACAAGGCCCAACACCATTCCATCCCAAAGCAAAGTAAATGTCAAGAGGGAGGTGATACAGAGAATTTAATTTTAAAAAGGGCAAAAGCTCTGAACAGAACCTCACCAAAGAAGACATACAGATGGCAAATAAGGTGCTCAACACTGTTAAGTCATTAGGGAATAGCAAATTAAAACGATATATCACTACACACCTATTAGAATGGCTAAAATCCAAAACACTGACATCAAATGCTGACAAAATGTAGAGCAACAAGAACTGTCAATCACCACTGGTGGGAATGCAAAGAAGGTACACAGCCACTCTGGAAAACTGTTTGGCAGTTTTTTAAAAAATTAAACATACTCTCATCATACAATCCAGTATTCAAACTCCTAAATTACTTGAAAACATACATCCACACAAAAACCTGCACATCGACATTTACTCATAATTGCCAAAACTTGGAAGCACTGAAGATGTCCTTCAACAGGTGAGCGGACAAATAAACTGTGGTACATATGTACAATGGAATATTATTCAGCACTAAAAAGATCAATCACGCCACAAAAAGACATTTAAGGAGGAACCTTAAATGAACACTACCAAGTCAAAGAAGCCGTCTGAAAAAGCTATGCACGGTATGATACCAATTACGTGACATTTTGGAAAAAGCAGAACTATGGAAGACAGTAAAAAGAGCACTAGTTGGGACTTCCCTGGTGGTCCAGTGGCTGAGGTTCCGTGCTTCCACTGCAGGGGGCGCGGGTTCAATCCCTGGTTGGGGAACTGGGATCCCACATGCCATGCAGCGCAGCCAAAAACAAACAAAAAAGCAAAAACAAAACGAAAAAGCAAAGCAACAAAAAAAAGAGCAGTAGCTGCCATGGGTTTGGGTGAGGGAGGAAGGAACAGGTGGAGCATACGGGATATTTAGGGCCATGAAAGCATTATTTACTATAAAGGTGGATGCATGTCATTATATATTGGTCAAATCCCAAAGAATATACAAGACAGAGTGAACCCTAATGTAAACCACGGACTTTGGTTGATAATAATGGGTCAGTGTTGGTTCATTAATTGTAACAAATGTACCACAGTAGTGGAGATATTGATGTTGGGGGAGATTTTGATGGGGGAGGAGATATGTGGGAACTGTCTGTACTTTCAGCTAAATTTTGCTATAAACCTAAACCTGCTCTAAAAAATAAAGTCTATTATAGAGAAAACACAACTTGGAAAAAAAATTCAAAGGAAAGGTATTTTGTAAAAAAAAATTTTTAGTAATATATTTCAAAGTTGACAAAAAAGTAACGGTGGCCCTGGAACCCTCCTGTACTGCTGGTGGGAAAGTAAAATGGTGTAGTCACTTTGGAAAACACTTCAGCAGGTTCCTCAAAAAGTTGAACATGACCTGGCAATTCCATTCCTATGTATATACCTAGGATAATTGAAACATATGCTCACACAAAAACTTGTGCAAAAATGTTAATAACAGCATTTTTCATAATAGCCAAAAAGTAGAAACACCCAAATATCCACCAACTGATAGACAAAATGTAGTATATCCATACAACAGAATATTATTCGGCCATAGTAAGGAATAAAGTACCGTTACATGCTACACATGGATGGACCTTGAAAACATCACCTTAAGTGAAAAAAGCCATTCACAAAAAGCCACATATTGTATGATTCCGTTTATATGAAATGTTCAGAATATTCTTGATATTCTATGATAGAAAGACTATTCTTTCTATCATAGAGACAGAAATTAGTGATTGCCAAGGAAAAGGGGGAATTGGGACTAAATACTAACAGGTTAAACTGGGTTCATTTGTAGGTGATGAAAATGTTTCCAGATTAGACAGCGATGATGACGATACAACACAGTAATATACTAAAAACCAGAGAAATGTACAGTCAACCTTCTGTATCCACAAGGTTCTGCATCCATAGATTTAACCAACTGTGCATCAAATACAGTCAGGAAAAAAAAATTCCAGAAAGTTACAAAAACCAAAACTTAAATTTGCAACTGCAGGCAACTATTTACATTGTATTTACAACTATTTACGTTGTATTAGGTATTATAAGTAATCTAGAGAAGATTTAAAGTATACGGAATAAAGTGCATGGTTTATACACAAATACTAAACCATTTTATATTAGGGACTTCAGATCCAGGGATAGAGCAGGGGGGGGGGGGGCGGTCCTGGAACCAATCACTTCACAGATACTGAGGGATGACTGTACACTTTACAGGGGTGAATTTTATGTTAAGTGAATTATATCTCAATTTCTGAAGTTTTTTAAAAACTAAGGGTGGCCCTAATGGATGAATGTTCCTAAACACTAACATCAACAGCTGCTAATATCAGGAAAGACAACGAACTGTTTTGTGCCTTCTGATGGAAGACCTCATCACCACCTGTGAAGTAGTCTCGTCCCCCACTACCACCCCAAAAAAGAAAATAAACCAATATGTAGCAAGACCCTGTATCCGACTAACCAAGTTACAGGGAAAACAAACAGGACAACAGATAAACTATCTGATAAACTTTATCAGAGATGCACTGAGCAAAACACAGACTCTGGGAACCTTTATAGGACCAAAGATCTGATTTCTTCAACAAAAAATGGCAAAGAAAAGGAAAGAAAGATGGAGGGGGTTCCAATAGCAATGTGTTATTTAGATCCTGATTCAAATAAACTCTTCAATGATAACTGAGAAAACTGCAAATTCAAACAGCGTATATTTGATAATATCAATAAATTAAGGAATTATTCATTTTCTTAATTTGGTATGCAACTACAACTGTTGTCTTTTTAAAGTCCTTATCTTTTAGATATATACTGAAATATTCATGGATGAAATTGTATGTTTCTGGGATTAGCTTCAAAATAATTTGGGACAGGGAAGGAGTGGACAGAAGTATAAGTAAAATAAGATTGGTCATGAGTTGTTACTGAGTGATGAGTGACAAGTTTATGGGAGGTCACAGATCGCTGTATTATTCTTTAATATGTTTAAAACTCTCCATAATAAAAATTAAAGGGTATATGTAATACAATCATATAATACATCCTTTACAATATGAAGGATAAACTCTTAAGAGAGGAGCATGTATGGAGGGAAACCGTTAAGATTCCTCCAGAGAAATCAGGCAGGAGGAACACCCTGAACTAAAACAGTTGTAGTAAAGAAATTTAAAGCACAGATTAAATCAGTGTTACTTCCTTAGGTCAGTGGTTAGGCTTCAAGTATATTTGAAGCCAAAAAATTGTTTTTTAACTACAAAAGGCTCCAAAGTTTTTATGCAAAGAAGACTATATTTCCAAAAAATTAATAATCACGAAATTAAAATATATTTTAGGATACTGAGGCTATCTATATTAGATAGCCCACTGAATCACTAAAGTCCAGCTCACACTTCCAACAAAGTTCTTTCCTGCTATAGAACTTATTTTAATGCTGTTCCTTTCCACTGAAAAACCTATGGTTAGGTAGTCACACTTCAGATCTCAAAGTATACTTATCCTCCTAAGGGTTTCACAAAAATTAAATGCGTTAAGATATGTATTAACAACTTAGAATAATTCTTGGCACATAGGAACTACTCAATAATTGCTTAGCTATTTACCTGAAAGCTCACTATCTACACAGGTTTTCCATCACCATTTATTTTCTTCTCAGCATCCTGTTAATTTCTGATAAGGTCCTTGCTTCATATATCATTATATACCCAGTATGTAGCACAAAATAACACTGAAATATATTCACTGAATAATCATACTAGAATCAATAAGACCCAAAGACTCAACATTTTTAGAAGGACTCATTGATCTCTTTGGCATCTGCCAATGGGAAGGATGATGATAAACATTAGCAATAACAGGGGGACTTCCCTGGTAGCACAGTGGTTAAGAATCCGCCTGCCAACGTAGGGGACATGGGTTAAAGCCTGGTCTGGGAAGATCCCACGTGCTGCGGAGCAGCTAAGCCCGTGGGCCACAACTACTGAACCTGTGCTCTAGAGCCCACAAACTACAACTGCTGAGCCCGCGTGCCACAACTACTGAAGCCTGCACGCCTAGAGCCTGTGCTCCACCACGAGAAGCCACTGCAGTGAGAAGCCTGCGCACTGCATCAAAGAGTAGCCCCTGCTCGCCTCAACTAGAGAAAGCCTGCACGCAGCAACGAAGACCCAACGCAGCCAAAAATAAATAAAATAAATTTATTAAAAAAAAAAATAACAGGGAATAAAGGCGAATAAACAAGTTAAGTGCCTTTTGTGGGGGAAAGAGGCAGGCATTTGAGATGAACTGAATAATGGATATATTGAATTTGAAGTAGAAAATTTAAACAGGAAGTTAGAAATACATCTGAGACATCTTAAAGTCAAAAACACAGTAGTGACTAAGAACATGGTCTCTAGAGTCAGTCTGCCTAGGTTTAAATCCCAGCTCTGCTACTCCTAGTTATAGGATCTTAGATCTTAGGCAGATCACTTAACCTCTGGGCCCCAATAATCTATAGTGTCAAAAAACAAAACAAACAAACAAAAAAACCCCACCACCAACCAAAGAAACCAATTGTGCTCACCTCATTGGGTTTTTTTAGGATTAAAGGACTAAATACTGAAGCATCGGAATAACAGCAAAAAACAAAAACAAAAAACACAGTATATTTCGAAATTTACAGTGAAAACAAAAAGAACTAGAACCCCAAGTAACGATAACTGAGACCAAAGGAGAGGAAATATATGAAAAGTGATAAGTGGACCAAAGGGAAAATAAGAAATTACAGAATATAGGCCAAAAAAAGGATTTTGAGGAAGAAACTGTCAAAAGCAGAAAGTGTTGGTTAAGTGCATATAACCTGTAAGAAGGCCTCAAGATTTGGCAATTTGAAGGTCAATCACCAACAGAAAGAAGTGTTCTACAAAGTGTTTAGATAGGTATAAGGAGAAAGAGCAAAAAAAGACTACACAGCAGGATCAAGGGGTAAATGGAGAAAAGAAATCTAGATTAGGGGTCCCTAGACTTTCTGTTTCCAAGGACTTCAAAAAAGAAACAGGGAGAATATGACATAAGATTGTGGACTCTTAATTCTATCAAATGAAAGTTTTTTTACTCTACTGCCACCACCATTTGAAAAAGGAAAACTGCATAACAGCAAGTCTTTACGAAGGCTAAAACTCTCGGAATAAAAGGAACACCTTTATGAAAAATCTCTATACTGTTCTTATTTTTTATAATTTCACAGACTTATAAAAATCTTGTAATAGAAAAGGAACACAGATTTGCAAATCATTATTCTAGACTACCCTAAGAAAACCCTGGCAATAACAGATTAAAAGGGAAACAATTACCTCCCCCCATTAAAAATGAAGAAATCAAGTTATGCCTGAGAGAAACATCTCCTATTAACTTAAGATCTTTAGATGGCAATATCTGTCACGTTATGACAAATCTGTATGCCAGAGTATGCAAACACAAACACTAATTAAAAGTTTACACTTGGGCTTCCCTGGTGGCGCAGTGGTTGAGAGTCCGCCTGCCGATGCAGGGGACACGGGTTTGTGCCCCGGTCAGGGAAGATCCCACATGCCGCAGAGCGGCTAGGCCCGTGAGCCATGGCCGCTGAGCCTGCTTGTCCAGAGCCTGTGCTCTGCAATGCGAGAGGCCACAGCAGGGAGAGGCCCGCGTACCGCAAAAAAAAAAAAAAAAAGAAGTTTACAGTTGCTGGAGAATTAGTAGTTTTAGAATACAAACTCCAGGACTGCATTTTCTATGTATTACCTATGCCATATTTTTATAGTTGGCACACAAGCATTTTGTATATACCATAAGTGCATTTATTACACACTTACAGAAAAAAATATAAGGACATATTTGCAATATATATAAACTAGACCTGGTATGCCATGGGGGCTCAATAAAACTTTTTTGAAATGTACTGAAGTATGCCACATAATGAATTACAAGTCAGATTCCATTTCTACAAAAAATACCAAAACAACAATACAACACAATGGTTTCAAGAGTGATAATAAGACCAAACAAATCCTTTGTTTTCAGATAAACCTGGGTTCAAATCTCAGCTGCAATACTTTATAGCTGGCAAAGTTATATAAACTGTTTGTGTTTCCTCATCTGTAAAATAGAAATGATACCTACCTCATAAGGTTGTAGTGCTGATGAAATGGCAGTTATAATTTCTATTTAATGTGACTGCCAAAATCTCACAAGCAGTCCAGTCCATTTTTTCCCCAAGTCCTAGACCAAATCAATCCAAATCTCTGGAGGATGAGACAAAGGCCTGCATACTTTTTATAGTTTTACAAGTGATTACCACTAGCACTCTCTTCTAGAAATCACTGTCCTAGAGCCTTATTAACAAAGCTTTACCTAAGTCCCAGGTAAAGAACCATCACAAAGATGAAAGAGCGTTAAGACATCCTTTGGTTTAGTTCCAATCTTCTAAGAAAGACCTTTACCCAAAATTCCTTTTACAGGGAAGAGAACCATAATGCAAACTTCCAGTTTAAAATCCTTTCCAAAGCCAGGAAATTTAATTCCACACTGAAATTTTATATCAAAATGAGGTATACCTTAGCCTCGTTGTATTCATTATTGAATAGTTTAAATACTGACTACTTTAAATAACGTATACATGAACAGTGTACCCAAGGATGTATACCATAACGATATGCAACTTCTCTTATTTCTGTTATCTTTCTTAAAATTAAGTTTAAGTTTACAATTTAAATCCATTCACGCTTCACTTAAACTTTCCCAATAAATTTTTTATTCAACACATACATTTTAAAATGTGCTGCTCACAAGCATTCTTACTAAAGACTGAAGACGTGTAAAGCAAATTCAGCATTCCAGAAGCAAACCTGAAATCCTCATAACTAAGTAGCCCAACAAAACATTTTAGAGAAATATACAGAGCAAAAATACACAATCATGAATATTTTATTCCAAAAGAATCAGTGTGAAATAATAAAAATTCCTGGAAGAAAATTAAGAGTCTAGAAACACTGCAGAACTTCTTCAAAAAAAAGCAAACAAAAAAAGTTTAGAATGGCTATATCAGAACTAATATGCCAACTGTAGATAAACTGAAAGCAAGCAAGCAAAATGAATCTTCCTTAAAAGACTTCGGTCAAGAAGAGAATTAGAAGGGAAAGCAAGGGCTAGGGTAGACAATATAGATAGACCTCACTGTTGTATAGATTTTTTACTAATTTAGACACAAGACATTTTTCAGCTACTTACACCAGTGAAACTTATGAATGACTAATGCAATTGCTAACTTTAAAAGTGTTTAAATTCAAGCTTTTCTATAACAGTACAAAGGTTATAAACACTGTATCAGGGACTGGTGAAATATTATTTAGTGAGCCCAAGCCTCAGTGCATTAGTAAATGCAATTTTTAAAAATAAATGCCTCACACCAAATATTAAGTTTGCACATGGTGTAGTAAAAGTTGTACATCAATAGAACTCTATACATCCCAGATATTTTAAAGCAGACTACACACAAAAATATATCAAAGCACTAAAACACTGAATTGACTAACAGGTGTTAATTTATAATTAACTTTCTCAAGACTTGGTAAAGTGTCAAAATATATGTTTCTTACTTTTCAAAAGTTTAACTTTCCCAACTTTGTAGAGACAAATAAAAGTCAACTGGTTCAAAATCAAACTGAAGATACACATATTTGTTTGAGGACACCCTTTTTAAGCTAATCCAATCTTCCTTCTTTCAACACTGCATTTCCTTAACCATTCACCCCCGGCATATATGACATGTATGTCAGCGAACAATACTACTTACATTCTAAATATATGCCAGTCTTAAGAACAGGTGCAACACTATTTAGATGCATGCCTTTTTTCTTCTAAGCCTAACTTTGCCTTAGAAAGTGATTTTAAAATAAACACAAACACCCAGAAGAGTTGAACAATACTTTAAAAAAGATGTAGTCCTTCTGAAATACAAGACATAAGTCCTTAAAACACCAACAATCTTCCAAAAGTTAGGTAAACCAACCTATCAAAGTTTCACCTTAAGACTGAATCCGGCTCAATTATGAAGGATCCTGAGGATATTTAACTTTGCTTCCCCTGCGTGAGTTGGTAACGTGAGACAAGTACGCTTTACTCCAAGTTAATATTAAATCTTCATAAAGACGGCACAGATATTCTGGTTTGGCTTTTTATGTGTAAAGAAGGGGATGGAGGACGGCGAAGGGTATTCTAAAAAGAAAAATTCAGTACAGAGAAGCGTTGATGAGTCAGTCACTAAGAACTCAAAGGGAATCTAAGTGAATAAGGCAGCATCCCAGGTAAGAAGGTACTTAAAGTTGGCGGTAGGAAATGAAAACTTCACAGATCAGCCGCAAGCCATTGTGCTCGGTAGCAGCCCTGGAAAGAAGCGTGGCTGTCAAGGAGTAAGGGTTATCAACTCCGGGGGAGGGGGGCAGACATGCCAAATGGGAAAAGGGGGGGTGATCCGGATAAAGGTGGTAAAATGCCCGTCCCAATCCCTCTCCTCCGGTTCTCCTTCTCAAGAGGCACAAACAAGAGCAAGCTCAGTGCCCAACAGCCCCTCGCCGGACTCTCTCCCACAGAGAGGGAGAGAGAAACTCGGCCCCAAGCCCCGGAGACCCGCGCAGGCCGCCTCCGGAGGAGCCCCCGCAGACGCCATACTAAAAGCCAAAATGGCTGCCCGAAGGAAGCCCGCACCGCGCAGCTAGTGAGGGCTGGGTAACAAGCTTCTGCGGGAAGGGGGGAGGGGGGCTAGAGGAAGAGCCGTCGCCAGGACCATCGCCCCCGCGAGCCGCACAGGTAGGTTTCTCTCGGCCTCCCAAGGCCTCGAGCTCCGACTGAAGGGAGTCCCGGCCCCACCCCCCCACCCCCCGGCCGGGAACCCCGCCGCCGCGGCCGTCCCGCACACCGACCCCAGCGAGGTACCTGCAGTTCGGCCCGCTCCACCTCCCAGTGCGCCCGCTCCATCTCGAACCGAGCCCACTCGTGCTGGATGTAGTGCAGGATCCCTGGGATAGTGTACTGTTGCGGCCGGGACAGCTCTGGGCCTGCCGCGGGACCCGCTCCCTCGGCGGCCGGAGCACCCCCACCGCCCGCCGCTCCATTCCCCCCGGGCGAAAGGCTCATGTTCCCCCCAGGTCCCTGCTGCTGCCGTGGAGGGGCCGCCATCCCGGGGCCGCCACCACCACCTCCGGCGAGCTCGTCCATTGTGTGTGGGGCCCCGGCCGGGGCGCAGGGCGAGACGCCGACCGCTGGGGGAAGGGCCGGGGAGGGTGGCCCCGCGCTAGCGGCGGGGCGGAGGCCGGCTGGGAGAGGGGCGGGGAGGGGGTTGTTGCTGAATGCCTGCCGTAGGTCAGAGCAGGGAGCTGCCGGCCGCCGCCATTACAGTCCCTCCTCCATCTGCCAGTTTCACTCACTCACTTTAGGGGAAGGGGGGGCCCCGGCGGGAGGGGGAAGGGGGGGCAGGGTTGGGAAGGAGAGAGACGTAGGGCCGCCGCTCCCGCGCAGCATGCCGGGTAGAGAACGCCACTGCCGCCGCTCGCCTACTAGCCGAATAGAGTCCGGCCTCACCCTACGCAGGCGTACTGAGGACGCAGTCGGCTTGCCGTTAGAGGCGGGGAAGGAGATTCGGCCCCGCCCCTAGGCCCGCCCCGCAGGCTCGCTGCGGGATTCTGGCGGTGGAGTCCAGCCGGTGGGCCGTCGAATCCAATCTTTGGAAGAGAGTCTGTCTCTGCCTTCCTAGGAATCCGTATCCCTCTCTCAGTCAGTCCCCAGCGCCGTTCCCTACCCAAAGGTCTCAGCGGCGCGCCTGCCTTTGGAGCTGGGTTTTAACCTGGTTGGTCGCTCTGGCCGGCCGCAGCCGGTCCCGGATTCCTGACGTTTCTTTTGCATTCCTTGCGTGTTTTCAGGCAGTCCCAGAGGGTCGGGCCTCTTTCTCTGCCTGTCACTCTCTCTTTCTCTGGTTTCCTAGCACCAGGCAGTTCCCGGGGCTTTGGGGACGTTCTCTTTTGGCAAAGAGCCCAGATCTTCCCGGACGTGGAGACTGATTCTCTGTCTCTGGGCTTTGCTCCCAATTCTGTGCTCCCTGTCGCGCGTCGCAACTTGTACCGCTTTGCCTCCCTCCTTTCCTATTCTGGGGTGGGTTGTGTTTGGGGAGTTTGACAGGGGAGCAGTAGCGATTGTCTTCATTTTTTGGGGGGAGAAGAGAAGGTGAAAATCTTTGGATCTTGATAGTGGGCAGAGGGAGAAAAAAAACTGGAGGGGACTGGTTAAACTAACAATTTGATATTTTAGAAGTGAATGAGCTCACAAATATTGTCATTCATAGCAGAATCTTTTGATGGAAATAGAAAATAAGAGCATTGTGAAGACAATTTAAAACCCTAGATGAACGGCTAAAAATGTTTTCCTGGGTTGTTTTAGTGAATGTAATATACACATAAAAGACAAGGTTAATCTTTTAAGTACCGTAGTGTGTGTGTTTATGTGCTTAGGTTGCACGGAAACATCCTTAATGAACTAGTAAGTTTCTAAAAGTTAATGTAGCTAATAACCATTTGGTCAAAAAATAGGACAAAAATGATATTTAACAACAATAAGGAAAAAAGATTCATTAATTACAGCTATGCAGGAAAATCGCATATAACATTTATTGCATTCAAATTTTTCGCTTCTCTACTACCAATAAAATTTTCACTATGGAATATACACGACCACTCGGTGTAATTTCCAAGAGATAAAGTAGTACATCTTATTTTATCATGTCTGCTTTACTGTTATTATAGTTTAACGGAGAGCGGATTGGACTTGTTACCCATGCTGCCATGTTTTATTTACATATGAAATGATGTCTGAGGTCGCACAATTATTAAGAACTATTTCTCCATTTCATAGCAACCAACATACAACCTGCTCATTCAATCTTGTTCATTTGCGAGGGGCCTCAGAGCACGTAAAAAGTTCAAAAATACTGTACTGCCTCAAGACCCATATACATCAAGAAAAATTTGTGAGAGGGTGTGACTGATCTCCCTTACATTGGCATCAAAAGAAGAGGAGCATACCCACTAATATTTCCTGCTGGTACGTCAAGTTCAAGTAAAGACTGGATTTATAATCCTTTTTCCTCCCCACTCACCTTCAAAAAAAACCACTCTGCTCTTCTATTACCTATCATATTAAGTGGCACCACATTCAAACCTGAGGCCTGGCAGTCATTCTAGGACCTTTCCTTCACTTGGTCCCCTCATCCAATCCCTTTCTCAGTAATATATTTTATATTTATTCCATATCTTCATACATGTCTTAATTTAAACCTTCCCACCTTTACTGTTCCCCCGCCTTCCACTACCACTGATGCCTGAGTGATCTTCAAAAGTCAGATCTGATCCTATCATTCCCTGCTTAAAATATATTAATGATCACCAGACTTACAATAAAGCCCAAATTTTAGCATAGTATATAAAAGTCCTTATTGCCTAATTTACCATCACACCATCATGGTATCCCATTCTCTCCAGCTAATCTGCAGCACCATTTTGGGTTCCTCAAATGTGTAATGCTGTTTCATTCCACAAGAATTTAATACATGCTGTATCCAACTGGCTTTGCTTCCCTTCTTCCTTCAAAACTCATCTCAAGTATTTCTTCCTCCAAGAAGCTTTCCAGATCCGTGAATTATTTAGTATAGTATCCTAATAGTATCCCATGCTTAACTCCTAATACTTATTACATTGTATTTAAATTGTCTATATATGTACTCCTCGGTGGCACTCATACTAAACACTATGAAAGCAAGACAGTCACATAACAGGTACTGCAAATATTTGCTTCACTTATTTACTTTTTTTTTTTTTTAATTTCTGGATTGGCTACTATTTTTCAGATGCTCTGTTAGTCGCTGGTGAACCACTGTGAATCAAACAGATATAATCTCTGCCTTCACAGACTTTCCAGTCTAGTTTTAGGCAAATTACTTAGCACCAAGCACCCTTACTTCCTCAAAGTCTTATCCAGATCTGTCTCTTACACTCCCTGTTTGAAGAATTCCAGTTGAACATGTCTGGATTCACTTTGTCCATGGTTTTATAAATGTCAACAGTGCAATCCTAAACCATATTCTTCCCAGATCATAGTCATTTATCTGCAAGATTGTAGCCTCTTAGAGGGGCAGGACCTATGCCCCTCTTGTTGAAAACTGTACCCCCAGTGCCTGGGACAGTGAAATCCCCAATAAATGTTTGATGAATAACTTAAATTCATACTAGACTAATATGGATATTTTTCTTTCACCTCAGTCTTTTTTTTTTACCAGTTTTTGCTACCATTGTACCAATTATCTCTTGAGGTTCAATGACCAGAACTGTCATGAGCACTAATAGTAAAAGACACCAAAATTTTCTCCTCTATTGGGAGATTATTTTTTACAGTATTGATGTTGTGCTTTGTGTACATGACTCCAAGGACAGTCTGCAGTGAACTCCTAGAATCTTGTTCTCTGTAGGTAATGAGCTTTCCCAGGCTCACATACAACTCACCTAACTGGAATTTCCTTCCTAAACTGTGACTGAGTCATTTCCTCTTTTCAGCATCTTTTCAGCATCAACCTTTGAAACTTCTTGTTTGTTCTGTCCTTTCATCAATCTTCATTTCTCCTCCATTCCCATTGATTCTCTCAGTTTCAATGCCTGCCTATTTATATCTTTAATCAGTTTAGAATTTTCAGGGTTTTTTTCCCCATTAGCTAATCTTAGACACCTGTGTTTTTATTCTACCTGACCAAAAAGAGACTTGTCACATTTCATGTGCATATATTATATCAACAAAAGTATGTTAAGGAATTCTAGTCTTTTAAATACATCAGAGTGGTTAACATTCAGATGCCTTCTTCCCAGTTATTGCAATACCTGATGTACAAAGTGTTTTGACCCTGACTTTGAGAACTATGTGAATTCCTTACCAGACATCATATTATTTCATTGGTACATACTTCTCTAGGCATCTTTAACAGATTTTTTCTTTAACATACCACTATACCATTATCACACCTATAAAATTAATGGTAATTCCATTGTACAGTCATCCTACTAACAAAGAGCTCAGACTGGTTCATAATCACTGATCTAGTCATCTTTTTCCATCATCTGAAAAGATTGTGACAAGTATTCTTATCTCTATGAAGAGAGAAAGCTGAGATAAGAGTTCTGGGTAACTTCCGCAGCCCTTAGTAGAATAGGAAGTATTCCTACTCTTACATCAGTGAGTATACATGTTTATTTGGAAACAAGAAATAAAGTCTCCCTTTACAATTCTGCCTCCTTCTGTCCTGTCTATGGATTTAATATTACTACCTCTGGCTCCCAAATCATTTGCACTTTTGAAATCATTTTTTAGGTAGTTTCAGGGTGATTCAGTCACTTGGAGAAACTACATAGTGTTTACATTTATAAATATAGAAAACAAATGAATATTAGAGCTCAGAGAAATATCTTTGAGAAGAGTTGGCATGTGTTCAAAAACCAAACGAGCAAAGTGTATAATGGAGATGGAACAGAAAAGGAGGCAGCTTTGACCTGCACTGTGGTTTAACCAGCATAATAAGATCAGGTATCTACTTTTCATTAAAGCAGTTGCTTGTGGCTAAGAAAAGTATAGAAATATATGCAGGATACCTGAACTATCCAAATAGTATATTGTGTGGAAAAGAAAAGGAATAGGACCTTCACAGATTACAGAAAAATAGGCACCAAGACCTTCAGGAAACTGTGCATGCTATATAAAATTCTAGTCCAAGTTCATTCCTGAATTGTCTCCTGGGTAATATGATTCAGAAAGCAATAGGCTGTGATAATACTGTATAATAGCTAACTCATAGAGATGTCAAAATTGAAAGGGAAAGAAGAAAAAAGGATTGCCTGGAGCCAAGTCCCTCCTGAACATTGGGTAAAAGTGAACAACCAGCTCTATAAACATGAGAACCAAATGACTGGAAAATGTGACTGAATGGGAAATTGCCAAAAGTTTCCTAGGTAATAATTTAACAATCTTGGAAATGTGGTTTGTCTCCTGTTGGAGCAGCAGGGGAATGTTCAGAAGAATGGTACCAGACATGGACATCTTGCCTGGGAAATCTCTGCTAAAGACAGTGTTTCCTTTGGAAAATGTTTTAAATTTGGCAAAAATTCACAAAACCTTATTTTTTTATGATAACATTTTTAAAGATGGTAACCTTTAGTTTTGTCTATTAATAGACCAACCTAAAGTACCTGACAATTACCCTACAAAAAAAGATTAAAGAATTATTTAGAGCATTTTAAAATAACTCCTATTGCTCCTTTTGTATTATAGCTTTCAATATAGTAATCGGATGTTGTAAATCATGTTGTGGGTGAGACTTTTTATTTTTGGCTGCACAGCATGTGGTATCTCAGTTCCCTGACCAGGGATTGAACCCATGCCCCCTGCAGTATAAGCTCCAAGTCTTAACCAGTGGACCACCAGGGAAGTCCCTAGACATTTTTATTTAACTTTTTATTTTGGATTTCAGTCATTCAAAAGTAGGAAAAAAAAGTCTAATGAATTGCCATTTTCAACAGTTATCAAGACTTTGCCATTTTTATTTCATCTATTCCCCATTTTTTCTGTGTGAGGAATTTTTTTGACTATTAAAAAAGTTTAACAAGAAAGTTTAATATGAAAATGTACACTGCTCAATTTTTTATATGATAGTAAAACAGGCCCTTTGGAGATGGGACATGAGGAAGCAATTGATATCTTTGATGAACACAACCTTTGTTTATACTCATTCCAAGGCTTCTAACATGATGATACTATTTTCCCTTATACTGCCATTCCAGTATTGTTCTAAAACAGCATCCACCAATTGCTGTCTCTGCACATTCATCTATTGAAAGATTCATAAAGGAATCAAATCCCCAAAGATTCCTTGGACATGTCTACCACCATTTGATTTCAGTGATAACTTCTTGTCCATACATGTTTCAACTCAGGAGGGTGAGCCTTGCTTATGGCGTCTACTCAACAAGCTCAAAGATACCTTGAAATGGAATTCGTGGCCTTCCTCACACTTCCATGGCCGGCCCTCAGAATAATTTAAAGTAAATCCCAGACATCATATTATTTCATTGGTATATACTTCTCTAGGTATCTAACAGATTAGGACCTTTTTATTTTCAACATACCACAATACCATTATCACACCAATAAAATTAGTGGTAATTCCATTATACAGTATAATCCCTAGTCCATCGTCAATTTCCCCCAATTATCTAAAAAAAATTTTTTTTAAGAGTTGGTGATTTCAAATCAGGATCCAAACAAAATCTATATATTTCCTTTATTTGCTGTATCTTTAGGTCTTTTTTTATTTGTCTCCCCCCTCACCCCCACATTGTCATGCCATTTATTTGTTGAAGAGGTGAGGTTATTTATCCTGCAGAATTTCCCACATTTGGCTGGTTGCGTTTTTATTGTATTATTTAGCATATTCCTTTCTCCTCCGTATTGTCTGTAAACTAGGAATTAGATCTAGAGGCTAGGTTTGATTCAGGTTTTAACTTTTTTTGGTAAAAATATTTCTACATTGGGGATGCAGTGTACTTTCTATTGCATCACACCAGGCAGCACATATGTCTAGTTTTCTCAGTTTTAGTACTGTAATGTACTAAACTTGATCAGCCTGATTTAGCTATTGTCAGCCTTAGCTAGCTAGCTAGCTGTCTTTTTTTTGTTTGTTTTTGTTTTTTTTGTTTTCTTTTTTGCGGTACGTGGGCCTCTCACTGCTGCCGTCTCTCCCGTTGCGGAACACAGGTTCCGGACGCGCAGGCCCAGCGGCCATGGCTCACGGGCCCAGCCGCTCTGCTGCATGTGCGATCTTCCCGGACTGGGGCACAAACCCGTGTTCCCTGCATCGGCAGGCGGACTCTCAACCACTGCGCCACCAGGGAAGCCCAGCTAGCTGTCTTTTAACACACATATCATGCTCTACTCTCAACAGTTTCTGCTCAGCGCGGAGTCTGTCTTTGTATTAGAGCTTCCACTGGATGTTGCCTAGCCTTCGGGGTCCTGATTGGGACCTTTCCTTGCACTCATTGGCAAAAGAGATCCTGCCAGATCTCCTCCCAGTTCTCAGTGTGGTACTTAGATTCCCTCCTGAGGTTCCCCATGTCAAGGAGCGGGGGGGCGGGGGGGGGGGGGGCGGTGCCCTTCCTTTGGATGATGACTTGGTGATTTCTGGGTTCCTTGGCTCTTTTGACCCTTACCCGACCACATTTTCAAATCTCCACTTCTGCTGGCACAGGTGTGGTTCCCCCTTTCTAGTTGCTAAGGGTAGATAGTGTTCTGGAGTTCCAGGCGATGTTTTTCCCTTGGTTTTTGGTAAAGATGTTACTGTATAGTTTTCTCTTTTTTTCCATCCTCGTGGCTCTCACTGTTTTTTGTAAGGGAATCCCGGGAACTTCCAAAACTGCTCTGCTACTAACACCACTCCCTTGCTTCTCTGCACTCTTGGCGTTTTAAGGTTTAAATTGCCTGCTAGTTAACCTAAATTTATTTATTAGAGCCCTGCTATTGAAATAACTTATTTGATCACTGCTAAAATAATTGTGACATTTTTGCTATTCAGAGATGTGAGATATAAGTGAGTGTAAATTTAAATATGAATAATATCCTCTGGGAACAGTTGGGCAGGCTCTTGTCTGACAACTTTACTCTCCTATTTACATTTTCAGCCAGGAGCTGTAACATGTTGCTGTACTTTACTGTGAAATTCAGTAAAGCAAAAAGTGCTCCTGGGCAAAGGGCAGCCAAGCAGTCCACCTGAAAGGCTTTGTGTTTACCCTGACACCTGATCAGAACAAGAATGCTACTAAATTCAGATACATGTCTGAAAACTTGCCTTGGACAGCATTTGCTGGGTATGTTTTATCTGTTGGAAGTAGAAAGGGAGATTAGCTGAACTCACTAAGAGAGCGAGTCAGACATAAGAATTTTGGAAGTTTAGGTCTGATTACAAATGTTAAACACACTGTAATAAATGCAGTAGTATGAGCTTTTCTGTCCTAAAGTTTCACATTATCTGATTAAGCCACTTCTTGGGCTTTAGGCTCCCTGTTGAGATCAACTGAAAGCAAATAGTCTGTTAGAATTGCACCTTTTGTGATACACTCTGGGGTCAAGATTAAACCTGCCAAAATATGCACATATAGCCATTAGCCAGTGAAAGCTTTTGAATAGAGGGTACAAACTGGGTAGACCTAGATTTACGCTAGTGAATGGAGAGTGAAATTGTACGTCCACGGTCACATTACAGCCGTCACTGAATTACTGGACTCTTGAGGTAAACTTGGAGGTAAAGAGCAGTGGGTGAGAGCACAGACACTGGAGCCTGGCTAACATGATTGAGTCCTTCCTCTGCCTTTTTACTTGGTGACCTTTGGCAAGTGACTAAGTTTTCATATCTGTGAAGTGGAGATAAAAACAGTCTCTAACTCATAAAGCCATTATGGGGATTGAAAGAGTGTAGGTAAAGCGTTCAAAACAGCAGCGCCTGGCTGTTTGGTAAGCACTGTGTGTTTTCTATTGTTATTATCTCTCTTCAAGAGTTGTTTTGTTGGTTATTAGGACATCTTATCACAAAGGCTGAATAATGCCTCTCAGGTTACAGCAGCGGATTCTTTCATGACCACCATCAAATATCAGGAACGTTAATTACTCATTTGAATTAGAGTCAGTTGTGGCCATGTAACTAACAAAAAAGATAGATCCTGTTGGTTGAGTAAACTGCTCCTCAAATTAAGGTTTAATACAGTAATTTTTGTGTTTCACTGTTTCTTTTAAAGCAATGATCTGCAAAATGGAGCCATAATTTTCTAAGTGATCTCTTCAGGACTGAAAAATGTTAATGTAGCTTTTAATACTGCTTCATTTTAACTCAAGACACACTTCATTTAATTAGGAAGATCTTAAATAATAATTTCAATATATAACTGTAGTTTTACAGTATTCTTTTCTTTTTTTTTTTAACATCTTTATTGGAGTCTAATTATAATTGCTTTACAGTCTTGTGTTAGTTTCTGCTGTATAACAAAGTGAATCAGCTATATGCATAAAGCATATCCCCATATCCCCTCCATCTTGCATCTCGCTCCCACCTTCCTTATCCCACCCCTCTACGTGGTTGCAAAGCATCAAGCTGATTTCCATGTGCTATGCAGCTGCTTCCCACTAGCTATCTGTTTTACATTTGGTAGTGTATATATGTCAGTGCTACTCTCTCACTTCGTCCTAGCTTCCCCTTCCCCCTCCCCGTCTCCTCAAGTCCATTCTCTACGTCTGCGTCTTTTTTTTTTTTTTTTTTTTTGCGTTACGTGGGCCTCTCACTGCTGTGGCCTCTCCCGTCGCGGAGCACGGGCTCCAGACGCACAGGCTCAGCAGCCATGGCCCACGGGCCCAGCCGCTCCGCGGCACGTGGGATCCTCCCAGACTGGGGCACGAACCCGTGTCCCCTGCATCGGCAGGCAGACTCTCAACCCCTGCGCCACCAGGGAAGCCCACGTCTGCGTCTTTATTCCTGTCCTGCCCCTAGGTTCATCAGAAACATTTTTTTTTTTTAGATTCCATATATATGTGTTAGCGTATTGTATTTGTTTTTCTCTTTCTGACTTACTTCACTCTGTATGACAGACTCTAGGTCCATCCACCTCACTACAAATAACTGTTTTGTTTCTTTTTATGGTTGAGTAATATTCCATTGTATATATGTGCTACATATTCTTTATCCATTCATCTGTCAGTGGACACTTAGGTTGCTTCCATGTCCTGGCTATTGTAAATAGTGCTGCAATGAACATTGTGGTACATGACTCTTTTTGAATTATGGTTTTCTCAGGGTATATGCCCAGTAGTGGGATTGCTGGGTCATCTGGTAGTTTTATTTTTAGTTTTCTAAGGAACCTCCACACTGTTCTCCATAGTGGCTGTATCAATTTACATTCCCACCAACAGGGCAAGAAGGTTCCCTTTTCTCCACACCCTCTCCAGCATTTATCGTTTGTAGATTTTTTGATGATGACCATTCTGACTGGCGTGAGGTGATACCTCATTGTAGTTTTGATATGCATTTCTCTAATAATTAGTGACGTTGAGCATCCTTTCATGTGTTTGCTGGCAATCTGTATATGTTCTTTGGAGAAATGTCTATTTAGGTCTCCTGCCCATTTTTGGATTGTGTTGTTTGTTTTTTTGATATTGAGCTGCATGAGCTGCTTGTATATTTTGGAGATTAATCCTTTGTCAGTTGCTTCATCTGCAAATATTTTCTCCCATTCTGAGGGTTGTCTTTTCATCTTGTTTATGGTTTCCTATGCTGTGCAAAAGCTTTTAAGTTTCATTAGGTCCCATTTGTTTAGTTTTGTTTTTATTTCCATTTCTCTAGGAGGTGGGTCAAAAAGAATCTTGCTGTGATTTATGTCATAGAGTATTCTGCCTATGGTTTTCTCTAAGAGTTTTATGGTGTCTGGACTTACATTTAGGTCTTCAATCCATTTTGAGTTTACTTCTGTGTATGGTGTTAGGGAATGTTCTAATTTCATTCTTTTACATGTAGCTGTCCAGTTTTCCCAGCACCACTTATTGAAGAAGCTGTCTTTTCTCCATTGTATACACTTGCCTCCTTTATCAAAGATAAGGTGACCATATGTGTGTGGGTTTATCTCTGGGCCTTCTATCCTGTTCCATTGATCTATATTTCTGATTTTGTGCCAGTACCATACTCTCTTGATTACTGTAGCTTTGTAGTATAGTCTGAAGTCTGGGAGCCTGATTCCTCCAGCTCTGTTTTTCTTTCTCAAGATTGCTTTGGTTATTTGGGGTCTTTTGTGTTTCCATACAAATTGTGAAATTTTTTGTTCTAGTTCTGTGAAAAATGCCATTGGCGTTTGATAGGGATTGCACAGAATCTGTAGATTGCTTTGGGTAGTATAGTCATTTTCACAGTGTTTGTTCTTCCAATCCAAGAGCATGGTATATCACTCCATCTGTTTGTATCATCTTTAATTTCTTTCATCAGTGTCTTACAGTTTTCTGCACACAGGTCTTTGTCTCTTTAGGTAGGTTTATTCCTAGGTATTTTACTCTTTTTGTTTCAGTGGTAAATGGCAGTGTTTCCTTAATTTCTTTTTCAGATTTTTCATCATTAGTGTATAGGAATGCAAGAGATTTCTGTGTGCAGGATCTCCCTTTTGATCCTCTGCCCTCCCAGTGGTTCCCCAATTTCCCCTTGGGATGTGGGATCCCTTCCCCTCCCCCAGCTGCCCTTCAGGGGTGCCAGTCCCATCCCGACAACACTTCTCCTCCCCCTCACTCCCCCCACGGCCCTCATCCTACCTGGTTGCTGGGGGTTCCTCCCATCCTCTTAGGTGTCTGTGGTCCCTCACCGGTGCCTGGTAGATGCCCTAGTTGTGAGGAGATGCAAATTCCACGTCCTCCTAGTACACCATCTTGATTCCACCCCCCTGTAGTAGTATTTTCTTACACATTTTTTTGGAAAAATTCCACATGGTTACTAATTTTTTCCCCTAGGTAATATGAACACTAAAGTAAAATACCGTATAATGTTGAAACAAGTTAATTGTCGGTAAACTATGGAGTGATGGTTTTATAGAAACATTTTCCATAATTTGGGTATTGCATTTTAATTTATAGTCAACTTTTTTATAGACTTTATACTTCTATAGACTTTTTTTTTTTGGCCACGTGGCATGTGGGATCTTAGTTCCCCAACCAGGGATCAAACCCGTGTCGCCTGCAGTGGAAGCGCAGAGTCTTAACCACTGGACCACTAGGGAAGTCTATAGACTTTTGTATAAAGTGAGATACTCTGAATCCCAGTTGGGGTTTGTTTGTTTGTTTCTTCTTTGTTTGACATAAAACTATAGGAGCCATTAGCAAATCAAATTTTAATTCTCAATTCCTTTAGTTTGATTTGAATTTAAAAATCTGTAACATTGTATTTGACCCTGTAAGAGTGCTTACAGGCTTATCACTTGAGTCCTAGTGCAAAGCTATTTATTAGAAGATCACTACTCTTTGGAAGAGGGAAAAAATATGAGAATAATCTATCTCCGTAGTCTTTCACAGTTTTCACTGGAAATCAGATGTCCAACAAGAATTGACAAAACCTAATTTAAGAAATACAGAGTTGAGACTTCCCTGGTGTTCCAGTGGGTAAGACTATGCACTCCCAGTGCAGAGGGCCTGGATTCAATCCCCGGTTGGGGAGCTAGATCCCACATGCGTGCCACAACTAAGAGTTCGCATGCCACAACTAAGAAGCCCACGTGCCACAACTAAAAGATCCTTTGTGCCACTGTAACTAAGACTCAGCACAGCCAAAATAAATAAATAAATAAATAAAATATTAAAGAAAAAAAGAAATACAGGGTTAAATTTATCAAAATCCAAAACATTTTGTTTGAAGTATTTTCAATCTGAGAGGTAACTTGATACTCCATTTTATAGGAAAGGGAAGTAATACATAGTAATCCTACTTCTCTGCTGGAGTTCTTTCTTATTGACACATTGTAACATCACAATAGCAAGTCCTGGGAGGAGCCCATCCATAAGACCCCTAGATCTCTTGGTCCCTGCTTCCTCTTCTCTAAAATTAAGATATTAGATGTCTTTGTTAATCCAAAATTTTGATGAAGAGTTTTAGTCGCTAAGCACAAATATTTAATTTGTATGGCTAAGTAACCAAACAATTTGGAATAAGGTTTACCACCAGAAGTGTTTCTTCACTAATGGCCCATGCCCATGTTTTGTCAAAGTAAACATTTAGTTCCCCTTTTTAATGTTATTTTAAATTTCAAAATAAGTTACCCTTGACATTAAAACCAAAAAGAATACAATTTTAGAAGAAAAATTTTTATTTTTATTTTTGAAGATACCTGTCATTATCTCCGTTGTGTGTAGTAAAGGGATGGTTGAGTCCGGTTACTTACCTGAAAGCAGCTTTTCTATTCTAAGAGTGGAAGGTAAGATAACAACAATAAGAACAGACTCTATGAACTCCAGCCTTTAAGATTTTGTAGCTTTAAACTGCACAGCTCCAACCACCACCAGATCTGATAGTGAGCACCTCTTTGGCAAATGACTAATGGACAGTCTATTCTCAATCCGTCCATCCCCCACTCCACACACACATAAATGACTAACGAATAAAAATAAAACAAGTACTTTTGGACAGACAATGTAATGGTCTATTTATAGTATATAAACTCCTCATCCTGAGTTTTTGAAATATGGTTTTTCTCCCCTGCTTCAATCATACTGCTGTAAAGACCTTAAGAATTCCTCAGTTCACCCCCCCGACCCAGCGCCCTATTGAAGATAGAAAGTCTGATACTTGAACATCTCCAAAAATACAACATCCATCCATTTTGGTAAAACTTCCAGCTTGTCTCTGCTATTATTATGTATGTGTTTGTGTTTTTGTTTTTTTAAAGCACATTCTCTGCATTCAAAGACCTTATTCATTTTTTTATTATTATTTATTAATTTATTTATTTTTGCTGTGTTGGGTCTTCGATTCTGTGCGAGGGCTTTCTCTAGTTGTGGCAAGTGGGGGCTACTCTTCATCGTGGTGCGTGGGCCTCTCTCTATCGCAGCCTCTCTTGTTGGGGAGCACAGGCTCCAGACGCGCAGGCTCAGTACTTGTGGCTCACGGGCCTAGTTGCTCCGCGGCATGTGGGATCCTCCCAGACCAGGGCTCGAACCCGTGTCCCCTGCATTAGCAGGCAGATTCTCAACCACTGCGCCACCAGGGAAGCCCTATGTATGTGTTTTAAAGGGGTGTGAAATGGTATCTTGTGGTTTTAATTCGCATTTTCCTACGGATTAATGATGTTGGTGTACAAATAACCATTCTTATTTGGATTTATATATATATATATATTTTTTTTTTTTTTCTTTTTTAAAGGCTTAATTTTTATTTTTTTGGCTGCATTGGGTCTTTGTTGCTGCGTGCAGGCTTTCTCTAGTTGTGGCGAGCTGGGCCTACTTTTCGTTGTAGTGTGCAGGCTTCTCATTGTGGTGGCTTCTCTTGTTGCGGAGCATGGGCTCTAGGCACACGAGCTTCAGTAGTTGTGGCACTCGGGCTTCAGTAGTTGTGGCTTGTGGGCTCTACAGCGCAGGCTCAGTAGTTGTGGCACACGGGCTTAGTTGCTCTGCAGCATGTGGGATCTTCCCAGACCAGGGATCGAACCCGTGTCCCCTGCATTGGCAGGCAGATACTTATCCACTGCACCACCAGGGAAGTCCCTTGGATTTATATTGTATATCTTAAACCAGAATTTGATGAGACTTTATTTTCTATTTTTTTGGCTGCACTTCATGGCACTCGGGATCTTAGTTCCCCAACCAGGGGTCGAACCTCTTCCCCCTGCAGTGGAAGTGTAGAGTCTAAACCATTGGGCCACCAGGGAAGTCCTGATGAGACTTTTTGATCAATTTACCAAAATGACTTTAGATCAAGATCTGAGGATCACATGAAGCATTAGAAATTTTTCAGATATATTGCTAGAAAAATGGTAGACCAGACTATTAAGGTTTATTCTCAAAGCACTTTCACAATTTTTCTGCAAAACTCTTAGCTTCAGGATTCCTGCAAATCCTAATTTGTTTGGAATTTAACATTTTTAAATGTTTTAATTATTTTAAAACTATTTAAGTAAAATAGCACACATTCAAAATTAAGCAAATGTGGTTGAAATATTTCTTGAGTGACCCAGGGATTTAACAGAAAGTAAAAGTCTCAGCTGAAGCTACTAAAAAATGTATTCTGAATCATAAAGGAGAGATTTAGAGAGAGGGGGAGAGATAGGGAGCAGGGAGGAAAATGGATGGAAAGAAAAGCACGTGGTAATGGGTTTCTTGAAGTCAAATTTCAGTAGTCTTAGAACTGCAGTAGAAAGAATCCATTGGGAAGAATGTGCAAACTACACTGGGGAAGAGGATGAGGAGGGAAAAGGGGGACTCTGTTGAGTGTTTTGCATTTCCTTCACCTCTTTTTGTCCTGACAGAAAGTCTGTGAAGTAGCTGTCTTTATTCCCAGTTGACAGATGAGAAAACTGAATTATCTCAGAATTCCAGTAAATTTTGAAGCAAAGAAACAAACTGTTTTAGTGTATAAAAAAAGAGTGTATAACATATTACAAACTCTGAGGGAGGTGATCCAAATTAGATGAAAATCTGCTAATGACCAGTATTATTTCCTCTAACTCAAGGATGGAGAAATTCAGAAATAGCTAAATAACTTCAAGGCCTACGGAATGAATCAACATGCTGTGGCAAATAGAATCTAGCACTTGCTAGTTCCATGTTTCCTGAGTTAGGCCATATTGATTAGATGCTCTCAGCACATCCTTTTTTTTTTTTTTTTTTTTTAGAAATTTTATTTTATTTTTTATTTTTTTAGGCTTTGTAGGGTCTTCGTTGCTGTGCTCAGGCTTTCTCTAGTTGCTGTGAGAGGTAGCTACTCTTTGTTTCAGGCTTCTCATTGCGGTGGCTTCTCTTGTTGTGGAGCACGGGCTCTAGGTGCGCAGGCTTCAGTAGTTGCAGCACAAGGGTTCAGTAGTTGTGGCTCTCGGGCTCTAGAGCACAAGCTCAGTAGTTATGGCACACAGGCTTAGTTGCTTCGCGGCATGTGGGATCTTCCTAGACCAGGGATCGAACCCGTGTCCCCTGAATTGGCAGGTGGATTCTTAACCAACTGCATCACTAGGGAAGTCCAGCACATCCATTTTGAAAAAAAGTACATATTTTACAGAAGTATGGCATTTAGAAATGCCACAGTAAATGAAACAATAGCTTCATTATTAAAGTAAACATTTATTTTTCAGTTGGCTAATTTTGTAAAATTATATAATGCAGCTCAACATTTTTTTTTATAAATTTATTTTTATTTATTTTTGGCTGTGTTGGGTCTTTGTTGCTGCATGCGAGCTTTCTCTAGTTGTGGCGAGCAGGGGCTACTCTTAATTGTAGTGTGTGGGCTTCTCATTGCGATGGCTTCTCTTGTTGAGGAACATGGACTCTAGAGCACAGGCTCAGTAGTTGTGGCACACGGGCTTAGTTGCTCCACAGCACGTGAGATCTTCCTGGACCAGGGCTTGGACCCATGTCCCCTGCATTGGCAGGTGGATTCTTAACCACTACGCCGCCAGGGTAGCCCAGCTCAACATTTTTTAAACAAACTTTTTTGTGTGTAACACAAAAAGTAAGACATCTCTTAAAACTTGGGAAAGAAAGCAAAGTAAGGATAGAGAATAAAAATTGCCCCTAATCCTACCATCCAGATTTAAGCAAAATACATTTTGGTATAATTCCTTCCTTTTATGCTTATTATAGTAGCTCTGAACTTTATATAATATACATGTACATGTACTATTTTAGTAACTTTACGAAGTTGTGCAAATATTACCATGCTAATAAATCCGGTGTTTGCAGATTTTCATCATCCTAAAAAGAAACCCATCCCCGTTTTCCCCCAGACCTTTCTCTCCTGGCCCTAGGTAACTACTAATATGCCTTCTATCTCGATAGATTAGCCTTTTCTGGGCATTTCGTATTAATAGAATTGTGCAATAGTATTTTGCATCTGGCTTCTTTCACTTAACAATGTTTTAAAGGTTCATCCATTTTGTAGCATGTGACAGTGTTTTCTTCTCATTTGCTGTTGAATAGTTTTCCCTTGTCGGTAGATACACCCCATTTATTTTAATCCATTCGTTAGCTGGTGGACATTTGGTTTGTTTCTACTTTTTGTCTATTAAGAGTAATGCTTTTACGAACATTCATGTACAAATTATTTTTGTGGACATATGTTTTCATTTCTCTTGGGTATATATTTAGAAGTAGAATCTCTGGATAATATGGTAAGTTCATCTTTATCTTTTTAAGAAACTGCCAAATTGTTTTCCAAAGTGGCTGTATCATTTATGCATGATACAAAATTAATATACAGAAATCCGTTGCATTTCTATAAACTAACAATGAACTATCAGAAGGAGACATTAAGGAAACGATCCCATTTATCATCACATCAAAATTCCCTGGCAGTCCAGTGGTTAGGACTCCGTGTTTTCACTGCTGAGGGTGTGGGTTCGATCCCTGGTCGGGGAACTAAGATCCTACAAGCCATGTGGCACAGCCAAAAAAAAAAAAGAAGACCCAGTTCCTATCACATCAAAAAGAATAAAATACCTAGGAATAAACCTACCTAAGAGGTAAAAGACCTGTACTTGGAAAACTATCAGACACTGATGAATGAAATTGAAGATGACACAAATAGATATAAAGATATACTGTATTCTTAGATTGGAAGAAGCAATATTGTTAAAATGACCATGCTACCCAAGGCAATCTACAGATTCAGTGCTATCCCTGTAAAAATACCAGTGGGCTCGCCGCAACTAGAGAAAGCCCATGCACAGCAACGAAGACCCAACGCAGCCAATAAAAAAGAAAGAAATTAAAATAATAATAATTTTTTTAATACCAATGGTATTTTTCACAGAACTAGAACAAATAATTTAAAAATTTGTATGGAAATACCAAAGACCCTGAATTGCCAAAACAATCTTGTGAAAGAAGAACAGAGCGGGAGGAATCACACTTCCTGTCTTCAGACTATATTATAAAACTACAGTAATCAGAACAGTATGGTACTAGCACAAAAGCAGACATAGAGATCAATGGACCAAAATATATATCCCAGAAATAAATCCATGCATTTATGGTCAATTAATCTATGACAAACCAGGCAAGAATGTACAATGGAGAAAAGACAGTCTCCTCAATAAGTGGTGCTGGGAAAACTGGACAACTACATGTAAAAGAATGAATTAGAACAGGGGTCCCCAACCCCTGGGCCATGGACCTGAACCAGTCCACGGCCTGTTAGGAACCAGGCCGCACAGCAGGAGGTGAGTGGCAGGCGAGCGAATGAAGCTTCATCTGCCACTCCCCATCTCTCGCATGACTGCCTGAACCACCATGTCTCTGCCCCCTGCCCCATCTGTGGAAAAATTGACTTCCATGAAACCAGTCCCTGGTGCCAAAAAGGTTGGGGACTGCTGAATTAGAACATTGTCTAACACCATATACAAAAATAAACCCAAAATGGATTAAAGACCTAAATCTGAGACCAGAAACCATAAAACTCTTGGAGGAAAACATAAGCAGAATGCTCTTTGACATAAATTGTAGCAATATTGTTTGGAATCTGTTTTCTAAAACAAAGAAAATAGAAGCAAAAATTAACAAATGAGACCTAATTAGACTTAAAAATTTTGCACAGCAAAGGAAACGAAAAGACTACCCACAGAATGGGAGAAAATATTTGCAAATGATATGACTGATAAGGGGTTAATATCCAAAATATATAAACAGCTCATACAACTCAATAAAAAAAATACACAACCCAATTAAAAAATGCACTGAAGATCTGAAAAGACATTTTTCCATGGAAGACATACAGATGGCCAACAGGAACAAGAAAAAGATGCTCAACGTTGCTAATTGTCAGAGACATGCAACTCAAAACCACAATGAGGGCTTCCCTGGTGGCGCAGTGGTCGCGAGTCTGCCTGCCGATGCAGGGGACACGGGTTCATGCCCCGGTCTGGGAAAATCCCACATGCTGCGGAGCAGCCAGGCCCGTGAGCCATGGCCGCTGACCCCGCACGTCCGGAGCCTGTGCTCCACAACGGGAGAGGCCACAACAGTGAGAGGCCCGCGTACCAAGGGAAAAAAAAAACCAACCACAATGAGATATCACTTCACACTTGTCAGAATGGCTATCATCAAAAAAAGCACGAATAACAAATGTTGTCAAGGATGTGGAGAAAAGGAAATTCTCATACACTGTTGGTGAGAATGTAAACTGGTGCAGTCCCTGTGGAAAACAGTATGGAGGGTTCTCAAAAAACGAAATATAAAACTACCATATGACTCAGCAATTCCACTCCTAGGTGTATATCTGAAAGAAATAAAAACACTAATTAGAAAAGATACATGCACCCCAATGTTCATAGCAGCATTATTTATGATTGCCAAGATATGGAAACAACCTAAGTGTCTATCAACAGATGAATGGATAAAGAAGATGTGGTATATGTATATGCAATGGAATATTACTGAACTATTAAAAAAAATGAAACTCTGCCATTTGCGACAACGTGGATGGACCTAGAGGTTATTATGCTAAGTGAAATAAGTCAGGCAGAGAAAGACAAATACTCTGTTATCACTTATATGTGGAATTGAAAAAATACAACAAACTAGTGAGTATAACAAAAAAGAAACAGACTTACAGATATAGTTACCAGTGGGGAGAGGGAAGTGGGGCAGGGCAATATAAGGGTAGGGGATTCAGAAGTACAAACTAGTATGTATAAAATAAGGTACAAGGATATATTGTACAACACAGGAAATATAGCCAATGTTTTATGACTATAAATGGAGTATAACCTTTAAAAATTGTGAATCACTATACTGTACACCTGTAACATATAATATTGTATATCAACTATACTTCAACTAAAAAAAAAGTGACTGTAACATTTACATTTCCACCAGTACCATATAAGGGTTCCTGGCCAGTATGTGTTATTTTCTGCATTTTTTGTTATAGCTATTCAAGTGGGTGTGAAGTGGTATCTTGTTATAGTTTTAATTTGCATTTTCCTAAGGTTTAATGATGTTGAACATCTTTTCATGTGCTTATTAGCCATTCATATATCCTGTTTGTTCAAATGTATTTTCAGATCCATTGTTCTTTTTTCTATTGAAGTATAGTTGATTTACAGTGTTTCAGGTGTACAGCAATGTTTCTGGTGTGTGTTTGTGTGTATTCTTTTTTTAAAATTTATTTATTTTTGGCTCCATTGGGTCTTGGTTGTGGCATGTGGGATCTTTCGTTGTGGTGCACGGACTTCTGTCTAGTTGTGTCTTGTGGGCTCAGTAGTTGCAGCTCATGGGCTTAGTTGCCCCGAGGCACCTGGGATCTTAGTTCCCCGACCAGGGATGGAACAGGGATCGAATCTGCATTGCAAGACGGATCCTTAACCACTGGACCACCAGGGAAGTCCCTATATATATTCTTTTCCAGATTCTTTTCCATTATAGGTTATTACAAGATATTGAATATAATTCCCTGTGTTATACAGTAGGTCCTCTTTGTTTATTTTTTAATTGTGTTGCATGTCTTCCTATTAAAAGTCTTTTATATATTCTAGATACAAGTCCTTTATCAGATATATGATTTGCAAATAATTTCTCCCAGTCTGTGCCTTTTCATTTTCTTAATGGTATCTTTTAAAGTGTAAGTTTTTCAATCTGATAAAATCCAGTTCGTCAAAATTTTTTTTTCTGTTATGGATCATGCATTTGGTCTTAAATCTGTTTCTTCTAAAAGTTTTATAGTTTTACCTCTTACAGTTAGGTCTATGATCTATTTTGAGTTAATTTTTGTATATGGTGTGACATAAGGGTCTAAATGCATTGTTGTAATTTCTTGAGGTGAAGTGAAATATTCTTGTCAGCTACTGGTAAATCCTTGGCAAAAGAATGATTCTCTGCTTCTTGGAAATGTCACTGTATTCCAATATATGTACAACTTTGAGAGAGACTACGTGGGGCCATGAGGGATGGGGCTGCCACCCAAGCCAGCCAAATCAACTGGATGAACCTGAGGATCTGTGGGTGACATGTCAAGCCAGATTGCCCTCTTATCCAGCACAGTAGGGATTAAGATCCATGAACAAATGAAAGAAATTGCCTGTAATGCCTGTGTTTCTGTTTACTCTCTTCCTTTACTGTCTTGTACCTAGTGAGCACTCAGTTGGTGTTATTTGATATGATTTCATAAGCAGAAAGGCAGACTTCATGACCTTGTACGTGTGTACTTTAATGAGTCTTTAACACTTCGATGCACTGAGTATGGTCCCTGCCCCAGACATACTGAATCAGATTCTGTATTTTAATATGCTCCCCAAATGATTTATGTGCTCATTAAGTTTGATGAGCACTGGTCTAGAGTAGAGCAAATGACAGCCTGCAGATGAAATCCCGTTGCTGACTATTTTTATAAGTAAAGTTTTATTGGAACACAGCTATACCCATTTCTTTACATATTATTTACATCATGTGTGGCTACTTTCATCCTGCAGTGGCAGACTGATTGAGTAGTTGTGAAAGGGGCCACATGGCCCTCAAAGCCTAAAATATTACCTGGCCCTTTTCAGAAAAAGTTTGCCAACCCATGGGCTAAGGAAAAGGAGGGAAGGTTCCCAAATGATGATATGTGGTAGAAAGATGAAGGGGAGATCAAGATGTTATCTAGGTCAGAACAGAGCCTGACAGACTGGCAGACTAAGCCATTTATACAACATACACATTTATGCACATACACACACCTTACCTATTAAAATTAGCGTGTCTCAGGACTTCCCTGGCGGTCCAGTGGTTAAGACTCCGAGCTCCCAATGCTGAGGGGCACGGGTTCGATCTGGTTAGGGAACTTAGATCCCGCGTGCTGCACGGCACAGCATAAGTAAATAAATAAATAAGTAGATGAATAAATAAAATTAGCATGTCTCTTAGCTAAAAGAAAATAGGAAAGACAAGTATAATCAGTGAGAATGTTAATAAAAATGAACCTCATACCTAAACATCTATATTATACTGATAAAAATTAAGATATTTAAGCAATAGAACCAAATATTACTAAGTATACACACCAGCAAACAAGCCCTCTTCACTTTGATAGAAATACTTGTAGGTCTCTTTTTTATTTTAGTCAACTTTTTATTTGGAATTATTTTATGTTATTTTATTGATTTATTTTTGGCCACACCACGAGGCTTGCAGGATCTCGGTTTCCCGACCAGGGATTGAACCCAGGCCATGGCATTGAAAGCCTGGAATCCTAACCACTAGGCCACCAGGGAACTCCCCATATTTGGAATAATTTTAGATTTATAAAAACGTTGCAAAGACAGTACAGAGAATTTCTGTATACCCTCACCTATCTCCCCTAATGTTATCTTCTCGCATTACCATGGTACATTTGTCAAATCTAAAAAAACAACTTGGGTAGCATTATTATTAACCAAACTTAGACTATTCACCAGTTTTTCATTAATATCCTTTTCTGTTCTGTGAGCCCCTGCAGGATACCACACTGCATGTAGTCATTATTATCTCCTTAAATCTTCTCTTACCTGTGATAGGTTCTCATGCTTTCCTTGTTTTTCACGTTTCAGGGAGTACAGCTCAGATTTTTTTTTTTTTTTTTTTGCGGTACGCGGGCCTCTCACTGTTGTGGCCTCTCCCGTTGCGGAGCACAGGCTCCGGACGCGCAGGCTCAGCGGCCATGGCTCACGGGCCTAGCGGCTCCGCGGCATGTGGGATCTTCCCAGACGGGGGCACGAACCCGTGTCCTCTGCATCGGCAGGCGGACTCTCAACCACTGCGCCACCAGGGAAGCCTCAGATATTTTTTAGAATATCCTTTAATGTGGGTTTGTGTAATGTATTTTCTCATGATTAGAATGGGATTATGGGTTTGGGGAAGAATACCACAGAGGTGAAGTACTCTTCTCATCATGTCGTATGGTGGCAGGGGTGGAACATGACATCGTGATGATTTAGCCTTCATCACTTGACTAAGGTGGTGTGTGCCAGGTTTTCTACTATAAAGTTACTATTTTCCATTCCCATCTTCTGTTCTTTGGAAGTGAGCCACTAGGTTCAGCTAACCCTCAGATGGAACGGGAGAATTAATCTCTACCTCCTGGAGGAGAGAGTATCAGCATATATGTTTGATACTCTTCTGTCCCATTTATTTATTCCATCATGTATTTAAATCAGTATGTACTCATGTGTACTTATTTTATACTTTGGGTTATAATCCAGAACTATGTTATTTGTTGTTCACATCTTTCTAGCTTTGGCTGTTAGGAGCTCTTCCAGATTGTCTCGTCTCTCAGTCTCTTTTTAAAAGCTTTATTGTGATATAATTCACATACCATAAAAACCACCCATTTAAAGTATACAATTCAATGGCTTTTATATATTCACATATTTGTGCAGCCATCACCACAACCCCACATTTCTTAGACCTCACTCTCCAAACCCCCTCTCCTGGCCCTTTATCTACTTTCTGTCTCTACAGATTTGCCTATTCTGAGCATTTCATATACATGGAATCATATAACATGTCATCCTTGTGACTAGCTTCTTTCACTTCAGTAGTTTTTTCAAGGTTCATCTGTTTGGTCTCTTTTTCTTTTTGTCCTTTTGTTGTTTGTTTTATTTCTTGTTTTTGCATGATTTCTGTCTGGTCTTTTTAATCTTTATCTATACAGATGTTCCTTCTACATAATCAATATGGGTATAAATTTGGTGTTCTGATTTTGTGATTTAACATTATGTTATCTACATTTTCCCATTCTCATAGTCTGCATTTTTATTTTAATGGTTAAAAGACATCAAGTTGGTGTTCATTTAACTTGGCTCTCAGTTTGTAGTATCTGGGCTTGTTTTATTTTTCACTACTGTAAATGATGTTGCTGTAAATGTTTTCATGCATATGGATTTTTAATTATACCTTAGGATAGATTCCCAAGACTGAACTGCTTGAGTTGAAAAGTAGAATCACTTTCATGATTCTTTTTGTTACATTCTACCAGGTTTCATTATAGAAAATTTGTAACACATTAAGGAATTGCTAATAACATATACATATCTGTTTCCTTATATAGCCTTATCAGCATATTTTTCTAATTTTTAGGTGCGTTTTTTAAAATCGAATTTTATTTATTTCTTTATACAGCAGGTTCTTATTAGTCATCAATTTTATACACATCAGTGTATACATGTCAATCCCAATCTCCCAATTCATCACACCACCCCACTTACCACCACTTTCCCCCGTTGGTGTCCATATGTTTGTTCTCTACATCGGTGTCTCAATTTCTGTCCTGCAAACCAGTTCATCTGTACCATTTTTCTGGGTTCCACATATATGCGTTAATATACGATATTTGTTTTTCTCTTTCTGACTTACTTCACTCTGTATGACAATCTCTAGATCCATCCACATCTCTACAAATGACCCAATTTCGTTACTTTTTATGGCTGAGTAATATTCCATTGTATATATGTACCACATCTTTATCCATTCATCTGTCGATGGGCATTTAGGTTGCTTCCATGAGCTGGCTATTGTAAATAGTGCTGCAATGTACATTGGGGTGCATGTGTCTTTTTGAATTATGGTTTTCTCTGGGTATATACCCAGTAGTGGGATTGCTGGGTCATATGGTAATTCTATTTTTTAAGGAACCTCCATACTGTTCTCCATAGTGGCTGTATCAATTTACATTCCCACCAACAGCACAAGAGGGTTCCCTTTTCTCCACATCCTCTCCAGCACTTGTTGCTTGTAGATTTTCTGATGATGCCCATTCTAACTGGTGTGAGGTGATACCTCATTGTAGTTTTGATTTGCATTTCTCTAATAGTGACGTTGAGCAGCTTTTCATGTGCTTCTTGGCCATCTGTATGTCTTCTTTGGAGAAATGCCTACTTAGGTCTTCTACTCATTTTTAGATTGGGTTGTTTCTTTCTTTAATATTGAGCTGCATGAGCCGTTTATATATTTTGGAGATTAATCCTTTGTCTCTTGATTTGTTTGCAAATATTTTTTCCCATTTTGAGGGTTGTCTTTTCATCTTGTTTATGGTTTCCTTTGCTGTGCAAAAGCTTTTAAGTTTCATTAGGTCCCATTTGTTTATTTTTGTTTTTATTTCCATTAAGCTAGGAGGTGGATCAAAAAAGATCTTGCTGTGATTTATGTCAAAGAGTGTTCTTCCTATGTTTTCCTGTAAGAGTTTTATATTGTCCACTCTTACATTTAGGTCTCTAATCCATTTTGAGTTTATTTTTGTGTATGGTGTTAGGGAGTGTTCTAATTTCATTCTTTTACATGTAGCTGTCCAGTTTCCCCAGCACCACTTATTGAAGAGACTGTCTTTTTTCCATTGTATATCCTTGCCTCCTTTGTCATAGATTAGTTGACCATAGATGCGTGGGTTTATCTCTAGGCTTTCTATCTTGTTCCACTGATCTGTGTTTCTGTTTTTGTGCCACTACCATATTGTCTTGATTACTGTAGCTTTGTAGTATAGTCTGAAGTCAGGGAGGCTGATTCCTCCAGCTCTGTTTTTTTCCCTCAAGACTGCTTTGTCTATTCGGGGTCTTTTGTGTCTCCATACAAATTTTAAGATTTTTTGTTCTAGTTCCGTAAAAAGTGCCATTGGTAATTTGATAGGGATTGCATTGAATCTGTAGATTGCCTTGGGTAGTATAGTCATTTTCACAGTATTGATTCTTTCAATCCAAGAACGTGGTATATCTCTCCATCTGTTGGTATCATCTTTAATTTCTTTCATCAGTGTCTTATAGTTTTCTGCATACAGGTCTTTTGTCTACCTACATAGGTTTATTCCTAGGTATTTTATTCTTTTTGTTGGAATGGGAAATGGGAGTGTTTCCTTAATTTCTCCTTCAGATTTTTCATGCTTAGTGTATAGGAATGCAAGAGATTTCTGTGCATTAATTTTGTATCCTGAAACTTTACCAAACTCATTGATTAGCTCTAGTAGTTTTCTGATGGCATCTTTAGGATTCTCTATGTATAGTATCATGTCATCTGCACCAGTGACAGTTTTACTACTTCTTTTCTAATTTGTATTCCTTTTATTTCTTTTTCTTCTCTGATTGTCGTGGCTAGGACTTCCAAAACTATGTTGAATAATAGTGGTGAGAGTAGGCATCCTTGTCTTGTTCCTGATCTTAGAGGAAATGCTTTCAGTTTTTCACCATTGAGAATGTTCGCTGTGGGTTTGTCGTATATGGCCTTTATTTTGTTGAGATAGGTTCCCTTTTTGCCCACTTTCTGGAGAGTTTTTATCATAAATCAATGTTGAATTTTGTCAAAAGCTTTTTCTGCATTATTGAGATGATCATATGTTTTTTTTCCTTCAGTTTGTTAACATGGTGTATCACATTTGATTTGCTTATATTGAAGAATCCTTGCATCCCTGGGGTAAATCCTACTTGATCATGGTGTATGATCCTTTTAATGTGTTGTTGGAATCTGTTTGCTAGTATTTTGTTGAGGATTTTTGCATCTATATCCATCAGTGATATTGGTCTGTAATTTTCTTTTTTAGTAGTATCTTTGTCTGCTTTTGGTATCAGGGTGATGGTGGCCGCGTAGAATGAGTTTGGGAGTGTTCCTTCCTCTGCAAGTTTTTGGAAGAGATTGAGAAGGATGGGTGTTAGCTCTTCTCTAAATGTTTGATAGAAATCACCTGTGAAGCCATCTGGTCCTGGACTTTTGTTTGTTGGAAGATTTTTAATCACAGTTTCAATTTCATTACTTGTGATTGGTCTGTTCATATTTTCTATTAATTCCTGGTTCAGTCTTGGGAGGTTATACCTTTCTAAGAATTTGTCCATTTCTTCCAGGTTGTCCATTTTAATAGCGTAGAGTTGCTTGTAGTAGTCTCTTAGGATGCTTTGTATTTCTGCAGTGTCTGTCGTAACTTCTCCTTTTTCATTTCTAATTTTATTGATTTGAGTCCTTTCCCTCTTTATCTTGATGGGTCTGGCTAATGGTTTATCAATTTTGTTTATCTTCTCAGAGAACCAGCTTTTAGTTTTATTGATCTTTGCTATTGTTTTCTTTGTTTCTATTTCATTTATTTCTGCTCAGATCTTTATGATTTCTTTCCTTCTGCCAGCTTTGGGGTTTGTTTATTCTTCTTTTCCTAGCTCCTTTAGGTGTAAGGTTAGATTGTTTATATGGGATTTTTCTTGTTTCTTGAGGTAGGCTTGTATCGCTATAAACTTCCCTCTTAGAACTGCTTTTGCTGCATCCCATAGGTTTTGGATTGTCGTGTTTTCATTGTCATTTGTCTGTAGGTATTTTTTGATTTCCTCTTTGATTTCTTCAGTGATTTCTTGGTTATTTAATACCGTATTGTTTAGCCTCCTTGTGTTTGTGTTTTTTACGTTTTTTTCCCCTGTAATTGATTTCTAATCTCATAGCATTGTGGTCAGGAAAGATGCTTGATATGATTTCAATTTTCTTAAATTTACTGAGGCTTGATTTGTGACCGAAGATGTGATCTACCCTGGAGAATGTTCCGTGCGCACTTGAGAAGAAAGTGTAATCTGCTGTTTTTGGATGGAATGTCCTATAAATATCAATAAATCTATCTGGTCTATTATATCATTTAAAGCTTGTGTTTCCTTGTTAATTTTCTGTTTGGATGATCTGTCCATTGGTGTAAGTGAGGTGTTAAAAGTCCGCCACTATTATTGTGTCACTGTCGATTTCCTCCTTTATAGCTGTTAGCAGTTGCCTTATGTATTGAGGTGCTCCTATGTTGGGTGCATATATATTTATAATTGTTATGTCTTCTTCTTGGATTGATCCCTTGATCATTATGTAGTGTTCTTCCTTGTCTCTTGTAACATTCTTTTTAAAGTCTATTTTATCTGATGTGAGTATTGCTACTCCAATGTTGTTTTGATTTCCATTTGCATGGAATATCTTTTTCCATCCCCTCACTTTCAGTCTGTATGTGTCCCTAGGTCTGTAGTGGGTCTCCTGTAGACAGCATATATATGGGTCTTGTTTTTGTATCCATTCAGCAATCCTTTGTCTTTTGGTTGGAGCATTTAATCCGTTCATGTTTAAGGTAATTATCAAGATGTATGTTCCTATTATCATTTTCTTAATCGTTTTGGGTTTGTTTTTGCAGGTCCTTTTTTTCTCTTGTGTTTCCCACTTAGAGAAGTTCCTTTAGCGTTTGTTGTAGAGCTGATGTGGTGGTGCTGAATTCTCTTAGCTTTTGCTTGTCTCTAAAGCTTTTGATTTCTCCATCAAATCTGAATGAGATCCTTGCCAGGTAGAGTACTCTTGGTTGTAGGTTCTTCCCTTTCATCACTTTAAGTATATCATGCCACTCCCTTCTGGCTTGTAGAGTTTCTGCTGAGAAATCAGCTGTTAACCTTATGGGAGTTCCCTTGTATGTTATTTGTCATTTTTCCCTTGTTGCTTTCAATAACTTCTCTTTGTCTTTAATTTTTGCCAGTTTGATTACTATGTGTCTCAGCATGTTTCTTCTTGGGTTTATCCTGTATGGAACTCTCTGCGCTTGCTGGACTTGGGTGGCTATTTCCTTTCCCATGTTAGGGAAGTTATCGACTATAATCTCTTCAAATATTTTCTCGGGTCCTTTCTCTCTCTCTTCTCTTTCTGGGACCCCTATAATGTGAATGTTCTTGTGTTTAACGTTGTCCCAGAGGTCTCTTAGGCTGTCTTCATTTCTTTTCATTCTTTTTTCTTTATTCTGTTCTGCAGCAGTGAATTCCACTATTCTGTCTTCCAGGTCACTTATCCGTTCTTCTGCCTCAGTTATTCTGCTATTGATTCCTTCTAGTGTATTTTTCATTTCAATTATTGTATTGTTCATCTCTGTTTGTTTGTTCTTTAAGTCTTTTAGGTCTTTGTTAAACATTTCTTGCACCTTCTCGATCTTTGCCTCCGTTCATGATCCGAGGTCCTGGATCATCTTCACTATCATTATTGTGAATTCCTTTTCTGGAAGGTTGCCTATCTGCACTTCATTTAGTTGTTTTTCTGGGGTTTTATCTTGTTCCTTCATCTGGTATATAGCCTTCTGCCTTTTCATCTTGTCTATCTTTCTGTGTATGTGGTTTTTGTTCCACAGGCTGCAGGATTGTAGTTCTTCTTGCTTCTGCTCTATAATTTTTTAAATAAATTTTTAAATTTTATTTATTTTTGGCTGCATTGTGTCTTCGTTGCTGTGCACGGGCTTTCTCTAGTTGTGGCGAGCAGGGGCTTCTCTTCATTGCAGTGCATAGGCTTCTCATTGCAGTGGCTTCTCTCTTTGCGGAACACCGGCTCTACGCACGGGGGCTTCAGTAGCTGTTGGACGCGGGCTCACTAGTTGTGACTCACAGGTTCTAGGACGCAGGCTCAGTAGTTGTGGCACATGTCTTAGTTGCTCTGCGGCATGTGGGAATTTCCTGGACCAGGGATCAAACCTGTGTTCCCTGCCTTGGCAGGCGGATTCTTACCCACTGGGCCACCACGTTAAGTCCCTCTAACTTAATACACATAAAGGGAGGGAATGAAAGAAGTCAGTGTGCTAAACATTTTACAAAAACTGTATTATTTCTTCATTTAATCTTTGCTACCACTTTGTCAGTTAGATATTATATAATATTATATAGTGCAAGGGCTGGGTGCCAAAGCCCCTTGGAGTTATAGCCAAAGGGCAGATACCAAAGATCAAGTTGTGGAACATCAAGATCAAGAGTGTAGAAATCCAAACCATTTCATTAAGCACCAAGACCCGAGCCGGAATGGGAGCCAAGGTACTGGACCAGTGGGACAAAGACCCAGGAAAGCCTGAGCTAGATTGTTTCAGCAGGATGTCCTTTTGATGAATTAAAAAATACATCCCTTTAGTGTCCTTTTGTAGAATCCAACCGGGGTCTTGTGAGTGGACCAGTTTCATTTAATGGTGCTGGAAGAGAATGGACACTACACTGCCTCTTGACATTTTGGAGTTCATTGATCACATTTATGTTTAAAAAATAGAGTTGCTACACATGCATGAATATTTACATGTAAATGTATAGAAAAGGTCTAGAAGGATATGCACTAAACATATTGAAAAACATTGGTTCAGTCTTTGGTAAGATGAACAGGATTTGCAGCAGGAGTTGGGATACCAGGGTATTTTCTATGTTTTTTTTGCTTGAATACTTTTGTTATTTTTATTTAAGGAAAATTTACTGCTAAACAGAAAAAGCTTTCATTCATTCAACAATTTTATTTATTTATTTTTAAATATATTTTGGCTGTGCTGCATGGCATACAGGATCTTCATTCCCTGCCCAGGGATCAAACCTGTGCCCCCTGCAGTGGAAGTTCAGAGTCTTAACCACTGGACCATCAGCAAAGTCCCTCAACAAACATTTACTGGATGTTCACTATATACTAGGCACAATGCAAATATCTGAAGTAAGATATAGACCCTACCCACAAGTTCATTGTCTGGTATAGTCTTTTTCAAATTTTGGGTCACAGTCCTTTAGCAGATTCTGAAATTAAAAATCATTGGGTCATATTGGATTATAACTCAAAGTATAAAATAAAATATCCATGGGTTAGTACTGATGTAAATAAATGGTTGAATAAATAAATAAATAGGTAGAATAGATCTCCTGTGCAGTAGAATTTCAACTAATTTTATGTAGATACTCCCACCTCAAGGAGATCAAACTAAAATCTCTACCCCTTAAACGTGGGCTGTACGTAATGAATTCCTTCCAACGAGTACAATATGGAAAGGGCAGGGGATGGGGTTAGGGAATAACTTTACAGTAAAGAAACCTGACAGAAACTACCTCAGCCAGGTGACCAAGGTAACATCAATAGTGATAGGTCATGTTGGTACTATGTGCCCTTGATAGGATGTGATGAAAATGGCACTTGACCTCTGTTGTTTTCCTCCCCAAAACCCATATACCCAGTCTAATCATGAGAAAAACATCAGACAAATCTCAATAGAAGGACATTTTATAAAATACCTGATCAGTGTTCTTTAAAACTGTCAAGGTCATCAAAAACAAGGAAAGTGTAAGAAACTGTCAAAGCCAAGTGCATTCCAAGGAGATGTGAAGATTAAATATAATATGGGATCCTATAACTGGAAAAGGACATTCAGTAAAATGTAAGGAAATCTGAATAAATATAGACTTCAGGTAATAATAATGTATCAATTCATTAATTGTAACATATGTACCATAATAACTAAGATGTTGATAATAGGGGAAACTGGGTGTGGAGTATATGAGAACACTCTATACTGTCCTTGCAATTTTTTCTGTAAATCTAAAACTATTCTAAAAAATAAAATCTATGGAATTAAAAAAAATATATCAGTGGGCCACAACTAGCATTTTTCCTCAATATTTTGTTGTGATGATTTTCAAATATACTACAAAGTTGAAAAGAATTTCACAGTGAATTCCCATATACTCACCACCTAAGTTCTACCATTAATCTTTTACTATATAGTCATCCGTCCCTCAGTATCCATGGGGGATTGGTTCTAGAGTTCCCACACATACCCAAATCGGTGCATGTTCAAGTTCCTTATGTAAAATGGCTTAGTGTTTGCATATAACCTACGCATATCCTTCCATATACTTTAAGATAACTTAAGCTAGAAATAACTCTAAATTACTTATAATATCTAATACAATGTAAATGCTATGGAAATAGTCGCCAGTGCACGGCATATTCAAGTTTTGCTTTTAGGAACATATTGGAATTTTTTTTCCCAAATATGTTCAATCCATGGTTGGTTGAATCTGTGGATATGGAACCCACAGATCTAGAGGGCCGACTGTACTTACTTTATCATATATCTAACCATCTATCCATCTGTCTACCCATCCATTAATTTATCTTAGTTTTTTTGGTGCATTTCAAGGTAAATTATAGGGAGTTCCCTGGTGGCCTAGTGGTTAGGATTCCGGGCTTTCTCTGCCTTGGCCCGGGTTTGATCCCTGGTTGGGGAACTGAGATCCTGCAAGCCAGGCAGCACAGCCCGCCCCCCCCCAAAAAAAAGTAAATTGTAGACATCAGTACATTTCCCCCCAGTACTTCAGCATGTATATCATTAACCAGAGTATTAGTTTCTTTTTATATAAAATTTACATTTGGTGAGTTTTGAAAAATCCATACATCTGTGTAATCCAAACCCCTCACAACTGCATTTTTTATAAAATGAAAGGTCATAGAAGACACTGGAGTACAATACACAAAGTATGGGCGAGTATTGTTTTATGAACTTCCATTCAGATATGTATGTACCTGTATACTGGGTCACAATGTAAAATATATCACAGCATAAAATATATCACAGTAAAACAGTGAAAATCACTGGTCTGGTTGGGGAGCTCAGAATGTAATCAAATAGTGATTATTTAGGGTGACAGGTTTTGTAAGATACGGTGATGGGTTCAAAGAAAAGATAGCCAACTTTTTGTGGTTAGAAAGAGGGATTGGGATAGGCAGGAAAGGCTTGTCTGAGGAAGAGGTGATATACTATCGTAATGACATTGGCCAACACTTACATAGCACTCACTTCATGCCAACTGCCAAACACTGTTCTAAGAATGTTACATATACTAACTACTCCTCACAACCTAGAAGGTCAGTACTAATATTATTCCCATTGTACCTCAGACTGAGTACAGGAAGATTAAGTAATTTTCCCAGTATCACAAGGCTAATAAGTAGTAGAGCCAAACAGTCAAGCTCTACCTAGTTCATGCTTTTGACTATTATACCTTACGAGTAGTATACAGGTTTTGGTGGAAATTGGCTTTGTAACTTGGGGGATTTTATTTCAGTCATTTTCATGGGGCAAAAACAAAGTTTTTGTCTGATATTCCCTGAGCGTGTGTGTGTGTGTGTGTATGTGTATGTGTGTGTGCGTGAGTTTTACAATATTATGGTTCTGGGGTACATAGAAAGCATTTAGAGCTAGAAAGGATGTTAGCCATCATCAAATAACATTTTCATTTCCAGAAACTTCCTACTCTACTGTTTTCGTGCAGTGAATTGTTTGGTATTTTCCATTCATTGTGCAGCAGCATTAGAAAAGATAATGTTGAGTTGATCATTCCCAAATATACCTGAAGTTGATGCTTCTTAAGCTTAAATGGACATTAATGACACTAATACACTGAGTGAGATAGAGGCAATGTGATAAAGACAGCATTATGAGTCAAGAGACCAGAATTCAGGACTTCACTCTGCATCTCAGATCACCAGTTTTCCCATCTACAAAATGGAGTGCACGTCAGAGATGACAGTTACAAGGTGCATATGTTGCCACACCCTGCTTCCTAACCCACAACTGACATTACTAATTATTCATGACATCATCTTGCTCTGAACCTGAAAACAGCTTCAGAATCCTTCCCAACACAGTGCTCAATGCAGTTAGTACAGTTAATCAAAGTTGGCACCCAAGTTGAAATCTATTTGTCATCTTTGGGTATGACAACCTATAAAGATTCTTCCAGTTCTAACTCCCAGAAATACACCATCAGAAGTATGAAAACTGTGCCCAATTCAATACTTACTTTAGTCTTTCCAGTCTGTCTTTTCTCTAAGCATTAAGTTTACATCACATAGGGGACTGGGATGCTGATCTGTTTATATTCTACTGTGAATCTACCCACCTCCCTAGTCTTGGCCTTTAGGCATCCTAGTGCCCTTTGTGTAATGTCTTCCCCAGTAAAGTTTCTTTTTTATTCTTCCTTGATTTTTCACACACATTCACACAAGTTCTTGGGTGTGGAATCTCCTGACTTCTTGGCAATCAAGACATCATTCCCAGCCCGTGTGTTGTTGAATGCAAAGAGTATATTAACAGAGGAAGTTCATATCTGCTCCCCGACCACTCCCAGCACTTGTCTAAGCATATTCCTTCTTATTGCCCTACCTCAGTTTCATAATTATTTGATCTCCCTCCTCCCTGGTAATTAGTAACCAGGATAGGTGCTTATGTCATTCATCTTCAGTTCTCAAACATGTACCTGTCTCTGAGTCTCCACATTGTATATTTTGGTGTTGTATATTTTATAATAGAAATACTTTACAGTTTTGTTTGTCCGCTTTATTACCACTGTGTAATCCTACAGTTGTAAATCGTGTAATTGTTTATGAACGTGCAAAAAAAATACTGTATTCAAGTCTTTAGATGCCTTCAGCTACTATTTTCAAGACTTGTGTCCTAATGAGTATCAGTTCAGCACGTCCTTGTTTGTCATCCTTGCTCTTGAAGTCAGTGGGAAGGAATGCTGTGCTTGTAAGGTGGAAACCAATTTGATCCCTTGGTGTAGCATCTCAGTGGGATCATTTTACATCTCATTTTACCACTTAATGCAACCAGGGCATTTAAAGGCAATGGTTTGGCCATGAGTACCTTTGAGACAATATTTTCTTTTACCTGGCAGTTGGAGTCCAGGGTATAGGATTGTCATTTCTAACTTTCATAAAGATGGTTTTAAAATAACTTTGCTGAAAGGGAATAAAGGAAAGGATGGTAATCTTAATTTATTAGTCATCTGCCATAATTTTTACTGGCAGTAGTTTGTAAGGAGGATAAAAGCAGGACTTAACACCAAACGATTAAATAACACAGAGTATGTTGCAATGCCACCTACAGTAGTGAGTTTACCTTCCTGGAAAAGGGAGTGAATGACCACAGGCCTCCCGCTGTGGCACAGCTGTCAAATCCCCGGCTGAGCTGGTCTAGATGACATCCTGTTCTGCACACCGACTGAACACAGTAGCCCCAGGCTTTGCCAGACTGGATCTGCCTCTAACCAGCTCTTAATGTTTGGAATTGTTATGAGATAACCGCCTGTCTGATAGGGTTTAGGAAATAAAAGATGAGCTAGGAAGGCAAAAAATAATATAAAAATATTATCTCATCATCTGTTGCAACTATTCTGTAAAATTATTCCGAGTTTTAAAATTTCGCTTAAGAACTATTGTTAACCTTGGTCTTTTGCACTGATTTTCAAAGATATTACAAAATGTGAATATGATATTGTAAGATTGGCCTGAGACAGCTCTGATGCTCATGATGGAAGAATTGGCCATTGGTCAATCTTGTGTGCTTTTGCATTGATTATTTCAAAAACTATATTAAGTATAAGAATAACAAACATGGGCTTCAGTACAGCTGAGTTTGAAATAGACCCACAAGCATGAATGAGGAGTAGGGGTGTCGTGGATCTGTGCATGCGCTTAGCCTCTGACCTGCATCTCACCCCTGACATACAGTAATCCAGGTATGCTGGGTGCCTTAACATCCGTAAAATTCAGTTTTCTTATCCTTAAAATGGGGATAACAGAAGTCCCTGCCTCAGAAAATTGTGAGAACTGAATAATATATGTAAGTTGCTCAGTACAGAACCTTATAGGACTTGTTACGGGGCCTTGTACGAGGACTTCGACAAATAGTTGATGTTACTACTGCTTTCAACACTAAGGAAAGAAGAGCTTCACTACACATCCTGTCTCCATTGTCCATAGAATAAATTTCATATTCCTTAACATAACTTCTAAAGCCAATTTTATCTTATGCGAGCAGCTCAATTTCCTGTGACCATTCTTCTTGCCCCCTGACCTGCAACCAAAGTGAACTTCCCAGAGCTTTCATACCCCTATTTTCTGTGCCTCAGAGTCTCTCCCTCTGGGTCATTCTTCAAGATCTTGCTTAAATGCCCCTTGTCTGGGAAGCCATTCCCAACTTTCCCATGATGCTCCTTGTCCCTCCCTTTTGTGCACCACAGAAGTATACCTGTCCCAGTTATAACTCGTCACCCTGTACTGCTGTTATTTGTTTACCTATCCAGTACCTTTGCTAGGTGTCATGATCTGAAGATCAGAAATCATTACTTCTTCATCCGTATTCTCCTTCTGGTGCTTGACCCATAGTTGGCACCCAACAAGATTGATGAAACAATTGAATGAATATGAGTAGAACTACTGTAGATACTCAAAAATGTTTTGGAGGATAACTAAGGAAAATTTATCTTTAGTTATTTATTAAAGTCTCATTTAGTTCACAGGAGTGAAGACCAATGTTATCAGAAGACGTTTTACTTCTGGTTCATCTACAGAACACATTTAATATGATTCTTGAGAAATTTGATCTTGCCTTTCTGTTGTTCTTTTATTCTTCAGGTTCTGGTTACAGCTACCCCTCGCCATAACTTTTGAACTATATTTGGAAAAATACTGGCCAGAAAAAAAAATGATAAAATTTTTCCTCATGGTGAATAAACAAGGGCAGACCCGACTTTCTAAGTACTATGAACATGTGGAGATTAATAAGCGTACGCTTCTGGAAACAGAAGTCATAAAGAGCTGTCTCTCTCGATCCAATGAACAAGTAAGTTTCTGATTCTCTTTGATCTCTGCATTCAACTCAGCAGTGGCAGATTTATTATTACTGAGTCGTGGGGGCCATCGTTTTCTTTGAACTACATTCTTTCAATAGCTATTAGGGAAAATTAACAAATGAAGTGAAATGAAGACTGCCGCATAGCTCTCTTTACATCCCCTTAAGGAAAATAAAAGCAAAGAAAATCAGGAAAAGTCTTGGGTTCATATTTAGGTCAGCATATTTGTCTTATTGCACTATGGAAGTGGCAGCTCAAATTTAAGCCTGCTAATAGACATACCTTTTTTTTTGTTCATATGAATTCAGCCCTTGGAACTCTTAGGAGTGCCTGTAGCAGACGGCTTTCTTTAAGCCAAAAGATGAAGGTCAGATGACCAGTATAGAGGGGAACAGTCAAGACCCACTTTGTGCCAGAGGATAATAACATGATTATCATGTGGAGTGCAGTTTTTTTCTGCTTATCACTTTTATAAATTTACCACCAACGTAATACTGGAACAAGTAATTTAAAAACAAAACAAATTTGTTTTGTACTTGTCTTATTATATAGATGGGAGAAATGGAAGTTAAAAAATTCATATGAAACAACAAATCTATCCATTCTGCCAAAATTGAGGTTAAATTAAATCGTTAAAATAATAGTAAACAGGAATTGTAAAAACTGAGTCTACTTTTACAAAGGACTTTAGTTGGAGAATTACTTAGTCTAGGCCCTAAACTTGGAATCCTTGGAAATCACTGAGCAAACTAATGCAAATTCAGAAGGCTTATTTAAATCACCCATTAATTTTGCTAGTTCTCTTTTTCACTGCATATGTAGAAAGGCTGCTCCTGGGAACCACTGGTAAGTCATAAAATATTAAGCTACATCAGTGCTCACAAGTTACGCATTAGAACTGTGTTTCCCTTGGCTTCTAAATTGATTTTCCAGTCAGAACATCTCAGAGTCCTCTTTGAATTACTACTTTGGACTGCCGTGGCACACACTGCTTTATGTAGTTGTCAAAAGAAAACAAAAACTATTAAAGGACTGTGTTAATAGCCACATCCTTTAAGTAAAGGTAAACAAACTGCAGAAGTATTTCTGTTTGAATCTTTCTACATAGGCACTCTACAATTTCATAGTTTTCACTGATAGGTTACCCTCTGAAATATATGCTTTGAAATGAACATACCATTAGATATTTTTGAAGCATTCTAAATTATCTTAGATTTTAAAGGGAACCCACTGGGCTTTTAGCATAATCAGGTACCAAAGTAACACAATCTCAGCTTTTTTAAAAATTTTATCCACAAAGGTGCTTGGATACCTTTTTTTTGAATGTCAGAAACTCCTGAGAGTCTTTGAAAAATGTTCCTCAGTTCTTTCAAATAGATTTTGTTTCCTTGAAAGATCTGACTGAACAGAAATAATACTGGATCTACAATGAACCAAAAGCTGCAGAATGGTCCTGGACTTAATACTTTTATCCTAATGTCAAATAAAAGCCTCAAACGCCTCCATTATATAGATCGTCAAATGGCTTTCCCGTGGAAGAAATGCCATAATCAAAACTTGCAGCTTCGGAAATTCCTTGGCGGTCTAGTGTTTAGGACTCTGTGCTTTCACTGCCAGGGATGCGGGTTCGATCCCTGGTTAGGGAGCTAAGATCCCACAAGCTGTGTAGCATGGCCAAAAAAAACCAAACCAAACCAAACCAAAACAAAACAAAACAACTTGCAGCTTCATTCCCAGGTACATTTGAACACCATAGAGCAACATATCCCAGTGCAAAAAGTCATACCGTTCTTGCTCAGTCACATTTGGTCAAGCGCACCCAAAAATCCAAAGGAAGGGCAACACTGTACCTTCAGCCTGCTGTCCAATTCCTGTCCACCCAGTGCCTTCCTCTCCCCCTTTGTACAATGGCTTTAGGAGAGAGATGAATGGGAAGGGAGTTGTTTCCTCCACTAGTCAGTAATGGTAAGCTAGTTATTAATTCCTATAAAGCAATATTTACAATGGGAGATTTTTGTCTAGTGTCTGCCACACAAAAGCCATCTTTAAATAATTTATAAAAAGAGCCTACATTGATTCTTCTCAAAAAGAAATCAAGATTTTTTCTTTTTTGCATGTGTGTATGCTCTGTATATTTGGCTCTTGAATGACTATCCGATAGTACAAACGGAATCTCTAATTGCTTCCAAAAGAGCCCAGGGGAGATGGAAAGAAGAAAATCTTCTTTATCATGTTGGCTTATTTTCACTTTTGGAGGCAGTCTAAAATGCTGATTATTTAGTAGCCTTTTCTTTGCTGGCTGAGTTCCACACAGAGCCAAGCAAAGGAATAAGAAGAAGTACAGGTGGGAACCCATGTGAACACTCAGACATTTTTCCAAGACCACTTCTCCACCTCCCACTAGAGATGCTTCCAAGCATTCCCCTGAGTACTGTGAGGAGGCGGCCAGCAAAGACTGTGTCACATCTTAATGTTGAATATTTCTAGGAATGTGTTGACAGATACTCAAATCAGAACCTAGAAATTATGCATGCCATTTTGAAGAAATCCCTGTCAGCCACAGGAATTAATGTCTAATTGTGTTTTGTCTAGTGCTCTTTCATTGAATATAAGGATTTTAAGCTGATATATCGGCAGTATGCAGCTCTCTTCATTGTGGTCGGAGTTAATGACACTGAGGTAAGATAATAGAAGAGCTTATGGAAAATACAAGAAAATTAGGAATAACAGTCTGATTTTTTTTTTAAATAAATTTATTTATTTAATTTTGGCTGCTTTGGGTCTTCACTGACACGTGCTGGCTTTTCTCTAGTTGCAGTGAGCGGGGGCTACTCTTTGTTGTGGTGCGTGAGCTTCTCATTGCAGTGGCTTCTCTTGTTGTGGAGCATGGGCTCTAGGCACGCGCGCTTCAGTAGTTGTGGCACGTGGGCTCAGTAGTTGTGGCTCACAAGCCCTAGAGCGCAGTCTTAGTAGTTGTGGCTCACGGACCTAGTTGCTCCGTGGCATGTGGGATCTTCCCAGACCAGAGCTCAAACCCGTGTCCCCTGCATCAGCAGGCGGATTCTCGACCACTACACCACCAGGGAAGCCCAACAGTCTGATTTTGATTCCTCCTTAAATTGACATTTTCTTCCCCACTTACCTCCATAACAATTATCTTGACTCTTGAAGGATATTGGTTTTTATCAAGGCTGGGGAAACTGTGTGGAAGAGATAAACCTAGGATATTTTTTGGATTAGATGAGCAATTTGTGGAGAAGCACAAAACCACAGAATGTCTTTCTCGACCCTAAGCAATACCAGTTTCCTGCCCTCATTCTGTGTGGCACAGTGGGGTAGTTTAGCCAAGGGTAGAGGCCAAACAACTGTGGCATTAAACATAGGCTGACATTTCAGAAGGCAGAGCAAACTGTAAATATGATTGTGTTGTAATTACATCTCATCAGATATAGTTCACCTTTTCAGAAATGGTGAGTCCCACATCAATAGCACCTTTGGCCATGGAATCCCTGAAAGGGTATTTAAGATCTAAAATACTTTGAAATCTCAGTTGATTGTTTTTTTATCCATGAACCAAACTTTGAGATGGTTTCCCCATCTTCACAGATGGAAAAGTGATGACATGAAGACCCTGGGGAAAAACAAAACAAAAAAAGAACCTGGCTTCAGCCAGTTGGTGATGAAGTCAGGGAGTAAACCTCAAAACTCTATAATCACCAGACACAATCTGGTTTCAATTCAGCTAGATTCATCATGGACTTTTCAAAAAATCTTAGAGGTTAAGGTTTTCTACATTTCCCCTATTGATAAGCTTCTTTTAAAGAAATAAGTCCTAGAATTATTCTGAATATTTGTCAATAGGAAGCTGCTTTGCTCACATTATCTGTTTACCAAATGCTCTAAAACCTGGTTGATGACTGGGCAGCTCCATGTCTGATTTCCCCAATAGGTCATATTAAAACTAACTGCACCCGGGAATTCCCTGGTGGCGCAGTGGTTAAGAATCCACTTGCCAATGTAGGGGACACGGGTTCGAGCTCTGGTCCGGGAAGATCCCACATGCCACGGAGCAACTAAGTCCGAGTGCCACAACTACTGAGCCTGCACTTTAGAGCCCATGAGCCACAACTACTGAGCCCGCATGCCACAACTACTGAAGCCCATGCACCTAGAGCCCGTGCTCCGCAACAAGAGAAGCCACCGCAATAAGAAGCCCGCACACCACAATGAAGAGTAGCCCCCATTCGCCGCAACTACAGAAAGCCCGCACACAGCAACAAAGACCCAACGCAGCCAAAAAATAAATATTTTTTTAATAAATAAATAAAAATAAAACTAACTGCACCCTTCCTTTTTTATTTCAGAATGAGATGGCAATTTATGAATTCATCCATAACTTCGTGGAAGTTTTAGATGACTACTTCAGCCGAGTGGTAAGTCTAATGACTAAAACATGGTTTTCGTCCTTAGCTCAATTTCCCAGAAATGGGTCTATGTCAAAAATATGTGTTAATGGGCCTCCCCGGTGGCGCAGTGGTTAAGAATCCACCTGCCAAGGCAGGGGACACGGGTTCGAGCCCTGGGCCAGGAAGATCCCACATGCCACGGAGCAAAGCCTGTGCACCACAACTACTGAGCCCACGTGCCACAGCTACTAAAGCCTGCACACCTAGTAGAGCCCGTGCTCCACAGCAAGAGAAGCCACCACAATGAGGAGCCCCCGGTCACCACAACTGGAGAAAGTCCACGTGCAGCAACAAAGACCCAACATAGCCAAAAATAAATAAATAAATAAATTTATATATTTAAAAAAAATGTGTTAATATAGAGCTTTAATGTGTAAAACTTAAAAATCAAATGACGCCAAATTTTCATTACCTTTCCTTCTAGCTCATCCAACGTGTTAGAAACCTACGTGTGTCTTAGATCTTTATAAAGAACCAGTTCTACAAGACTAAGAACCTCTTGTGTCTTTCTCTCAATTAAGATATTTTGCTATCGAACTTCCTCTCTCTTCTCTTCTTTCTTCTGCTTCCCCTCCTAGGACACCAGGACCCTTTTAGTTTAAGAATCATTTCCATCCAAACCCTTGCTTTGAGGATCAAAACCAAGTCCCCTTAAGGAATACATGAGTTCCTTTCCGGCAGTCCTTTAACAGTTGTACTGAAATGTAATTTAATAACATACAGTTCACCCATTTAAAGTGTATAGTTTTTAGTATGTACCCAGAGTTGTGTAACCATCACCACAATCAAGTTTAAAATATTTCATCACCCCAGAAAGAAACACCATACCATTTAGCATTTCTCTCCCAATTATCCCCTCCACCTGCTCCAAGCACTAGGCAATCTTCAGTCTACTTTCTGTCTCTATAGGTTTGCCTGTTATAGACATTTTATATAAATAGAATTATATAAAGTACAATAAAATATGGTCTTTTGTGACTGGCTTTTTTAATTTAGCATGTTTTTTGGTTATGCTGATCACGTTGTAACATATATCAGTACTTCTTTTTTTATATAAATTTATTTATTTATGGCTGCATTTGGTCTTTGTTGCCATGCACGGGCTTTCTCTAGTTGTGGCGAGCTGGGGCTACTCTTCGTTGTGGTGCGCAGACTTCTCATTGCGGTGGCTTCTCTTGTTGTGGAGCCACAACTCTTCGTTGTGGAGCACGGGCTCTAGGTGCACGGGTTTCAGTCCGGCAGGCGGACTCTCAACCACTGCGCCACCAGGGAAGCCCTGGCAGACTTCTTTACAGGGCAATCGACTAGCCTGTTTTCATTGCCTTAGTGCAGTTTGTTCTTAGAGTGTGGTTCCTGGACCAGCAGCATAATTATTACCTGGGAACTTGTTAGAAGTATAAACTCTTGGCCTACCCCAGACTACTGAATCAGAAACTCTGGGTTGAGGCACAGCAAACTGTGTTTTAACAAGCCTTCCATGTGATTCTGATGCATGCTTAAGTTTGAGAACCACTGCCTTAATGCATGAGGCTTGCTGTCAGCTATTTCCTAATTCAGCGGTTGGAGCTGGGCAGCTGCCTAGTGGCCTGCGACATGGTAGTGCCTCTAGCTAGGAAGGGATTGGTGCCCTCCAAAGCTGAAAGAGCAAGAGGTCTGGCCATTCCAGAGACTGGCCTTGCAGGGACAGGGGGCATTGGGTCTGGTTTTAAAATCCATCTTCTTGGGCTTCCCTGGTAGCGTGGTGGTTGAGAGTCCGCCTGCTGATGCAGGGGACACGGGTTCGTGCCCCGGTCCGGGAGGATCCCACATGCCATGGAGTGGCTAGGCCCGTGAGCCATGGCCGCTGAGCCTGCACGTCCGGAGCCTGTGCTCCGCAACGGGAGAGGCCACAACAGTGAGAGGCCCGCATACCGCAAAAAAAAAAAAAATCCACCTTCTTACTGATTGCTTGGGGAGAGCACTATAGACCAGCACTTTCTGTCCAATAGAACTTTCTGCAGTGATAGAAATGTTCTCTATCTGTGCCATCCAATGTGGTAGGTGCTAAGCCACATGTACCTCTTGAATATTTGAAATGTGATTAGTGTAAATGAGGAATTGAAATTATAATTTTATTTAATTTTAATTGATTTAAATCACCACGTGAGGCAGGTGGTTACCATACGGACAGCATAGCTGTAGTTCCGGCTTATCTCCTGATGACCACTTTCTTAGACAGACTGGTTGCAAGTCAGGGTCTGTGATTCAGAGCTGGCCATGGTTAGTCACTTTAAGGGAACACCTATCAAGAAGAATATAATTTCCCAAAATAGCAATGTTTTAAACCTGGGAGAATAAAGCGTGGGTACAGGCACTATCATTGCTAAGGTTTTAAAAATTATTATATTCGGTAACTAAGAATACATAGCAGGTTGCTGAATTTTAGCTGTTATTCTAGGGAGAGAGTCAGTGACCACATAAACCACAGAAGTAAAGATTAGAATTTAATTTAAGCCAGGTGATTATACAGGACTTGGAGAGTACTAAGGGATGACCCGGTTTAGGATGACAGTAGCAAAAAGAAGAAAAAGAGGAGAGAGAAGAGAACCCTGGGAAAGAAAATAGAATCTGTCCCACTCATGGAGAATGCCTTGTCATCTAAGATTTATTTTTAGGTTTGTGAGTTTTAAACAGTTTTTCTGGGGCTATTTTTAATCTTAGAGTTTCCAAATCTTAAATTTGGAGATCAATCTCATGCTGTCTGAGCTGAAAGAAGCATCTTAACATCACGTTTCAAAACAGAAAGCCAGCCCAGTTAGCTTCAAAAGAGGCAGTTTTGCAAGAGATGAGGGCTTTTGCTGTTGAGGAAGTGGGATCAGAGTTGTCAGTGCTGCAGTTGACAAACCTTAAGTCCTTTCAAAGATGAATTTAGCGCTTTCATCTTTTCTCCATCTATGACTTTTTCAGGACATAAACTTGTTCATTAAAAAAAATTAAAAATACATATGAGCAAAAAGAAAGGGTAGATCATCAGTGAGCATGCCGTTTATTGATACATACTGTTAGGTACATTGCCTTTTAGGCTTTATGTATCTGTATCTAACTATATCTATATCTGTCTACATATATACAGGGGATAATGCTGTATATACCATTTTATGACTAGCTTTTTTATTTTTATTTATTTTTGGCTGTGTTGGGTCTTTGTTGCTGTGCACGGGCTTTCTCTAGCTGCGGTGAGCAGGGGCTACTCTTCGTTGCGGTGCATGGGCTTCTCATTGCGGTGGCTTCTCTTGTTGTGGAGCACGGGCTCTAGGTGCGTGGGCTTCAGTAGCTGTGGCTCGTGGGCTCTAGAGTGCAGCCTCAGTAGTTGTGGCGCACGGGCCTAGTTGCTCCGCGGCATGTGGGATCTTCCCGGACCAGGGCTCGAACCTGTGTCCCCTGCATTGGCAGGCAGATTCTTATCCACTGCGCCACCAGGAAAGCCCCAGACTAACTTTTTTATTTAACAGTATGTCGGGACTTACGTACCTATGTCATCATTTGTGGATTTGCTATAATTTATTTAAGTAGTCCCCCCTTGATAGACACTTAGCTTGTTTTCAGCAATTTGCTACTATAAATAACATTACCCTGAATATGCTGTCACACATCATTGTGCCGTTATTTAACTGTTCCCTTAGGAGAGACTTCTAGAAGTAAAACTGATGGATTCAAACTTTGTGCACATTATTACGATTTTGTATATACCTATCAAATTACCTATGATCTGTAAAGGTTGAATTAGTTTATTCCCTCTACACTCTAAAGGTGAATTGTTCTAGCCTATAAAAGTTCTCTAAACTGCAGCCTATTTCGTTTTTTTAAATCACTGTCCCAAACTCAGGGCCTTCCCGCACTCAGGCTTCTCCCTACAGAGCAGCCTCTCCCACCTGCTTTCAGGCTGGCAACCAGAGCAGGCGCTGTCTCTGCTAAGTGCATTGTGTCCCAGTGTCTCCTTCTCATCCTTGGACTCTTTTCTCTTTTCCAGAGTGAATTAGATGTATCCTTTTTCAATGCTGTGAACCAAGTTTTCCATAGTACTTGGCAAAGAACAGGCTAGTCTTGATCAGGTAAGTGCCATGGAGCAGGAAACCAATTCAGCCAAATCCAGAATTCAGAAAGCTAATCATCAGCCGCTCTGACAAGACAGCCGGAGGTACAGGTGCTTTGCAGAAACCCTCCACCCTTTTTCACAAAGACGATTCTTGTACTTTTCAGACAGGGCAATGCTATGGTGTAGTTAATAATCACTCTTATATATTAATTTAACTTTTGCATATGAATAGACTTTTGCAGAATTTAAATAACACAGCCAGAAAGTGCTTGGGCCTCCTAGAGAGAATGGATTTCCATAGCTCTAGGTATAAATCTCCAGAAATTCCCCACATGATCAGAAGAAGGCCTTCAGGGATGATAAACTGGAAGGTTAAAGAAATTGCCTGGCTTGTATTCATCTCCTTTTATAGCAGAGGAAGCTCTCCTTTTCTTCTCTTCTCCTTTTTAAATCAAAGTATCCAAGGGCCCCAAGAACAAGCATGATTTACTTAGAATGTTGCAGGCCTGCAGATTTGGGCAGGAGCCCACTGGGCTTTGTGTCAGTGCTCTGGAGGCAAGTTGTCTTTTAAGTTAATCTTTACTTCGGAAATCTGCTTACCACTTGAACGCAATAAATAGGTGTCCTTTGAGAAAACATCAGGCTTGAATCTGAAATAGTAACATTAATTATAACAAATATATATTAATTATAACATGTTTACGTGTGTGTATACACACATGCACATACACACACACACACACACACACACACATACACACACACACACATACACTCACACATACACATTAGATACCTATGCCCAGAAATAGTATGCCAGTATATTCTGGGGAAATGGCCATTTACCTTTTACTATTGATAGAAAATGTCATGTTGATAAACTTGATTTGCAGGCTGTATTTGAAGCCTCTTTAAATCAGTTGGGGAAATCTGAGTGCCCTCTAGTGGTGAGTGACCTAAATCTGTGGTCCTTTTGACCTAGGAGACCCAAGACCAGGCTGTATATTAGGGTGTATTTTTATTCAGCATGTCACATTCCATTTTAACTAAGTCCTTTAAAGCAATTCAAAATAAATCTCTTCCTCCTTGTACAGGGTAATAAGAAAAATGACTTTTGATTTAAGAAGTCATCAGGAAGACAGCAAAAGCTAATAGACATTTTACTGGGAATATAGATACCCAAGTTTTGCTTTCATTGCTGCTACCAACTGTCTGTGTGTATCAGACAAGACACATAACCCCCTCATCTCAGAATGATAGAATTAAACTAGAAGAGCCTTAACACCCTCTCAGCCTTAATGTTTGATGTTGCCATGACTAGGTAACTGAGCTATCTTACACCTAGAACAGGATGGGAAAGTCTTATAAGTCTAGATATTCAGAGAAGTAAAGTGAATCAGATATAGTAGGATGTGTATTATAGTTGGACTCAGTGTGTTGATGTGTCTTATATACTGACTAGGTGTTTATTAAAAGTAGAGATGGGTTTGTCTTTGTATCCCTCTAGTGTATGGCATAGGTCCATGTAATGAACTCCAGCATTCTTGTTTGAATTTAATTTTCACACCAAAGCACACAATTTTCATCCTTACCCTGCATTTTACTTAGTTTCATTTTTGCCTTCTTTTCCTCTCTGATCAACTTATATATTCCTGTTCTTGGGAAATAACTTAGGCACATCCACCTGACAGATTAGGAATTTTGCATAATTTAGAGAAGGGAACTAAATCTCTGCTGACCTGGAAGTGTATGTCTGTGCTCAAGCTGTAAATTCACGTGGCCCTCTCATGGTCTAAAAGTGCAGCAGGGGGCAGGGCAGGCAGGGCATGGGGCACCTCTCTTCTATTGAGATTCTGAAAGAGTTTCCACCCTCAGCCATCTGAAAAAGGTCAAATTACAAACCCACGACTCTATTCTGTCTCATACATAGTTTTTGTTTTTTTGGCCGGGCTGCGCAGCTTGCAGGATCTTAGTTCCCCGACCAGGGATTGAACCCAGGCCCCGGCAATGGAAGCTCGGAGTCCTAACCACTGGACCTCCAGGGAATTCCCCACAGTTCTGTTTAACTGTCACGTGGAAGAAGTCCAGGGAAAACTTTACACATCAGTTTCTTAACAGTAAGACAAGGGAGCCTTTTAGAGGTGTGGCCTCACAGACAGACCGCATCACCACCCGGTAGCATGTAACCAGGAACCTGCCAGAGCAGCTAACATTGTGCCAGGGAAGCTTCCTTAGGCCTTGAAAGGTTGGACCAGCAGCTGATATAATTGCAACTTGGAACCGATTCTCCCAACACTCAAGAGCACATAACCTTTGTGTTTGCTCAGATTAAGGAAGCCTTCCACATCCGTCTGCTTGGAACAGACACGATTTAAGGCTCAGTCTTGTTGCAGCAACAGGAAGGTGGGAGTCCAAACCTTATGGAACTCCCAAGAAGCCCTTTACTCGCAGTCTTTCTCAAGAGACTTTACCACCCTGAAGCCTTTTAAGAAGGGAGCAGTTTTCCAGAGCCTGTAGGGTTAGACATTGGGAAATTCAATGCATTGTTTACATTTTTCCCTAGTATGGGCTTGTTCTACTTCTAAGAAGACTAACGTCACAGAGCAAGGCAGATGGGTTATTAAAAAGAAATGACATAAGCTCAGGAAATCAGGACAGAAATTCTGGTTTGTTGAAAACCCTTCTACTAAGTGGAAACTCTCTGTTGCAGAGCAGTCTCAAGTGGGGCGGCCTGTACCCCGGGGACTAAGCACATCAGGACCTAAACCATTCACGTGCGCTGAAGCAGCCCTGGCACCCTCTTTACATTCCACTTCACCCGCAGGGCTGAAATGTTGCCTGAGGACTTCTGTCGGGAAAGTTTGCCCTTCCTCATACTTTGGTAGACTTAAGACTTCAAATTCCACGAATTAAGATAGTTTTTAGGAACGAACGGATGAGCTTCTCAACATGTGCTCAGCTCCAGAGCCCCAGGTTTGCCGAATTCTCCAGACAATTCAAAGGAGCAATCGAATCCCCTTCTGCTAAATAGTCAGAGGATGGCACCCATGAACAGCGCTGTGTAGAAGTCCAATTCCTCCCCAGTTCAGTGCACAGCTAATGTATGTGAAGGCACCAAAACCCTTGACACCCCTTTTGGTATTTGGTGGCCTTAAAAAGGCTTAAAGACTTGGTTAATTTTGGCTAGAATGGAATGCAGCAGTACTGTCTTCAGACCCAGACAACCAGGGTCCCCTTCCTGGGCCCTGTGCTTTAGAGGACCCTACTCTAGCTCTCCTTCAGCAGCACCCCTCTCCATGGGGTAAGGATGCTTACCCAGAGCCGGCAGGGCCCCCCATCCACTCCTTGACCACCCTCCAGCACCTGGGTCCCCAGAATTTAGCGGGTACCTGGTCATCCCAGTGCCTGCTGCCAGGGCCTATGCAGGTCTCTTTACCACCCCAGGACTGGAGGCAGGAATAATAGAGAGGCTGGGATGGTAAGGGGGGTATTCCACATGCATGCCTGGGAGGAAAAGCCAGGAACAAGCTGGGGTTTCTATTTATATTCTTGTGCCCCCTCCCTGACAAATATAGGATAGCTCTAGAATCCAGAATGTTTTCTTCATTCAAAAATATCTTAAAAAAAAATCTTTAGAACACTCATGTTTTTACTTTGTAAGTCCTTAAAGTCCAAAAGCTTGAGCAATTAATTCTAGAGCCTAAAAGCTCATATGCGTAATGTGAAACATGCTCTCTTTACTGAAGTTGAGGGTGGGCGAGTAGGAAGGGCCTCCATCCTCTTGCACTCTCTATGACTCAGCTAGTTATCTACCAGGGTGTGCCCTGGAAGACTAAAAGCACCCAGCCAGCAGTAAGAGCACCGCTAAGATTTGCAGCCAGGCCCTCATCAGGCCCCAGGCCCAGTAGGGGGACGTCTATTTGTCGTTCCTTCATTACTTTCCTAAAATCCCAAACACCTTGAGAGGTCCAGAAACTAGAACAGGGCTTCTCCAAATAGGAGATAATTTCAGCCTGACTTAGTGAGAAATCACAAAAGTAACTGTTCAACTAGGGGCTATGGAAATACTGACAAGAGGACCAAAGATATTCTCTAGGGAAACCATCCAACACTGAAGTGGCAGCTTCTAGAGGAACTGAAATTTTCTCGATGCTCTCTCAGAAAGTTAAAATAATTAATTGTTATTACAAAAGGATTTCTTTTGAGGTATGGTGGAGCATGTGACTACATCAGGAGTAGCTTGATCATATCAGAAAGGAGTAAACTAGCTTTCCTCTCCCCGAAGGTTACTTTTGGAGTCATAGGGTTTGACTGCTTTGGAGTTGGAAGAAAACTACACAATCATCAAGTTAAAATCTCACTTTTTAGACAAAGAGGCTGAGGCTCAGAGACCGATACCAGTTCTGTCCCAGAGTAGCTCTATGGATTGATTGTTCCAAACTACAGAGCTACTTTGGCACAGAGCTGGTACTGGTTTCCAGAGCCTTTGATTCTAGGGCGACAAATGTGATTTAAGATTAAATTTGACATACTTTTTGAAAATTCATAATCATCTGGAGTAGATTGTAGCAAATTAGTCTCTAAGAAAACATTTATAAAGTGCCTGGCACCATGCTGTCTTGGTGTTTCCTGAATTAGGGAAGAAGTTTTAGAGAAACCCTGGTCTTCGGTTGGAGGAGTCATAAATATTGAAAAATTTTGAAGCGAATACCTGAATGTCTTGATAAGAGCATGCTTTCCAAAAGTGACGTTCACGTCAGAGATTTCTAAACATCTTTTCCTTTTGAAAATATGTCCATTGAAGCAGGGCTGCAAGAGAAGAGAGCAGGCCCCTGGGCCCAAGGGAATGTGTGCAGCTGGTCCAGTCTTTGGGAAGGGCAGGCAAGGAGGGGTAAGGGGACCACAGCCCTCACCAGCATGAGAGTTCTAGTCGAGTCATGAGTGATGAGTCTCAGAATTATGAAGTCTCCAAGAGAGTCAGCCATTCACCTGGGAAAGGGATGTGAAAGTTCCAGATGAAACAGTTCTGCCTTCCAGGCCATTTTGGCCCTCCCTAGCCTTAGCCATCTCTCTATATCCTTCAAGTGTGTTTCTGAGTCCTTTAGGTGCCATATTCATCCCCTGCTATTCCTCCTATCCCTCCCTCCAGGTCCCTCTGCCTTACCCCCACTCCTTCTGTTCTAGGCTTCTGGGTTCTGTTTTACTCAGGAATAGTGGCAGCAAGCTATGAGAAGCAACAGAGAATCTGGGGAAAAAAAACAAGAGAATGACAGGCTCATTGACCCCAGTGCTGACTGGTATTTGTGTAATTTTACATAAACCTATATAAACTTAAAAAAAATTACACTGGGATGTCTTTGTTGCTCTCAGAATATGAATGGATCTTTCAGGAAAACCTACTTAACAACAACAATAAAAAAACACTCCTTGGGGCTTCCCTGGTGGCGCAGTGGTTGAGAATCTGCCTGCCAATGCAGGGGACACGGGTTCGAGCCCTGGTCTGGGAAGATCCCACATGCCGTGGAGCAACTAGGCCCGTGAGCCACAACTGCTGAGCCTGCGCGTCTGGAGCCTGTGCTCCGCAACAAGAGAGGCCGCCATAGTGAAGAGGCCCATGCACCGCGATGAAGAGTGGCCCCCGCTCGCCGCAACTGGAGAAAGCCCTCACACAGAAACGAAGACCCAACACAGCCAAAAATAAATATAAAAATAAATGAATAAATAAAAGATTACTATTAATAAAAACAACAAAAAAACCCCACTCCTTTTCAGTGACCTAATTAACTAAAGGCCATACTAAGCCTAAAAGTGAACACAAGACTATTACCAGGAGAGTATATCCAGAACTATGCAGAATCTTCATGATAATCTTCCATACAGTAGCATGTGATTTTCAGTGGGAAATGTGAACACATTGGCCCTTTGCAACTTATCTAATTCCGTGGGCAATTGAGTTAAAGTATAAAAAAAAGAGAACACGTTTTTTCCCCACCGTACTTAAAGAACTTTTTTTTCTTTCTTTCTCTCTCTCTCTCTCGCTACGTTGGGTCTTCATTGCTGTGTGCGAGCTTTCTCTAGTTGGGGTGAGCGGGGGCTACTCTTCGTTGCAGAGCACAGGTTCTAGGCACGTAGGCTTCAGTAGTTGTGGCTCTCGGGCTCTAGAGTACAGGCTCAGTAGTTGTGGCGCACGGGCTTAGATGCTTATGGCGTGTGGGATCTTCCCCGGCCAGGGATCAAACCTGTCCTGTGTCCCCTGCATTGGCAGGTGGATTCTTAATTACTGCACCACCAGGGAAGTCCGAGCTAGGATCTTAAAAAAAAAACAAAAGAAAAGAAGTCAAATAAGAAGACAAGGGATCTGAGGCCAAAATCTAGAATTAGAAAGTTTAGTTTCTAGGCTGGGCTCTTCCTTGGAATTGCTTTTGAGGTCCCATTAGAATGTATGCTGCTCAGTTTTCTCTTATTAAAGGAGAACTAGACCACCACAGTGGTGTTAAAATACCATGATGAAAAAGTGCTTTATGATCCAGAGATCAAAATTCCAATGTATGAACCAGAAACATTTCAATCACTCTAATTAAAAAATTGATTTCAAGTGGCACTAATATTACTGAGGTCCTACTCTATTCAGCTCCAATCCACATTACATAGAAATTCAGAAAGGCTCTAGGTTTCCGGGTTGGGAGAAAGTGGGGCTTTATGAATCTGTTCTTTAAGAGGCTCTTTCTAGTTCATATCAGCTCCAACCTTAGGGTGCCCATGAAGGTAAACAAGTTTCCTCAAGGATCTTTAAGTCAGTTGAATTCAGTAAAACCTAAGGTTGGACCCTCTTAAACTAGTCATTCTCAGCTCATCACCTTAATAGACCAACAGCTTGTGCCTTTCTTGCTTCCTCCTATTCCAAATGTCAGGGCTAAAGTGTGTTTGCCTCTGCTTATTGCCACGGGACTTGGCATATAGGGCATTTTTTGGTCCCCGCTCACCTGGCTTGTAGCCCAAATGCCATTACTCTTGGCTTTTCCAGTGAGCACAAGTAACTCGTTAACCAAATCAAGATGTGAACAACAGCTGGATTCTTATTTTCAAGGAGCCACATGATTCCAAGGGGAAATCAGTTTTCAGGCTTTTGCCTCACATTGGATTTGGTCTGTGGTTTCCCTTTACAGTGCCAGAAAGTTGCATGATTATTAGAGGTTTCAGCCAGATACTCAGATAGACAGGCAGTCACATGCCCACAGTACCAAATGCCCTTACTGAGCAATTCATGTTTCCAGGATGTTGGGAAATTCAGGCTTGCTGAAGGACCTTGTCCTTGCATTGTGAGGATGTCAGTGGTTGATATGATTCAGCAGTAAATTCTAATCTGAATTGCAAAACATTGAGCTCGTTGTTCAAGGGGACATCTGAATTGCTGACCATATTCTTGCCAAAGATGGAGCAGTCTTCAGAGCAGCCTGATCCCTGCATCGATTCAAATAGAATAGATTAAAATGAGATCTCCTTCTACCTCAGAATCACCCTGGATGGGTTGACATTTTCAAAGGCACTAGGCTTTAAACAACAAGGTCCTATTGTATAGCACAGAGAACTATATTCAATATCCTATGATAAACCATAATGGAAAAGAATATTTTAAAACAGAATGTATATATATGTGTATAACTGAATCACTTTGCTGTAATGCCCACAACACTGTAAATCAACTATACTTAAAACAAAACAAAAAACCTTGACACCAAAAAAAAAAAAAAAAGGCACTAGGCTTTCATTGCCCTTAGTGAATACAACAGGGGGATCCTACAGGGCATTTTTTTCATGCAGTCACCTGTGCTTCCCAGCTCTGCCTTCCTTTATACCTGGCTGTCATTCCTACCTTGTTCTGGCTTCTGGGTCTAGTGAAGAGGATTAAGTCAAGCGCCTAATATTCCAGTCCCAATTTGGCCATGGACAAAGCAATCATCCATCTAATTGGAAGATATTATTAATAGGTATAACAGAGTAAAGCTTTTTTTTTTCTGGGTCACTTTAGGACAGTCCCCATGGGCTCCTGAAAAAGTTTATTCTGCTGGAGAACTATTTGCACAGAGCTTAATGAGGTATTAACACAGAGCCTAATAGAAACGGAAAAGTCATTCACAGGATTGTCTCATTCTCTATAGATGTACTTTACTAGACAAATACAATAGACTTGAACGTCTGGAATTATTGGGAAGAAAAATCAGGTGGTAATGGCTCATTTTACAAAGATTCACTAATTATGAACTCCCGTAGTGCATTTAATCACTCACTTGTTGAATGAAGTTTGTCTATTTGAAACAATCCGTCAGCTGTTTTTTGTTTTGTTCTGTTTTTTTCTAAACAGACCAGGATTGTGCTCTTTAGTGATGGAAACTTTAGTAAAGCATAGAATTTAGAAACGTTCAACTATTATCATCTTCACTCTCAAGAGTTTCTCTCTTCCAGAACAGGTCAGTTCTCTCTTCCAGTTCAATTTCACAAAAGAAAAGTTAGGTACTCAAATGAAGGGACTATTGGAGGAAGGACTTGGCTCTAATTAGCTAGACATCATAGTCTAACAGTGTTTTCTTCTTCTCCCATGCCCTGTACTAACTTTCCAATAAGAACGTCAGTAATCTAAAGTGGCTCCATAATTCTCAAATGAGTATTTTTAGAATGCTCCATTTATAAGAGGTACTCTCTTGAAAATCGGAATTTTTATCTCCTTGGGAATTAAGTCAGCATTGCCTTTTCTTCATTCATTTCTCCTCGTGGTTATTTTTTTCTTTTAGCCTGTCTGACACAAAAGATGCTCAAGGTGCAGTATTGTAAAGGCATTTGTTTTGGGGTGGAGGTTTGAGGGTGGAGGGAGGATGTATACTCAGCAGCCTCAGGCCTCTCCCGGGAAGCCTGGAAGCAGAGCAGTTAAGCCCAAACTTTCGGTTTAAATTCCAGCTCTGACAACTACTAGCTATGTGACTGTAGGCAATGGCTTTGCGCCTGTTTGTTCCTGTGTAAAATGAGGATAATGTTAGCATGTACATCACCGAGTCGTAGAGAAGACTGAAATAATACATGTAAAATACTCAACACAATGCCTGGAACATAATGAGGATTCAATAAGTCATGGCTATTACTGTTGTTATTATTGTCTGGGAAGACCTTGTTCTTGAGGTCAGGTCACACTCTTACCAAAATTTACTTGCTTTGTTCTCCAGCTCTTAGTAGAGATTCCGTCTCACTCTGGCTAAAAGGTATAGCTGTTCCATTTCTATGTCTATTGTCCAGTTAGTTAGCCTAGCCAAGGTGAAATTAGGTATATATGTGTATATGAAGGTAATAATTTCTAATATAAATACCAATTTTAATTTCAGGAATTCTGTTTAAAAAAAAACAAAACCTTCATGCTTAGACTAACTTACACTGGAAAAATTCCAGGCAAAGTTATAAGTTATTATTTACTGAATGTTAACATTTTTATAACTAATTTCCTTAATATGACCCTAGATAATGTTTAATTTGGATAAAGTACACATCATTTTGGATGAGATGGTGTTAAATGGCTGCATTGTGGAGACGAATCGGGCAAGAATTCTTGCCCCTTTACTAATTCTTGATAAGATGTCAGACAGTTGAAAACAGAAAGGCTCTGCCAGACAACATCGACTTACAGGAAATGAGGACACCATGGAATACCTCTCAGCATCACTAGCCCAAAAGATTCTGGAAGACCAAACACTGCAAAATGGGCTGTCCTTCCAAAAACATTTAAAATAGGTGTTTCCCACAGTTCCTAAACGGAAAACAAAACTTTATTTTAAAACATGATGCACAAAGAAAATGTTTCTCTAAACGGAGACAAGTTTTATTTTCTGAACGTAAGCATTTTTTTCTCACTTGTTTAGATTTTGTGGAGTACTGAGGGAAACTCTTTTGGTCTCTGCCTCGCTTTGCAAAGGGATAAATTCAGGAACAGCATCATGGGGTGGGAAGAAAATGCGGCACCTCTCTATTGGCCAATAAACTTTTAAAATTGACTTGAACATGCAGAGCACTTTGAATAATACTGTTTTCTGAATGCTATCTTTTTCTTTAAAAAGTCAAAATGTGTGTACCTAATGAAAATTGCAGAATCAAATATTCTTTGCCAGTTTCTAAAAGCCTGATATCCATTTTATGGGTACTTGGCAATTACAAAGACATCATGTAATTAACTCTATAGAGAATGTTACTACCTAATAATGAATCGCTAAGACAACCATTATAGCTATCCTATATGCCATATTGTAAAGAGTTAGTCTTATTAGTAAACTTATTTGCAAATGAAATTTAGTTCGAAGTTTAAAAATAGAATGCAAGAGAATATCTCTGTTCAGGTTGCCATGAAATGACTCCGTCTTCCCCTCCCTTTTATTCCTTCAACCCCTTCTCCTGGAATGTGTTGAAGCAAAGAAAACTGCTAAGTCACTATAGAAGAGCAATGCTCTGATCCTCCCAAACCTTTCTGTATATATGCTTTTGCTTCGTAACAGCAGGAGATACAGAGCTGTCTTAAGTAAAAGCATGTTCATGTTAGCGTAGGAGGGCAAGTACATTGGAGGACACAAATATAGTCTTGATACCTGAAGACATTGGAATTCCATCCTATGGAATTCCAAGAGTTCTTTCACCTACAACACTCTGTCCTCCAAAAGAGGACGTAAATGGGCATTCTAGGCAGTAATTCATTCAGTACTGTTTGATTTCTCTCCCTGTCTCGTGTGTGTGTGTATATAAGAGGGATTTTGTTTAAATTCTCTATGTGTTTCTAAAACTTCACTTACATATTTCAAAGTTTGCATCTACCAGGCAACCAATCAATAATGGACTCCAAAAGCAAACCTTAGTTGTTTTGGACTCATTCAGGAAGGCAGAGGAAAGGCTTCTGACCTGCCAGAACAGTGAATGGCATGCATTAAGTAGCCAAGGTCTGGGGAAAGCCCAGTCTAGATCAAAGTGCTTTGGAGGTCTTTCTGAGACATAATTAGTTGGGAAACACTGGCCTAGTTGGTAGGCACTTAATCAGTAGCACATTCGGGTAACTGCTGAAACTGGTACACCAGAAGTAACTAGGGAGTGAATAAAATTAATTTTGGGGTCACACCAAAATAGCATTCAAATAACATCTTGGCACAGATTTTAGTACCTTGAGAGAATAACGATTAAAAAAAATACTAGGTAGATACCACTGGAAAAAATACTCCAGAGGCTAGTGTATGTGAAGACCCAAGTAGATGTCTCACAGTACTTGACTTATACACGAAGTGAACTCTAATGTGACACTGTTGTGTGACAGGCTGTGTCATCATCTCACTTCAGGTTTATTGCTGAACTGTGACTACCAGCTTTATGTGATTTTCAGACTCATGAAATTTATGTCTCAGACTGGTCAGCTTTACCTTGTTCTTGGACTTTTAGTTCTACAGGAAGATTCCTGACATTTCAGAGTTACTCACTGTATAAGACTCATCGACTTTACCTGCTGTAGCAACATGCTAGACCAGGATTCAGCAAACCTTTTCTGCAAAGGACCAGACAGTAAATATTCTAGGCTTCGTGGCCCATATGGTCTTTGCTGTAACTACTCAGTTCTGCCACTGTAGTGCAAAAAAGAGCCATAGATAATACATAAATAAGTCAGCATGGCTGTGTTCTAATAAAACTTTATTTCTTTATGGATACAAATCAGAATTTCATAAAATTTTCACTTAAGATATTATTTTTATTTTTTCCAACCACTTAAAAATTTAAAAACCATGTTTAGTTCATGGGCCATACAAATGCAAATGGCAGGCCACAGTTTGCTGACCCCTGTGCTAGAATAGTCTTGGTAAAAGCTGGCTACTGACAGACATTTTAGAGACTTAAATAATACACATAAACTGGATAGTAATTCTACTGCTAGTGTAAAGTTCTAGTCATGCATCCATGTATTGAGACAATCACCACCACTGTTTTCTGGATTAAAGCATAGGTCATACGTTTAAATATTGCTATTATGTTTTATTTTAACTTTTATTCTCGCAGAGAACTGTGAAGCTAACAATAAGGTAAAGTAAATGCTGCCTCTGATTACATAGTCACAACATTCTCATGCAGAGAACAGAAACACTACTCAAATGATTGACTGCAATGGGAGAAATCTCTTCTAATGTAGAAAGGGAACGTACCTTTTAAACACGTAAATTGTGGGCAATTCCAAAAAATGCTTTTCACGCCTATAAAAGCCATTTGGCTAAATCAGACCTAGTGACATTTCTTTTACCTAGATGCATAGATATGATAAGTCACAGGAAAATGGAAATATAGCCCCTTTTCAAAACCAGGAAATAGCATTATCCCAGTGGTTTCTTTTCACACTAACACAACATTCAAAAATCATTCTTGGATCTTAGACTTACACGTCGCTGAAGATACAATGGTAAGTAGCACATTTGGTGTTTAAGAAATTAACACAAATAACTTGGCTATTTTTACCTGAAGAATACTTTAAAGACAGAACACAAGAGTTGGATCACAAGCATGTGAACATATATTTCTCCTAGCTTTCCAGTTTCAGTAAGTGTATTTACACAGAAAAATACATTTCTTCACGTAGTAATTTCAAAAAACTATATATCTCAATGATTCAAAATGAAAAGTATACAGTTAAGCTCTTAGGTCTGATGGCTGCAGTGAAACAGTCACATGACACAGTTTTGTACGCTGCAAACATTTTAATGATTATTGTTGAGAATACATTTTGGAAATTTTTTTACTTCAAACTGCAACAAGTTAAATAAATGTTTATAATATACAAAGAAAATACAACCAAAAGTAAAACTTGCTTTAAGTGTGCCTTGCACCTAAACCAGTGTTTTCTCCCCCCTTAATATATCTTTATTTTTGAACTGCACAAACACACTTAAGAATTTGAACTTTATAGTATGGCATTTAGGAAATAAAAATATACTCCCCACCTCAAAGAAATACAAAGGCTGTGCATGATTATATGCCAAACAAAAGAGAGAACACTAGATATACTCTGATAGTGCAGGCATCATTAAAAAGGAAAAGAAAAAGCTTGAGATGCTCATTAACTCTCTATGTTTTAAGGAAGCAGGATTTTTGACCAAGTAGCTTAAAAGCCAGCAAAACAGGCATCAGTGATGGCAACTGTAGTGTATGAAGTATGAAATGACAAAATTTACACAAATACACTGTTAGAAATTTACCAATGAACACTGAATATCTGAGAAGCTGCTCTTTGGAACAGTCAAGTAGGACCACCTAATTCCAGTCACATGAGCCCTTGTAGCAACACAAAGTGTTCTGTGCTATATACTTGCTGGCTGGATAGTTAAAGGATTTGTTTTGTCATTAGCAGCTAACGAACTTATTCCATGTGTTCTTAAAGCCTTAATGGTGGAAAAAAGGCAAGTGTCATTAGCATGGAGGATCATATACTTCTCTGCACACAAACACAAGAGGCTTCACTAGAATTTTAAGTCTCTGATGTCTCCCATTGCACTTCAAAGCTCAGTTGAGATGAAAGCCTTTCTCCATTGTAGCAGCTAGCAGGCGCTCTCTCATGATCTCCTCCGAAGAGTATTCCGGCAACTTCAGATAATGTACACATGTATTCACTGATGGGTAGCTTGCATCAGTAGCATCAACCTACAGAAACAGAAGTGAAAATAACAGAAGACCATGACTTTAAATATGTATTTCTTTCAATCCTTAAGTATCTTAATTCCATTTAGATTCCCCAGTAGCTAGAGTTTGTACCTTGCGTACAACTGTGAGCCTAGGATGCAAGTTAGCCAGTCCACCTGGGGGTAGAGTTGAACAACCAGTGGTAAACTGCAGGAATGCCTTCCTCTCATCTGAAGACATGCCACATAAAACCCTCACAAACCTAAGGAAACCTGGGCTAAAAGAAGAAAAATAAAGTTATATTGATTTGATAGCTGATTTAAATGAAAAATACTACCATTACTGTATAAGCCAGCAATAACCCTAAAAACGAATATCCGCATGTTGGAAGAACAACACTGTCTAGAGACTCTTGGGTAAGTATGAAATGAGCTGATACAAACTACTTGAAAAATACCCTTCAAAGACTGATACAGACAGACTGAAACACTGATGGAGTATAGGAATCAAATATGCAACAAAGGCAGCAAATCAGAAAAGCTCAAGATGCACATGCATAATTCACCCAAATATGGCTAAACTAGCAACAGGGATCTGAAATAATACATTTTTGTTACAGTGAAATAAAGTATCACTATATGCTACAACATGGATGAATTCATAATTATAATATTAAATAAAAGAAACCAGACCTTAGAGAATACATACTGCATGATTTCATTTACTAAAGTTGAAAAAGCAAGCAAAATTAATCAATGGGAATAGTGATTTAATGACTAGAAAAGAATAAGATGGGGACGGAGACTTCTAGAGTTGTTTCTTGTTCTGGGTACCAATTATACAGGTGTGTCCATTTTGTGAAAATTCTCCAGGATGTATGTGCAATTTGTGTACTTCTCTGTTATGCTTCAATAAAAACTTTACTTAAAAAAAAAAGCGACATATACAATGTCATTTAAGTTTAAAATAATAATACTTTCTCATTAACATCACTTTGAAAACTTTAAAAAAAAATACAGGGCTTACTTACAGTCTTAAAAAATGTCAGTGGTATGAAAGAAAAAACATCCGAGGAACTGTTGATTAAAACCATATCACAACTAAATACAATTTCCTGACGGGGGAGAATGGGAGTGAAGTGAGTGCTATTAAAGACATCGCTGGAATCATCAACAAAGCTGGAATGTAGACTATAGATTAGCTAATAGTATGGAATCACAAATTTGCTAACTAGTATGGCTACGTGGGAGTATGGCCATATTCTGAGGAATGTACACTAATGTATTACAGAGTAAAGGTACAAGATATATGCAACATATCCTCAAATGGTTCAGAAAGTGTGTGTGTGTGTGTGTGTGTGTGTGTGTGTTTGTAAAGAGATAATGTAAAAGAAATACAGCAAAACGTTAAGTACTGGTGATTCTGGTAAAGGATATATAGGAATTCTTAACTATTCTTCAACTTTTCTATAAGATTGAAATTATTTGAAAATAAAGGTTAATATAAAAGCAATAAAGCCTAAGGGTTTACAAATGACGCAATTTTAAAAATGATGAACAGTTAAAACACAGTGAGAAAAGGAATGTTAAAACATCAGCCAAAAAAAAAAAAAAAAAACATCAGCCAAGATGACTTTTTGTATGAACTCAGCCTTATCAGTGAATATACATCTTGGTAACGGTGAGACTTAACTCCTTTCTCATTTTATGCATATAATTCACTGAGTCATTTAGAGAACCCGCCATTTGATTTTGGGACATAAACAATCTGTTGATCTTAGAAAATAACCAACACATACCTATCACGTGTATAACCCAACTTAGGTTCAGTATAATTAATAATATCCTCTGCTGCCCAGGATGGCGACTGATTTCCACAAAGAATCATTTGGACTTCTTCATGGCTGAAGGAACTTAATTTCTCCATTGGAAAAACTTTATTAAACCCATCTACGTTACACACACAGCAAAAAAACAAAAACAAAACACACAACTCAGTTTCTAAGTTATAATTTCAAATCAAGATACTCAACTAAATGGATAGAAAGAAGATAAATATTAATAAATATTTGAAAAAGCAAATATAAATGAAAATAGCTTGAAATAAAAACTGTGCTAGGGTTTTAAGTACAGAAATTTTTGCTTATTATCACAAATGTAGACAGGGAGAGAATATTCAGACACTATGGTCAGTAGCCAAATTCTAATAATTTCCCAATCAGTTCTTATGTCATACAAGCCAGCCAAGGCTATGTTCTCATTTTTAAAAATAGTAAGTGATAAACAGTCCAATGTATTTTGCGTCAATCTTTACTTGAAGAATTTAGGTTCTAACATAGTTTAACTCATCTTGATCGTGTAATATTGAAAGTATGCAACAATATTATATCCACTTACAAATGAAAAAATAGAAGCCAAAAGTGGGTCCCTCATTACTCAGCAGGACCAAGCTGAGGGTATGCTACAGCTTGAAAATGTTCCAACCTGTTCTGAGTACTCTGCAGGACCTAACTGTTGGGAAGACAAAAAACTAGACGGCAAATCTAGAGATTACTAGCAATTTTTGAGCATAGCAGTACCTTAATTTCAGCTGTCTCAAAGTAAAAGGAGAGGGATTCAACCAAAGAACCTTAAAAATTACCTCTAAAGGCTTCCATCTGTTTCTGAATACCCATATGCATACAAAAGTCAAACATCAAATCCACATATTCTTCTGCATTATCCATTGTTACCATCTGCAAAGGAAAATTTGTCAATGTAATTGTTAATATCTAGGAATATTTCAGTAGCACCTAGTACAACTGGCCTCATTAAGAGGAATTTTCTGGACTTACAAATATATCTAAAGCAAAATTTGTACCTCATCTTCACCACTTGGCTTCAGATCCACAGCTGTAAAACCATATATTCTTGAGGAAGGGCAAAACTGGAAATTTAAACTGGGAGGACAGAAAAGGATTAGATTAACATTCAGCTACCATTGGTGTTTAATTTTTAAAACACTGCCGCCAAAACCATGAGCACCTCCCCCAACAATAACAAAATCACTATACCAGCTTAGATATTAAGTATGGGGCCTTTTAAAATGCAAAACCGTGTGCCCAAAAACTATTTGGCCAACTGTTTACCAAACCTGGCTTTGCAGGCATTTCATGAAACATCACCTTTCATGTTTTACTTCCTCCTTAGGCACAAAATTAATCAACTATGGATTTTTGTAATGAATTATGGTAGCAACATGTTTACAAGTTTTTTTTGTTTTTTGCAAAAGAAACTATTTTTTTTTTACTAAAGTTGTTCATGCTCTGTTTTTACCCCTGCCTCAAGTCAAACCTTGAACATATGAACAACTTATGAAACACAACTTCTCAATGTTACCATCAAAGAAGGAAGGAAGGAAGGAAAAAAAAGACAGCAAAGCCTCGTAGTCAATCCAAAATCAGTTTAAAATACCAAGGGTATAATAATTACATGTATATAAATTAATAGAATTTTATCAAAAGATCTACAGCATCTGAGTTAGTTAATGCAGCCACTGGGGATAAAGCTTACATACAAAGCAAACTATTCTGAGGTTTTTCAAGTAGGCTATATATATCAATTAGCTAATGAATTTGTCGAAATATTATTGGCTTTGGACTGTTTACACAAGATATATATAGTTATCACATTTGATAAATCAGATAATCTTTCAGACGTCTGATGATTAATAAACTATATTCTGGTATTCTGAGTGCTCTCTTTATATAATATTAACAAATCAAAGGATCAAATCAAAAATCGATATTTCCTAAAGCATCTTATTATTGTTAACAGACTGTATATTCATATATTGCAAATCAGTGAAGACAAAGGAACAAAAGCTTTAGAATTTATTCATCCATTAGGTTGAAGAGTATATATATATATACATATATATATATATATATACATAAAGCTTACCCTAAATCCTCTATGCTAAGTGGAGGCCCAGAACCTGATGGATTCTTCAGCACTAGTTCTTGTAATTTTGTGTTCTTCTCATCTTCAGAAAGACCTTTGTTGCTTAAAATCTGGCGCCTCTTGATAGCAAGGTCTTTAATTTCTTTTAAAAATCTGGCTCTGTGTGGGTTTACTAGTTCAAAGTCTTCCCAAGTTAAAATTCCATTAAACCAAGCTGGGGGTTTTGGTTTGGGGGGATCTAGAATAAATTCTGATTTTGAATCCTCTTCAAAGCTTCCTACTGAGAGTGAATCATGACCTTCTTCTGTAGAGGCTTCAGACTGACTTTCAGTACAGTGTAAGTCTCTATCACCTCGTGACTCATAAATCAGTTTACTCATATTGCTTTTAATGTCACCCATACACATAAGTTTAAAGAAAGGTTTAGAAATAGGTAAATCCACAAGTCTATTGTCTTGAATGCATTTGGCCAAGAAAATTCCAAGGAAATGAAAGAGTTTTGTGATCCTTTCAAGCTCATCACTATCTTGTGGAAATGGAGCTGTAAATAGTCCACATGATCTCTGAACATAGTATCCAGGAGGTTTCAATCCACCTCCAAGATCGACCTAAATTTTTAGAGGGAGAAATGCAAAAAAAAAAAAGAAAAGATCCATAAACATTAAACATCTTAATTCGGCTATCTAAAAGTATCTATAAACACATTTTATTAAACAGGTTTTATAGACTAAATTTTACCCTTTAAAAGCATTTTAATAGTATCAGGATTATTCAATAATAAAAGTAGAGTCAGAAAACCTGGCTTACATTCTGGAAGCATAACTGATTTTTAACTTTCTAAAAGCAGAATCGCAAATCAAATCACAAAATGGGAAAGTATATCTTACATGACGAGATTCATCATCTGGAAAGTTATCATCACAAAGCCAAGCTCCCAAATCAGTTCTCTGGAATTCTGCTGCCACCAGAGCATAAAATTCTAATGTGGGCCCCAAGCCAGTTCCTTCTTCTCCTAAAAATTCAACCTAAACATGAACAAATAAATTATGGGGGAAAGTAAGCTTAAAAAAATTTTTTAATGATCCCATTCTTGCCAAAATCCAGTCCTACTGTAATATACTTTTTTTATAGTAGCAGTATAATATAAGCCACACAGAAGTTTTTATTCCAGTTTTTCTAAAGAGAAATTTGATTTGTACGCTATTCCATATTTAGACACTGTGGTGAGCATTGTCCATACATCAACTTACTTCTCGCAACAAACCTACAAAATAAATTATCATGTCCTTTTCATACCAAAGGAAACCAAATTTCAGATAAAGAGGTTATATATCATTTGCTTGAGGAAATGATGGTATACAGATTTATGTGTGTGTGCGTGCGCACGCGTGTCTATGTGACACCAAAACCTAAACTCTTCCACTTATTTCTGACTTTAGGCAATCACTTTAAAGGTTTTTTATCCATACTCCATATATTCCAAAAATTATTTGAGGCAGCTTACAAAAACACACAGTGCATGTTAAAAAAAAAAAAATAATAATTGAGAAATATCTGTGTTAGAGGACTATATGGGTAAGAAGAATAAGATGAAGGCACAGAAAATTCTTTTTTTGGGGGGTGGGGTGGGGGTGAACTGGCGGCACGCAGATCTTAGTTCCCCGGACAGGGATTGAACCTGTGCTCCCTGAGGTGGAAGCACGGGGTCCTAACCACTGGGCCGCCAGGGAAGTCCCAGGCACAGAAATTTTAAAGTGAAAACCATAAGCCTTATACATTTTCTAGAGATGTATTGTATTTATCATAATCAGTCTGTGATCCAAAAATAAACCAGGTGGCTGACATCTGTGACAGGAGAGGTATTTCTTTCCTTGTCTCTCATATATAAGGAATAATATGTATATAGGATATAATCAACAATGCCCACAATAACATTTCTGCAGTAAATATATTGAATTTCTTACCGCCATTTGCTACAACATCTCTCAATATCTTCATGAGTGAAGATATTCTTTGCTGCTCATTAAGCCACGAGACCCTGACCCCTGAGGAGGTGAGCTGACATCCTCTTATGAAAGATGCTTTGCCAGAGGAGAAGGCCTTTGCACAGAGGGCAGAGAAATCCATCTACACTTCTATCTAATGCAGTTTTTTATGTGGTGGAAGACACAGACTGGTTCTCTAATTGTCAGTCCTGCACACTAAAAGAAACTATATAGAGGTACCTCAAGAACTGATTTCCGATCTGCATGTATTTGCATGACATTCTCAGCCCACTCCATCAGTGATTCACCACGTGGAACTTTCACTCTTTCATGCTTGAGACGACCAACACGAAACTCTCCAGGATCATCTCGCCTTACACTACTTGTGGTCCTTGTTCTTTCCACAGTGGCCTCACGTCGGTTTTGTAACCACACTATTGCTCTGAAATAGAAAAATACCTATGTAGCTGTAGCATACAGCAACAGCTGAATGTACTACTAAACCAGCAACAAAATTCAAAGATTTAAGAATTTTTTAAAAATAGTATTTTATCAGATGATCAAATATACTAATCTTATTTCCTTAAACAAATTGAGAAAATACTGAGTCTATATTTTCCCTTTTTACTTTAGCAATTAACAGATCAAAATAAAGGTCTGCGGTCCAACCCCACACAACACATAAAAATATAGACAAACTCATAATACATAAAATATAAACATTTCCTAAATCAGAGAATGTAAAAAATGGTTAAGCTATCTTTATTACTGTGATACAAATTGAAAGCCAACACAGAAACAGTGTTGTAATTTTGAAACATTTTCTTTTTAACAATGCAGAGTTAACCCATCTAGGATGGGAGAAAGAATCTTGAATTAAGATTAAGAAGATGAAAGATCTACTCTCATGTGTGCTACAATGCTTTTGGTACTCTCAGGCCAATCAGCTATGTACTTTGAGAATCAGTTTCCTCATCTATAAAATAAAAATCAGGGAGTTACCTAGTGGTCTAGTGGTTAGGATTCGGGGCTTTCATTGCCATGGCCCGCATTCAATACCTGGTCAGGGAACTTAAGATCCTGCAAGCTGTGTGGTGCAGCCAAATTTTTTTTAAAAAATTGAACAAAAAAAAAAAACCCCAAAAAACAAAAAAAACACAAACCCACACATATAAAAGTCATAACCAATGCCATTAATCACAGCGGGCCTATAGTGCTATGTGTGCAAATGCTTGGTAAATGATATGAAATGGTCCAACAATGTAACTAAGGGCAACAGGCAGCTCCATTTAAATTATAACTTTTCTACATTTACTTTGAAAGTACTCTGGGTATTCAATCACTCAACAAGTGTTTACCGAGCACCTACAACGTGCTATACACTGCAGCTAGAGCAGTGAACAAAACTACCAGAAATTCCTGCCCTCATGAAACTTTCATCTAGTGAAGGGGATAGAAACACAAAAAGAAGTAAAATGGTATGTTAGATGGTAGTAAGAGAAAAATAATGGCCAGAAGATATATTTTAATGTTATCAAAGCTATTTGCAAGCATTAAATTTTATATTCTTGGGAATTTCAGCAACTAATAATTTATGTAAGCTACTTAAATACTGTACAATAAATGCTAGCTAATGGAAAACACAGTACTTCAATCCACACTGTTTCAAGAGAGCTTATATCCAACTGGAAATCAAAAAATGTTTAAATGTTGACAATTCTTTTTTTTTTTTTTTTTTTTTTGGCCATACCTCACAGCTTGCGGGATCTTCGTTCCCCCACCAGGAATTGAACCCACGCCCTTGGCAATGAAAGTATGGGGTCTAAACAACTGGACCACCAGGGAATTCCCAAATGTCGACAACTCTTTACGAGAAAACAATATATTCCCTTCATCAATCTTGATATAAAGTATATATGTACATTTTGAGCTTATATAAAACATTTAAAAACACATTTATTCTAAAAATGTAAAATGATACACCTCCTACCTTGATGCACCAAATGCTGTACATGTGAAATACAGCTGTCTAGTTTCAAATGGTATTAGAAAAGGACACTTGCTGGTTAACTGTTCACACCAGTCTGGCAGAGCCCCACTTGCCAATGCCAATGGCTCCTGCAAATTAACAAATAACAATGTCTTAAAGCAATTATGAAAAAAGACAAAAAGGAGTCAATGCTCAACAGGAGACATGGCGTGAGGTAGAAAAGGAAGGAGAGGCAATACATTCAAAGTCCAACAGATTGAAGAGTTCAAATATCTGGTTTTATTACCTCAATCTGCTGCAAAATTTTTGTTGTGATTTTTTTGCTAGTGAATTCATCTGGTGGAAAAGTAAACTGAGGCTGCTCATCACCTTCTGTAAAAGTAATAAAATTAATAAAAATATAAACTGACTCGCTTTTAAAAATGCCACAGAAATGAAACAAGGCTTCTTACAGACCTTCTTGGGATATTCTTGAATAAGGGTCACTTGCAACTATATACAGAATACGCAGAAGCTGAAGGACATCTTCTACTCCACAAGAATTCTGTCCATTGCCTGCTTTGGCCTGAGGTTGTTCTTTTGTCAAATTAAGAATATCACTACTTTGAAGAGTAGAAATGGCCCCCTGGTTTAACCCAGACTTTGTTCCATGCTCACAAAAATCCTAAAGAAACAATTAGGAAAACTAGCCGTTAATCATTTTCAAGAAAAGCAATATATCATCCTATTAGTATTAATGTGAAAAGGCTGGAATTCTTCAAAGAACTGCCTTCTTTTAAAATAAAAACAGTATCACCCAAGTCAAAGCTTAACGAAGCTTTGTTCTAAACCAAGAAAATTCTCAAAATATAACCACTAAAAGCCACAGTTAAAACTACGTATTTAGATCCAATGCCACAAACCATATTTGAAATTTTAGCATTGTCATATTAACAATGTTAATTCAACTTCTTTTTTTTAGTATGTCCCAATGAACTGCTTTTCCTCAAGAATATTTAAAAAGCTGCAAAGCACAAAGCCACTCCCAATCAAAATAGTGTTTTGATGCCAATATATACCTTATATGCAGCTATGAGCTGAGAACAATTTCTGTTTTTCCTAATACTTTTATTAGTGCCAGTTAATTTCCAGTGGCGCAGGAAAGCGGCGTCTGCATTCTTCTGCAGGTAGGTTATCAAGTCATTCTTTGGTAATTCATCAGTGCCAAGATACTGTTCCACATGCTCTACAGACCAACAACCCTACAATAGGAAAAACGAAATGTTGGCCTTTCCTGATTATAAAGTTTATGCGACTTCACATGCATTACATAAGGTAGCTTTAAGATCATGCATTTAACCTAATCTAAAGAATCCCATGTTGGGCTTCCCTGGTGGCGCAGTGGTTGAGAGTCCGCCTGCCGATGCAGGGGACACGGGTTCGTGCCCCGGTCCGGGAAGATCCCACATGCCGCCGAGCGGCTGGGCCTGTGAGCCATGGCCGTTCAGCCTGCGTGTCCAGAGCCTGTGCTCCACAACGGGAGAGGCCACAACAGTGAGAAGCCCGCGTACCGCAAAAAAAAAAAAAAATCCCATGTTGCTGATTTCTCCCTTAATTGTTCAATTGAAACACAGCGTTAGTTTTTCTTTTACTAAGTAGCCAAGAGCAAGACTCATTTCCTAAAAATAACTTACCATTTTTCCATTTTCCTTTTCTTTGTCAGAATCTTTCATTTCTCTGTACATAATTCTAAATATGAAGATATTATTCAAGTTAATTCATAAATCAAATGATTTGTGGTTATTTCTAATAAGCCTTCAATTCTTTAAAAACATGTATGAATGAGGACATTCATTAGCTATATGCTTACATGAAATACTGAACTCAGGGAGAATTTATAAGAAAAAATATTAATTTGTTAAACATAGGGAATAGCAGAAATCATATTCCTGAAAAAGAGTTATGGTTTATAAATCGAGCATTATTAAGAAGAAAGCATATATCAAACCTAGAACTTTTAAAGATATAAAGTAATATGCCATATCTTATAACTTTCATACATTGTTGTAAAAATAAAATAAGATGTTTGCATCTGTGTCTAGATGGAAAGAAGGATAAGAATAACAAGGACCAAGAGGCTGTTGAGATCAAATTTAATATTCCAATAAAAACTGAAGGATGAGAATGCCATGAAGACCTTCTGTTCTATCTCAGAAAAACCTAGATTACTTTATTGGACATTATCTAAGATTATCAGTGACGTTAAGAGAATATCGGAAAAATAAACTAAGAAAAGTGAAGTTACATAGCATGACTATAATTATTTATAATATTAAATTATATTAAATTATTTATATTATTAAATAACAAATATTATTATAGGTAATACTTACTGAGCACCCTCTACATCTCATACAGTACTGAATCTACTTTACATATATTAATTCATTGATTCCTCACAACCACTCTCATTTTACAGATTAGAAAACGAGGTACTAAAATGTTAAATAAATTTGCCCAAGGTCATTGATATTATTTAGTGAATGAATAAATGAATGAACAAAGAGAGGTAGGTTTAACTCACAGACCCCAAAGCAAATAACAGAAAACATTTACTACTTCATACACAATCCCAGTCAAAGAGTTCAACAATTATTACATACGGAGCTAGTCTAGATTATTTCTAAAGTTCCTCCCAGTTGTAAGCTTTAACCTTTCTCCATCAGGAGTCAGAAATGCTCTTATCTATTCCTGTAAACCAAGAGAACTAAATCTCTTCTGTTCCTATAATACAAAATATAGAAAATATTTCTTGGCTCATACACTATGAAAATATCTACTTAAAACATTAAATTAAAATCTCTTACGTGTATGTTGGCTCCCAAATACGCCTAAGTTTATCTGATTTCACATTGCCGTTACACGACAACTGAAGCAATTTCTGTACATAGTAAAAGATGGTTGATCTGAAATTAGTGAGTGGTAATTCAACTTCACGAGTTGTTCCAAGACCTGTTACTTTCAAAGTGAGGGCTAATCGAGGTGACGGAGTACATTCAACTTCTTCCAAGAGCTCTGAATGAGGTGTTCCTAAAAATATGGAAGATATGAAAAACAATTACACTAAAATAAGCAGTCCAGAAAGAGCACTGCACCAAGAGACAGGTTACGTGAAATCTAAACGTTTCTGCCATATATCAGCTACTTAAGCTTCTCCTGGGGACTTCCCTGGTGGCAGAGTGGTTAAGAATCCACCCCCGTGCAGGGGACACGGGTTCGAGCCCTGGTCTCTGGTCAGGGAAGATCCCACATGCTGCGGAGCAACTAAGCCCATGCGCCACAACTGCTGAGCCTGAGCTCTAGAGCCTGAAAGCCACAACTACTGAAGCCTACGTGCCTAGAGCCCGTGCTCCGCAACAAGAGAAGCCACCGCAACTAGAAGCCCACACATGCACCCCGGCTCGCCGCAACTAGAGAAAGCCCCTGCGCAGCAACGAAGACTCAATGCAGCCCAAAATAAATAAATAAATATATTTATTTATATATTAAAAAAAACCCCTATAGCTAGTGTCAATCTTATAAAAAAAAAAAAAAGATTCTCCTGGCCTCAATATTTTTGTTTTTTTAAAATGAGAAGAATACAGTTAGGTTAAAGACAGTGTACTAGAGAAGAATTTATACATATGATAAGAATCTCTAGTTTTTATTAGGGTACACATGAGAATTGTATATTTCAGAACATTTTATTTTTATGAATGAGAAAACTAAAATTATTAATACTACTACATACAGAGAAAACCACATACTCAGTTAAAGACGTATCAACCTTTCGCTTGCATTGAATGAGTCTGTTATGACGTAAACACACACATACACACACAAATACAATTAGTTTCATAGGTATTTAGTGATGTACTCTCTTTTTTTTAATCTCAGAAATATTTTCCTCATATCATGATATAGTTTTATAAAGTATTGTTTTATACACTGCATGACATCCCATTGTACTTTAACTGAACCATATCCGTTATATAATGAAGGTCATTTCCAATTTTTAAAGAATACCTCTGTAGTCATCTGAGTGCAGAGCCAATACTTCTATAGTACCAATATGTAGTAGTAAAAATATGAAATATATTGCTAAAGAACTCTATCGAAAATCTGTACCTATTTATACTCCCTAGAATAGGTTTTCTTTTTTTTTTTTTTTGCAGTACGCGGGCCTCTCACCGTTGTGGCCTCTCCTGTTGCGAAGCACAGGCTCCGGACACGCAGGCTCAGCGGCCATGGCTCACTGGCCCAGCCGCTCTGCGGCATGTGGGATCTTACTGGACCGGGGCACGAACCCGCGTCCCCTGCATCGGTAGGCGGACTCTCAACCACTGCGCCACCAGGGAAGCCCTAGGTTTTCCTTTTTGAAGGGACCTTGGAACATCTTGATTCATACTCATTCTCACCATCATACTACATCACATACTTCACATTATACTATAAACTGTACTTATGTTCATATTTAACATAGGTATCTTCTTATCAAGTAATAAGTACATTCCACAGTAACATTTAAGTCTTCTTGAAGGATAATATACTGATTACAATAGCTGACATTTATTGAGACACACATCAGGTACCATGCTAGACACTTTACATATCTCACCTCATTTAAACCTTGTAACTACCTTATCAAACAAGGACTTCATTTTCCCCATATAAGAGATGAGGAAATCCAGGCTTACACAGATTAGGGGATTTGCCCAGTGTATTAGTTTCCTACTGCTGCTCTAACAAATTACCACAACTGAGTGGTTTAAAACAACACAAATATATTATCTTATAATTCTAGAGGCCAGAAATCTAAAATGGGTTGGGCAAGGCTTTGTTCCTTTTGGAGGCTCTAGGGAAGGATCCATTTCCTTGCCTTTTCTAGCATCCAGAGTCTTCCCATGTTCCTTGACTCACGGCCCCTCATCACTGTGATTGCTGCTTTCTGTTGTCAAATCTCCTCTGACTCTGACCCTCCTGTTTCTCTCTTATGAGGGCACTGGTGATTACATTGGGCTCACCCAGAAAAACAGGATAATTTCTCCATCTCAAGATTCTTAATCACATCTACAAAGTCTCTTTTCTCACGTTAAGGTGACATATTCACAGATTCTAGAGGTTAGGATGTACATATCTTTGGGAGGGGGCCATTAGTGTGCCTACCACACCCAAAATAGAGTTGTAAGAGATGGAGCTGGCACTCAGGCTGACTGACTCTGGAGGCCATAACTAAAACCACTATATAGCTTTTCAAAGTAAAAGCTGCATGGGAGTAATGCTTAGCAATTTTGATCCAGTAGAAAACAGAATACAAATTATCTACCTTTAAATGAGTCCTTGCTTTAAAGTTTATACAAATGTAAAACACAGTGTGTTTTTAAAATACTATAAGTTTATAGCCAGGACATGGAAGCAACCTAAATGTCTATGGACAGATGAATGGATAAAGATGTGGTGTGTATATATACACAATGGAATACTTCTCAGCCATAAAAAAGAATGAAATAATGCCATTTGCAGCAACATGGACAGACCTAGAGATTATCATACTAAGTGAAGTAAGTCTGACAGAGAAAGACAAATACTGTATATCAGTTATAATGTGGAATCTAAAATGTGATACAAATGAACTTATTTATGAAATAGACACAGACTCACAAATACAGAAAACAAACTTATGGTTACCAAAGAGGAAAGGTGGTGGGGGAGGGATAAATTAGGAGTTTGGGATTAACAGATACAAACTACTACATGTAAAATAAAAACAACAAGGTCCTACTGTATGGCACAGGGAACTATATTCAATATCCTGTAATAAACCATAATGGAAAGAATATGGAAAAGAATACGTATATGTATAACTGGATCACAGTGCTGTAAACCAGAAACTAACACAACATTGTAAATCAACTATACTTCAATGAAAAATAAAATAAAATACTGTAATTTGCTCCTTTTAAAAAAGTCTGTATTTTTTTTTAAGGATGCATGGCTGATATATAGTTTCTCCTGAAACCTTTTACTTATAACCTGCATATACAAGTAGTACCTTACTTTTTAAAACTATAAAGTACTGGGCTTCCCTGGTGGCGCAGTGGTTGAGAGTCCGCCTGCCGATGCAGGGGACGCGGGTTCGTGCCACGGAGCGGCTGGGCCCGTGAGCCATGGCCGCTGGGCCTGCGCGTCCAGAGCCTGTGCTCTGCAGTGGGAAAGGCCACGGCGGTGAGAGGCCCACGTACCGCAAAAACAAAAACAAAAAACAAACAAAAAAAACTATACAGTACTACTTTATTTGGTACCTATTAAAATTAATCACAAAAACTAAAATATAGTATACCTGGGGGTGGAATTTCTAGATCAGTTGTCTGCTGGACATTAGTACGACCAGGTCTAGGATCAAAAGCAGGAACCAAAGCTGAAAACTGCCGCTTTAGTACATAATCATCATCCCATGTTCTCCGGCGTCCCCCTTTAGTTTCATACTCTTCTTCTTCCTATTAAAATAAAATTCCACGTACAAACATTAAAAGGTAAAACCCTTCATTATTGCTAAAGTGATATGCTATCTATAAAATAAGGTATATGTCAAACACTTCTCTCTATAGGTATTACATGTTCTTATTCAACCATATTTCTTAAGCACAATATAAGCCAAACATGTAGATAACATAAATTTCTTACTGATTTAAGTTTATGAAAAGTAAGTCACTGTATGGTTAAAATTTCAAGAGTCACACATCTGGTAATAAAGCTAAATGAAAAGTCAAAAAAAGATAAGTAGCTTTAGTGATGGTTACACAAATTTATACATGTGATAAAATGACAAAGAACCATACACACACATTGGACCAATGCCAGCTTCCTGGTTTTGATACTGTACTCTAATTACGTAAGATGTAACCACTGGAAGAAATTGGACAAAGGGCACACAGGACCCTTCGATCTTTGCAACGTCCTGTGAATGTATAATTATTTACAAATAGGCTGTTTTTTTAAAAAAAAGTGTAAACTGTATTACATACTGAATTACATACAAAACAGATACAGTGCTTGGAAGTTGCTTTAAATTACTATGGGGCAAATAGTTCAAACAAGTTCGACAAAGTGTTGATCTGTCAAATGATGGGTTCTTGGGGATTCAATGCACTATTCTTTCTACTTCTAGCATGTTTGAAAAATTCCATAATAAAAGTTTTTTTAAGGAACATTTTCTCCTCTCCTTCACTTTTTGTATCAACAAAAAAGAGATCAATGAATTGTAAATGTCTGATGTAATAATTTTTAAATAATAATTATCTATATACTTAAATGTACACATATAGACCCCCCATATTTTGAACACTTAATTGAAATTAACCTTTATAACAAATCAAACTGACATTTGACAGCTCTGGAACCAGAATGTCTGGGTTTTTATCCTGGATCCAAAACTTCTATGTGTGATCTTTAGTAATCATGAGGCAGGAGATACATGGGCTCCAGGCTAGGCATTGAAAACTGGTCTCCTGTTTACATTTCTTGGGACGAGAAAAAGACGGGCTTCAGGCTGGACACTTACAACTAGCCTCCTGTTTGCAATTCCTGAGACAGGAGATAGGTGGGCTTCAAGGTTAGATATTTAAAACCAGCCTCCTGTTTGTAATTCAAAACAGAAATAACAATAGAAACAGGGTAAATATCCAGGCTTTGTCTCCTGAGGACACTCTAAGATAACAGTCACAGCAGGGACAAGAGAGGGGCTAATCCCTGTTTGAGTAAAGATCAAGAGGTCACATATTTCCCATCCTTGGGGCGAGGGAGACACTGCACATGCGCAGAAAGGCTCCTTGGGGGTCAAAAAGGAGGAGGCACCACCCCATAATATGTGATGCCAAGGCCCCCCATAGGCCTCTGGGCTGGAATCCATCTTGGAAAAAAGTAGCGCACACATGTTGGAGAGGGCCCTAGGGCAGGGCAGGTGTGGAAACAGAAACCAGGTAATTGGCTAAGGATAAACAAAGGCCCGGAAGAACTGCCCTATATAAATGACTTAACCGCCTCTTTACTACTTTAAAGAGGGAGGACTTTAGGGGGGACGCCCACACCCTTTCTCTCCAGGTGTGAATCTCTGCCTTGCTTCTGTCTTAATTAAACAAACTGTTTCTCTGTGTTCTCTCCCACTTGTCTGCTGTGTCTCTAATAATAAACTTTGTACCTGTTTTTACAGTTTTTGCCTCCTTAAGAAATGCATTTTTCAGCGGGGGCAAGAGCCAGGGAAAATTTGCTTCTAGCTTCTAGTCCCTGCTGGTCTGGTGGCTAGGATTCCTGGTTTTCATCCAGGCTACCCAGGTTCAATTCCTGGGCAGGGAACTAACACCTTGCTTCAAGCCACCGCTCACTGCTGCCTCTCCAAGGTCAATCACTTCACCTGAAAATTGGGTTTTCAGGTGAAAACCCAAAGGGTTGTTGAAAGGACCGAATTAGTTAATATACATAAACAGTGCCTAGCACCTAATTAATGATAAATGTTAGTTAATAGACTAATACTTCTATTACTCTACTATGAAAACTTAGAAAATAGCTACTAACCATTTTAGTATATGTTTACTGCCACCCAAAGGCCAACATGAGCAGGTTTCAAGTAAGAAATTCCTGTATGCATTATGGTAGAGCAATCATGGACTCTATCTGGAATGTGGAACCCAAGCAGTTGGGCAAGTTTCTTTTTGTTAACTCTATTTAGTAGCTCCTGCCCTCACCCTGCCCCTGCTGTACATTTTTCTAGGCATTTTAGTTTGTGCTTTACTGTGAAAAGGGAAAAAAATACACTGTAGAGAAGGTAAACGTGAAGATATTACCTGCTCCCCAATAGGTCGGCTCCCTGCTCCAGATGGGACCTGTGGTAGCTGTGAGGTGACAGCATGGTGTGTTACATCAGAGCGGGAGCCAGCTCGACGCTGCAGGGATGGACGTCTCAGAATCTGATACAGAAAATGTAAAGAGACATGTCTAATTATCTGACCCATATATATCTCTATTCAGCCTTGACCTGAACTATAAACCTATATTACCAAAACTGTCATTAGAAAACTTCATATTCATTAGCCATGTACATAAAAGTTACAAAGTGAATGCTTTAAATTCATCATGCATCATATACTAACCTTCACAAGAAACGTGCTAATATTCTATATGTTTTCTAAGCAAGATATACTAAAAGCATTTTTTGGAGTTCTCCACCCCATTGTAACTCAACTTATGAAAAAACATGTTTTAATCTAGTAACGTTTTATAAAGGGAAATAAAGTTAAAATAAAAGGCATTTTCAGGCAATAGTTCAATTTGAAGACAATCACAGTTATCAAACACTAAGATTTCTGGATCATACTGCCTAAGCTTGGGTCCTACTTTTCTACTTAACTCTAAATAATAAGGGCAAATTATGTTTTCTGTGTCTCTGTCTCATAGGTTCTGTGTAAGGACTGATGAGATAACATGCAGATACTGCTTACAAAACAGTAGGTACCAAAAATTTCTAAGTATAACTATTGTGGAAGAACCATGAAAATTGTATTCTTTAGGATTAGTGCAGTTCTTCACACTTTAAAACCTGTGAAAACATCAGATGTGACGTAGTGTTTTTCAACTATGACCAATTTATTTTCTTTCAAAAAATGTCATAAATGCTCAGATTAAAAGTGCTTTTCTTAATTAACCACATTTTTCATACTGGTGCCATATCGCTTGCTTCAAAGTTTAACCAGGACTTTGCTTTTCCTCTCCTCATTTCAGTTATTAACATCCTGTCTTAGTTGAGAGAATGGGGGACTCTCTCTACCATAACCTCCTCGTATTCTTGGTCCTCCTGATTGTCGTCTTCATTTTCATCATCTTCCTCATCTGGCTCCGGCAAGTCCTCATCATCATCTAGCTCAGCTAGCAGAGTACTGGCACGGCAGCTATCAAGGAAATCTAGAAAACAAAGCCAACGATCTTCCTCTTAACAGAATTAACAAAGCATAACAAAGTAACTTTGCATATTGATTTTTCTTTTTTTTTTTTTTTGCGGTATGCAGGCCTCTCACTGTTGTGGCCTCTCCCATTGAGGAGCACAGGTTCTGGATGTGCAGGCTCAGCGGCCATGGCTCACGGGCCCAGCCGCTCTGTGGCATGTGGGATCTTCCCGGACCGGGGCACGAACCCGTGTCCCCTGCATCGGCAGGCGGACTCTCAACCACTGCGCCACCAGGGAAGCCCCGCGTATTGATTTTATAATACAAAGGTAAAATTCCAAAGGGACAAGTATAAAGGCCACATCTAGTACTGACACTCTTCTACCACCACACGTAAAGGATGAGTAACAATGGTAAATAGTCACAAGCATGGCAGAAAACAACATGGGATAAAGGATGGTGATAAACTAAGTCTGTATCTACAAAATCATTTTTAAAAAGGTCAACAATATGGGGTATGTTAAAAAATAAAAACAATCCTATCATTATTCTCTGCACAAGTCACAGGAAACATAAAACGGTGGAAAGTGAACACTGGAATCATTCGCTCTGTCAACAATTATCTGTTGAGTACCTATTATGTGCCACGAATTCCGTTAGCCACCAGGTATATGCAGTTGTAAACAAACTAAACAGGGTCTGAGCCCCCATGGAGTTTACAGGGCAGAGAGGCATTTAAAGGTAAACAAATGAATACATAAATATAAACTGTGAAAGATCTTACAAGGGAAAAGAACAGAATTAAGTCGATCAGAGAGACCTGAGTTTATCTATGTGACTGGGGAGATACTTAATGATAATGACTACTTAAAGATAATGTCTATTTACTATGGAATAATGTTAGGTACCATTTTTCATATTATGCAAATTATCTAGCACAGAAAAAAGTTCAATAAACTTGAATCCCTTTTGTCTCCCTCCTTCTTAGGATCTCTTCCCTTCACCCTTCGGTAAAGAGAAGGTCAAATTTACATTGCCCCACATCAATGAAGATGCTGAGAAACTGTTCCCCACAGGAACTGAAAACAAAAAGAGGAATAATGGGTCTAAAACAAGGTAAGTTTTTACTGGATCTGGAATTTAAAAAACTTCTATGGATAAGAAGACAGTATGGTAGTATATACTCTATATTCCAAAAGAACATCCAGAAAACAATTTATAATTATTTAGTAGAAACTTGCATTTGTAAATTTCTGAACCAAATCTAATTTTTTAAGTCTAATAATTATATAGGACTAAAAATTCAATGCCTTTTACTGTCACTTGCCATTGCTTGTAAGACATATTCTGATTTCAGAATATTCACAGCTAAATGCTAAATTGGCAACATTTTTTCCTTAGTGACATAAGATAATCATAATTAATGGCATCTTAAATTTGACAAAATATATTACCCCTAACATACGTAAAGTGCCATCCTGCAATTTAGGTAGTGGTTCTCACGAACATGATGTGGTAGTATACAAAATAAATCAATTCTACTTTTTGGTTTATTTTTAAAGGAAAAAAAATATGTATGTATATAAAAATTCCACCTCCTATATGTTACACTTCACTGAAGTCAGAGGTTTAACTCATCTTCCCTTTTTTTATCAGAGTATAAGAATATTACATATACATATATTTTCAAAAAACTCCTTATTTTATACATTTGACCATATTACAGAATCAAATCATGTCCCTCAAAGTTTGCATATATAGAAATTATTTTATAAGGCAGATGTTACTCTGATCCTTCATATAGCAGCACTCAAAGAGTCCTCCAGTTTTAGAAATGTAGAAAAGGAAATTTTAACCACCAAAGAATAATTTTTAAAAGGCAACCAGCAGCCCTAACTCTTCAATATTCTTTCCCACTAGCATACCCACAACTTTCTTAACCTTCACATGATTTAGAACTAAAGCTTAAAGTTAACATATTAACAGGGAGAAGCAGAAGGCCTCCATGAGAAAAACAAAAGTAGAAAAGTTTATTCAGTGAATTTACAATACTTTGGTGTAACAATCATCATCATTTTACCATATACATATTTAATAGCTAAAGTAGAAACAGAGAGATGTAATACTTTTCCTAAAACCATAGAACATCAGATGCAATTCCTGGCTTGGAATAGGAGAGGCCAGTCTCAGAAAAGAAGAGGAAAACATATTAAAATGATGTATACATAAAATAGTACTTAAAATATATCTTCATATAAATTGTCTTTTATTTTAAACTAACAAAAGTAATTTTGAAAAAAGAACAGGTGATCAAGGATGTATGATAAAAGGTATTCTAAAACAATAGGAATTTACCCTAAGGAAATGCACAAAAATACAATTCAAGGGTGCTCATTCATAACAGTGTTGATGGTAATGAAAAGCTGTAGCTTAAATATCCAAAATGAGGGATTTATTAAATAACGATCATACAAACAGAGGAATATTTGGCAGCCATTTCATATGCTGTAGAAACTCATCGAACAATATGAAAATATTTCACAATGTACTGAGTGAAAAGAGCTTTCTGCAAAGGACAGAATTCCTTTTTGTTTAAAAAAACAAAAAGAACATATATATCAAATGATATGTATTAAATGACAACAGTGGTTGCCTCTGGAAGGTATGAACTAGATGATTTTATCTGCTTCTATATTTCCTTTCTATAAAAAGTTTTACTTTTCTAATAAGATAAAATAAGATGATCAAAAACATATATTTTAATTGAATCAAATGGTTTTATCACTGACTACATACCATGGAAGCTATAATAATGTATAAAACCCCTAAGCAAAAATTAATTCATCTGAAAAAAATTCAAATGTTACCTAAATAAAGAATAATTTCCAAAAGACTTTGGTAATAGTTGTGATATTGTGATTTACAATAAAATAAATTTGGTCTTCACCTATGTTCTAGGCACTGAGTTCCTAAAACTCTTGGAATTTCCTAAGAGATAAGAGCAATAGAGGTGTCTTTTGTTATTCATAACCAGAGTTGGTTTGATGAGACTTTTAAAAAGCCCTAAGGTGATCTAAGGATGGAACTGGTTGTTAGTGGAACCAACCACAAGTAGAGGGTTGGAACTTTCATCCCACCCCTTAGACCTCTGAGGAGAGGAGCTGGAGGTTGAGTCACCAATGGCCAATAATTTAATTAATGGTGCCTAAATCATGAAGCCTCAAAAAAAACCCCAAAAGACTGGGGTTCAGAAAGCTTCCAGGTTGGTGGACATGAACACACTGACAGACCAGGAGGGTCCCTAAACTCCATGGGGACAGAAGTTCCTGTGCTTGGGACCCTTCCAGAATTCACCCTATGCATCTCTTCCACCTGGCTGTTCTGAGTTATATATCTCTCTTTTTTTTTTTTTTTGGCCGAACCATGCAGCTTGTGGGATCTTCGTTCCCCAACCAGGGATCGAACCCCGGGCCTCAGCAGTGGAAGCACGGAGTCCTAACCACTGGACCGCCAGGGAATTCCCTATATATCCTTTTTATAATAAACCAGTAACCCAGTAAATAAAATGTTTTCCTGAGTCCTGTGAGCCACTCTAGCAAATTAATCCAACCCAAGGATGGAATCATGGAAACTTCCAATTTATAGCCAGTCAGTCAGAAGCACAGATGACAATCTGGACTTGTGATTTAGTGTTGTGGAACTAAGACTTTAACCTGCGGGATCTGACACTATCTCCAGGTAGGTAGGTAGTGTCAGAATTGAGTTAAATTTTAAGACATTGAGCTGATGTGGGAAAAGTTCACACACATCTGGTGCTAACGACATGCCAGAAGTGAAGCATTCTATGAGTATTAAAAGTACAGGAGACACACAGGAGTGTTTTTCCTCTTACATTACAACGTACAGGAACTATCAATTTACAAAGCTTATTAATCTATCACACTCCTTCTTCTCTGATAAAGGTATCAAATATCTGTTATTATGGTTCTTCTAATAAAACTTCACTAGTGACAAACGGCAAAATAAGGATGACACACAAAAAGTTCCTAGACGTCTGTTTACAATCAGATAATTTCTTAACAGTCCTGCATATCACTGTGAGTTTTTTCATCATATATGAAGCTGCCACATTTGTAAGAAGAGAGAATTATCCTTTTCTAATCAAAGGTTAAAAATAACCAAGGAGAAAAATGTAATAAAAGCGTCACTATACAAATATCTAAATATTGTAAACTATAACTTACCATATAAGGAATATTCTGCTTCCTGACCTGTGTCACTCTCACTGGAGGTGGATGTGAGGCTGGTGGTCAAGGTATTACTTAATGACTGACCAACTGATAAAGCTGTTGTTGCTGTAGCTACATTGCTGCTGCTAGTCACACTGGATGTTGACATAGTCACTGTTGATGTAGTACCAGGTGTGGTCAAATTAGGGAAACTCTGAGCACCCATAAGAGGAGAAGCTAAAGATAAAAATGAAGCAAATTAGTACAAAAAGGGAGGATTATATAAACCTTAGAAAAACTACGTTGTATATTTAGGAAAAAGAATGAGGTCATGAAACACCAATTATTAAAAGGCTGAAAAGCAACAACTTTGGGAACCCAACTGAAATCCAACTAAAAATTCTTATTTTTATAGCATTATTATTTTTCAAGATGTTAAGCCTAGCTTTTTAAATAAGTGAAACAGGCAATGAAATAACTCCCAATGTTATTTTCCAAGGGAATTACTTTGACCCACTGGTAGCTTTAATTAGAATTAAAAACTTTCAGAAGCTAATATCAATTCAGGACCTAAGTAAAAGCTATGCCAATATTACGCTCTGATTTCAATTGACTTTGATGATATTTAATAGTCATCTATTTCCTCTTGCAATCGTACTTAACAATTTATCACAGAAGAGTGAAAAACAGAAGTGTGTTATTATTTAGAATAAGAGGTTCTTTATCACACCTGATCAGAATTCTTAAAATATCACAGTTCTATAGAACTTAACCTCATATTCCTGAAGTGCTAAATTTGACACAGTTGTATCTAACATGGTTAATGATCTAGTTAAAGACTGAAGCCAGAATCCACTTGAACAGATCCTACTTTGCATCCCTCCGAGTGGAAAAAGCATTGGGTTCCATAAGGAAAAGCTCACTTACTTGCTGTGCTCATCACATTCCTCCCCAAAGTATTAGTGTTGTTATCACTGCTGCTTCGGCTTAGATTCATGTTGTTCGTGGCATTAGTCCGTGCTATGTTTGCCACTCTCCTTACAAAACTCTCCAAGCTAGATGTTTCTCTTGAGGACAGGTTAGGAACACTTGCACTAGAGCTCATAGGGGCCCCAGCAGCTAACAGAGAACTCACTGATAGTCTGTTACTTGCTGAAGAGCTAAGGGGCCGTTGTGAAGCTGCTTCTTTATTAGTTAACTCAGATACTGAACTAACATCAGGAGAACTAACACTAACAATTCCCATGGATATTGCACCAGACTCCCCAGGAGCACGAACAGAACTATCAGGGCCTAACTTTCTTTCAGCATTTTCACTTCCCATTTCCGTTGTTAAGGTGCTGGTACTTGCACTGGAAGATGACCCTACTTCTGTTTGAGGGACGTTTTCAGCAGATGAAAGAACAACAATTGGTTCATGGACATCAGCTCCTGAAACTATACTGTGTTCCATTACAATTTCTGATCTCCGTTCCGTTTTGGTCGAACCCAAGCTGATGTCGCTGCTACTGGCCACGCTACACACAGAACTGCTGCTTCCTTTTCTACTTGAGGAGCCTGCAGCAGCAGATGTCTTGTCTGGACAGTTGTTTTTCACCAAGCTGCTCCATGATTGCGTTGTGCCTGAAACAGTGGATGAAACAGGTTTGGGTGATGCCACTGTATCAGGGTCGTACCCTGGTGCAAGCTTGAGGTCAAATTTTCCTTCTGCGCCCATACGGTAAGAGTTTGAGCCACCAGCATCCCAGGTGACATCAATCCAGCCTGGAAAGGGACAGGAGTTTGTGAGACCCAGCAGAAAGCAGATAGGAGCGTGTCAGACAGTAGCTCCACAATATGGGATCAGCTTTTCATCAGTGCTGCACTTCTCTGAATTTCTAGTCATCTAAGGTCTGCTAACTAAAATTAAATCCTTCCTTCTATTTCTCTTATTTCTGAACTGTTTGTTCTGGTGATGCTTAATGTAAGGGTCATGTTTACATCTATTGGGGTATCTTTTAAGGGAAAGAACTGTTAAAAATTGTAAAAAGACTGATAAAAATGGTAAAATGTTACAACTTCAGCAAGTATAGATGAAATCTAAGTAAAAGCTTTTTCAGTTGCTAAATATGATTATGTGGTCAAATGTTATTTATAGAAAATAGTGCTAGCTTAACCATTAATTTCTAAGTTTGGGCTAAATCCTATAACTGACAGACAAAATATTCATATATCACTGTAGAAATTCTAGGTCACTATAGTTCAAATAACACTAAGTTAGCATTTCGGTTGTGTTCTCAAAGTTCAGTGGTTATTTGGTTCTCTTATGATTAAGTTTAATAAATTTGAATAAGCGCAGAAAATTCTAAAACCAAAATTTTAAAAGTATGCTAGGCTCTTTTATTAGATAGAACCTATATGATAAAGCTAATAACGTGAAAAGAACTAACGAGAATAACAATATTAAATCTATGTTTACTTATGCTTGGAAAATGATACTTATTCTTTTTTAAAAATGGTAATTAACTTCCAAAAGCAAAACAAACTGCCTATTAGAAAGAAAATTAATAGAAATTTTACAATCTTATTTTAGTGCTATAAGCTAACTACTTCAGAGGAAAAAACACATAAAAATATTTATTTTTGTGAAGTGCTAAGTCTTTATAAAGTTTAAATAAAAGTACTTTACCCATACACACACATACTCCCGTGCATGCACACACGCACGCACACACATGCCCAGTTCATATAAGTTTACGATGAGGCTCAGAGGGGTTTAAGTAATACTGAATTACCTGTGGGCATTATCTGCATACAAGTTGTTTGAGAGGAAACTGACTGCCCCAAATCTACATAATCTAGTTTAGATGACATTTCAATTGCCTCAATTTATTCTGTATGCTGAAATAACCTCTGAAGAACCAACATTTAACTATCTCTTCTGCAACATGGAAAAGCGTGAGAAAAGGAAAAGTTCAAAAACATATCCCAATCCCAAATAAAAATTACATTTGTATTGTATTAACTGGTCCCCAAATATACTGATAACTTATTTCATAGTACTTATCAAAATCTGTAACTGTAAATTTATCTGTTTTACCCAGAAAGCAGGGGGTCATACTTTTTTGTTGACCATTGTGTATCTGAAGTCTAACGAAGTACCTTTACATAGTAGGCACTCTCATATTTGTGGAATAAATTTAAAAAATGGGTATTCCTACCAACACAAAGGTTCTTTAGAAAGGAAAAAGATTTAATTGATATAGCATAGAAAAATAACTCAAAACTGTAAACCATTCATATTATGCTTGAGAATGTGTTTAAACTGATCACTCTGAAAGGGTACATTACACACTATCCATAAGTGTAAAGATACAAAACTCTGAACTCTTATACTCTAAAGATAGAATTAGTAATAACTAGCCATTATTAGAAATGGTTAGCTTAAGTATTTGAAAGCTAAGAACCCTCTATGGCATAAGGGTTTTAAGGTATGACTTCATTACATTTGTCAAATCAGTAAAATAAGCCTTTCTTACATGCTAAATTCTGAAATTAAGATTCCAGTTGCTTCACTTGACTCCCGCCCAAGAAAAATACGCTGTATTCACATATCTCTAACTAGCTCACACACTTAAAAGTCAAATAATTTAGGGGGAATAGACTGTTAACTAAGTATCATTAAGATGCCTAAAAACAAGAATATTGGAAATTTCTGAGTTGAATGGGACTATTATTATTTAGCTATTATTTTTTTTAATGAATTTTGGCAGCTACGTACATGCTCACTCACTATAAACCTGCTATCATGACAGTGATCTGCAATTAGGGTATGACTATACAGAAATGCATTTAGTAATGTAATTTAAGGAACAGAATCTTAAGCATAATAAAACCAAAAATAGTTTAAGTAAATAAATGCCTTTATCACATAGTTAAGATATCAAATGTTAGTCATTCTCCTAAGCATTGTCACTTTTATTATGTCTCTTTCAATATTTGGTGTAAGTTGAGAATATAAACATTTTACTCTTCTTTTTTTTTTAATGCTAGGCAAAATTCATAAGAACCCACTACTGGTTAGGCAAATTATCCACTAATAAGTGAGTCTTTTAAGTTATAAAAAAAAAAACTAGCCACTATAGTTGCTTCTGAGAGTTAAAAGCAATTTAAGTGGGTATGGACTTCCTTAAAATCTACAGATCAAAAGTTAAAAATGAACTTGATTTTAAACAATAACCCTTACCCCAAGGAAAAACTGGTAGACTGTGAAACACTGTGAAATATCTTATAGTTAACTAATAAATGAAAAGTCTACAATTTTTGTTCTATGCTTTACTGAAAAATATTTAACTATAAATGTTAATGCTTTTTCTTCTATGCGACTCATAATTGAACAAAAAATTCTGCCCTGATTCTTGTCAAGCCAACAAGATAAAGAAAAGCATAAGAAATTAAGATAAAAATCAATGGAAACTTATGAATAATAAACTACAAAAACAGCAGAAAATGTGTCTTTAGGGTATTCACCTTATACTAGCTTATTAATTACTTCAAAATATTAGCAATAAGTTTTGAGTCAAAACCTAAGAATTAAAAATTTTTCCTATTTCTAAATAAATGATTTTTCCCATATTTAACATAAAACCAATAAATCAGTTCTTCTACTTAGTCCTGGAACATTTAGTCAATTTACAAATTACCCCAAAGTAACAAAAGAAAAATATTTTGTTATTTAAATACTCGATTTCTACACTACAAATGTTAAGCACCTACTCACCATTATGCAGTTCTCCTGTGACGGTGCCTTCTCCCTGTGGGCTGCCATCCTGATCCCGCCATTTCCAATCAAGGCCTCTGATCACACGAGCCCCTGGAACCATGTACTTCAGTACCTGGGAGCGTACTAGACGTCTCTGTCTTCTAAGGTTAGCTTCTGCTTCCTTAGCTGCTTTTCCTGTAAGGTAGAAATTAGAGAAATATAAACAAAGTCGCTTTTTATAAATATAATTGTTTTAGTAAGTTAGAAAAACCTACTCTCATCTCTTTACCTAGCTGATCTTCACATACTCCATTTACAGTGCCATAAAGTTCAAATCCAGATAGTGAGAGATAATGGGTTTGGCCACTAGCATTCTTCCCCATCTGTTTAATTCTCACATGTCGCCACCCTTGTTTCTCATCCTTCGGTGGATCAAGAGGCCAGGTGGCTGTTGACCTGTGAATGTGTTAGGGAAAATATTATGTAATGTTTTAAACATATGAAAAAGATGTTTAAGGTGGTGAAGATTTTGTTACATAATAGAAAACTAATTGAAAACTAATGAAAAGTAAACTAACTTTCATGTTCAGTCAACAGTTTGTTACACAAGAATCAAGAAATCAAAGGAGAAAAATAGCAGTAAAGAAAATAAATTTAAAATGAAATGTGTAAATGTATATTATTAATTTGACTCATAACACTAAATGACTTATGAATAATAAAATACAAAGAAACAAGACCAGAAATTTTATGAATAACAATGCTTTTATGATGACAAACATTTTTAAATTTTTGCAAAATTTTAAATGATATACTAAAATATTAACTTTAAAGCTTGAAAATATTACCTATTAATCATAATGTTAAGAAGCTCCTTCCATACTACATCACATACAGAAAGGTAATTTAACTCTACACTCTTCTCCTCAAAATGTGCCACAATGTACAATTAAACTTTATTAGAACTAAATTTTTTAGAAATATAATGCTGACTTTTTGTCCTTAAAAAAATATATATGATCAATATATAAAATTTAGGAAAACAGATACATAAAATAAGAAAAATCAATAGTCACTGTTAATTTGTCAAACATTGACATATACTATGTGAATAAATGGAGAATTTAGTAAAAGTTAACTCCATTTTTTTGGTTTTTATCAGTGTGCTATATATACACACATACAGCTATATATCAACTTCTTTTTAAATAAGTAAGCTCAGCTTCTACTAATGTTTAAAGCATTTGATGGTTTTGACAAAGTCAGTATTTCAAAATTTTAATACCTAAATTACAGTATCAAGTGATCTTTTTAGAAAGAAAATCTTGTTTCAGTATCTTACAAAAAAGAGAGCTCTAGGAGGATACAGTTGTAAAAATAAACAAAGCTCTTTACTGAGTTTTCCAATTTACAAAGACTCCTCAACTAACCCTGGTTCATTGAGACTGCAGTCATCAACATGGGTATACAAAGAAGTCCAGTTCTGTCCATCTTTGGATACCTGGAAAACCCAATTTCTCAGTGCAGACCTTCCATAACCACGAGCATGTCGAAGTGTATATGCTGATGGTACCACCCACAGACCCAGATCTATGGCAAACCAGGCATTCTTATCATCATTGCTATGACAATTTAAAGCTGAATTGTCACGACTTAATATGTCTTCTAAGCGGCCATAAGGTAGATTTCTTCCTTCTGATGATGTTACTACTACAAGTCCATAAGCAGCTGGATTAACCCATTCATATGCAGTTCTACACAAAAACAAAGAAAATACTCTTAAGCAGTGTTAACAGTTAACACTATTAAAATAACTGCATTTGCTCAGACTAGCTTTTATCCACATAAAATTATATTAATTAAGAAAAATTCTACATTTAACAATTTAGGTATTTTTTTCTTCATAAAAAGTAATTTGGATGGTCTTAAATTTAACCTAAAAGACAAAATTCCTAAAACTGCAGGATACTCAGAGTGGTTAATTTTATTCTACTACCTAGAATTCTTTTTTCAGGTGAATGTTTTCAACCTATATTAAATAATGACTTACTTGGCATTTGTCCCAATCCAGTAAATGATTCCATTTTCATCAAAATCATGCTGGTGCCGAAATATAAAATTTTGGCCTTCTCTTAATTTTCGAACAAAAACAAATGAAGATCGGTCAAAATCATACCACTGCTTTGCTACCTAACCAAAGAAAATATGGAAGACACCTTAATTATGATATTTTGAAATGCAGTGCACATTTGGTTCCTATCCCTTTAATGTGAATTATTTTATAATCAATATTCATTTAAGAATATTTGAAAAAGAAAAAAAACCCAGAAAATTCCATAATCATAGCACCCCACTATTAATATCAGAGAGTATTTCTTTAGTCTATTATTTCAATAGATAGAATAAAACAAAGTCTTGATCAAACTTTACAAAAACATTTTTCTCCTATCCGTCTGTATATATTATGATAGCTATATAATATTCAAATTAATGGAAGTAATTACCAACTTGATATTCCTTTATTTGATTAGCATTAAGGTTTTGTTCACTATTTGAGTATTAAAAATAGCTATAATAGACATCTTTATGAAGAAACCATTTAGAGTGTATAAAGATTATTTTCTAAAATGGAATTACTAGGTCAAACTCTATTACTGTAACTCTGGAAAAATACTTCCCAAACCACTTTTCTAAAGGCCTAAACCACAGCAAAGAATGCTTATTTCACCATTCCCTTGCCAGAAACTCACCATTTTTAAGAGATACTGTTCTAGAGATTCAACTGTAGCTAAGGGCTCCATCTTCAACATCCTGCCGGTCCTGTCTATCAATGCAGTTTCACCAGGTGCACGTTCCAACCGAAATCTTAATCTTCTTGTAAGTATCTACACAGAAATGATCAAAATGCTTCAGAAAATATTCTGCTTTTTTCTTAGAATTTTGAAAATGAAAAATGTTACATAACACAGCAATTGAGATTTATAAAGTATAACCATAAAGGAAGGATCAATGTCTGTTTTCTGTTAAATGTTTTTTTTTAAAGAGGTCCACTGAATAATATTTTCAAGAAAGAAACAAAGAAATTTACTTAGAATTTCTAAACAACTTCAAACATACATGATTTAAATAAAATTATTCTGAAACACTTAACAGAAATATTACAACCCCTAACTGATAACTTGCAATTTTCCAAGTAAGTTATAAAAAGTAGTTAATTAACTTATGCTTTTAAAGCTAGAATATATTAAATAATCTATGGCTAATAAACTTAAAAAAATACAAGATAGCTTCCAATCCAATATGCTTTAGTAAATAAAACAAGTATGTGCTTCATTTCTGTATAAATCTTAACTAATTCCTACAGACATATAATTAAATATTTACATGTACATTTGGAAAACATTTCAGACTGCAAAATTACCAGGGGGCACATTCCCAGCCTTCCTATCTTTGTATCTTGCACAGTCTCCTAAAATGAGATATGTATAATAAAAGATGTTGGTGCTCCTAGGACTGTAAAAGTATAAGCAGGGGAATTTTCAGTCTTTGAGACCTATTTCTACCTCATTCATCTATCAAGGATAAAACCTTTAAAAGGGTAGACCAAAAAATCCCCTTGTTCCTCTATATTATTCTATCTGAAGTAAAGCACAAAGTAGACCTCTACATCTTGTTTAATATATACATCATGTCAGATATACTAATTATACTGTAACTCTATGAACAAGCTTTCTAGTCTGGGAGTCTAGTTGGCTTTGGTAACACTACTGGGTTCTTGGAGGTATGGTAAGTTTTTTGCCTCGAGCAGGCACTGTTATTGCAAATAGTTTTAGTCACTTATTAAAGGCCATATTTAAAAGAAACTATTTGATACAGTGGAATGCAGGATAGATCAAATAAAGGCAAGATTCAAGGCCAAAGAACATGCTAGAAAATACCAAAGTAACCTACAAAAGATGTGATAAAGATCTGTTTTGGAATATTAGCAGTAAGAATTATTTGTTTTGTCTGTTAATATCTGGATACTAGATGCTAACAAAAGAATAATTTAATGAATTAATAAGAATGTCAACCAAGTGACATTCAGGAAGAAAACAGGTTTTTTATAAAACCATGTGATAATGACAGATTTCAAAAATCAATAGAAATAGCTAAGGAAGGCCATCTGGTTCTAAACAATGACATACAGAAAGCAAGAAAAAAAACCTGTGCCTAAAATATTTTCACATTTTCCCATATGTTGAGATACACTCAGAGACGAAGGGACTTAACTCATAATTCTAGAACAGAAGGACTCTCTTTACTGCTTTCTCACTGATAAGGTGTCTTTCGCCAAATATGACCTACCAAATATGACTTAAAATCTAAAATAAACATTAAAATACCAATACTTTCAAGAGTCATTAAAAAGAACAATCAAATGTCATTAAAGGTTAAAGTCTTTAATGATTAAGCACAATCGTTCTTTAAGAAAATATAAAAGTTTTTTGGTTTTGTTTTTTTAAAGAAAACTATCTAAGCCTGCTCCTAAATGCATTCAGCAATAACAGCAGCTGCATTTTCCATGGTTACCTGGAGGTTATAAGTGGATCCTGGGGTATCATACAAATGGAGAGGTAGACGTTCAATAGATTCTAGTACAGCTATTAACTTTCGGATTAATGCAACAGCTGGTCGACTAGGAAAAAAAATAATCATTAAGAGCTTTTATATAAGTTCATGCTAAAGTTCATAAAGAAACTGTAATAACCAACCTCATATAGGCCCCCTACTTTCTTTATTAATGCAAAGAGAAGTTTAATTTTGTATTAGACTACATGAGTAAGCAAAAATAATCTTATAACTCAATTTCTTCACTTAATAAAATATTTCATTTTTCTTATGAAATGTTCATCAACTGCATTCAAAGTAATGTATAATTTGGGCTTCTCTGGTGGTGCAGTTGTTGGGAGTCCGCCTGCCGATGCAGGGGACGCGGGTTCGTGCCCCGGTCCGGGAAGATCCCACATGCCGCAGAGCGGCTGGGCCCGTGAGCCATGGCCGCTGGGCCTGCGCGTCCAGAGCCTGTGCTCCGCAACGGGAGAGGCCACAGCACAGCAGTGAGAGGCCCGCGTACCGCAAAAAAAAGAAAAAAAAAAAAAAAAGTAATATATAATTTAACATGTAATTTATGTTTTAAACAATTTTATTATATAATATCTGATACATATAAAAGAATATATAAAGCAGCAAAGTTTTGAAAATGACGGTATTGTTGGCAAGGCAACACTGGTATAATATTTCTGGAAAACAACATGACAATTTATACCAAAAACCTTTAAAACATCATCAATAACTCAGTAATACAATTTAAAGGAATTTATGTAAAAAGATGTTTCCACCAAGACACTTACATTTTAGTATTAGTAATAATTTGCAAACAGCCAATATGTTTAATAGACTATTTCAATAAATTATTATATATCCATATAATGTAATATGCACTCATTTAAAATGGTATTTAAAATTAATGGAATTAATTGAATTTCGCTTATTATTTTAAAAATTCAATCACATTCAAAAGTAATAAAATAGTAAAATGCACCTTCATCAACTCATGACCCAGCTTCAACAATTACCTACTAATAGCCAGTTGATTTCTATCTATATCCCCACCCATTTCTCTCCTTCCTGTATATTTCAAAGAAAATGCCAGGGGACTTCCCTAGTGGCGCAGTGGTTAAGAATGTGCCTGCCAACGCAGGGTTCAAGTCCTGGTCTGGGAAGATACCATGTGCCACGGAGCAACTAAGCCTGTGATCCACATCTACTGAGCCCATGCTCTAGAGCCCATGAGCCACAACTACTGAAGCCCATGTACCTAGAGCCCACGCTCCACAACAAGAGAAACCACTGCAACGAGAAGCCCGTGCACCACAACGAAGAGTAGCCCCCGCTCACTGCAACTACAGAAAGCCCACAGGCAGCAACAAAGACCCAGCGCAGCCAAAAATAAAAATAAATAAATTTATTAAAAATTAAAAAAAAAAAAAGAAAATGCCAAATAACATATCATTTCACCCAGAAATACTGTGGGTATGTACCCTTACAAAAGGATTCTTAAAAAATAAAATAATATCATTGCTACACCTAAAATGTAATGAACAATTACTACTTAATATCAACAAATATTTAATCAGTGTTCAAATTTCCACTTGTATCTTAAAGATTATCTAATTTAAAATAAGAGGTCAGTTGCATTCACAGCAGACATGTAATCTTCCTTTTATTCCATTAGATTAAAAAATACTTTAAAAATCTTTCCTTTTTAATTTATTTATAATATAAGCTACTTTTGTACTGAATAAAAAAGTTCCTACTTTGTGTATAAACACTATACTAGGCTCTATTTTAAAGGAAAGCTATCAACTTGCAAACACTGCAAACATCAAATTAAAAGAAATTTGGGGATTTACCTTTCATCATCTTCATTTTCACTAAAGGCTGTTTTAAAAACATTTATTCTTTCTACCAGTTGACTACAATCTTGCTTCATATCTAAATCCATGCTCTAAAAAAAAAAAAAGGAAAAAAAAACTTTTAGGGCTGTTACTGAAATTTATCAAAACACATTCTGCAAGATGAATATTTATATATTACAAAATTATCAATACAAGTGAAATCATTATTTTCTTTCAATTAAAATTCTTTTCATTATAGGACTAGTAGATCATGGCTAATATCTTCAGTGTTCATAATGAAGTGGCAATTATACTCCTTTTCTCAAAGTGTAGTGGTATGCAAGGTAATTTCAGATTATTTATGAACATTTTGCATTTTAACAGTACTATTTACATTAATTAGTATTAGAAAAAATATGACTGGTATATCAAAACAATGATTTCATAGATACTACTAAGTGATGCTATATCAATATAATTTTAATAAATGAGAATAAATACAAATGGTAAAAATAATGAAGGAAACACGAGACACTGCAGTTAAAGTACGATGATTAAGATCAAGATATTAAAATGGCAAACAGAACTAAAATGGGGAGAAAACCTTCACTTTTCATAATTTATTCTGTTAGAATTTATTAAAATATGAGTGTGTGTGGGGGTGTATATATATACACACCTTTCATTAAAATAAAGGAAAAAATTTTATCACAATAAAGAGATAGTAACGCAGTCTAAATTGAAGAGAAATATAAGGTTATTAGCAAATACTTGTCAAATATTCACATAAACTTCCTAAATTGCCAATGCTCATAAATTAATTTTATGCAAATATTTTAGGTATTTAAAAAGGCCTATAGACTAACTCCATTTTATGTTATGAGGGAATCACAGCAGTGAATAATGTTAAATCTTAGGCTACTACAAGCAAGTGTTTTGTTCAAACAAATCTTGAACAAATTATAATCAGGTAACCAAAAAAATCTAAATAAACTCAATTATTTAATTCAACTGGCTCAAACTAATCATAAAACTTGAAAAGCTGGAAAAATTATAAATGTTAACATTTACTACTCAGTTTTTAATACATCTTGACAAAAACAAAGTAAATCTCGCTCTGTCAAAGTGTAGTTAAAAATATTTTTTTTAACTATATACCTCATTCTGTACTACTTCATAAACTTACATTATTTAAAACAGTAAGAAGTGCTTGCACCAAGCCACTACTGCACATTTCATATGGTGAAATTGTGTTTTCATCCTTCAAAAGTACAATTAGATTTTCTAAAGCTGTCTTCATTAAATCTCTCCAAGTGTTCTCACTCTCAATACACTAAAAGAAACAAAATTTTTTTAAAAGACAATCGAAAAAACAAACAGGTCTTAACATAACTTAATTTATCAGAGCATCAATTACCATGAAAATAAATTAGATACTAAATTAGATTAATAAATTCAAATTATTAATGCAAATTATCTCTACCAGGCCTGGTAAACTCTTTTGTAAAGGGCCAACTGTAAATATTTTAGGCTTCACAGGCCACATCACATATCTTGGTCACACCTATTTAAGTCTGCCATTGTGGCCACTAAAGCAGTCACGGACAATATGTAAATAAATGAGCATGGCTGTGAGCAATAAAACTGCTATGGACACTGACTTTACACATGCATATAATTTTCAGGTATCATGAAATATTATTCTTACTTTTGATTTGTGTTCAACCATTTAGAAATGTAAAAACCCTTCTTACCTCACAAAACCATACAAAATTTAGCCCATGGGTGATAATTTTCTGACCCCCTAATCAAATACCCAGAATATAAAATTTTATCACAATAAAGAGATAGTAACGCAGGAAAAAAGGAAACCAAGATCACTGTGTGTCATAAAATCTAGAGGCTAACATACTTGTCTATTTGTATGAAGTTCCCAAGATGACTCTAACTGAGTTGCTATGTTTCTGAGTGTTACCACTACTCCACGAGGCATGCTTTCAACAGCTTTAAAGTGGTCATCATATAAATCTCGAGCCATAGTTCGTACCTACCAAAATAAAAATAGTAAATGTGAATCTTTACTACAATTAATAATTTTACCAAATCTTCCTTTTAAATATATACATGCAACCTTTAGAATTAAGATGTTTGTGCCAGTATCAAGTTCCAAAAAATGTTACTACTTCTATTCATATACATCAAGAAGTTCCCATGGTTGAAAAACTACTCTAGCAGATTTTAGCAATGTCAAATCGAAGAACTTATAATTTTAAGTTTTAAACTTTGTATTCATATACCAAATAGGAGCTTATTTCATTTAAATCAAATTAAACCTATAAAAAGGTCACTTCGCTCTTTTTAATAAAAGTAACCTGTTTTACGGTGAACCAATTAGAAAATACAAATAAGCAAAAAAAAAAAGAAAGAAAGAAAGAAAGAAAATTAAGCCATCTATAATTCCATCAACTGAAGTTGAACCTTTTAACACTCTGGGGTGTACTTTAGGTTATTATGTCTTTTTTCTATTTATTCACACAAAGTATATATGATGCTCATGTATTTATATATTTCATCAAGAGAAAGAATGACTGTATTATCAGTTTGGGTACTAATTACCTCTCATTTAAGTTAAATTAATGCTATTTGAGAGAGAAACCCACACACGTCCAAGGCTTGGATCTGATGAAATTTAGTACGTAACATTCTTTAAAATATATGCTTAAATAATGTAAATTTAAGATTTATGTGATTTCATTTAAATCATAAGCATAGCTCTAATGTAACAAAAAATTTCACTCCCTAAATGAATTAATAGTACCTTCCCATTCTATTTTAGTATGCCTTTCAGAATTAAAAGATAAGTTCTGGATATCAGACAACACTGAAGAAAATATTCCTTTATAAACAATATTAAGAAATAAAAACAGGTTAAAACTAATAGTTAAAATTATTTTTACCTAAAATTACTATATGTTGATATATACTACTTTAATATGCAAAATAGCCACATGATCACTGATTTACTACTGATTTCAAGGATCTGAATCAATAATCATATTTTTTTAAGAAAATGAAACTACAGGACTGAGACTATATCCTCCTTGATTTACTTTTCTTTTGTACTGTAAAAGTTCAGTTCCCTGGGAGTTAATCTAGATTTGTTGGTTAATACAACACCAGTTATTCCAAAAAACTCCTGAGAAAGCTGACCGGTAGCTTTATAAAGAATTACAGCTGAGCCTCATTATTTGAGAATTTAATATTTGTGAAATCAACTAGTCACTAAAATTTATTTGTAATCCACAAATCAATACTTGCAGCACTTTTCACAGTCATTTTTCGGCAAGCACAGTGCAGCAAAAACTTCAAAAATGTGGGCTTCCCTGGTGGCGCAGCGGTTGGGAGTCTGCCTGCTGATGCAGGGGACACGGGTTTGTGCCCCGGTCCGGGAAGATCCCACATGCCGCGGAGCGGCTGGGCCCGTGAGCCATGGCCGCTGGGCCTGCGCATCCGGAGCCTGTGCTCCGCAACGGGTGAGGCCACAACAGTGAGAGGTCCGCACACCACAAAAAAAAAAAAAAAAAAAAAAAACTTTAAAAATGTGACCAGAGCCTCACAGGAACCTAAACCTGTATTTCTCCAAGAAACAATGGTTCAGTATTCATGGCAGCTTTATAGAACATAACTATCATGAAAATGAAAACTCTATTTAGTTCAAATTCCTTTTACCAACTAATGGCTACCTTCAATTGAAATATTTCTTCCTCAAATGCCCTTAAGATATCCTGAATTGGAAAAAAACCTCTGGCTTCACACTCTTTTTTGAAAAACACAGAAGCAATCATGGAATAATATATATAGCTATAGAGGTAATATACATTTATAAATTAAAGAAAGCAAGAAAGAGAGAGAGAAAGAGAAAGCAAGCAAGCAAGCAAGCAAGCAATTTTCTTTCCTAGGTCTAGCATGTGGAAATGTGGAATATCTTTGGGATAGCCTAGCAAATTTACAACTGGAAATGAAGACATGAATGAATATATATAATATATATAACATATATAATACAGTGCTCCAAATAAAACCCCTTATGACTATTCCTATGGCCAAAGCCACACAAGTACCCCCCTATCCCAATCACCCAAAAGCATTCTTCACATACTATATGAAAAAACTGTATCATTATTTTAGGTAAAATAAAAATGTGTCATCAGAAGATACTGAATCTAACTATGAGATTTTATTTTCTCTTTTAAAAATTAAAAAATTCAAGAACAATTGATATAATAAAGATGGACATATAATGGCTTGGGACTTCCCTGGTGGTCCAGTGGTTAACACTCTGCCCTCCCAATGCAGGGGGCCCGGGTTCAAACCCTGATCAGGAAACTAGATCCCACATGCTGCGACTAAGAGTTCGCCTGCCACAACTAACAGTTCGCATGCCACAACTAAGAGTTCCCATGCCTCATCTAAAGAGCGCACATGCTGCAACTGAGGATCCTGCATGCTGCAACCAAGAACTCGCATACAGCAATGAAGATCCCGAGTGCCACAACTAACACCTGGCAGAGCCGAATGAATGAATAAATAAATAAATATTTTTTTTAAAAAAGAAATATAATATAGAGACATGGATGTAGGAAACAAACGTATGGACACAAGGGGGGTGGAAAGTGGGGTGGGGTGGGGTAGGATGAACTGGGAGACTGGGACTGACATATATACACTAATATGTATAAAAGATAACTAATAAACTGCTGTATAGCACAGGGAACTCTACTTTGCTTCACTGTACAGTAGAAACTAACATAACATTGGAAAACAACTATACCCCAATTTAAAAAAAAAAAGAAAGAGAGAAATATAATGGCTTTATTTTTGAAAAAACCAATTCATAATAAATGGATAGAATTTAAAAATTAGTAATATGAGTCAATAACATATTTGGTCCTGGAGTCCGTAACATATTTGCTCCTGTATCTTTTTGAAACAGTGGTTTCATCTGAGATGGCCATTAAACTAAGCATCAAATTATCTGAATCTAGAACCAGGAATTCAAATTGATTCATCACGAAGTATTAAATCAAGACTGTAAATTATAATAATGCATTTTCAATCCCACTACATCACTAAAATTACTATCATTAATCATAATTAAAGCATGTTTAAAGTTTCTGTGACATTAATAACTCACATAATTTTAAAATAATTTAAATTTTATACTTTGTCTCAATTTTGTTTCTATTTTAATGTTGGTGTTTACTTATAGTATAAAAACTGTAAGTATTTTTATACTTATAATATAAAAACTATAAGTGTTTACTTATAGTATAAAAACTATAAGTAAATGTATACATATTGTGGAAAATAAGATAATAAGCACAGGAAGAGGAAAACTAAAAATACATTAGATTAGGGTAGCTTATGTTACATGGCTCAATTTTTTAAATGCCTACAATCTACCCCTGAAGCCTTGCTACATCAGTATAAAAGACAAAAAACAAAGCAAATCCCATAAATAATACCTTTTGCTTAGTTTTTTCTAACTTAGATTTTAGTTTTCTGCCTCTTTTGCCAGTCCAGCCAGTCACAAATTCTGAACCTTAAAAAAAAAAAAAAAAGTTATTTCACAAAACATATTTTATTGCAATTTAACATATTCATTTATTCTTATCTGTTAAACTGACATACCTACATACTTACCCAGAGAAGTTTCTGCAGTAAATGAATGCTTGGTTCCTCTATTAGATTCAAACACAAAACCAGGTAAATCTTCTTTCAATATCGTTGCTTGCTGGCCATCTGAGTTATGAATAGCAATTTCTCCTTCTTTCAAACATGTTAGTGACCAATTCCCTACAGTGAGTTTAGTGGGTCCTGGTGCTGAGAGTATAGGTTGACTTGAAGTAGATGGCTTTACTTGGCCTCGAGCTCTTTGTAACTTCTCTAAGAATTCACTTCTGCTTTCTATAAAGACAAAATGTTTGTTTTAAAACTTCAATCCTTTCAAATATTCCATTTTTTTAAGGAAAATACCTATTGAAATATCAATTTTATTAAAAAACTTTCATCAAAGTTTTGTTCTGATATACTCTCACTGGTTTGATATTATTTAGGTTCAAGCATTAAAACAATCCTACAGCCATAATTTTTTTAAAGTAGAAGGCTTTTGGGAAAAGATATAATTTGAGACAGCATCACACATGTGCAGTTCATCATTACGTGATAAGAGGCACCTTTACCTAAAGGATGGAGACAGTAAAAGTAGATATTGATACAATGCTATTCCTTGTCTCATACAATAAAAAAGTATGAAATGCTTTCATGGTACAATCATTTTTCTGTTAATATTAAAGAAATGGCCATATGATCAACAAGGACGTGCTATTGCTATGACAATGGTGGCAAAAATATGAGCAGAAAAACAAATTATCAAAATTACAGAAACTAGTAAAACATTTTAACAGAAACAAAATATTACCTGAACTATCCGATCCACCTTCAGGACTACCACTTGAATACATGGTGGCAAGTTTTCCATCCAAGATAAATCTAAACCATCCATTACTGCCATTAGATAGTTCCAAGGCTGCTGCATCACTCCATATATATAAGCAGTCCCTTCCCCTAATGATGGACCAGTCTCTCCAATGATATGGCTTACCCTGCTGCAATTCTTTAGCATCTTCCTGTGGTTCATCTTCCTAAATGTGTAAAATTATTCAATGAAACATGGGAAATAACTTATATTCCAAATATTCATAAGTACTTAAAAAAACATGACCATGAATCAAATTCAGAATTAAAACATCCTGAATATTCATCTGCCTGTATTTTAATACATATTCTGATTCAACTAATTACCTATAATCTTAAAAGTCCATCCTAAAAAAAAGTCAAGAAATTCACATAATAACCAAAGTTATAACATTTCCAGGTATAAAGGTAAAGAAGACAAATGGATTAGGTTTACACACAATTAGCTAATTATCTAGGACTTGATAAACTCACCATATCTCTGGGCCTAACAGATTATTTGTAAAAAATGAATGTTTACACTAGATCAATGGTATCCAAACCTAGGGTGCAAAAGAATCACCAGAAATGTGTTTTAACAATATAATTTATAAGTTCCCACCCTTAGCCAAGTGAATCAAGTATACTGGATTATTCCTATAATCATCAAAATGTTAGCTATAGCGTGTTTAAAAGAAAAATAACTTGTAAACACTGTTTGCCTACCCCGGCATCCAAAAAATTTTTATTCTGTTGACAACATTTAATATTAAGAATATTCATCATTAACATATATGATCTTGGCATGTGTGTGCATGCATGCGTGTATGGGTAAAGTACTTTTAAACTTTATGAAGACTTATTATACTTAAAATTGTTTTAAATGTATCTTTTACATGCTTCTTCCCTGAAGTAGTACTTAGCTTATAACACTAAAATAAGATTATAAAATATGGATTATAAATTTCCCTAAACATAGTACTTGTGCTCCAGGCCATGATAGATTAATAAGGATCAAGACTTGCCTATCCACTGTCAACAACTAAAAAAAACAGACAAAATACATGAAAAAGCGTTTTCAAATACTGGACAACAAGCAACACAGGACTGCATGATCTCCCAGAAAAAAGAAACAAATAAGGTAAGCCGCTTAGGCTCAGACAGAGTTTCTGGCTAAGGCCTTAAGAAGAAGGAACACAGAGGCCAGCAGTGTAAGTTGAGGAAATGGAGATCTGTGTTTGAAGAGATTAAGGCAAATGGAATATGTGGTGGATGAGTTCAGGATCAGGGAGTCAAGCACAAAAGGCCTCTAGAAATGTGCAAAGCGGTCACCAGGAAATCTCTACTGAGTACCAGCCCATCTGTGTACAGGTGATGTTCCATAAGGCAGGGCAAAGAATGACTTGAAAATGGTAAGGTGAACAATTCAGAGGTCACACGGGGTGGTCAGACATTTGCATTCCTAACAGCCCGAGTGGAAAATCATCATACCAACAGTTCAAAATTTTTCCAAATGTGATGTAACTGTAAGCCCACAGACCAAAAAAAATTAAATAATCCTGAGCAGGGGCAGAAAACCCACATGTGCATGCACACACACAAACCAAACAGATAAGCACATCAAAGTCAAATCGCTAAAAACAAGTTATAAAGTCTTAAAAACAGCCAGAAGAAGAAAACATCTCAGTAGAGACTATGCACATCAGGTGACAATGAAATATCTCTTCAAGTGCTGGAAAATGATCAGCCAAGAGTCCCTGTAGGAACTGAAAATGTCCACTGAAAATGAAGGCCAAGGGACTTCACGGGTAGTGCGGTGGTGAAGAATCCACCTGCCAGTGCTGGGGACATGGGTTTGAACCTTGGTCCAGGAAGATCCCACGTGCCACAGAGCAACTAAGCCCGTGCACCACAACTACTGAGCCTGTGCTCTAGAGCCTGCGAGCCACAACTAGTGAAGCCTGCGTGCCTAGAGCCCGTGCTCCTCAACAAGAGAAGCCACCGCAATGAGAAACCCGTGCATGGCAACAAAGAGTAGCTGCCACTCACTGCAACTAGAGAAAGCCCGCATGCAGCAACGAAGACCCAACACGGCATAAATAAATAAATAAATTTATTTATAAAATAGAAAAAAAAAAATGAAGGCCAAAATCAGTCCACTGGTTAGGACTTCATGCTTCCACTGCAGGGGGCAGGGGTTCAATCTATGGTCAGAGAACTAAGATCCCACAAGCCACGTAGCGCAGTCAAAAAACAAACAAAAGAAGAAGATATTTTCAAAGAATAAAGATAAATCTCAAAGAATCTTCTGGCTTGTCTTCTCATTTCCAGATAATGTATTTTGGGGACTTCCCTGGTGGTCCAGTGGCTAAGATTCCACTCCGAATGCAGGGGGCCCGGGTTCGATCCCTGATCAGGGAACTAGATCCCACGTGCCGTAACTAAAAGTTTGCATGCTGCAACTAAAAGATCCTGCATGTCTCAACTAAAGACCCTGCATGGTACAATGAAGATCCTGTGTGCTGCAACTAAGACCCTGTGCAGTCAAATAAATAAATATATTAAAAAATAATAATGTAGTGTGAAGAACAAAGGTTTAATTTTAATGAAAACAATTTATTATTTTTTTGTTCTTTTATAATCTTTTAATGTCCTATCTAAGAAATCTCTGTCAAGCTCAAGGTCACTAAGATTTTCTTCTTTTTCCTCTAAGAAGCCTTACAGTTTTAGCGCATCCATTTCAGTTCATGATTTCTTTTTTTGTTAAAAGGGGTAAGATATCATATTTCTGCATGTTATCCACTTGTTCAAGCATCATTTTTAAAGAGACCATCCTTTTGTGACTGAATTATCTTAGCACTTTCTTTGAACAATTGACCATATATGTGTGGGTCATTAATCTATTTTTACACCACTACCACACTTTCTTGCTTACTATAGCTTTATAATAAGACTTGAAATCTGCTGGTGTATGTCCTTCAACATTGTTCATTTTCAAGGATGCTTTGGCTATTGTAGGTTCCTAACATTTTCATATAAATGTTTGCTTGTTAACTTCTACAAAGACTGCTGGATCTGTAACCTATTTCTTGAATGAAAGAATTCCAAGGGGATGAACCCAGATATCACTTCTTGTTTTGTTTTTTGTTAAATCTCCAGTAATTTAGGAAACACACATATACACTAAACCACTCAGGATTCTACAATTACAATCCATACTCTACCATTCTCTCAAAACTTAATACTCAGTCACTAATATGTAGGAATCATTCACTAAATGGTAGGACTAAGTCATTGCTGTCAATTGGTAGAGACAAATAAGGCATATTTTTAAATATGCAATCTAAGGCAAGAATTATCGATAGGTACTGAAACTAGTGGATAAAAGTTTAAAGAGAAACAGCTTATGTGCACAGTCTCAAATTATCTCCCCACAAATTACTTATTAATTACAAAAGGGAAAAAGTATCTTTACAGGGCTTCCCTGGTGGCTCAGTGGTTGAGAGTCCGCCTGCCGATGCAGGGCACACGGGTTCGTGCCCCGGTCCGGGAGGGTCCCCCATGCCATGGAGCAGCTGGGCCCATGAGCCATGGCTGCTGGGCCTGCGCATCCGGAGCCTGTGCTCCGCAACGGGAGGGGCCACAGCAGTGAGAGGCCCATGTACCGCAAAAAAAAAAAAATCGTTACAATAGAGAAACCTGGTAGAAACAAACACAACCAACTGATCCAAGTTAACGTCAACAGCAAGAGCGCAAACAGACATCATGTGCCTCTAAAAAGGCACATTTTACACATGAGAAGGCCATAACATCACCTCTATAGTCTTTCTGCTTAAAAACACACAACCTGAATCTAGCTATGAAGAAACACGGCACAAACACAACGTGAGGGTCATTGTCCAAATTAAGTGGTCTGTCCTCTTCAAAAAAATGCCAAGGCTATGAAAGAAAAAGAAAAGCTGAGAAATGGAACAACATGACAACGAAATGTACTGTGCTCCTAGACTGGATTCTGGGGCGGGGGAGGTGGCGTGGGCCGTAGGAGGGCATTGCTATTAGGGCAATGGCAAATTTGAATACAGTCTCTGGATTAGATAACATTTTCTATAAATATTAAATTTCCTGATTTTAATAACTATACTAGGATTCTATAAGACAATGTCCTGGTTTTTTGGTGAAGATTTTAGGTATAAAAAGGGGCACTGACTTCCCTGGCGATCCAGTGGTTAAGACTCCGTGCTTACACTGCAGAGGGCACGGGTTCAATCCCTATTTAGGGAAGTTCCACATGCCACGAGGTGTGGCCAAAACAAAACAAAAATAAATGAATATATTTACAAAAAGGGGCACTATTATCCAGCTTCTCTCAAATTATATATTATTATCATCATCATTATTATTATTTTGGCCATACCACGCGGCTTATGGGATCTTAGTTCCCCGACCAGGGATCGAACTCGGGCGCTTGGCAGTGAAAGCTCGGAGTCCCAATCCCTGGACTGCCAGGAAATTCCCTCAAAAAATATATTTTAAATGTGCGTGCACACGTGTGTCTTTGTAAGTAACAAAGCAACTGGAGCAAAATGTCAATAATTAGTGATTTTGGATAGAGGATGTTCTGATATTCTTTATTTGCAACTTTTCTTCAAGTTTTAAATTTTACCAATGATGTATTTTAAAAGAAAAGTGACCAAATTTTAAAAAATTATAATACTACTCCATACTGCCATTATTTTGTCAAAACCCATTGTAACTGGAACTACATTTCCTCAAAAGAAACCCTATTCCTGATAGATACCATTGCAATTAAGACCACTCACTTTTTCTGGTTTTGATTCCTCTTCATTCTCATCATCAGAGGAAGGACCTGCCAAAGTTGACACTTTGCTAATTACACCAAGTCTGGCTAGCTGATCCAAAAAAATATCACCACCTTTATCTACTAAGTCCCTTATGATCTGCAAAGCCAGCAAGTGGCCATCATCGTCGTCCTGGGGGGAAAAAAAAGGAAATTAAGGGAAAATGATAAAAATAAGTTTAGCTGCGTGGAGTAGACAAATGCAATCATTTGTACAGACAAAATGATTTAATAAAATTAGGACACAAGTTAAATTATTTTACTGACTACTATCTAATGGGAATTAAAGCTACAGGAATTTCAATAAAGATAATAAACTGACCTCTTGATCAAGAACTGTTGCAGTGATTTCCACAAGTACTGTAGGCAAATTGTGACCAACATCAGAATCACAAACTTCTTTCAAGAGTGCTTCAGAGCAAAAATGAATCATTTTTCGAATCAGAGCAAGACTTGCTTTCCTTGAAAAGTAAAAAAAGAATTTTAGTTAGCCATGGTGAGAAGCTAAAATAAAACAAAATGCAACTCTAATGAAAACCAAAATATCCAATTTAAGCTTTAAATACTCTGCTAAATACACTTAATAAAAGAATACAATTAATAAGAACGTACTGAATAGCACAGGGAATTCTATTCAATACTCTGTAATGACCTATATGGGAACAGAATAAAAAAAAATGGATATATGTGTATCTACAATGGACTCACTTTACTGTACAGCAGAAACTAACACAACATTGTAAATCAACTATACTCCAATAAAAAAATTTTTTTTTAAAGAATACAAAAAACTAAGACAATACTAGCACTAGGTTTATCTTCACTTTTTGAGGGAATTTCATTTTTCTACTATTAATATGTTGAGCTCATTTAAAAAATTATTTTTGTAATTTTCTTACATGTGCTATTTTATATTAACCAGCATGACTGTTAACATGCCATGATAATTTTAGAAAATCAAAAGTAACACAATTACTAATAAATGGCATCTATAACCCCAAATATAAAACTCTTAACTTAAAACACCTGATGGTTTATATGGAACTTATATTTCAAATTAAGCATTTTTGTCCTTTGTCAAATTTAAAACATGTTCATTATAATATTCTCATATAAATGAGATCCTAGTAATCCCATGCCCTTAAATATTCCCATTGTTAACAACTTGGCATGACTCCTTTCCCTTTTATTATCCACTGCTTTACTTAGAACACAGAAGATACTCAATGTCACACAAACTAACCTCAATTTTATAAGCGATTTGTTCTTTTAAAATAAAATACACAAATATCCACACATTTAAATTATAATACACTGGTCTATTACATAAAAGTCAATAATGCTTTTAACACATGTTTTCTGAGCATCTAACAATAGTCTGTGTGCCAAGCTGTAGATATCATTGCCCTTGAGGTGAGTTCTCTACAAGAAGGATGGAGAGGCAAAAATCACTATCGAAATCCAAGAGAGGTATCTGACAGCTGTATTCCTACAGAATGTGGTCTTGATGTATTTCATAACTCTCTCTAGGTGAATTTCATGTATTCTTTAATTTTAAAACATGTTTTATTACAAATTCAAGTACATTAGAGAAAACAGTAGGCAGATGGAGGGCAAACTGCCCTAACAGGATTAGTTCCTTCCAGTGTTTGTTAACGGCAATTTATATTTGGTTGCAAAATCAGTATTTATGTATAATGATAATTTTATATCATGATTTACTTGAATTAAAATAGCATAAGAATGTTTCTATGTTGTCTACCTACCTATCTGGCTATCTGTCACTACCATGCTGAGTCCTAATAAGCCAGGAACACCTGTATATATTTTAAAAACTTTACACCTCATTTAATCCATCCACCAAACCCACTATTAAGTAGGTTTTATTAGCTCAGTTTTACAGATGAAAAAACATGAGACAAAAAAAGGTAATTCTACTAAGGTCACAGGGCTAATAAATTAGAGCCTCAACTCAAACTCATCTCTTAACCAGTACACTATGCATAATATTCATAACATAAAATTTTCCTGCTTATCACTATTATATAAATCATAAGCATTCAGCTTACTGGCTTTTCTATTATAAATAGCATTATTTTTGGTGAACAGTTTTATTTCTTCAGTAGAGGGATTCTTGGATCCAAGAGTCTAAATATTTTCATACATACTGAATGTGCATCAATACTGAATCTATACTCAGCAAACTGATTTTTTAAAAAATCTGTTAAGTGACAACATGGATGGACCTCAAGGGCATTATGCTAAGTGGATAAGCCAGAGAAAGACAAATACTGCCTTATATCACTTAAATGAGAATTTAAAAAAAAAAGAAAGTCAAACTTATAGAAACGGTAGAAAAGTGGCTGCCAGTGGCTGGGGATGGGGGAATTAAGGAGAGGTTGGTAAAAGGGTACAAACTTTCAGCTATAAAATGAATAAGGTTTGAGCATTTAATATAAAAAATGGTGACTATAGTTGATAAAACTGTATTATATAATTAAAATTTGCTAAGACTAAATGTTCTCTCTCAAACACACATGTATACACATACACAAAGATAAATATGTGAAGTGATGGATATGCTGATTAACTAAATGAGGGGAATCGTTTCACAATGTATACACATATCAAATCACTAAGATGTACATTTAAAAAAATCTTACAATTTTATATGTCAATTATGCCTCAGTAAAGCTAGGGGACAAAAGGACTATTAATAGCTTAAATTATCAGTAGATATGGATGTACTAATTCATTACGATTTTGTTATTTTTGTAAAAAAAAGTTTCTTAAATGTCTAATGGGTGAAAAGACATGAAATTTTACTTTTAAATGTTTTGTTTTTTACTAGTAAGGGGATACATTTTTCCCTGTTGTCTTCTTTTTCATCTTGAGCACTGTACCATAATGTCATTGGCTAATTTATTTAAATTGGCATTTATACTTTGACCAAAAACTTGTATGTGCTCTCTGCATAATAAAGGTAGTATGCCTTGGTCATACTTGCTAACAAATACCAATTTGTTGGAAGATTTATCTGGATTACAAGTTTATATTTCTGTCACTTTCATGGTTACGGCTAATACTGTTGCTGATATGCAGTTTTGTTTTTTTACATAGAATAAATTTTAAATGACAGATAGGACTAACACAAACAAGTTTTAAAAGTCATTCTTCCTACCAAGTTCTGATAAACATTTGAGAATATTTTCTTTTTGTTTTCCTAAGGTTTTATTTTTTTCATTTATTTTAAATAAATTTAGAATTTATTTAAATACACAGTGTAAAGGACTAAGCTGATTTTTAATCAAACCACAAAGCAAATATTCTAATACCATTTAATATATTATGTTAACATATTATAAAATATTAATACATTATATAATTTACCACTATAATACATTCAATTTCTTTTTTTTTTGCGGTACACGGGCCTCTCACCGCTGCGGCCCCTCCCGTTGCGGAGCACAGGCTCCAAACGCGCAGGCCCAGCGGCCATGGCCCACAGGACCAGCCGCTCCGCGGCATGTGGGATCCTCCCGGACCGGGGCACGAACCCGCGTCCCCTGCATCGGCAGGCGGACTCCCAACCACTGCGCCACCAGGGAAGCCCTACATTCAATTTCTAAACACGATTGTTTGGAGGGCTAGTCTACTCCAATGATTTATAAACTTTTGGGCTAGTTATCATAAAGATTTAATTACTGAAAGTTTACACTAGCTATTATTCAGATTTTTCTTTAATAATCTCACCTATTTATTCTTCCAGAAGAACTTTAAGATCTGTCAAGTTCTAAAGCAAATTCTATAGTTATTTTCTTTCAAACTGCATTCTATAATTAACTTTGGAAGAATTTATATCTTTAGATTATTTAATATTCTCATCCTAGAACAATTTCCCCCTTTATCCAACCATGTCTACTTTCCTCTCAAACTGTGATTTAAAAAATAAACAAATGGATCCTCAAGGATTTCTGCTGCTGAAAAGTTTACTCAATCTTTGTCCCACTATTAACACTAACTCCAAAGATGTATATTTACCACACCTCTTCAAAATTCTAAGTAGCCTTTCTTCAAAAGCAAAATGTGAAGTCCTCAGTCTAATATTACAGATACATATATCAAATCATTACGTTATACACTTTAATACAACGTTACACGTCAATTATATCTCAATAAAACTGGGAAGAAATATCTCACAGAGAAAATAATCAAGTTTTTACAAAATGCTCCACCAGTGAAACTGCTATCCTCTGTTCTGAAGGCTTCATTGATCTGTTGTCTGCCTTTATTTCCTGAACAGACAATGCACACAGGCCAATAATGATAGATAATAGCTAAAGTTGATATATTCCTTATATACAGATCCTCCTTTAACTGCCTGATTAGAGTATACACGCTTACTCTTCTGATCAAATTTTAAACTGAAATGGTAAAAAATTAGGTTGTAACCTATTCCAGATTGTTTTTAATAATGACAAGTATATATTTTTTTAATGAATCATCTTGGGAGATGGGGGAATGAATGAAATATGTGAGGGAGACTAAGAGGTACAAAACTTCCAGTTACAAAATAAATGAGTCACAGGGGTGAAATGTACAGAATGGGGAATATAGTCAATAATAGTGTAAACATTTTGTATGGTAACTAGAATTATCATGGTTATCATTTTGTGATGTACAGAAATACTGAATTACTATGTCGTGCACCTTGAACTAACATAGTGTTTTAAGTGAATTATACTTCGAAAAAAAAAAGGAAGAATGGAGGGAGGGAGGGAGGGAGGGAAGGAAGGAAGGGAGAAAGGAAGGGAGGAAGGAAGGGAGGAAGGAAGGGAAGGAAGAAAGAAAAGAAAAAAATGAATGATTCGGAAGTGGAAATGGATGAACTGCAAGAAAGAATCTTACCAAACAAAAAAAATATTACCAGATAAAAAGCAAATTAAGAAGAATCATACAATATGATACGATTTATATAAATCTTTAACTTGTAAAATACTATGCATCATTTACAGATAAATGTATATATTTGCTATATATTCTTGTAATATATTACAAAAATAAAGGAAGCAAGGGAAAATATTAACATATTAATAACATAAAATATTAACCCCCCAAAACCCAATTGTCAAGAAAAAAATTTATGAGAAAATTGGGAACAATGAATGCTGATTTGATGTTTGATAATATTTAAGAACTATTATAATTATTTTAGGTGTAATAACGGTATTGAAATTATGTTAAAAAACAAAAAAGAATCCCTTTTTAATGATGAAAAATTATTTTTTTATTTAAGTACAGTTTATTTACATATAGTATTCTAGTAGTTTCAGGTATACAACATAGTGATTCAATATTTTTATAGATTATACTTCATTTAAAGTTACTATAAAATATTGGCTAGGGCTTTCCTGGTGGCACAGTGGTTGAGAGTCTGCCTGCCGATGCAGGGGACATGGGTTCGTGCCCCGATCCGGGAGGATCCCACATGCCGCGGAGCGGCTGGGCCCGTGAGCCATGGCCTCTGAGCCTGCACGTCCGGAGCCTGTGCTCCGCAACAGGAGAGGCCACAACAGTGAGAGGCCTGCGTAACGCAATAAAACACAAACAAAAACAACAAAAATATTGGCTATATTGCCTGTGCTAAACAAAAGAACACTTATTTTTTATGGATGCATATAGAAAAATTATGGATAAAACTATTTGAGTCTTGGATTTCCTCAAAATAGTACAGTTGGGGAGGTATAAATGAAATAAGACTGAGATATTTGTTAAAACTTACTGAAGTTATGTGATAGGGTTCATTATATGATTATCTCGACGTTTTAATACATTTTAACTTATCTATGATAAAACATTTTTTTAATAAACTATCTTTTTACAAATACCTCTAAAATATTAGGCACTATGCTAAATACCACACATACTTAATTTTAATTTTCACACCTAAAGAGAATTAAGTATAATTATCCCATCCTAGAGATGAATTAAAATCAAGAAGTTAACTATCTTGTCCATGGCTATCTGTCTACAAAGTGGCAACACCAACTTTTGGACTGACTTTGAGCTGACTCCAGAGTCTGAGCTCTGAACTAAGATATAAGATATATGCTATCTTATTCACCACAATTAAATTTGTCAGCTATTATCTGGAAAAATTTAGCATCAAATATGCTATAACTAAAATTGTGTTTAGATGATCTTCAAATATTTAAAAGAATGATAAAAAAATAACTACCCATTAAGGGAACTCTGTTACATGGTGACATACTTTATAATTTCCTGATGGCCTTATAATGAAGTAATTCTAACTCCAAATATAACTTAAGGTTTTTTAATTCACATGACACCTAGTCCTCTAAAATTTTCAGTCCGAATTATCTGTTCAAAATTGAACTTGCTCGTTTCTAAAAATGAATCAAATCTTTTGTTAAACAAACAAACAAAAAGTGGCCCCACTAACACCTACCCTTCTGTAGCTATTTGGGGAAGAATAAAAACCAAGTTCCTAGGTGTTCACAGTGAATTGACTGGCACTTTCATCCTATTTAAAAGTAAACTACTTTCACTTTAATGTCAACTCATAATACTGGTATTTAAGGCACTTGAATCCTACAAAACTCCATGTTCTAAAGACCTCCTGAACTTAAAATGACCAAAATCAAATTCTCAATCACTCAGCCAAAATTTTAGCAGTCATTCTTTACCCCTTCCTTTCCTTCATCCCTCCAATCTAACTGGTGGTCATCAACCCTTATACAGGGTTGGCCAAAAAGTATAGCATCTTGTGGAAAAACCCAAACGAACTTTTTGGCCAACCCAATACAACCCATCTTCCAACCTCTTCAATCTGTTCCCACCAATCCAGTCTTCCAGCAACTGTCTAAAGTTCACATCGATAATTAACCCGTAAGTAGTCTGTTTTCATTCTTGCCCTCCTCCAGTACTTTGCTCCTCCAGACTGCCAAAGTGATCTTTATAAATCACAAATCTGACTGTGACAAATTTCCTCACAAGTCTTTAATGATCCTTCTTGAACTGCGGGGTAAAGTCCACACTCACTATCTAGACCAGAAAGGCCTTCACAGGTCATAAAAAGCTCTTGTCTACCTTTTTGACAGTATTCCCTGAGCTATACAAACATATCCCATATCCCACTAATACCAAAATACTTGCAGCTGCAAACAAAACACACTCATTCATTCAGTGTATCTACTAAAGATCTACTAAATATCAAGCCCTATTCTATACCTCCTTGTCTTTGTAGGTATAGGGCAGGACATAAGGCCATCTCTCATGGAGCTTTAGAGGGGAGACAGACAATAAAACAAACAAAAACTCAAAGAAGAGCAAGATTTCAGACAGTGTAAACTCTGTGAAGACAGTAAAACATCATGATTGATATGAAAAGTATCCTAGGGGTAAATTTAAATTAGGTGGATAAATGTCAATGGACATAAGCATTTGAACTGAGACCTGAATGATATGAAGTAACCAACCATTCAAAAGTCCTGGGAATAGAAAGCTTCCAATAAAGTGAAGTAAGTGCAAAAACCCCATGGTAAGAATGTACATAGAATGTTCCAAAAATAGAAAGAAGGCTAGCATACTGTAAGTGTAATGGGCTAGGTGTTATATAGTACTAAATGAGGTCAGAGACCTGGGTGGGACTTATACAAGACCTTCCAAGCCTGAGTGTTAAGCAGTTAGGTTTGGGGTTACCCTGGTGGCGCAGTGGTTGAGAGTCCACCTGCCAATGCAGGGGACATGGGTTCGTGCCCCGATCCGGGGGGATCCCACATGCCGCGGAGCGGCTGGGCCCGTGAGCCATGGCCGCTGAGCCTGCGCGTCCGGAGCCTGTGCTCCGCAATGGGAGAGGCCACAACAGTGAGAGGCCCGCGTACCGCCAAAAAAAAAAAAAAGAAGTTAGGTTTTAGTTAAGGCCAATTAGAAACTACTGAAGGGTTTAAGTCAGAAGATGATGTGATATAATTATGATTTAAAAAATAATTCAGGGGACTTCCCTAGTGGCAAGGTGCCTAAGAATCTGCCTGTTGATGCAGGGGACACGGGCTCAAGCCCTGGTCTGGGAATATCCTACATGCCGCAGAGCAATTAAGCCCATGCCACAACTACTGAGCCTGTGCTCTAGAGCCCACGAGCCACAACTACTGAGCCCGCATGCCACAACTACTGAAGCCCCCGTACCTAGAGCCCGTGCTCCGCAACAAAGGAAGCCACCACAATGAGAAGCCCACGTACCACAACGAAGAGTAGCCCCCACTTGCCACAACTAGAGAAAGCCTGCGTGCAGCAACAAAGACCCAGTGCAGCCAAAGTAAATTAATTAATTTAAAAAAAAAAAAAAAAGGGGACTTCCCTCGTGGCGCAGTGGTTAAGAATCCACCTGCCAATGCAGGGGACGCAGGTTTGATCCCTGGTCCGGGAAGATCCCACATGCTGTGGAGCAACTAAGCCCATGTGCCACAACTACTGAGCCTGCTTTGTACAGCCTGAGAGCCACAAGTACTGAGCTCGCATGCCACAACTGCCGAGGCCCACACGCCTAGACCCCGTGCTCTGCAAAAAGAGAAGCCACCGTAATGAGAAGCCCATGCACTGCAACGAAGAGTAGCCCCCACTCGCTGTAACTAGAGAAAGCCTGCATACAGCAACAAAGACCCAACGCAGCCAAAAATAAATAAATAAATTTATTTAAAAAAAAAGAAAAACTAATTCAGCATAACATGTAGGAACAGATTGTAGAGGGACAAGATAGAAGACGAGTAGAAAGACTACTTTAGAGGCAACTATAGTAGCCAAACTACAGACTATCGCACCTTGAACCAGAGTATTAGAAACAGATGGATAGAAATGGCAGACTTTGGACACACTATAGAGGGAGAGACACCAGGACCTGCACCAGGATGAATTGACTCATATCTCCATGCCTTTGCACACACTGTTGCACAATGATCCTTCTAAATTCATCTGCCTAGAAAACTTCCAAGTATCCTTTAAACCCCAATTTAAATCTCATTTCTGCATAAAATCTCCAATTTGCCCAGCCAATTAGTTGTTAAACCATCTATATCCCTAGGGAATTTATGTCTAATCTGCTACTTGCCACTCTGTATTGTTACTCACTTCTTCCTCACCAGCTTGCAAGGGCACATAAACAGGGCCAAGTCTTAATTCTTTGGGAACTCCTCCAGTGGGCAGCTTATACTGACTCTATCAAAAAGGCCTCCATAAAGCTCAATAAATGTTTGTTGTACTTATAAAAATTTCTCTAGAATTGATATTCAGAGAGCTACAAAAACTGTTAGTCTAGTTTTCTTAGTTTTCTAAACTTCTCTTAAGTCAGATCACCAGAAGGAAAGATTTACCTCTCCAATCTAATTTTTATTCTTACCATACCTTTTCAATATTAAAATAAACCTCACACATCCTTCTGGAAAAGTGAGATAAATAAAGGTATATAATTAGCATATTTTAACTAGTAAATACAAATAGTACAGATAACTACCTTATAGAAGGCAGCATAGTCTGCTGAAATGTTTGTGCAAATACTGGCAGTAACCTTTTCAAGTATATGGGTGCCATTTCTGGATCTCCTTTCGGCTCATTACATTCTTCTTCATCTTTGTTTGTATCTTTCTTTTTCTTATCATCTCCTTTATTAACTGGACACATCCAATCACCTACAGACAAATATTGTTCAATAAAATACTTTGCTGGAAAATTTTTCTTTCAATGAAAAAACACTGAAATGTACTATAAAATCAACTATAATTACCCTAATTAACAACAGTCAAACAAATTAGGATGTTGTATCTATCAAAGGCGTTTGTAAAACTACTAAAGAACATTAGTACCTCCAAGAAGCTGAATCACAACTTAAGGAGGTAATTTTGGATACTTCACTTGATTCCATAAAATATTTCACAGAGACTCTGCATTCATCTACTCTGTGAAAACTTAAAAATTTGGTCAAACTACTTTGTCTATGCAATAACCAACTATTCTTTATGACATTCACACCCCCTTAAACTTGTGATTTGGCCTTTTTGGAATCATGCAGCCACAGTCTCAAAGAACACAGAATAGTACACTGTTAAATGTTTAGCAAATATAAGTTTGTGTGTGTGTATGTGTTTGTGTGTGTATGTAATTATTTGACTTCACAGAACTGATTTCTTTATATAATGTTAACATGTCTACAGAAAGCTACTTCTACGGAAGTGAAGCTGAAAAGTAATAGCAGATGGCTTAAAAGGAAAGATATTATCACTCACCTGGAGACTGAAGAATAGCTACTACTTCACTATGGCCCCTTTCCCGAGCTTTATCTAATGGAGTTTTCCCATCTTCATCTCTCAGATCGGGATTTGCACCATGCCGTAAGAGAGTCTAGAAAAGAAAAGCATTTAATGTGGATATAATAATTAACACCTTATTTCTTCAATATCCAGTTCTGCAACCTTTAGATTGCACTGACATACTTCAGACTGCAGACTTACAGAATTAATCAAGCAGGTACCAATTCAAATCTCTGCCTTTGCATACAACACCTTAAAAGTGGTTTATTTATATCTTGAAAAAATTATAGATTAATGTCACTTGGTTATTTATTAACATCTCAAATTAAGTACGTTCCCATCTGAACCTGTCAACTGCTCCAGTCAATTTCCTTACTTTAACAGAGGTACTAATATTCAGTTTGTGGTGTGGTAATCATCTTCGTCATTTCGTGTATACCAAGTTAAATTCGCCAATTACCAAGTTAAATTGATTCTTCTAGAATGAGCTACCAAATTTAGGTCTTAAATACTAATTCGCACTGTTCACCATTTTTTTTTTTGGCCACACTGTGTGGCACGTGGGATCTTAGTTCCCCAACCAGGGATCAAACCTGTGCTCCCTGCAATGGAAGCCTGGAATCTTAACCACTGGACTGCCAGGGAAGTTCACCAATTTTTAATGGACACTGAACTCTCTCCCCAGCAGACTGTAAGCTCTTTTGAACAGAGAACACATCTCACATTTTTCCTATCAGCCTCAGAGCTGCAGCTTTTTGAATTTCGTTATAACACAATATATCTGACAAATAAGTGAGTACATACATTCATCAGAAAAGTATGCAGTACTGGCTAAAAATTCCAAACTGCTGGAGTTTGAATCAGAATAACTCAGTATTTCATCAAATCTAGGATGCCACAGATACTTATAATCTGATATAATCTGACAGAGATTATAATTAAGTACTACTAAGAGAGAAAAAACAATGCCAATTAAGTTTGCAACAATGCTTTCCTATTGCTTGGATTTTTTTTAACTTATTGAAAGAACTTTTATAAACTCAGATTTTTTTTCATGTATTACTTGGACAAACATAAATTTAAAAAATAAATGAAATATAATAAGATATTTCTGTAACTTCACATTCTGAGCACAATTGTTCGTAATTTCTTTTTGATCCGAAGTCACCAATATTTGTGTTTCTACACACAATGCTGTCATCTGTGCCATAAGGAGTTTAGTGACACAGCATTACTGAGCGTGCTCTTCTATCAGAAAGGATTTTTCACTCAAGTTACTAAAATCCATTTCACAATTTGTAATGAATTGACAGGTAATAATAACTATGCTGCAATTTCTATCTGGCCAATAGCAATTATAAGACTTTCCTAGTTAAAAGATGTTAAAATGTGTATGGGGGTGGGTGGGGGTAATATCTTAGAATCAATTAAAAAACAGGAGAACCTGTGATGAATGATAAAACATGTTAAATGCTTAAGACCCTGGCTGGCACAAAATAAGTGCTTGGTGAGCACTATTATATCATTATTAGTAATGGCAGCTATAGCTCATTGCAGGCTGATGTATAATCAAGATGGGTTAAGGTTAGATACAATTCATTTGGCTCCTTCTCCCACTCAGCTACCCATAACTGCAAAACAGTAAGGGTTTGAAAAAAAAATTGCCTTAATAAAAATTTTTACCACCCTTAGGAACACCATTCTCTAAAAATTAACCAATTCAAACTGACAGAATTCGAGCTTGAAGAGACCACCTAGAAAGCTAAGTTGTTAACAAAAATCTTCTTACAGTATAAAGACAATATTAGCAATACTGTGACAATAGTAGCAGCTACCATTTAAGCATCTACATACAATGTGCCAGCTACTATACTAAGTGCTTTTCATGTATTTTTCCCTAATTATCACAATAAGCATGCTAGCAGGGACTTTCCTGGTAGTCCAATGGTTTAGACTCTGTGCTTCCACTGTAGGGGGCACAGGTTCGTCCCCTGTGGAAACTAAGATACCAAATGCTGTGCAGCACAGTCAACAATAAGTAAATAAAATACTAGGAGTGTATATACATTTTATTAATAAAACTGTAAGTCAAACTTAAGAAACTGGTCCAAGGCCAGATAGCCTTTTTTCTTAATGAGTTGAGACTTGAATCCAGGTGTGCCTGACTTCTTAGCAAATATGAAAAATTCCTTCACAATATGAAGATTCTTGAGACCTAGATCATACATTTGGTTCAACCCTTATCATTTGACCTTTCTGGACCTCAATTTCTCCTAACTGTACAAAAAAAACTCTATAGTAACGATGTATGGAGAGTCCTCAAAAAATTAAAAATAGAACTACCAGGGACTTCCCTGGTGGTCCAGTGGTTACGAATCTGCCTTCCAATGCAGGGGACACGGGTTTGATCTCTGGTTGGGGAACTAAGATCCCACATGCCGCAGGACAACTAAGCCCATGTACTGCAACTACTGAGCCCACATGCTGCAAGTACAGAGCTCATGCGTTATGGAGCCCACACTCCACAACTAGAAAGAATCTGCACCCCGTGGTGAAAGACCCTACATGCCGCAACTAAGACCCGATGCAGCCAAATAAATAAATATTAAAAAAAAAAAAAAAGAACTACCATATGACCCAGCAATTCTACTCCTGGATATTTATCCAAAGAAAATGAAAACACTAATTGGAAAAGATATGTGTACTCCTATGTTCACTGCAGCATTATTTACAACAGCCAAGATATAAAAGCAACCTAAATGCCCAATGATAGAGGAATGGATAAAGAATATGTGGTGTATATATATACACAATGAAATATCACTCAGCCATAAAAGAGAATGAAATCTTGCCATTTGCAACAACATGCATGGACCTAGAGGGTATTATGCTAAATGAAATAAGTCGAACAGAGAAAGACAAATACTGTATGATTTCATTTATATGAAGAATCTAAAAGACAAAACAAAGGAACAAACATAACAAAATGGAAATAGGAAAAAAAAAAAAGAACTCTCCAAAGTCCTTTGCTAATCTAAGAGTCAAAGATACCATGTTCTTCGGCAAATAAAATATTTGCTATATTGATAAACAGAAATAAAAGAAACATGTATAAAGTTATTCATTACCAAGAGTAAGAAATCGGGAAAAAAACAAGTTTTCAGCAATAGATGACTGGCTGAATAAATCTGCAGTACATTCACACATGCTAAGTATACAGATGTACAAAAACTCTCTATATACTAATAGGGAGAAGTCTCAATGTGTATTATTAAATGAAAAATGTGTATTAGATGAAAAAAAGCAAAGTATAAATCAGTGTATGTTACATTTTGTATAAGGAGAAAATAAGCATACATATTTATTCTTGCTTGCATCTGTATTAAGAAACAATGAAAAGATAAACAAAAAAAAAACAATCAAAAACGCTTACCTGTAGTGGGGATAGGGAAATGGAGCAAATGGAGATAGCATGAAAGCATGGCTTATCAGAATAGAAGTTTTCATTTCATTCTAATTTCAGAACCATGTAAATGTTAAATATTAAATTAATAACTTAAAAACCTGGATTTTACCTTTGCTACTTGAGGTCTTCCAAAACATGCAGCATAATGTAATGATGATGACCTCTGACCTCTATTAACATCAGCACCTCTTTCACAAAGAAATTCTACCTGTAAAATGATGGAGAATCATCAAGTTGCCTTATTAATATTGCTATCTTTGATTTAAAACATTAGCTTTTATTTATTAGCTTACCATTTCCTGAGTTCCAAAAGCAGAGGCCCAGTTTAATAGAGTCTGACCCACATCATCCATAAAATTTACTTCAAAGGCTGGAAATTTGAAGGAAAAAAATAAATCTTTTTAAAAGTCAACAAATAATAATAAACTTTTCTAAAGTGGGAACCATTTAAAGATTGTTATTAATAATCACTAAATACACAGCCAATTTTAAACATTCAGGTCGACTATAAAGTAGTAAATAATCAGCAAATGTAAATTCTTCTAAGAAAAAGTATTCTAAAATTTTTATTAAAAATAAACATAAAATAAGAAACAAAAAAACAAACACAATAAAACTCAAGAGTATTAGTTTCCTCACACCGTAACCGAGGAAAAGAAACTAAACCACATTGATAATCAAAAGAAAACAAAAGTCTGATGACACAGAAGCATTTTTCACCAACTTATATTTGCTGATCACCTCATGAAGCAGTGTAAAAAAAATTTACTATATATAATGATAATTCACTTGTGTCAGCTTCCATTAATCTTGAGAAAACAACAGCCCTAAATTCAATCTCCACTTAACCTTAGAATTGGTATGAACTCCTGGCAATAGACAGGTTAATTTCATTTACTTATTCAACAAGCATTTACTCAGATCTTACCATGCACCAGGCTGATAATTTATATACATGGGGAGAGGAGAGGATATAGAATACGTTGGCCATTCTATTTTCTGGCACAACTGCTAAAAATTAAAAAAAAAAAATTAAAAATCTAGAAACTAGAAGTTGCCTATATAATTCCTTATCTCACAGTTTTCTTTTTATATTTTAAAAAATATTTTCCAACCTCCTGTGTCAATTGCATCTATGAGTGCATCGGTATCTTTACTTCGAATACAGTCTATAAGCTGCCGATGTGAGCGTTCCCCAGAACTATCCAATCTCCGTAGTCCTGGGATTCTGCCTGTGGATCCAGCACTAGACTTTGGCAAAGCCTTTCGTCCTTCAAATAATAGCACCAAGAGAAGGTCAACCAAACGCATGGTATCAAGCACACATCTTTCATCACCCTGCAATGCACTTTCAATTGAATCTGGAAGTTCTGACCTCAGGAGATCCTAAAAAGAGAATGGGAGGAAAAAAAGTTTTAGCATGCTTGCACTACACCAAAATACTTCTTCTGAAAGATTAAGTAAGATTCAAAAACACTCTTACGTGCGTTACTACTGGAGAGCCTCTGCAAAGTGTTGAGAGCAGACTTACAATTGTAGACACCTGGTTACTCAATTTGGAATCTGCAGCTGTGGAAGGCGCTCCTGTGGTGCTGCGACCTGGTTTGCAAGCTGACGATGGCCCTGATACAGTACCACCAGCAGCAGCCATTCTAGACAATAGCTCCTCAGTTAATCCGTGCTTGGCTAATGGAGCTGGGTCAACACCACGACGGGTAAATCGGTCAGCTAGTGATGCAAAACATCGCAGAGCTCCATCTGAAACCTAATGATGTAAAGAATATATATATGAATAAAATTCACTTAAAAAGGACCAGTACTGTTTATTTCAATACTGAGACTATTAAGAAAGGCAATTGTAGCAAAGCATACAATCTGTCTAGGTTTGAATCCTGGCTCCACATTCTGATAACTGTATAACCTAAAGATGTTACTTAACTGTTCAAGGCGTCAGTTCCCTTATCTGTAAAATGGGAATAGTAACAGTACTTATAATTCATTGAGCTCAAATGAAATGATATATGTAAAGAACCTAGAGGAACAGTAAAAGCTCAACAAATATTTACTATTATTATGTACAAATTTGCCAAGATAATCGATGGACAACAACTGAAAATGATTAACATCTAAATGGTAAAAAAGCATTAAAAGTCAAGTTTTATTTTCTAAAGATGCTAATATAACAAGTTTACACATATAAAATTTTAAATACTGTTATTTTACTTTAACGAAAACTACCCTTTTAAGCCAACAAAATTGTGCTGAGCCAACAAATTACACTGGGTATAAGTGCAGCTTTAAAAATTATATACTTCTAAAACGTTTAAATTTTAAGAATAAACACATAACACTTTTATAATTTAAAACATATCACTGCCAAAACAAAAAGAGATTATCATAGAGATCTAAGATAAAAGAAAGAGAAGATGAAAATTATCTCTAGCTCATCAAGCAAAAAATTCAAATTGCACTAAGGTTGAACCTTAAACAACACAGGTTTGAACTGCATGGGCCCACTTACATGTGGATTTTTTTCCCCACTAAATTCACACTACAGAACTACATGATCCACAGCTGGTTGAATCCACAGCTGCAGAACCCCAGATACGGATGGCCGACTGTAAAGTTATGTGCAGATTTCCAACCGTGTGGAGGGTCGGCACCCCTCACCCTCACCCTGTTCAAGAGTCCACTGGATATCGTGGTTATAACTAGTGGACGCTATAAAATCACGTTTTGAAAAGACAGTACACAAGAGCGACGTAGTTACCTGATGATCTTCATGTTTTAATAAACTAGACAGAGATTCTACACAAATTTCTAAAGAAGAATCTTGAGGTTCCATTTTGCCACAGAGTCTTGATACCACAGCCATGGCAGAGTGCAAGGTATCTTTATGAACCAGGTGTCCACTGTCACGAATGAAGGTAAGCACACAATTCAAACCACCAGCCTCGAAGACTGCACCTGACTCACGAGTGCATATCAGTTCTAACACCTACAAGAGTAAAACAAAATTCACAAAAGAATACAGTAAGTCCAATTTTAATTTTCGAGAATGACAGAAAACACAATACACCCTCCAAATTGATTAGGAGCCACATTTTAAAAAGGGCAGGGTCTGAGAAAGGGGGGGGCAGAAGCTGTGTCTGGCTGTGAAGATGGCAAGAAGTAGTCCCTGAAGCAGCCCAAGAAGGTGGCCAAGGAAGATAAGGCATTCAAGCAGAAACAGAAAGAGCTGCAGAAGAAACTCAAGGAGCTAAAAGCAAAGGCCATGGGGAAGGGCCCCCTGGCCACAGGTGGAATTAAGAAATCTGGCAAAAAACTGTTCCTTGTGCCTGAGGCAATGGTGATCCTTAATTCCATTCTCATTTAACCATCTGGATTCCCTGCCATAACATGCTGCTACCTACAGCTAGAATGAAGTGTTGACTTGGAGCCTGTTGTACCTTTAAGAATAAACTTTTCAGGACTTCCCTGGTGACGTGGTGGTTAAGACTCTGCACTCCCAATGCAGGGGGCCCGGGTTCGATCCCTGGTCAGGGAACTAGATCCCACATGCATGCTGCAACTAAGAGTTTGCATGCCACAACTAAGGAGCCAGTGAGCCACAACTAAGCAGCCCGCCTGCTGAAACTAAGACCTGGCGCAATCAAATAAAAATAAATAAATAAATATTTTTTAAAAAAAGAAAAGAATAAACTTTTGTTTAAAAAAAGTGAAGCAAAACAGAAGAAATTAATTTTAACATATTTTATTTAGCCCAATATATCCAAGGTGTCATTATTTCAACATGTAATCAATATAAAGATTATTGGTATTTTTATGTAATACGTCTTCAAAATCCCATGTATATTTTATACTTATAACACACCTTAATTTGGGGTAGCCACATCTGAAGTGTTCAGTAGTCACATATAGCTACCATATTGGACAGCATAGGTTTAGGCGGTGAAACCTGCATGACAAGCTGAGAACTACAAGTAATTTAGCAAAAGTTTATAAAGGTCCTAGACATTAAAAAAAAAAAATTCAATAAACGCCAGCTATTACATTATTCATCATCCTCACACTTACTCTATGAATATTAAGACATTAAAAATCACTTTTCATTTCTAAATTATATTGATGTTTAATGCATTCAGGTAGAACTAAAGAGTTAACAGGGTCCACAGGTCTTACAGGCATACCAGAAATTTAGACTTTATTCTTTAAGCAAAAAAATGTTTAAGCGGGAAATAATATGATCAGATTTCCAGTTAATATCTGTGGGAAGCAGGGTACAGGGAGAGTGTAGAGGCAAATGCAAAAATTCAAGCATTAATATTCATGAAAGAATGAGGGCTTAACTAAGGCAATAACAGCCGGGACAAACAGAAGGAAATAAACCAGAAGAGCACTTGATCATTAATCACATGTGTGGAGTAGAAAAAAGGAAGTAAAAGATAAAGCACAGGTTTGTCTTGAGTGACTGGCTACAAGTTGATGTCACTTATCAAGAGAGGAGTTTATCTGTAATCAAAGACAATGAATTCAAACATCCAGTTGAATATATCCAACAGGCCTTTGAATATGGAGTCTAGAACTCAAGAGAGAGGTCAGTTCTAGAGATAAAGATGGGAAGGGCATATATATATATATATATATATATATATATATTTTTTCTTTTTTTTTTGCGGTACGTGGGCCTCTCACTGTTGTGGCATCTCCCGTTGCAGAGCACAGGCTCCGGACGCGCAGGCCCAGTGGCCATGGCTCATGGGCCCAGCCGCTCCGCGGCACATGGGATCTTCCCGGACCAGGGCACGAACCCGTGTCCCCTGCATCGGCAGGTGGACTCTCAACCACTGCGCCACCAGGGAAGCCCATGAAGGGCATACATATATTTATATATGAATGGTATTGATGCTCACAGATGAGATTGTCTAGGCAAAGTTTATACAGATTTAAGAAACTAAAATCAGGACCTTAGGAAATACTACCATTGAAGAATGAATTAAATAAGAATAATCTGCAAAGGAAACAGAGAAAGGGAGAGTAGGGTGTTAACAGACAAGAAAGAGTTTGAAAATATAGGTCAGTGAATAAATGCAATGGAGTAAAACCCCAGTCCTGGAAGAAAAATGAAGTGATGTGATGTGATCAAGAGAATAAGAGGGGGGAAAGCTCTGAACAGAAAAACGAATACCTCTTCCTCTGAGGCCATAGACAGAAATAAATCTATAAACACAGAATCAGAAAGTCAAGATATTAACACCTACAAAAACAACTCTCAAAGCATGGGGAAGACATTTTCAGGGGTCCTTGAAATTATAACTTTTTTAATAATAATACTATAACAGTTAATTATCTTTTTCTTTCCTATTCTCTCAGGAACGTAAGGCAGCATTTTCTAAAAGTTATATGAAGTGTGATATAGCAACAGGCTGAATGCAGAAGCACATATTAGGATTTAGCTGTCTTCTATTAAACCACAGATTTCAAATGAGACTTAACAATGTTACTCTTCTAATTTTCTCTTTGTTCAGGACACAGTGATTTTCATTAAAAATGTAATGTATGTTAACACATAATGAGTTTGTTATTTTATGATAAATGAATAAATACTTTTAAATTCTCAGTTTTAATATCTAATATGGTAAATATAAATAGAACCATCATAAACAAAGGCTCTTTGCGGGTCCTCAATAATTTAAGACCTGTAAAGGGATCCTGAGACAAGAAGTCTGAAAACTGGTGACCTCGAGAAGCAAGAATCATAAAAAGAATGAAACAGGAATCAAAAAAGAGAATCAGGGCTTCCCTGGTGGTGCAGTGGTTGAGAGTCCACCTGCCGATGCAGGGGACACAGGTTCGTGCCCCGGTCAGCGAAGATCCCACATGCCACGGAGCGGCTGGGCCCGTGAGCCATGGCCGCTGAGCCTGCGCGTCCGGAGCCTGTGCTCCGCAACGGGAGAGCCCACAACAGTGAGAGGCCCGCGTACCAAAAAAAAAAAAAGAGAATCACATAAAATCTAAATGTGTTCACCAAGTACTTCCAATAAACTACTCACCAGTACTGATGCTTTTAGAGTAACATAAAGTTTATAATTAGTCCCATCAGGAATAAAACAAAACTGCTAACTCTTAACAGGAGTATAGCAAAACAATTAAATTCATGGGCCTAGAACCAGACTTCCTGATCTTCAAATTCCTAATCTTTGAATCTTGGCTCTCTGCCACTAACTACTTGCATCATCCCAAGCAAGTTACTTAATCTTGGTATGCTTAAATTTTTTTCACCTATAAAACAGAAGTGATGATATTAGCGGCACCTACCTCATACAGAGTTGTCATGAAGATTAAATGAGAGTTAATACATGTAAAGTGTTTAGAATAATGTCTGGCATTGGTGGTCAGTGTTAGCTGTCATGGTTCCTGTTGTTACTGCATGCATACAAAATCATTTTGGATAAGAACAGAAATAACCTATCTCAAAGTGTTAGTGGCTACCAGAAACCGAAGAGCATTGAGGCAACACAAATAACCTATCTCAAAGTGTTAGTGGCTACCAGAAACCAAAGAGCACTGAGGCAACACAGAAAAGCATTATCAGTGACCTACAAGTTTCCTTCAAAGATAAGATTTCTTTTCCCAAGCCATATGGGATCTCCTTTGGTACATAAGGACTGTGACTTCCATTGTTTTCAACCACGGAAAGAATTTTTTTTTTGCAAAATACATTTTTTACTAAGTGATCTTCAAATGGGCCAATAAATAATTAAGACTTACCTTTACACATTGTTCAGCTAAGTCTCTGCTTGTCCTGTTGTTAAGTTCGACTACAACCAAACGATTGCAAAGTGCTTTTATAGCTCCATCTACCCCAACAATCCTTCGGGTGCATTCTGCAGATACGTCCAGGTAGTATGTTATGGCACGGGCTGTCACCTCTAGCACATTGTCTGGAGCACTTTCGTCAAGAAAAATTTTGCAGAGGGCTGGTAAGAAAGTGCGAGGAGGACATCTGTAGTGAAAGAAATCATATTTCACCTAGGATTACTAAATTCTTAACATCAAAAATTCACCAAAGTAACAGATAATAAAAACTATATCATGATAAATCATGCTCGATACTGCTTCTGCATATATATTAGGTAATATTTCTCATATTGCTTTTGCTTCCATAATAATCATCACAGGCTAATTTCATCATTGCTGAAAATATAAAGTTGTAAACAGTTTAAAGTAGCAGAATGAACATTAAACCATGTTCATAAAAAATTGCTATTCAATACTAAGCTCAGCTCAAACATCAACTCTGTAAAACCTTCCCTAACCTCCCCAAATAGTCAGGTGGTATTTTCACATGTTCCTAAAGCCTCATAAAAACAGTTCCCACATTGTTTAATGTATCATTTTATTTCCTTACTTACATTAAGAGTTCCTGAATGCCAGGGACATTGTTCAATTCATGTTGTATGGGAACAAATGCTGATTTGGGGTTTAACAGACCAGAGTAATACATAGAACAACAGCTATGTAGCATTTCTGGTCCTGATTTGTAAAGTAAAGATAGTATCTAAACAATATCTACTTTATATGGATGTTATGAAGATTAAATGAAATTATATACATTAAACACTTAGCTCAGTACCTTGGCACCATATTAAACTAATTAACGTTAGCTCCCCTTCCCTCCTATGAATAGCTAATACCTGCTATATAAACCTGCATGACAGTTTTATCAAAAGAACATTTTGCATTTTTTAATATTTTATCAACACTTAAATTATAAAAGAGCATAATTTAATTTAGTAGAGATCTCAGTTATATGTCATCAAATACTTTAATTTATCTGCACAGACTAAACTTCAAATGAGCTACAGATAACACAAAAGGCACTACAGTCATCCCTCAGTGTTCAAGGAGGAAAGATTTCAGGGCCCCCTGTGGATACCAAAATCTGTGGATGCTCAAGTTCCTTATATTAAATGGTACAGATACAGAGGATACGTGGAGGGATACAGAGGGCTTGCTGGACTCTCAACGTTTCGGTGGAATTATTTTTCCTCCAATTTTTAGTGTGCACATATCTTCAGTAGCTTTTTAAAAATATCTGTAATGTATGAACGTCAAAGTAACTCTAACCTTTATTTATCTGCTTGAATGATGCACTTAAGGGGTCCAGCGGCAGGAAAATTATCAAAGATTTTAGAAGACCTCTTGCATTCAGTGACTGACCAGTCACTGATTAAACACAGGTGGTTTTTATTAGCCAGCATCACTGGCAACCTAGGTCACATAGTCACTATAAATTTTCTGAGGAGGAAATGCTTTAAGATTAGGTTATGGAGATAGTCTGATAGTTCTCAGGTAAGATCAGAAGACTGACGAGCATATCAGAATCTTAAAGCATTTTTGCTGCTCTCTACATTGGCAATATGTTAGTAAACCAAAGAGATAAGATTGTAAAAGTGTTAATTCTACTGAGGAAAAACACACTCTTAAAAATAACGTTTTTTGCCTTAGAAAACAGTAGCTTTTGAAAAAAGAACAAAATTTTGAAGTTGACAGTCCTCACATCAAATGACAAGAATGGATCTACCATATGATTTATATTAAAAATAAGAAAATATCCATCTATCTTATACAGTACAAAAACTGGACATCAAAACACAAAATCTAAGAGAAATATTCAGTATAACTATCTATAATTCATGGGGAAATGTGGTATCTGCTTATTTGGGGAATAACTATGATCCCTGCTGTGTTCCCTAAAATGTGATGAATCTCCTGAACAAGTATGGCTAAGGGGCCAATGAAAAAAAAAAAAAAAACCACAAAGAAAGAAGTTCTAAATATAGGTTCTCAGCCGTTAACTGTGATCAATTTTATTTCTAAGAGAAAAATAAAAATATCCTGCATACATATTTTAAAAGAGCTTATTTTATGTCAGGTATAATGAAAACCTGCTTTGTGAACTTTTTAAAGGTATGGTACAAAACATCTGTTGTAACTTTTGGCTATTAGACAGGAAAAAATTTTTGTTTTTTAGCTCTTGAGTTACTTTTAAAACCATGAGAAGGTATTTTAGGCATATTCACTAATTTTTCAATTTAGAACCAAAGCAATTTACAAAAATCTCAACAATACAAATTAACTATAAATTGAGCAAAAAAAGTAGAGAAAAACACATCAATAGTAATTAATGAATTCTGAAAAGTACAGAATAATTGAAAGAACTATAGTTATATTACTTGAAAGTTCATATTGCAACTAAAACAAATTACTAACAAGTGTTGTTGCTTAACATACTCTGCTGGATAACCTGCTTTAAGACAGTCACTGTGATATAAACATTTATAAGACCTTAAAACTGTCTTTTCACTTGTTGGTTAGTAACAATTTCCTAGAATCATTTTCAAAGAAACCCTGTGTTGATAGATACTTCAACTGGGCCTTTAAATTCAACTTGAGCTTCATGGCTATTCAGGAAGCACTTGCCTATCTTCTAGGCCCAGGTCTGTATCCATGTCAACAGAGATTAACTAAGAAACTAATTTACATAATCAAGAAAACTCATTATAAATCTGTGATCACCAATATTAAATAAACACAATGCCCAATAATTCTGCTACATTTCTTCCAGTGTCTGCAATGAGTATCTCACACCTTTTCTTCAATTTTCTCTTGGCTTAATGACTCCCTTAGTTTTCCATTCTAGCCTCAGTCCTAAACTCCCTTCTCTTCTCTAGCTCATCTCATCTATTCCCTTTGTTCATACACCATAGCTATAAATCTCATCCACACACCATGAAAACTCCCAAAATGTTATCTCTACCCCAGACCAACTAAATCACTATCACTATCTCCATTTAGAATTATCACAGGCATCGTAAAATGAGCATATTCAAAACAAATGTGCCTCCACCTCCAAACCACTGCCTTTGTAAATATCACAACAATCCAGAAACCTGAGAATCATCCTCAGTTTTCCCCCCCATTTTCCTCACATTACACATCCAATCCATTAGTTAAATCCCACCAATTTTCCCTCTAAAATATATCGTAAGTCTGTCCACTTCTCTCCACATCTTTTACAAACGTAATCTAAGCTAACTTCAAACTCTTGTCTGAACTACTGAAATAGCCACTTAGACATTCACATTAAGAGACAGGTTTAGCACTAGTGTTGAGCAAAGTATTTCTAGAGGGAGAAGATCAGTCTGGAATAAGGTGTGAGAGCATGAGCAACATAAAGAGGGCATCTATGCAGGGGAATGCCCCAGTAATGGGCAACTGACACAGACAAGGGAAGTGATCAAATTAATAAATATATTGAGGATAATGGGAGCCAGATACCTCACTGGACTGGAGTTGGAAACACTGAAAAGAGAAAACTAGAATGAACCCTGTGGTGTTAGATTGGAACTGGGGGTACTGGTATGAACTCATGGTTTTCAACAGACTGATAAAAAGATAAAGATACATAAAGATGCTAATGTGTGTGCTGATCCCTCTGCCTAAAATGCTTTTCCCCCAACTCTTCCCATGGCTGGTTCTTTGTCATCCTTCTGTCAGCCTAAATGTTACCTCCTCAGCTTCAGGCTTACCTTTACTAACTACTCAAAACAGGACTCCTGTTTTTTGTCTTAATTTACTTTGACAATTTATATTTCATTTTTTGTTGTCCACTGTAACTCTCTCCTAAAACTCTGTAAGCTCCTCAGGAACAGAGATGTATTTCACACAGCACCCAACAGGGTTCTCTGCGTATGGGAAGATACTCAAGTTTTATTTGTTGAATGAATAATACCAAGAAAAAGTAAGAACTTTTTTGCTTATGGAAAGAGAAACCAAACAAAAAAGAATTCCATCAGCTCCCCTACTGATCTGCCTCTCCACCCCCATGCCCAACCCCTCACTAATATGTCTCCACCCCTCCACACACATGCCTTCATCCTAGACCAACCCCCATTAGGTCTCCTTCCCCTGCCCCACACCTTCCCACAACACAAAAAAGTGAATCCACTTTTATCTCTCATTTCTCATAGAAAGCAAAACACCAAATCTAGACTCTAGTCTAAACTGCTCTCTTGAAGCCCAGAATTACAGACCCAACTGCCTCCTTTACTCATCTGTCATACCTAGAGATGTTTCAGGAACCATCAAACACAACCTGCCAAAACTAAACAAAGTTTCCCTACCAAAAACCATACTATTTATTCTCTAACCTGCCATCCAACCACTCAAGTAAAAATCATAAAATTCTTCCAAACTCCTGTTTCTAAAATACAAAAATCAACACCTAATCTTGATGGTTCTACCTCCTAAATCTGTTTAATATCTTAATTAAATTCCAACTAGAATCTCTCACTAGACTTTCCAGATCCTCGTGGCCTTGAACAGGTCCCCTCTGCAAGAAACATTTAGCCCCTTCTCCTCTTTTTCACTTGTATTCCTTTTTCAAGGAAACTTTTAAAATTAAATGTAAAAAATGTTAGGAACACTCAGGTCAGAGAGTACCTCCTCTTGGAAGCCTGCCTTAGACAAACCTCACCACGCATTCTCAGTTATGTTCCTCTTGGGTGGTTTCAGAACATTCAGTGAAACCCATCTATCAGAAGCATCTGTCAAACTATATTCTCCCATTTATCTGTCTCATCCATGAAAACATGAGCTACTTGATAGCAAGGTCTGTACCTTATCTATCTCTGTTCTCCTACAACCAAGTCCAGTACTTGTTATCTAGTGGATACTCAAATATTTGATAAATGAATACATGAAAATAATCCCAGTTTCAAAAAATTCAGTTTAATAGAGAAAAATATAATTTAAGTAAGTAAAAATAAATATAATAAGTGCTGTAATAAAAACCTGAAAGAAGGAGTTTCATTAAAAGTTTTTTTAGGGGGGAGCTTAATATCCAAAATATATAAACAGCTCATACAACTCAACATCCAAATAAAAACCAACCTGACTGGGACTTCCCTGGTGGCACAATGGTTAAGGATCTGCCTGCTAATGCAGGGGTCATGGATTCGACCCTGATTGGGGAAGATCCCACATGCCTCGGAGCAACTAAGCCCAAGTGCCACAACTACTGAGCCTGTGCTTTAGAGCCAGAAAGCCACAACTAATGAAGCCTGCATGCTGCAACTACTGAAGACTGCACGCCTAGAGCACGTGCTCCACAGCAAGAGAAGCCCCTGCTCACTGCAATTAGAGAAAGCCCGTGGGCAGCAATGAAGACACAACGCAGCCAAAAATAATAAAAAATAAAAAAAAACAAACAAAAAACTCCAACCTGATTAAAAATATGGGCAGAAGACCTGAATAGACATTTTCCCAAAGAGGACATGTAGATGGTCAACAGGCACATGACAAGACGCTCAGCATCATTAATCATCAGAGAAATGCTAGTCAACAACAATGAGATACCACCTCACACCTGTCAGAATGGCTATCATCAAAAAGAACACAAATAACAAATGTTGGTGAGGATGTGGAGAAAAGGGGACCCTTGAACATTGTTGGTAGGAATGTAAATTGGTGCAGTCACTGTGGAAAACAGTATAAAGGTTTCTCAAAAATCTAAAAATAGAACTACCATGTAACCCAGCAATTTCCACACCTGGGTATATATGCAAAACAAAAACAAAAAAGTAATTTGAAAAGATACATGTGGCCCAATGTTCACAGCAGCATTATTTACAACTGCCAAGATATAGAAGCAACTGAAGTGTCCATCAAGAGAAGAAAGGATAAAGAACATGTAATACACACATACACACACACACACACACACACGCACACACAATGGAATACTACTCACCATAAGAAAAGAATGAAATTTTGCCATTTGTAATAAAATGGATGGACTTGCAGGGTATTATGCTAAGTGAAATAAGTCAGAGAAACACAAATACTGTATTATACCACTTATACGTGGAATCTAAAAAATAAAACAAGCTAGTAAATCTAACAAAAAAGAAAGAGACTCACAGATATAGAGAACAAATTAGTAGTTACCAGTTGGGAGAAGGAATGGGGAAGGGGCAAGATAGGGATAGGGGATTAAGAGGTACAAACTACGATGTGTAACATAAATAAGCTACAAGGCTATACTGTACAGCACAGGGAATATAGCCAATATTTTATAGTAACTATAAATTGAGTGTAACCTTTAAAATTGTGAATCCCTATGTTGTACACTTATAAATTATGTAATATTGCACATCAACTATACTTCAATTAAAAAAAAAAGGTGTGAGACGGAAAGCTCAGCTCAGGGGATTTGGGGAAAGGAAGACCTCACAAAAAAAGGAAGAAATTTGAGTTAAATCAAGGTATTCTCTGCCTTGAAGAGTTATTGCAAGAACTTGGGATAAAGTATATAAAATATAGTGTTTAGCACATAAAAGATGCTCCATAAACCACAGGGTAGAAGTTTGCCAAGCAGACAAGCTCCTGTCTTCTAAGTAAGGAGAAGAGTATATGCAAAGAATGGAGGCTTGAAGAATTATATATTGTGGCAGATTGTATTTTCTAATGATATCCACATTATTTCCCATCCCACATATCCATAAATTCTTTTTTACAAGGTGACTTTGATATTCTTTCTACTGAGAGGGTTTACGTTTCCAGGCAGGTTTATGATTACAGTGAAAGTTATCACTTTGTGACTTCTAACATTAACTCAATTCTACTGGATTCTCTTAGGACTCTTGCTCTTAGAACACAACCACCATGCTGTAAGGAAGCTCAATTAGCCACATGGCAAGGCCAGTAGATGTTCTAACAAATGCAACTAAAAGCCAGTATTCAAGTGCATGTGAGAGAACAAGTCATCAGATGATTCCAGTGCCTGGTCATCAAGCTTTTGTTATTTACAAGTAGGATCACACTACAAATACCATCCTATAACTTGCTCATTTCTTTAATCAATATGTTGTGACCACCTTCCCACATTAATATGAATAGGTCTAGTTCAATCTTTCTAATGTCTACATAATAGCCAATATAATGAATAGCCATACACTGTTAACCATTTAGATGGTTTCCAGTTTTTTTACTACTTGAAGCAGTCCTGCAGTGAACAATATTGGGAGTGTATCTGCACATTTGTACCAGTATTTAAGAAGGAAAGATTTTGAGTATTTCTTTTCTTTCTTTCTTTCTTTATTTAAATTTAATTTATTTGGCTGCATTGGGTCTTCACTGCTGTGTGTGGGCTTTCTCTAGTTGCGGCGAGAGGGGGTTATTCTTTGTTGCGGTGCGCGGGCTTCTCATTTTGGTGGCTTCTCTTTGTTGCGGAGCAGGGGCTCTAGGCACGCAGGCTTCAGTAGTTGTGGCATGCGGGCTCAATAGTTGTGACTCGCGGGCTCTAGAGCACAAGCTCAGTAGTTGTGGCACACAGGCTTAGTTGCTCTGCAGCATGCGGGATCTTCCCGGAGCAGGGCTTGAACCCATGTCCCCTGCATTGGCAGGCGGATCCTTAACCACTGCACCACCAGGGAAGTCCCTTCAGAAGTATTTCTGTGAGTACATTTTTTGGTTTGACAGATATTATCGAACTGACTTCTAAAGAGGCTATACCACTGTATACTCCCATCAGAAGCATTTTAGAGTACCTATTACCCCACCCCTAGGCCACTAAAAATGATATTACCTTTACATTTGTGCTAAATTGATAAATATTTTTTTAAAACTTTATTTCATAAAATTTGGCTAGCTATGAGAGAATTTAATAAACTTTAAAAATGAAACACAGAATATTCAAACCTCCACCAAGAAAACAAAAATAATCTAAAGATGTATACATATACATAGACAAATACTTCAGGATATACAAAATCTCTGATTAGAACAGCAAAAGTCATAAATAACTCCCCCCCAAATTCAACACTCACATTTTATTTCTGTATTTCCAATACAGACTTTATTTCTGTATGAACATGTACTTAAGGCAGATACAAAATTAATTAATTAATTAAACTGGGAATATATTAACATTATTTTAAAATTTCCATTCTGGGGGACTTCCCTGCTGGAACAGTGGTTGAGAGTCTGCCTGCCAATGCAGAGGACACGGGTTTGAGCCCTGGTCCAGGAAGATCCCACACGCTGCGGAGCAGATAACCCATGTACCACAACTACTGAGCCTGCACTCAGAGCCCACGAGCCACAACTACTGAAGCCCGCGTGCCTAGAACCCATGCTCCACAACAAGAGAAGCCACTGCAATGAGAAGCCCATGCACTGCAACGAAGAGTAGCCCCCACTCACTGCAACTAGAGAAAGCTCGCATGCAGCAACAAAGACCCAACGCAGCCAAAAATAAATAAAATAAATAAACTTATAGAATTTCCATTCCGATTTCTCTTAAAAGATAAAAATCAGGGAATTCCCTGGTGGTGCAGTGGTTAAGAACCTGCCTGCCAATGCAGGGGACATGGGTTGGAGCCCTGGTCCGGGAAGATCCCACATGCCGCGGAGCAACTAAGCCTGTGCGCCACAACTACTGAGCCTGCATTCTAGAGCCAATGAGCCACAACCACTGAAGCCCACGCACCTAGAGCCCGTGCTCCGCAACGAGAAGCCACCACCATCAGAAGCCTGCACACCAAAAGAAGAGCAGCCCCCCGTTCAACGCAACTAAAGAACGCCCACGTGCAGCAATGACAACCCAACGCAGCCAAAAATAAATAAATACATACATAAATAAATTTATTAAAAAAAATTCACTAACCTACTCATTCATTCCTCCAGGGAATAAAAACTTGTAACATTATCTTCAATTAGATTCTCCTGCAATCAACTGTAAAGTTCAAAACAATCAAAAACCACAAGGTCTGCTACCAATAGCAGTTCCACTTTGAAATTACTCATGAGAAGGTTAATTATATATGAACATATTTTGTCAGACTTCTAAAAACAATTAAATATTATTAATCCAAACAGATAAGCAAACTTTGGTTTCCTCTTACATGTAATTTTGAAGTCAGCAGTTCAAAAAAACATACCATCAGGCAAAAATGCATGTACAAAGATGCTCATTGTTGCATAACCTATATATCTAATAACAAGGGTATAATTAAGCATATGACACATCCGTATGGCAGATTATGCAGGTTTTTTAAAGCTGTTTACTAAGAACTAATGATACAAATACATAAAGAAAAGGGGGACTTCCCTGGTGGTGCAGTAGTTAAGAATCACCTGCCAATGCTGGGGACACAGGTTTGAGCCCTGGTCCGGGAAGATTCCACATGCCGTGGAGCAACTAAGCCCATGTGACACAACTACTGAGCCCGCGTGATACAACTACTGAAGCCCACACGCCTAGAGCCCGTGCTCTGCAACAAGAGAAGCCACTGCAATGAGAAGCCCGTGTACCACAGCAAAGAGTAGTCCCGCTTGCCACAACTAGAGAAAGCCCACACACAGTAATGAAGACCCAAAACAGCCGAAAATAAATAAATTAATTAAAGAAAGAAAAAGGGAAAAATATATCCATTTTGGTGTTTATCACATAAAAATATGCAAAGAAAGTAGAGCAAAAAGTTAAAATGGCTTATTTCTAGATGGTGCAATTATAATTTTCATTCTCTAGATTTCTGCCTTTTCTAAATTTCTGAAACAAACCTATTTCATAACTCCCCAAAATAAACTTAAATCTGTTAACCGAAATAAGCTAGACAACAGCAGATGGATTGGGGAAGGAAGTCAAAACATAATGACCCATGTTGGAAGTGAGTTTCAAGGGCTTTTTTCCTTTCCTCCTGTCTTTTCCAGCTTTGATCCCTGGACAGGCCAACTCCCGAAAGCACGTAGCAGGGGGGTACAAAAGAACTCTGAGAGGACCAAGAAAAGGGGCCTCTGTGAGCCAGAGGGTATGAAGAGAAATTCCTGGGGTATCTTCCTCCCAGTCTGGCCTCAAGGCCAGACCCAGGTGAAAGCCCCAAACAAAACTCAGTGATACATGCACAGTGCAGTAGAGGTGGCACAAACATCTAAGGCCCTGGGAGAACTGGGAACTAAGAAAAGGAGCCCCTATAGCCAAAAGAGCATGAAAGGAATCATGCTATTTTTTTTTCTGTCTTTTCTCTTACTACTTTCACACTGAGGGCAGTCCCAGTCCCAGAAAGTATATGACAGCACAAGGGGGTTGAAGAATGGGTGGGGAGTGGGGGAAATGTGGTTAAAACTTCAAGAGATCCCCAGTTTTCTAGCTAGAACACTAGTAAAAAGGTTCCTGGTAGCTGAAAGATGTGGGGGAAATCTCAGAGAAAAAGGAGCTAGAAAAATGATCCCTGACACAAGTTCTGAGTCCACCTCTGAATATATGGAAGACAAAGATAAAAAACAATAGCAAACACTTTGACAACTGCACTATGACATAATCCACCACCCAAGTCCCAGACTAAACTGAGTGACACATGCACAAAGTAGACCCAAACACCATAACAAAGGCTTTGAAACCACTGACATTGGAACCACCACCCACAGAGAGCAAGACAGAGCTTGCAGTCTAAATTTAACCAGGATGACTGCATGCAAAAGAAAACAACAAAATCAACATTCTCCAGAGGGTTTTTATAAAACCCAGAGTCTCACAGTATAATATTCCAAATGTCTTGGATAAAATCCAAAACAACCTAAAACACACAAAATATCAATACAATATGATCTATCCAATTCAAGAAAGAAGACAGTCAACACATATAAGCCTGAGACAACCTAGTTGTTAAAATTATCAGAGAGGACTCTAAATCAGCTATTATAACTATACTCCACAAACACTCCTGAATGTGAACATTCTTGAAATGATTGGAAACAGAAGTCTTCAACAGAAAAATACAAAGTATGAAAGGAATCAAATGAAAATTTTAGAAATGAAAAAACAGTTTGTGGAGAAAAGAATACTTCACTGGATGGGCTCAAGAGCAGAATGAAGATGACAGATAAAGAGTTTGTGAATCTGAAAACAGATCGACAAAAATTATTCAGTCTGAAGAACACAGGGAAAAAAAGTGGGGGGGAAAAGGGGAACAGATTCTTAGGGATCTGAGGGAGCATATCAAAAAGTAACATTTGTGCCACTGGAGTCCCAGAATGAGAAAAAAAATTGGTATAGAATACAGATTTGAAGGAACTTTCTGTATTTGGTGAAAGACATACAGATTTAAGAAGCTCATTAAACCTGAAATAAGACAAATTCAAAGACAACCATGTACAGACAAATCACAATCAAACTGCAAAAAATCAAAGGTAGAGAAAAAAAGATCTTGAAAGCAGAAAGAAGAAAAACAACACAAACAAAGATTAGAATGAATGCAGATTTCTCATCAGAAACCATAAAAGCCAGAAGATAGTGGAACAACATCTTTTAAATGCTGAAAAGAACTGGCACTACACAATTCTATATCCAGCAAAAATATCTTCACAGCATGAAAGTAAAATAAAGACATTCTCAGATGAAGGAAAACTAAGAGAACTCACCACCAAAAGACTTCTCCTAAAAGAAATGCTAAAGAAAGTTCTTCAAGATGAAAGGAAATGACAGCAGAGAGATACATGGAACTTCAGGAATGAAGGAAGAACAACAGAAATGATAAATATCTGGGTAAATATAATAGATTATTTTCCCCCTATTAAACTGCTGAAAGCAAAAATTACAACATTGTCTCTTGATGTTTTCAACATATGTAGACAATACATATGACAACTGTAACACAGGGATAAAGGAATCTACATAGTTGTAAGCCTTCATCATTTCACTTTAAATGGTTAAACGTTAACTCTGAGTTAACTGCAATCCCTAAAGCAACCACTAAAAAATACAAAGAGACAGAGTCAAAAAAACCTATAGGTAAATTAAAATAGAATGCTACAAAAATATTCAAGTAATTCAAAAGGCAGGAAAGAAAAAACAAAGACACAAAACAAGAAACAGAACAACAAAAAAGCCAAATAAAATGTTAGACACATATGTAAACATACCAAAAACTACATTAAATGTAAGTGGTCTAAACTCACCAATTAGAAACAAAGATTGTCAGGCTGGATTAAAAAACACAAGCCAACTGCATACTGTCCACAAGATACTCACGCTACAGATGGGTTAAAACAAAAAAGTGGAAAAAGATATAGCAAACAAACACTATCAAAAGAAAAGCTGGGGGCTTCCCTGGTGGCGCAGTGGTTGAGCGTCCACCTGCTGATGCAGGGGACACGGGTTCATGCCCCGGTCTGGGAAGATCCCGCATGCCGCGGAGCAGCTAGGCCCATGAGCCATGGCCGCTGAGCCTGCATGTCTGGAACCTGTGCTCCACAACGGGAGAGGCCACAACAGTGAGAGGCCCGCATAACGCAAAAAAAAAAAAAAAAAGAAAAGCTGGGGTAGCTATATTTATGTCAAAGTACACTTCAGAACAAGGAAAATTATCAGATATAAATAGGGACATTAAATAATGATAGAAGGGTCGCTTTAACAAGAAAACAATCTTAAGACATCTAACAGGGCTTCAAAATACATGAAGCAAAAATGGAGAGAAATGAAGCTAAACAGACAAATCGATAACTATACTTGGAGACTTCAACACGCCTCTCTCAGTAACCTATAAAACAGACGGAAAATCAACAAGGATATAGACTGAACAACACTGTCAATCAACTTGACCTAATTTGACACTTGTAGAACATTCTACCCAACAACAGAAGAATATATATTCTTCTCAAGTACATATGGTCCATTTACCAAAAATAGACCATACTGTGGGCCATAAAAAAACCTTAATAAATCTAAAATAACTGAAATAATATTAAGTGTGTCCTCTGACCACAATAATAACACAAAAATATCTGGGAAATCCCCAAATATTTGAAAATTAAGCAACATACTTCTATATAACCCAAGGGTAAAAAAGAAAGTTTCAATGAAAATTTTAAAATATTTTGAACCAAGTGAAAATGAATATAGAACATCAATGAAAATATAAAAGAAAAATTTATAGTATTAAATTTATATTAGAAAGGGTCTCAAATCTCAGCTTCTACCTAAGAAACTAGAAAAAAAGAGCAAATTAAACCCCAAATCAACCCAGAAGGGAATAATAAAGAGCAGAAATCAATGAAACTTAAAACAGAAAAATAGAAAAAAGGAATGAAACTAAAAGCCGATTCTTTGAAAAAATTAATAAAATTTATAAATCTCTAACCAGATTGACCAAAATATAAAAATTACCAATATCAGGATGAAAAAGAGAATTATCATTTACAGACAGTTCTGGGTGTACTCTGATGCTTTTGCAAAAATGTTCCTATAAAAGCGTTTCATCTTCAAGGAATTCATGGAAAAGACTCTGACAAGTACAGGTTTCTGGTAACTGACTACATTGCTGAACTGAATGAATAAGCATTTTCAGAACTCTAATGGAAAACTGATGAATTCATAAAAGTGCTAACAAAAGATCAAGATGAAAAAAAAATAATTACATGGGACTGAGTGAACTGATGAGGATGATTATAATTTTTGTGACTTTCTGTTTGAATAAAAGAAAAAAAAATCCCACAAGGACTCAGAGGCAAAAAATATACAAATCAATTTTCACTGCAAAGTAAAGGAGTTGTTACAGTGGAGGATTACTGGACTGAATGTCAATATTATGACATAGTATGAGTGTGTTTCGTGTTTGGTAATTGCAATCACTGTTGCTTTTGTTGTGGTCATCCATTTACAATGCTTGTTGTCAGTTTATTTAGCTCTTGTAAAGATAAAATACAGTGTGTGTGTGTGTGTGTGTGTGTGAAAAAAAAAGAAAAAGAGAATTATCACTGCAGACCATATAAACATTCAAAGGATATAAAAGCATACTACAAACAACATTATGCCCATAAATTTTAATTTATATTAAATAGACCAATTCCTTGAAAGACATACTACAATTCACTCAAGAAAAATTAAGTAACTTGAGCAGTCCTCTATTACAGAAATTGAATTTAGTAAAAAACCTTCAAACACAGACTTCCCTGGTAGCACAGTGGTTAAGAATCCACCTGCCAATGCAGGGGACACAGGTTCGATTCCTCGTCCTGGAAGATCCCACATGCTGCGGAGCAACTAAGCCCGTGTGCCACAACTACTGAGCCTGTGCTCTAGAGCCTGTGAGCCACAACTACTGAGCCCGCATGACACAACTACTGAAGCCCATGCGCCTAGAGCCCATGCTCTGCAACAGAAGCCACCGCAACGAGTAGCCCGTGTACCGCCATGAACAGTGGCCCCCACTCGCTGCAACTAGAGAAAGCCCGCACGTGGCAATGAAGACCCAATGCAGCCAAAAATAAATTTTTTAAATAAATAAATTAATTTTAAAAAATCCCCTCAAACACATCAATTTATTCTCTTACGGATTGTGCTTTTGGTGTTTATTTAAGAATATCTGCTTAACCTGGGGTCACAAAGGATTTCTCTTATGTTTTCTTCTAGAGGTTTTATAGTTTTAGGTTTTATGTTTAGGTCTATGATTCCTTTTCAACTTATTTTTGTATATGGTGTGGGGTACAGGTAAAGGTTAATTTTTTTCTTTTTTGCATATAGATACCAAGTTGTTCCAGCAGCATAAAAAAATATCCTTTTTCCACTTAACTGTCATTGCACCTTTGTTGAAATAAGTTGTCTAGGTATGAGTCTATTTCTGAACTCTCTATTCTATTTCATTGATCCATTTACCTTTATACCAATACTAAACTGTTTTGACTACTGCAGCTGCATAGTAAGAACTGAAATACAGTAGTATTAGTCCTCCAACCTTATACTTCATGTTTTGGCTAGCTAGGTCCTTTGCATTTTCAAATGAATTTTGCAATCAGTTCATCGGTTTCTACATCTTGTCAGATTTATCTGTAAGAACTTCAGAAGAAATAAAAACTCAAATTTACACAGAAATCTGTATGCTAATGTTTATAGCAACTTTGGTTATAATCACCAAAACTAGAAAAACCCAAATGTCTTTCAAGAGGTGAATGGATAAACCACCTGTGGTACATCCATAAAATGAAATACTACTTAGCAATTACTGTTATACACATATAGATGACTCTCAAATGTAATATACTACAAGAAAACTCAAAAGGCTACACTCTGTATATATCATTCCATTTATATGACATTCTGGAAAAGTCAAAACTACAGCAACAGAGAAAAGACCACTGGTTGCCAGGCACTGGGGTTGGGGGAGGGTTTAACTTCAAAGGGAGAACTCTAGAGAATTTTGGGGAATGATGGAACTGTTCTGAATTTTAGTTGTGGCGGTAGTTACACAACTGTATCCGTTTGCCAAAATCCATATGTAATTTAAATGACAAAATTAAATAGCATACATATAATAATCACAGTCCTCCCTGAATAGTGCTAAAAGAACAAATCTATGGCACAAATAGATGCATCACAATTAAAGGATTATTAAAACTTTTAAACTTGCTAAATATTTACCTCTTACATCATAGGTAGAAATTATTTTTACATATTAAACCCAGTACTATACTATAATACCAATTTAAAGACACAAAGGTGTCCTAATTAGGAAACTTTAAGATCACTCAATCTCTACAGAACTGTCAGATCAGTCAACCACACAAATGAGATTTAGTAGAATGTTCAGATGAATCCAATTTAAGCAATAGTTTCCAAAATGCTACCTGCAATGATGAAAGAATCTTTCCCTAATGGAAACAGAGATAAGTAACCTAAAACAAGAGCAAAAAAAGTTTCATGAGGTTACAAAGAGAAAGAATTTCTCTTAGGAACTGTAATCGTTTCTATACTATTACTACCATATGCTTTTTCCAGACTATATGACTTGGACCAAGATTTCAGAAGATTTACAATATAAAGAAATTTAACTTCTTTTAGATAAAGGAAGTTATCTATCGTGGTGATATTTTACTGAATATAGTCACTAAATTGAGCACTTCATTTACTAAAAAAAAAAAAAAAACACTAAAAATTTTAACTGTAAAAGATTAATAAATTTTGTTTCTTGAAGATAATAAATAACATCTTTTGATCCATTTTATCTTTTATTCCATTCTTGCCCCTGCCCCCAGCCTTGACTCTGTATTGCTTAACTTACAATAACTCTTGGCATACAGTTAAAAATTACAGCCTTCCCTCTCAAAGAAAAAGAAGTAAGTCAAATTCCAATATGTAGACTTGTTTTTCTCCAATTAAAATACACACACAAAACTGACAATTCGTTCAACAAATATTTATTTGTTGAATGCCTTTTGTTTTGTTTGTTTTGGGGTTTTTTGGCCACACTCTGCGGCATGTGGGATCTTAGTTCTCCAACCAGGGATCGAACCTACCGTGTGTGTCCCCTGCAGTGGAAGCGTGGAGTCTTAACTACTGGACCACCAGGGAAGTCCCTTACTGAATGCCTTTTGGTGCCAAGCACTGTGCTAAGTGTTGGGGGTAGGATACAAAGATGAGAATAACAGTGCTGGGCTCCGAGGAATTAAAAGATCTAATGACACGGTCAACAAGTACTATGCAAAGTATACATATATATCGCTGTAAACTAGAAGAGTGTTTTGTTTTTTACATTTTTAAGGTGACAGACACTTTGAAAACAAAATGAAAGCTCACTGAAGCTCATTATCTATGAGCCCCCTAGAACACTGACAGAGCATGCTTCTCATCTTCCAGCACTTCTCTCTACTGTCCACTGAAAAGCACATATACAGCTGCTCTGTTTACAGAAATTCACTTATCTAACTTTTCAGGATTATATGTGTTTGATACAATGAGCATTCTCTGTGCAGGGAAGGCTCAGCTGCAGGACTGATTAAAAAAAAGTAATTTTGGGCTTCCCTGGTGGCGCAGTGGTTGAGCGTCCACCTGCTGATGCAGGGGACACGGGTTCGTGCCCCGGTCCGGGAGGATCCCACATGCCGCGGAGCGGCTGGGCCCGTGAGCCATGGCCGCTGGGCCTGCGCGTCCGGAGCCCGTGCTCCGCAACGGGAGAGGCCACAACAATGAGAGGCCCGCGTACCGCAAAAAAAAAAAAAAAAAAAAAAAAAAGTAATTTCACTTCCCTATTACTCTGCCACTGGGTAGAAGAAAATATGGAAAAGGCAGGTACATTAATGCAAGTGGGTAGAAAAAACATCAATACATATCGATGCGATCACTGTTTCTCCTTTAGAGAAGAACACGATGCTCTTCCTCCAGGAGACTCCTCAACCAGTTTGACTCCAAAAGTACTTTCTATAAGCATTTTAAGGACTATGGAAAACAGGCACAATATAAAGAATTTCTTCAATATCTGGATATTAGCTACTGTACAACAGCAATATGTTAGCAATGGAAAAACAAAAGTAATAGTATGTATGCATGAGATGCAGCAGAGGTATTTGAAGGCATTTAAATTTTATTCTCTAGGTAAAGAACACAAATGATTTTGTAAAGAGGAATAATACGGTCAAATCAGTATTTTTAGACTATAGTCAATTATACCTCAATAAAGCTGGGGAAAAAAAGACCATAAAAATATTTTAAGACTGGAACTCTGCGTATAGTTAGCTTATAGGCAGGGATATCTGCTATGAAGCTACAAGCACTGCATGAACATAATCATCTCCCCATACCAATCCTAGATATTACCATTGTTTTCAATCTCCTACTTCAGGGAGAAAACAGACGTCATCAGACAGAAATCCCTTCAACTTTTTACCATCAAACCTAAAACATCGGGCTTGCCTGGTGGCGCAGTGGTTGAGAGTCTGCCTGCTGATGCAGAGGACACGGGTTCGTGCCCCGGTCCGGGAAGATCCCACATGCCGCGGAGCGGCTGGGCCCATGAGCCATGGCCGCTGAGCCTGTGCGTCTGGAGCCTGTGCTCCGCAACGGGAGAGGCCACCACAGTGAGAGGCCCGCGTACCACCAAAAAAAAAAAAAAAACAAAAAAAAAACAAAAAACCTAAAACATCTTCCTCTTTCCTGTGTTACAACAAGGAACACACTACCTTAAATCTATCTCTCCACCAGTGGACCAAAGCTTTAATACTCAAGGTGGGATTTTCCAACCAACAACTTCAGCATTATCTGAGAGCATACTAGGAATGCAGAATATCAGGCACCACACCATACCAACTGAATCAGAATCTGCAATGTTAACAAGATCCCCACGTGATTCATATTATGCACATTACTCCCAGTTTCTCAGAATCCTTATACTATGAATTATCCATTCTCTCTCCTAACTTTTTTTTTTCTTTACTAACTCTCTGACCTCTAAAAGAAAAAGCCCCACACTCCCATTCCAATACAACTTCTCAAAAATTTTTCCATACTCCCTGTCTCCATTTCTTTCTTCAACTCATTCAAATCTGGCCCTCAAGCCACTCCACTCAGCTCTCATTAAGATCAATGATCTTGGGACTTCCCTGGTTGCACGGTGGTTAAGAATCCACTTGCCGATGCAGGGGACACAGGTTCAAGCCCTGGTCCGGGACACATGCCGCGGTGCAACTAAGCCCGTACACCACAACTACTGAGTCTGCACTCTAGAGCCTGTGCTCCGCAACAAGAGAAGCCACCGCAATGAGAAGCCCGCACACTGCAACGAAGAGTGGCCCCCACTCACCGCAACTAGAGAAAGCCTGCGCGCAGCAATGAAGACCCAACGCAGCCAAAAATAAATAAAACAAATAAACTTATTAAAAAGAAAAAAGATCAATGATCTTGGAAATGTTGCTAAATCCAAAGGACACCTTTTAGTCTTCACCCTACTTGACCTCTCACGAGTATGCAACATAATTCTTTCTCTTCTTTAATCCCTCTCTTCCCTGCGTTGACGTGCACTAATGATGCAAAAGCAATGGTGGATAAAACTGCTGGTGCTTTAGCATGAATCAAGGCAGCGGCACTAAACTGTACCACTAGTAATGGTATGGTATTCTTCACTGCCAAGCTCTAGCATGGGGGGAAAAATTATTTATTTTACTAAACCTCAACCCTTGAATACATATCTTTTTAATATCCTACTTAAGGAAATGGAAAGTAAGCATAAAGCACTTCTGCACAGGAAGAGTACTTGTACAACTGTTGGAGAGCTGAACTAGCCACTTTTTTTCATGCAACATCATTTTTACTTGAAAGAACTTCAGGCAAATTGTGGTTATTCAGACTTGGATATCTGGCAAACATTTTCTCAAAAATTAACCAAGTAAGCCTTTCACTTCAAGGAAAAACAACTGACAGTATTTGTTGCCAATGATAACATTCAAGCTTTCAAGCAAAAATCACAACTTGTACCTGCCACCAGGAGCTTGACAGAGCTTCTCAATATTTAAAGACCTTTCTGATGAGATTAGTAGTCGCAATAACAAATGTGAATTTGTGATACTGTAGAATGACATATGGCAACATTAGGAATATCTGTATAACTCAGCAGACCAATACTTTTCACATGACCAGTGCATGATCTTTCAAACTTAAACATGGGTTTAAAAAAACCCACTCAGGGACCTCCCTGGTAGTCCAGTGGCTAAGGCTCCGTACTCCCAATGCAGGGGGCCTGGGTTCAATCCCTGGTCAGGGAACTAGATCCCACATGCCACAACTAAAGATCCTGCGTGCCACAACTAAGACCTGGCACAGCCAAAAGAATAAATAAATATTTTTTTAAAAACCAACCCATTCAAAGTACCAGAGAGACCAACAGATTTTAATGTACAAGAGTATGACAAGTTCACTGATATTTCAGAATCCACATTATAACTAACCCTTCAGAAACTATCACTTGACTATACACTACTATGCATAAAATAGATAGCTAATGAGAAACTACTGTATAACACAGGGAACTCTACTCAATGCTCTGTGGTGACCCAAATGGGAAGGAAATCCAAAAAGGAGTGGATGTATAGCTGACTCACTCTGCTGTACAGCAGAAACTAACACAACATTGTAAAGCAACTATACTCCAATAAAAATTAATTAAAAAAAAAAGAAACTACACTCCCCCCTCAGTTTCATATGATATCAAAGATGAATATCCATAATTACACACAAAATATCATTACAACATTCCTCCCTTTTCCAGCTACATCTATGGGGGGATGAGTTTTTTTTCATATATTTCAGTCAAAACAACATAATGCAACACAATAAATGCAAACCAGATATGAGAATCTAGCCACACCCACACTCATGATCTCAGTCCCTCAAAACATGGGAGTTCCTTGGCAGTCCAATGGTTAGAACTTGGTGCTTTCACTTCAGGGGCCCAGGTTCAATCCCTGGTTGGGGAACTAAGATCCCACAAGCCATGAGGCGTGGCCAAAAACCCCCAAAAAACAAAAACAAAAAACAAAAACATGGTCCTCTTCCAGTGTTCTTTCTCACTGAACGGCATCATCATCCATTGTAACCTGAATCATCCATGGTACCTCCATGCAATGAAGAGTAGCCCCCGCTCGCCGCAACCTGAGGAAGCCCATGCACAGCAACGAAGACCCGACGCAGTCAAAAAAATAAAATAAATAAATTTATAAAGTAAAAAGTTTTTTAAATAAATTAAAATTTCCTTTAAAATTGTTTCAATATAATAACACTTCTAAAAAATGCCATTACAAACTCCTCTACTATATGTTACTACTTAATAGAAGACATGATAGTTGATTTGACTGGTAGGTATGACTTACTTTTTAAAATACCAAAAATAATTCTCAGGTCAATGAAAACCCTCTAATGAAATCTATGAATGTTCAAAAACCTATTTCACTTTTCTATGAATCTGACCAAAACAAGCATTAACAGAGCAGCAAAATTATTATGTTCTCAAAGTTTGCCAATAACAATAACTACTTGAAATAAAGGAGTCACTAACAGACTGTGATTTGGGAACTTTGTTCATAAGGATTTTTATCATAATAGTACTGTCTCAATGGGATTTACAACTAAGAATTATTAACTATTTATTTATTAATTCATCTTCATTAATCATTCAAAAATGAAGATGATTAAAAATGCTTTGTCAATTTAGTAATTCAGCCCTTATTCTCACCTCAAAGAAATTAAGATAATTACACCAAATTTTATGTCAACATCTCAAACATTTTCTACTAATTACTTCAAAACGGCATTAGAACAAATATAGAAGCATCTGAGTTTTCATTTACTTATCACCGGAATTCAAAATTGTAAATATAAATGTAAAATAAACAATGAAAACCAAACGTGTTCAGCATTCAGAAGAACAGTTAATCTAACTGGGTATCACATAAGAGGAAAAACATGGCATTAATGACCAGTCTAGTACTGATTCCTTTGCATTTTTGCACAAATTCTACACAACCTCTGAATAAAACTGCTTAAACTCTCCAAACATCAAAGTCTGTTTCTACTATTCCGGAAAGTATGCTATATGGTTAACATCCAATTTATACCCTCTCCAAACTGAAATTTACAAAGCAATGATTTGCTTAACAAAGTACAGGGAATTCCCTGAAGGTCCAGTGGTTAGGACTCAGCACTTTCACTGCAGTAGCCTGGGTTCAGTTCCTGGGGGGGAACTAAGATCCTGCAAGCCATGTGGCACTGCCCCCCCCCACCCAAAAAAAAGGTACAGTGTCCTAAGACTTAACACCAATGAAGAAAGGGCAATTGGGAACATATGTTCATTATCATCTGCATTTTCATGTCAATTTAAGCCAATTACTTGATACAGAAATAGCCACCTTTAAAGAAGTATTTGTATTCTCCCAGCTCATAACATGTTTTGAAATTGAATCAATCAAGCTATGGGTTAAAATCAGTATTCCCTAATTCCTATTCATCCAATAAACATGCATTTGTGTCATCACAATTATCATTACTACAGTTAGTTCACCTACCAATTTTTATTTCTCAGGAAAGTGTAAATGGAAAACTGCAAGAACTTTTTAAAAGATAGTTTTAAAACTCACTAAACAAAATTCTACACAAACTGAAATCAGCAAATGGTTGAAAACATGTTATGTAGATGTCCCTACAGCAACCCCAAAGGAAGATGATGAAGGGATGTACTTACGTTTCAAAACAACGATCCACGTTGTCAGACATCAAAAGCAGCATGCATAGCTGTTCAAGGGCTATTAGTTGCATGTCCCTTTCATCTCCCTGTCCCATCTGTAGCCATTCCAGCAATGTATCTGGATCCACGTCTGCCATGTTGTTTTTAAAAGCTTCTTTGCTCAAATTTAAAAAGTAAAGGCAAAAAGTCCTCTAAATGTCCAGGACTGATCAGCGTGGGTTTAAAATTTTTTTCTTTTACATCGACTAGAGCCAAATTTTTGTGGTGTCCTCCTAGGAATTAGAAAAGACTCATAAGTATGTTTCGAAAGCGTGCTTAATGCAGTTTTTCAACTTTCCTTATTCCTCGGGTTTAACTTCATACATTGTACTAAATAAAAACCAGTTTTGCACAAGAGTATAAGCTGATTAGGTTGCTGCTTAACTGGAAACCAGAGCCGTCTTTGTCAAAGACAATCAAACAAGCTTCGGATCCCACTACTGCTTATCACTAACGTCTGCGCCAAAAAGCAAACAACACCTTACTAAAAAGGTTCTTTTTTTTTTTTTTCCAGCAAACTTCTTTCCCCTTCCTCCACCCAAAACCGATCTTCTGATAAGGGTTAGATTCAGTATTTTAAGGAGACTAAGCACTTTGATCCAATTCCCCCCCAAATTAAGTTTCTACTTTAAAATTACCTCCAATTTCATAAATTCTACTGACTTCTCAATTTATTTACTGCTCTTCCTAAGATGTCCAAATACAAATGATAATTAGATACAAGATCTATCTATGAATAAAGACTTGATTAGGAATTTTGGCAGTCTTGACAACTGTTCTTAAAAGTTTAAAAAGAAATGCTAAAAGTAAGTGCAATGGACTAACACGTTACGGATCAGAACATAGGCCAATCTACGGTCCTCCTTCCCCAGCCCCACAGAATGGGGCAGTTAGTTAACAACAACGACAGCAGCAACAACATCGGAGAAGCAGCCCCAATAAGCATTACAAAAGCTCGTAAGCGCCCTGACGGAAGGACAGCTTTGGGTCCCACGTAACCCAGCTGCAGGTGTATAAATCCAGCGGCAGGTCCCGCTGGGCACCCAAAGGCGGCGATCTGCAGGGATGACCCAACACTCCGGGCCCAGCCGACTCCGCACCGGGCGGCGCAGGCACCGCGCTCTGGTCTTCCGGCACCAAACCCGGCTAAGTTAGGTACCTGTGTCGAGGAGGAGGGTAAGTTTGGGAGGACGAGCAGCAAGCCTCTCTCCCTGAGAGGAGGCCGCCGGGGCGGGCAGGGCGATGGGTCTCCCGGGAGCGGCGCCCGTAACTCCGAGGCCCGGCGGGACGTCCCTGGCCCCGCCGGGCGGCGAACCCTTCTCAAGGACAAGGGGGGCCAGCCATGAGCTCCAGCTCGGAGAAGCCGGGTCCCTACGCGGGCAGGGCCGGAGGAGGGGAACAAAGGGGCTAAGCGGGTGAGTCGGCGGCAGCCCCGCCGACCTCACCAGGGTCCGGGGTCTCGCTCCCGGCCCGCGGCCGTGCATCCCAGATGCCTGCACCACGCCTGGCCTTTCCGACCGCCCAAGGCGCTCCCGCCTCCCCTTCCCTCAAGCTCTTACCCGGGCCTGTCGTCCCAAACCACCCCGGTCCAGCTCCAAGCAGGCCGCGGGCAGAGCAAGGCCCGGCCGCGGCCCTCGAGTTCCCAGGAAGCTGCAGGCCGCGCAGGTCGAGCCGGGCAGGCGGCACAGGAAAAGCCGCGTCTCGTCCCTCCCCTTCCTCCGCCAGGACCTGGTGACAGGGAAGCGAGAGGTTCCCCAGACCGGCGGCCGCCAGCTCACGTCCCGTCTTCGGCACGCGTCTCCTCAGGCCCTGCAGCTGCTCAGAGCCCCGCGTGGTGCTGCCGGCGGCGGCGGCTGGGGGATGCAGCGTCCATCGCGATCCGGGAGGGGGATGGGTGGAGGGTCGGGTGAGAGCCGGGCGGCGAAACTGCGGAGGGCAACCGTGCGCGGCGGAGGCGGAGCAAATATGCTTTCCCCGCTCGACCCTGCCGGCCGCCACGTGGGGCGCTGCGGAGACCAGTCGGCCCACAGCGCTGGGGCGCCTAGCCGGGGCGCCGGGCGACCGGACGCGTCGTCGCCGCTACCGGGGCCTCGGACTCCTTCGGCCTCGTCGGCTGTCGCTTTTCTGTCGTACGCCCTGCGCCTTCACGCTTTGCTGTCAATCCGAGCGCACTCCCAGCACCCCGCGCACACGGGTGCACGCACGCTCAGCGTGTTTTGCACGGTGTGTACACATTTGACGTGCTCCAGCTGAAGGCCCCGACGCCGCCCGTCAAAGCTGCGGCCCAGGTGACCTCCGCCACGAGCTTCCCCTGCTCTCTCGGCTGGTCATCCCTCCTCGCGCACGGAAGTGCGTCGGGGGAAGAAAAGCGCCTCCATTCGGTAGGCAAACCGCCCGGCAGTTCACCAGAAAGGAAAACTTTCACCACCACCCTGGGAGGTAAATATTGTCGAGTATCCTCTCCATTGTACAGATGAGAGAGAGCACTGCGGCTCCCAAAAGCGTGAATCAGGCCCAGTGGCGTCCCCAGTAGAACTCGAGTGTGCTTTTGAGTTTTTTCTCTGCGTTGTAGTCTCCAATATGTCTATTATTATTACCTTCAAACGTTTTATTTTACACGCGTTGAAAACAAAATATGCCTGCTTATGGGACGGGCTTGGAGACATTTAGGATGTAATTAATTGGAAATGTGAATATAGCTTTTTTTTAATCAAGAAATGAATCCAGTGGTTTGTGAGATAAATAAACCCATGCCCCGTACACCCCCTGTACTATCACTTTTTCATATTTTAAACGAAAATGAGTATTACATGATAGTATTTGAGTCGTGTTCCTTTAAGCAATCAGAGAAGCTGCTACATATGCTTGAAGAACTAGTATTTTAGAAATTACAGATTTGCACCTCAGATATCTACAGGTACATGTCCCATTGTAGCAGGTAAGTGTTCCCAGGTCTCCTGTTAATAGGTCAAATTAAGAGAAAAGAGTGGAGGATTCCACTATCTTGTCCCAAGTACAGCACATGAGAATAATTATTTGTGAGCTATGAATGTGATTTGGAGCTGCCAGGAAAATCTTCAAGGAGGAAGTGGCATTCCTTTTGGACTTGAAGAATGGGTAGAATGTGAACACTTCAAGGGAGGAGTAAGAATACAGGCAAAGCCTGATCTGTTCTGAAACAAAGGAAAGAGGACCTGTGCCCCAAGCAAAAACCAGCATTAAGCAATGATATAGAAAATAGGAGCTAAAGTAAGCGGGGACTTAAATGTGTGGGATGCAGAATTTAGGCTGAGGAAGCTAACAAGTTCTGGACTAGAACATTGACTGGAAAAATTATAAAAGTCTTACAAAGATGTATAGGGCAAGAGTGTCCAGAATGGCTAAAAGGAGCTACCTAGACAAGGAGATTAACTGGGAGATTGCTAAAATCCTACAGTAGTGGAGAGAGAAAGGGCCTAGTTTTTGGCAATAAGAATGGAGAAGAAATCTTTAAAATACTTTTTAAAAAAATAGTTCAGAATTTAAATAATTATATAAAGGTATAGTTTCCTTTATTCCCTCACCATCTCTATTTATACCACCCACTTCCTACCTGGAAAATTAATGGCTGTAGTATACTTTAAAGAAACCTTATCCAAAAATGCTGACCTTTTTTGTGATTTTATTATTGAATCATTTTTTAATTGAAATGAGATCCCGGAAAAAGAGCATTAAAGGAAAGGAATAAAGCCCTGCAGAAAACAGGAGACCCAGATGAAGGCAACTGACCGTGCTTGAATATATGTCCCAAGAAACCAGGATATATTTACATGTTAATATTTCACCTTGATGTCAAAATCTAAGAATAATGAACTTTAAGAATTGCTATGTGCCAGGCAGTGTAAGGTACAGTGAGTAAGTCACAGACATCATCTTAAATAAACTATAAAAGTCTAGAGGAAGGTAGATGTATTCACATCCACTGTGTCTGGCTCCATGATCATGCTTACTACATAATATTGTCAGGTACACTGGGACCATCAAGGAGGTAATGATATCTTGGAAGGCTTCAAAAATAATGTGTGAACCATGTTTGGAGCTGGCCAAACATTACGAAGACCACGTGGAGAGGCATAGAGATGTGGAGAGGACTCCTCTTGGGGGAGGAGAGGGAACAGGCTGCTTTTGGTATAGGCCCCACTTTCATGAAGGAGCTTCAGTATATACACAGCTGGAACTGTTCAACAAGATCAAAAAGGAAGACGTTCATTCAAATTTAAACTCTTATCCCACTGATTGGCGTTACAATGAAGTAATTTTTAAAATCTTATGAATAACAATTATATGACACTAAGTTTTTTATGTATCGAAAGCATTGTTAGCTGTAAACATTTCAAATATACTACAAAAAATGTCTGGGCATTTCTTGAACTTTTAACTGGAAATGGGGATGTCTGTGGCTTTCCTCAATTTCTGAGAGGCTCTGAATATGAAAGAATGTAATCAGTCATTTTGGAAGAGTAGGAAATTAATTTGGCTGGAACCTAGGGTGGAGGTAGTGGCTGGAAGAGAACATTGAGGTTAATTGGAATCAATTAGCTAAGGGTCTTGTGCTAAGGAGTCTGAACATTGGGTGAACAGTGTTGTTCTTTGGGTGATGGGAAGCTTTTGGACATTTTAAACAAAGGGGTGCTGTAATGCAAACCAGGTTTTAGGATGATTAAACACCTTAAAGTTAAAATTGATTTCTATGAAGCTTTACAGTTAGCAAGAGACTTTTACATATATTATTATTTAATCCTCATATATAATTTTATTATATATATAAAAATGATCTAACAGAGTCGGTATTATTATTTTTTTTGGTATTATCTTTATATAAGAGGAAAAGCTGAGAGAAGTTAGGTGACTTGCTCAGGGTTTCATAGCTCCTCAGGGACCGGTCTCTTTCTGAAACTCAGGCCTTCAACTCTTCGGGCTCTAAAGAGTCTGAAGGAATGTTAAAGATAACCTACTCTGTCTTCCCTCGTACTGAAAAAAAAAAATGTAGTAATTTGTCTGTGCCATCCCTGACTTGTTATCCAGCCTTTTCTATGATATTTCCAGTGTTGGGAAATGATTATTTCATGAGGCAATGCATTTTACCCCGATCTATTAGCTCCAGTTATTAAAAAGTGGTGTGGTAGAAGCTGGCTGACCAATATCTGAAACCCTGTTCCCATTTTACTACCTGGGTGAACTTGGATAAATTATTTGATCCCTCCAAACCTCAGTTTCCTCATATGTAAAAAAGGATGACAACAGCTACATAATTGGATGAACATTAGAAGAGTTGAAGGAGATTGCGTATGCAAAGAACCTAGACCAGTAATTTTCAACCTTAGCTGCACATTAGAGTCACTTGGGGCACTTTTTTTTTTAATAGACTATTTTTTTAGAGCAGTTTAGGTTCTCAGTAAAGTTGAGCCGAAAATACAGAGAATTCCCATACACCTCCTGCCCCTATACATGCACAACTGTCAAAATCCCCCACAGGATAGTACATTTGTTACAATTAACGAACCTAGGTTGACACAGCATTATCACTCAAAGTCCATAGTTCACATTAGAGTTCACTTTTGGTGTTGTATAGTCTACGGATTTTGACAAATATATCATCACACATATCCATCATTATAGAATAGTTTCACAGGCCTAAAAATCACCTGTGCTCTATGTATTCATCCCATTCACCCCTAGCTCCTAGCAACCACTAATCTTTTTACCTTGTCTGTTATTTTACCTTATCCAGAATGTTATATAGTTGAAATCATATAGTATATAGCCTTTTCATGTCGGTTTCTTTCACTTAGTAATATGCATTTAATGTTCTTTCATGTCTTTTCATGGCTTAATAGCTCATTTCTTTTTAGGGCTGAATAATATTCTGTTGTCCGGATGTACCAAAGTTTATTTATCTATCTACCTACTGAAGGACATCTTGGATGCTTCCAAGTTTGGGCAATAAAAATAAGCTTCTGTAAACATCCAGGTGCAAATTTTTACATGGACGTAAGTTTTCAACTCATTTGGATGAATTCTAAGGACCGTAATTTCTGGATTGTATGGTAAGAATATGTTTGTTTTTTTTCCTTCCAGTTTTACTGAGATATAATTGACATACCGCACTGTATAAGCTTAAGATGTATACAACATAATTATTTGACTCACATATGTCATGAAATGATTACCACAGTAGGTTTAGTGATCATCCATCATCTCCTATAGATACCACATTAAAGAAATAGGTTAAAAAATTATTTTTTCCTTGTGATGAGAACTCTTAGGATTTACTCTGTTAACAACTTTCATTTATAACGTTCAGCAGTGTTAATTATTGTTATCATGTCATAAATGACATCCCTAGTACATATTTTTCTTGTAACTGGAAGTTTGTACCTTTTGACTACCTTCATCTAATTCTCCCTCCCTCCCACAAGAATATGTTTACTTTTTATTTTATTTATGTATTTATTTATTTTTCGGTACGCGGGCCCCTCACTGTTGTGGCCTCTCCCGTTGCGGAGCACAGGCTCCGGACGCGCAGGCTCAGCGGCCATGGCTCACGGGACTAGCTGCTCCGTGGCATGTGGGATCTTCCCAGACTGGGGCATGAACCCATGTCCCCTGCATCGGCAGGCGGACTCTCAACCACTGCGCCACCAGGGAAGCCCAAGAATATGTTTACTTTTGTAAGAAACTGCCAAACTGTCTTCCAAAGTAGCTATACCATTTTGAATTTCTTTTTTTTTTTTTTTTTTGCTGAGCTGCATAGCTTGTGGGATCTTAGTTCCCTGACCAGGGATCAAGAGTGCCAAGTCCTAACCACTGGACCTCCAGGGAATTCCCCTCCATTTTGATTTCCATAAGCAGTGAATGAGAGTTCCTGTTGCCCAACATTCTCGTCAGCATTTGCTATTGTCAGTGTTTTGGATTTTGCCCATTCTAATAGGTGTGTAGTGGTATCATATTATTGTTTTAATTTTCAATTCCCTAATGGCATGTGATGTGGAGCATCTTTTCATATACTTATTTGCTACCTGTATATCTTCTTTGATGAGGTGTCTGTTCAGATCTGTTGCCCATTTTTTAAGCATATTGTTCATTTTCTTGTTGAACTGTAAGTGTTCTTTGTATATTCTGATAGTAGTCTTTATCAGATGTGTCTTTGTGAATGTTTTCTTCACCTGGGGAACTTTTAAAATGTCAGATGATCAGGTCATATCTCAGACCCCTTCAGTCAGGTTCTCTGAAGGTAGGATCCGGACATCAGTATTTTTTTAAAATGTTTATTTATTTATTTTGGCTGCACTGGGTCTTAGTTGCGGCTTGTGGGGTCTTTGTTGTGGCATGCAGACATCTTAGTTACGGCATGTATGCGGGATCTAGTTCCCTGACCAGGAATCAAACCCAGGCCCCCTGCATTGGGAGCGTGGAGTCTTACCCACTGGACCACCAAGGAAGTCCTCGGACATCAGTATTTTTTAAAGTCATTCTAATGTGTAGCCAAGGCTGAGAACCACTGACCCAAGTCAATACAATAATAATAATATTTAAATATAATTATAATGACACTATCATTATTATTATTGCTGCTTAATTTTCTTAGGCACTTATGTCCTAACACTCTTCTAAATATATTACAAGTATTAATTCATTATGGACATTAGCTACTTTGATGTACTATGTTGCCTTGGCCCGAGTTTTGTTTTCCTAATCTATAAGCCTAAGATAATAATAGAAACTAACCCCTCATAGAATAAATATATAAACAAGATAATGCATGTAAATGCCTACCACATATTAAACACTCAAAAGTGCCAGCTATTAATATTAATTACATTATTAGTTGTGCTCTCTAATATGGCATGCTAGGTCTGCTCCCTCTTCCATGGGACAGGTCACCACAATTAAAGACAGCAGTCATGATTCCACGTCCTTTTTTCTCCAGGCAAAGTAAGTCTAGTTCCTTCAACAGCTTTACCCTCCTTGGTCATGGTCCAGTTTCTCCTAAAATTGTTTAACTTATTCCTAAGTCTAAAACTGTGCTTTAAAGGTGGTCAGACCAGGACAGAGGAGTAGTCTTCTGTTGCATTGGGTTGGGAGGGTGGTAGTCATATCACTCTTTAGGCTCATACAGAGTCTGCAGTAAACTAAAGCCCTTACTTCTTGCTACCTGAACTGCCAAGCCAGCTTTTCTTCAGTCTTTTAATTTAGCGGTTAATGTTTTTGTCCTTAATGTTTAGACTTATTAAATTTCGTCTTGTTGATTCTGCATCAGTGCTGCATCCTGTGGCAATCTCTTTGAATCCCAATTGGGTAGTGAAATGTATCAGCCATCCTTCCAAATTCTTTGTTAGTAGTTGATTAGATAAAGGTGCGACAGAACTTGGCCAAAACAAAGGCACTGGTGTGTCACAAACCTTTCACCAAGCAGTTTTTTATGCATTAAGTAACATTCTCTTGATGTAGTTGTTCAGGTAACTATGACTTTACCTAACAGTATTTATCACCTGACCCACTTACATCCTTCTTAGCAATAAGAATTTTAACATACTTTTTTTTTAAAAAGTGACAATACTAAGAAAATGAAAACCAAAATTGCGTCTTGTAGTACAGAATGAACATATTTGTATCCAAGATTTTAAAGGAAATGTTGTCAATTGCCTTCTTGAAATCCACTTATTTCAACTATGACATCCAAATAATAACATTTGGGGAAGTTGGGTAAAGGATATATATAGGAAGTCTTTTTTATTTTTTTTTTGCAATTTTTTTTTTGCAAAAATTTTTTTTAAATTTTTTCAATTTATTTCAAAATTGAAAGTTAAAAAAATAAGATAGTAAGTGTAGCTTGAGATGACTAATTCTTAGTATTGCTGTCTTCTAGGAATCATTCTTCTTTTCTAAAGATTTCAAAAATGATATATTTATAAATATATTCTAAAATTTTGACAATTATTTACAAGATTCACTCTATCCATCATATGTCCCTTGGTAATGAAGACAGAAAACAAATAATAGTTGTAAAAGTTGTGTGTTTTATGTTCCTAGTTAGTTGTTCTTTCTCCAAGGCTAAAAAAAAAAGGTTGTTACTCTTTATTAGCATGCTCAGGTGCATAATAAGTACTTTATAACTTAGTTAAAGGAAAAGTAGGATCTGATTTATGAAAATTCATTCAATAGAAGACTTTCAAGAACCTAAGTTCTGTAAAGAAGTCTATTTTCTGGGACTTCCCTGGTGGCACAGTGGTTAAGAATCCTCCTGCCACTGCATGGAACATGGGTTCGATCCCTAGTCCAGGAAGATCCCATATGCCTCAGAGTGATTAAGTGCTTGAGCCACAACTACTGAGCCTGCACTCTAGAGCCCACATACCACAACTGCTGAGCCTGTGTGCCACAACTACTGAAACCCACGCGCCTAGAGCTCATGCTCTGCAACAAGAGAAGCCACTGCAATAAGAAGCCCGTGCACTGCAACGAAGAGTAGCCCCCACTCACCACAACTAGAGAAGGCCCACACACAGCAACAAATACACAAAATAGCCAAAAAAAATAAATTAATTAATTTTTAAAAAAAGAATTATAGGGGGCTTCCCTGGTGGCGCAGTGGTTGGGAGTCCGCCTGCCGATGCAGGGGACGCAGGTTTGTGCCCTGGTCCGGGAGGATCCCGTGTGCTGCAGAGCGGCTGAGCCCATGAGCCATGGCCGCTGAGCCTGCGCGTCCGGAGCCTGTGCTCCGCGATGGGAGAGGCCACAACAGTGAGAGGCCCACGTACCCAAGAAAAAAGGAAAAAAATAAATAAATAAAATAAATAAATAAATAATGAATTATATTTTCTTATTAGATATTTTAAAAAGTATATTGGGGAAAACATATAATAATTGTATAAATTTGAAGTTTCTCCTATATATTTGCTATTAAGGGATTATTGTTAATTGTTTTTAATGTGTGATAATGATATAATGGTTATATTACCAAAAAAAAAAAAAGGGTCCTTATTGCTTAGAGAAGCATACTAAAATATTTACAGATAAAATGATATGATGACTAGGCTTTGCTACAAAATAGTTTGAGGGGATAGTGGGTAGAGTACAGATGAAACATAATTGGCCATGCACTGGAGATAACTATTGAATCTGGGTAATAAGTACATGGGGGTTCATTATACTAGTGTCTGTAGTTTTGTGTGTATTTGAAAAAATGATTTTTTAAAAATATATGGGAGGTCCAAGAGGATAAAGGAAGCAATACTGACATTTTGAGATAATCTTATGGAAATGTTTCTTAATTTTAAGTTACAGCATCATTTAACCTTTTATCTATGGAGAGAGCACTATAGTTATTTACTTAAGCTTTTTAAAACTCAATATAGTTCAAGTAAGTTTATTCTTATGTTTTTGTTATATAATAAATTAAAGAGGTAACATTATAGGGGATAATGAAAGGAACAGATATTTTAAAAATTAACTTACAAACACTTATACAGAGCTTACTATGTGTAGGCACCCTTTTAAGTGCTTTGTAATTACTAACTCATTTAATCCTCCTCACAACCCTACAAGGGAGATAATGTTATTTTCTCCATTTTACAGATGGGGAAATGAAGGCCTATAAAAGTTAAGTAATCTGTAAGATCACACAGCTGGTAAACAACAAAGGTGGATTTTGAATCCAGAAAGCCTGGCTGCAGAAGCTCTCTCTCTCTCACTGGGCTAAATGAACCCCCCAACACACACACACCATGATAAAAAGAAATACACCTTGAGGCATTAAGCATATAGAAATTATAGCACGAGTGCAGAAAAATAAATACACCAGGATATTTACTGCAGCATTTTTATACTTACTGAATATTGGAAACTGCCTACATGTCCCATCAATAGCAAAGTGAACAAATCTGCACAGATTCATTTAACCTGTGCAGATGTTTAAAAGGAGATTGACTTAGAAAAATGAAAGATATTTAAAATTAGAATAGAAAGTTACAGAATCATAAACATTAAGATCCCATTTTTAAATTCTGTATATAATATGAATAAACATAATGGAAGAGGGACTTCTCTGGTGGTCCACTGGTTAAGAATCTGAGCTTCTGCTGCAGGGGGGCCAAGGTTTTGATTCCTGGCTGGGGAACTAAGATCTGGCATGCTGCGCAGTGCGACCTAAATGAATGAATGAATGATACCTGAAACTATTAAATGGTTTCCTCTGAAAAGTGAATCAGAAAAAAGGGAATAAGGGAGAGCACTTCGATTTTTATTTTATATTTCTTTTTAGTGTTTGAATTTCTTTTACAATCACTTTTGCAATTAAAAACATTTTTTAATGTAATACATATATACAGTGTAAAACTTGGGAAGTCCAATAGAATAAAAAGAAAAAACAATAATAATCACCTACCACCTTGAGGTCATTATTATTAACATTTTGATAACATTTCCATGACCTTTTTTCCTATATAGAAATATATACATACACAAAATCATACACATTATATATTGTGATCATATTAAATAATATGAAATTAATGACAGTAAACAAGTCTTAAGCCCTTTTCTTGTACTTCTTACATCACCAGAGTCCAAAATTCATCTATCCAACACCATCGCAGCTCATGTGTTATTCAAGGAGTCCTTTTTATCCTTTTTATCAGCTAACTAAAGAAGCCTGAGGGCCAGACTTTGATTATCTGAGCTATGAAAACTAGCTGCTTTCCTTCAGCCTTAAGGATTAAACTTATACTTTCAGAGATCAGTGTGTCTGCCATAGCAGATGAGTTAAAAAGGTGAGCAGTTATTCAAGTAAAGCTCCTTAGCAGAAAAATCCATCTAGGTCATTCAAAACCAAAATTACTTTCCTCGAGGTCATTTGCCAAAGCTTATCTGAATCCTTGTCTAAAACACCTTGGAAGGTAAAGCAGAATTTAATATAAACTTGGAGCCCAGGAAATATGTTTGATTTACTAGGTAAATGCCAATGGCTTGATAATACCTGCAGACTGTATATATGTATTATTAATGTGAGAATGTGCATATGCTGAGGTAATCTAGAGATTAAGGCAGGCAGCTTCTTGACCAAGGAAATTAACCACCAAGCTTTCATGGAAATGATATCTCTACTAGTTTTTCTTTGAAAATCATCATTAGATGATTTCAAGATTTTTTTATTATTCACTTTCTTTAGTTTTATATTCAATTTTCTGATGTGTGCATGATATATATCATATATGCACATATGTATATATTTAAATATATAAACCTTGTATATACACATGTGTGTACATTAAATATGTGTATATATATACTTTTAATAGTAGCTTTATGGAAATATAATTCATATACAATTAATGCTTTCAAAGTGTACAGTTCAGTGGTTTTTATAACAGTCCCAAGGCCTTTTATTTTTTTTTATACCTTTCATGCCGTGAATTCATAGGGAATGGGTTTCAGCAGTTCAGGCTCCTTTCCATTGGTTTTTACAAAGTTTGCTTCTCTGGGTGAAATAGGCTGGTGCTTTAGTTGAATCCAAGTACCACTGTTTTTGACTTCCTTCTTTTTCTGATTATTTTCCTTCACATGTTTCAGGAAGCTATCCTGGCTCTTAAGAATGTTTAATACATTCAGTATATACGTTAATTCTCTTGGCAAGATTCTTGCCCTTAACTCGTTTGTTTACAAAAATGCCAACAGCATGCTGGGTAATATAGTAGACTCTTCCAGTTTTGCCTTGGTAACATTTGTGGGGCATTCCTCTTTGAATAGTGCCCATTCCCTTGAGGTTTACAATATCACCTTCTTTGTAGGTTTGCATGTATGTGGCCAAAGGAACAACAACATGTTTTCGAAAAGGCCTAGAGAACATATAGAAGGTGCTTCTCTTCTTTCCATTTGTGTTCGTCATTTTGGTGAATGACTGGAAGATGGCAGTTCCAGCCAAAAGTGTCTTTTTTAATAATAGCCATCCTAGTGAGTGTGAAGTAGTATCTCATTGTGATTTTTATGTGCATTTTCCTAATGACTAATGATGTTGAGCATTTTTTATGTGCTTATTGGCTCTTCATATGCCTTCTTTGGAAAAAAATCGGTTCAGTTTCTTCATGCATTTTAAGATTGGGTTATTCGTTTTTTCATTGTTGAGTTATGAGTTCTTTAAATATTCTGGATATAAGTCCCTTGTCAGAGATATAATTTGCAAATATAGTCTCCAATCCTGTGTGTTGCCTTTTCAGTTTCTTTTATGTTTTTGGCTGCGTTGGGTCTTCATTGCTGCGTGTGGGCTTTCCCTAGTTGCAGCGAGCAGAGGCTACTCTTCGTTTCTGTGCGCGGGCTTCTCATTGCGGTGGCTTCTCCTGTCGCGGAGCAGGGGGTCGAGGCACATGGGTTTCAGTAGTTGCGGCTCTTGGGCCCAGTAGTTGTACCGAACCCGTGTCCCTTGCATTGGCAGGCAGATTCTTAACCACTGCGCCACCAGGGAAGTCCCACCTTTTCAGTTACTTTTTTTTTTTTTTTTTTTTTTGCGGTGTGCGGGCCTCTCACCGTTGTGGCCCCTCCCGCCGCGGAGCACAGGCTCCGGACGCGCAGGCCCAGCGGCCATGGCTCACGGGCCCAGCCGCTCCACGGCACGCGGGATCCTCCCGGACCGGGGCACAAACCCGTGTCCCCTACATCAGCAGGTGGACTCCCAACCACTGCGCCACCAGGGAAGCCCAATTTTTTATTATTATTAATTTATTTATTTTTGGTTGCGTTGGGTCTTCGTTGCTGCGCGCGGGCTTTCTCTAGTTGTGTCAAGTGGGGGCTACTCTTAATTGCGGTGCACAGGCTTCTCATTGCAGGGTCTTCTCTTGTTGTGGAGCACGGGCTCTAGGCACGTGGGCTTCAGTAGTTGTGGGGCATGGGCTCAGTAGTTGTGGCTCTCGGGCTCCAGAGAACAGACTCAGCAGTTGTGGTGCACAGGCTGAGTTGCTCTGCGGCATATGGGATCTTCCTGGACCAGGGCTCAAACCCATGTCCCCTGCATTGGCAGGCGGATTCTTAACCACTACCCCACCAGGGAAGTCCCTCAGTTTCTGGATGGTGTTTTGTGAAGTACAAAAGTTTAAAATTTTTATGAAGTCCAATTTATCTATTTTTTTCTTTTGTCACGTGTGCTTTCAGAATCTAAGAAACCATTGCTTAATTCAAGATCATGGATATTTACATTTATGTTTTCTTCTAAAAGTTTTATAATTTAAGCTCTTACATTTAGGTTTATGATTTATTCTAAATTAATTTTTGTACATGTTGTGAGGTGGGAGTCCAACTTTATTCTTATTTGCACATGAATATCCAATTGTCTCAGCACTATTTGTTGAAAAGACTTATTTCCCCATGACTCGCCTTGGCACCTTTGTTGAAAATCAACTTACCATGAGTGTAAAGGTTTATCTGGACTCTCAATTATGTTTCATTGATCCGAATTTCTGTCCTTATTCCAGCACCACCCTGAGTTGCTTACTGTAGCTTTGTAGTTTTGAAATCATGAAGTATGAAGTCTTCAATGTTGTTCTTTTTCAAGATCATTTTGGCTATTTTGGGTTGTTTGCATTTCCATATGAATTTTAAGGTCAGCTTGTCAATTGTAAAAAAAAAAAAAAAAGCTCTGAATTTTTTTTTGAGATTGGTGTCTGACTTTTATTTTATTTTATTTTTTTTATTTATTTATTTTTTTGTGGTACACGGGCCTCTCACTGCTATGGCCTCTCCCACTGCGGAGCACAGGCTCCGGACGCACAGGCCCAGCAGCCGTGGCTCACGGGCCCAGCCGCTCCGCGGCACGTGGTATCCTCCCAGACTGGGGCATGAACCCGTGTCCCCTGCATCGGCAGGCGGACTCCCAACCACTGCGCCACCAGGGAAGCCCCTGACTTTTATTTTTTTAATTTTTATTGGGGTATAGTTGATTTACAATGTTGTATTAGTTTCTCCTGTACAGCAAAGTAAATCATTTATACATATACATATATCCACTTTTTTTAATGTTTTTTTAGATATTTATTTATCTTTATTATTTTCTTTTGGCCGCATTGGGTGTTTGTTGCTGTGCGTGGGCTTTCTATAGTTGCGGCAAGTGGGAGCTGCTCTGCGTTGCACTGCGCGGGCCTCTCATTGCGGTGGCTTCCCTTGTTGCGGAGCACGGGCTCTAGGCGCGCGGGCTCCAGTAGTTGGGGCACGCTGTGGCACGGAGGCTCAGTAGTTGTGGCTTGCAGGCTCTAGAGCACAGGCTCAGTAGTTGTGGCGCACGGGCTTAGTTGCTCCGCGGCATGTGGGGTCTTCCCGGACCAGAGATCAAACCCGTGTCACCTGCATTGGTAAGCGGATTCTTAAACCACTGCACCGCCAGGGAAGTCCCTTATGTTTACTTTTTTAAAATATTTATTTATTTGCCTGCTCTGGGACTTAGTTGTGGCATGCAGGATCATTTAGTTGCAGCATGTGGGCTCTTCGTTGTGGCATGTGGGATCTAGTTCCCTGACCAGGGATCAAACCCAGGCCCCCTGCATTGGGAGCTTGAAGTCTTAACCACTGGACCACCAGGGAAGTCCCTATCCACTCTTTTTTAGATTCTTTTCCCATATAGATCATTACAGAATATTGAGTAGAGTTCCCTGTGCTATTCAGTAGGTCCTTATTAGTTATCTACTTTATATATAGTAAGTGTGTATATGTCAATCCCAGTCTCCCAATTTATCCCTCCCTGCTTTTCTCCCCTGGTAGCCATAAGTTTGTCTTCTACATCTGTGACTCTATTTCTGTTTTATAAATAAGTTCGTTTGTATCATTTTTTTAGATTCCACATGTAAGCAATATCATATGATATTTGTCTTTCTGTCTGACTTACTTCACTTAGTATGATAATCTCTAGGTCCATCCATGTTGCTTCAAATGGCATTTTTTTTTATGTCTAAGTAATATTCCATTGTGTATATGTACCACATCTTTATCCATTCATCTGTCGATGGACGTTTAGGTTGCTTCCATGTATAAACAAGCTCTGATGGGAATTCCCTGGTGGTCCAGTGGTTAGGACTTGGAGCTTCCACTGCAGGGGGCCTGGGTTCAATCCCTGGTTGGGGAACTAAGATCCCACAAGCAGCGTGGTACAGCCAAAAATATATAAAATTTAAAAGTAAACAAGCTCTGATTTTGATAGAGATTACATTGAGTATGTACATCAGTTTGGGAAGTATTGCCATTTTAATAATGTTTCCCAATTTATAAATATGAGATATCTTCCATTTGTTTAGTTCATCTTTAATCTTTCAGTAATATTTTATAGTTTTCAGTGTACATGTTTTGTACTTATTTTAAGTCATGGAGATGTTTCCATGTATACTTGAGAAGAATGTGCATTCTGTTTTAGTTGGGTGAATGTCCCTTAGGTCTAGTTGGTTTATAATATTGTTCAAGTCTTCTCTTTCCTTACTCATCATCTGTTTGGCTGTTCTAGTCATCATTGAAAGTGGAGTAGTGAAGTCACCAATTATTATTGTTGAACTATCTATGTCTCCCTTCAGTTTTATTAGTTTTTACTTCATGTATTTTGGGACTTTGTTGTTAGGTGCATATATATTTATAGTTATGTGTTCCCAACAGACTGATCCATTTATCATTATAATATATCCTTCTTTGCCTCTAGTAACAATTTTTGTCTTAAACTCTACTTTTTCTTGGGCCATGTGGCTTATGGGATCTTAGTTCCCCAATCAGGGATCGAACCTGAGTCCTCGGCAATGAAAGTGCAGAGTCCTAACCACTAGACTGTTAGGGAATTCCCTTAAAATCTATTTTGTCTGGTAGTAGTATAGCCAGTCCAGCTCTCTTTTGAGTACTGTTCTGTATGGTGTATATACTTTTGCATTCTTTTCCTTTCAACTTGTGTTTTTGAATCCAGTTTGTCTTTTATAAACAGCATATAGTTGAATCATTTTTTTATCCATTCTGCAGATTTATGCCTTTTGATTGAATTGTTTAGTCTGTTTACAATTAAGGTAATTATTGATAACATAGTTCTTACATCTGCCATTTTGTTATTTGTTTTCTGTGTGTTTTATGTCTATTTTATTCCTCCATTACTGCTTTCTTTTTTGTTAAGTGGTTATTTTTTGGTATATCATTTCAATCCCTTTATTGTTTCTTTGTTCCTTATTGTTTCTTATTGTTCCTTTTATTGTTTCTGAGTTCTTTTCTTAGTGGTTATGCTAAGGATTAGAGTTAACATCTTTCTTTAAAAAAGATTTGTTTATTATTTATTTTTATTTTTTGGGGGGGGCGCATCAGGTCTTAGTTGCGACATGCAGGATCTTCATTGAGGCATGCGGCATCTTCATTGAGGCACATGGGCTTCTCTCTAGTTGTGGTACGCAGGCTCCAGGACGTGTAGGCTCTGTAGTTGTGGCGTGCCAGTTCCAGATCGCGTGGGCTCTGTAGTTTGCGGCACGCGGGCTCCCTAACTTAGGCACGCGAGCTCAGTAGTTGTGGCGTGTGTGCTTATTTGCCCTGCGGCATGTGGGATCTTAGTCGCCTGACCAGGGATCGAACCCAAGTCCCTTGCATTGTAAGGCAGATTCTTTACCACTGGGCCACCAGGGAAGTCCCTAGAGTTAACGTATTAATTTTAAAATAACCAAGTTTGGATTAATACCAACTGAATTTCAATAGTATACAAAAATTTTGTTCCATATAGCTTTATTTCCTCCCTTCTCCAAGTGCTATTATTGACATACAGTTACAACTTTGTATATCATATACCCATCAACTCAGTTTTATAATCGTTGCTTTATGCAGTTGTTTCTTAAATAAGTTGCAAGAATAAAAGAGTTACAAACAAAAATACATTCATACTATCTTTTATGTTTACCTATGTATTTACCTTTACTATTGCTCTGTACATCATGTATTGGCTTATTTTAGGCTCTTATTAAAATTTTTCAAAATATTCAGTTACATCTGCTGTTTCCCTCAGTTGTTTTCCCCTCTCAATAGTTTTTACACTGTAATTATCTAAAGTAATGTGGTTTAGTGGAAAGACTGAGTTTTGAATCAAGAGTCTTGTCACCTACTAATGGCTTTCAGTCCATTGACTGATTTTCTAATCCAGATTAAGCCATTTAGTCACTATCCGGGCTTCGATTTCCGTAACTCAGAAGTGGAAAGAGTAGCATTTGGCCGTATTTGACTGCTGACTTTAAATGTACCACTCTACCAAGTATAGGTCCTACCACAGATGAGAGAAGTTCTCTTGTAATTCTAGTCTAGCATCTAATGTACAGAAAGAAGGTCAAAACCTTTATAACATTATAGGCTAGTATTCCAACAAGAGAGAGAAAATGACTGAGAATAAATAAAAAATTATGAAAACTGCTTCAGATGATCTTTTGCTATTTGCAACATGCTTTGTAAAAACAAAAATCCTTCAACTTGCAAATTGCTTATATTTCTATGAAGAAAATATAAATAAAATAATAATCTTATGAATACTCCCCAGTATTGTAAATACCTATTCCTTAGCTAAATTAATTTTAAAAATCCAGTCATAGCCCAGCATAAGGATCAGGAAAACTTGAGTCAGCCAACTATTTGAAGTGAGTTTGGGGGGAAAAAAAAAGTGTATCTGAATCTTAAGAGTATATTTAATATGTTTTCTTAGTCTCCTGTTTCCTGAGGTCTACTCTTCCTATCAGTTTTTTGTTTTATTTGTTTTTAGGGAAGAAAATAATCATATTCACCTTGGAAGTAAGCCAGGGCCAGAATCACCATCATTTAGAGTATAACCCATAAAATCTATTCTGGTCATTTTCTTTGCCCCCACTCAAAAAATAGTAAAAATGAGGTTGAAAATAATTCCTTAGGGGCCACAAGTGAAATTCTTCCTCATAGACATTTAATTTGGGATTGAATTTTTAGCAGGGATACCAATTACACCTAGAACAATAAGGTAGTTCTTGGTGATTCATCAAGCAGAAGGTGTTTTGGCCTTTTGCTCCTGTTGGAAACAAGTCCAAGTTGGAAACACCTTCTACACTCAGGTTTTGTCAGTTGATGAGGTTCTGACCATGGTAATTTCTGAATATTAATGAAAGAACAAGTCAAAGTAGATGATCTGGTTAGTGTTTCCTAGTATTATTCAGACCCGTTATACAAAGATACTTATTCTAAGGAACTTCCTTTGTCCTTCTTAGTCTTGAGGAAATGTGACTAGATTAACTGGAGTGTAATCTTGCTAACCATTGCATAACTTTCCATGATTCTACCTTGTCAAAGGGAAGCTAGCCTTTGCCTTACTCTATTACACTATTTAAAAGCATACTCTTTGTAACCAAATAAAAAAAGAAATATATTTTGCTATTCTTTCACACTCAAAAGGAAGTGTAGGTGGATATCCGTGTTTTTTTTAGCTAAAGAACCCCATGTCCTTTCATTAGTGGTCTGGAATCTTGTTAGCAAACGAAATTTGCACGTGGCCTTTGTATTAGCGTTACTGTCACACTGTGTACGTATGGGAGATAGAAGACTCTAAAAATAACTAATCTAGCTTCAGTAAATGGACCGAACTGTGTGTGCTGCATATTCCCACAGACTTAACGATCTGTGTAAGATAATATTTATTCTCAGAACAAATCACAATTGAAACCCTTATTCTCCTCTCATTTGGAGTTTTTTTTTCCCTCTCTTTCCCCCTAACCTGAGAATGGCTGCAGGGTTTTTTTAAGAGGAGCTTGCAGTCTCAAGAAAAAAAGCACAGAAACGTCTCTTCATAGTGGTTTCTTCAGGCAAATACATTCTGTATTGTAACATTGATAAAATTATGACAGAATTTTAAATAATACGGCAATTGCTTTTCCCCATTTGACTTATTTTAGTCACTGATATAATGTTCCTGCTTCAGAGATTTACTTCTTATTGATGGATTAATAGAAACATATGAAAAGTATTGATTTGTTTACCTGTTCAGGTTCTTAAATTCTAAATCTTAAAAATAAGTTTATTTGTAGCTATAACTCATAAGTGTCCAGCTTTTCATTTCTTTCAGAAATAAGGCAGAAGGTGGTTAATATCCTCATCTGCTTCTCATTGGTCCTCATAGGCTCACCCCTGCTCCCCTCTCTCATGTTACACAACATTAGGGAGCCTGGAACATAATGTCAGCATCTTTCTAAAGGCAGTGGGTGATATTTACACACTTAAGCTGCTGGCACTGACAGGGTGACTGGAGTCAAATGTAAACCATGGCATTTGTCATTCCCAGTCAAATATATTGTGCAATGAGTAGCAATGGGCACTGTGTGAAAGGTTGCCTAATAAGCCGCCCTAGTCTTAGGATTAGTCAGCATCTTGCTGTGAGGTGTGTGTGACCAAGATACTGGAGGTTGTTGGAGATGGAAAGGCAGGCTGGCCAATGATAGGAAAAAGGAGGGGCAGCTCAACTCTTGGCAAACAATTGAATCTTAGCCCAGTGCATTTGTTTTCTGAGGTGCAGAGGCTGAGAGGCTGCTGAGAAACATCTGAGGGAAAGATGTCGTTTTCTGACTTTTTATTGTTTTTCATGAAAACTTTCCCCTGTGTAAAATCTTAGAAGCCAGTGTAATTTCTGGTCATGTTAATTTATAGTAGAACCAAAAAATGCTTTTTGGGGAAATCTTTTTTTTTTTTGTAATAGAACGTTTAATTATTAAAAACAACGTGCTCACACTAAGATAATTAGAAAAAGCAAGGGGGGAAATGCTCATAATCCCTTTTACTAAAAATAATCATGATATCATAGTAGCATACATTTTTATTCTTTGAACTGTTTTACAGAGTTGTAATCATCCAGTTAAAAGATTTTGTCACATAATTTTTGGTAACTTATCATAAGCTTTTTTTTCCCCATAGTGCTACATAACCATGTTTAAAATAACTGAATAATATTCCATTCAGCATATGGATGAACCAGTGTTCACTTTAACCATTCCAATAGGCTGCTTCCATTTTATGCTGTTGTTACTGATATTATAAATAACACTGAAATGACTATAATTTAAAATACAGCTTTTTTTAGTATTTTTTAATTTAAGGTGATTTATATCAAATACAAAATTTATATAAAGCATATATGAACAGCTTAAAGGTTAATAATAAAATGAACCGCTGAGTATCCACTTCCAACTTAAGAAATAAAATATTGCCTGTAACTTAGAAGCTCACCTGTATGCTTCTCTTTGGTTGCATCCTGTTTTCTTTCTCTCCTACAAAAATAACCACTAGGCCAAATGTTTTGTTTATGACATATATTTTTTTATATTTTAGATTTTTTCTTAGATTATTTCTAAGAGAATTTAATAATTAATGTAAATGGAGTTACATGTTTATCAGGGCTAGTTTCTGATGTTGGTAGAGCATTGGCTTACATTTCTCCTTCAGAAATTGTCAGGCTTGACACACCCCAGTAGTCAAGGCAGGCCCACAGACCAAAGAAGAATTTGCCTCCTAAGGAGGTGCACCCTGTGACAGCTCCCTGCAGTATGAAGATATTATGGATTAGGACTGAGAACCTTTATCGTAGAGAGAGATGATTCTGGTTTACTTACATAAAGGTTACCCTCCCTCCTCCCAGTCCTTTCTCCATTCCCAGTTATTTTGGTTTTAATATATCATTTGTATGTTGTTATTTTAATCACTCATTCATTTAAAGCAGTCAGTTCTTTTTTTTCTTTTTTTTTTTTGCGGTACGCGGGCCTCTCACTGCTGTGGCCTCTCCCGTTGCGGAGCACAGGCTCCGGACGCGCAGGCTCAGCGGCCATGGCTCACGGGCCCAGCCGCTCTGCGGCACGTGGGATCTTCCCGGACCGGGGCAGAGAACCCAGCAATGATAATAGGAATATTACACATTTCAATATTTAATATGTTCAGACTCTCTTAAAATTTGAACATAATATTTAACCCAGAGAAAATGAAGTAGAGATGAGCTAATTGGTGCAATGTCAAATATGCTGCAAATATACTAAGAATGTTCAATTGTAGAAATAAGAATAATAGTAACAATATGAATAAGGGGGAAGAACCAAATAGTAAACTATATGCATAGCTTGCATTTTATGAGGGTTATTAAAATAACACCTTAAATCAGAATATCATATTCAAGATATCTTTTTAATGTTTATTTGTGTGCTTGATGATCTGTACTTTGGTTTAAGTTCTGTCTCTAGAATACAGAAATGTAACAGATTGATCTCAGTAATATTTATGGAGAGTAACTATGAGGACATGATAATATAATGATAAGTAATAATTTAGGAGTTAAGGAATTTCAGACCAATAACCAAAACATCATACTGATCTATGAAACACCAGATAAAGTTGGGATAAAGCAAGATTTCCCACTTTATTTAACCTTATAATGGGAATTCTAGATGTGGTTCAAAAACAGAAATTATATGAATACTTAGAAGAAATGATAGATGAATATGAATCTGTTGCCAGGTTGGAGTTTTCCTAAACAAAACAAACAAACAAAAAGCCGACAAAGAACAATAATGGCAAATGAATGAAAATAATAACTTTGACTACATAAAAACGTAAACAAAATATTGAATAACAAAATAAGAAATCAAAGTGACCTACAAATGTGAAAAAAATGTTTAAATCCACTAGTAATTAAAGAAATTCAAATAAAAACAATAAGATATTATTTTCTACCATCAAATTGCTTGAGATTTAGAATGATAAAAATATTCAGCACTGGGTAAGCACAATGAAATGCAAACTTTTTTTTCTTTTTGGCCGCACCACATGCGGAATCTTAGTTCCCCCACCAGGGATCGAACCCACACCCCCTTTAGTGAAAGCGTGGAGTCTTAACCACCGGACTGCCAGGGCAGTCCCGAAATGCGAACTTTTGAACATCATTTGTGGGAATGCCCTCTTTGATGAGCAATCTGTTTTAAAACCCTTACAAATATACATACCCTTTGATTCAGTCATCCTTCCACTGGCATTTATTCTAAGGAAAAAATATAAGGGCATCAGTAAAGATGAACAGGAATGTTCAGAACAGCTTTTTATACAATATTGAAAAATTGAAACAACCAAAATCAAGAGAACGACTAAGTATGTTATAGTTAATTCATAGGATACAATAATACTAAATGAGCATCAAAAATCATGTTTTGCTCACTAATGATATAAGTGAAAGCACTAAAAATAGATAAATTCTGATTCCAATTTTTAAAAGTTTATACATATTTGTAGAAAAAGAATGGACGATATATACTAAAATATTCATGATTGTTTTCTCCATGTGTTGAGATTCTGAGTTATTTTTATTTTATGCTTTTCTAAATTTCCTACAACAAACACATATAATTTTAAAAGCAAAAAATTTTAAGTTAAAGAACAATAAGGGTTAACCCTCTTCATGAAGAGAATGGCATTCAAATCCTTTCCTAAATCTTTTGCCTCTGACTCACAAGGAAATCTTGCTTCTAAGCAGATCCTGATCGATATGAAAATAGGAACTGTTTTAGATATTTAAAATTTTCCTGAAAGAAGAAGCAGAAGATAATACAATGAGTAGCTTTTTCACCTGAAAGAAATTTTATTCCATGCTAGACTACACACACAGACACACACAGACACACACACACACTCGTATGCCTAGATCCTTCTGACGTCCAGATAGCATTTGAACCACAGAGAATAGTAGAGGTTGTGGAATACACAAACCGTAAACTTCCTTAAGGATCTTCCTAATACTAATTCTAATTCTGAAGCTGGCACCTCTCCTCAACACTTGAATTTTGGTGAAATGCTATGGACAAAGCAAACTTCTCTGTTAATGATAAACTCATGGAATTATTTTTTTTAATTGAAGTATAGTTGACATACAGTATTAGTTTCATGTATACAATATAGTGGTTTGACATTTATATACATTACAAAATGATCTCCACAATAACTTGTAGGGAAGCAAAATTTGCCACCCCAAATTGTGTTTCTTTGGCATGAGGATTCATTTAGGCTGATTTTTTTTTTTAAATTATTTATTTTATTTAATTTTTGGCTGCACTGGGTCTTTGTTGCTGCACGCGGGCTTTTATCTAGTTGTGGCAGCAGGGGCTACTTATTCATTGCGATACACGGGCTTCTCATTGCAGAGCATGGATTCTAGGCGCGTGGCCTTTAATATTTGTGGCACGCAGCCTCAGTAGTTGTGGCACGCGGGCTCTAGAGCGCAGGCTCAGTAGTTGTGGCACATGGGCTTAGTTGCTCTGTGGCATGTGGGATCTTCCCAGACCAGGGCTCAAACCCGTGTCCCCTGCATTGGCAGGCGGATTCTTAACCACTGCGCCACCAAGGAAGCCCTAGGCAGTTTATTTTTAAGGCTGAAAAGTCTCATGAAGAACCTTTGACCTTCCCCCTAACTGCCTAAAAGAATGGATAGAGGGAGGACCTGTTGCAGGAAGGGAGCTATTACCTAAGACAGCTACAGTATGAACTAGGTGTGTGGACAGGGAGAAACCTAGCAAAGTCTGTTTGTTAAATCTCCTCTCTGTCCCATTGTCTCAGCATGGCCTAGCAAACATTTGTTTACCAAACACTTCCTTTTCCATCTCCATGTCAGTTATCTCCCTCCCCTTTGAGGTCCCAAATCACTGCCCCCAGCATCCTCTTTTGTCTTTAGCTGAGGATGGTATTTAAGATGAGGGATTTGGCCATTTTGGTGAGTTACTCAGTTCTCCTAGGTCTCTCCCATTTATACATTTTATTAAACTTTTGTTTGATTTTCTCCTGCTAATCGATCTCATGTCAATTTAATTCTTTGACCAGCCAAAAGAACCTAGAAGGATAGAGGAAAATTTTTTTCCTCCCAGACAAAGTTTAGTACCACCTGACACCATATGAAGTTATGGAATTATTATCAAAGATCTAACCAGGATGTATTAGACTCTTAGTGATAAAGAAGTAGGAGGTGTAGAGGAGGAAAAACTTTTCTTGACCCTCATAAGGTCCCTGGCTGGGCCTGAGTATTAAACTGACAAAGACAGATTAGCAGGAGAAAAGCATACACATTTATTTTATGTAAGTTTTCATCGCATGGGAGCCTTCATAAGGAAATGAAGACCTGAAGAAACAGTTAAGCCTGAGAGTTTTTTATACTAGGTTTGATAAAGCGAGGAATGTCATGGAAAACTATGATAGGCTAAAAGGATATGAGCTCAGGGTAGTGAACTGGAGAAAGCCTAGCAAGGCCTATTCATCTGGATTCTTCTTGGTGTCCCTGCATCTTCAGAGATAAGGATGCTTCTTTCCTCTGAGTATAGGGAGGGCTTCTTTCACATGAGGATCTTATGACCTGCTTCAGGGGTAAGCGGGGAGGTCAGATAGTCCTTCCTGCACTTGCCATTTCTAAAATTCCTTCTTAGAATATTCAGTATGCCGAAGAAGTGTATTTTGGGGTAGTGTGTCCTGAACCCTGTGAGAGGAATGTAGAAGGCCCTCTGGTGTCTTGATTTTCACCTGTGCCAATACATATCCAAGTTTTCTCTGGTCTCTAGTGAGAATGTCTGAGTAAGATTCACAACTCTCATATTTGAGGGGAAATCTCTTCTGAGATTATATCCAACCTAGTATTTTTTAGTTTTACCATATCTCTTCTTTTAGGAAAGTATGGTGATATAGTAAGTGATATGTTGGCTTTTTTTTAAAGCTCTTATATGTCTAAATAAAAAGTTGGCAACCCTGTGCCTATTTTCTCCTACCACCTCCAATATTTCTTTGGAAATCTGAAACCAGATTCAGTAAGTTCCTTGTAAGCCTCTTAGGGTCAACTTCTACTTTTCAACTTACCATAGGAAAACAGCAGCTGGGCTTTTCAGCCTTAATTGATCATTGAGTCCACCACTATAATAAAAGAGAAAATCAGAAATCACTGTCACTTCTGGATGTCTGGTTAAAAGAAGCCAGAACCAGAGAGTGGTTCAATCATTATAAACAGATTTTATTCAAGAACTATTGCAATAGGGGAAGAGAGACTTCGGTATAGAACTGGGCCCAGTTCCAAATACAGTGTGATCAAGTGAGGATTTATAGCCAAGGAAGAGTGTGAGAGTCAGTGGATGGCAAATCACTAAGAGGAAACATCAGGGGTAAGGAGGGATTCTGGCTAAACTGACTTAATAGGATTCTTGCTAAAAGTGGGTGATGCAAAGACAGACATGGAAATCCAAAGGTTAAGGCCTAGTCGACAAGAGTATTCAGAGGACCCTGACTAAAGTTTGGTCAAGGAGAGAGTCTTTGTCAGTCTCTCAATAAGAGGAACGAAGATGGTCCAAGGGAATGATGGCCTGGTAATAAGAAATTACTTCAGAACAATATCTGTCCACCTTTCCACTGGCACCCCTCCATACAAAAGTAAATTAATTTCAAAATATACTCAGCACAAAGATAGAAATGCCTCCAGATTAGCATAAAATAGCCAACCTCTTATAAAAAATTCTTATGTGTATGTATATCATTATTTCTAGTTTGTCTATCTGGTTCTCTAGCCTTGGGTTCAATTCCTCATTCTGCCACTTAAAACCTGCATGGTCAGTTAATCTCCCTGAGCCTATTTCCTCATATATAAAATGGGAATAATTAGTTTGGCATTTTTTATCTTACACTATACTTGTGAATGTAAGATAAGAAAGAGTAGATAGAAACTCTAAATTGTAAAGTGCAATGTGAATGTGTGTTATAATTTTAAAAACGTAGACAAAATGCATTTTTTTCTCACAGCAGACCATCTTTTATAATTAGAATACTTATTAAAATTTCAGTGAAATCTTAAACCATCTTTGAGTTCAGTGGTAAAATTAGGTAATAACCTTCTAGGACCAGTGGCCACTCCAACAGATTTGGAAAATAATGTGATTATCTTCAGAAATATCCTCCTTTAAAGTGTTCTGCATCACATAGCCTTGTTTAGGCCAACCATGGGAAATTGCCCTTTTTAGTAAGTCAAAATGGTAGAAAATCAGCTATTCCATATGAATCAACCTGTACTAATATATCAATATATACAGGCAAAATTCAAAAAGAATCCAAGACCTGCTAGGAGTCTCAGGGGCTTCTCATAAAGATCTCAAGTGTCCCTCCGTGACTGTACAATGCTCAGATTTCTAGGAGCTGGATAAGTATTGCTATTTTTATCTTATAAATGAAAAAAAACAAGATACAGATTTGTATTTCTATCACATAATCAAGTTAGCACAAGACTCATTTTGATAACTTCTGCATCCTGTTCGGGCCTTCTTGCACAGCATGGTTGGTCAGTAAAAGTTTGTTGAATGGACTTAACCACTCTTCTCAGAGTTGCAGAACTGCATGTCCAATTGCATGCTATTGTGAAGGTTCTGCTGGTTCTTTAAACTTATTATCATATGTCCAACCAGTTCCTTCTCCAGTCTTTTCTCAAACCAGGATATAAGCCTGAAATTCAGCTCTCTCTATTTTTCAAGTTTCCACCTCAAATCATCAGTCAAGTCCAATCCATTCTACCAATTCAGTGTCTTTCCCATTCATTGGGTCTCTCATTGCTTAGTTCAAGTCCTTTGCAAGTTTGCTTGAGCAATTGCAGGCTTCAAACTGCTCTTCCTGTCTCCAGGATTGATTTCTAACGTTCTTCCTAAAGGATCATGCTTTGTTTGTTACCGAGTCCAAGCTCGCTCTGCTTGCCGTAGGACAGGCCAATAAATGGGGAGATGAGTGTTGAGGCAAGGAATTGGGACTTTATTCGGAAAGCCGGCAGACCAAGAAGATGGCAGACTAGTGTCCCCAAAAAACCATCTTATTGGGGTCTGGATGCCAGTTTCTTTTCTAGAACAGAGAGTGGGAGGAGGTGAGGAAATAAAGTTAAAAGTCCGTTTATCTTGCAAAATATCTCCTTGCTTGGCCGAATTGAGGAGGGGATGTGTTAATTTCTTCTTTTCTGCAGCCATTCACAGGTGGACAGGGTCAGAATGTCTCTCTGTGAGCTGAACAAAGGCACTGTAGTTTAACCGGCAGAGGAGCAGGGTTCCCTGTGGCAGGCCATATGTATGATTATAATAACAAAAGCAACAAAAAGCAAAGGTTAAAGTCAAAGAAACAGATTCAACATGGAGTCAGATTTTGCCCTTCACTGTTACATGTTCACTTTATATCTCCTGTAGCATCCAAAATAGGATTTCAGTAAATGTTTGTTGAATGAATGGCTGGGATTAAGAATTAGGAGATGCAGAAAGGGTCATATATTTGTGGAAGTTCTTTTATATGTATGGTACTATACATCAGTTCATTTAATCTTTACAACAACTCTTGATGCAGACACAAGATTTACTTTCTATTTAAAAAATTTTTATTGCACTAACATTGCTTTATAACAACAAGATGTATTAATCTTGTGTGTGCATTCTTCCCTCTTTGATCTTTAGAGAGAATTTTGTCCTTCCCACTTTAGTTTCTTCCCTCTCCTCTACTTCTAGGAAGAATTTTCTCCCTTCTACTCTGGTTCTTTGGGCTTTTTTTGTTTTTGTTTTCTTTTTTGACAACTAATCATTTAAAAATAGATATTACTTAAAAGAGTGAAGATTGGGAATTACCTGGCAGTCCAGTGGTTAGGATTCTGCACTCTCACTGCCGAGGGCTGGGGTTCAATCCCTGTTCGGGGAACTAAGATCCCACAAGCCATGTGGCACAGCCAAGAAAAAAAAGAGTGAAGACTGAGAGGGATTCTAATTTAATTTATTCTGGAAAAAAATCTAAAGGGGAAAAATGTCAAGTTGCTGGTAATCCTTTTCTTGAGTCACTGAGCATTCAAGTTAAACTGACATGACTTTGGCTCCAGATCTATGGGGGTTGAGGCATTTTTAAGATCCATCTTTGGAGAAAAATTAACTTTACAAAGGCTCTGCCGAATTTCAGATGATGTGAAGGTCCTTAGGTTTTTGTGATTCAAGTTTAAGAGAATGGAGAGGGGGAGTCTGCATAGGTCCAGGCTGGGGGGAAGCAGGGTAGGATGTTGGCTTGCTGAAGGGGCAGGGTTCCTTTGTTATGGAGAATGCAGTCCAAGGGCAAATTGGAGAGAATTTGAAATTGAAAATAATATTCATAATAAAGAACTAAGGGGGTGGGGGAGAAAGAAGGTACAAATAAAACACTAGCCAAGCTGACTAGGGATGAGGAGGGATTTGTGGAGGTTTGGAGAATGGGCTTTGGAGCAGCTTTGGGAGAATGAGAAAGAAGAAAAAGGAGGGTTTTAAGTATTGCTGTGGGTGACAAATTGGATCTTTTAAAAAGGATGTTCTTTGAGAAAAGCAAGTAAAAAGATGGGAATTCCTCTTGAAAGAGTTTTGGCTACTAGGCCTTGTTTCTTTCAGTATGAAATTGAGCCATGTGGAATCCACATTGAACAGAAAACTAGGGCTTGGAGAGCCAACCTTTTACTAACATCACACAAACTGTAAAGGGCTAAGTCAGAATTTGAATTTTTATTTTTTTAATTAATTAATTAATTAACTTATTTAAATTTATTTATGTATTTATTTTTGGCTGAGTTGGGTCTTCGTTGCTGCACATTGGCTTTGTCTAGCTGTTTGTCTTTGTCTTTGGCGAGCGCGGGCTACTCTTCATTGCAGTGTGCCGGCTTCTCATTGTGGTGGCTTCCCTTGTTGAGCACGGGCTCTACGCATGTGGGCTTCAGTAGTTGTGGCACGTGGGCTCAGTAGTTGTGGCTCTCGGGCTCTAGAGCACAGGCTCAGTAGTTGTGGCACACGGGTTTACTTTCTCTGCAGCATGTAGGATCTTCCCGGACCAGGGCTCGAACCCATGTCCCCTGCCTTGGCAGGTGGATTCTTAACCACTGCTCCACCAGGGAAGTCCTTAAGTCAGAATTTGAACCCAGTCCTCTCCAGTTTCAAGGTCTGTCAGTTTTTCATTCTCACATGCTACCTGTGGTTCAGAAATCTGTTGAATCACATTTCTACAAATTCCACTGAAATTGTGATAGGAAGAATTATTCCTCATTTATGAGCTTTCTACCCGAGAATCTTTTTGTTTCAGGGATAGTGGGAGGTCAGTTAATGAATCCTTTCCTTGCCGTGCTTTCTGGTTTTCGTTTATAATTTCTAGTTCAGTCTTTCTGCTTAAGAACATCCCCTGATTTAAAAGACCTTCAGAGATACACCTGAAAGTAACACAACATTGTAAGTTAATTATACTTCAATAAAGTAAAAATTAAAAAAAATATATATATATATGTAAAAGACCTTCAGAGAGATAATAATTTCAAAACCTAAACTCTCCCCAGGGATAAAAGAGGAAACATCTCTGCAAGTGTGACCTATTTACAAGCATCACAGGCTCCCACTCTGTCTGGGGAGGTGACAGTATTTTGAATCATAAGGAAATGGAAAGATCTGAATTTAAAAGACTCTAGGATACATTGTCTCAAGAGTTTGGAAATACAAGAGTCATTGGCATATAATACCATTAGAAACATGGACAAGATGAAATAATCATAACTGTGATGAAGATGATGATAGTGATACCAGCCATATTGAGCGCTGCTTGGAGTAGGCACTATGCAAATTGCTTTACATGTGTGCAAGATAATATTTTGAGATATTAACTTTTCTTTCTCTTTTCCCCCATCCTAATCAGGCAGTTAGTTCTTTTCCTCAGAGGAGGTATCAACACAGATAATAAAAGTGGCCTAGAAGTTTCTCTGTCTTTTGCTTACCTTGAGTCTTTAGAAGAACTTGGAGAGTTTATGAAGGTAAAAGGGAGAAGTAGATTTGTAAGAATAGCTAGAACAGTGGTTCTCAAACTTCTTGATTTCAGGACCTCTTTATGTTTTTAAATATTATTGAAAACCAAAAAGTGCTTTTGTTTACATGTTACTTTCAGATAATTTGTGGATATTCTTTTAGGGTATGTTAAAGAGAAAACCACAGGCCCCAAATGGTGTCACTTATGCTGAAGCTTATGATACCAAACCTAGACTAAATACCTGAGGTAATAGTAGTTTTGACCTTACCCAGGAATGTAATCTTAATCTGCCAGTCTGGAATTTTCTAGTCAGCACCAGTGAGGTAATCAGTCACATGGGTCCTCTCTATATTACCCTCCTCCCCTGAGAAAGGAAGAACAGGTAATCTGCATGGTAGACCCTCATCTTTCCCCTAGAAGAAGGTGACCTGGCCTGAAACAATCCTCTCTTTTCCTTTGTTAATAGCTTCCTTGCCCCACCCTCCTTCTGCCTTTAAAAACCTTACATTTTGTTCAACCCGTCAGAGTGCCCTTCTGCTTTCTAGGTGGGATGCCCTCCAATTCATGAATTGTTGAGTAAAGCCAATTAGATCTTCAAACTTACACAGCTGAATTGTTTTTTTTTAAACAGGTACTATACTAAAACTCAACAAGTGGTAATTTATAGTCTAGTTGCAGTGTGGAATCTGAAACCACATAAATGAACTTTTTGTCTATCGTTACATTAAAATCCATTCATCTGTGTTGAACTTAGAATGGATCCTCTACCCTTGCATGAATTTGCTGGCCATTCAGAAAAATATTGGCTCACTGAGTGAGTTATGCAGATCTTCCAAATGTTAACCTCTTTCACTATATAATATTAAAAGATGACATTGGTTGTCACCATTGATCTCATCAGAAAAGTTAACACATCAGGAAGCTGTACAGGTTTTCCAAAAAGCTATATTTTATCATTGGCAACAAATGTCACTTGCTTATTTCTTTATTTTTAACTAGCAGGCTCACTTTGTTCCTTTGGTAGAAAATACCAACCTAAAGCCCAGGGGCAAATAAGATGGCTGTCTGTTAGTAGTTCTTTTAATTAAAAAGAAAAAAGGCGGCTAGTTTAGCTCACAGCTCAATTCCTCTAGCGCTTTGTGGCAGAAGTGCAATGTAGCAGAAGGACACTCTGTGTATTTCCCATTTCACCACACAGTCATATTAAAAACGTGTATACAAGGGTCAAGATTTAATAAAAATAATACTTTTTACTGCTTCATCAAGGGCATTCTTAAGTGAAACTGTTTTGTTCTTTACTGCAAGTGTGTGGTAGAAGAGAATACAACTGTTACTATAGTTTGGTACTGCTGGGGAGGAAAAACTTTTCCTGTACCCTTTTAGATTCTGTGCTTGAGAGTCTTCAGAGTAAACTGACAAACAACAAGTTAGCAAAAGAAAAGACAGATTTTTATTCAAGTAAGGATACGCTGGAGTTCACAGAAAATGTGACTCAAAGAGGTGGAATTTGTATGGAATTAGAATTTGGGACATATATAACACCTTACTAAGGGAAAGAGAGAGAAACACGCTTAAACGAAAACAGTTGACTTCTTTTTTTTTTTTTTTTTTTTTAGTTGACTTCTTAATAAGGGTCTGGGGAGAAAGGGCACTGAGGGGAAAACAAATGATCTTTTGGAAAGATGAATGGGCCCTTAGGAGAAAGTCTGTGTAGGGGTGGGTGTGGCGACTTATCATCTACAGGGATAATAGTTGCTCCAAGGCAAGGGATTTATGACAATTGAGTTCTTTTTTTTTTTTAATAAATTTATTTATTTGTTTGTTTTTATTTTTGGCCGTGTTGGGTCTTCATTGCTGCGCACGGGCTTTTCTCTAGTTGCGGCAAGCGGGGGCTTGTCATTGCGGTGGCTTCTCTTGTTAAGGAGCACAGACTCTAGGTGCTTGGGCTTCAGTACTTGTGGCATGCGGGCTCAGTAGTTGTGGCTCAGGGGCTTAATTACTCTGCGGCATGTGGGATCTTCCCGGCCAGGCCTCGAACCCATATCTCCTGCATTGTCAGGCAGATTCTTAACCACTGTGCCGCCAGGGAAGTCCCAATTCATCAGTGTTTTAAATGATAAACTTTGTGTTCGTGCAAGAAAATTCAGCAGTAAAGAATGGTATGACGTGATTTCCTGGTCCCAGTCCTTACTCACCATTAATAGTTTCTTATATGTCCTTCTGGAAAATGTCCATGCTTATAAAACCAAATACATGCACACACACATACATGCTTCAACAAATAAAACAACTTGTATACAAATAAATATATATGATCTATTAATAAAATCATAAATAAGAGCATAATATGCATTCTATTCTGCAACTTTTTTTTAACAATTAAGTGTTTGTTGGGCATTTTCACACAACAGTACAATTGATTCGCTACATTTAAAAAATTAGTTTCATATTATTGCAATATTTATGTTAGTATGCTTTAATCATAGCGTTAGCAACGGACATTTATGTTGCTCACATATATTTTTAAAAATAGGTATTACTTAAAAAAAATAGGTATCACTTAATTGGCCTCCAATATGTTGCACCAATTTACACTCCTACCAATGGCATATGCGCGTGCCTGGTACTCAGCACCCCTATTGTCACTGAGGATTATCAAAACTTTAAAAAATAGATTTAAAAATTTATCTAAGTCTGTCTTTTGCAGTAGAAATGTATATGCATTGGAAATGCATGAAGTCAGCACATTTACCTGAGTAGACAAATTGTAGAGTCCCACATCAGTGTAAGAGTAAGGTAGTGGGGAGTCATTAATTTGTTTCTCTGGTTTATTTTCCTAAGATTTGGGACTTAGAAAGCATTTTCTCATACAGTGCTCCAAATGGTGAGGGGGTTCACAGGCTAGATGGGGATGTTATACTATAGAAGGTACTAGGCCTCTAATTCCAGCTTCCAGGGTACTTGTAGTTAATATCCCCAAAATGTAAGGCTGTGCTGGTAGTTTGAGACTCTAATCACTGTTTAACCATGTTTTTTTAAATTTTGTTTTGTTTGAAATACATTCAGACATCCAATTTGGGAGGTCAGAAACACACTTCCCCTCTATTGTAGTTATATGGTGCGTACCCACCACCTCACCTCTCCTACCTTCCTCATACTGGGAGACAAGTCTTCCCCAGAGTTTTGGATCTCGGCAGGCGGACATGCCATCTTACACACTACCCTCGACTGAACGTGAAACAACCTGAGAAACACAGACTATTCAATGGGAGAAGGGAGAAGAGGAGTGAAGGAGGTAGATAAAAATCCCCCTTGGCTATGGAGAAAAGGCCGAGGGTTTCAGTTCCCTTATTTGAGGCAAAGATGGCACAGAGCCCCAGGAATAGGCTTAAAATAGTGATCCTGGCAGGGCATACAAGACTTCTGAGATTGATCAGAAAAGCTTCCAGCTTATGAGGTCTCCAGTGTCTTTTTTCAGCCAGCAACTGGAATAGCAGGGTAAGTCATTTTTCTAATTTCTTGATATACTTCTTATCAACAAATAGTTTTTTCAGACTTCTTGGGTGAGAAAGCAGAGTTCTCTCCTACGCTGAGGGGAAGGAACCTGTTTCCTGGAAATAGCTCTGCCATATTTCACCAGAAATACCTCATAGCCTCATTGGTTGTATTTCTTAAGGCTCTGATGAAGTTCTATGTTCTCAGAAAGAGGGGACAAGTAAATACAAGTCCACTTCAACGTTCTGAATTCCTGGGTGCAGAAAGTATAGTATGTATACTTTCTGGGACTTTTCCAGAGGCCAAAAGTCTTGATTCAAAAACTAGATAATGGACTTCTTCGGTGGCACAGTGGTTAAGAATCTGCCTACCAATGCAGGGGACACGGGTTCTATCCCTGGTCCGGGAAGATTCCACATGCCTTGGAGCAACTAAGCCTGTGCACCACAACTACTGAGTCTGAGCTCTAGAGCCCGCGTGTCACAACTACTGAAGCCCGCGCACCTAGAGCCCGTGCTCCGCAACAAGAGCAGCCACCGCAGTGAGAAGCCCACACATCGCAATGAAGAGTAGCCCCTGCTCGCCACACCTAGAGAAAGCCCACACGCAGCAACAAAGACCCAATGCAGCCAAAAATAAATTAAAAATAAATAAATTTATTTAAAAATAAGGACAATACATGAAAATTATTGACCCCAAACACTTATGAATGTAAGTGCAAAAAAAAAAACTCTAAAGTATTAGCTAAACAAATCCAAAAACAGTATTTAAAAAATTATACATCAAAATCTAGTAGTTTATTCTAGTAAAGCCATACTGGTTCAAAAGTGGAAAATCTACCAGTGTAATTTACTACATTAAGAACCTAAAGTAGAAAAATCATTATCTAAATTGAGAAGAAAACACTGGATAAGTCTTAGTGCCTATTTATGATTTTTTTAAAAAGCAAGAACTCTGAGACTTCCCTGGTGGCTCAGTGGTTAAGAATCTACCTGCCAATGCAGGGTACACGGGTGTGAGCCCTGATCCGGGAAGATCCCACATGCCGCAGAGCAACTAAGCCCGTGTGCCAAAACTATGGAGCCCGTGTGCCACAACTACTGAAGCCTGTGCACTTAGAGCCCATGCTCCGCAACAAGAGAAGCCACCCCAATGAGAAGCCCCGCGCACCGCAATGAAGAGTAGTCCCCATTCGCTGCAACTAGAGAAAGCCTGCAGGCAGCAATGAAGACTCAACGCAGTGAAAACAAATTAATTAATTAATTTTTTAAAAGAGCAAGAACTCTTAGCAGAGTTGGAGTATAGAGCTTTCTTAATTTGATAAAGATTTTATACCAATTTCAGACACGTCTTAAAGATTGAAAACAAATCCTTGTTAATTTACCACAGTGCTTGTAGGGGAGGAAAAATAATTTTTCCTCTACCCTCTGAGTTCTTAGCTGAGACCCCTGAAATAAAAGGCAGATTAACAAAACAGAAGAAAAACAGAAGTTTATCAACACATATACCTCATGGATACATGGAAGATACCCAGGGAAAAATAAGTAATCACTGAGGTGTCTTAGAATTCAGGATTAAATACCAGTTTAATAGGGAAAGAGGATGGGAGATGTAGGCATCTTAGGGATGAGTAAATGATTTTTAGGAAAGGTGAATGGGCCTTTAGAAAAATAAATGTGAGTGACAGTTTGTCTGGGTGTGGTTTCAATTTCTAGTCTCCTCTCCTGTGATAAGAGTCAATCTTCCCTGGTTGATTAAATTCGCAGGGTGGGGATTTATGACAACCAGGTTTCTTTTTGGAGGATCTGTCTTTAGGCAGATAAGGAGACTTCAATGAAAGCCTCCCCCTGCATTTGCTGCTTTTCAAATGCTAACAGCTCAAAATAACCAATGAACCAAAATGGCACATTTTGGAGTGGCATGTTCTGAACTCCTACAGTCATATTTTGGGGTGGCATTATTCTCCTACCCATCATGCTATAAGGAAGAGAAAAGTTGTATTGGTTTATTTTATCAGATTTCACATACGGGTTCTGTGAAGATGATTTGTAGAGCGTTGAGAACATAAAAACAAAAAATTGTTGTGGACTTTTGTCATTTTTTTTGGTTGTCCAGTTTCCAACTCTTCTTTATGGGAGAAATCCTTTATTGTTTATAATCATGTACATGAGATGCAATGCTCTGCTTCCCACAGTGGAACCTTATGTGGGAACATCTTCCTCTTTCTTGAACTGTAGCCCTTCTGCAGCCAGTGTGAGATATGATCTTGGCTTAGCCAATGAGATGCTCCTGCCTGGACCCTACTCTAGCCAGATGGCCTATGATGGTTCGATTGTGCTAGCTGTGGCAGTGATCAATGGGAGCAATGTCCAGCAGCTTCCTACTGCTTGGTCTTCCAGAGCTGTCTTGACTCCTGCATGTCTTCTAAGTTTGGTGTTCCTTTCCCATTGACTCATTGAACCCATGAGAGCCTTCAGTAAATTCTCATTTTTCTTTTCATTTAAAGTTTTATGTATATGCAACTAAAAACCTTGACTGATACACCTTTCTTTCTGTCACCTAGAAGCAATTCAGTTAATGTTTTATTTTATTTCTTTCCATATTTTTGCTTTGCATTTTTTATATAATTACGATCAAGCTGTCTACTTTTTTTTTTTTTTTAAGAACAATAAACACCTTTATTACATGGACTAAGATAGGAAGGAGGAGGACTCATTTGCCTTTCTGGGCCTTGATTTTCCTTAGATAGAGCTCCAGCTCCTTGCCCTCCAGCACATAGCCATCTGCTTGGCCACACTGGCCTGGTCTAAAAGTGATGCATGCAAGAAGCTTGCCCTGCTGGAACTGCTCCTCTAGAAGACTGCTGATTTGAGCATTCTTTTTCCTTTCATCATATTTCTTCTGAATTTTCTTTGTTTTTTGTTTAAAATTTCTTAGACATACAAATGGCCAACAAACACATGAAAAGAGGGCTTCCCTGGTGGTGCAGTGGTTGAGAGTCTGCCTGCCAATGCAGGGGACACGGGTTCGTGCCCTGGTCCAGGAAGATCCCACATGCCGTGGAGCGGCTGGGCCCGTGAGCCATGGCTGCTGAGCCTGCACATCCAGAGCCTGTGCTCCACAACGGGAGAGGCCACAACAGTGAGAGGCCCGCATACCGCAAAAACAAAACAAAACAAAACAAAAAACACATGAAAAGATGCTCAGCATCACTAATTGTTAAAGAAATGCAGATCAAAACTACAGTGAGGTATCCCTTCACACCCATCAGAATCGCACCATTAGAAAATCCCCAGACAATAAATGCTGGAGAGGGTGTGGAGAAAAGGACTGCTCTTGTACTGCTGGTGAGAATGTAAATTGATACAGCCACTGTGGGGAACAGTATGGAGGTTCCTTAAAAATCTAAAAATAGAACTACCATATGACCCAGCAATCCCACTACTGGGCATATACCCAGAGAAAACAGTAATTCAAAAAATGCACACACCCCAATGTTCATAGAGCACTATTTACAATAGCCAGGACATGGAAGCAACCTAAATGTCCATCAGCAGTGGAATGGATAAAGAAGATGTGGTACATATATACAATGGAATATTACTCAGCCATAAAAAGGAATGAAATTGGGTCATTTGTAGAGATGTGGATGGATCTAGAGACTGTCATACAGAGTGAAGTACGTCAGAAAGAGAAAAACAAATATCATATATTAATGCGTATATGTGGAACCTAGAAAAATGTTACAGGTGAACTGGTTTGCAGGGCAGAAATTGAGACACAGATGTAGAGAACAAACGTATGGACACCAAGCAGGGGAAGCGGCGGGTGGGGGGTGGGGGTGTGATGAATTGGGAGATTGGGATTGACATATATACACTAATATGTATAAAATGGATAAGTAGTAAGAACCTGCTGTATAAAAAAATAAAATAAAATTCAAAAGAAAAAAAAAAAAAGAAATTCCTTCCCAGGTAGGATTTAAAGAAGTTAAAAGCTCTCCTCAGCTCCATAGATGAGAGGTTAACAAACCCAAAGTCCAGGGGACAGGGCAGGTGGCCCAGTCTTGCCAATTATGAGAACTTTGGCCACCTGCCAGGGTGGACAAAGCAAACCAGCACATATCTTTTAATTTCCTCACAGTCTATTAAGTAACATATAATAGATACTCTTCAACTGAAAGAATTTAAAGTCACATGCCTAGAACCTTCTTATTTAGCCAGTCTCTCCCATGTTGACCTCTTATCACCAAAAATATCTCCTGTAGCTATTCATGCTATTAGATCCCTTTACTGCTGTTGTGGGTATGTGTAAACAGGAATTCTCATTTGAGTCATGATGAGTCTCCAGATAGTTAACTCATGAACTTGTGGCTAAAAGTTTCCTTTGTTAATAGCCTCAGACTCTACTAAAGTAGAGCTAACAGAAAGGGGTGAGAAGTCAATCTGGTTGGGGGAAATACTACTATTTGGCACATACTTCTTAAAACTTCATTTTACTGTATTTTTGATTGGCCAAGGGTGGGTAAGAGACTTTACATAACTGCTATCTTCATTTGTCGAGTTAGAGAAGTTCCTTGATTTGTTTCTAAGTTCCTTAAATAGCTTTTATTAATCTAGCTCTCTTGACTTTCCCCATGTACGTTCATCCTGTCACCACTCAATAAGTATTTGGGGCTTGTGTTTTGGATCCAGCTGTTTAAGAAGAATGACTGAGAAGGAAATTAGGCCATAATTCTAGAAGGTGAGGTTGAAATAGTTGTTAATCTTAAGCATAAAGACAAAATGAAATCAGGCACACAGAAAAATGAGCAAGGTGATTATGAAATTTGCTTTTAAATTAAATATAAGTCTACAGCAAGCTGCATCTCTTTTCAGAGTCAACTCAGGGTCAACCTCTGTAGTCCTTTGCAGTGTGGTAAATCCACTCAAGACCTTGAGTTCAGCTGTCTTCCCTATCGATTCAAGTTAAGCTAAGATCCTTTTTTTGTTGCTGTTTTGTTTTTTTTTTTGGCCGTGCCACCTGGTATGCAGATTCTTAGTTCCCCGACCAGGGATCAGACCCGTGCCCCCTGCAGTGGAAGTACAGAGTCTTAACCACTGAACCACCAGGGAAGACCCTAGGATCCTTTTCTTGAAACTCATGAAAATAGGACAACAGATTCAGTTGTCGACATTAGCAGTGGCAGTCACTCGCTCTGTTGCTGTTGGGTTTTTTTGGTTTGTTTGTTTTTTGTGTTAAAAAAATGTTTTTTAAGCTTTTATTAGAAAGTTGATTTCATATGCTCTCCTGCTGGAGTAAGTCTATATCTGAGGATGCTAAAAGCCTTGCTGCCAAGCCAGTTTTGAATGTAGTTTAAACTGGGAAAGGAACCTTCATTGGGATGGTGGCCAAGAAGCTAGTCAGTTGTAGATATAGCTTAAAAGGTCATTGGCTTACTTGCAAAAATGCTGGCAGCCTCAACATTTGCTACAAATTCCTCTCATTAATCCGTTGTTTTTGAATTTCTTTCCCACTGAGAAACCTAAGAATGTCTCTTGCCTGAGTGTACCATTCTCAGCTGATCTGCTTCCCTGAGATGTTAGGAATGATGCCCTGCAGCATCCCCCGTGAGTCACCGCTCAGGAGGCAGGAAGCCTTAGAAGTTCTTTGCATACAGCCACTACCCTGTCTCTCTGTGACTCAGTCCACACTCTCAAAAGGTCATAGACAACATGCCTTGAGAAGCACCTGAGGCTTTGACCCAGAACTGTCAGAACCAGAAAGGGTCTCAGACAGCCTGTCCAAGTGGGGAACTAACCATCCTGGCTCACCTGGTACTGAGTTTCCTGGGACACAGAACTTTCAGTGCTGAGCCTGGGAATTCTAGACAAATACGGATAGTTGGTCACACTATGCTCAACTATTTAGCAGAGAAGAAACTGAGGCCAGGAGGCTGACCTGCCCACATTAACAAAATTAGAATCCAGATCCATTGGTGCTAAGAGTTCAGTGTTCTTTCTATACTGGTACTTCCTTATATGCGCATAGTTCATTGCACACTATAGGTACTTAAGTTTCTACTGTGGTTGTTTTATGAGTTCAAGGGAAGTGCTTTTCACAGATACGATCATTTCTAATTAGCAGTGATCTCACTCAAGGTCATCATTAGTCAATGGTCTCTAATTCTGGACTCTGAACAGAATAGAGTTAATGAAGGGGAGGGAAATGTAATGAACAATAATAGAAGTGGTGGAGAAAACAGAAGGATCGGGCTTCCCTGGTGGTGCAGTGGAATCCGCCTGCCAATGCAGCCCTGGTCCGGGAAGATCCCACATGCCGCAGGGCAGCTAAACCCGTGCGCCACAACTACTGAGCCTGCGCTCTACAGCCTGAGAGGCACAACTACTGAAGCCCGCGTGCCTAGAGCCCGTGCTCTACAACAAAGAGAAGCCACCGCAACGAGAAGCCCGTGCACCACAATGAAGAGCAGCCCCCGCTCGCTGCAGCTAGAGAAAGCCCACGTGCAGCAACAAAGACCCAACGCAGCCAAAAATAAATAAATGAAAGAAAGAAAGAAAAAACAGAAGGATTGTGCAAAGATGGAGAGACCTATGTGTACAGGTTGGCTGAGCAACACTGCAGCAGGGGACACGTAGAAATACAATATGGGGTATAAACACCAAAGAGAAGGGTACATTATTTCCCTGTCCTCAGAGAGTGTGGTAATGACTATGTAATGAAAATTATATCACTGATGTTCATGGTTATGTTTTCCAAGAACTTCGAAAGAACCTAACTCCCAGCAGTATTTGTCCTTCTAGGTCTGAGATCTGCCCTGTTTTTCTTACCAGTTTTCTCCCCTGGATACTGAGTTTTCAATAAAGTAGCATAAATTACTAGGGATCAGTAGTCTGTTATACCTAGATCTTTATGATCTCTTATCTAAACACTGCTGTATCCCATTCAATGCTATAGTCTTCTCACCTGCAAGAGGAACTGGTGGTATCTGTATGAGGGAACAGAAAAAGCATTAGGAATGTGACTGGCTGATGATTAAGTCTAGAGAAATGACTGTTGGAAACAAGGGTCCAGGAACATTATTTATTGTGGCCATCTTCAGCAATTCATTTTGTGGGGTAGGGCTAGGCACTTGAATTCTTTTATCTGGGATGGAACTCAAGGAAGTGGCACATGGAAAGGGAGCAGCATAGACAAAATGGAAGTGACTAAGGTGTTTTGACACCCATTAAGATGGGTGTTAACTCTCAAAATGGAAGCCAGATAACTACTTTTCTATTCCACCACACCTTTTCCTGCTGGTGACCAGAGACAGAGTTACCTTTTCTTCTGACTAATCCCTAAAAACACAGGTGAACAGAGGCATAGCTGACCTACTTTGTAAATACTTATTGTAGTGTTAATCAGCAAATTTACTGCAGGCAGAGGTCAAGTGACCTCACAGCCATCCTGCTTCAGGGCGAAAGCCACAGTGGGAGCTGACCTTAGTTAGGGTAGTGCTGCTCCAAAAATGGACTTGTGACCACCCATCAGAAGCAAGATGCAAAACAAGCGTTGTTTAAAAATGCAAATTATTGGGCCATACCCCAGACATTCTGAATCTGATTTTCTTTTTCTTTTAAAATAAACTTTACAATTTAGAATAGTTTTTATTTTTAAATTTTTTTTTAATTTACTTATTTTATTTTTGGCTGCCTTGGGTCTTTGTTGCTGCATGTGGGTTTTCTCTAGTTGCAGCGAGCGGGGGGCTGCTTTTCGTTGCAGTGTACAGGCTTCTCATCGAAGTGGCTTCTCTTGTTGCAGAACCCAGGCTCTAGGCACGCGGGCTTCAGTAGTTTTGGCGCGTGGGCTCAGTAGTTGTGGCTAACGGGCTTTAGAGCGCAGGCTTAGTAGTTGTGGCGCACGGGCTTAGCTGCCCCGTGGCATTTGGGATCTTCCCGGACCAGGGTCTGAACCCGTGTCCCCAGCATTGGTGGGCGGATTCTTAAGCACTGTGCCACCAGGGAAGCCCTAGAATAGTTTTAGATTTACAGAAAAGTTGTGAAGGTAGTACAGAGTTGCCATATACCTAAACACTCGGTTTTGCCTGTTATTAACATATTACGTTAATATGGTACCTTTCAACTAGTGAACCAATATTGATGCTTTATTGTTAACTAAACTTCATACAGTATTCAGACAGCCTTAGTTTTTACCTAATGTCCCATTTCTGTTGCAGGATCCCATCCAGAATATGATACACTTTCGTCTCCTTAGGCCCTCCTTGGTTGTGATAGTTTTTCAGACTTTCCTTGTTTTTGATGACCTTGATGGTTTTGGAAAGTACTGGCCAAGTGTTTCGTAGAATACTTTTCAATTTGGATTTGTCCGATGTTTTTCTCATTAGACTGGGGTTATGGGTTTTTGGAAAGAAGACCACAGAGGTAAAGTGCCATTCTCATCATATCATATCAAGGGGACATACTATCAACATGACTTATAATTGTTGATGTTAATCTTGATCACCTGACTGAGGTAGTGTTTTAAGGTTTCTCCAGTGTAAAGTTATTCTTTTTTCCTCCCCCCTTTTTCTAATATTCTAAATTTATTTAATTATTATTTTTTGTCTGTGCTGGATCTTCCTTGCTGCATGTGGGCTTTTCTCTAGTTGTGGCGAGTGGGGTCTTTGTTGCAGTGCGCAGGCTTCTCATTGCCGTGGCTTCTCTGGTTGCGGAGCATGGGCTCTGGGTGCATGGGCTCAGTAGTTGTGGTGCACAGGTTTCTCATTGCAGTGGCTTCTCTTGTCGCAGAGCATGGGCTCTAGGCATGTGGGCTTCAGTAGTTGTGGCACGTGGGCTCAGTAGTTGTGGCACACGGGCTTAGTTGCTCCGTGGCATGTGGGATCTTCCTGGACCAGGACTCGAACCTGTGTCTCCTGCACTGGCAGGCGGATTCTTAACCACCGCACCACCAGGGAAGTCCTCCCCCTTTTTTTGAAAGGAAATTACTATGTGCAACCCCCACTTGAGGGGTGGGGAGTTAGGTTTCACATAAAATTATTTGGAATTCTTCTACATGGGAGATTTGTCTATTTTCCACCATTTATTTATTCAATAATTTATATTAGGATAGACTCATGGACATTTATTTTATACTTTTATATGTCCCCATTGTTGAATTTTTTTATTTTTAATTTTGTTATTAAAACCACTGCCCCACCAGGGAAGCCCACTAACTCCTTTTTTAAAACTTCAGATATAAATCGGTGTGAGTTCTCTAGGGCTGCCACTACAAAGTACCACAATCTCGTTTTAAACAGCAGAAACTTATTCTCTCATAGTTCTGAAAGCTAAAACCCCAAATCAAGGTGTTGACAGGTCACGTTCCCTCCAAAGCCTCTAGGGGAGGATCTTGCTCCCCCAGCTTCTGGTAGGCCAAGGCCTTTCTGGGCTGTGGCAGCATAATTTCAGTCTCTGCCACCATCTTCACATGTCTGTCTTCCCTCTGTGTCTGTGTGTTTCCTTGTCTTCCAATGGCATTCTCTTCTTACAAGGACACTAGTCAAATTGGATTAAGGTCCCACCCTACTCCAATATGACTTCACTGTAACTATTTACATTTTTAATGACCCTATTTTCAAATAAGGTCACATTCTGAGGTACTAGGGATTAAGACATCTATTTGGGAGACATAATTCAACCCATAACAAATTCACATACCACAGAATTCATCCTTTTAAAGTGTTCTTTTCTGTGGTTTTTACTATATTCACATGGTTATACAACCAACACCACTATCTAATTCCAGAACCTTTTCCACATTCCAAAAAGAAACCCCATACCCATTAGCAGTCACCTTCCCCTCCAATCTTCCTCAGCTCCTGACAACCAGTAATTTACTTTGTTTATATGGATTTGCCTATTCATAAATATTTCATATCAATGGACATTTCATAAAATGGAACCATATGACAAGAGGCATTTTATGTCTAGCTTATTTCACTTAGCATACTGTCTTTAAGGTTCATCCACATTGTATCATGTATCAGTACTTCATTCCTTTTATGGCTGAATAATATTCCATTGAATGGATATACCAATTTTGTTTATATATTCATGAGTTGATGAACACTTGGGTTGTTCCCACTTTTTGGCTATTATCAATAATTCTGCTGTGAATATTCATATACAAGTTTTTGCATGACTGTTTTTAATTCTTTCATACCTAGGAGTGGAATTGCTGGATCATATTGTTAATTATGTTTAATTTTTTGAGAAACTGTCAAACTGTTTCCAAAGCAACTGCACTAAATTCTCAGCAGCAGTATAAGAAAGTTCTAATTTCTACACGTCCTCCCCAACACTTGTTATTGTCTTTTTGATCACAGCCATCCTAGTGATCAAGTGAGGTGGTATCTCATTGTCGTTTTGCATTTTCCTCATGAATGAGGATACTGAGCATCTTTTCATGTGTGTATTAGCCATTTGTATGTCTTCTTTGGAGAAATGTCTGTTTTAACTGCCCATTTTAAAACTGAGTTGTCTTTTCATTGTTGAGTTTTGAGAGTTCTTTACATATGCTGGATATTCTCTCTCTCTCTCTCTATATATATATATTTAGCTATGATTTGCAAATTTTTTTCTCCCATTCTGTGGGTTGTCTTTTCACTTTCTTATAATGTTGTTGTTTTAATATTTATTTATTTATTTTGGCTGCATCGGGTTTTAGTTGCAGCATGCAGGATCTTCACTGCAGCATGCAGACTTCTTAGTTGTGGCATGCATGCGGGATCTAGTTCCCTGACCAGGGATCGAACCCAGGCCCCCTGCATTGGGAACGCAGAGTCTTACCCACTGGACCATCAGGGAAGTCCCGTCTTTTCACTTTCTTGATGGTGTCCTTTGAAGCACAAAAGTTCTTAATTTTGATGAAGTCCAATTTATCTTTGGACTTCAAAGATAAAGCCACTTGTGCTTTAGGTGTCATATGTAAGATAAATGGTTTAGGCATATGTTTGCCCAGAGACAGACAGTACGTGATTTCTGGAAGTTCCAGTACTATGTTAAGCATATAAATCAAACAACTAAAGGAACATTTTCATATTGTAGGAAATTCTACAAAAATTTTTATATAAAATTGAGAACTCAGAATGGTCACATTATTACTGAAAAGAGAAAGCATTTGCAATGAAAACTATAGCAAATGGCAGAGTCACAATACAGCTGACTGGGGAATAGGAAGTACATGTTCTAACCATTTCTCATCTGATATTGACTCAAAAGAGTGTGTTGACTGCTGCAACAAAAGCATTTCCATAATTTAGCAAATCTGTTTTTACGAAGCTTTTGTGTTTAAACGAAGGCCTAGATGATGTGTTTCTAGTACCTGACACTACTAGGGAGGAAAAGGTAGGAGAAAACAAGTCACCCTGGCAATTCAGGGAGCAGTGAGCACTCTTCCAGCATTTGATTGCAAACTACAAGGCCCAAAGAAAGCTTTGTTAAGATTAGAAACAAGTAACTAACAGAGAAATGTTGGGACTTATAGGCTCGTTGTTCACCAGAGAGCATCAGTTTTGGTTGCATATGAATGTTTTGGTTTTCTTTTTCCTGAGGACACTTGTACTAGCCCAATAACAACACTAACAGAACTGCTTTTGCTGTGTCACTGGCACACTTTAAATTGCTTTAAAAAATATCTCACTTGTTTTGTTCTTTCTTGGAATGTTTTATGTTATAAAGCAGTCCACTACTGCTGATAGGTGTGTGTATATGCATATATATGTGTGTGTGTGTGTGTGTATATATATATATATAGTGTGTGTGTCTAAAGCTTTTTTGCATCTAGATTTTTTCAGAGAAAAGTATTAAATTTTGATCCCATTAAGCAAAACATTGTCAACATTAGTTTTTCATTGGTAGCAATGACCTCTTAAATTTTCTTAATAGAATCCTTTAAAAAAATAAGTATTTTCTGAAATATTTTGTCAGAGAACGATATGTGGATATGTGCTAAGAATGCCTATTAAGTAATTAGAATTTTCTCCAAGTAGTCAGTGGAATCATTTTATAATGTCCTAAGTAGAACAGCCAGGAGTCCTGAGCAAACAGAAAGGCAATTAAAGGAAGCTAGCTCCTTTGAATTTACAGAACCTAGGATTGTATTTGTGGTCTGTACTGGATACATTCCAGCTCTACATCACAACACAAAATTTCCCATTTCCTCAAAGCTAAAAGCCGAGGCATCAGCTAAGTAGATTGATAAACAGGAAAGTCAAGATAGGCACAGTTCATTAAACTGTCAGCCAGCAGTTGAATAACTATATTTCTGATAAATTGAGGTCTTGCAAGGGTTAACAAGTTATTTGTAAAGAGGAAAGTACATTCAATTGATGGAGAAAATGCAATATATGTGATTACCTTGATTCTACAATTATGTTAACAGGACTCTGAAAGATACATATACGCAGACTACTGAAGCTTTAAGACTGTTAGCATAATATAATCATTAAACGGCCAGAAATGATTCAACATTTTAACTATAGTTTTTGGGTAGTATAGACTTTATTTCATATATTGTTAGTTTTGTATTAACATTATCATAGTTTATTAGCTTGAGGGTTGAAATTTCTTCCCTCAAAATGTAAACTAATATTGTAATAAAAAGACAAAGCGGGGCTTCCCTGGTGGCGCAGTGGTTGAGAGTCCGCCTGCCGATGCAGGGGACGCGGGTTCGTGCCCCGGTCTGGGAGGGTCCCGCGTGCCGCGGAGCGGCTGGGCCCGTGAGCCATGGCCGCTGAGCCTGCGCGTCCGGAGCCTGTCCTCCGCAGCGGGAGAGGCCCGCGTAACGCATTAAAAAAAAAAAAAAAAAAAAAAAAAAAGACAAAGCGAATTCTTCTCTTCAAAATTAACGTTACAAAAGACTCTTAGGTTATACATTTATTCCGTCAAGTATGTATTATTCTCTAAGCCTGTACCATATGATATTCCTTCCAGGAAGTCCATCTCAGAAGCGTCAGTTTTCTTCCCTGGGTTCCCATAGCACTATCCTTGTATCTCTTTTATAGCACTTATTTGTATCTTTTAAAGTGCCTTAATGTTCCTTTTAGGTGGGCAGTGAAGTTTGATTTATAGAAGTAGAAATTTTGCTTCGGATGCTCTATTTATAGAAATCTGGTCTTTCTGATGTTACTTTATAAGTCTTTCCATGATAAGCTTTTAAATAGTGGGTTAAATGAGACTCAACTAGTAGTTTGGGCTGTATTTCTTCCCTCAGGAAAACATAAAGCTCAAGCAAACATTATGTATACCACTTTGTTTCATCCAAGTTGCTCATCAACACATTAAGTTTGTAAAGAATTACCAAGTTAAAGTGCAACTGCTTTATAACAACTGGAGACTTGTTAAAATAAAACAGATGTAAAGAATTTTTGATGTGTTTTTCAGTCTTAACTATTCACCTTTAAACAAATCAGAACTTATATCAACAACTAATCATGTAATCATTATTCCCATTGAAATTGTAGACGTCACAAATTTTTCCCACTTTTTCCTTGTTGTATTAGCCAGAAAACTTTTGGTGGCAATTTGGAGAAATATTAAATGAAAGTATCTTCAACTAGGAGTGAAGAAAGCTCTGGAAGGAATGTGGAACAGTGAAAGAAGAGAAAAGCTTTACCTTGATAGAATCAGGACCACCAACGGACCTTTTCTGTCTCTAGCTTGGAACCTGGGATCAGAAAGGTGGGTTCAAGTCTCAGCCGTTAAGCCTTAATTTCTGTATCAGTAAGGGTATCTTTACTAATTCAGTATTGTATTAAACAAGATGATACATTAAAAAAAGCCTACAGAATTGTGACCAACTCAAAGTTCCTAATTCCATGACACTGGACATATTTTTTCGCAACTATTGATATTCATATAGCACCTTTAAATCCAGGTCACTAAATGAGGAGCAGAAATCTTAATGTTTAAGAACAAACTAAATGAAATAAAAAACAATACAAAAGAAACAAAAAAATGAAAAAACTATATCCTGAGAATATCCCAGTCCAGCATTTGCCTTGGCAAAGGAATAAATTTCTCAGCTCAAATTCATCCTACACCAGTACAGTTCAACAGTTTTTTAAGTATCTAGTTGATGCCACACAGGCAGTTACAGAAGACAAAATTTCTCCCTTTAAGACACAGTCTAAAAGGGAGTATTAAAATGCAATGTGATGTTCAGTGCATAGAATAATATATAAAGTACTGCAGGAACACAGATGAAGAAGCAGTTACATTTGCTTGGTTTGAGAGGAGGGTAAGAAGCATTAAGGAGTTATCAAGGGGAAGTGACATTTAAACCAGGCATAAAAGGACTGGGAGTCAGCCAGATAGAACAAGGGAGAGAAGGGCATTCAGGTGAAGGAAACAATAATGAGTATACAGTCAAATTCATATAGAGATAATTAGAAAGACAAAGAATGCAAACCATTGCAAAGAATGTTCCAAAGAAAGGGCTCCCCTCAGAAAACAGGCTAAGTTTCAGAGAAAATATTATTTGCTCCACAGAAATGATTTTCTGCACTCTGTGAGACTAACCAATCATCTTTTGTAAGTAAAATAATTTCAAATACAAGAATGATAAAGAAAATTAGCTTTATTTATGTAAATTAGAAAAACTGATTGTAGTGTTAGAATTTGTCAAATGCTTTCATTCTGAACGATTTACAAGTGTATTTATATACAAACATAATAAAATAGAGTACCATCACATTGCTTTCTCTTGACTCCAAGTGTCTGTCTCTCCATTCTGAACATGCCCCTCTCGCTTCGGGTTTTAATTTTTAACAGGGAAATGCTTTGTTCTGACACAGTGCTTGATTCACACAGTATAACACTGAAGTGGAAGGAGAGTCAATGACCATCAATAATTAAAAATTATCCTTCAACCAATATGACTTTATCATTAGATTTTTTCTATATTAAAATATGTTTCATGTTAAAAAAAACATACTTGTATTCACTGAGGATCTAAATTTGTTGTACTAAATTTGACATTTATATGAACCCATAGTTAATTTAAATATAGATACGAATCTATATTAAACTCATTGGTATGAATGTTTGCCATAAATGAAAATGATGAAAATTATTAGGAACAGAGGTAAAAGAAAATCCATGTGCGAAATTGAAGTGGAAATGCCCTATTCTATTTAAAATGACTAAAATTTCAATTTTCTGAACTCAATACAAATAAAACCAATAGATGGTAAAAAGCCATGATATTATAGACACCAAATCTTAAGTCACACTGTAGGGCATTAAATAATTTGTACTATTACATATTTTAGATAATTCTAAACCAAGTTTCCTAAATAGCTTGCCAATCATTTACGTTGTTTGAGAAATCCAAGAAAGTCTAATACAATTATTGAATAAAGCCGAATTTTAAACTGGCAATCGAGATACAACATAAATGCAGATAATTTATATTAGAGTCAGATTTATATATGTCATAGTACTATGTGTGTATGGACTATTAGAAGAAATAAATTTTGCTTTTAAAGCAGTGGTTGGTTTTCTAAGTTTAGTTCTTTAGCACTTTATTGAAATTCCTGGCAAGAATTCTGACAGAGCTCTGTGATTTTATTATATGAAAGAAGGAAAAAAAGAAACCCACAAAAAATGTTAAGTTTGCTGTGACTTTTCAAAGCAATTTAAGTTAAAACAAACAGCCTCCAAGTGCACTTGTGTCTAAAATGCCACTTTTGCCCCCAAAGTGAAAGAAATGATCAAGTATTGTGTTAAGGTGCTTACTATTCAAAAAAAACATCAGAGGAAGTTGGTCTTTAATTGGATGCTTGAATTCTTTCCAGAGTTCTTAGTATGTTTAGATGTTGGTATCTTGAGTTTGACACTTTCTTGATTGCCCTTTATAGCAGCTTCAAGGCGGGCTTTCAAGGCTGGAGAGGAAGCCATTACACTTTTAAAAACTGATGAATACTGAGGCCCAATCTGCATGAGATTTTGCAAAGCAAAGTCATGTAGATTTCTCATTATGGAAGTTGCTGATCCCAGAGCATTCTCATCCAAAAGGAAGGAAATGAGGATGGGCAGAAGACAGGCCACCAGCTGAGAGCCTGGAAAGTAAACAAATGATGTAAGCCCCAGGTTCAGGGATGTAAATGTTTCTTATACACTTGATCTGGACATATTTCCCCCACTTGAAGGGAAGCAGTTCTTCCAGTCTCTTCTCCCAAATTAATACAAAACAGTATCAATACTGTTGATTAACATCAACACCTGCCTTTCCACGAGTGTGAAAATATAATGCTAAGTGACTAATGGGATGTTTTACATTTTAAATAACATTAAATTTCTGATTTTGGACAGATTCTGATTTAGTATGCATTTAGTGCTAGCACTTACGATGCTGTTCCTCAGCAATGGCTACCAGTGCTTCCAAGACCTTTATGCCTTCTTGAAAGATCTGAAGCTCAGTAGTGTCTTCAGGTTTTCTTTTGTCTATTTCCTGCAGTTTTTCCACGATAGAGGATACTAAAGAGTAAATGTACGGGTAGGAAACAGCTGGATTCGGATACTGAAAAATGGAAAGTAGGAGCTGATAGGTCTTGATTTGTACCTAATCAGAAAAAAGACAAAAATAGTGTAAACTGTAAATATAAATTTACATTTATATTAAAATGTAAGTTTTAATGTAAATTTTTAAAGTAAATTAAAAAATGTAAATGAAAAAAATTTAAAGCCTCCCCTCCCACACTTAAATTTATTTTATTTCTAATTTATCTTTAATTTTGGAAGTCCAAGCACTAACAGGTATTCAAACTTGCATGCTAACAGTGGTTGTGACAGCTTGGAGTGGGAATAAAGTGGTTAATTTTTCTTCTTTTGACTAGTTCCCATTTTCCCCCTCATTTGTCTCTCTATAATGTAAAAAATCAAACAAACACACAAACTTGAAAAATATTTTGGAGATTTTGGAAAATGTTTTAGATGAAAATCACATATATTTGATGCTATGAAGGTTTTAAGGAACCATGTCTGGACCATATTAATTATGTGTCATCACATACTGGAGGCACCACTTTGAGACTGCTACGTAAAGCTCCTGTTAGGCTAGAGGAAACAAACAGGACAGGAGAACAAAAGGAGATGACTATACAGCAAATATATAAACCATCCTTTATTCATTTGAATGATTATTTTTTTTCTGAGAGAAAATCTGGTTACTAAATTTTAGGAGTCTATTTGTGATCATGTGCTACAAAACTTATTTTGTACCACATAACAGCATAGGAAATTAATTTAGCAAATAAAAGGGCCAGAAAGGAATGGGATTAATTTGTATATGCTGCTTTTGAAATAGGTCCCATTATTTTACAGTCATATACTGAAGGCACATGCTAGAGTCTTCCTTTCCTTTTTTTTTTGAAAGGAAATCCACTGAAGTTCTAGGGATATATCAATTTTAAGATGCCCCTATTTCAAATTTAGGTTTTTTTTTTTTTTTTTTAATTTTTTAAAAAACATTTTCTTTATCTTTCTCCAACTAACTACATTCCATCCTCAGGCCCAAAACACAAGACCATTATTATTTGACTTTGTCAACCCAAGAACATGAATTAAATCCAAACCTAAAAATAAATTTCAGTCTGGTACTTTCTGTTGGAATCAACAAAATCATAAGGAAAAGTTTTGCAAAAGCCTAAACATGTTCCTATTACAAACATCTATCTTCTAAACACACTTACCATAGGATCTTTTATCTCAAGAGTAGCCTTAAATTTCTCAATACAGCGCTTCTGAAGGCATGGGATCGTAGTTACTTCTGGACTGGTAGACAAAGTAAATACTGTGATAGCAGTAAGCAGACTGACTTCATCAAGTTCTTGGTGTGTTCCAGCTACTAAAAAGAAATAATCTATGAGAAACAGATCCCAACACTGTCATATTTACTCTTATATACAGCTGTGAAGCTGTCTCTAGTTTGGTAGTAATTTCTTTTGTGTACCTAAGGATTACAGACAGTAATACGGACTGACTGACTAAGAATCCTGGCAAATGCTGTAGCTTTAAAATATGCATTTTAAGTAATTCTAGAGTCAAGAATTACCAAAGAAATTACAGTCTTCATAAGTAAAGACATCAGTAAATACTTATATACATTTACTAGGAATATGCATTAACTAGTTATGTGACCTTGGATATTTAACCCCATCTTCAGTTTTCTCATCTGTAAAATGAAAGTAACAGTACTTAAATTTATAAGGTTATGAGGATTAAATGAGTTAATCCTCGCAAAGCATTCAGAATAGCATGTTGCACATAATGCTCAATATAAATTAGCTGTTATATTATTATTTTTATTGTGGAGAAATACAGAAATGCTTGGACAGTTGTTTTTTCTTTGTTAAGTTTAAAGTATTCATATTTTGATAATACACGTGTCAAGCGAAAATAACTTAGCACTTTGTTTGCTACATATACCATTTCTTAACAGTACAGAAAAATTTGAAAATATCTGTGTGTGCCACAATCATTTAAAGGAATTTTCTACTGGATGTAATTTACTTCATTTCCCAAAGTCATACTCTCATTAAATAATTTTAATGAACCTCTTGTGGAAAAATCAATGTTATTTGAAAAGGAAAAGTTGTGGCAAATTCAACTCATTAAATTGTGTAAGAATGGATTACTACTTATGAAAAAAATTACATATATATGTAGAAGGTTTGGTAACATTCACTCATCAAATACTTAAGAAACATTTTCTATGTGCCAGCACTCTTTTTGGCACTGAGAATACAATTTACAGAGAAGATACAGAATATACCAAGAAGTAAATAAAGGATTTCAGCTAGTCACAAGGTCTATGAATATAAAAAATGTATTAAGAGATAATAGAAAGCAACCCAGGAGTTGCTACATTGGGCAGTCTGAGAAAGGTTTAGGAAATTAGTGTTTGAGCTGACACCTGAGACACAGCAGCAATGAAAGCAAAATACTATGGATGGGTAGGATTTATTTTATAAAAATAATTTGAATAATTTTAAGGTAAAATAGGTGCATGGTTAACATTTAAATTATGACAGTATTATTATAAGCACTTATAGTTAATCCTCATTAGCATCGTGAGGTAGGTACACTTATCTCCCCCATTTTATGGATGAGAAACTGAGGAACGGAAATTCAGTCATTTGCCCAAATCACACAGTTAGTAAGGCATTCAGTTTAATTCCAGAAAGCATACTGTTAACCATGATGCCATAGTGCTTCACATACAGCCAAGTTATTCTTAGTCATTTATAGCAACTTGAAACTATAATAGCTAGTCTGTTTAGTAAAAATGTCTTTTTATTCTCCGTAAGATAAAGTTCTCCTGGGTTCCTCTTCCCATTTCTTCTAAAATTCCCTTATTCTCCCAGCCCTGCCCAAATTCCATTATACCCATTCTCTTTTACCTACAATAGATGCAAGGTTCGCTTAGCATTAAGCCCCATGGAGAGGCCTATGTGGTAAGGAAATGAGGCCTCCTGCTAACTAACAGCCAGTGAGAGACTGAGGCCTCTTACCAACAGCCATGAGCGAGTCCCCTTGGAAATGGGGTCTTTAGCTGTGACCCTGGTCAACATCTTAACAGTAACCTCAAGAGAGACCCCAAGACAGAACCACCCAGCTATGCTGCTCCCCAATTCCTGACCCTCAAAAACGGTCAGGTAACAAATGTTTGTTGTTTGAAGTCACTAAGTTTTGGAGCAATTTGTTATGTAGCAAATGTTTTCCCTGTCAGCTCCTTCCTTAATTCTTCTCAGTAGCTAGTCCAAATCCTCAGTGTCCTAACCTCATTCTCTGACAGACAACAGAAAACCATCTGTGTGTGTGTGTGTGTGTGTGTGTGTGTGTGTGATGAAAGAGGCAAGCTCATCATAATTCAACCTAACAACTTACGCCTATTACTTTCCATCCATACCTCCTTTCCTCCCTCACACTGGCAGACTCATCCTTCTAAATGTGCTGTGAATTTTTTTCCTTTCTGCCTAGAAAAGGGATGCTGCTTCCCTCCCTAATAGTTCCAACTCCAACCCAGTTTCCACCTTTTTTTCCCCATAAGCATGAACTCATATTACAGCCTCATCTAAAAAATAAAATAAAATAAAATTCCTTGACCCTGTATCTTCCTTCAGCTTTCTCGTCTCCCTGTCGAGAGGAGCCTGTACTTGATCCTTCCCCTCCCTTACTCCTCTCTTGTACCTCAACACTGTGAGCGTGATCTCCACAGCGTATTTTACACTGCTGACCACTCTCAAGTCATTAAAACTCTCTTTTCTTTGGCTTCTGTTTCTGCATTATATTCGGAATCTCCTCCCATCTTGTTGCATAAACCCAAGTTAGGTGATTTCAACCATCCCACTGACCACTCCCAAACGCATGCAGTCTAAAACCATCTCTAGCCAGACTTTCTTGAAGCCCAGACCGCTTCATATTTCATTCCACTTGATTATCCTGTAGACATTTCAAAAAAAAACTCACTATCTTCCCCTGAAAACCCTCACTTTGGTATTTCTGTTAAGGGCACCATGAACACCCAACTCACCTTACCCCTTTCAACTCCTAAACCAAACTATCAGTAAATTCTGTTAATACTTGCTAAACATTTTAGTTTTCATTATTTCATTCCTTGTTATCCTTACTGCTACTACCTTGTCTCCAACAGTCTTGCTTTTTTCTCTATACTGCTGCCAGAGTGAGTCTTTAGAAATGCAAATCCCATCACTTTACTCCAGTTTTAAGAACACATGCCTATTGAAGGCAGCCCAAATTACCAATCATGCCAAACCTTCCATTATCTGGCCCCACTTACCATCCAACTTCCATCTCTACTAACCACCATTCACCACCCTCTTACTCTTACCCCTCAAACCCACATTCTCTCGTTGCTCTACTTGCCGTCCCCAAATGTACCATGCTATTTAGGTCTGCTGGTCTTAGATCAAAATGTTGCACGAGAATCCTTTTCTATGATGTCCACGTGGAGAATGGAGAATGCCTTCTAATCCTTTAAGAAACTGACCGTTTTGAGAAGACTCTTGTGGTAGCTACAGAGGTGTAGCACTGAGCTCCCCTTCGTGAGGGCAGGTGCTGCCCAGCTGTGAGGCATGAGGTCAGCTGTTAGCTCCTCAGGGTTGGCCTCAGCCCCCGAGTTTGCTTGACTGAGATCACAGTCTTCAGGGGGCAGCCACATCTGAGGGAGTGTAGACACTGTTGTCCTATGGGAGGCACTGACAGGCAATATTCAGAGCCGCCCAGCAGGCATGCTGAGCTTTGCTGGATGCTGGTCCTGCAGCTTGGCTTCTTTAGCCCAAGACTGCTTTCCCCATTCCCTTCACAGGCGTTGTTCCTTAATAAGCCTCTTGCTCCCCAAACTCCATCTCAGCATGAGCTTCCAGAGAACCCTACTGTGACACTCTGCCTGATTCACTCAAACAGAGCTGGCTACTCTAACTTTTGCCAGTTGGTCTTTTTTTTTAAGTTTTTTTTTGATGTGGACCAATTTTAAAGTCTTTATTGAATTTGTTACAATATTGCTTCTGTATTATGTTTTGGTTTTTTGGCCACGAGTCATGTGGGATCTTAGCTTCCCGACTAGGGATCCAACCCATACCCCCTGCATTGGAAAGCAAAGTCTTAACCACTGGACCACCAGGGAAGTCCCTATCTCCTTTTTTTAATACTAGAAAGGCAGTGATAAATAAGACATTACTGTTGCCTTCAAGGAGCTCCTATGGTATTAATCATACCTTATGGCACTAGCCTCCCCTAGACTCCCAACTTTGGGCACAAAGTATGTGGTCAATAAATGCTAATTCAACTGAGACCTTTTTACCATACAAAACAGAATATGGTGAATTGTGATACTGATAAACAGAACAAAGAAGGCAGGGATAGGGACTTCCCTGGTGGTCCAGTGGTTAAGAATCCACCTCCCATGCAGGGGATGTGGGTTCGATCCCTGGTCAGGGAACTAAGATCCCACATGCCGCGGGGCAACTAAGCCTGTGCGCTGTAGAGCCCGTGAGCCACGACTAGACAGCCCTGCACGCTGCAACTACTGAGTCTATGTGCTCTGGAGCCTGTGCACCACAATTAGAGGGAAACCCACACGCTGCAACAAAAGATCCCATGTGCCACAACTAAGACCTGATGCAGCCAAATATTTTTTTTAAAAAAGGAGATAATTTATAATATGTCTAAACACTTTTTACAATTACCATGACATAATGTTGAAAATAAGACCTACTCAACAATAACAAAGGGAAAAACTAAGTTTAATGGATATTGAACATAATACTAGCTATCATTTATAGATATATGCCAGGTAAAAAGCGAGATGCTTTTCGCATGTTATGTTATTGCTCTAACAGTCTCCTGCAACACAATCTCCTTATTTTGTGAATGAGAAAACTAAGGCTCAGAGAAGTTGGATAACTTGTCTAGTCACTTAGCTAGTAGGTCCCGGAGGGACAGATCAGTCCTGTATTATATTTATAATGTATACCTTATGCAGTTTTCAGTACATTGTGCATATTAAAAAAGTTCTGTCAGCTAGACATGGATGATACTGTATTTTAAAATTAACATACTATTACATTTGAAGGTCTCTCACTGTCAACATACAGGCTGCCAGTCATTTAATTGCATTAACGTTAAAGATACTAAAATGAGGGGGCTTCCCTGGTGGCGCAGTGGTTGAGAGTCCGCCTGCCGATGCAGGTGACATGGGTTCGTGCCCCGGTCTCGGAAGATCCCACATGCTGCGGGGCAGCTAGACCCATGAGCCATGGCCGCTGGGCCTGCGCATCCGGAGCCTGTGCTCCGCAACGGGAGAGGCCACAACAGTGAGAGGCCCATGTACCGCAAAAAAAAAAAAGATACTAAAATGAGACCATAGATATTTTCTGTCTACGATACATATCCTCTAAACAAGTATGTAGTGAACTATGGTCTCCTTTAGGTGAGACTGCCAAACACGATCAAGTAAATAGCTTATTCTCAAAAAACTGTCCCTCTTGCTTTTTAAAACAAACTGAACAACTGCTTCCAAAGAGCCTAAATTACCTGGATCCCAGCAGTCAAGAACTGTTGTTAAAGCACTACGGAGAAGGTCAGTCCAAGCAGTATGGCTCTTTTCTGCTCGGGCCATGGGAGAAGATAATATTCCTTTCAGAGCCTGCAGGGAAGCTGCAACTGTTGAAGATAGCTGGCCCCCAGGTAACTTCACAGCAGTTTCTCTGAGGACTCCAATTGTGAGGTACAGTATAGTAGGGAGGATTGAGATGCTTCCTGTAATGTTTTTAAAAAACACTATTTCAGTCTATATACAGTTCCTCAAAGGAAATCACCAAATGAGTTAGATAATGTCAAAGATTTCTAGCTTTTGAGATTATTCTCCATTAGGGATTATAACTGTTAAGATAATTTAAATAACTTTAAGATTTTAAAGGGTGGATTAAATTTTGGTTATAATTGGAGATGTTATTTAAAGTATATCACAGTACCATTATCCATTGCTGTGTTACTTTGTTTTATTTGGTAGTTGACAAACATTGAATTTATTTTTACTTTTTAGTGTGGTAAAATATATGGAACAAAAAATTTACCATTTTAATCATTTTTAATAGTTCAGTGGCATTAAGTACATTCACAATGTGGTATAACCACTATCACTATCCATTTGGATTTTATATTAAACCCTTTTGAAGCAATTTGTAGTGAATCATTCAGTACAAAATATTAAAGTTTCCATGGCCACTAACTAGTTAAAAAGTCACTTTGTTTAAAGTGAAAGAGAAGAGACTAAAGCTAAAATAGTCAATTTTCCCAGAGGCTATCAATAAAACTCATATCGTATATTTTTGCCCCCAGTCCTCTGCTAGTCACTTTTTCTGCTACTATTGGTATAACACAGTGTGTGAGAACAAGGAATACAGGTTTAAAAGTCAAACTGAAGCTTAAAGTCATGTTAAAAATAGGACAGAATGTATGTAAGTTGGTCAAGACACATTTAAGCAGAAATATGCTTACCAATTAAGAAGTATCTATTAAATACTGAGTCCCTATTATGTACTAGAGGATACAAAATTTCACTGGAAACAAGACATATGTCTGTATATATATTTATCTTCTCTTTCTATAATAATCAATTACATATACCTCTATATGACACATAAAAACTACATATCTACATATGGAAGCTACACACACACACACAAAACAAACAAACAAAAAAAAGAAAAAGAAAAACAAAACAAAACTCAATATGAGCCAGAGTTTTTAGGGAAGCCTTCACAGATGAGGTAGGGCTGGAGCTGAACTTGAAAGGAAGGCAAAATTTTACGAAGGAGAGAAGGGGTGGGGTCATTTCGAATCAAGTAACACCATCGACAATAGTACAGAACAGGGATATGCATGAAGCCTCCTGGGTTTAAGGTTCACAGAAGGAATCAGGAGGCAGTTGTACTCTGCAGAGCCTTAAACACTATATTAAAAGCATGGACTTGATTCAAAACAGAACTGGATATGATGAGAAGCTTCTGTTGTCACTGAGGCAGGGAAAGTCCATTAGATACTGTATACCAAAAAATGCCTAAGAGCTAGTAATTGCCATCGATGGGTTTACAATATTCTCAACCATGGAAGAGACTATCTATGTAGAGTACATGCTGTCTCTGTATTTACTTTCACCCTTTTAGTAAAACAGATTACTAGAATGTAATGTTAACCTCAGAGGATTAAAGACCATATGCAAAGCTTTGGGGATCAGCATTTGTGTAATGAGGAAAAGATAAGCAACCATTACCTCCATTATCTATCAAAACCATTTCTCTCCTTCCAGGTCAAGTAAAGCAAATCAAACACCACAACATACCTTCAGGAGAGCACACTGCAGGAAGTTCAGAGAGGATAACTAATGCAGCGGAAACCAACCTACTTCCATCTTCTGACAGCATCTGTGGCTTTGTAGCTTTTACTCCTGGGCTACCTGTCAATTTAGGATTTAGCTCTGGGAGCTGTCTAACTAGAATGCATACACACAATTCCAGTGTTGCAAAGACCAAAGATTTCCCAGGCACAAGTCCTCCTGTGTCCTTGCCCTCTCCAAATTCTGGCAAGGTTTCTTTTTCAGCAGCCCCATCATCAACTAAAAGACAAAAAGAACAATGTTGAATAAATGCTTCAGGTTTGTTTTGCTTCTGGTAGATGGCAGTTTAGTTCATTTCTGTTGTAGGTAACACATTTAAATGGGTGAAGTCTTGGGTCTTAAAGAATGAAAGAGAAAGTTATGGAGGTAAAAGTATTTGTCTTCATGTGGACTTCTTATTGCAATGGATCAAAAGAAATCCTCGGTGACCTTCTCGGCCTTAAAATATTGTCTGGTTAACTCCTTGCTGTTAAGGTGTGAACCTGATAGCTAGAGCTCCAGCACTGACCTTACCACCTTAATATTGGTAGTGGCTGGGCAGAAAGATAGGAACTGAGGTCCCTGATGTCTTTAAGAAGCTGCCATCTCAGCCCAGGACTGCCAACTTCTGGACTTCTTTTAGATGAGAGAATAAGTCCTCATGTTTTAAATCTACTGTTATATTGGATTTTCTGTTATAGGTAGTCAAATGTAATCTTAAGTGATAAACTCACCAATGCCAAATTTGACTTGTAAATGAACAATTTAATCACTTTGCAAAACTTAAGTTATTAAAGAATTGTCAGTAGTTCTTTCCGTGTACATTGGTAAACACTTAAAAGTAAGTACTCAATCAGTATAAAGAATTTTTTTTCCTTCCAGGGCTGTTAAAATTCTAATTTTCCCAAGGAATAGTAGTTTAGCTACTGACAACATCCAAGCTAACATGTAGAGGCGCATGAGAGGATTTGAAGCCATACCTAGAGATTTGTACTATACACAACAGATTCTCAGAACGACATAGACACATAAGTAGTACTTTAAAAAATAATGATGCCATGTGATTAATTTGGCATTATAGGAACATTCACCTTCTGCACTTCGTCTTTTCTCCTTCACATGTTCTTGAGCTGCAGAGATAATCTGCCTTACCACTTCAAGAGAAGCCAGCTGAATGGAAGGTGATTCTCGGGTCAAAATTACTCGATGTAGTACATTCAACAACTCGATACCCAAGTCCTACCACAAAAAACAGGTGAGACTATATGGAAAATTACATACTTAAAAAAAAAATACCAATGTTAAATGCCATGACAAAATTCAGAGAAAGAAACAATGGTCCATAAAAAATAAAGGTGTTAGGGCAATAAAGTTATGTAACACTTGCTCCACTTTAAACCAATTCCAGGTTGGTTTTTGTCCAATCTTGTGGGAGATGGCACTATGACAAAAGATCATTTTCACACAGGTCCTAAAGTGGGAAAACAAACGAGATTTCTAAAACAAGATGAAAGATGTGGCTAAAAGTATATAAGGACTGCCATGTAGATTCCTAGATTTATATTAAGGTTTTCTAGTACTAATAAAGAATGATGGCGAAGTATGACATTAAAAGTGGTAAGTTATTAAGCACAGAATGAATATCTCTCTAAAGAATAAAATACACTGGACAAATACTATTTCATTTTCCCCTTTTCTTTTCTATTGGTTACTCTGGTGGCTTTCTTTAATCTTTGAAAATAATAGTAAAACTGTCATTATGATACTTTTTTTTTTTTAAAGATGTTGGGGGTAGGAGTTTATTAATTAATTAATTTTTGCTGTGTTGGGTCTTCGTTTCTGTGCGAGGGCTTTCTCTAGTTGTGGCAAGCGGGGCCACTCTTCATCACGGTGCGCGGGCCTCTCACTATCGCGGCCTCTCCCATTGCAGAGCACAGGCTCCAGATGCGCAGGCTCAGTAGTCGTGGCTCACGGGCCCAGTCGCTCCGTGGCATGTGGGATCCTCCCAGACCAGGGCTCGAACCCGCGTCCCCTGCATTAGCAGGAAGACATCCAACCACTGCGCCACCAGGGAAGCCCCTATGATACTTGTTTTAACATACAGAATAAACAAGCAAAAAAAGTTTAAAATTTATTCAAGTACAATCCAAGTCAGGCAGGAGCCTGATTAATACTTTAAACCTAGTAAACGATGGTAGTAATAAGTTAAATAACTGTCTGTATAGAAAAGAAATCATACCATCCCACTTTTCTTAACATCCAAGAGTCAATTTAATATACAATTCAATATACTGGTAGTACCTGATGCTAAGGGTGCCTGCCCAATACAGAGCTGCTCTTGGAAAAGCAGTTAAAGGAAGTGCCATTCTTTGTACAGTGATCTTTTTTTTTTTAACATCTCTATTGGAGTATAATTGCTTTACAATGGTGTGTTAGTTTCTGCTGTATCACAAAGTGAATCAGTTGTGTACAGTGATCTTTTTTTTTTTTAACATCTCTATTGGAGTATAATTGCTTTACAATGGTGTGTTAGTTTCTGCTGTATCACAAAGTGAATCAGTTGTGTACAGTGATCTTTTAACCATGGTCACAGCTGGGTCTGATATTAGTGTCTGACTCCACCTAGAGACTAGCCAGTCGTCTCTTAAAAAGACTTGGATAGAGAACTCAGCCAAGAGGAATACTATGTAAATGACAATAACTATGTGAACCAAAAAGAAACTCTCTCAGGGAAATGGGGTATAAGATACAGGTATATACGAAGAGCAGGGTGCACTGAAGCGGAAAGAGACAAAGACAGTATGATACAGAACCTTCCTATCACTGCAAAAAGTTCACATGCTACACGGAGTGGTTGGCTGGTGGCAGCAGAAATAAGTGCGACAGAAGCAGAGACAGAAAGTGGCAGAAAGAGGCATGACTGCTCCTGGGTCAGCACAGTTGCTGATGCCATTTCAGTTCTGAGGCCTAGCTGTGCAGTTTTTTAGTTTCCTTTTTACTTCTCCGTGTTTACTCCCTATTCACTGTAGTAACCTGGACATGTTTCTGTTCCTGTTCCTTGACATGTACAGAAGCCAAACAAAAAACAAGAAATCACCTGATCACTGCCAATTTTAGATCTGGGCCAAGGAACATCTAGAAGGGCCTGTAACGCATGTAAACAAGCAGTAATGCTTTCCATGGTTGCATCTGAACGTAAGGAACACAGAAATTCCACACTGATTCCTGTAGAAAGCAGAAAAAGAGAACGAGGCTTCTTTGAGATTCTTAGTTTATGAAGTTAAATAATTTTGTATTTTGATAAGATATACAAATGAACTTAGCAAAAAGATAATGCAAATAAACCACAATGAATTTAAGACTAAACAATTAAGTGATAAGGCAATCTCTTAATAGTTTGTTTTTATCAACATGTCACAAATAATAATCTCAATTAGGCTTGCACACTACTGCAAAAATTACAATAAAATTGCACCAGAGAATTTAACATGTAGAGTTTCATAACTTTATTTTGACTAAAACTTATTGAGTGATTACCATGTATCAGGCGTTGCACTTTAAGTATATCATTTCACTCTCACACTATCTGAGAAAGTAGGTACTATTATTACCACTCCTTTTTTTTTTAGTGGTACGTGGGCCTCTCACTGTTGTGGCCTCTCCCGTTGCAGAGCACAGGCTCCAGACGCACAGGCTCAGCGGCATGTGGGATCTTCCCGGACCGGGGCACGAACCTGTGTCCTCTGCATCGGCAGGCGGACTCTCAACCACTGCGCCACCAGGAAAGCCCTATTACCACTCCTTTTAAGCACACAGAACTTAAATAGTTTGCTAAAGGTCCATTACAATGGGGCACACCAAGAATTTGAACTGAGGTAATTGTACTGCAGAGCTTATGCCCTGCCAGTCTTCATTATATAAAAGTTCATTTTTATCTTTAAAAATTTTCTTATCTAAAAGAAATATTTATTTATTTGGCTGCCCTGGGTCTTCACTGCCTCATGCAGGATCTTCGTTGCAGCATGCAAACTCTTAGTTGCGGCACGTGGGACCTAGTTCCCTGACCGAACTAGGGACCGGACCCGGGCCCCCTGCATTGGGAGCACCCCCTTGCATTGGGAGCGTGGAGTCTTAGCCACTGGACCACCAGGGAAGTCCTAAAAGTTTGTTTTTAGAAAGCTCTCATCTCAAGGCAAGCAAAAACAAAATTTTAACATACCCAAGGATATAAGAAATCCGGTCATGTTTGGCCTGGTAAGGAATAACAGAAGCTCTATGAACCATAAACCTTACTTAATCACTTGCCTTTATAACTCTCACATGTCACTTAATAACTTATTTATAGGTAATGATCTAATAACTTGTTTCCTCAGAACAAGGTAAGTATGAAAAATATTTATTCTAGAAACTCACTGTACCTAGAAAGATACTTCACTTTAAAAATGAAGTTCCAGGGCTTCCGTGGTGGCGCAGTGGTTGAGAGTCCGCCTGCCGATGCAGGGGACACGGGTTTGTGCCCCGATCCGGGAAGATCCCACATGCCGCAGAGCAGCTAGGCCTGTGAGCCGTGGCTGTTGAGCCTGCGCGTCCGGAGCCTCTGCTCCGCAACGGGAGAGGCCACAATAGTGAGAGGCCCGTGTACCGCAAAAAAACCCCCAAAAAACCATGTGGAAAGAACTAGGTTTCTTTTGCAAATTTTACATACATTCAACTCGATGCTAAAACCAGCCTGTAATGGCATTCTAGACTTAATATAATGAAATTTGCAATTTTATAAGATGTATACAAGCTTACTCACTTGTATACATCAAGGCTATCACTAATGCCTAATGAAGAATGAAGTAATAGCCACCAAGAGCTGATAGGCAGGGGGCACAATTCAAGAAAAACTCTGTAGGGTCAGAAGCTAGTAAGGTCTTTTACTGACCTAAAATAAGATGGAATCTCTCAGTGTAGACATCCTCAGGGGACTTTACTGGAGCCCCAGATGATGACCCCTGACACATGGAAGTTGGTGTTACAGGCCTTGAGAGATTAGGTGCTCCCTCATCTGGGTCAGCAACAACAAAGCCTGTGCTTGTAAGCCACAGTGCTGTAGCGTGGAGGATAAACGCCCAGGAGTTGTAATAATGCGATTTTGCATTTTCACTAGTCTCTGCTGTGTAGAAAGCACCACCTACAAAAAAGGGAAAGCAAACAGTGTCAGGAGGAATAAATGAAGAGATTAGCTCACACTACATTTTCCCTTTTATCTGTTACAAGATATAGACCATTTCCATCATCCCAAAATTTCCTTTGTGACCCTTTCCAGTCAGTCCCCTACACCTCAAGGCAACTACTTTTTTTTTTTTAATTTATCCATTTATTTTATTATTATTATTTTTTGGCTGTGTTGGGTCTTCGTTGCTGCGCAGGGTTTCTCTAGTTGCGGCGAGCTTGGGCTACTCTTCATTGCAGTGTGTGGGCTTCTCATTGCTGTGGATTCTCTTGCTGCAGAGCACGGGATCTAGGCACACGGACTTCAGTAGTTGTGGCACGAGGGCTCAGCAGTTGTGGCTCGTGGGTTCTAGAGCACAGGCTCAGTAGTTGTGGCGCACAGGCTTATTAGTTGCTCCTCAGCATGTGGGATCTTCCCGGACCAGGGCTCAAACACGTGTCCCCTGCACTGGCAGGCAGATTCTTAACCACTGTGCCACCAGAGAAGCCTGGCAACTACTTGTTGACTTTTATCACCACAGACGTTTTGCCTGTGCTTGGACTTCACAGAAATGGAAAAATATCCAGTATGCACTTGTTTGTGACTGAGGTTTTTTTTTTTAAATAAATAAATTTATTTATTTTATTTATTTATTTTTGGCTGCGTTGGGTCTTCATTGCTGTGCACAGGCTTTCTCTACTCTTCGTTGCAGTGCATGGCCTTCTCACTGCGGTGGCTTCTCTTGCTGCGGAGCATGGGCTCTAGGCACACGGGCTCAGTAGTTGTGGCACACGGGCTTAGTTGCTCTGTGGCATGTGGGATCTTCCCGGACCGGGGCTCGAACCTGTACCCCCGCATTAGTGGATTCTTAACCACTGTGCCACCAGGGAAACCCCTTTTTTTGATGTTGGCCGTTTTAAAAGTTTTTTTTCGGGACTTCCCTGGTGGTGTGGTGGTTAAGAATCCACCTGCCAATGCAGGGGACACGGGTTCGAGCCCTGGTCCAGGAAGATCCCACATGCCATGGAGCAACTAAGCCCAAGCGCCACAACTACTGAGCCTGTTTGCCACAACTACTGAAGCCTGCACGCCTAGAGCCCGTGCTCCGAAACAAGAGAAGCCATTGCAATGAGAAACCCACACACCACAAGGAAGAGGAGCCCCCGCTCGCCGCAATTAGAGAAAGCCCGCACGCAGCAACCAAGACGCAACACAACCAAATAAATAAATAAAAATAAATAAGTTAAAAAAAAGTTTTTATTGAATTTGTTACAATACTGCTTCTGTATCATGTTTCAGGTTTTTTTGGCTACTATGCATGTGGGATCCTAGCTCCCCAACCAGGGATCAAACCTGCACCGCCTGCATTGGAAGGCGAAGTCTTAACCACTGGACCACCAGGGGAAGTCCCTGTGACTAAGTTTTTGTTTAACAATGTTTTCAGAGATTCATCCATGCTGCTACATTATCAATATTTTGTTATCAATGATTTTATTTCTCCTGAGCATACAACTGTTGGGTCACAGGGCTGATGTATCCTTACAACTTTATAAGAAATTTGCAGGCTAATTCTTAACTTTTTTATTATTATTACTTTTTGCGGTACGCGGGCCTCTCACTGTTGTGGCCTCTCCCGTTGTGGAGCACAGGCTCCGGACGCACAGGCTCAGCGGCCATGGCTCACGGGCCTAGCCGCTCAGCGGCATGTGGGATCTTCCCGGATCGGGGCATGAACCTGTGTCCCCTGCATCGGCAGGCGGACTCTCAACCAGTGCGCCACCAGGGAAGCCCCACTTTTTTTTTTTTAATCACAAAATATTTTAAAACAAATATGTGATGTGTATATGCATGTTTAGAAGGTGAAAGATTTATAGGATCTGAAGAGAAACCAGAGTATGTGTATGCATGTATAAAACAGATACCTATTTACCTATCTCCAAGATTAACATTTTGTCTTTCTTAAATCTCTTTCTTAAAAAACAAACAAAAATCTCCTAAAACTTTGTACACCGCTAATTCTTGCCTCTCCTTTTGTAACCACTTTCCTCAAGTCACTGTGAATCACTCTCATTATGGTCTTACACTTTCACTCTAGACGTTTGTATTCATAAATAATAGATGCTGTTATTTCTTGTGTGAGTTTCCTTAAAAGCCTCATACTGTGTGTATCCTTTTTAAACTTGCTTCCCCCCAACGCTACGTTTTAATGATTTATGTGTCATTAACATGTGCTGATAAATTATGTCAATAAATCAGTTTATTTCCATTTTGTTTCCATTTTTAATGCTATTGAAAGGTACAAAGTACAATAAACACTCCACATATCTCTTTGTGTATAATTCCAATTAAAATTCTAACAGAACTTGACAGGCTGACCCTAAAATTCATAGCAAAGAGTAAAAAAAAATAATAGCCATTTTGGAATAACATGAAAATTAAAAGCAGCTACCAAATATCCAATCCATAAAATGCAATATTAATAACTGACTATAAAATTAGATCCCTAAGGGAATCTAAAAAAGAGTAGATATATGTATATGTATAACTGATTCACTTTGCTGTACAGCAGAAACTAACACAACATTGTAAAGCGACTATACTCCAATAAAAATTAATTTAAAAAATTTTAAAAATTAAAAAATAAAATTTGATCCCTATCCTCATTCCACACACATAATATAAATTCTAGCTGGACTAAAGTCCAAAATGTAAAAAGCAAAACTGTAAAGCTTATATTTCTTTATGGCCTTAAGTTACAAAGAAGTATCAGGCACTATACAAAAACCATAAACAACTGATTATATTACTTTTAAAAAGGTAAAAGAAAGAGCAAACTACAGGCTGAGAGAAGATACCTGCAAGATATGGAATCACAAAGGAATAGTATTAAACATATGTAAAGGATTAATAAGTCAGTAAGAAAATGTCAAATAGTAGAAAATGGGCAAAGATTATGACTAGGTGATTTATGGAAAAATAAACCAATGAAAAAAGATTCCCAATCTAGGAAATAAACCAATGAAACTCTTTCATACTCATCAGATTGACAAAAATTATTAACAATGATAACACATAATGATGGGAAGATGTAGAAAAACAGAAGCGTGTTGCTGTTTGTAATGTATGTTGTTTGTATGCAATGTATGTTGCACATACATGGTTGTAACCACTTTGGAGAGCGATTTGGCAGTGTCTTGTGAGGTAAGACGAGCATGCCCTATGACTTAGAGATTCAACTTCAGGGTCTCCACCCTGAAGCAACTCTCCCGTGCTTATTCTATGAATGAAAATTATTCTGGGAAAATGTTTCAGATAAACATTACCTGCTAATGGAGAAATTTTGAAAATACATGTTATTGACTGTCATTCTAGGGATTATGTAAATATTTTCCCCCCTTACCTTCAACAGGAAGCTGGGAAGCAAATTCTGAAGGCAAAGTTAGGAGAGCAAAATCCTGAAGCGCAGCAAGCCAGAGCCTACTTAATGTGCCAAGATCTGCGTGGACTAAGTCAAGCAGCCCGTCTGATGAAATCGACCCGTTTCCGACACTCTCTTCTGAACAGGTAGTCTTCAAAGGTTGTTTGTGGTTTTTATGTCTTTCTACAGCAATTATGTAGACCTGTATAAAGGTTACTTTATAAATAGGAAAATCTCGTACCCACTGAAAAGGTGTTACAATATTTTTATCTTGCTGAAGAGGCAGACTTACCTTGAACCTGCCTCCTGGACTTAAAATGCATTGTGATACCAAGAAGGTATACATATGTAACCACACACACAAAACTAGGGTAGAAAGATCCAAAAGCATTATCTTCAGTGAGATATATTAGGGATAATAAACATTTGACAAATATGCTGCCACCTTGCAGTTTACAACCATGACAGCTATAATTAAATGATCATGGCACTCTTTTTTACTAAGCCTAGACATGGCCTTGTAATCCATTTCAAAATATGGCTACAGGCAGCCATCTCTGAATTGAAATAAGCTGAATATCTTCTTTCAGTGTTACCACTAAATTACTATAAAAAGTTTAACTATATAGATTTAACATGGACTATAGAATGTTAAAGTATTCAACATTTTACATAATGTGTACTATCTCTTTATCCATAACTCCAAAATCCAAAAAGCTCTGAAAAATCTAAGTTTGTGGGTAAATCAATCTGGTGGCAAAACACAAAAAAATTTATGTGAAGCTATTTATACAGTGTGAATATTCAGACATTTCACACAGATATATTTAAGTGTTTGATTACAGATTCTATGGTATTGTCCCAGACATCCTAGATGAATACATGAAATATGCATCCAAATTTTAAATCCCAAATATATCTGGCTCCAAGGATTTCAGATAATTATGGACCTCAATTACATGGAACTTGTTGGCTAGTCATTACTTTCACTAAGGAGAGAATAGGAGAAAGTAATGGCTTAAGCAAGAGTATAGAGTTTCAAATTATTACAAAGAACACTATATAAGCACAGAGTAATTTATAAAATAGGTTACAGAAATTACAGAATCTCTGTTTGCTCTATTAAAAGCATATGTTTAAAGCATTTAGAGTTGACTGTTAAAGATCATTAGATCCAACTTATTAAATCTAGGCAGAACTACTTCCTGAGATTTGTCAATACTAAATAATGACAAAAATAGACACTTTACAATCTTCTGATTTTAATTAGCCCCACTGAAGGAAACCCTTTCTTATATGTTGGTTAATTCTCTCAGTTGCAATCTGAGACTATATACTTCATTAAAGTGATATATGAACCAAGACTGGCCAAGTCTGGTAACTGCTGAAGCTGGATGACGGGTATATATGAGTACACTGTACTATTCTATGTAAACATTTCCATCGTAAATTTAAAAATTATATAGCTTTCTTCCTGATTAGAAAAGTAAATAAAGAACAGTTAAGCACTTCCCTCTAAGATTTCTCTAATCTTAGGAAATAAACCAACTTAATATTCAAGTCACTTTATGAAAGAGCACTAAAAAATATTAACATATGTATTATAGAGTTGATAGAATATATGAGCAAACCCACATTTCCAATAATTCAGGTTTCAATAAAAGTTGATTTCCATTGGCTATTATTAATTTCTCTCATGACTGCCCCTGCTTAAAGCAGCAGATAACAGACAACAGAGGGCACTTTAGAATCCTTGGCCAAAATATCAATTAGCATATAAATACATCTCATGTTGAAAGTCTTCTGTCAACCTTAAACATAGACTTATTTGTGTTTTAAATAGCTAACTTCAGTTTATGGCCTAAGATGTTTATTAACAACTTCCAAAATTCTAGAAGTACTAACCTCTGCCCAGGCTTTTAGCACAGCTAAGATCTCCATGGTAGAGGCACTTTCATTATATAAGTGACTTAGAGCTTCTTTTCCAACCTGAATTTTTGTTAATGATGCAACAAGCAACTGATGAACTCTTCGGAGATCATTAAGGTCACTTACAACTCCACTTGCTATCCAGGCACTGCAAACCTAGTTTTTTAAGAAAATCAAAGGTTATATTTAAAAATTATAAACACCCCCTTTGTGAGTTCAGCAAAACTCACCCATATCTCAGGAATCTGGTCATTGAAATCGTCTTGCTATCAAGAAACCCCAAGGGATACTGCTGATAATGATAGTCAAAGCCAGCATTTCAAAAGGGAATGAAGTCTTAAGGTTGAAGAAAGGAAACTGTGCTAGTAAGTATATAAATCAGAGTTTCAGATGTTATTAACACAGTGAAATTAAGCCATGAAAGGCATCACTTTCATAAATGTTTGGATTAACATCTGAATTATATCTCCAATCTTGACTATTTCATCTTATTATTATTTTAAAGACAGTGATTAATTGCATGGTTAATTATTTTATCTTTCTTGAAAGATAAATTACCTACCATTTAAACCTCAATGAAGATTTTGATTCTTTTGAAGATATTTTTAATTTTAAAAATGAAACATCATTAATAATTCTCCAATTCAAAAAGTTTACTCAATTATCAGAGGTTATCTATAAAGGTTTTCCTGGGTGTCACCATATTTCTCTTTTACTACAGAAAATTTATTTTTCTTTTATATTTATTTAGTTTGCATCTCATTTCACAAAAGATTTCAAGTGGCTTACAGCGAGAACACATATAATAAAAACGATGATAAATTAGACTCAGGACAACAGTTAACACACTTCTATGAATATTTGAAGGCTCTCAAACATTTCCTAAATACAAATGAATTTAGAAATTTGAAAATACTGAGTAAAATTATAATTAATTTAATTCACATCAGTTCTGCTCTTAATTATTTCAGGCCATTCAGGTCTGGATATCGAATGTCTGACAACCACACCAAGAAAAGCAACTATTTAAAACTGTATATTATATGGCTCTCAGCTATATGAAAAAAAGCTCAACCTCACTTGAAATACAAATCTAAACTATCCTGAGATACCCTTTTTACTCCATCATATACACAAAAATCTAAGTTTGACAACTCACAATGCTGCTGAGACTTTGGGGAAATAGGCACTTACATACAGTGCTGGTAGGAGTTTAAACTGGTAAACTCCTGTAAAATGCTCTTTAACCCAGCAATTCAATTTTAGGGAATTTATCTCACAGATATGCTTAGACCCAGTGAAATGACCTATGCAGAAAGAAGGTCATTCACTGCAGCAGTATCCATAATAGCAAAAGACGAAAAAACCCATATTTCCATCACTAAGGAGCTGGTGACGTACCCATATATTGGATTACCACGCAGTTATGAGAAAGAAAAAGTTCTCTAAACTTAAAAAGTAAAGGAAAAGGGGCAACTGAGATTAATGGTTAGACAACTATAACGTAGAACCTTGGTATCAAATACTAACTGGAGAGCTGCTACCTAAGAGAGGATTTTTCTTAAAATTTATCTTTTTAACCATTTACCTGACATGCTTTGGCAGTGACATGAGGTGGCGTCTCTGAGGTGAAGGCTGGTCTAAGTGCCGCTCCTACCTGGCAAGACATTACAGGCCCATTCAAGCATCACAAAGTAAGATAGCAAACTTTTTCTCATTTTAATGTTATTTTAAAATTAGTTTTTTTTAAAATTAGTTATTTATAATATGCATTATGAACACCTTTTGTTTTTGCCTGACCAGCATATCTTCTCGTTTTTAGCTAGGTGCATCTAAGTTTTCCTTTGGGGAACTTTCTCTCTCCATAACTCTCAGCCCATGTTGTTGCTATGGAGTTGTGAGCACTGTCTGGCTCCAGGGACCCACACTAGGATAATGAAAGCTCTCCTGAGGACATTTGCTAGGAGTACTAGGAAAGAAGCGCTCTCTTTAAAAGACTCTGGATGCTAAGAGAGCCATCTTGATACCACTTGGAGAGGGCAAACTTGAGAATAAAGCCAGTGCAGAAGAAAGCAGAGCCAACTACGGTTCCTGAAAACAATTTTCCTTTTCTCCTTAAGTGAGTGGTAATTTTATTTCTATCATTTGCAATTTTAAGAGCATTAAAAATATAACAGGGGCTTCCCTGGAGGCACAGTGGTTGAGAATCCGCCTGCCGATGCAGGGGACATAGGTTCGTGCCCCGGTCTGGGAAGATCCCACATGCCGCAGAGCGGCTGGGCCCGTGAGCCATGGTCGCTGAGCCTGAGCGTCCGGAGCCTCTGCTCCGCAACGGGAGAGGCCACAACAGTGAGAGGCCTGCGTACTGCAAAAAAAAAAAAAAAAAAAAAAAAAACCAAGTAAAACAAAAATGGGCAAAAAAAAGCAAAACAATGAAATGGGCAATAGAATATCTGGTTGAATAGCTCAACAAAGAAAAAGTATTTTAGGGGGAATTATTATGGACAAGGCACTGTGCTAAGCAATAACGGTATTACAGAGGCGACTTCTAACTCCTGTCCCTTCCTTTTGCTCTTTCCCTAAACACACATTGGCATTACCTGCTGGGAAGATGTGATGGAGCCTGCTAACCAACTGGTGAACTGCTCTGGATTCCCTAACTGCCAGCCATCAGAAGCTGCCTTTGAATCATGAGAGGTATCCTTGGATGAATGCTACTGAAGGATTACATGTGATGTGTGTGATATAATATGTGATGATTTTGTTATCTTCCTTGTTCCTCCTAGGCTGCTCAATGCACCAGTCAAAAAAACACCAGTTAAAAAGCTTACAGAGGGCTTCCCTGGGGTGCAGTGGTTGAGAGTCCGCCTGCCGATGCAGGGGACACCGGTTCGTGCCCCGGTCCGGGAAGATCCCACATGCCGTGGAGCAACTAAGCCTGTGCGTCACAACTACTGAGCCTGTGCTCTAGAGCCCATGCGCCGCAACTAATGAAGCCTGCGCGTTCTAGGGCCAGCGTGCTGCAACTACTGAAGCCCGCGTGCCTAGAGCCTGTGCTCCGCAACAAGAGAAGCCTGTGCACTGCAACAAAGAGTAGCGCCCGCTTGCAACAACCAGAGAAAGCCGGTGCACAGCAATGAAGACCCAATGCAGCCAAAAATAAATAAAATTTAAAAAAAAAAAGAACAATGCCTCTCCCACAGGGTTATTGTTAAAGATTAACTTAGTAAATGAATGTTAATTGTTTAAAAAAGCCCTTTATTCCCCCAAAATTACCAAAAAGGTTTTAATTATGAAAATTAACCTTTAGTGTTATAAAAGACCTGTTTTATGTATTATTTTGCTTTTACATGAAGATTTCTTCTTTAAACATATACTGATTATACTGGTGATATATTAGCAGAGATACATACTCATTTACGTATTAAAAGGTGACATGCCAATTAGTTTCACAGACTTTTAATAATAATAAAATTCTCTAGTAGAAAGAGCTTACATTGGCTTGATACTGTTCCAGAATCACATGACCTGGAAACTCTGGTTCTGGAATAGTTGCAAATCGCCGAATAACAACTAACAGTGTTTCAAGGCCAGAAAGACGGAGCTGATCACTGTGATCTGTGGCAGCCATAAAGGCCATGCGAATTAAGTCAGCAAGATGTAGCACCAAAAAGTCATCTGCAATATTAAAAAAAATATCTTATTAAGAAAAAGAATACGCTGGAACTAAGATTTATGTTAAGTGATAATTTTTCCTCCTTTTAATTTCATAACCTAGACTTACTTTTAAGTACTTTTGATTTGATTTACATTTTACTGTTTGTTAAATACAGACTTTAAAGCTGGCTTTACTGCACCAGTGCAAATACTCACATACAAACAACTATCCCAAAGCAAGTAATTACGCAGCTATTCAAAAACAAAGGCAGAATTAGCATCCTTTAAAAGAGTACTAATAGTACCTGCAATAAAAATTTTGTCCAGACTTTCTGACAAAAGTACATTAGAAGGTACTTAGGAGACTGGGTTTTGATGAATTAGGCAGTAATTTAATCATCCTCTTTACATCGAGGCTAAAAGACAATGTCCCTTTAAAAAAAGTTTTATGTGGTTCTTTATATGGACTACATTACCTTACTCTTTTGCATGTCCTGCCACACACACAAATGATGGGAGCATAAAAGTATTTCTAGCTGTGAAATTATAAATGATAATTCTTTTCACGCCTACAACATATTCTTTGGTATAATAATTCTGGGGAGAGACATAAGACAATCATTTAACACTGTTCCAACAATAAAATGTTTACAGGTACAACTAACCTTTACCTAAAAAATATGTGAGACTAATTCAAAGAAGTATACTAGTTATAGGTCACAATGAAGAAACCAACTCATCTTAATAAGTGCCAATTACAGTTTTAATTGGGAACACAGGAGTCAGTAAGCACCTATATCAGAATAGTGCTCATCACAAATAAGAGACTCAATAAATGCTTACTTGAAAAACAATTAAAATAGAAATACCTAATTCATACTCTCAGACTGGCCATAACAACATCTTGCCTTATGATTCTTTTGTCAGGTAAAGAATATTTCCAAGGCACTGAGAAATGAGCATTGAGTCTTTGAACATATGTGCTTAAGTGATTTTTAAAAATTAGACATTAAACCATAATCCATATGCATTTAGGTAAAAATAATAAAACTGAACAATAAAAGGTCGAAATGGTCTTACAACTCGGTTTACTTTACATTGAGATAGACTTAAATATTTTCTAGGTAATATCCTTGAAACCAAAATAATCTATGAGCAAAACTGCTCTAAGTTACAATTCAGAAAATAAAATTTAGAAAATAAAATTTGGCAACTAGCTAATGTACATACTACTTTCCAAGAACATGACTATTCTCTATAAACTTAATATATCACATATGTCCACTAAACAAAAGTGAATGCGAATTTAAGAAGTTTAATCATTAAAAATGTATTTGAACATTAAAAATATACTATAGGCAGACAGCATTTCAATGTATATCATTTGGTCTTTTCATTATTATGCCACTTACTTCTTGAATCCCTTTTTTTCATTTCTTGTGCTAAAGCGATGTCAAAATGTGCACTGTGTGCATTCTCACACTGGTTAATTATCCTGCAGACACATTCAGCAGCAAAGACTCTTGTAGCCCATCGCGGATTGGTAAAAGGATGAGGTCTGCCATCATTTCTGATGGTCAGAACTGAAGCATCATCCCCTTTATCTCCTTCCTCTTCTTGCATTGTATCCACACAAGTTACAGTTGTAAAATCTTTTATCAAGGGAGAATACACATAATCACAATCAGTTGGAAGATGTATTTATAAAGGGACACAATGACTTCAAGTACAGACTAGAATTACTGTTGATCAAAATGACTACTAATAACAGTGGTATCTAAAGAAATGCTAAAAAAACTATTCTTAAAAAATGACAAAGTTGTTAAATGATATTTAAAGTGAAAACTGAACATGATACTAGAATAATTATCAATCCCCTGTATGTAGATGGATATACTTAAGGAAGCTCAGAATTCCCTAGTAGGGAGTGTGGTGGATAGAACTAGAGATGTTGTTTTAACACTGGGGCCTTGTATGAATTTAAGAAGGTTCCTGAACCCACTAAAAATGTCCCAAAATGTTTTTTTTCAGTACAGACCCATTGCTGTAATTACAGTCTCAAATTGTCCTGATGGCCAGAGCCATTAAGTAGTAAATTATTTCCCCTTAATATTATACTAACTGCTAACTTATTAACTGTTTAACTCGACTTAAATTGGAACTTATGCTATAAAACAAACCAACTTGTTTTTCTTAAATTATCTTGTATGTCAACATTTTTTGAGTGTGATACAATAGATAGCAATGATGTTACAAATAAAGTTAAGGCGAACTCCTGTCTTAAAACTGAGAAGTAAAGACTGAAATGTGGGTTTTCCTAATAAGAAGGGATAGAGGCAAACTACAAAGGATAAAGAATAAATGGTGAAATAAAATTGAGCTATTAAAAATTTTTAAAAAGATAGGTAAGATACCAGAAAAGTATAATCAACCTATCTATGCACATATATTTTTTTCTTTTAAAGAAGTCCTTCTAAGTTCTTAAGTAGTGGGGATAGAGGAGAACATTGAAGAAGGAAAACATGTAGAGCATAATGGTTGAAAGAGCAGGTATAAATCACTGGAAGAGTACCAAGAAGAACAGAGGCAGACAGAGAAGAATATTTTTAAAAATGCCAGAAATTTTATGGTACCTTTCACATAACTCAGAGACCAAAGCTACATTAAATTATAAGGCTTAAGTAACTGAGTTGAGAGCTACTGAAATATTATGAAAAGTTAAGATTTTAAAGTCATGTAGGCTAAGGTTTGAATACATCTGTGTGTGTCTTTGGGAAAATTACTTAACCTTTCCAAGTCTTGTTTTCTCTCGTGTAAAATGGAATAATACTGCGTACTCATAGGATGGTTAAAGGATTAAATCATATAAAATATGTACAATACCTGGAACAGAATTGGTTTCTATCCTCTTTCTTCCTCATTTATTTTCTTAGTCCAGGATATAAATTTTAAAGACTCTAACACACTTTCTCACTAATAATTATCTTGTACCAACAAAGACATTAGAGAAATAACACTATTAATATATTTTAAATTAACATTATTAAGAGTAGAGAAACTGGCTTGCTCAAAATGTCATAACTCTTGGTGAGTTTTCTATTAAGTTGATTTGATGCAACACCTCAAATATTTCTCACATGTATGAAAATAAACGATGGGGGTGCTGTAAGTTAGGTCATCCCTTTTATAGCATAAAATAACAATTCTAATTTTTAGTTTGTTTTTCACAGGAAACTCATATAAGACAATTATAAGGAAAAAAAAAAGTAGGCTTTTAAGTGTTGGACTAGAATCTCCATTAAAAAAAACAAGCAATTATAACCCAAATATCCAGATTGATAAATTGTCACTAGCAAACAATTTTATATAATGCTCTTACTTTTAATTTTATTATGTTGGCTGGTAATCACCAATACTTACCAGCTGATGCAGCAAGTACATCTTTACAAAGCTTTAACCAAAAGGAGAGCTTATCCACTGCCATAGATGTGAGCATATGGTTTAATGTCTCTTTGATATCATGGCATAATCTCCCATCTGTCTCTTTGTCAAGTAAGGTCAATAAGGCCCCTTCAAGGCCCACTTCTCTGATGTTAGCATCTGACAAGAAGAAAATCGATGATCTAAGTAATACAGAAAACAAAACTGCCATATGAGAAGCACACACATTCAGTAGTTATTAAAATATTACATGCAAATATATTCTTAAGAACTAGTCCAAATATTGCACCTCAACCTACTGAGGTCTATTTTAGTTCACAATTCAAGTTTGGTAATTATTCACAACACTGCAAAGTTATTTTTTATGCAATGTCATTGAAAGATAAATCTTTATTAAGAGTTAACTAATATGTTTTCCTTAAATTAGGTAAACATTTAAACCCAATTAGCATTCAATACTTATAAAAATTTATATGATGTTTCTTGGTATGATTATTTTATCTTTTCTTTAAAGTTAATTCAAATAATAATCATAATTAAGTTTTACTTATTCTGGTACAAAAGCTTTACATTTATTAACATGAGAGTAAAACTCAGACAGAAAACAACTATTGTATGGAGAACAGTGTTTAATTACTGCAACTAAACTACAGTGGATCTGAAGAAGACTACTGAATTAATAAAAATTACTACACAATATTCTCACTGAAAAGTAATAAATCACCTCAAAAAAGAAATAAAAACCTTGATCTAGTGTATTTCCTCTTAATTCTGAAAATGTCAAAAGAACATATACATTTTCTCTTGAAGATTTAAGTCATGTGGCAATTATGAAAGCATTTAGTTATAAAGATTATGCTACTATTTTAAAAGAGGAGTTATCTTTTAAAGATCAGAAGGAGGAGGTAGGAATGTTTCTGATAAGGAGTCAGAACAGCCCAATGTAATGTGTGAGTCATGACTGGATCATAAATTTGGATGGGGGTGAGAGGGGTAGGAAAGAGTTTATAAAGGACTTTTTTTTTTTTCATAATGGGAAATTTGTGTGAGGACTGTACATTCTATGAAGCTACTAAATTAATGTTGATTTTACTAGGTATGGAAATAACATGTGGTCATGTAGGAGAATGTCCTTGAAAAATGCAAATAAGTATTTAGGGTGAACCATGATGATGCCTGCAACCTGCTTTCAGATGGTTTGGCACGAGGTTTGTGTGTGTGTGTATATATACTGAGAGATATATAAAATGAGTATCATATAGGTAGTAGGTGAATCTATGTGTTCACTGCACATTTCTTTCAACTTTTCCATGGGTTTGAGAAAGTACAAAACTTTTAAAAATGAATTATATAATGAGTTCTTTACTATAAATTTTTCTTTAATTTTATTTTTGGCTGTGTTGGGTCTTCATTGCTGAGCATGGGCTTTCTCTAGTTGCAGTGGCTTCTCTTGCTGCGGAGCACGGGCTCTCTGCATGCGGGTCTCAGTAACTGTGGCACGTGGGCTCAGTAGTTGCGGCTCATGGGCTTAGCTGCTCTGCAGCATGTGGGATCTTCCTGGACCGGGGCAGACGGGTTCTTAACCACTGCGCCACCAGGGAAGCCCCTTTACTATAATTTTAATCACACAGCTAATTCAATAATTATGTACCAGTACAGTTACATAATAAAATCCTAAAGCAACAAATACAGATAATTCCAGTGGTGAATATAAGTTAAAGGTCACTTTGGGGAGAATACCACACATTAACCATGTTCTGCAACCTGTCTGATGACTACTATAACAGTTCAGCAATGCTGATAAACTCAAGTCAGAGCAAAGGTTTTAATATAATAATAAAACTAATTTAAAGAGCACAGCATGACAGTAAAATATATTATAGATCTGAGAGCTTTAGATATTGGAAAGCTTTATGAAGTCTGAGACCTAGAAGTGTGACAGCACTTGGGAAACTATATACTTTTAAAGTGTAAGATATTATCATTACTATTTTTATAGGCTGTTTGAATTTATATGCATGTTTGAGTTATTCACATAATTTTAAAATGAAGAGACATACTTAAAACAAATCTTACTGGCCAAGAAATTCTTTAATTCAGCTCTAAAATATAGAAAGGGTATAAAAATCCTTTAACTTGAAGCAGATTCATCTATGAGAAATTTTATTGAATGAGATTTAGGGGGAAGAAAGGCATATATGATAAAATGACTTCAGTGCTAAATCCAGTTTCAATCCATTATTGTGAAAAAACTCGTTTGAAACCAATGGCTCTCAAACTTCAGTACCATTATTGTAGAAAAATAAGTAAGAGATTGCTGGGCTCTACTGCCAGATTTCTGGCTTAGCAGATTTGGGATGGGGCCCAATAATCTGCATTTCTAACAAGTTCCAAGGTGAGGTGGATGTCGCTGCTGTAGGGGGCCTAAGATTGAGAACCATTATCTAAACCAGTAACATCAATTGGTGGAATGATAATCATTGTTAAATTATCACTTGTAGCAGGTTTAAGACATTATATACTAACTTTTAAATTTTGTTTTAAAAACTCATGTTTATATGGAAGATTTAAGATTAAAACAGCCATCTGAGCTGGAGATAATACTGATAAAAAGAATTACCTGGAGTCAACTCTTCTCTGCTAACCTTAGCAAGCATAACAGCATGTTCTGAAACTTCAGCTGCTTCTTTCTGAACAAGCTGACGTAAACAAGCCAGTACTGCTCGTCTCAGTAACAAATAGGGACTACAAAGATTCACCTGAAAAACACCATTTGGGAAGTAAAAGAGCTGAAATTCTTGGTGGCATTCAATACATCTAACAGATATTCACTGGACCCCTCCTGATTGTGTCCAGCCCAGTGATGGGCTGGACACAATTTACTAAATACACAGAAACTTCAACTATCCTAGCACATATTTTTTATTATACAACTTAGAAACAGCTTAAGGAGTAGTACATGTACTTATTAGGCAATATTCATAAACAAATCCAAGCAAAAGCCTCCTGACAATGTTAGAAGACATAAAATTTATATGAGTAAAACAGTTTTGAGAGACAAAAGAGATACAATTGAGAAAGAATTTATTTGCAGCTTATATATATGTGCTCATGGAACTATATTATGAATCTCTAAGTAGAAGTTTATACAAATCCATATAAGCACTGTAGCATACTGGTTAAAATGGAGGCTCTGGAGTCAAACTGTCTCAGTTTGAGTCCTAGATCCACGACTTACTAGCTGTGTGACCTTGGGCAAGTTATTTAACCTCTCTGTGTCTCAGTTTCCTCATTTGTTATATGGAGATAACACTACCCCCATCTCACAGGGCTGTTGTGAAGTCAACACAAAGAAACATGCAAAAGTGCTTAGCACAGTACCTGGCAAATAGTAAGCACTCGATAAATGTTAGTTATTATTAATGCAGCGTCTATCAGTAGTAGTTTATTCAGATGCCATACATAGTTAAGTAAATGCATTTTCAAATAAAGGCAGAAAGAGTCTTACTCAGAAAACATATTCACCAAAAATGCTCTCTAGAAACATTATAGATAGCAAATTTTATACATGTATATCTACTTATATATGAATATACATATATGTACATAGATATGTAAATGTCTTAGCAATAGAGAATATTTCTGCTCAGAATGATAGGCTCAATACATATTTTTACTGAGAAGTATTTAAACCATGTAAATCTCAATAGGTTGTGTCTACCTAGGGTAAATGATACAATTGGTGATATACCTTAAATGAGCAATTAAAACAAGTCAAAGGTTTCTGGATACCAATTCTTAATGATTTCATAAGTAGAATAAAGCCTAGAGATTTTGAAATTTATTTTGTCCTAACTATGAAAATAAAGACCAGTTTGGTGTGGCTTATGACAATAAATGTCTTATAATAGTGATTTTTCTGAGCAAAATTTTAGAAATAATGGTATAATTCATATATGTGCCTTTAGATCTGGTTTATGTGTCAAAGACAGGACTGAAGTAGGTGAGTCTGTTGAAAAGAGCAGAGGCAAAATTCTGAGGAAAAGAGTACGTAGTGGCAGCTGGTTTGTGATATATGATACATGCAAAGAGAGCTAAATCCTTAATTTTATCAGAAGATGAAAGGCAAGAAAAGTTTGTGAATATATTAGCAGTGAAACATACAGATGAGAACTGCTTTATAAATATGTTCTATTATACCCTCAAGCTATATCATGAACTCAAAAGTGGAAAGACAGGGATGCCATTCACAAAGCCTCAAGGTCATGTCATTCTAGTCATGTTTAAGAACTCTGCTGTTAGAAACTAGTATACAGGATAACAGAGAAGTTAAAATGTAAACGATTAGGTTAATTCATGCCCAAGATTACGGCTATATTTAACAACAATGACAAAAAAGCACTCTATTAAGACAATTTTAAAGAAAAGTTAATAAATCTACTAGTTACTTTAACTGGAGTTTTACAAGCATATAATACAAGGCAGGTGCAGCGTTTATTCAGGCTGGTCAAACAATCTTTTAGAAAAAGCATGCTCAAAAGTACTCTTGTTTGGTAGAAAAAATATTAAAAGGCCGTCACACAAAGCAAAATGGGACGCTTAATATTTCCATGTCATTCTCCAGCATTTATATTGGGAAGAGGAATAGAGTGGATTAAGGCAAACAAATCAAGCAAGCAAAATACAGAAATTAAATCAGACTGTAATTACAATTCCTTTCTGAAATGAATACATTAAATCAAAATGATGCAAAATTAAGTGCAAGGAGTGAGTGCACCAGCTGGAGAAGGTTAGGGAGGATTTGTTTACATGGGTATTAAATAAACACCATGTAACATGCTATACACACTGGACTTTGCATTAATGGTTAGCTTAAACAAAGAGATGCAGAGGAAAACAAGAACATCTACAACCAAAAAAAAAAAAAAAACACAACACAAAGAAACAGCACTGCAAACCTCAAAAAAAGTTAGGAATCGAGGGTCAGGGACCTACCAACACAGAATTATCCAACAAGATCTCCTGCACAAAAACAAATGACAGACTGGTCATGACAAAACCAAAAGATAAATACTAGGATGACTTTGACAACAGTCAGCTAAGCATTAAAATGTAAATGTTAATAGAGCTATCATTCAAACTGGCTTAGCTTCAGCTTTAAAAAAGATGCCATAAATACTTCATTTTCCAACTTAAAATATGAGTTGAGGTAAGATTTTTAAAACAGTCAACTCAAGATGTAAAGATATAAAAAATACAATAATTTCAAAATGCACATTTGTGTAATTAGGTTTTCCTTTGGAATCTTTCATTAAGCCTCAGTAACAAAACCAGAACAAGTAGACATGAGTGTGAAAGGAGTGATCTGGATTACATTCACATGAACAGGTGTCCAGCAAGGGACCAAGTTAATGGTTTACCTCATCACAAGTTAATTATAGATTTCTTATTCTTGGAAGCCAAGTTTTAAAACTGTGAGTAGTCAGAATTGCAAGTGTAGCTAACGCCAAGTTCAGAATGGAAGTTAAATAGCATGCAGTTAGAAGAAAACCCTTTGCAGTAAGATTCCTTCCTAATGATTAAATGCATTCTGAACACTCAGGGAGTTTCAGTTAATATGAAAACACTTCATGCTAAATAATTAAGTTCTATGTAGAAAAGAAACCTGATCATAAAGTTGTCAATAGGAAAGCAAAAGCAATTTTTTAAAATAAATTTATTTATTTTATGTATTTATTTTTTGCTGCGTTGGGTCTTGGTTGCTGCCCGCAGCCTTTCTCTAGTTGTTGCAAGTGGGGGCTACTCTTCCCTGTGGTGCGCGGGCTTCTCATTGTGATGGCTTCTCTTGTTGTGGAGCACAGGCTCTAGGGGCGCGGGCTTCAGTAGTTGTGGCACAAGGGCCCAATGGTTGTGGCTTCCGGGCTCTAGAGCACAGGCTCAGTAGTTGTAGCACACGGGCCTAGTTGCTCCCTGGCATGTGGGATCTTCCAGGACCAGGGCTTAAACCCATGTCCCCTGCATTGGCAGGTGGATTCTCAACCACTGTGCCACCAGGGAAGCCCCAATCTTCTTACTACAGGGCATACTTTAAAATACAATAATAAATTTAGAATAAAAGCTTTACTTTTTGCTAACACAAAATTGCTAGTGATAGCAATTTTTTTTTTTGCGGTATGCGGGCCTCTCACTGTCGTGGCCTCTCCCGTTGCAGAGCACAGGCTCCAGACAGGCAGGCTCAGTGGCCATGGCTCACGGGCCCAGCCGATCCATGGCATGTGGGATCTTCCTGGACCAGGGCACGAACCCGTGTCCCCTGCATTGGCAGGCGGACTCTCAACCACTGCACCACCAGGGAAGCCCGTGATAGCAATTTTTGAATTTAATTTCTGTATAAGAAAATTCATTTTATAGCTTAAGTATTATGAGTAACATGAATAAGACCTGTAATTGTTACTTCTGATTTTCTCAGTTGCTCTGAATGTACCTTAAAAAAAAGATCTGAGAACAGTCTCTGTTCTTCTTTGTATGTAACCTTCTCAGTCTGGTAAAAGAAAAGAGTACCGAATTTGATCAGATCTAATTCACAATGAATTAGTAGTTATTCTTGCTTTTTATTTCTCAATAAACTTTACTTAATAAATGAATTCATGTATCAGTTAAAGAAGAAATTTTAAAAGGGTATTAATGGAAATTTTCTACTATGGTTCAAGAAGAAAAAATGGCAGTATTGTTTTTATTTATTTAGGCTATGTTGTGTCTTCGTTGCTATGCACAGGCTTTCTCTCTAGTTGTGGTGAGCGGGGGCTACTCTTCATCGCAGTGCATGAGCTTCTCATTGCAGTGGCTTCTCATTGCAGTGCATGGGCTCTAGGCGTGTGGGCTTCAGTAGTTGTGGCTTCCAGGCTCTAGAGCGCAGGCTCAGTAGTTGTGACGCACGGGCTTAGCTGCTCCGTGGCATGTGGGATCTTCCCGGACCAGGGCTCGGACCCATGTCCCCTGCATTGGCAGGCGGACTCTTAACCAGTGCGCCACCAGGGAAGTCCCAGTGTTGTTATATTTAAATGGAGAGTAGAAAGTTAGATCGACTTGCAAAGTAGTGGGTATTTTTCAGTAATTGGTATTGGCAACTGTTCTTCAAATATAAAGAGCAATATTCCTGGGGAAAAGTTGCTGAATGATAACGGTAAAATTCTTTTCCAGTTAAGTGCTGTTTTCTCTAATACATGTTTAACCCAGACAGAAACCAAAGTTTCTATCAGAAATGTTAGTTACGTCCTCTCTTTAAGAGTCTTACATAATTATGACTATGAAAATCAATATGGAGATAAATACAATTCTATATTTAAGTTACATGTTAAGAAAATAAAAACAATTACAATTTACTGAGTGGTTATTAAGTGCCGAGGACAAGTGCATTTATAGACGGCATCTTGTGTAATCCTCGTGTTTTATAGACATGATAACTGAGGCTGAAGGAGGTTATGGGACGTCCCTAAGGCCACATAGCTAGGAGGGAGCAGAGCTAAGAGGGTCCATAACTACAAAGTCAATATGAAATACTGAAACGAGGACTGGACAAGGAGTTCAGAAACCTGGATTCTAGGCTTAGAGCTACTACTCCCTAGGTATGTTACCTTGGGCAAAATATTTCACTTTCTGGTCTTTAGTTTATATTTTTATTGAGAAGGTTGGTTTTACTGATTTTTGAGGTTCTTTCAAGGCCTGAAATGCATATTTTGTCTTAAGCTTGAAAATGAAAGGTCTGTCTAAAGTAATGATTCTCAACTGTCATGTTACTAAGGGGAGTGTGCTGTGAACATTACAGGGGCAGAAAAAGTAGAAAAGCAAAGATGTCAAGTTTTTTGATTTTGTTTTTTTTTTAATTTTATTTATTTATTTTTGGCTGCATTGGGTCTTCGTTGCTGCGTGCGGGCTTTCTCTAGTTGCGGCGAGTGGGGGCTACTCTTCGTTGCAGTGCATGGGCGTCTCAGGGCAGTGGCTTTTCTTATTGCAGACCACAGGCTCTAGGTGCATGGGCTTCAGCAGTTGTGGCACATGGGCTCAGGAGTTATGGCTCGCAGGCTCTAGAGCGCAGGCTCAGTAGTTGTGGTGCATGGGCTTAGTTGCTCCGTGGCATGTGGGAATCTTCCTGGACCAGGGCTCAAACCCGTGTCCCCTGCATTGGCAGGCAGATTCTTAACCACTGTGCCACCAGGGAAGTCCCCAGTGTCAAGTTTTAACTCCAAGTGTAACTCAACTTTTTCAGGCAAGTCCAGATAGAAACTGGTGATGCTCAAGGTAAATCTTAAAAACCACTGAGGATTATGAAGCATCTCATCAGAACTTTTTTACTGATCACCTTCACCTTTCTATACTCATTAGACACACTATTAGAACCCAGATATTGATGCATATGCTGGTAGAATATTAAGGAAAAATATTATTTGCCCATCTGGGATGAAAAGAACTTTATATGTAATAATTTGGGAAAGAGGAAGAAGAAGAAGTAGGAAAAAATAGATGTTACCACATAAATATTTCCAGGTCCTATAGCATTATATACTACCTGTGATATTAGCACTCAGTATGTCTTTACTGATTAATGAATCAATATTCCAAATACTAAGTTCAACATTAATGGAAGAAAAATGAATCAATATATGAGAGGTTTAAGATATGATTATATGAAGTTGCCCAAAAAAGACCAGAACTGAGGGAAAATAGCTATTGTACAGTCTAGAGAATAATTAAATTTAAATTTCCAATAATAGAAACTAAGAACATATACAATTTTATACTCACACAGAGGCAGCTGACCAGGCTAGACAAGTTGACATGTCGTGGAGCAAACATGTGAAGCTGCTGAAGGCATGAGATGGCCTGAGCTTGGACAAGGCAGTCTGGGTTATCTTGCATCACTGCACAACCCAACAGACAGGAAGTCCTTAGGGTAGAAACGGAAGTACTGTTACCTAAAATGAAAGCAGAAAACTTTTAATAATTGGTCTATAAAATCATTACCCTTTAAACATATATTACTGGGCTTAAAATTTCCTTTTTTCCCCCATCTTAAACTTAAGGTTCTGTGAAGTAAATTTCTCCTACAAAAGCAGGGATAATCCAGGTTATAGATTTTTAGATTATGTTAGTTAGTTTTAGTCTGAAAGATTTATGGTAACACAAATGATTAGGCAAAGAAGAACCTACGACTATCTGCAGTTTACATCAAATTTTCATGAAAAGTAGAATTAGAAAGTGCTAATAAACTTCACCCTGCTTGTATTAGTTGAGAGTTGCTTTCATATATTAAAATCATGTACTTTGCATCTGAATAGATCAGAATAACTGAGTTTTGGGGCTTTGTCATTTATATCTTAAAAGAGATAGAGTTCTTTAAACTATTCCATTTCATGTCTGTCATTTTACTGGTTAAGGGAAGCATTTTTAGGACATATCTAATCTTTCTAAATATGGTACTCCTTATCTTTTCAAGGTAAGAAAAATAAGACTAGCATTTATTTTAACAAAATATACGGAGCACCTACTATGCGCCAATCACAAGGGTTTTTCACATTTTCTCTTATTTGATAGAAGAGGAAACTAAAGCTTAGAGACATGAGGATTTCCCCAAAGTCACCCAATTAAGTAATAGTTGGTAAAGCTTAGATTAAGTTTCTATGTTTTTTCTATCATGTCGTCATCCAGGAGTCAAAGTCTTCCCAAGACTGTTCTCAACATTCTGCCCATATATTTGAAAAGAGCATTCCGCTAAACTTCACTTTATTGAGAAATGTTTGAGTCCATAGTAGGAACTGAATTCATTTTTACGCATATATTTTTATGTAAAACATCACAAAAGCAGCTATGCATACCTTGTAGTTCTGGACCCAGTGTAGTAATAAGGGCATTCAAACAGCGACCAAGGCTTTGGTGAACTTCAGCATGAGTAGGAGGCACATTTAACAACAACATAATAATAAGAGACAGGGTTGGTTCTGCATGTGTATAATAGAGTGGGCCAGCAGAATCAATTATCAATGAGAGAGAATGCAGTGCCCAGGTCTGTGAAGACAGAGAAAAACAATTTAAAATGTTATAGCAGCATTAAGAAACATAAAACACAATGAGTTGTTCTTTTGTTGAAGCAAGTGATAATGTAATAGCACAGTAAAGTATTTGTGTGTTATTACTAACTTGGAGAGAGAAATGGAGAACTTCAGGAGTTTTAAGAAAATTTTTCTCTTTAAATATCCAGTAAAAAACAATCGAGAGACAAATGCCTAATTTAGAATGGCATATGTGCATATATCTCAGCACTAAGAATTCCATACAGTGTTTGGTTCTTTAGCTAACAGCTTGAACTAAATCTGGTTTGTTGAGAACTGTTTAATGTTTAATCTATATAGAAAATGAAAATTCAAGTTTTTAAAAGATTCAACAATATCTACAACTACATGCAACAATTACAGACAAATCTCTTGAACACAGTGTTGAAGAAAGCCAGACATAAAAAAGTACATACCATATTATTCCATTGATATAAAGTATAAAAGCAGGCAAAACTAATACATGCTGTTGGAAATTAGGATAGTGGTTATCCTTGGTGGGACAGGTAGTAACTAGAAGAGAACATGAGGAGAGTGTTTGGGGTATCGATATTGCTCTGTTTCTTGATCTAGGTGCTGGTTACATGGTGTATTCAGTTCCTACACTTTATTCACAGCGATGCACACTTCTAACAGGTGCGGTGTTATAAGTATATAAAAATAAATATATTTATAAATATAAATATTTATATTTATAAAACAAATATACATGTTATATATAAATATGTATTTATATATTAAACAAACAAAATGCCTTTAAGCCAAATCTTGCCTGCCACCTATTTTTATTTTTTTTTTTATTTTTATTTTTTTTCCTGCCACCTATTTTTAGAAATAAAGTTTTGTCGAAACACAGTCATGCTCATCTGTTTACATATTATTTATGGCTGCTTTCCTGCTATAATGGCAGAATTGAGCAGTTGACAGAGACTGTATAACATGTAAGGCCTAAATAATTTACTACCTGGCCCTTTATAAAATAAGTTTGGCAACTCTGGTTCAAACAAGACTGGCCATACACTGATAACCACTGAAGCTAGACGATGGGTATAAGAGGTTCCTTATAGCATGTTCTCTACTTTTATGTATGCTTGAACTTTTTATAACAAGAAGTATCTGAAGAGTCCTCCTTTTAGGAAATCAACTGAGAAACTTTTACCCCTCTTATCAATAGATGTATACGAAAAGCTTACAGTACTTTAAATGCTACAAAAATGAACTCCCATTAGGTGAGAGATAGCAGCAATCAAGAAGAGTCAGATTTGATAACACTGGATGCCATGGAAAGAACAATTTAAATTAATCAACAAAAGATAGTCAATATAAAAGGATGTGTGTTCAGAACAGACTTCTTGAAGGGGAAAAGGAGAAATATAATAAACAGAAGCAAAAAGTACTGTACTAAAGGAATGAAGAAGAAAGAATGGAACACCTTATAAATCAACTCAAGTAACAGATGATGTGAAAAAAAAGAAAACTATTAGTAATATGGTAACTCAAGAATGAAAGCCATGTTGGATGTTGAAGTTTAACAGGAAGGTGGTTAAACTGGATGTTGGAATACTAAAAAATGTGGATTATCAGAAAGGAATAGAAACAGAGGAGAGCAATAGGAAAAACATTAAGTGCAGATACGAGAATGACATGTGTGGGAGGAAAGTAGGAAGATCAGCTTAGGAGAAGACCAGTACTTTGGGTTAATAACAGAGAAAGTTTCTGGGTCAGTTGATGGGACTTCAATGAGAAGTTGATTTAAGAAGCAATATGCAGGTCTTCCCCGGTGGCGCAGTGGTTGAGAGTCCGCCTGCCGATGCAGGGGACACGGGTTTGTGACCCGGTCCGGGAGGATCCCACATGCCGCGGAGCGGCTAGACCCGTGAGCCATGGCCGCTGAGCCTGCGTGTCCAGAGCCTGTGCTCCGCAACGGAAGAGGCCACAACAGTGAGAGGCCCACATACCAAAAAAAAAAAAAAAAAAAAAAAAGAAAAAAAAGAAGCAATATGCAGTTTCCCCAGCTTTTCATTAAGGAAGTGGCAAGATGAAAATCTTTCAGGAAAACATTTTTGGCTTCACATCTAGGGAGAGTTGAAAAGAAAAGAACTTAAACATAAAGTGACCAGGTAGGAGACTACTGTAGTAATTAGGGATACACGGGGGGGACAGAGATACAATAAGGGGATTAAAAAAGCAGGAAGAGTAACAATCATTCAAGATGTGATTAAGATATCAGGAGAATGATGATTGACAGAAATGGGTAAGATATGTATAATAATATGGTAAAGTGGTTAAGAACATGAGTTCAGAGTCCATGACTTATGTTCTTCACCTGACTCCACGATATATTAGTTTTTTAGCTGTGAGCAAGTACTTAGCTTCTATAAACCACAGTTTTCTTTCTGTATAATGGGAATATACATACTAGATTACTGTGAGGATTAAATATGTTCATATGTTTAGAAGAATGTAATACAATGCATGGTACCTGTTAAGCTCTACAAAACAGTAGACGTTATTTTAAGATGGAAGGGAGATCCATTTTCAGAAAATGATATTGAATTTGACTTTAGACAATGAGTATGAAGTAAAGATACTGAATTTGAATTTTAAAAATCCATCGAGGTTAACAATGGCTTTGATTTTATTATGGAGCAAGAATTATTTTATAAATTATTATTTTATATTTATGTTATAAATTAGTAATGGTCAATAAAAACATAATCTGCATTATCTACAAATCAAGAATTTCAAGGAAGGTATCACATGAAGTACTTACCTGCACATCAGGAGAAGTGCTGTCCTGAGATAAAGTGTAAAGGATTCCAACACAAGAATTCAAATGTTGAGACGAACTTATTCCTCCCAAGTACCTATGTAGGGATCCCAAAGCCAATGAGTGTCCTGTTCTGGTAACTGCGTCCCTTGCTGATTTCAGTCTGTGATTATGGAAACAAAAAGAAATGACAATTACTGAAACAAAACCAATGCATGCACGCTGTCACTTAGGCAAACTTGCTGCAAAGTTCAGAAATATATTTACCGTTAACTGATAAAAAAAATTCTGAAATAACCTGAAAGGTATCTTTAAAAGAGAAAAATTTAAATAAAAACGTCTTTACCATTATTAACAATTATTTAAATATAAGCAATTTCAATGTCTCTCAGAAATACACACACACTAAATTCATATGGCAGGCATTATTACTTTATCATTAAGTTATACTTTAAAAACTCCCATTGCTGAGATACTCTAATTCCATATAAAGAGAGTTCCAACTCAAGAACTTTGATTTAAAAATTAAATATAGTAAGAGAACTCATTATTTATTAGGTGTTTTCTTATGAATTGTATACTAGTTTAAGCGCTTTATATTTGGTCCTTTAATCTGCTCAACAATCTTGAGATTCACACTACTGATATTATCAGTTCCTTTTAACAGATGAGGAAATGAAAGTGACTTAGTCATTTTAGCCAAAGTGACTCTTACAAAGTAACCAACTATTAAATGGAAGAGTTGGGATTTGAACCGAGTTAGTAATCTGACATCAGACGCTGAGCTCACAACCAAACCAAGATACACATATTCAATAGACTAGAAGGTGAAAGCGCTGCCTGCATTACTACCACCACTAATCATACAGCTTTATATATGTATAACTAATATAACCATGAAATTTATTTGCAGTTGTTTTATTTTTTCATACTACTTTCATGTTTATTATCTCATTTACTTAATATTCTTAGTAAGCAGGGTAGCATTAATAACCTTCTATATGAAATAGAGGAAAACTGGTTGAGAGGATTAAGTAACATGCTCATGGTTACAAAGCTGGTAGAAACAAAAATATAGTTAATGTTTCCTGACCTGCAGCCTTCTCTCTTTCCATTAGGTTGTTCTTACTACCTATCATCTATATTTAACATGATAAAACTGCATAAGCTTCTTACTCCCGGAGTCCACTGATGGCCTATTACATCACTCATATAGATAGTGATCTTTCTCATATAAAAACTAAAGCCAAACAACTAGTAATAGTTTTATGTTCCAAAACAAGCAGGCCAAGGCAGGGTGGGGGCGAGTTCTCCTTTATTTTAAAGTATATTTCTCAATTTTTTAAAGTTTATTATCAGAATGAAGTTTCATAAGTTCCAACAAACCAACAAGCCACACACCCAGTTTTGACACATAGTCCATGAGTATTAAGTAAGAAATTCACTTACTTGTCAAAGCTAACTTGAGCTAATACAGCAGTAAAAGCTCCATCATCAACCACTTGGGCTAATCTAGCCCATGCCTCTGCAGCTGCACATCTCAAGAGGGGGCTGGGACTTTCTAAGGCTCCCATCACCAATGCGAGGACAGGTCTTCTCATTTCTTCTGGACCCAAATGTCCCTTAGAGCCAGCCACATACTGAAATATGTAAAAAACAATCCAAACTTGCAACTCTAGTAAATTCTCTTATCCAGTTTGGAATGTATATTCTGGTTAACCAAATATGTTCATATTTGGTGATTACTCCTTTAAAAAAAATCAGAATACCAAAATCCACAGTAAACATACATCATTTTTCTCATGAAGTACTTTAGAATTTTAAACCTCCAGGCAAACAACATGGTAATCAATTATCACTGTAGTATATATGTGTTCAGAAGAACATTAATAGGGATTTCCATAAAATAAATGATCAATGAAGCCTATTATATTTTACTTAGAAACAATCAGCCATAAATGCAGCAATGATCCAGATTTGGTCCATAGGCCATAGTCTGCCAATCCCAGATCTGGGATATTAGGGTTGGTAGGTTAAAGCATGGTTCTAAGCCAAGATTATAAATTTGATTTCTGACTAACAAGTTTTATATGGAGAAAAAATAAAAGGGGAGGGACTTCCCTGGCGGTCCAGTAGTTAAGACTCTGTTCTTCCAATGCAGGGAGCACGGGTTCGATCCCTGGTAAGGGAACTGAGATCCCACATGCCATGCAGTGTGGCCAAAAAAAAAAAAAAAAAGGTAAAAGGGGAATTACAAATCCTGAAACATTAAGAAAAATCGGGGGGGAAAAACCAGCCCTTTAAAAACACCTTCCCCAACCTACTTAGTTGGCCATACATTAGGGAAAAAAAATAATAAAGCAAACGTGAATTTTTAAAAAACAGAATTACCTTCAAGAAACTAGAAACTGAAGAAACAACATGTAACTGAACTACTTGTTGACGAGCTCCTTTTGTATGCTTTATACTGTCCAAAAGCTGTTCCAGTATGAGAAGCCTAAAATCAGAAACAAGATTTAAAGATAAAGTAAGTCAAAGGACAGTACTGAGTATCCACTACAAATTTGTTTTGTTGCATTTTGTTGGAACTACTAAAATGAGATAAACTGTTGTCAAACACACTGAAGCATTTTAGGAAATGAAAATATATCACAACCAATGCAAAAATATTTTGATTATGTGTCATTATGACCGTGGGGGAGAAGCATTATTTTGTGAAGAAATAACAACAAATGTATCACTTAATACAGATTTACCCGGGCAAATTCAGCTATTTCAGCAACTATTTTCTAAACAAATATTTTGAAAGTCACTTGCGTCAACATTTTTGCTCTTAATAACAGGACATACTGGATTCAAATACATTCCTTCATTTTAAAGGTAGCACTGACTTCAGATAATGAGAAGCAGCACAGCCTTTCGAACCCCAACCATACCTTAAATGTACTTGGGATCATACTATATATAACACAGTTTTTACACTTGCTTTTCTCACTTAACATTACCTCTTTAGCACTTTTCAAATCATTTTTATTCTTTGGTAATTTTCAGGAAGCCAAATTTTACTACACACATACTACAATTTATTCAACCATTCTCCTACTGGTGGACAGCAAACTTCTTATTTTCACAATTCTAACTATGATGAATATATGCACATTACTTTTGGTGTGGGGTTGAATGTGTCCATGGGTTTTAATGTAGCTTCCATAAATTGTTTTCCATGTCCTTTTTTAAAATCCATTTGTTGAGATTAAAAATATGTAACCATGAAATAAATCACCCCATTTTTTCCCACCAATTTCTCTTTAGAAACATTGCTTCAGAGCTCTGAACTTCCTTCCCCCCCCTTCTCTCCCTTTAAATCAGGAAAACAAATAATTTTTAAGAATACTTCTTCCGTTATGAACTATCTTTATGGTAGGCATAGACCTTATAATTGATCTCCATCTCTCTAGTATCTGGGTTTGTCATGTAGTCAGCAGTCAAATGTGCTTGTTGAACAATATAAAGGACAGCTGCACCCAGTGAGTGAAAACAGGGCATGACTGGCTGAAGATGGCACATGGGTATACTTTTACTCAACTCTAACGTACTTGCAATAGTATCTCTGAGCCTGTAACTAAATCTCTATCACTCTGATGAGGCCACAAGACCCAAATACAGTTTTGTTCCAAATGACAATTCTGTTATCAAAACAGAATAGATATGGGTATTGTGCTTTAAAAAACCCAGCTGTGGAAGAAGTCAGAAAAAAGGGAAGGTGTGAAGTTACATGTGTATGACTTGAGGAAAGCAATATACATAAAATCAACTCAGAGAATATAATAAACATGGTGGATCACTAAAAATTTGGGGAAAACCCACGGTAACTCTAAGTAGTCTATTTAGTTAAATATTTATTTCCTTATTTCAAGGTTAATTCTGTTCATCATAATAAACCTGAAAAACTCAGAAAAACACAGGAAAGAATAATAAAATTCACCCATAATCCCACCATCTGGAAAGAGCCACTATTAACATTTGGCATCTTTGTTTTAGTCTCTCACCGGTCCCGTTTCCACCCCACGTATATGGATATCATTTTTAGAAAACTGGGATCACAGTGTATACACTTTATTAGTAACTCTTTTTCATTTCCCTAAACATTAATCCCATCTTATTAATTACTGCATTGAAATAATTTTTTTTCTCTTCGCCTCCTGTGATATTTCTTTTTTATTTTAATTGAAGTATAGTTGATGTACAATATTATTTGTTACAGGTGTACAATATAGTGATTCACAATTTTTAAAGGTTATACTTTATAGTTATCTAAAAATATTGGCTATATTCCGAGTTGTACAGTATATCCGTGTAGCTTATTTTTTACGTAATAGTTGGTACCTTTAATTCCCTCCCCCTATATTGCCCCTCCCACTTCCCTCTCCCCACAGGTAACCACTAGATGGTTCTCTGTATCTGTGAGTCTGCTTTTTTGTTATATTCACTAGTTCATTGTATTTTTAGATTCCACATGTACTGAAATACTTTTAAATAGCTATTAGTATTATATAATCTGGTAATACAATACCTTATTTACCCAGTTCCCTAGTTTGGGACATTTAGGCCATTTCTAATTTTTATTATAAATAACATGATTAATGTATCATATAAAAGTTTTTTCTGCCTATTTTCCAAGATTATATTTAAGTCATTATGTTTCAAGAATACATTTATGCCCAAATTGCCTGCAGGAAGAAAAATTAAGGATAACCATATGGTTATTAGCCTTATGAATTTAAAACCTAAAACATCATTATTAGATCACATCCTAGTCACCTGCTATAATGGAACTGTGTCATGTTGAAAGCAGTAAAAATACTTAAGGTTAGAGCTTGAGAATTTTGTTACATTATAATAAAACCTGACCTGTACTATTTTCTTGCCCACATTCATGGGCCAAAGATTGTAAATGAGACTACCAGAGCCCAAAATATTTTTCTCCACCCTTTACCCCCACATTCTGACAGAGATCACAACAAAACATTCTGAATCTTCAGGAAGATGGAGATGACCAGTTTTCAGTAATACTGAATTGGTATTCCTAAGTAGTATCAATTATAACATATAATTATTAGTTCAGAATGAAATTAGATATTAAAAGTTTTGAGTCTGGATGAAATAAAAACACATAGGTAACTGAGTAAACAGCAAAGGCATAAAATTTGAAAATGCTGATTTACCTTACTTATATTTTCAGAGAGGGCGTATAATGGTGAAAATTTTCACTACAGAGAACTATAACTATCCTTTCCCTCTCTCTTCATCAACTCACAATCTACATTATTTTATAGCATTTTTAGCAGTGGTTCTCAAACCTGGCTGTACACCAGAATCATCTAAGGAGTTTTTAAAAATTTCAGTGCCCAATGTAGTATGCATACCATTACTATTAAGTCAGAATCTACGTTTTAAAAAGTTGTCCCAATGATTGCAATGTACAGTCAAGGGTGAAACAATCTTCAGGTGAATTAAGTAATTCATTCTTTGCAACTAGGTGCAAAATATATTGAAAAGTAACCATAAACAACACATACACAAGATCAGTAATAACTTCTTCTCTGTGTAGAATATCTTGATATTCCAGAACTTTAAACATTTTAGTGCTTTAAAATTATCGATGCGAACTTCTCTTATTTTTAGAATCCTACAGTCAAAATAAAGATAATTAGGGACTTCCCTGGTGGCACAGTGTTAAGAATCTGCCTGCCAGTGCAGGGGACACGGGTCTGAGCCCTGGTCCGGGAAGATCCCACATGCTGCAGAGCAACTAAGCCCGTGTGCCACAACTACCGAGCCCGTGTACAACTACCAAGCCTGCACTCTAGAGCCCGCGAGCCACAACTACTGAGCCTGTGTGCCGCAACTACTGAAGCCGGCATGCCTAGAGCCTGTGCTCCGCAACAAGAGGAGCCACCAAAATGAGAAGCCCGCGCACCACAACGAAAGGTAGGCCCTGCTCGTCGCAACTAGAGAAAGCTCACGTGCAGAATGAAGACCCAATGCAGCCAAAAACAAATAAATAAATAAATTTAATAAAAAATAATCAACTGATTTAAAGACAGTTTAATTTCTAATTACATAAATAAAATATGAAAAACCTATTTCTAAATCTTAGGACAACATCATGTTAACTACAAGAGTTTCTTTTAAACTGTTTAAACATGAAGATAACCACGATAACAAAATGCTTTAAAATATTCACTTGTTGTTGAATACAGGTACTTTGATTAAGATATTTCTTCTCTAGAAATGCAAATCTATGGCCCAAAGAAGAAAGGTCTGCCATTTTAAACAAGTATCATACCTAGGATAACAGGAAATTAGAAACTTAACTTTCCTATCTATGTTTCTCTGTGGTGCTCTAAGGGCACCCATTGGAGACTGCTGATAGTTGCTGAATCTGGGATCCTGCCAGACAACTTCCTTTAAAATTCTCCAAACCACTGCCTACTATTTTTATTCAGTTAGAATCCAAACAGAATGTTTTGCTTTCACCAGGTCTCAACTTTTTTATTAAAACAAACAAAACCTCTCCTCCCTTGAATATTCATTCTATATATTATTTTCATCCAGGTGGGATAAAAAGGAATTTGGCACGTTTTAAAGTTTATTAAACTTTAAACAACAGAAATAAGAAACTATTTTCTTGAGACTATAATTAGGCAATAAATCTGGGAGAAATAAAAAAAAAGAAAACCAAAAAAACCCCCCACGTTCTTTAGGAGAGTAATAAAATCAATTTTTTAAAAGGAAAGCTTCTAAGAAGTATACTTTTCTTTTTCACTTCTTATCTGAGACCTATCAAAAAGAGTTTAGTGGAGTCATTTAAAAACATGCTTAATTTAAATCTTTTGCCCACAAGGCTACCTCTGTTCCATCTACTGTAGTTACTGCTGTATTAATCCAAATTAATTATTTTAAACTAACTGTATGCACTAGATAATAGTACAGTTACAGACTAGTACAAATCTCATCCTCTCCATCAATTCTTCTTTGAAAATTCTAGTTCACTGTGATTCTCCTCTCATCTTTTAGTGCTACAGCATTCATTTATAACCTAGTCATATATTGTCTTAAAATACAACCCAAACTTTACAGTTACAGTATACACAGTGAACTATAGGCTACAAATTTCAAATCATCTCTTGAAATTAATCTCAAAATATACATGTAACATATAATACTGAGTAAATACTATCAATACTATCATTTTAAATGAAGATATGAAGCTATTAAAAATCAACATAAATGTTATTCATTTTTCTATCCACTGAAAGTAAACTATCCAAAAGCCTGTTTCAGAAATGTGTTGCTGACAAGACTCAAATATTTTTTGAGAGTCTTCATCAGAGACCAAGGTAACCTCCTTACCTAATTGGTATTCTCTGGAAGACAACAGATAAAATGATATAAAAGCTATGAGCTAGTCAAATGCGTGTTGCTTGTCTAGCATGAAAGAGACAGAGAATGAATGGGAATGAATGAGGATAGTTAATAATTTACAAACTGTTAACCAGCACAGCCCATGGGAGAGATTCACTTCCCACATAGTGTCTCAGATAGAAATTTCCTGGATACTAGCTATCAGAAGTGTTTTTTGATCCCCAAGAAAGTTATTATCCTGTTATTAAGAAACTCATTCTCAATGAGAAATCATTAGAAGCTTTTTTTTTTTCTTAATTTTATTTATTTTTGGCCGTGTTGGGTCTTCGTTGCTGCACGCGGGCTTTCTCTAGTTGAGGAGAGCAGGGGCTACTCTTCATTGTGGTGAGTGGGCTTCTCATTGCGGTGGCTTCTCTTGCTGCAGAGCACGGGCTCTCGGTGTGCGGGCTTCAGTAGTTGCAGCACGCAGGTTCAGTAGTTGTGGTGCACGGGCTTAGTTGCTCCGTGGCACGTGGGATCTTCCCGGACCAGGGATTGAACCCGTGTCCCCTGCATTGGCAGGCGGATTCTTAACCACTGAGCCACCATGGAAGTCCCAGAAGCCTTTGATTTTTAAAAACCAAAGTTCATTTTGAGTGAAGTGAATCCACCAAATTGAAGACTAATCTGTTTTAATCTAATTTTTGAAATCTACTAAAATGAAGACTAATCCCTGGATCTATGATGGCTTGATAAGGCCTCCAAGGTAAGAAAGCCTACGAGACCTTGTGTAAGCAGAAAACCAGTGTTTTACTTTGTAACAATAGCTCATAAATCACTGTTCTTGTGACACTGAGTTTTTCATTTGTATTTTCAGCTAGATAAGAAGCTAATGTGGGAAAAGCATTGCATCCACAATAGTGCCTAGCAGTTTTCAGTTTAATCTCATCATTGACTTAATTACTTCTTATTAAATATTAGCCAGGTGAATGAACAAGAGCCTTTAATCTTACCTTCACCTGTCATCTATAAGAAATCTTTGATATTAATGAGAACTTCTGACAACATCATTCTTACCCACCGGTTCTCTATTATGCATTCATTGAACCAATTACCAATCCTGAAATGTTATTTCAGGATAAGTGAACTACTGAAGATGGTTTACCTTTGAGCTTCTCCCACATGAGCACATACAACTCCAAAGAGCTTGACTGCAGAGCTAATAACTGATAGTGTTGGAGGTAAGGGCTTAGGCACCGAATCTCCCTCTACATCTTTCTCGTAAATAGAATAAGGGTCATATTCGAGACTTCCACAAGCAATACCATTACCAAGCAGGAGCTAAAAGAAAAAAAAATTACATATAAGGTTTTAAAACCACTGTTCAGGACTTCCCTGGAGGTCCAGTGGTTGGGACTCTATACTCCCACTGCAGGGGGCACGGGTTTGATCCCTGGTCAGGGAACTAGGATCCCACATGCCACAAGTCGTGCCCCAAAATAAAAATAAAACCACTGTTTACAGATTGAATCAACCCAAAGAGTTATTGAAAAATGACCATACCTGTTCTTCAATAAATCTATGGTCAGTATCTTGTAGCAAAGGACTTAATATTAGAAGATCATCCTGATGACAGAGGCGTGGAAGTAAAAATGTGGATGCTGCCACCTGTATATCAGGGGCAGTCAAGTCAGCAGCCAGCTCTCTGAGGACAGCACAAAGGTATCCTGTTGAATCAGAGAAAAAGGGCAATTAGCAATTTAGTAATAGCAGTTAACTGGTCCAAGAATGGGGTTAAAAAAGCCCAGGCTGAACTTTAATCTACATATCAGCTAACTTTAATCTATCACAGCCAAAGCTAATATATCTCCTCCTTGAGGATGTCCTACCGATGAATGGCTCAACCATGTGTTGCTGGTCACAAGGATAAGAACAGACATCTCAAAGTATGTGTGTATGTATACTTTGTGATACTGAATAAATACTACACCCATTTTATTTAAATGACATAAAGCATAAAAACAGAATGAAAAAAGAGGAATAGATACAAAGGCAGAAAAAGAAGGCATAATAGTATGACACCCTAACAGCCCACCACCCCAGCGTATGACTGTCACTCATCCTAATCAGCTGGATTAACCTCATTCACCTATACTCCCAATCTACTGTCTCACCACTCCCCATATTATTTTGAAGCAATCCCTGGAAAGCATATCATTTCATCTACAAATATTTCATCGTGTATCACTAGACTTGAGGACATTTTAAACAATCTCATTATCACAATTTCGTGTTTTAAAAATCACTAAACAGGGACTTCCCTAGGGGTCCACAGTGCTTAAGACTCCGCACTCCCAATGCAGGGGGCCTGGGTTCGATCCCTGGTCAGGAAACTAGATCCCACATCCCACAACTAAGAGCCCACATGCTGCGACAAAGATCCCACATGCCGCAATGAAGACCCTGTGCAGCCAAATAAATACAATGAATTAAATAAATAAATAAAAATCACTAAACATCAAATACACATTCAGTGCTCAAATTGTCCATTGCTTCATTAATGCCTGTTTTTGTTTGCTTTTTATGTTTGAATCCAGACCTAAGTGAAGTATACATGTTGTAGCTACCTGATATATCTTAAGTCTCTTTCAATCTCAAGTTCTCCCCTCAACTTTTATTGCCCGTAATTTATTTGAAGAAATAAGATTATTTGTTCTATAGAAGTTTTTATAGATTATAGCCCCCAAGGTAATTTAATTTGTTCCTTTAATGTCTGCATTTTTTTGTAACTTGGAACCTGGATCTAGGGAGGATTCATCTTTTTTTTTTGGTTTGTTTGTAGTTTGGGTGCCAACCTAGTTCATAGGCAGCACTGAGATTTTCCTTGAGACATGAGACAACGTATGGCTGTCTCTTTTATATATACGGTTGGAAAAACTGGTCCAATTATCACACTGACCTAAGTTACCATTTCAAAGATATTTATCCTACTTTCTGATGGATTCGCAATAGAAAATTTTATCCACCTAGAACATAAATGACTTTTGCTAGCTTGTAACTTAAGTACTTTAGGAAAGTGTAAAAATCATCTTGGAGAAACATTCACTTTTGGTTTTAAGCAACACCACCAGAACGAAATGAAGACTTGACTGAGTCTACTTATTAGAAGTGACAGGATGAGTTAGGAAGGGCTCACCTCCCATTATTTTCTGTATTATTAGTAGTGGTAAGAGTAGTAACAACAAATATTTATTGAGGATGTAATATGTGTCAGTAAATGTCCTAAAAGCTTTACATATAGTTTTCATAACCACCTCAGGAGGTCCAGTTAGTACTGTTATTTTATTAGGTAAGGAAACAGGAACAGAGAGTCTGTTAATTGCCCAAGGTCACACAGCAGTTACATGGCAGAGTTTGACTGAAACACAGGCAGTCCAGGCTTCAGAACTTAAGCTTTTAACTATCATGCTCATTCATACATTCAAACTGTGTTTAATATAATATACAAAGATGTTATTATATATAACCCTCCCTTCAAGAAGATAGAAGAGTTTCCCTGGTGGCGCAGTGGTTAAGAATCCACCTGCCAATGCAGGGGACATGGGTTTGATCCCTGGCCCGGGAAGATCCCACATGCCACGGAGCAACTAAGCCCATGCACCACAACTACTGAGCCTGCACTCTAGAGCCCACGTGCCACAACAACTGAAGCCTGTGCTTAGTAGTTCAGGCGTAGAGCCTGTGCTCTGCAACAAGAGAAGCCACCAAAATGAGAAGCCTGAGCACCACAACAAAGAGTAGCCCCTGCTCGCCGCAACTAGAGAAAGCCCGCGCACAGCAACAAAGACCCAACGCAGCCAAAAATAAAAACAAACAAATAAATAAATTCATATATATAAAAAAAGAAGATATAAGATACTGGACACACACATGTTAACTATAAAATGAAGGTAGGAAGTACTAAGTTTCATAGAGGATGAAAAGAGAACTGCTGAGGTTAGAGAAAGGAGAGGTTACACAGGAATTGGGGACAGCAGACAGGGATAATAAAAACTTAATGAAGCAGACGAGAGTTGCTTAAAGGAATGTCTGTTAGTTTAATTACCAGTATACGATACTCAGAAAAATAATTTTGTTGGTAGTACAATACGCAAGGTATGTTTGGTACTACAGCTAAATGTGACAACAGTGGTAAATCTCCATTTCTCATTTAAAGTGACTGCTGGCCTAACTGTCCCTGAACAAAGTACTCAAAGATGATTCAATTTTAAAATGCAAATATGCCTTTGCTGTAGAAATACATCACTTTCTGATGCTAATGAGGAGCAATTTTCAGTGTAGAGAAAATTAAAATACTTGAAAGGAGATCCATAACAAAACTAAGACAGGAAATAAAAATTAAGAACCCAATTTTCTTTTTTTTTTTTGAGGTACGCGGGCCTCTCACTGTTATGGCCTCTCCCGTTGTGGAGCAACAGGCTCTGGACGCGCAGGCTCAGCGGCCATGGCTCACGGGCCCAGCCACTCCACGGCATGTGGGATCTTCCTGGACCAGGGCACGAACTTGTGTCCCCTGCAACGGCAGGCGGACCCTCAACCACTGCGCCACCAGGGAAGCCCTAGATTTTCTTTTTTCAACAAGTTAGTTCATAGTAATTCCTGACTTCATTTCCCAGTGAACACTCCGGAACTGATTTTAAATCTATACACTAGTATATTAATTATTCCTTTAAGACTTCTGATTGCATTCCCAAACTCCAATTCTGAGAAAATAGTACAAGACTTTTGTTTTTCTCTTTAAGTCCTTCAAGGGCAGACTTATATTATCATTTATCAGAAGATACACTGTGGATTTTAAGTTGATCTCCTAATATTCCTATATGTTTAATGAAGACTTCAAAAAATCAATTTTTTCGTCTGTTGTTTGAGACAGACCTATCACTAAGCTTTGTCTATTTATTCTCTACTAGGTTACTTATAAATGGATTGGCAGCACAGCATGAAACAGATCTATGTTATCTTGATTCTGCTATTTACTGGATACATAAACTTGAGTTGGTTTTTGTAACCTCTTTGTGCCTTTATCTGTCAAGTGAGGAAAATGTAACTAGCTCACTGTATTATCTTAAGATAAATGGGGTAATATAAACAATTTCTAGTATACCACCTGGCATACAGAAATGACTCTTGATAGTTTCTGAGAAAGGGCAATGTACAGTGTATCCACTTTTTTTCCAGAGAAGTAAATACAAAATTCTTATTTTATATCAAATATTTTGCTAGGTACATTTGTGAACCAGGAAGAGAGGTGGTAGGAATAATATCACTCACATAATGATAAAGGCCAAGACAGAAGTTATAAGTTAGTATCAATATTTTGAACTACTGTGGTATATATTATATTGCATTTATTTGCAGAATAAAGATATAAAACAATAAAAGCAGTATTTTTACAAGAAATAGATTTAAAGAAACATTGACTTAATATGGTTGGTTGAAAATGATAAAAATTTTTTAAAAACTAGATGCTCCCATTAGAGACAACTTTCAGCTTTCACCTCTTAAAACAAGCATCTTAAGTTATTCAGTAGTAGTAGCAATGTATTTTCTTAAAACTGTATTTTAAATTTACAAGAAAAGTTTTAGAACTAATTGTAAAATAGGGGCAAGTTTATTTTACCAAATGCAGTATTCTAGTATTCCAAAGCCATCCTGGGCCTAATAAAAGCAAATCCTACATTATAAACTTAATAAAATCAATTATACCTTGGTATACTGTTCAAAATTAAACTTTTATCTGGGCAGAGTTAAGAATGGAATAGTGGAAGGAAACGTATACAACAGATAACCACTCTAGAAGGAAACTAGGAGTGGCCAAATTTCTAATAGATTTGAATTATATATTCTGCAGAAAGCCCTGGAGTAGAATCAAGACCAATCTTTGTGACTCATTCTCTCCCACACAGTGAAACTAGGGACTTTTTCTCAGAAGAGAGAACACTGCAAGAAATGGAGAAGTAGTTTTTTTTTTTTAATGTATTTTATTTACTACAAAATCGTGAACACATGGGTTAAGACTGAACTCCCTAAACCTCCTAGAAACAAAGCACTAAATAACTGCCATATAATTCATTTGTTCAGGTATTACTTTCCAGGCACTGTGTTAGCCACAAACAGTAAAACACTTTGGTGTAAGGCACATACCTTCATAGGTCTCAGGAGGTAATAAAATCAACAATTCATAAAGCCTCTGTCTATAAACTACTGATGGTGTTTTCAAAGGACTTCCGTATGTTTTTAGTATTGAAGAAAGCCTTAAAGTAAAAGAAAAAACACATCTTAAGTGTGTACGTTATACAACAACGTATAAATATTCAACATGTTGACATATAAAGCAGCTATATATAATTAGTGAACATTAGCACTGCTTTTATTATTTTTTATAATGTGTGACTTTAAGTTAAATGAGGAATTATAAGCATCACACATGGAAACTATTTTGCTATCTTTTCTACACACTTCATAAAACTATATATTCAGCTACGATTTCTAAGGCTGTATCTTATCTAGAAGCTGCAACTCTTACTAAACTCCAAAATTTACAACACTGCATTTGTGAAAAATAAAATCTATTACATAGAAAAGGAACAGGCCAAAGAAACAAACAAATTGAAGACACAAATACCTAGAGAAAAATCCAAGTGTCTGTTAGAAACTTGATCTGGAATGTGATCACCAAATAAAAATGAATCATCAAAATACACAAAATCATAAAACAAATTCTCTTTTAATAAAGCACAAGCTAAGCCAATGTTTCCCTAAAAGTTCCAGTCATGAAATCTCTTAACACTTCCCGTCTTCACTCTCTTCTTTCATGTTCATGTACTTTTTTTTAATCTTCTATTCATTCTCACTACTGGTATTAAGACATCATTTTACTGATATTCATTCAACTAACAAATATTTATTAAAGGATTACTACTCTTTGCCAAGGTACCATGTTATCAACTGGTGTACAGTTTTCATCCCCTGTAGCAATACACAAATTCAATGGAATTACTTTTGTTGTGCCACTGGAATAAATCCACTATGCTGTCATGGAATGAGGTTTCCAGGTACTCTAAGAAATTCTGGCAATGTTTATTCATTTGTATTTTCTAGAAAAATACCGCTTGCTTTTACTCGTTTCTAGATGAAAAGAAGAGTTATCTTTGACTTGTCATTTTATTAAAAAAGAAAAACTTGGTTCCATTTTTTATCTTTCAGGTTAGTAAACAACATTTATAAAACCTGGGTAGAAGGTTTTTAGTTATGAAAGTTAAGAATAAATCCACTGTAATTTTGTACTTCTCTAAAACAAGATTGGAAGAATTACAGCTGACATATGAAAACTATTTAAATCATATTGACAAGACATTAAGAAATTACAAATTATATCCTTAAAAATCCTGCAACATTCATTTAGTTTAAATACAACAGAATTTAGTTCAGTGGGTTGTTTGCATGCGTGTGTTTTAAGAAAATAAGATGTATACAACAAAATTAGAACTCAGGAAAGCATTCCTAGGGGTTTCTGCTTCTATAAGTAGGGCAGATTAGAGTCTCTGAAGGGCCTTCCTCTATAAATACACTTAGATCCTGGATAAAAGATAATTAGCATTGCTAGACTTGAAGAAAGGGACTTTTCCAAGGCTTAACTCCCACCCCACCAAACAAACAAACATAAAATGCATGAAACAAAACATGAGCTAAAATCAGAGTGGGAACACCAATACCAATACCAACAAAAGAACTTCAATTGAGCTTGTGCCCCTGGCAAGGTAGTGTTGATAAATGGGATCTCCTGAAGGTAGTTTAAATGGTCCCAGGTCCTGGCAGAGGCAAAGGCCTATTGAATTAAACCCAGCTGAAGAGAAAATTAGTGAACTGGAAGAGACAGCAGAATAAATCACCCAGAAAACAGCAGAAAGAAAAGGAAAAAATATATATATTAGAAAAAGATTAAGAGACATGGAAGACAATACAAAAAGACTGAAAATGTGTTTAATCACAGTTCCGGAAGGAAAGTTTAACAAGAACGGAAAACAGGCAATATTTAAAGAGATAACAGCCACTCTTCCAGAACTCCTGAAAGACATGAATCCAACAAAATATACAGCAAATTGGATAAAGAAATTCACAAACTGCCAGTTTAAAGCAGAAATTGTGAGATTCAATTTTTAAGAACTCCAATTATATGCAGCTTATGATACACCTAAAAACACAGTGACGTGGAAAAAGACATACCACACATATGATACTGTAAACATTAGACTTTAATCAAAAAGTATTACTAAGGACGAAGAGAGTTATTGTATAATGATAAAAGATTCAACTCATCGGGAAGATATAATTACTTTCTCAAAATATGAAAAAAGAAACATAAAACTTTGGAGAAAAACTGATAAGCCCAGTATCACAGTGGAGGAGTTTTAACACATCACTCAATTATTGATAGGTTAAACAAAGAAAAGGTTAGTGAAAATAGACGGAACAATGTGACTAAAAGAACATTTGTATAGAGCAAGTCTCAACAAATTTAAAAGGACAAGTAACATACAGATCATATTGACTAAGTACAATGCAATTACGTTAACAATCAGTAACAAAACTGCAAGCTAAAAACTGTTGCATACATTCAGAAACTTAAAAACATACTTCTGAACAACTTCAAAGAAATTATAATGAAATTTTAAAACACATAAAATGGAAAAAATAGAAATAATAATTTCAATACTTGTAGAATTCAGCAACTGGATCCTTACAGGGAAAACTATGGCCTTAGCTTATATTAAAAGAATTAAAAGAAATTCAGTGAGCTAAGCATTCAAATTAAGCTGTCAGAAGAAGAACAAGAATTTAAGAAAATGGGAATAATAACAAGCAATAATTAATGAAATAGAAAACAAGTTCAAGTTTCGTTCACAATGGCGGAGTAGAAGAACGAGCGCTCACTCCCTCTTGTGAGAGCACCGGAATCACATCTGGACCCAGGGGGAAGGAGCAGTGACCCCATAGGAGACTGAACCAGACCTACCTGCTAGCGTTGGAGGGTCCCCGCAGAGGCAGGGGGTGGCTGTGGCTCACTGAGGGGACAAGGACACTGGCAGCAGAAGTTCTGGGAAGTACTCCTTGGCATGAGGCCTCCCAGAGTCCGCCATAAGCCCTAGCAAAGAGCATGTAGCCTCCAGTGCTCGGTCACCTCAGGCCAAACAACCAACAGGGAGGGAACGCAGTCCCACCCATCAGCAGACAAGCGGATTAAAGTTTTACTGAGCTCTACCCACCACCAGTTCCTCCGGATCAGGAAGCTTGCACAAGCCTCTTAGACAGGCTCATCCACCAGAGGGCAGAGAGCAGAAGGAAGAAGAACTACAATACTGCAGCCTGTGGGATGAAAACCACATTCACAGAAAGACAGACAAAATGAAAAGGCAGAGGACTATGTACCAGATGAAGGAACAAGATAAAACCCCAGAAATACAAATAAATGACGTGGAGATAGGCAACCTTCCAGAAAAAGAATTCAGAATAATGATAGTGAAGATGATCCAGGACCTCGGAAAAAGAACAGAGGCAAAGATCAAGAAGATGCAAGAAAGGTTTAACAAACACCTAGAAGAATTAAAGAACAAACAAGCAAAGATAAACAATACAATAAATGAAATGAAAAATACATGAGAAGAAATCAATAGCAGAATAACTGAAGCAGAAGAAAGGATAAGTGACCTGGAAGACAGAATGGTGGAATTCACTGCCATGGAACAGAATAAAGAAAAAAGAATGACAAGAAGTGAAGACAGGCTAAGAGACCTCTGCGACAAGATTAAAAACACCAACATTCACATTATAGGGGTCCCAGAAGAAGAAGACAGAGAGAAAGGACCCGAGAAAATATTTGAAGAGATTAAACTTCGCCAACATGGGAATGGAAATAGCCACCCAAGGCCAGGAAGCACAGAGAGTCCCATACAGGACAAACCCAAGGAGAAACATGCCGAAACACATAGTAATCAAATTGACAAAAATTAAAGACAAAGAAAAATTACTAAAAGCAACAAGGGAAAAATGACAAATAACATACAAGGGAACTCCCATAAGGTTAACAGCTGATTTCTCAGCAGAAACTCTACAAGCCAGAAGGGAGTGGCATGGTATATTAAAAGTGATGTAAGGGAAGGACCTAAAACCAAGATTACTCTACCCGGCAAGGATCTCATTCAGATTAAACAGAGAAATCAAAAGGTTTACAGACAAGCAAAAGCTAAGAGAATTCAGCACCACCAAACCAGCTCTACAACAAATGCGAAAGGAACTTCTCTAAGTGGGAAACACAAGAGAAGAAAAGGACCTACAAAAACAAACCCAAAACAATTAAGAAAATGGTAATAGGAACATACATATCAATAATTACCTTAAATATGAATGGATTAAATGCCCCAACCAAAAGACATAGGCTTGCTGAATGGATACAAAAACAAGAGCCATATATATGCTGTATACAAGAGACCCACTTCACACCTAGGGACACATACAGACTGAAAGTGAGAGGACTGAAAAAGATATTCCATGCAAATGGAAATCAAATGAAAGCTGGAGTAGCAATATTCATCTCAGATAAAATAGACTTAAAAATAATGTTACAAGAGACAAGGAAGGACACTACATAATGATCAAGCAATCAATTTAAGAAGAAGACATAACAATTATAAATATATATGCACCCAGGGGCTTCCCTGGTGGTGCGGTGGTTAAGAATCTTCCTGCCAATGCAGGGAACATGGGTTTGAGCCCTGGTCTGGAAAGATCGCACATGCCACAGAGCAACTAAGCCAGTGTGCCACAACTACTGAGCCTGCGCTCTAGAGCCCGTGAGCCACAGCTACTGAAGCCCACATGCTTAGAGCCCATGCTCCGCAACAAGAGAAGCCACTGTAATGAGAAGTCCGCACACCACAATGAAGAGTAGCCCCTGCTCGCCACAACTAAAGCCTGTGCGCAGGTATAAAGACCCAATGCAGCCAGAAATAAAAGAAATTAATTAAAAATAAGTAAATAAATATGCACCCAACACAGGAGCACATCACTACATAAGGCAAATGATAACAGCTATAAAACAGGAAATCAGCAGTAACACAATAATAGAGGGGGATGTTAACACCTCACTTACACCAACAGACAGGTCATCCAGACATAAAATTAATAAGAAACACAACCTTTAAATGACACAACAGACCAGACAGATTTAACTAACATTTATAGGACATTCCATCTAAAAATAGAGCAGATTACACTTTCTTCTCAAGTGCACATGGAACATTCTTCAGGACAGATCAAATGCTGGGTCACAAATCAAGCCTCAGTAAATTTAAGAAAATTGAAATCATATCAAGTATCCTTTCTAACCACAATGCTATGAGATTAGAAATAAATTACAGGGAAAAAAACCATAAAACACAAACACACAAAGGCTAAACAATATGTTACTAAATAACCAAGAGATCACTGATGAAATCAAAGAGGACATCAAAAAATACCTAGAGACAAAAGACAACGAAAACATGATGATCCAAAACTTATGTGATACAGCAAAAGCAGTTCTAAGAGGGAATTTTATAGCAGTACAATCCTACCTCAAGCAACAAGATAAATCTCAAATAACAATCTAACCTTACACCTAAAGGAACTAGAGAAAGAACAAACAAAACGCTAAGTTAGTAGAAGGGAAGAAATCATAAATATCAGAGCAGAAATAAATGAAATACAAAGAAAACAATAGCAAAGATCAATAAAATTAAAAGTTGTTTTTTTGAGAAGATAAACAAAATTGATAAACCTTTAGCCAGACTCATCAAGAAAAAGAAGGAGAAGACTCAAATCAACAGAATTAGAAATGAAAGAGGAGAAGTTACAATGAACACTGCAGAAATACAAAGCATCCTAAGAGACTACTACAAGCAACTCTTTGCCAATAAAATGGACAACCTGGAAGAAATGGATAAATTCACAGAAAGGTATAACCTTCCAAGACCGAACCAGGAAGAAATAGAAAATATGAACAGACCGATCACAAGGAATGAAGTTGAAACTGTGATTAAAAATCATCCAACAAACAAAAGTCCAGGACCAGATGGCTTCACAGGTGAATTCTATCAAACATTTAGAGAAAATCTCATACCCATCATTCTCAAACTCTTCCAAAAAATTGTAGAGGAGGGAACACTCCTAAAGTCATTCTACGAGGCCACCATCACCCTGATACCAAAACCAGACAGAGATACTACAAAAAAAGAAAATTACAGACCAATATCACTGATGAATATAGATGCAAAAATCCTCAATAAAATACTAGCAAACAGAATCCAACAACACATTAAAAGGATTATACACCATGACCAAGTGGGATTGATCCTGGGATGCAAGGATTATTCAATATATGCAAATCAATCAATGTGATACACCATATTAACAAATTGAAGAATAAATACCATACGATCATCTCAATAGATGCAGAAAAAGCTTTTGACAAAATTCAACAGCCATTTATGGTAAAAAAAACTCTCCAGAAAGTGGGCAGAGGGAACCTACCTCAACACAATAATGGCCTTATATGACAAACCCAAAGCGAACATTGTTCTCAGTGGTGAAAAAATGAAAGCATTTCCTCTAAGATCACGAACAAGACAAAGATGTTCACTCTCACCACTATTATTGAACATAGCCTTGGAAGTTTTAGCCATGGCAATCAGAGAAGAAAAAGAAATAAAAGGAATCCAAATTGGAAAAGAAGAAGTAAAACTGTCAGTGTTTGCAGATGACATGATACTATACATAGAAAATCCTAAAAATGCCACCAGAAAACTACTAGAGCTAGTCAATTAATTTGGTAACGTAACAGGATGCAAAACTGATGCACAGAAATCTCTTGCATTCCTATACACTAATAACAGAAAATCAGAAACAGAAATCAAGGAAACACTCCCATTCACAACTGCAACAAAAAGAATAAAATACCTAGGAATAAACCTACCTAAACAGGCAGAAGACCTGTATGCGGAAAACTGTAAGACACTGATGAAAGAAATCGAAGATGATACAAACAGATGGAGAGATATACCATGTTTGTGGACTGGAAGAATCAATACTGCGAAAACGACTATACTACCCAAAGCAATCTACAGATTCAATGCAATCTTTATATTACCAATGGCATTTTTTACAGAACTAGAACATAAAATCTGTATGGAGACACAAAAGATCCCAAATAGCCAAAGCAAATTTGAGGGAAAAAAACAGAGCTGGAGGAATCAGACTCACTGACTTCAGACTATACTACAAAGCTACAGAAATCAAGACAATGTGGTGTTGGCACAAAAACAGAATTATAGATAATTGGAACAGGATAGAAAGCCCAGAGATAAACCCACGCACCTATGGTCAACTAATCTATGACAAAGGAGGCAAGGATATATAATGGAGAAAAGACCGTCTCTTCAATAAGTGGTGCTGGGAAAACTGGACAGCTACATGTAAAAGAATGAAATTAGAACACTCCCTAACACCACACACAAAAATAGACTCAAAATGGATTGAAGACCTAAATGTGAGATCGGACACTATAAAACTCTTAGAGGAAAACATAGGAAGAATACTCTTTGACATAAATCACAGCAAGATCTTTTTTGACCCACCGTCTAGAATAATGGAAATAAAAACAAAAATAAACAAATGGGACCTAATTAAATTTAAAAGCTTTTGTACAGCAAAGGAAACTATAAACAAGAGGAAAAGACAACCCTTAGAATGGGAGAAAATATTTGCAAACGAAACAATGGACAAAGGATTAACCTCCAAAATATATAAAAGCTCATGCAGCTCAATATGAAAAAAACAAACAACCCAATCAAAAAATGGGTAGAAAACCGAAATGGACATTTCTCCAAAGAAGACATACAGAATGGCCAAGAGGCACATCACTAATTATTAGAGAAATGCAAATCAAAACTACAATGAGTTATCACCTCACACCAGTCAGAATGGCCATCATCAAAAAACCTACAAACAATAAATGCTGGAGACGGTGTGGAGAAAAGGGAACCCTCTTGTACCATTGGTGGGAATGTAAATTGATATAGCCACTATGGAGAACAGTATGGAGGTTCCTTAAAAAACTAAAAATAGAATTACCATATGACCCAGAAATCCTACTACTGGGCATATACCCAGAGAAAACCATAATTCAAAAAGACACATGCAGCCCAGTGTTCATTGCAGCACTATTTACAATAGCCAGGTCATGGAGCAACCTAAATGCCCATTGACAGATGAATGGATAAAGAAGATGTGGTATATATATACAATGGAATATCAGCCATAAAAAGGAACGAAATTGGGTCATTTATAGAGACGTGGATGGACCTAGAGACTGTCATGCAGAGTGAAGCAAGTCAGAAAGAGAAAAACAAATATCGTATATTAACGCATGTATGCAGAATCTAGAAAAATGGTACTGATGAACCGGTTTGCAAGGCAGAAATAGAGACACAGATGTAGAGAACAAATATATCAGCAAAAGGGTGGAAAGCCGGGGGTGGGGGGTGTTGGTGGGATGAATTGGGAGATTGGGATTGACATATATACAGTAATATATATAAAATGGATGACTAATAAAACCTGCTGTATAAAAAAATAAAATTAAATTAAAAAAAAACAAGTTCAACGTAAGCAAAGTTATTCTTTGTACAGGTTAATAAAACAGTTAAACCTCTCATGAGATGGATCAGGAAAAACAAAAGAGAAGGCATACTGAAAACTAATCAGGAATGGATGAAGGGACATTATAGATATAGCAGAGATTAAGATGATAAGAGAACATTAAGAAAAATTTCATGCCAAAAAATGTGAAGATGAAGATGCAATGGCAAAATTCCTGGAAAAAATCTAACAGACAAGCAAAACAAACCTGCAAACCAGACCTCAAATAGTTAAAGCAATTAAGGAAATGAAATATGTAGTTAAAAAAAATTTTCCCACAAAGAAAACAGCCGGTCCAGACTGTTTTACAGACAGGTAGTTTCATGTGACACATTATTCCAATCTCCTAAAAGCTCCTCCACAGAACTTGATGAAACATTCACCTACCTCACTCCATGAGGCTAGTATAACTGATGAAAATCTGAGGAGGGCATCCAAGAAAGAAAATTATAGGGCAGCCTCACTGATGAATGTATGTGGAGAAATCCAAACATAAGCAAACCAAATCCATAAGTTTACAAAAAAAGATAATTAGTTCCAAGCTCAGTTTATCCCAAGAATGCAACCAAGTAAAAAATTAGTCAATAAAATTTTTTACATTAAAGTTTCAGATTAAACCACTTTATAAAACATCAAAACTCATTCACGATAAAAAACCAAACCAAACAAACAAAAAACCAAACCAAAACAAAATGTGGATAACTATGAAGAGGATACTTTCTTAATCTGATAAAGAGCATCTACTAAAAAGCCTGTATCGAGCGTCATTCTTATTCGTGAAACATGAGAAACATTCCCTTTAACAAGCCACTTCTCTTCAGTTTTAAGTGGTAGTCATCTAGTTAGCACGTTAAGAGGAGAGAGAGAATACAAATGAATATATGAGTAAATATCATGAAGGGAGAAATCCTAAAGAATCTACAAACAAATGCTTGATATAGGAAAATTTAGCAAGGTGGCTGGATATAAGATCAATTACATTTTTTAATACAATAGCAATAAAGACATTATACACACACATACACACACTCCCACATACTTATTTAATAACTGCAAAGAAAAATATGAAGTATTCTAGCTAGGAATAGATTTTTTAAAGACATTAAGACTTTTACATAGAAAAAATTTTATACTTTGTAAACAACCTCAACAACATGTTTATGGGTATTACAGAAATACCAATTATCTTCAAGTTTACCTATAGATTCAATTTAACGCTAATTAAAACTTCAACGAGACAATCAATTGCCAAAAAGGGCCAAATTATGCCTAAAGATGAATAAGGCCAAAAACTTTATTCTGACACTAAAATTTATTATAAAGACAATGTGGTATGGGCACAGAAATGGGCGAACACACAAATGGAATACAACAGAGAGCACAGAAACAGACCATGTCTATATGGCAATATAATACACAACAAAGGTGAATGGCAGTCACCAGAGAGAGGAAGCTTGGATTTCTTTAGTAAAGTATGGGACAATCTGTTATCCATATTAAAAAAGAAAATGAAATTGGAACCCTACCTCACTACAAACATAAAAATAAATTCCAGATAGATTAATGACTTAAATGTGAAGGACAAAAACCTTAAACATTTTAGAGAGAAATAAAAGAAAGTATCTTTATAACCCTGAAGAAAGATTTTTTAAATCAAAAGACAGAAAGTACTAAGCAAGAAGTAAAAGATTGATAAATTTGACATTTAAATTAAGAATGTCTGTGGGGCCTGGGTTCAGTCCCTGGTCGGAAAACTAGGATCCTGTAAGCCGTATGGCACAGCCAAAAAAAAAATAGGTAAAGATATGCATGAATTGGGATTTCACAGAAGGGGAAATAGTGAGGAACAATAAACATATAGAATGGCACTTAAAGCATCAGGAACCAGATATATAAGGTAAGATCATAACAAGATACCAATTTACACCTACTGCATTAACCAGAGTTAATGTCTGAGTAAGTGTTGGTGAAGAAGTGGACTGAAGGGTACTCCCATATACTATTGATATATATATGCAAAAACTTTGGAAAATAGTTTGGATATTTCATTGACAGGAGGGTAAACTGCTGTACATGCACACAATTAAATATTATACAGCAACCAAAAAGAATGAACAAGCTGACACACAGAGGAAGTTTAGAAATATCATGTTGAGTAAAACAAGCAAGTCTCAGAAACACTATGATACCATTTGCCTGATCAAAACCAAACAAAACTAAACAAGGTACTGTTTAGGGAAACATGTATATGTGATACACTTTTTAAAAATGCAAGAGAATGACAACTTTAAAATTCAGGATAGTGATTACCTCTAAACTAAGGCAGAAAGAACGGTAGTAGAGAGGAGCACACATATAACTTCAATAGTATCAGTGTTCTTGTCCAGGGATAGCTAAATCTGGCCCATTGCCTGTTTTTGTAAATAAAGTTTTACTGGAACACATTCATTCATTTACAGATTAGCTATGATTGCTTTTAAGCTACAGCAGAATTGAGTAGGTACAAAAGAGACTGTCCGGGCCAAAAAGCCTAAAATACTTACCCTCTGGCCCTTTACAGCAAACCTTCATTAACCTCTGTGCTAGTTGTGCTGAATACACAGGTTTTCACTTTATTATGACACTTCATAAGCCATAATCTTAACTGTATTTTTCTGTATACATAAAATGTCATATCATTAAATACTTGTTGGAAAGACTTTCTCTAAACTGTACATTTTATTAACTGGGAAATTATAAGTGACCAGGACATAAATTGGATTTTTTTTAAAATGTAAGTCAAATGTATGAAAATATAAACAACAAAAACCTGAAACTGTTAACAAGTATCTGGTTCTTAAGAACACAGAATAGCACTAACAAACCAATCAAACGCATACCTGAAAAGGTTAACAGGCTTAATATTTAATTTCTTGGTTAAATCTGACTGTATGGAAGATACATTATCCACCAAATAACTTTCCTTCCCTTTTAATATGTACTTTTCTTTCAAGATCCTAGCCTAAAAAAAAAAAAAAAAAAAAAAAAATCACATAACTAAATGTTTGCCTTCCTCTGCAAATGGAAAATCATTCACCAATCACAGAAACCTGGCATTATTAAGGTACTTAATAAGATACTACATAACTAGAGGGTAACTGATTGCTATTAAAAATTTTTATCAAGTCTAAATAGCGGATCCTTACAGAGTTAGCAAATCCACAGCGCAAGGAAGTGGTGGAAGAAGATGCTGAATTACTTCCTCAGTAAGGAGATCACCACAGTGGGAAACAAAGCTCTTGATAGCTGAAAAATACAACAGACTTTTACTTAGCACAGTGTAATGAACCATGAAGAAAGCATTCAATTATGGTAAGGCATTTGTATTTTTGTTAGAGGAATAAAGAAATGTGCTAAAATCGAAAAAATTCTTGAAACTCTAGTAAAATAAAAGGAAACTAGTGTCTTCTACCTCCAAACTAAAAAAACCAAACCAAAACAACAACCAAAAACAACCCAAACTTCCTAGAATTACTAAAAGAGACCAACAACCAAATTAACAAAATGTTGCTTTCCTGGGATTTTACTCAGCCCTTGAGCTCAGAAGTAGCAGCTTAGACCCTCAAGTTTGCCAGTTCTACACTAGTTCTAAAGAACCAAGGCTGACTTTTAAGTCAGCATGTTAGGTTTTATAGATGTTACCTGAAACACGCAAGTTTTTATTAGGTTTTATAGATGTTACCTGAAACACACAAGTTTTTATAAGGAGTTATTTCATATGTAGAATAAAGTGAATATTTAAAAGTTCAGTTTCAAGGAAACACTGATTTTGGTTTTGTTTGTTTATTCATGGCATTTTTACTCCTAAAAATGATGGTTTTTAAGAAAACGTGCTTCAAAAAAAAAAATCAGTGCTTCCATGTCTTTTCAGGGAACCCACAGCTCCTTAAGCTCAGATTTTCATGGTGGATGCTATTTTTTAATGGTCTATGTGTTGTAAAAGGGTATAACTTTCACATATAAAAAACTAAATGGAAACCATACTTAGTCAATGCTAATTAAATTCAACCCTAGAGGAATGAATGCCTACGTAACACATAACAATCTTAACATTTCTCAACTGATCGCATTATAATAAAACATGCATCCTAAGGATAAGGACATGTAAATTTGGTTTATTACATCATACTTCTGTTATAGTCACCAACTAATCAATTATGTTCAATAAAAAAAATCCCCAGAAGCAGATTTTTCCCCCCAACTTAAATAAAACATACAAGTATATGTAAAGTTAAAGGATGGAAAAAGCCAGAGGAAAAGGAGAGAAAAGACTAAACTCAACCTACCACAGAGAGCACCAGCTCGTCCTTCCAAGGTTACCTGCCATGTAAATGAATCTCCTCGGCTCTTTTCTGTTCCTAGATCTTTCGGAGACACTGGAAAGACACACTTCCACAACAGCAGAACTCGAGCAAGGTGATGATTGACAAACGCAGGACCTGTAATTTATTCAACTTGTCACTTGTAAAGGAACCCAAAGTGGTTATTCTTTAAAACCCTTCCCTCTTAAAGTAAACATATTTTAATCTACTACTGCTGGATTACTTTTGTCCCTCTAGTTCCAATGAATGTACTACTGATCAATGACTATCTGAAGGTACTAGAGTACAGAGAGGAAAAACAAGGAACTAACAGTAAAGTCTGGGCTCTGGTGTCCTCTCTCCTACTACTGCTGTGACCTCTTTGAGCCTCAATTTCTTTTAACCGTAAAATGAAGCCAGAACTACCTGCACTGCTTATCTCCAAAGGTTTGTCCAGATCCAAACAACAGAGTGTACTTTAAAGTAGCCTGAAAAACTAATGTGCTACGTAAACGCCAGGTACTACTGTTCGTAAGAAATAACATTGTATCCTGAAAGTAATTCTAACTTTTGATAGCAACTTTGTTCCAGGCCAAAAATCAGATGTGATACGTCTAAATGGAACTTTTTTTTTTTTTAATATTTCAAAGCAACATTTAAGAACTGAATACACAAACCCAGTAATGAAAGGCAATATACTGTACAATGACAGCTTTTTATAGTTGTCCTTTGGTACCTGTGGGGGATAGGTTCTAGGACCAGCCCCACCCCCGCCGCCAGATACCAAAATCTAAGGATACTTAAGTCCCTTATATAAAGTGGCATAGTACAATCTGTCCTCTATATCCGTGGATTTGGAACCCACGGATACAGAGAGCTAACTGTAAGTATTTGATAGCATGCAGCATTATCAGTTAAGAAAACAGAACTACGACATATAAAAACCCAAACGCACAGCTTCTGTCCCCACGTAATATTGTTTAAAATTCTGGGGTTACCTTAAAATTCTCCTGTGAGTACTCCCTACTTCTTATTTCCATGTTCTGCTGACTGCATGCTTTTCTTCGGCAGTATGGCAGCACAGCATAGAACTGTACTGGGCTCTGAGGGAGACCACCTAGGTTAACATCCTGGCTCCATCCACTTACTAGCTATTTCAACTTGGATAAGTCACTTAATCTTTTTGTGCCTCAATTTCCTACCTATAAGTGGGGATAACAACAGTATGTACCTCAGGTGACAGTTTCTGAGGCTTATATGAGTTTATATAGAACAGTGCTCCACCCATGATAAGCATTTATATATCTGACATTATGTAGTTACCATTCAAAACTTGTCTTATTTGCATATGAAGAGGTGAGAGCATAATGGCAAAATGAAAGGGCAACAGCAAGCCAATCATTATTTTTTTTAAGCATGCAATTTAGTACATTAACAAAATAATTTCTTCATTTTTCTCCTGACTTGCTTTTTAGGAAGAGGCCCTAGGCTAATCCCTACAGCAAAATAAACCTAATTCACTCCTTGCTCACTACTTTCTTTGATGAAGTAGTACTAAAAACATCCCATAGAATTGGGATAAAATAAGGAAATTGGAGTAAGGCAATTAAGCGTAAGTGACTGTAAGAGGTTTCACATGCACACACAGGCATACTCATATAATGGGCTGTGGAAATAGAGAAAATTCTGAATGCAAAATTTAGTCAGATACCAAAAAACAAAGTAAGGATGAAGTCACTGGGAATACCCACAGTTGACAAAAGTTCCATATATATTTGCCACTGTACCCTTAAGATACCTCTCTAACTCAGGAGTGAACAGTGTAGCATCACGTCCCAGAGAGGTAACAAGATAATTTATTTCAGAAACATATGTAAACTAAGTTACTAAAAATGTTTGTAGTAATTACAAAGTTAAAAAAATAAACAAGGGCTTCCCTGGTGGCGCAGTGGTTGAGAGACCGCCTGCCGATGCAGGGGACACGGGTTCGTGCCCCGGTCCGGGAAGATCCCACATGCCGCAGAGCGGCTGGGCCCGTGAGCCATGGCCGCTGAGCCTGCGCATCCGGAGCCTGTGCTCCGCAATGGGAGAGGCCGCAACAGTGAGAGGCCCGCGTACTGCCAAAAAAAAAAAATAAATAAACAAGAGTAAGTTCATTCACACCAAGAATAATGTTGGATCTAACAAAAACCAAACACACATTGTAGATACCTGCAAGTGAATCAAAGGTGTTGTATGTGGCATCAGATAAATTGGGAAGTATAGCAAAAAGGGGTTAAAAATGTTGGAGTTCACATTTGAGGAACGGACTTAAATGTGGTCTATGAGTTTACATTAGTTCAGAACAGTGAATTTTTTAAAAATAATAATGAAAATTGTAAATGGTGAAGGAAATGCTGAAAATGCAAAACAGGTGTTAAAACTGCCAGGGAAAAATTAATAAAGCACTCAGACCGTCATCTAAATCCATTTCCCACAAAATATAATCAGAGCTCCTTGGAGAACTGACTGGTTGCAAGCTGAGGCAGAAATTATTTTTTTTTAAATACATATACATAACTTTAATCACAGTTAAATATATACAACTATGCCAATCTCCTAGGTGCCTTCTGACCAGGGTCCTCTCTGATCCCCTCCCCCTAACATCCCACTCCTTGGAAGTAAGTCATTTCTAGAATTTTGTATCTAACTGCCCCTCATTCTAAGGCAGAAATTATGATGTAAAAGCTGGGACATCTTGTCATGCCAAAAATAAAGATGTTATCAAAGAACACTAGTTTCATATGAACCAACTACTAGGGGCTCCCAATGACTAAAGATGAAACAATTTGAAGATCAAAGAATAATGACTGCAATGTTGTTGGTGGGAATGTAAATTGATACAGCCACTATGGAGAACAGTATGGAGGGTCCTCAAAAAACTAAACATAGAACTACCATACGACCCAGCAATCCCACTATTGGGCATATACCCTGAGAAAACCATAATTCAAAAAGACACATGCAGCCCAGTGTTTACTGCAGCACTATTTACAATAGCCAGGACATGGAAACAACCTAAGTGTCCATCAACAGATGAATGGATAAAGAAGATGTGGCACATATACACAATGCAATATTACTCAGCCATAAAAAGAAATGAAATTGGTGGATGGATCTAGATTGTCATACAGAGTGAAGTTAAGTCAGAAAGAGAAAGTATGCTAACACAGTGGCAGGACAGGAATAAAGATGCAGACATAGAGAATGGACTTGAGGACACAGGGAAGGGGAAGGGGAAGCTGGGATGAAGTGAGGGAGTAGCACTGACATATATATACTACCAAATGTAAAACAGATAGCTAGTGGGAAGCAGCCGGATAGCACAGGGAGATCAGCTCTGTGCTTTGTGACCACCTAGAGGGGTGGGATAGGGAGGGTGGGAGGGAGACACAAGAGGGAGGGGATATGGGGATATATGTATATGTACAGCTGATTCACTTTGTTATACAGCAAAAACTAACATAACATTGTAAAGCAATTATACTCCAATAAAGATGTCAAAAAAAATAATGACTGCATTCAACTGAAACATATAAAAATCTATGAGTTTATAAAGATATCTAAAAGCAAAACCTCACTGATACCCTTTGAAAATTACTAGCAACCCGTAACACATTCTAAAAATTGATAATAAAGTGAAAGAATCATGCATTAAGAAAAAAAAGCCCAAGAAAACAGCAAATTAAATAAAACATCAACTTATTTTTTATTCCTTTTTGGTATGTTGAATATGAATGTGCATTAAAACATGATGTACTAATCTCTTTTATAAAGGAGAAAGGATCTCTTGTACTCTTCTTCCAATGGGATTACCCTGTTTTGAAAGCTTTTGTTCATTAAAATATTGCCATTTATTAAGTAGTTTATCTTCCCCTTTAATTAACCAAGAATATCAATACAGCAGGCATGAAACACCTAGCCAAAAGCAAATAAAATCTTGACCACATTATTCCCATCACATTGTGAAATAATGATCTATGCCAGGGGCCAACAAACATTTTCTATTAAGGCCCATGCAATAAACATTTTTGGCTTTAAAAGCCATACTGTCTCTATTGCAATTACTCAATTCTGCCACTGCAGTGCCTAAAGGCTACAGACAATATGTAAACAAATAATTATAGTTGTACTCTAATAAAAAGTTTATTTATGAACACTGAAAACTGACTTTCATATATTTCTCATGTATCACAAAATATCCTTTTTGTTTTTAAACCATTAAAAACATAAAAACCATTCTTAGCTCACAGGCTGTATAAAACAGGTGGCAAGCCAGATTTGGCCCATAGGTTGAACTCAGATCTAGTCCAATAAATCTCTTTAATCATCTCAGAAACATTACTTGAAGTGGCTCTTCGTTTGTGATTGTTTATTTTAATTAAGCTCCTTTTAGATCAAATTACTTCAGAGGTGTCAAAATGATTTATTGGTCAAATCCATCTAGTTTTATATCCTAGCAGTAAACCACACAACTATACAAAGGAACTTAAAAGTATAGCTTTTATAAAGTAATAAAATAGAGTTTTAAAGTTACAGGATGTAAATATAATAGTCATGATCATAAAATAATTACACTAATAAATAATAATTTAAATTTAATAAATATAATTTAAACATGCCTTATCCCTGTCAATGTAACTACCTTATTATCTTTTTTTTTTTTGCAGTACGCGGGCCTCTCACTGTTGTGGCCTCTCCCGTTGAGGAGCACAGGCTCCGGACACGCAGGCTCAGCGGCCATGGCTCACGGGCCCAGCTGCTCCACGGCATGTGGGATCCTCCCAGACCGGGACACGAACCCGTGTCCCCTGCATCGGCAGGCGGACTCTCAACCACTGCGCCACCAGGGAAGCCCGTAACTACCTTATTAGTGTCACCAAATTCTCAGAACAATTACAGAATTGGATTCATGGGCTATCGCATGTTCTCTTGCCTATCCTTATATTGTAGAAAATTTTTTTTCTGAAGATAGATGGGAATGATTTTGGGAAAAGCCAGACTCATTCAGAGTTTAGCGTGAAAGTTGATCAAATTGGCTTATCCTACTTAAGGTTCATAAATTGGTCTTGAAGAGAATTTCAAATAAAGACATCTGAAAACATTCTAAGGATTGGAGTAAATAAGTATATGGCTTCCTAAGGTGACTGCTAGGAGAAAAACGTTTACGTGGATATTTAAATTCTGGTATATATTAAGTTACTCTTGTCAAATCATACATTAGAATATTTATGCTCATAAAACACCAAGCAGTCTGTAGTTATGTAAACCCTCCACAAGACTTACCTAAGGTCATCAGGCCAGCAATCAACAACCATCCAGCTTGTGTGCGCTGAGCTGAAAGGCGACTGTTTTGAGCAGCAGAACATAGCAAATCCTCTGCTAATGTCATAATAATCTATTGACATATAGAAGAATAAGGTAAAAAAAAAAAAGTATATCAGTTTATAGGTTACTGGACAAATGACAGTAACTAATTATAACAATCTCTTGAAAAATTAACTCTTACACATAATAAATGTCCATGATAAAAGACTGTCATTCACATAGACTATACCATAGGACAATGTCGTACGTGAAACTAAAAAAAGTAACTTTTCAAGGATAAATTATAGGTTGTATAATAGGTATACAATAGGTATATTAGGTTGTACACAGCAACCCTATAATTCTTTGTGGAGTATATGTGACAACATTGTACAACCGTTCAAGTTTCGCTATATAAAATGTGAACTTACTTTTAGTTTTAAGCCACCATTTTCACAGATCTGTAATTACCAGAGGAAGTTTCATTACAGGACTCTCTCCTTTTAAAATTTTGCACACTACTTTGATACCTGAGTGGCTGATAATAGTCTTTCCCGAGGCAGTATACTATATAACCACAGTTAAACATACTCACTAATCGCACAATGAAGTAGCTTCACAGTAAAGGGGGATTAATTAAACTGTTATATTTTAAAAGTCTAAGAAATAGTTCTAAAACAGCACAGAGGAAAAACTAGATATTTCATCTTTATGGATAATGCATGCTTATAGAGTGCAAATGCCGACAGGCATCTAACATGTCTAAGAAAACATCTCTGTAACCAATCACCTCTAGAAGAGCAGCAAATATTGTGAGTTGGCACATACCTTTTCTAAAGAGGAAGGCTAGCATATTTTTAAACAACCAACCAACTTACTACTAACTTAGGACTGCTTGCAGCCTCTACTTGTCCCCCACCCTTTAAAAAGGGTGGGGACAAAACAAACCAAGCCTGTCTGCCTAAATTAATAAGATCTGAGGACATTAAATTTAATTAATACACGCAATGGCAATTCTTTGATTAGCAAGATGTGATGTGTTAGTTTAGAATATAACTAAAATAATAAATTTAACTGAATAACATCACCTCCCGAAGTTGCTGATCACCTTATCCCAAAGGCATTGGCAATATTCAAGATAATTTAAGAATTTTTGAAGTAACGGTGTATTTGTCTGCAAAGCCTAAACCGCAGAGAGTATACCATAATATTCATTAATAATGATGTGGAGGGACAAGAAAAAGGAAAGGAACAATGGTGATTTTTTAAAAAGTTCTTATGTGTGTGAGGCCCAGATTATGAGGGCTTTTCACTGTCAAACAATATTCTCTGACAACTGACAATTCCTATTCAAAAAGAAACAAAATTCCCACACCACGCTTTGCCTATTTTGTGTTTTTAATACATATATATTTGTGTGTGTGTGTTTTATATTTGATTAACAAAATTTCTTTAGTTCTCTTGACAATTCTTTGTACATTAAAACTGGGTTATTTACTTTCTAGGTTCTGTATCGTTTATCTTTCTGAAAGTGCTACACTCAAAAGCCATTATTTTTCAGTAGCAAAGCAATTTGTCATCATTATGAGCTCCTGGTGTTTTATATATTTACTATGTTTCTATCCATTGTTATCATTATTTTTTTGGATGCACACATTATCCCCTCTTTGGTCAGGGGAGAGTCTAAAGTTACCTCCTGCATCCTTTTAAAATGAACACAGTCTCTGATGACTTCCCTGCTTTCCAGTATGACAAGATATTCCAGGCTTATACTGTACATTTCCTGTCCCAGATCTAGAACCAGCCATTCCTCCAAGGGGCCCTAATTCCTTTTCGGTTGGAAATGGTACTTAGGGCCATAATCTGGGCACTAGGGGTGTTTCCTGCTACTGGGTTGCCATTGCTTTTATGTCTGGACAGTGTGAAAGGAAATTAAACACTCATACTAATATTTTCAATTTAAATTTAACATATGGGCCTTCTACTTAATTTTCTTGATTCTACAACGGTAGCTTTTTTTTTTTTTTATGGAAAATCTTGGCTCCTAAGAACATTCATTATCTACTTCATCTTACCAGGTATGTAAACTAATTCCAGAATAATACCACCAAGAATACCACTAACTACAAAATTATTAAATGAAGTTTAAGATTTCTTTTGAAGCTCTATTTGTCCTTTACAATGCAATTTTAAAATGTACTTCTATGGCAGAGCTGAATGTATGGAAAAAAAAAAAAGCCTTCAGAAACAAAATCTGTTACTAACTGGAGATATTTCTAACAAAAAGCAGAGAAAGCAACTCCTCTTTAAGTGTAGATACAAAATTTTTAACCATCCCTTGGTTTTTCACAGTAATTACTTTGATGATACTTAACACTTAAGTAGTAGTATAGCTGACAGCTCAGAAATTTGTCCTGCATGGTTCTTTACTGGGTGATACACAAGAAGACAATGATGTTTTTAAGAAAAACTTGAAATGTCACTATCATATGCGAAGAATGAAATCATTACCTTGCCCTTTCCGTGAGGAATTCCTAAAGGACAATGTTTCACTGCTCCCAGCAGAGCTGCCACTGCAAAACTAAAGCCAGTCACTGCTTCAGGTGAAGACTTAAGCACAGTAAGCCTTTCAAGGCAACGGTCTAAGAGAGGTGTTAGGTAGGAAGGTAGTGCCACAGCAATGCAGTGTAGACACCAGGCAGCTGCTAGTCGAACAGAAATGCTAGGATGAAGAGTAACTGAAATGACGTTGTCAAGGACGCCTAGAAGGACAGAATACACAAATGATGACTCAGCTACACAGATAAAACTCAGTCATCAAACAGTCAAAAGAGTAAGCAACCACATAGATATGAAATATATTATCTTATCAAAAGCCAAATCAGAATTTAAAATATTAAGTGATACACAATTATAAATAATTTTTTTGTACCCAAGAGTTACTTCTACCAATGTATCTCATGAAAATTGGCTTAAATTAAGTCAGGAGACAAAGGAAATTTTTATTTCCTAAATAAGCCAATGTTCTGCCTACTTTATCTTGAGATTAATTTGGTACTAGGAATTAAAAATTACCAATATAAAAAAAAGTATCAATAAATAACAAAAACATCTTGAGAAGAAATGTCACATCTTGCTTCATCCTCCTTTTCTTTTAAATCCTTTCTGGCACATTTCTCTACATAATCAGTATTCTCCCTATGTACCATATTTCTCTTAACCTGAGAACAAAATGTTGAAGAAAATCAAGGCTTCACTAGATCCCCAGTGGGTTACTAAGCCACTATGCAGACAGTGAAGTGCCACTACCAATAAGAAAAAAAAGTCTACATTTGCTATAATTCAACATATACCTTCATCAAAACATGTTAACAGTTCATGTCAACTGCTACTTAAACAATATATGCCCTAGGATAAATAGGTTACAAATCGAATATAATGTAAGCTTCAGTCAGCAGGAATTGTGTAGCACAAAGGACAAAAGCCATTAAAGATGATTTTAAAAAGTAATTAAGTAAGCCAGTCACAAAAGGCCACATGCTGTATGGATTCCATTTATATTAAATCTTGTCCAGAATAGACAAATTCATAGAGACAGAAAATAGATTAGTGGTTATCAGGGCTGGGGGGAGGGGAAATGACTGCTAGTGGGTGTAGGACTTCTTGGGGTGAAGAAAACATTCTGCAATTAGATAGTGGTAGAGTTTGCACAACTCTGTGAGTATACCAAAACCACTGAATTGTATACTTTAAAAGGGTGAACTTTATGGTATGTGAATTATCTCTCAAAGTGATTAAATAATTTTCAAAGAGAGAAAGAAAAGAGAATGCCTGAAAAGACTTTTAAGGAAGTAAATTACTTGTACCATACAGAAACTAATACTTTCACTGCAGATGAGAGATACGAGTTCAGGTTTACTTCTCCATTTTTCTGTGTTATCTTAAATATCTCCAGATGGGGGCTGGAGATAGAGAGAGACCTAGAGAACCATCTTTAGTTACAAAAGCAAAAGGAAAAAAAACAAAAACAAAAAAACAAACCTTTAAAAATCTTGATTATATATATTTCATAAAACAACTCTAATAAATCTATAGTGGAATCTATAATAAATGAGCTATATGAGGGAGCTTTTCTGCCTTGGAGAAAAGTTGTCTAAAGTAAAAGTAAAAACAAAGTATTCATACTAGTCACAAACAACAGATACCTGCACTTGAATCCTGTAGCAAAGGTGCAGCTGTGGTGCCAAGACTGTGTATGAGATTTCCAAGTTCTTGTAAAGCACATACCAACAAATGCTGGCTGGCTGCTACATCTGCGGAGCCAAGCCGGGTTTCCAGATTACCGTCACTCATTACAGCATCTGATAGAAGTATAAGAATTAACTAGACATCACTGTTTTATTAAAATTTATTACAGAGGGTAGGTACTAGGAGCAGAAACATATGAAGGTAAAAATTAATACCTCCACTTGATATATGTGAAACCCTTGAGGCAGTAACTAAAATACTAAAATGGGGACTTGCATCTATAGAGAAAGAATTAAACTAATATAACCAATTTAGTTCAAGCAACCTGATCAGAGATGCCTTATTACTCTTTTAGCAAGTGGCACTGAAAGGGAGAACTCCAATTTTATCAATACTCAAGATAAGCAGAGTAGACTTAGGACAGTACAAGAACTGAGATGAACTAATTGTTTCAAAGACAATGTATCTTAACTTCTATAGGAAGATTATGAATTCTGAGGAACTACTATCCACCAGCCTTTAAGATCAGTACATATATATATAATAGTTCTTATCAAGGTAGATAATTTATGTCTCATCTATATATAGACTGCTTTACTCTGAAACAACTGACCTGTATTATAAAAGTGTTTTTTGGGTATTAATATAATTATATACCAGTCCAGCTTTTCCAAAAGGACAATCCCTTTAGCACTGTTAAAACAGACTCTCTTAGAAGACCCATACCCATAACTTTCTTTAACTTCCAGATAGCCTGGCAAATATCCTTGGCAGCAGCAATTTGAGCCTTTTCTCCAAGAAGGCTTCCAACAGTAGCTCGAAGGATAAATGAAACACAACGGCGACTGCAGACAGCGTCAATCTGAGTTTGGGTGGCCTTAGGGTGTGACTGTGAAACCAGGCTTAGGGTATGAGAAAGAAAGGCAGCAAAATTTTTCTCCAGCCATGCTCCTCCTAGTGTTGAAACAAACACCACGTAAGCCTAAAAAAGAAAAGAGTTTTATCTTCAAAATGAAATAATTTCAATTCTATATTAATGTTTTCTCTTCCATGAAATATGCAGAATTTATTAACATTTCTTTTTAGTCTTTCCTCATTTATATAGCCACCTTAGCTATATAAATGTAGTACTGTTTTTCTGTTTGTTAAGCCAAAATTGAAGTACGCAGTCTTTCAACTGAGGTTTCATTTATGCTGCCTGTTTTATTTTGGTCAGACTACAAAGTTTCAGGATAGCCAGCATAGCTAGCTAATAAGTAAAATGTGCCTGTGACTTCTCCAAACAAAGCATTCAAACTCTTTAACATTCTGTGTTGGTTTTTTTTTCCTTCAATTTTTTGGCCACACGCTGAGCAGCATGTGGGATCTTAGTTCCCCAAACAGGGATCGAACCCATGCCCCCTACAGTGGAAGCCCGGAGTCTTAACCACTGGACCACCAGGGAAGTCCCTAAGGTCTTTAACATTCTGAAAAAGAAAACCCAAATCAAACATATGAACACAGTGTAAGAATGAACTATGGTCTAATACCATAACTCTAAGGGAATTCAGTTCTAGAAACCAGAAAAGAAAGTTTATGGTTGACGAATCACTGCTCTTTATTTTCATGAATGTTAATGGTTTGGCTTGCTCCAGCGATACAGACAGTAGTTTTCTTATGTAATCTGTTTTCTTAAAATACACAGTTTACAATTATACTGGGATGTCTTATATTTTCATGAAATCTAATATCATACAGTATTAAATAAAGAGGATATATATGTGAATTTAAAAAAAAACATGTTTGCTTTGAACCATAATGGCACTTAGAAATCAAGATAGTTCGAGGAAAGAATGCAAAGACCTCTATATTGCCTTATTCTAAGACCCTCTTCCCAAGGTTTAGCTTTTTAAGTTTTGTTTAGGACCAAGAATTTAAGCACTTAAGTAGATTACATGCTGTAATCTTTATTTTGAAGTAGAAACCATATAAAACAGAAATATAATATTGCCCATGCCAAATATTATGTACCTAAAAGCTTAAATCAGAACTGTATAAGCACACACAAACACAATGGAAAACATGTTAAACCGCAAGACACATGGAAGCCCAAGGCCTAGAAACAAACAAAAAAATGTTGTTTATGTTTCAAAGGAAATAAACAATAGTCTCCCATCATTACAAACTGAAAACACATTGTGGGTAATAGCCTATTTAGTTGGCTTTGTATAAATAAGGTTCTCTTGTAATCTAGTTTTTTATAAAGCGTCTTGGCCTCACCCCATCTATTTATAAACATGAGACCATAAGTGATGACCTTGCACAGTATCACTTCCACCTGGAGTCAGATACTAAAACTTTCACTATAGGCCAGTGAGAATTACATTTAGATACTGATTTGTGATTCTAACCTGAGTAACTCCAACTCGGACATCCCTACTGACTGAACTGGTTCCTTTCAGCATATCTCCACTGGCTCGAAGAAATCCTGAACTCCCACGTAGAAACCCTGTTCCTAGTAATTCCAGAACTTCCTCCAGAGATACTCTGCGAACGCTTTGACGTGAGGCTGCTATAACAAAGAACAAAACAATACATGTGATTCTATTTTACAGACTAAATTTTAATGCGTGATCTTGGTTTGCATGATCTTGAACAGTACGTTAACAGAAACAAAAATAAACTAAAAATCCAAACAAAAGGCAAAATTTATAGGACATTACACACACTAAAACATAAAGTCACACGACGGTTCAGAGGTCAAATCATAATGGACTCTGGTGTATCATGTCAATGACATCTTAGAGTCTATGCCACTTTGAGATTATGACCTACTGCTCTCTTGTCCTCAAGTTAAACAAGGGAAAACATAAATAAATGGCCCTAGCTCTCCATGAGTGAGAATGCTATACAAAACTTTGAAAATTCTTTTGAAATACTAAAAAGGCCAAAATCACAATTTTATCTTTCTAAATGCTCTACAACTCTTAATGAAACTTACATAAAGTAACCACCATGGCCTGTTTTCTAAAAATTCTCAACTGCAAGTACAACTTTTGTTACATCCTCAGTCTCTGAAGAAAGCAAAGCTAAATATTACTAAAACTGCCCAGTCAACCCTTAGGCTGCAATAATTAAGAGCTTAGTTAGGCAGAACGTTTTAAATTTGTCTTCAGTTTGACATAGCTGAGTTTCTCCCTGTGAATATCTAGGGAATAACATCTCCTTTAAAAAAAGAACTCATTTTCGCCCTTTCATTCTTCTGAAAAATGTTGGTCACAAGCTCTGATCCTCATTATTGACTTAAGTCATAAATAGTGGAAAAATAAACTTCTGTTAATCCAAGTCATGAACAAAAAATACACTCCTCAGCCTGAAGATGAAACAGATAAAAATCTATATTGGCACGTGGAAGAGAAACATAAGTGAACAGTACAAAATCCATGCTCTTGCGGATCATAAATTCTAAAAAGGAGAGACAACAATAAACATAACAAAGGACTAAGTATATAGTATGTTAGACAGTGATTAAAAGCCATGCAAAATATAAAGCAGGTATCTTTTATGTGTAGTGAGTTCAGTGGAGGGCTCTGGTAGGAGACGGACCAGTGTGTAAGGATGGTGCAAGAGCAGAAGATATAGGACCTTGTCGATCATTGTAATAAGGAGGTGAGTAAAGTGAGGTGCCAGTGGAGAACCTTGAGCAAAGGAGTGATATAATCTGTCACTCTGCTTCTGTGCTGAGAGGAGACTGTAGAGGGGCAAAGGCAGAAGTAGAGAAAACCATTAGGAGCAATTTAGTAATTCAAGCAAGAGGTGATGGTGGCTTAGATCAAGGTAGATACGATAGAAATCGGGGTATACATACTTACATATTTTTAAAATTTACTAGAAAAAATTTCAAAATTACAAAAAAGCTGCAAAAATAGTAAAATAAACTCGTATGTACCCTTCACCTAGACTCCATATCTTCCTTATCACTTTCTCATTTTTGAAGAGTACATATATGGCTAGTTGTAGTTATAGAAAAGCCCTCAATTTGAGCTTTTCCTCAAGAGAACTACATTAAGTAATGCTGTAAGTCTTCTTAATGCATAACATCAAAAAGAAATATCAGGCTTGGTGTCAATCTGTCCCTACATTAGCGATATTATCTTTGAACACCTGAATAAGGTGTCTTCCAGTCTTGTCCACTGTAAAATATTTTTCCATTTGTAATCACTATGCCACCTCTGTGGTGATACTTTTTTTTTTTAAATAAATTTATTAATTTTTTTTTGGCTGCGTTGGGTCTTCGTTGCTGCATGTGGGCTTTCTCTAGTTGTGGTGAGCGGGAGCTACTCTTCCTTGTGGTGCATGGGTTTCTCATTGCGGTAGCTTCTCTTGTTGTGGAACACGGGCTCTAGGTGCGTGGGCTCAGTAGTTGTGGCTTGTGGGCTCTAGAGCGCAGGCTCAGTAGTTGTAGCGCACGGGCTTAGTTGCTCCGCGGCGTGTGGGATCTTCCCGGACCAGGGCTCGAACCCGGGTCCCCTGCATTGGCAGGCGGATTCTTAACCACTGCGCCACCAGGGAAGCCCTCCTTTTTTCTTTAACAGGTTATAATCCATTTCTATCATTATTAATTCTAATACTATCCTGGATTTGACCAGCTTTTCTTCAGAAAACTGGCCAGTGGAAGCTCCTCACTTTCTGGCACAAGACGCTCCAGGTTCATCCTCAGACTTTCCTTGCCCCGACCCCATAAGCCACTTCTCCAAGGAGTCCCAACTGTAGATATGTTTTAATATTGTTAGGTAGAATAGTTACTGAGTGTGAGAGAGAAGATTCAAGGGTGACTTTACAAACTGTGGCTTGAACAATTGCAGGGACAGAGCTGTCATCAACTTAGATTAGCAAGACTGCGACTGCAAGGAGAGCAGGTATGTGTACATGGAGGGAGGGGAGATCAAGCATTCACTTAGGACAAGTTAATTTGAAACATTAAATAGACATCCAAACAGAGATGTCAAATGGGCAGCTAGATATGAGAGTTTGGTGTACAGGAGAGAAGTGTGGGCTAAAGACATAAATCAAGGAATCACTGATATATAGATGGTATTTAAGCCATGAGATTGGGTAAGATCATCTAGAGTGAGCCTACGTAAAGAGCAGAAGACCAAGGACTAGGTGATGGGTGTCTCCTACGAGAAGACAAGAAATCATCAAAGACTGAACAGAAACTTCTAGAAAGAAAGAAAACCAAGGGAGCGTGAGGTCCTAAAAGGCAAGTGAAAAAAGGATGAGGAGGAAGATCAACTGAGTTAAATGTTGCTGAAAGGTTAAGTAAGACAACTGAGAACTGCCCCCTGGCTTAGCATGGCTAAATATTAGAACACAAGTGCCAAAGGGCAGGAGCTTCTAATCTGTTTTGTTCAATAACACATTCTACACACTCAGAACAGATCGTGGCCCTGTATAAACCCCCAATAAATGCTTGTTTATTTATTGAATAACTGATGAACGTGGAGGTCATTGATGCCCTTAACAAAAACAGTTTTCAAGAGTTAACTGGGGCTTCCCTTAAGCGAGGTGCTTAAGAATCCGCCTGCCAATGCAGGGGACACGGGTTCAAGCCCTGGTCCGGGAAGATCCCACATGCTGTGGAGCAACTAAGCCTGTGTGCCGGAACTACTGAGCCAGCACTCTAGAGCCCACGAGCCCACCATCCACAACTACTAAAGCCCGTGTGCCTAGAACCCATGCTCCACAACAAGAGAAGCCACCACAATGAGAAGCCTGCACACCGCAAAGAAGAGTAGCCACCGCTCGCCGCAACTAGAGAAAGCCCACGTGCAGCAACGAAGACCCAACGCAGACAAAAATAAATAAATAAATTTATATATATAAAAAAAGAGTTAACTGGGGTAAAATCCTAACTGAAGTGTGTTTGAAAGAAGAGAGAGACTAAAAACAGAGTATCAAGAACTCCTCTGAGGAACTCTGCTGCAAAGGGAAGAGAAATGGGGCTCCAGCTGGCTGGGGAGGTAAAATACAAGAAAAAAAACTTTTTTTTAAGATGAGAGGGGGAAAAGCACATGTCTTTATAGGGAATAATCCAATAGAGAAGGAAAAGTTGATGTAGCAGAGGGGAGACTTCCTAGAGCTATGTCCTCGAGCAGGTGAGAGGATGAGCTCTAATACATATTGAACGTATGGCTTTAACAGAAGACGAGATAATTCATCTTAGTAACAGTGGAGAAGTCAGAGTATATGGGTATAGATGCTGGAAGGTGGTAGATTTAGTAGGGAAGCCTATGGAAGATAGGCCGTCAAATGAAAGTAACATGGGAGAAGATAAAGGTATAAAACAGTCAATTAGGAAAGTGGGACAGTGAATGGACGAGGGACATATACTACGACTTGAGGTTCATGGTCAAGAAGTAACTTTAAAGGATTCCATAAATCCTTGGCAACTTATGCCAATGTTAGGAAAATGTCATACTCAATCCCTGCTTTTTAAATGCCTTGGTAAAATATACCATTTATTAGAAGTCTGCTGATTTTACTAGGAAAATCATTTCAGTTCTGTACCTCATAATCTTCGAATATTGTGGCTGAGTGTACAAACCTCCATTGTATTTCTTTTCCAAATTATTAAGCACTGTGTTGCTAACTATTAGTCTCCTACTTTAAAAAAATCTACTATGACATCTAGATCACTTTTTAGTTGTATGAAAATAACTTAATTATAACACAAGCCTAGAACTTACAGATGCAAGATGACAGAATTCCTAACAAAAGATTAGGCCAAAGATTTTTTAGTGTGGGTGAAGCTGGTTCTTCACTTTGCTTAGTCTGATTGCAAAAATGCTGTTATTAGTTTAGTGCTACTCTAGGAGGATATACATTTAAATATTATTCACATTTGTTAGGCAATTCTGTATTTTGCTTGTTTTTACTGCAACTGTGTACTAGTGCTAATGATACATTTATGGAAATGAGCAATTCACATTTTCAAGAGGGTTTGATTAAACATGTCTTCTTCTAATTTCAATCTCTTAGATGGCTTAAGATTTAACCTTTTAAATGCCCTGAACAACTCTGAATTACAAGATTAGAAGAACCAAAACCTAAAAAAAAAATTTATTATAAATTTTAAACTTGTGGGTCTCAACTGGAGAATGAAGGGACTATATAGTTGTTAATGCTTCCTAGGTGATTCTGATATGCTGTACTCACTGTCCTCTCTCAGCTCTGGTTGAGAAACACTGGCTTAGCAGAAACCAGAACACTTCTTAATGTCACAATAAACAATTTCTAGAGCAATGACTCTAAAACTTTAATGTGCATACAAAGTATCTGGGAATCTTGTTAAAATGAGAATTTGATTTAGTAAGTTAGGTGGCATCTGGGTTTCTGCACTTCTTAAGAGCTCCCAGGTGATGCCAGTACTTTCGGTTTGCAGATATTGAGGAGCAATGTTCTATAGAACAATCACATTTTCATTAGCGTGAGACTGTTATTCTTTGGAGACAGAATAATAAAGCAAGTTTTTAATTAGTCACCGATGTTTTATATACACTGTAGATTAAATCCAGGCAAACCCTTTTGTTTTAAAAAATACTCCATCCTTGCTCACTGCCTAGGAGTGTATAAACAGGGAATAAACACAAACACAAATTGTGCAAATACAGTAAATTTCAAGTATCTGCTGTTTGGAATTATTTACATCATTGCTCCCTTACACCAATCTAGAAGATGGCAAGCCAAATGTATGTAATCAGATGCATGCTGCTTAAAAAAAAAATTCTCAAGAATTAGATCATAACTCTTATTGGATAACACTCCACAATTCACTTAAAAAAAAAAAAAGCCATGGTGTAGAGGAAGACAATGACTGAATAAAGCACATTTATTTAAGAGTTCTTTTAATTTTTTCCTCAAACTTTCACTGAATTGTTTTAAAATGAAATCTTAGGACTTACAGACATGTTTCCAAACTAAAATTTATATGATATTCTGCCTCTTTTCAAAAGTAATAATGGGTAGCAGTAATGCTACCATATGTTTGTTTAAATCAACTGGGAAAAAATTATGGAAGACATTATGAAAATAATTACATGAATTTACCTGCTCCTGGATGTTTAGAAATTATAGCTTTGGCCAACACTGTGCCTAGTAGCTTTGAAACTGAAATCCGCACATCATAATTGGAGCCTTCAAAGGATTTAAAACATAGTGTGGCCACACTGTCCAGGTCTGTACTCCACATAAAGACGGCCTCATTCTGAAGTTCAAGGAGACACTGTTCAATCGGGAAAAAAAGAAATTAATGAAAAACAAAATATAAATGTCAGGTTCAGATCTACCTAAGTTGCAGAACCTGTCAAGATCTAGCAAAAATAATACACAAATCCAAAGTCTCTAAATAATGATTGTAGGGACAATAAGTGAATACTTACTAAAAAGTCATAAAAATTATACTATACAAAGCAACGTGTCCACAAAGGGTAGGAGAAAGACCCATTTCTAATTCAGTGGGCTATGAAAAATGTCTGTAGAACCTATCTGTTGGCTATAAGCAATTGTGAGAATAATTCCAACATAAACACTTCACTATATAACCAACTATGTTAAGAAAGCATGATAAAAACAAAACCAAATCATTTTCAAACAACATAAATGGTACATGTAAATTTTACACAATTATAGAGAGGAAGCACAGTGGAATGGAAGGAATACTTAGAGTCTGGTAACTTGAACTCCCCACTTCCAACAATGTGCTGCTAACCACTTTAAGAACCCTGGGAAATTCATATACCTCTCAGGGCCTCAGTCTCCTCATATGTTAAAATGAGATAGTCCTATCTGAATGCCAAGGTTGCAGCTCTAAGATCATGTAGCTGTTACTAGTGTTTTCACTGGAATAAACTGATTTAGTTGTCTTTATATTAATTTTTAGAAATTCTACTCATTAGACTATTTTACCTTTGCAGCAGCACAACGAACGGCCATGGATCTATCTGTTAAGCAGGATCTAGCAGCTTTATAAACATCCCTGTGGCAAGGTGTAGCAGCAGCTCCCAGTCCACTCAATATGTTTTGCAGACTCAGCATGATCTCATATCGACCTTGTGACTATCAAAGAGGAAAAAATTTAAAGAACGGGAAAAAAAATTCGCTGTGAAGAACAGTATTAAGCATTGAAATTTATCTCATATTAGAGAAATACTCAGATTTTTGTACACACTAACCAACCTATTCTGACATCAAGACACATGAATAACTGCTATTTCTTAGTGTTTACTATTTTAAAAGTGTTACTTGTATATGTTACACTTCAACATAATACGAATTTTATAGGGTTGATGTGCAGATTAAATGAAATTATATGGGAAGCACCAGGCATAAGACTTGCATGTTGTCAAGCACTCAATAAATGGTTGCTATAAATGAGGTAACATGGTAAGAGTGCACGGCCTGCCACCTACTAGCTATATGTCTTTGGGCAAATCTGTTTCTTTATCTTAAAGATAAAAGTTAAATGATTGTTGTGAGGATCAAATGAGTTACTACATGTGAAGTGCTTAGAACAGTGCCTGACACACAGTAAATGCTCAGTTGAGTTCATAGCTATTGATATTTTACCATTTATTGGTTCAAGTATTTTAACTCAGAGGTTAAAAGTCTGGGTTTACATTTTAAAAGACCTGGGTTTGAATCTTGGCTCTGAACCTTAGTAGCTGTGTGACTTTAAGTTGTTCTTACTTATTTCTTCATCTATAAAATGAGGATAAGGGACCTCCCCAGCGGTCCAGTGGCTAAGACTCTGTGCTCCCACTGAAGGGGGCATGAGTTTGATGCCTGTTCGGGGAACCAAGATCTCACGTACTGCACAGCATGGCCAAAAAAAAGAAATGAAAAAATGAAACGAGGATAAGATGAACCCCACTGTGCCAGTGTGAGAAGTAAGTAAGCCCCTGTGGGGAAATCATTCACCACAGTGCCTGGACTTAGTAAACACTCAAGAAATAGTAGCTGCTTATATTATGATGTTTTACTAAATGTTCCAAATGCTTTCTACGTCTCAGGAAGTTAAGGCCACTATAGGTAAGTTAAATTTGGAGAAAGATCAAGTATCATTTTCATAGTAATGTTATTAATCTATTTTTGTTCAAAGGAGCATGATAGTAATTATAGGTAGATGTTAACAAAATGAGTCCTAACGGGAAACTTCTTAACTTTCTTTTACGCCAATTTCAAATGCTATTTATCACTACTGGTGTGTATCAAAGGTGGAAATCCCTTTTGACATCTCCAAAACGTTGTGGTATCAACTAAATCATAAAGGTAAAAGTGGAGGAGCAATAAAGTACTTAGCAATAACTTTAAATTTTCTTTTTTTAAAAAAATATCAACTTATTTGGTTGCACCAGGTCTTCGCTGTGGCAGGCAGGCTCCTTAGTTGTGACCTGCGAACTCTTAGTTGCAGCATGCATGTGGGATCTAGTTCCCTGACCAGGGATCGAACCCAGGCCCCCTGCATTGGGAGCATGGAATCTTATCCACTGTGCCACCAGGAAGTCCCTAACTTAAAATTTTCTGAAACCTATAGAGTAATCCTCTGTTAATCATGAGGCCTAAAAAGTATAGCTTGATCAATGGAGTTAAGAGAAAAAAAAAAGTTTAAAGTAGCGATACCTCAGTAAATAAAAGATCTTACAGACACATCCTTTTAAATAAAACCAGATTTATGGATGTTAACGGTCTCTCCTCATGGTTTGCTGTTAATCTCAACATAACTGAGAATTTTCCAGCCTTCCTGCCGTTACTGGCACCTAGTTTCATATCATTGCGGGTGGGAAAGATACTTCATGCGATTTCAGTCTTCTTAAACTTGCCCAGACTTGTTTGGGACCTAATATGTGATCTACCCTGGTGAATGCTCTGTGCCCTAGAAGAGGTATGTTTTGCTGCTGTGGGGTGGAATGATCAGGTTACGTCCATTAGGTCCCACTGGTCTAATGTGTAGTTCACTCCAAGGTTTGCATGTTGATTTCTGTCTGGGTGATCTGTCCATTGATGAAAGGGGGGATAACTGCAGTCCCCACTATGACTGTACTGCTGTGTATTTCTCTCTTTAGGTCTGCCAATATTTGCTTTATAATTTAGATGCTCTGAGGGGTGTATAAATATTTATATTGTTATAACCTTTTTTTTTTTTTTTTTTTTTTGTGGTACGTGGGCCTCTCACTGTTGTGGCCTCTCCCGTTGCAGAGCACAGGCTCTGGACTCACAGGCTCAGCGGCCATGGCTCACGGGCCCAGCAGCTCTGTGGCACGTGGGATCCTCCCGGACTGGGGCACGAACCTGTGTCCCCTGCATCGGCAGGTGGACTCTCAACCACTGCTCCACCAGGGAAGCCCAAATTTGGCAGATTTTACATTTGAATTTTCCCATGTTTTATCTTGATACAGTTAAAAAGAAATGTGTGTGACAGGCCAGCATTTTTATAAATTGTTTCAGGGCTGTTTTCTAGACTTTTTCCAAGCAAGGTAAGAACAGGTACTGGTGTGATTTTTTTATATTTAAAGGTGCTAAGTTATCCTTAAATATAAGGTACCACAGACTTAAAATTTTTGATATACAAACATACAAATGCTTTAATTTCAAAACTTGTTAAACTATAGTTGGCAAGAAATTACAGTATATCTTGGAAGGCCAATAAAGAGACAGTTACAAAAACAAAGGGTGTTTCACAATGGTAAATGATGTCAACAAATCAATGAGGCTAAGGCTGACAATATATATCCTGGCCACTGAAAGGTTATCCTGACCCTAGTCATGCTTATGTCCTCCACACTCTTTCCTACCCTGATTTTATTCCTTACACCCTTCTGATGCTGGTACAATACTAATCCATCCATCAGGTATATGGTAGTTACCAACTACGTATCTGGATCCTTGGTGACAAGCACTTGCTCTGGCACTAGTAAGTAGTATCAGATGGAAAAGGTGATGCAAGAAGAGGGAGCAGGGATGGGTCTGCCAGAGAAACACCTTAGTTTGTGCCCATTTGAATTTATCTGAATACACAAAAATTTATTGCACTATTGCTTTTCTAATAAAGATTCAATATGCAAAGTACACATGTGCACTACCTAGAAATGTCATTTATGGATATATTTACATACATACTATGTATGCTTGTCATAGGTAAAGCTCTTTTATTGACTCAAGAAGCCATAAAGTCTGTATTTACCTCTGCACTCTTCATAGCTTTAAGAATATTGCCCACTGTATCGGTAAAGGTGTTACCCAGTATTCTACCCAACTTCTTATACAAGGAACCCAAACACACCACAGCGGCGCTGGAACGACATTTAAATTAGAAATTAGTCATGAATGAAAAAACAGGAATAAAAGGATCTTAGCACATGTAAAGATGACTACTTAATTTTACTTTTAAAGGATAAAATTTCCCAAAATCTATTCCACTGTTAAATCCTAGGGAATGACACTTAGGTGAGTATCAAATAATTACATTTTCAATACAAGAATTTTAAAAAGATGTATCTTCAACTAATCTAAATCTCAGCCCAAAGATTCCATCCCCTCAAATTTTTTACAAAATAATTTTTAATAGAACTGAGCTTCATATATCGGATAATCAAAGATGGTCTTAAAGATAAAGAACAATGTTCTCATCAAGTCTGAAAACTTTATGGGAAAATACATTCTACTATAAGCTAAAAATTAAATAAACAAAAATTTCTATAATGTTAGTACTATGCAACCATACATGGCAAATTGCCTTCTCTAAAAAACAGGTGATAAAATGAACTGAGTCCTACGGAGAAAGAAACTAAGTTGTTCTTTTAGGATCTTAGAAGAGTATTTTCCTATATATTTACTATTAATTTTCACTGCTAAGCATTAATAAACTAAAAGAACATACAAAACGTGAAGAATTTAAAATACTTGTGCCTTAAACACTCAACTGCTAAAAATAAATTTTATATATTTTTACATATTTATTTATTTGGCTGCACCGGGTCTTAGTTTTGGCACGTGGGATGTTCGTTGCAGTGTGAGGGATCTGGTTCCCTGACCAGAGATCGAACCCGGGCCGCCTGCATTGGCAGCATGGAGTCTTAACCACTGGACCACCAGGGAAGTCCCTCAACTGCTAAAATTTTTATCAGACAGTTTTGATCCCCAAATCTAAGCTTCAAATATCTAAAGCATTTTTTTTTTCTTTTTTTTTTTTTTTCTGTACACGGGCCTCTCACTGCCGTGGCCCACGGGCCCAGCCGCTCCACGGCATGTGGGATCCTCCCGGACCAGGGCACGAACCCGCATCCCCTGCAGGCGGACTCCCGACCACTGCGCCACCAGGGAAGTCCTAAAGCATTTTTTAAAAGAACTGTTTCTCAGTCCATGGGAAAACGTTAGATCTTTCTGAAAGTTAGATTCTTTAAAAAATGAGTAAAACAATTTGTATTCAGTTTCCTAATAATTATCAAGTAGTTTGGGTTCTTTTTTTTTTTTAATATATATATTTTTATTTGACTGCATTGGGTCTTCGTTGCTGCGCGTGGGCTTTCTCTAGTTGTGGCGAGCAGGGGCTACCCTGTTTGCAGTCCGTGGGCTTCTCACTGAGGTGGCTTCTCTTATTGTAGAGCACGGGCTCTAGGCGTGCAGGCTTCAGTAGTTGCAGCATGCAGGCTCAGCAGTTGTGGCACGGGGGCCCTAGAGCACGCAGGCTTCAGTAGTTGTGGCGTGTGGGCTCAGTAGTTGTGGTGCATGGGCTTAGTTGCTCCGCGGCATGTGGAATCTTCCAGGACCAGGGATTGAACCCGTGTCCCCTGCACTGGCAGGTGGATCCTTAACCACTGCGTCACCAGGGAAGTCCAGGGGTTCTTTTTTTTTAAGACTTATTTTACTGAAGTACAGATGATAAACAATGCTGTGTTAATTTCTACTGTAGAGCAAAGTTTGGGTTCTTTATAAAAATGATACAACAAAGAAGAACTCTTTTATGTTCAGTTTTAACATTTAACTTACAGTTTGGTGGGAAGATAACTTGGAGAATCATCTTTGCTTCGAATAAGTTCATTACATTTATCGATTGTCTCATAAACAGAGAATGTATCTCCAATACTATAAAGAATGGCTAGATTCTTAGCAAGGAGTTTGCGAATAGGAGGCCCTGGGGAGCTGTTCAACAAAGATAGGAGCTGTTCCACAAGAGTTTTCTGTTTCTCCCTTACATCACTCTAGAAAGGAAGGTAACAAAGATAATTCAAGTCAACATAATTACACATAATCCTCTAATATGATTTTTCTTTCATATAATTAAGAACTAACTAAAAGCCTCTAGAAAAATGCAAGATTATTTTGATTAAATAGTACAAATAAGTTGGTGGCATGGCTATTACACCTCATTAACAGGTAGTTTGTTGCCCTGCTGATATATCCAAAAAATAAATTCTGAACTACAATATACTGGAGTCTTTGTGAACAAAGACAAGGGCTCTATTTTTTCTATGTCCTTCTTAGGTTTGAAAGGTAGAGCAAATTTATATCTTAACTAGAGCTTCTTAGTTCTTAAGCCTCTACCCAATATATATCTGCATCAATATGCAGCAACCTAAAACCTATCACCAGAGCTGATCTTGTAATGGTTACCTGTTTTACTCAGATCATTTCTAAGTTTAGTGCAATTTTCTTTTTGCAAGCTTATGCATCTAAATGCTGATAGTGTGACTCCATTTTACTTGTCTACACTCTGAAAAAGGAGTACAGAATATCATCACAGTGGTAATGGTATTCAGGTGCTCCCTGAGGCCTAAACTTCCACCATAAAATATTTGTTAATTTAGTGTATGGATTTTTGTCATTTGTTAAATTCTAAATGTCTCCATGAGTAGTGTCTTTGCACCATTTCTGCATTACATAGGGTGCTGTCATTCTGTAGAATATCTTTATTTTTAGGAGATGTATGCAAAAGTATTAGAAGTAAAGTAGCAACTCACATGGCTCTGTAAATCAGTTAAACATGGCAAAATGTTAACAACTGCTGAATGTCGGTAAAGGGTATGAGTGATTAGTCTTCACTTTCTGGTAGCCATTTCATAAACTTTTAAAAGGGAATATGTTTACTCAAAGGCTCCTCGATTCTTACTCCCCTTAAAGAGTTCACACTTTTTTTTAAAGTGAAACTCCCAGCACATTATTTAGCGCTATACTGCACCAGGATGTCATGCATGTGGAGTGACACAAGGTACAGAAGACAATGATAATGAAATCTAACACAATGTGCTCTGTAGTTAGTTTTTAATATATTTGAAAGTCATACTACAAATACTGGCTAATTTGTTCCTGCTCTTTTGAACAGAAGAAACCTATTTCAATATAAAGTCTTACTAAGGTCTAACCTTCAAAAGCTAATTTAGGCTATACTGGACAGAACTAGAATATCAAATCAAAGGAACTTAAACATTATCTGGCAAGTAAAAAAAACCTCAAAAAACAGTTTTTGCAATTTTACTCACCCTGCTGGTTGCTAGCAAGAGCTTCTCCAAATACCTCAACCAATCAAAAATAAACTCTGCCTTCTGAACGTCACCCAGTTGATTGTATGCTTCTTCATTCAGCAGTAAGCTATGAGCTAATTCCATTCCTTGCAGAAAATTCTCCTAGCTGGTCACAATTCTTCTCATTAAACTTCAGTCAATATACCTAAGGAAAAAAACCTACAATAGAGGAAAATAATATTTTAAAAGGAGGGTGAAAAGGAACACAATCACAATACTGGAAATCTTCCACAGAAAAGCACAAAGCATAAATAAATGGAGACATCTTTTGTAACAGCTCTAGGGTGAAACTGGGAAAATCCCAATAGTAAACCCTAGTTAACACTGACACAAAACCCCTTTTTTAGAGAGCAGACAGGAAAACAGAGTAGGATTATTGACATTCACATGCAAAAAGTTGCTAAACAGAAGAGACGTTCCATTAAAATTTTGAAAATTTTAAGGTTAGACTACTCAAGATTTTCAGTTTTCTCTGTAGCATAAGCACCTTTTTACTAAAATGGGTCATGGGTACATATTAACAAATGACCAAATATCCAGACCTCCTGCTAAAATTCTATAGTAAAGCTTGATGTCTCCCTGGATCTTTGCCTCCATAAATAACCTGTCATTTACCTGGAGATTCAAGCCAGGAGAAGAGGGACTTATTCCTATTAAAACCTGTTCTCCCAATCTAACAAAGACACTGCCTGAGGCTAGGAGTTTTGGGAAAGAGTCCTATCCCAACAAGTATAGATAGTCTCCTTATCGCTGAGAGCCTTGCTGTGAAAGGAAACTCATGTTTCTGAAGGCACTTGGATGGATGCTGTCCAGGGATCACAGCAATAAAGATCATGTCTGCTCTGACCCAGATCCAATGTAGCCTTCACTTCTGTTGCAGGAAATAATCAACATAAGACAGAGGAGGTTTAGTTTTGTTTCAGATTCATGATCATCTCCTGGGTACACTCTAGTTCCTGTGTTGCTTATATACAACACACAAGCATGTGTGCACAATACATACACACATACACAAATCTATAAGATGGCATTTGTGGTTATGGAATTTTTTATTTCTAGGTGCATGCTCAAGTATATGGCAGTAAAACACCATGATGTCTGTAACTCATTTGCAAATGGTTAAGTACATCAATCAATTAGCCATATAATATGGCAAAATGTTAACAGTTGAATGTTGGTAGTGGGTATGTGAGTAATCATTTTACTGTTCTTCAATTTTTCTGTATTTTTTAAAAGATCACAATAAAAAGTTGGAAAAATTATTTAAGAAGAGAAATTTTTTAAAAAACATAAGTTGGCTTTAAAAAAATCATTACTACTACTTACAGGAGTAACAGCTATCATCAAGAACATTAAATGACAGAGACAGTACCATATACATATAAGATGGATACTCCTATTCACTGATGTATCAAAAATAATTTTGATACCTTATAAATAAAACTCCAAGCTGAACAGAAACAGGTAATTGGAACTGCACTGAAATACAGACAGAATGCTACAGGTAATTAAACTAAACCATATAAAATACAGAGCTCATATTCCCCTAAATAAATCTCAATCTTTTGTAGAGAAGTCAGCAAGATGTATTAGAAAATCAGATGGGAAGGCTTTTCTGTCCTTTATTTTTTTCTCCAAGAAAGTTTATGGGTATAAAATTACCTAGAGTATCACATCATCATTATCGTTAAATAAGTAAAAGAGCCCCTCTAAAAGACAGTAGTCGCAAACTGGTACACTGTTGGCTAAATTTGGCCTGCAATGTACATACTAGGGAAAAAAATTAGTTACTAACATTTAAACACAAGATTTTACACAAAAATCTGGGTCCATATTCCATACAGCAATGAACGACGGAATCTAAGAGGGGCAGGGACTCTCCATCAGGCACAGTTGCCAGCTAGACTGCCTCATTCATTTATATTATTTGCCAACTTCTATGGGTATTCAAGTTTTCAACCCCTACTCTTTACCTTACTTTCGTCCTCTGGCTTGGGTTAATATCCTATATTTTCACTATGACGCTGCCCCAGAGGCCAAAAGACAGCTTTGATCACCACTGTCTTCTCAAACCTATGTACTGCTTTTAGCCATCTGGGTTGTCCCTCCCTAATTAGTCCTGCCCACACGCCCAGTGCCACCCATGACCTAGCACCAACTGCCCTCAAAACAAAACAGAAGTGCACATTAGATTATTTTCATAAACATCAATTTTGAGGAACAAGAACAATATAAACAACCATGCTAACAAATTTACTTTTATAAAGATAATGTGAATTTTAGCTTCTTGTTTAAAAAACCCTCCTTTGGGCTTCCCTGGTGGCACAGTGGTTGAGAGTCCGCCTGCTGATGCAGGGGACATGGGTTCATGCCCCAGTCCGGGAAGATCCCACATGCCGCGGAGCGGCTGGGCCCGTGAGCCATGGCCGCTGAGCCTGCACGTCCGGAGCCTGTGCTCTGCAACGGGAGAGGCCACAACAGTGAGAGGCCCACATACCGCAAAAAAAATAATAAAAAACCCTCCTTTACTTTCTTAAATTATCGAAGTGAACTGACCAAAATACATACAATTAAGGATAAAGTTAATAAATGTTACAGAAATAATTTCCAGAAGAAAGCTACTAAGTGTACCGAAGGGGAAAAGCAAGTTTGCACTCAGTATCTATGACTGTGAGAGGAAAAAAAAACCTGAGTATCATAGAGAAAACTTCTTACAACCACCAGGGCAACTCAAAATCTCAAGAATCAAATTACCCTTTTTAGAGGTCATTAGGACTGCTCAAGAGACATTTTTTTCCTTAGGCAGCAGCAATATTGTGGTGTAAAATGATCTATCAAGAAGCAAAATAGCTAACACAATGCAATAATAAATAATTCAGTAAAAGGTTGAGATCATAAGCAGGGCATAAAGTTATCTACAATGCCCTCAATACGTTCCTCATATAAATCACTCCTAAAAGAAGCAGACAATTCACATTGGTAATCCCACATCTAAACCCCCAAATCTAAAATGCACCTGCAATCTCCACATACCTACCATCAGTGAGAGAAGCAAATGCATTTTGCAAATAACAGATGCTCCTGCTCTAACCTACAGTTTCACTTTAGGATGATGAATACAAACGAAGTCAGTCTACCGTTATGTTTTAATCTAACCACGACCCTATGGCTATATATACCTGAAGGATGCTTATTTTTCTAGTTTTTCTCTTATTTTCCATTTTTATCTTTGTTGAGATTACAAAGTGATTAGTTTATTAAAAGTGAACATATATATCAATATATTTTTCAAGGTACAGTTATGCTACTTGAAAAAAAGATTCCATCAAACTGTTGTGTGCCAACTGTAATGCCAGCCATTATTTTTGACAGAAACTAATTATTTATTGATCACTCATTATAGTCCAGGCACTACTCCAAGCGCTTTACATTTTCTTGAATAATTAATTCGCAAAACTGTCCTTGGGTAGCTATTTTTATTAGCACTATTTGAAGATGAGGACATTGAGGCACAGAGAAGTTGAGTAGCTTTCCTAAGGTCACACAGAACCTGGTCATACACTTCAGCAATCTGACTCTAGATATATGTGCTTTAACCACAAGATACTATGCTGCTACCCTTTTATCCAATCAAGCCTGTCAAACACCTTGAAGCCAGGCATTTTATTTATTCATTCATTCATTTTTATTGAAATATAGTTGATGTGCAATATTATGATTTGACATACATAATGATTTGACATTTGCAAACATGAAATGATCACCATATCTGTATAGGGTTTACAGAACTATTTTGGGAATATATGCTGAAGTTTATGCAGGGGGGAATAAGTCTCCCTAATCTTTTTGGTCATTTTAGTTTTTTTAAATGATTTATTATGTCATTTTGAAGAGAGAAAAGAGAAAAAAATCACATACATGCAAAGAAAACATCAAACACAAAATAAGATAGGTTTGTCGAATTGGTTTGTTGTTTTTTTCTTTCCAGAGCATTAAAAGACAATTTACAAAATGAATAAGCCACTCAGCAGTAAATGGAACTAATTCCAGAATGTATCAAACAGTTAAAGTTTTCGGAATCTTTCTCATACTTAAATTTAAATTACTTTTCTTTGACTCTCAACTCACGTCTCTAAAAGACATCACAACAGCTTCAACTCAGCCTCCAGTCTTTAGCTTCTCAGTTTTGTTCAAAAAGCATACAGTAAAACAAACAAACAAAAAACCTCTCAAGAATCTCCCATACTTCAGGTACATACATAAATCTTTTTAAAATCTATTCCTTTCAAAAAACAAAACAAAACCCCAAAACAGTAATTAGCTTGTTGGGGAAGAAGGAAACTTTCCTCTACCCTTTTAGGTTTTTCTGGATGGTCTAAGATTAAATTGACATGAGACAGATTAACAGGAGAAAAATTTAATTCTGGACATACAGGAACCCCACACACAAGAGGGTCAAAGACCCCAGATACATGAAATGTTGAAAGACAGAAAGGTAAAATAAGGTATTATGCCATTCTAAGCTAAGGAATGGGACAGTGGCCTGGGGCTTCGAAGGGCAGGAAGAGTCATTCACAGGAGGATTAAGAAGAGTAGATGTTTGGTAACTAGGTGTTTGCTCTGACATAGAGATGGGTCTACTTAGATTAAAATTACCTCCAGCAATAACTCTTTTCTGGGAAAAATCCCAAATTTAAATTCTTCTAAGTAGTTATGGGAGGGGCAGTATTTTCTCTTGAACCCACAGCATCTCGACTGCCTTTAGTCCAAAACAATCCTCATGCAAAAGTGACACACTTCGGGCAACTCGTTCTGAATCCCAAGATTTAATCTAGAAAGAAGATGGATCATTCTTTACTGACCTGTTATTCCCTATGACCTGTGATTCAGGATTTGCAAAATTATAGGTTACAAAATAGGAACTCACAAGTTACACAGAGCATTAGAACATAATTAAGATGTTGCCTAAGGAAGGTTGCCCTTGGTAGAAAGAAAATGAGGTCTTTCTGTTACTGTACTTTAAATATCCCTAGGCACAGTCTTAAAGTTGGTTTGCTGACACACTGTATTTCACTGGTTGTAGGGTAAAATGAATATTGAAGGAAATCACTTATAATTCTAGAGTTAACAGTTTCATCTCAATGATTTTAAAATCCTGTCTGTATTCCATTTTTGAATCTGAAATACCTTGCTTCTTCCTACAATAAACTATTTCAAAATTCACCTTAAAAAAAAAGCCTTCCTTCAGGAAGCCTTTCATGATTATACTGTCTTCTCTTGGTATAGCACTTTTTCCATTTATTATAGTTATGCTTCACAAAATGTTTGGCTTCTCTAGCCATCATTTAAATTGTGAGATGCTCCTGGTATTTTTCCAAATCATGATTCAAAAATGTTAACAATGATTATTAGAGTAGTAGCATTATGGGTAATGCTATCTTCTCTAGTCTCCAAATTTTTAATGATTTAAAAACTTTTAAAATGAAACCCTTAGAAACCAATAAATAAACTAAACTTCCGTTAGATTCCTAACTTTTATAATCCGTAATACCATTTGTTAGCATCATCTTCGTAACATCACAAGTAGGAAGGACAAATGTACTGCCTGCTGTAGTTCACGGCAATGCCTTTCACTTTCCAGATTCCCAAATCACAAATTGACAACAGTGGCTATTACTCACTGAGCCAGGAACTTTTAGGTGCTTAATTTGTATCACCTCTAATCATCACAAGGAAGAAAGCAAGGAAGGCATTACTCATCCCCATTTTATGGAAGAAAAAACTTACATGCCAATAAACAGTAGAGCTGAAAATGAACCCAGGTCTCTTTGGCAACAAAGCTCATTCTCCTTCCTCAATGCTAGGAAGCCCTTCCACAGGGGGAAAAAAGGAAAAACAGCATTTTTCATTTAGATGTAAGAGACAAAAAGTGTGGAATAAACAGGGCATGGAGGGGTATGGGGGGTGGGGAGGCATTACTTTATATTTGGGCTCATTCTCTCCCTATTTCCCCCTACACCTTTTAGTAAATCACAAAATAGGTTTCACCTCCCAAGTCCTCCAAGGATAGGGTCAAACAATTAAAAAGGCAGCATTGGGAAAACAGCAAAAGGAACATTACAGATGAGGTTGGTAAACTTAAAATTACAAGCTAAACATGTCAAGACAGTAGACTTATAACAATGCAGACTAGTGGTTCTCAACTCTGGCTTTTTTTTTTTTAATTAAAATAAATGTTTTTTAACATCTTTATTGGAGTATAATTGCTTTACAATGGTGTGTTAGTCTCTGCTTTATAACAAAGTGAATCAGCTATACATATACATATATCCCTATATGTCCTCCCTCTTGCATCTCCCTCCCACCCTCCTTATCCCACCCCTCTAGGTGGTCACAAAGCACTGAGCTGATTTCCCTGTGCTATGTGGCTGCTTCCCACCAGCTATCTATGTTACATTTGGTAGTATATATAAGTCCATGCCACTCTCTCACTTCATCCCAGCTTACCCTTCCCCCTCCCCGTGTCCTCAAGTCCATTCTATATGTCTGCGTCTTTATTCCTGTCCTGCCCCTAGGTTCTTCAGAACCTTTTTTTTTTTTAGATTCCATATATATGAGTTAGCATACAGTATTTGTTTTTCTCTTTCTGACTTACTTCACTCTGTATGACAGACTCTAGGTCCATCCACCTCATTACAAATAACTCAATTTCATTTCTTTTTATGGCTGAGTAATATTCCATTGTATATATGTACCACATCTTCTTTATCCATTCATCTGTCGATGGACACTTAGGTTGCTTCCATGTCCTGGCTATTGTAAAGAGAGCTGCAATGAAATTGTGGTACATGAGTCGTTTTGAGTTATGGCTTTCTCAGGGTATATGCCCAGTAGTGGGATTGCTGGGTTGTATGGCAGTTCTATTTTTAGTTTTTTAAGGAACCTCCATATTGTTCTCCATAGTGGCTATATCAATTTACAGTCCCACCAACAGTGCAGGAGGGTTCCCTTTTCTCCACACCCTCTCCAGCATTTATTGTTTGTAGATTTTTTGATGATGGCCTCTGGCTGCTTTTAAAATATACTGAAGTTGAGCCTAAACCAACTCAATCAGAATCTCTGGAGGCTGGGGTGCTGTGACAAATGGATTTTTCATTTAATCCTCACATCACCATTATAAAATGGTGACCAGGGGTAGGCTGCAGCTCCACTCACCACCAAAGTCATCCCTCTGCTAGCCAATCACCCCTGATTTTCCAGGAGGAAAATTACGTACAAGTTTTGGAGCAATGGCTTGTAAGAAGCCCACAGCCTGTTTCCTTCTGACTTTGAGTTCATTTTGTTGTCCCTGGAAAAGGCTGTTTTTCTTTAACTAAAAATAACCGAAACGCTTAAAAAAAAAACAAAAAACCTAGCACTATTAATTTATAAGTAAAGAATGCTGAGACCAGATAATTTTAATAGCTGATTAGTGTCCCTTACTCTCCTATAATTCATCTATTGGGTAAGAAAAATTTAACTTATTATTTTTAGATAAGCCCATAGCAACTGAAACTGCTTTAGAAAATAGCAGGAATACGACAATGAAATTCAAATCTATGATATTAGTATTTGACATGAATTTAGTCTTTCTAGTTCTCTGTAATAGCCCTAAAAATAAATTAGTTAACCATTAGTTAATACTTTAAAATGTGAAGTGTATAATACTGATTTAAGCTCAGTAAGAATTTGATTTAGTTGAGTGATTCAAAATTATACGTACTTTAAAACTAAATATTATAGGGCTTCCCTGGTGGCGCAGTGGTTGAGAGTCCGCCTGCCGATGCAGGGGACAGGGTTCGTGCCCCGCTCCGGGAGGATCCCACATGCCGCGGAGCGGCTGGGCCCGTGAGCCATGGCCGCTGAGCCTGCGCGTCCGGAGCCTGTGCTCCACAATGGGAGAGGCCACAACAGTGAGAGGCCCGCGTACCGCCAAAAAAAAAAAAAAAAAAAAAAAAACTAAATATTATAAATATAAAAATTTCATAGCCAATACTGAGATTTTAGAAAAGCTGATAGATTCATAGTGACAGTACAAACAGATTCCACTCTTTTGGAACATATAAAGAAGCCATAGAAATATCAAAACCATTTGGCAAAAGCATCAGCTTTTGAAAATTCATGCCAGAGAAAGAAAAAGGAAAATATCACAAGCATAAGTGTTGATTACAGCACTATGAAAAGTGAAAACTGGAAACCCGAAAGTCCAACATTAGAGAAATGGTTAACTTAAGTTTGACATTTTCAAAGAGTATTAGGCTCTTATTAAAAATTGTAATTATGGAAACTATAAGTACATAAATCTTAAATGTCGAGGGCATGCCATAGGTAAAGCAGTGTTTCCTAACAAGTGTTTTGTAGAACAATAGTGCCAAAGAATGAGGAAATGAGGATAAGTGTTGTGTGTGAGGGAGCAGAATCCAAATCCAAATCCAAATCATTTGGGGAAATGCCAAGTTGGCAGTTTTCCTTCCTACAGAGGGTCCCCACACATGTAATATGGTAATGTGCACTACGTACTGCCAGGAGGGCGTGTGTGTGTGTGTGTGTGTGTGTGTGTGTGTGTGTGTGTGTACACACACATACAATATATATTGGGTGGGCAAAAAAGTGCCTTCAGTTTTTTAAGTAAAAATAAAAGACACACTTTTCATTTTCACCAAGAACTTCATTGAATAACGTATTCACCCTTTTGTTCCACTATCTTCTGCCATCTTTCAGGCAACTTCATAATTCCATCTTCTCAAAACTTTATCTTTTTGAGAAAAGAACTGTTCCAGGTGCATTTTACAGTCTTCCAGGGAACTGAAATTTTTTCCAATAAGAGAATTTTGCAAAGCCCGAAATCAATGGAAAGCCGAAAGTGCAATATCTGGTGAATACGGCAGATGAATCAGAACTTCCCAGCCAAGCTGTAACAGTTTTTGCCTGGTCATCAAAGAAACATGCGGTCTTGCGTTATCTTGATGGAAGATGATGCGTTTTCTGTTGACTAACTCCGAATGCTTTCTGTTGAATGCCGCTTTCAGTTGGTCTAATTGGGAGCAGTACTTGTTAGAATTAATCGTTTAGTTTTACAGAAGCAGCTCATAATAGAGCACTCCCTTCCAATCCCACCATATACATATCACCTTCTTTGGATGAAGTCCAGCCATTGGTGTGGTTGGTAGTGGTTCACTTTGCTTGCCCCACGATCTCTTCTGTTCCACATTGTTGTACAGTATCCACTTTTCATCTCCCATCACAATTTGTTTTAAAAACGGAACGTTTTCATTACATTTCAGCAGAGAATCGCATGTGGAAATACGGTCAAGAAGGTTTTTTTGGCTTAAATTATGTGGAACCCAAACATCAAGTGATTCACATAACCAAGATGGTGCAAATGATTTTCAACACTTGATTTGGATATTTTGAGTATGTCGGCTATCTCCCACCTCGTATTAAGGTTGATGGTTCTCAATTAATGTCTCGATTTGATCGCTAGCAACTTCAACTGGTCTACCCGACTGTGGAGCATCACCCAGCAAGAAATCTCCAGCATGAAACTTCGCAAACCACTTCTGACATGTTCGATCAGTCACAGCGCCTTCTCCATACATTGCACAAATCTTTTTTTGTGTTTCAGTTGTGTTTTTACCTTTCCTGAAATAATAAAGCATAATATGCCAAAAATGCTGTTTTTCTTCCATCTTCAATATTAAAAAGGCTACACAAAAATTCACCAATTTTGATGTATTTTATTATTTTTTATTTTTTTAATAGATCTTTATTGGAGTATAATTGCTTCACAATACCGTGTTAGTTTCTGTTGTACAACAAAGTGAATCAGCCATATGCATACATACGTCCCCATATCCCCTCCCTCTTGAGCCTCCCTCTGATCCTCCATATCCCACCCCTCTAGGTCATCAGAAAGCAGCCAGCTAATCTCCCTGTTCTATGCTGCTGCTTCCCACTAGCTAACTATTTTACATTCGGTGGTTTATGTATGTCGATGCTACTCTCACTTCGCCCCAACTTCCCCCTCCCACCCGTGTCCTCAAGTCCGTTCTCTATGTCTTCATCTTTATTCCTGGCCTGCAACTCGGTTCATCAGTACCATTTTTTTAAGATTCCACATATATGCATTGGCATACGGTATTTGCTTTTCTTTCTGACTTACTTCACTCTGTATAACAGACTCTAGGTCCATCCACCTCACTACAAATAGCTCAATTGCGTTTCTTTTTATGGCTGAGTAATATTCCATTGTATATATATGCCACATCTTCTTTATCCATTCATCCGTCAGTGGACATTTAGGTTGCTTCCATGTCCTGGCTATTGTAAATAGTGCTGCAATGAACATTGCAGTACATGACTCTTTTTGAATTACGGTTTTTCAGGATACATGCCCAGTAGTGGGATTGCTGGGTCATGTGGTAGTTCTATTTTTAGTTTTTTAAAGACCATCCATACTGTTTCCCACAGTGGTTGTATCAATTTACATTCCTACCAACAGTGCAGGAGGGTTCCCTTTTCACCACACCCTTTCCAGCATTTACTGTTTCTGTATTTTTTGATAATGGCCATTTTGACCAGTGTGAGGTGATACCTCATTGTAGTTCTGATTTGCATTTCTCTAATAATTAGTCATGTTGAGCATCTTTTCACGTGCCTCTTGGCCGTGTGTATGTCTTCCTTGGTGAAATGTCTATTTAGGTCTTCCACCCATTTTTTAACTGGATTGTTTGTTTTTTGATATTGAGCTCCATAAACTGTTTGTATATTTTGGAGATTAATCCCTTGTTGTTTCATTTGCAAATATTTTCTCCCATTCTGAGGGTTGTCTTTTTGTCTTGTTTATGGTTTCCTTTGCTGTGCAGAAGCTTTTAATTAAGTCCCATTTGTTTTTGTTTTTATTTCCGTTACTCTAGGAGGTGGGTCAAAAAAGATCTTGCTGTGGTTTATGTCAAAGAGTGTTTTTTCTATGTTTCCTCTTAGAGTTTTATAGTGTTTGGTCTTACATTTAAGTCTTTAATCCATTTGGAGTTTACTTTTGTGTATGGTGTTAGGTAGTGTTCTAATTTCATTCTTTTACATGTAGCTGTCTGGTTTTCCCAGCACCACTTATTGAAGAGGCTGTCTTTTCTCCATTGTATGTTCTTGCCTCCTTTGTTGTAAATTAGGTACCCACGTGTGTGTGGGTTTATCCCTGGGTATTCTATCCTGTACCGCTGATCTATATTTCTGTTTCTGTGCCCATACCATACTGTCTTGATTACTGTAGCTTTCTGGTATAGTTTGAAGTCACAGAGCCTAATTCCCCCAACACCATTTTTCTTTCTCAAGATTGCTTTGGCTATTCGGGGTCTTTTGTGTTTCCATACGAACTGTAAAATTTTTTGTTCTAATTCTGTGAAGAATGCCATTGGTAGTTTGATGGGGATTGCACTGAATCTGCAGATTGCTTTGGGTAGTATAGTCATCTTCACAATATTGATTCTTCCAATCCAAGAACATGGTATATTTCTCCAAAGATGACTTATGTCATCTTTGATTCCTTTCATCAGTGTTTTATAGTTTTCTGAGTACAAGTCTTTCGCCTCCTTAGGCAAGTTTACTCCTCAGTATTCTATTCTTTTTGTTGCAATGGTAAATGGGAGTGTTTCCTTAATTTCTCTTTTTGATTTTTCGTTGTTGGTGTATAGGAATGCCAGAGATTTCTGTGCATTAATTTTGCATCCTGCAACCTTACCAAATTCACTGGTAGTTTTCTGGTGGTATCTTTAGGATTTTCAAGTATAGTATCATGTCATCTGCAAACAGTGACAGTTTTACTCTTTTGCAATCTGGATTCCTGATAAGTCTTTTTTTAAATGCATGCAGATATGACAGCTGTCACATGTAATCTAACAAAATTGTTTCAAATGAAGTTAAAGACAACTAAGTGCTACTAGAGCCATCTTACAGAAAAAACGGAATGAACCTTTTGGCCCACCCAATATATATATGGCACTTGATGTTTCTCAACATCTTTTAAGTATGAACCTTTGCCCCACCTTTACCTTTTTCTTGTTTTGCCCAGCTGGGAACCCTGTGAACTCAGTGTTCTATAGTACACAATCTTTAAATACTAATCATTAAAGACTACTGTAAGTCAAAAAATTTTTAATTCCCTTTTGCTTATACTGTGATAGGATTTTTTAAGAAGTAGAAGAATACGTAACAAGTCAATGTCGCACTTCTGCTTAAAAGTAGCCATTTCTGGGACTTCCCTGGTGGTGAAGTGGTGAAGAATCCACCTGCCAACACAGGGGACACAGGTTTGAGCCTTGGTCCGGGAAGATCCCACATGCTGCAGAGCAACTAAGCCTATGCGCCACAACTACTAAGCCTGCGCTCTAGAGCCCACATGCCAAAACTACTGACGCCTGTGTGCCTAGAGCCCATGCTCTGCAACAAGAGAAGCCACTGCAATGAGAAGCCCGCACACCGCAACGAAGAGTAGGATCCGCTCGCCGCAACTAGAGAAAGCCCACACGCAGCAACGAAGACCCAACGCAGCCAAAAATAAATAAATAAATAAAATTTTTAAAATAATAAATTTATTTAAAAAGTAGCCATTTCTGATTAATATTTTGGATCAAATTATCTAACATTCAGAATTCTAAATATAAACAGAATCTTTTCTACTCCTGGAATATGAGTAAAGAAAAAAATAGTTTTAATTAACCTAGTATATTTAAGATTTATCAGTTCACATAAAAATCTGTGTTACTCATACTTTTAACAAGCTAAAAATGGCTTGTTGCACCATAAATTTTAAAATTTCTTTTTTGGATTCTGAATACAATTCCCATAAAATCAATTTAATCCATGTTTCTTAAGTCATATGACAAAAATCTAACTTGCACCATGCCCCAGGCACAGCACTACTACCTTGTTTTACTATATAATGAAAATACATTCAGTGTACCAAGATTCAAACAATATTTCCTGCAAACTTGATAGAAATGGCAAGAATGCTGCTTCTCACCACTGCATAATACAAGTCAATAGGAAAGGCAGATATGCTCAACTCCAAAAACTGATGGGGAGCACATCCTATAGGACAGAGAAGCTAGGATGGAATAGGAAAGAAACAGGAGTTATACAGAAATTTATAAGTTGGGGTAAAAAAGGGCCAGAAGTAGGGATGCAATTTCCTTTGCCTTCCTTTCTTGTTTATCCAAAGTGCTGCAGATTACCATTAGGGACAAGAAGAATGGCAGAAGCTGGATTCGATGAAGGAGATTGCCAATAGGGGCCCCATTTGATGTCCAGCCCTGGGAATTCTCCTTGCAGATTACAAAAGAGAAAACCTTGAAGGGTAAAAGGAAGTATGGGTGGAGGGGTAGGGGAACTGAGCAGCAGGAACCAACTCTAATAAGGAAATGATGGAAAAGGAACTAACATTTCTTGAGGATTTACTTACTAGAAACTTTTAATTCACTATCTCATTTAATCTTCATAACACTGACACTCAGATATTATCATCCTCATTTTACAGATGAGGATAATGAGTTAAGCAATTTGTCCAAGATGAAGATGCTATTTAAGTGGAAGAAAGATTAACGCCTACATCTGTCTAGTTTCAATGTCCATGTTCCTTCAACTACTTTCTACATTCTCTTTATATAGTCTCTAATCACTGCTATTACTGACAGTTAACTGCCATGCCCACCGAAGCATCTAATCTTTATAACTTTGTTCTTTCTTATCACTTCAGTCTCCTCTTAGGTCTCCAATACTTTTAGGCTTTTTGATAAAGTGTGAGGTCTACTAAAGACATCAACTTCCAGAGGGCCCTTTCCATCTAGACAGTAAATCAATAAGTACTAACAGTGTTAGGTTAGTCTTTGGCTATTCTTGACAATTTTTATCACTCTTCATTCCACAAACCAACTCTTCCACCTCCCCCTGGGAAGAAAGATTTCACTTTGGAATTCCAGAAGGTAAATTTTAAAAGAGAAATTTTACTCTAATATCTCCTACCACACTCAATTTGAAAGTCACTATCTAAGCAATCTCACTACTTGGTACCTAATTATGAATCCAGTAACAAGAAGTACAATAAAAAACAAAAAAAGTTAAAAAAAAAAGATATACAGCAATTGTTTCAAAGATCATGAACTTTACTGACGTAAGTTTCTTGTTTCTCAACGCCAGTTTATCCTTAGTTTAGTTTAGACATGCCTAATAATCCAGTTATCTGGATTCTAGTTAGGGTGGAGTAGAGCACCATATTAAAAGTGAAGAAGCAAACTCATTGAGAGCAGGAAGAAGTCAGAGCAGGCAGGTATCAGTGATGGAAGTGACCAAAATACTATTTAATACAGATATTTTAAAAAGCAGGCAATATGGGGATACTTAGTTGAAGAGCAAAGTGCACAAGATGCCATTATTCCCCCAGCTCATCAGAGGCCAGGAATCCTTGCTCCATTTTCCAAAATATCACTGAAAATTTTTGCTGCTCATGAAATCTGCCACCTAGGACTTCCTAGTCAGCCATTAGAGTCCACCTGCTATAGAATCCCCTCCTTCTCCCCCTTCTAACTATTCATGGCTCTTGCACACTGGTTAGCATTCACAGATTCACCCTTAATGCACACTATGGTCTGACATCTTGGCTTTTCCTCACGGTTCCCACTTCTAATTTACAACATATCTTATGAAATGCCTAGTCTATAATTTAGCTACAGCTCTGACTCTCTTGGAGCCCTACCTGAGGGTTCTTGTTTTTTAGCAGACACTGTTTCCTACTCCCTGCCAGATGCCTAAGTAGGCTCTTAACATTGCAAGTGCAGCTCCCTGGAACAACTCCATTATTCCTCTGCTTTCTGGCTGCCACCATCATGGCCCACCCAAGTAATACACTGAACATACCATCTATTACCTCTAACCCCTAGTTGCTCTGGGGCAGCACTCCATAATCAAACTCACTGATATTTCTGCAGCAAAATATAAACATTCACATAAAGGTGGGATAAATAATGACTATAAATAGCTTCATATCAGCTCAGGTGATGTTTTGCTGCCAAATGAGTTAAGAAAAAAGCCTTTTGGACTCTGTAAGTTTATAGGATTTTATACCTGTATATAATTTTCTTATCTTTTTTTTTTTTTGCTTTGCAGATTTCCTCCCAAAATATCTTTAAAAAATTTTTGTGCATTTCAATGGGTAATTTCAATTTTCTGATAATTTTACTTACATAAAAAATGTAATGAACAAATGAGGTATTATTATGAATATATACAAAAACATGCATATATTCAACATACAGAAATCCACAAGCACAAGAGAAAAGGATATAGACAGATGCCGTTGTATATCCATAGAGAAGCATAATCTAGAAAATAAGTACAAAGAAGTCCATATATAAAATATTCTATTTAGTGAAGTTAGAACCATACCACAGTTTTAAGGTTAGCAAAAGTATATACTCTGCTTTAAATATTTAAATATCACCTCATACAAGTTTTCCTTCTTTCCTGTCACATAATTAGCTCTAATTTCTTAGGCAGGTAACACTAACATAATACTTTAATATGGCTATATTATGCTTCTTTTCTAGAAATAATTATCTTTTAAGTTGTTACTACTAAAAGAAAATCCCTAACATGACTCAGGATACATGTTCCAGTTTCAATCTGTTGGGTATCTGTTTAGAGGGTTCCAATTTCCAATTTGGGTCTTGCTGTATATATACGTTTGACTTCATGCTCACAGTTACACTGTCAATAATTTTCTGTCTGATCTTTTAATCAATGTCACTAGATTCATGGTAAAAAAAAAAGTCTGAGTAAAAATAACTTACTGTTACTTGTGAAAAACACAAATATTAAAAAGAGACTTTACTAAATGAAAAAAAATTCCACATCAGATCTAAATTAAAACTAAAATTATAAAGTTGTTAGAAAACATGTAAAAATTCTTCCCTTTCTCTAGCCTTCCAAAAGGCTAGAATTGTTGAAATTAAAAATTATTAGGTAAATATAACAGAAAAGGTATGACCTTTTTCCATCATTACACATCTAGGATGTGGAAGCATTTATGGGATCCAGTAGTTCACCTAACATAATGAAAATGATGAAGAATTAAAACTGAACTTAACCTACTTCCTCCCACAAAAGATATAGTGATTAAGAGTTTACAGAGTTCTAGTCCAGGGTCAGCAATTTTTTCCTGTGAAGGACCAGAGAGTAAATACTTTAGGCTGTGTGGACCACACAGTGTCTATCACAACTACTCATAAACAATACATAAACAGCCATAAATAGATGTGTGGTTATGTTCCAGTACAACATTATCTATAAAAACTGGCAGCAGGCTGGATTTGACCCACAGCCTGTCAATTGCTGACCCCTAGTGTAATCCAAAGAATTTAACACTACAACTAGACAAAGGATTCAATTAAATTATATAAACAAGTCTCTACTAATTCCTTAGGCCTCAGTTAATTCATTTCTTAAATGAAGTTTAATAACAGTTTCTGCAGTCTCCTTAAAATGCAGAAATGCTTTTATGTGAGAGGACTAAGGTCCCACGAAGGGGCTGTTCAAACCCATCAACTATACTATGGATAATTAATGAAACACAAGAGTCAATAAAGCCTTTTTAAATAAATGCCGATGTCATTAAACTGGTTAATCAGGATTTAGAATAAAAGAATTTTAGAATATGAAGGGACCTAAACAAATCCAGAGTTTAATCCTTTATTTTATTCAAAAGATAATTAAGAAAAGCTCATAAAGGTTATCAACTCTCTCAATCCCCTTCTTGAAATAAAGGTGAATGGAAGAAAGGAAGATACGTGTATTGCTTAAAGACAAAAGTTCTTATATTTTTTCCTTAGAGAACGTATTATTAGTGCAATTTTTAAAATTTTTAAGGTACTTTGGATTATGTATTTTCTGTTCTTAAGTCAGATACAATGATAAACAAAAAAAAAGAGAAAAGTTAACAAAGATCCATAAACAGCAGTGGAGGAGCTTAAGCTAAAATTCAGGTCTCCCATCAGTTTAGGAATCTTCCAATACTATAACTATCTATATAAAACAGCTGTACTTTTTCCAACTGTCACTATTCTTGTTATAAACTCTGCCTGCTTACCCATTTCATTAAAGGGGAAAAAATCTATGATATTAAAATGTAAAACGAATCTCGACTTCAATGCTGATCTAAAACCACTTTCTCAAAGACATACTTTCTAAAATGTCTGAAAACGAAACTGGGCAATTCTCCTTTCCCCATCCACTTAATCCCAGCTCCAAACACACTTTTTCCTTACACTATAATCTCGCCAGAGTATTTTCTCTGACAAAATTCAGAACCCTATTTATGGGCCCCTTTTTTCCCTTTTAACGTCTTCTCTAGGCTGTCAACTTCCTTAAGGGCACTGAGCCTGCACGTAAAAGATGCTGAGTATTTGTTGAATAAATGACTGCACATAAAAACAGTGTATAACTATGACCTTTAATAAAGGAGCGCAAATCATTTGACACCTATTCTCTGACTTGACAGTTACAAAAGTCATCTTACCTTGCCAGAGGTATACATTACTGTGACTAGTAAATACCATAAAGCGCTTCATAAAGTTTCCAAAGACTTTATAATCCTTTGAAATGACACTGTGCTGGCCCAAAGTAGGGTAAGAAGAAATGCTTCCTCGTACTAAGCAAATGCTACCCCGGCAAAGGCTTGCTTTCCTTGCGAGAAGGCACTGTCCATAATCCACTCCACTGCTCCCGGAAACGCGCCTCCAAGGTTGCGCGCGGGCGTTCGGAGAACCTCTCCCGAAGCTCGGGTTGGGGCCCCGCTCCCGGCCAACCCCCGGCGCGGCGGGCGCCGCCAGGGCGGGTCCGGGGAGTGGCGCGCCGGCGAAACGGGCTCCGACCTTCCGACCTTCCCCGCAAGCCTGGGGGCTGCCGCCGGAGTCGCCCAGGCAACCTTCCCCGCAAGCCTGGGGGCTGCCGCCAGAGTCCACGCCTACCTGTTGTGCACGGGGGAAACCAGACTTTCCCGGAGCCCAAGAGGAAGAACGGAGTGCACGGCTACTCTGCCATCCCCGCGCCGCACTTCAGCCCCTCCTCGGCGGGCTCCGGCCCCTTCGGCCAGATCACCTAATCCCTCGTCCCGTTCCTGCTCCCGGGGTCCCAGCTTTCTCCACCGCTTCGCTGCCGCGACCACCCCGGGGAGCTTCAAGCCTTTCAACTTACAGTGCAGGCCCCGGTGTGTGGTTCTTCCCAGCCAGCAGGCAGCACGGACACCGCCCCCTCGCGCCGGGAGCTGCCTCCACTGCGGGGATTCCCGACTGCTCGTCCCCGCGGTTCCCCACGACCACGACTCAGCGACCGTCCCAGCCTCGCCAAGTTATCGGATCCACAGCGCTGGGACTCACAGGCGGTAGCGACGGCGGGAGGGGCGCGCGCGGGGCGGGACTGAAAGCTCGGAGCCTGGAGTGCGGCGGGAGCCAGCGATTGGGAACGCGCCCCGCGCCGCGCCGAGGCGCCAGCCGGCCGCCGAGCTATCGAGCGCCCACACTGGCAGGCGTGACTGCTCCACCTCCGAAAGAGCGATGGCAGAGACTGCGGCCTAGATTGAGGCCAGGGCAGCGTCTTTGCAGTCTGGAGAGCTTGGCCACACCCATTTTTGTTTGTTTTCGACGCTACCCAGAATCCTTGGGGCATCTGAAGTCTAAGACACAACTGGAGCCTGTAGAAATTCAGGCAGGGAATGCCGTGGGTGTAGGTGGTGGAATGGTAGACTGGGAAGGGGCCTTAGAGAGCCTTGTGTCCTACAGCCCGAAACTCTGGGGCCTGACGTAAAGTAGCTTGCTCAAGGTCACACACCCAGTCACTGGCGGAACTGGGATTAACAACCTCTTGGCTCCAAGTCAAGTGCGTTTTTCTAGTATACTCAGCATTTTGAACGTAATTTTTCAATTTTGATTTTGAAACAAGCACAAGCTTACAGAAATGTTGCTAGTACAGAAAACACTATTCTTTCCTGAACCATGTGTGATCTAAGTTGCTGACACAATGCCACATTGTCCCTAAATACTTTAGTGTGTAGTTCTACTAATAAGCACCTCTATTACATAATCACAATGTAACTATCAAAATCAAAATATTTATGTGATACATTATGTTTTGCCAGTTGTCCCAACAGTGCTCTTTATGATGAAAGGATTCAGTTCAGGATCAAGCACTGTACTTACTTGTATCTTTAGTCACCTTCAATCTGGAACACTTCCTTGGTCTTTCTTTGACTTTCATATCCTTGATACTTGTGAAGATTCCTGGCCAATTATTCTACAGAATGGCCTTCACTTTGCATCTGTCTGATGCTTACTCATGATTAGATTCAGGGTAGATGTCTTTGACAGGACTCTCAGAGAAGTGATGCTCTGTTCTTCTCATTGCATCCTGTGAGGTGGCACATGATTTTAATGTCTCATTACGGGTGTTTATTTCAATAAGGTAGTGTCTGCCAGGCTTCTCCAGTAGTTACTTTTTTCCTTTTTGTAATTAGGAAGTATTTTGTGGGGGAAATTCTTTGAAACTATGTACATTTTTTTGTTTCTCATCAAACTTTCAATTAATTTATTTCTATCAGTATGAATTCAGAGTTTCCTATTTTATTAAATGTGTTATAATTCATCATTGTTTATTTTGGAGTTCAAATTGTCCCAACTTTGGTCAGTGGGATTCACCCATTCATGCTGGCTTCTGTGTCTTTGTGTGTTTCAAATCCTTTCACAATGTATTATTGTAAAACATTTTTTAAATACAGAAAATTGGAAAAAGTTTTATATAACATATATCTCACCATCCATATTATTCATTAACATTTTACTATTCTGTGCCCTTTTGACACACCTCCATCATTCTTTGAGTAATCCTTTACTTTCTGGCACCTGGATGCAGCCATTTATCCAGGAGTGTCGGTTCCTTTTAGTGGAGAATGGTATTTAGTTAGTTTGTTTGTTTATTTATTAATTTATTTATGTTTGGCTGCATTGGGTCTTTGTTGCTGCGCACAGGCTTTCTCTAGTTGTGGCGAGCGGGGGCTAATCTTCATTACAGTGCACGGGCTTCTCATTGTGGTGGCTTCTCTTGTTGCGGAGCACAGGCTCTAGGCGCGCAGGCTTCAGTAGTTGTGGCACACGGGGTCAGTAGTTGTGGCTCGCAGGCTCTAGAGCGCAGGCTCAGTAGTTGTGGTGCATGGGCTTTGTTGCTCTGCAGCACGTGGGATCTTCCTGGACCAGGGCTCGAACCCATGTCCCCTGAATTGTCAGGCTAATTCTTAACCACTGAGCCACCAGGGACGTCCCCAAGAATGGAATTTAGAAGCACGAGGCATGCTCACTGCTACTGAGGTATCACTGCTCAGGCTGTCTTAGGGTTTGTAGCTAAGGAATATTTGTACATTCATACACATATACAGTGCATCTATATATGTATACTCACACATTACACATTTATAGCTAGATTTCTTTATTTAACTATGTATGTTGAAAAACCACATGTTCACAGTAATACCTCCAATCCAGCATCACACAGTTTATTCTAGTTTCCTCCCTTCCACATTTGTAACTCCTTTCTCCTACAGAAAGAATGCTGGATCCTGTTATCTTTGAGATATTTACTTGTTTGAACACCTCTCCTATATTTAAGCAATCACCCATTGCTGCCATCTCTCCCTTTGGAGGATGCTGCCCTTATCCCACTAAGGTTCTGAAACCCCAAAATCCCTCTCCACCCTGCTCAGGCTCCATCCCTTGCCAAGCATCGCTCTAGGCACCCTCCTTATCCCACAAGTGTGTGTGTGTGTGTGTGTGTGTGTGTGTGTGTGTGTGTGTGTAGGGTACTGTAAACTACGCTGAGAAAGATACAAAGATATTCTAGATCCTGAAGGAGAGAGCAAATGCTGTGAAGTCCAGTTGGGAGGCTCATGAAAGGTTTAAAGAAAGAGATGGCATTTAAAGTGGGCTTTGAAGAATGCATAATAATGGATGAGTAGGATATACTCTGTAAGATACTGAAATAACTCTGGAAAATAATTTGAGTGCAAAATTATTTATTCTTGGCCAAAGCAGAGAAAGTGATTCATTTTGACTGAGTATGTGATACAAGAATAACAACACTAGAATTTTAGAGCTGGAAGGGATATTATGTATCATTGAGTCCAACCATTAATTTTACAAGGGATTCAAAGATGAAAGTCATTTGAGCCCAAGTGACTAAGCGAATTAAATTAGGAGGAGGAAATAATAAGTTTAATTGTAAACATCACATTTGAAGTGACAGTAGAGCATCCAAGGAGAAATGGAGGACTACAGCTTAGAAGAGGGTTCAGAACGAGAGCACTAGATTCAAAATGTTTCTACATGGAGTGAACAGCTAATACAATGAAAGAGAAAAAATAAAGAGAGAAAACGACAAGGACAGAACTCTGAGGAACAACCAGTTTAATTTTAACCAGGTGGAAATGTTTCACCTCTCAACTACTATTATACTTTGTTCAATCTCAAATTGAGATTTTAAGTCACAATAAAGAAGAAGCTGTATTATAATTAATGAAAAGAACACAGCTTTCAAATCTGGAGACTTGTGTTCAAATCCTAATTCCACCACTTAGTAGGCCTGACCTAGAGAAAACTGCTTCATATCTCAGTTTCCTCACTTTATTTTTTTTTAATTTTTTAAAATTTATTTTATTAATTTTTAGTTTTGGCTGTGTTGGGTCTTCGTTGCTGTGCACAGGCTTTCTCTAGTTTCGGCGAGTGGGGGTTACTCTTTGTTGTGGTGCGCGGGCTTCTCACTGTGGTGGCTTCTCTTGTTGCAGAGCACGGTCTCTAGGCACGCGGGCTTCAGTAGTTGTGGGTCACGGGCTCTAGAGCGCAGGCTCAGTAGTTGTGGTGCATGGGCTTAGCTGCTCCGCGGCATGTGGGATCTTAGTTGCTCCAGAGCAGGGCTCGAACCCGTGTCCCCTGCATTGGCAGGCAGATTCAACCACTGGGCCACCAGGGAAGCCCAGTTTCCCCACTTTAAAATGAGAATAATATCTCCCTCTCTGAGGTGTGCTGAAGATTCAAAATATAATCAAAATAACTGGCATGTTGCCCATTGTGAAATGATAGCCAGCATTATCAGGCACTTACCTTATCTCTCTACTCCCAACTTACTTCAGCTTTTGTCAATACACTTGGTGTCACTGTTGGGCACACAGAAGGCACTCATCAGATATCTGTTGAAGGAATGGAGAATTTTACATACTTTATATTTATCCTATAATGCACCATACTACATCTTCTTGGCTTTCTATAAAGGAATAATTTTCCCCACCAATAAATGAAGCAATCTTAGAAGTAGAATTGTTGGTAATTAATGGTGTATGTAAAAATGATGAAGTAAACCAGTAGTTACCCATTTGACTGGCTATGTGATATCTCACTTTAAGTTACTGTTCAAACCCATCTGATACAACTCTAGGTTCCAACCACTATACATTTGGGAAACTGAAAATGATAGATTCCCTTTAAGATTCCTTTTACCCCTGAGATTATAAAATTCTATGATACTAGAACAGTACTACCCAAACAATGGGACTCTCGTATACCCATGTAGCTCTATGGTCTTGCTCTAGATTGCACTCCTCAAGATGTTAACAGTTGTTCCTTTAAAAAGGCATTCTTAAATAAATTTGAGAAACACTATATGTTAACATTTTATAGCCGTTTCTTAAAGAGTCATTAGGCATATTAGTAGGCTGCATTTCAAGCCGTGTTTCCCAAGCTTATTTGACAATGGAATATAATATCTTAAAAAAAAAAAAAGGAATGCACACTAATATCTTTTAGAACTAGTGTTCCTGGGAGCAGACTTTGCTCAATGTTGATGAAGCCATCGAGGAGACTGGAGTGTACATGTGGAAAGCTCATGTCACAAAACTCATGGGCTGGGTACAGCTTCCACTCTGTCGATTTCAGTGTGATCTTAAGCCTGAAATGACACTGATAGCCCTCACTCCAACAAAAGATCTGCTGGCCTTTTGTGATACAGCTTTCTACTTTTTGGTCTATCAAGCATTATTTGTCAATGTACTGCTGAGCTTGCTGTAGTATATGACAGCTTTTAACACTAAATTTCCATTAAGAACTTTTGGCCACAGGCAGGATTTTCTTCAGTAGGCAAACTACCGCTATAAAAATTCAGCCAAGAAGTACTTACAACATAGCACAGACCTTGATGCATGAGGGTAAGTAAGTAGTAGTAGACAATCTAACCTGGAAAGAAGCAGTTAAATTCAGGGCTGGTGCTTCTAAGGAGGAATACTGAGCAAAGGTAGATCTGTAACTACATATTTGATGATACTTTACACAAGAATCGACTGCAATTATGTTCATACTTGACTAGGACCCCTAACATCCCTTCCAACTTCTCATTCTCTGATCAGATTAAGAAATACAGTGTTTGATTTTGTTCCAAAGTTGCTATCATGTATTTTATAAGCAAATCAATTTACGTCTTTGGGCCTCAATTTCCTCCTCTGGAACATGAGCATGTTGTACTAGAGGATCGCTAAGATCTCAGTTTTAAAATTCAAAGATTCTATTGTTATTCTTAAAAAAATCCCTTCAGGGTAAATAGAGTAGTTATTATTTGAAAGAAATAGAAACCAAATCCCAGAATAGGTAAGTAGTTTGTCCATGTTTGGAACAAAATTCCAGAAGTAAGATTTTAAAACCAGGCCTTCTGAACCCTTGTCTGATATCTTTTCCATAGTATCATAGTACCACATATATTAAAAACTGTATAAAATATGTTAAATACCTTTAAAAGTCTTTCTTTTTTAGGTATGTGATCACATATTTATTTTTAAATATTATTATTAACATCAACTTGAAAACACAATCTTTTTTTAAACTCAGGGAAACAAAGACATAATCCTACTACCTCCATGAAATTATTTTCATTTATTTGGTTTTCTTTTAACTGTTACTCATATGTCAAGCAAAGTCCTATGCATATGGCACATCAAATTTGTATTCATACTAATTTTATTACCATTGGCCATATAAACATCAGTTCCTGGGTACGACATTGCTAACACTCAATCACATGGACCTGAGGGCTGGGGGAAAAACTGCTGTCTCCTGCCTGTAGGGACGAGTAATTGGCAAGGAGTGAAGAGGACCTAAAATGGTTCTGTAGTTTGCTATGATACCACTCTTCCTTCATATCTGCCTTTAAAATCTCATGGCTAGGCACTTACCTGGTGGTTCAGTGGTCAGAACTCTGCGTTTTTGTTTGTTTCTTTCTTTTTTAAATATTTATTTATTTGGTTGCGCTGGGTCTTCATTGCAGCAGGCAGTCTCCTTAGTTGCAGCATGTGGGCTCCTTAGTTGTGACATGCGAACTCTTAGCCGCGGCATGCATGTGGAATCTAGTTCCCTGACCAGGGATCAAACCCAGGTCCCCTGCATTGGGAACACGGAGTCTTGACCACTGCGCCACCAGGGAAGTCCCTGGACTCTGCGCTTTCACTGCTGAGGGCGCAGGTTCAATCCCTGGTTGGGGAAGTGAGATCCCACAAGCTGCAAGGGCGTGGCCATAAATAAATAAATAAAATCTCATGGTTAGAATCATTCCTCTGGCTTTCATAAAAGAAAGACAAGGAAAGAGACTTTAGGAAGTCAATGTTGAATGCTATAACCAGAGATGGGAGAAAAAATCCTGGAGATCTCCTCTGACTCCTTTTTTAATACAGTTTTCACCTTGGAAGACAGGGCAAATTGTGACCCTGAAGAAGTGAACAACAGGACAGGAAGGTTTCGGTGGTAAGGGGGAGTAATGGGCAGCAACAAACTTACCGTGGCCAGGGAGAGAAGGCTCTGGATGATGGGATCCAAAGCTGACTCCAGGAAGGGGGAAGGAGGTGTCTGTGGGGAATCAATAAAAGTGGGGCTGAGAGGAATGAGAAGACTTCTTGGTCAGCTTGTCAATTTTTCCCTGCCAGGAAGTTCCTGATGGGAACCACAGGAAACACAATCATAAGCCAAATGAATCATGGAGTTTATCAAGGTGAAGGAGCAAAATTCAATGACTTTAGTGGCTCGGTTCTAAACATGAGCCAAAACCTAAGGAATGGGATAGGTCAAGCCAGAGCTAGGACTGAAGAAGCATATTACACAAACACTTAATTTCAGCTGCAAGCTCTTTAGGCAAGTACACTGTTTACCTGTAGACAGGCAATTTAAGAGAATAATTTAGTGCTTTAATTTAGGAATGTTTCATCCTTTATAAGTAGCATATAAGATATCCCACCAAAACCTTATTCACCAATTGCAGACATTTGAATGTAAAAACTTATGATGGATGATCGTCCACTCAAAAATTAAATGCCTTTGAATAATAACCACATGAGATAATGTGATGATTCAAATAATTTGTTGTAAAATTCATAATAAGATTATTTGTCTAGCTCAAGAAATTGAATTTACCCAGTAAAAGGGAAGAACTCTAACTGGTTGATAAATAGTATTCTTGCTGAATTATCATACATGAGGAAAAACTATATACAATATTATAAAAAATACTTATGGAAATTCTTATCAGTTACTGTGTTTATGAAGACAGATCTATTACAACTTCTTTGGGACACAATATTCTTGAAGGAAATAAAAATTAGTTTATATGGCAAACTTCTTGTTTAGTTATAAACTTAGAATAGAGAACCTTATCTAGATGTGAATATTTAACTGACCACTGTGAACAATAGCTAGAAATTAAATTAACCATATAATATAGTTAAGATAATCAGTGGAGCCAGAGTCACAGATCAGAAAGAAAAAGAAAAATGTTAATAATATGGAATAGAATTACATACTCTCGAACTCAATTTGTTAACTTACAGGTGTTCACAGACCAGAGCACAAATCCATTTATAGACCATACTTGCTCATCTTAATAATATTTTATTGACTTACACCTTTTCTCCTTTTGTCTGCTTCCTCTCCCTTATGCTCCCTGAGATCAAAATTTAAAAATAAACTTTGTCTTAAGTATTATGATAAAATATTGTTTTTAAAAAGCCAAATATAAAATCCCTTTATAACTGAACAATGCTAAAATATCAGTGTTTTATAAACAAAGATTATAAGGGAATAAATAAAAATGAAATAATGATATTTGAGCAATGAGCATACAGGCTTTTTAATCTTTTCATTATCTGTAATTGTGTTTATTACTTTTAGCAAAAAAAAAAAAAAGCATTTTTTAAAGATTTCTTTTTGCGATTTCCAGGTGTAATTTTCCCCCTTTGGAAAGGTAATTGATACACAGTAGTTGCTCAACGTAAATTTGATGAATAACTATGCAAAATGGCAACTACAACTGCTGGCAGATCTTCTTTAGAGAAGCCAAATGCTAACACTGGCTGTGGTGAAGTAAGGGTAAAATAAGTGAGTATTTACTCATCCACCTGCCCAGGGGCTTCTAATTAACTATCCCTGAGACTGTTATTAGTAGGGTGCCCATATAATTTATTGTCTACTGGGACACTTTTATTTTGTGGTACGCGGGCCTCTCACTGCTATGGCCTCTCCCGTTGTGGAGTACAGGCTCCGGACGCGCAGGTTCAGCGGCCATGGCTCACGGGCCCAGCCGCTCCGCGGCATGTGGGATCCTCCCGGACCGGGGCACGAACCCGTGTCCCCTGCATCGGCAAGCGGACTCTCAACCACGGCGCCACCAGGGAAGCCCTGGGACACTTTTGAGAGGCAAAGGGGAGCTATTTATGAATATGCCAGGTTCCTAGATATGACACCTAAAGCACAAGCAACCAAAGAAATAAATAGATTGGACTTCATCAAAATTTAAAACTTTTGTTATTCAAAGGACATTATCAAGAAAATAAAAAGACGGCTCATAAAATGGGAGGAAATATTTGCAATCATTTACTGATAAGGGTCAAGTATCTAGAACATATAAAGAACTTTTATAATTAACAATAAAAAGACAAATAACCCAATTAAAAAATGGGCAAATAATTTGAATGGACATCTCATATCTCATGAAAATATGTTCAACATTGGTCATTAGGGAAATGCAAATCAAAACTATGACATACCACTTCACAGGCACTAGGATGGCTAAAATTTTTTTAAATGGAAAATAACAGGTGTTGGTGATAAAGTGGAAGAATTGGAACCCCCATACACTACCAGTAGGAACGTAAAATGATGCAGCTGCTTTGGAAAACAGTTTGGCAGTTTTTCAAAAAGTTAAACATAGAGTCACCGTATGATCCAGCAATTCACTCTTGGTATATGTTCAAGACAATTGAAAACATACATCCACACAAAAAAATTGTACTCGAATGTTTACAGCAGCATTATTCATAATTCATAAAAGCCAAAGAAGGAAACAATGCAAATGTCTACCGATTGGATAAATGTATAAACAAATGTGGTATATCTATGCAATGGAATATTATTTAGTCATAAAAAGGAATGAAGTTTTGATACATGCTACAAAGGACATGGGATGAACCTTGAAAACATTATGCTGAATGAAAGAAGGTGTATGCAAAAGGCCAAATATTGCAAGATTCCATTTACATGTACTGTCCAGAATAGGCAAATCCATAGAGGTCAAAGTCAATTAGTGGTTTATAGAATCTGGGGGTAAAGTGGAAATGTGGAGTGACTTTAATGAGTATAAAACTTCTTTTTAGAGTGAGGAAAATGTTCTGGAATTAGATAATGGTGATGTACAACCTTATTGCAATATTGTACAATACAACAATATTGCACCGCCATGTGAATATACTAAAAACCATTCAATTAGACACTTTAAAGTGGTAAATTTTATGGCATGTGAATTATATATCAATAAATAAACAAACAAGTAAGAAAGCTGGACCAATGTGGGGAAGTGGAACTGAATTATGGTCATTGTAGATCAGGCAATCAATGTATTTCCAGTCCTGAAAGATAAACAGGTGGAGAAAGTCGGGGTGGGAGAAGGTGCCTAGATGCTTTTCCTCAGAACAAAATGTTTAAACCTGAAACCTAAAACTTAAAGCAGAGCCTGCACTAATATTAGATATTACTTCCATATAATCTCCATTTCTCTTCATCTCTCCTAAACAATATGAAGCCAAAATTTAGTGTTTTCATTTCCTTTATGTCACCATCTTTTACTTTATCTCTTCTAAACAATATATAGGCATACTTAGTGTTTTGGTTGTATTAACATCCCTTCTCTCTCTCTCTCAACTTCTTTTGCTTCATCTCCGACAAACAATAGTCAGCCAAAAATTAACTTTATAATTCCATTCACATTTCTTCTCTCACCTCCCTGCAATCTTCAGTATTTGTGTCCTGTCTCCCTCGTATAAGTCTCTAGTCATTTTTTCTTTCCTCTGCTCTCGCTTTCCTACACAACTCAGCTTGCTCTTTCTCCCACTAATCTCACTTTATCTTCTAAAATACCATCCTGAAAAATAAATGAATAAAATACCATCCTGTTGCTAATAAACTTTCCTATATTGTTAACCTTTCCCTAACAAACTTTTGATCTTTTTGCTATGATGGAAACCCGACTCCCTCCTGACCATGAAGGTCCCTTTAAGGGAAGATTATTCCTATTTCAAGACCAGGAAATGGAGCTGACATTTCTCTGGCTCTCTCGTGGTTTTCAGAATATAGTTCTTTGTTCCTCTTCTGACATCCCCTTGATACATCACTCTTTCCCCATCCATATCTCTGCCTTTTGCCGACCTTCATATCACACTTCCACAGTGATTAAAAAATTTGGGCTCAGGGTCATGGGTATTTCCTGCTGTTCTGAGTCATAACATTCTGGGTTACCTTTCTTGTCCAAATGGGGTGGGTACTAGCTTTTAAATTCCTTGACATCCTCCACTGCAGCTACACATTCCCATGGCCTCATTCTAGATTTTGTTGTCACTCATAATAGCTCTACCTCAGAGATCTCATACTACGACCAGTCTCTAATCTTTCCACGTCCCCTATTCCCTCTTAAAATTCTCCTTCTAACTTCTGAAAAGCACTAGTCTTCTCGACCTCTTCCCTCATCTGGTCTGTAAACTCCTAGTTGATTTTACTCTTTTTTTCCCTTTCCTTATCCAGTTTGGTTTATGAGGTCAGTTGTTTCAACCATTTTCTTACTAACATTCCCAATTCCTTCCACTCCATGACCTTAACACACTGCATCTCCTCTGCTAATCCCTGAATGTGAATCAACCCAACCATTTGCTTTTTCCGATCTGCTCTTGGAATGCCAAGAAAATTGTGTAACTGTGTTTTCTAATTTGTTGCATTATTTATGATTTCTAGCCTCAGCTAGTTGGCTCACTTACCCATTTCCTAAAGTGGCTACGTCAAACATTCACTACTGTCCTCCAGCCACTACGCCAAGCCATCTTCCTCTCTCCCAGATGATCACATCTTATGTTTTACAGCTAAAGTAGAGGTCATGATATCTGAATTCCACTAGAGCTCTCCTTCTCATCCTATACTCAGCAGTCTTTTCCTCTTATCTCAGAGATACCCAAAGTTTTCCAGTTTTCCAAAAGCACTCCTCCGTCTATGCTTTCTGTATGTTTTGTTCCATAATTTTATTCCATAAACCTCTCTTCTTTCTTCAATTTCTCTCTCTACTTCCTCTTCCTCTAAAAACATGCTCAGATTTTTTGCATCTTAAAAAAAAAACCTTAATACTGCCTTCCCACAAAACTACAACTCCTCAATTTCCTTCATACTCAACTTCCTGAAAGAGTCATCTACATTTACTATATTTTCTTAGTCCCATTCGATCCTCAAGACATTTGGCTTACATAATTCCAAGGAACCTGTTCATAGTGACCTCTTAATTGTCAATCCAAATGGCTTATAAAAAGTTCTATCCTATTTGACTTCTCTACTTGATTGGCTATTGTTCACCACGACCTAAATAGAAATTCTTCCTTCTCTTGGATTTCATGTCAGCATTCTCTTAGACTTTTTCTGCTTCTTCTCGTCCCACTCTTTGTTAGCTAGCCTCTTGATGGCATCTCTTAATCTGCCTATTTCTTAAATAACTAGCTTCTTACTGTTTCTGTCTTGACATCTTTTCTACACACTCTCTTAGACAACGGCATCCACTTTGGTGACTTTTTAAAAAGCGTATAGTTCAATAGTTTAAGTATACTCACATTGTTGTAACTCTACATACACTGTTGTATCTCTAGAACTTTTTCATTTTGCACAACTGAAATTCTATGCCATTAAACAACAACTCTCCTTATGCAACAACAATTTACCCTGCCCCCAGCCCCTGGCACCCACAATCCTACTTTCTGTTTGTATGACTCTGACTACTTCAGATACCTCATATAAGTAGAATCATACAGAAGTTTTCTTTTCGTGGCTGGCTTGTTTCACTTAGCATAATGTCCTCAAGGTTTATCCATTTTGCAGCATGTAATAGAATTTCCTTTCTTTTTTTAAATAAATTTCTTTTATTTATTTATATTTTTGGCTGCGTTGGCTCTTCGTTGCTGCAAGCAGGCTCTCTCTAGTTGTGGTAAGCGGGGCTACTCTTCGCTGTGGTGCATGGGTTTCTCATTGCAGTGACTTCTTTTGCTGCAGAGCACGGGCTCAAGGCATGTGGGCTTCAGTAGTTGTGGCACGCGGACTCAGTAGTTGTGGCTCATGGGCTCTAGAGTGCAGGCTCAGTAGTTGTGGCATACGGGCTTGGTTGCTCCGTGGTATGTGGGATCTTCCCGGACCAGGGCTCGAACCTGTGTCCCCTGCATCGGCAGGTGGATTCCTAACCACTGTACCACCAGGGAAGTCCAAGAATTTCCTTTCTTTTTAAGGCTGAATAATATTTCACTGTGTGTGTATACCACATTTTGTTTTTCATTCATTCTTCAATGGATGTTTAGGCTGCTTCCACCTCTGGCTACTGCGAATAATGCTGCTATGAACAAGGGTGTGCAAATCTCTCTTGGAGACCCTGATTTCAGTTCTTTTGGATATATACCTAGAAGTGGGATTGCTAGATCATATGGTAGTAGTATTTTTAATTTTTGAGGAACCACAACTACTAACCTTGGTGACTTTAACTACCGTGTATGTGTAGCTAACTTCCAAATCTACATTGGATGCCCCAATCTCTCCGTCTCCTGAAATATATAAAGATATGAACTTACAAAGGAGGGAAATATGTTTATCTTTGTATCCACTATGTATCCCAGTACTGGGTATACAATTGCTTCTAAACAGATTCTTATTTAAAAGACTATGCCTTTTGGGGGCTTCCCTGGTGGCGCAGTGGTTAAGAATCCGCCTGCCAATGCAGGGGACACGGGTTCGAGCCCTGGTCCGAGAAGATCCCACATACCACGGAGCAACTAAGCCCGTGCACCACAACTACTGAGTCTGAGCTCTAGAGTCCCTGTGCCACAACTAACGAAGCCCACGTGCCTAGAGTCCGTGCTCTGCAACAAGAGAAGCCACCAGAATGAGAAGACCGCACACCACAATGAAGAGTAGCCCCCGCTCACCACAACTAGAGAAAGACCGTGTGCAGCAATGAAGACCCAAAAGCAGCCAAAAATAAATAAAATTAATTAATCAATTAAAAAAGAAAAGACTATGCCTTTTGAATTCTGAGTGTGTCAAACAAAGAAATTCTAGGAGGGCTAAAGTCCAATATTTTTTCTACTGACTATTGTGTAATTCAGGATGAATTACTATTGTAAGCTTAATGGTAGGCACCTTGCAATGTACTTATTGCTTCTTATAATGCTTACTACTGCTTTGCACATACTAGGTCATAAGTACCTGTTTAATTAAATAATCTCAAATATAAAGCAAACTGAGAGCACCAGTGGCCCACTACTGAAATGCTTGCATAATTTCTTTTCCCTATTTCTAAATGAAAATATCAAGGAAAAAGAGAGGAGAGAATACAGGAATTAATATGTCATTACTCTACTCCTACACATATTTTAGGATAAACACAAATATGTGAGCTATGTACTAGATAAACTTTATTCTGATCTTATGACCTCAGTAAATAAGAATCTATCTATCAACAAAATGTTTGGAAAAGTTTAGCACATAGCAAATCTACAACACCACCAAAAAGGAAAAGATTTTAAAAAAATCATTTTGGAGCATATGGACACTCATCATTATCACTTATAACAGCAAGTACACTGAGTAACATTTAAAATAATATTCTGAAATCATCTTGAAATTAAAATTAGGCCCAGATTTATAATGGAAAAAAAAAAACACAAAAAACACTACCCAACACCAAGGTGACTGAGGGCACAAAATTTAATCATTGCTTAAGACAATCAGACACTTTTCTCTTTCACCGGTAAATATAGCTTTAAAACTTGCAGTAACTTCTGCCAACTCAGAACCCTGAGAAAATAAGTCACTTTTTTTATAGGGAGGAGAAGAAGAAGAAAAGGATATTACCAACAATGTAAAAGGAATGCAGAGTGGTAACGGCTATGAACACTGGAATCACCACGGAAACACAGAACTATGAAATGGCAAAGGGCTGAGTGAAATGCCTGAAGCCCATTCTATGGTCCAGCTTTTAAAAATCAAATGAAAACTCATAAGACGTAAGAAGAATTTAGTTATTTTGATAAGTAACACACTTTTTTTTTCAGTTCATCTGATTAAAGTTTAACCAACTCCTGATTTACAAAATTCAGTTTTCAGAGTTCCACAAAATGGTAGAGCTGAGAGGAATTTCAGAATTTGTCAAGTGCAATCTCCTCCCTTACGATGAGTCATGATGGGATTGAGTTACCCTAGGCTAGTGTAACACACACAGTCCATGGGAAAGCCAAGACTTCAACAGAAGCCTCTTGACTCTTAGTTCAGAGATATTACCACAAAGATTATACAATTAGTTCTCAGATGCTAGTCTGTGTAAGAGTCACAGGTGGGGAAAAGTGGCTTAAAATGCAGTTTCCAGGCCTTTTCTCAGAAATTCTGATTCAGTAAGTCCAAGGTGAGACATAGGAATTTGCATTTTTTACAAGTTTTCCTAGTAATTCTGATTAGGGAGATTCTCAGACCATACTTTGGTAAACTATTAGAAAGTTCAGCAAATCATGGGTCATTTAGAAATAGGCTCTTTTCTAGTCCCAGGTGCAGACTTCCAGGGATAGTTAACTAACCTAACTGGAAAGGTGGAAAAGTTATTTCTCCCATGGGTCACCATTTGGGACCTTTAAAGACAAAGGCACACGGAGTAGCGAGGCTTTCCTATAATGTAAGTATAGTAAATCTGGGCATATCAGTGAAATGCAGCAGGCTCACACACAACCTTGGCCTCGGACTTCCCTGGTGGCACAGTGGCTAAGAACCCACCTGCCAATGCAGGTGACAAGGGTTCAAGCCCTGGTCCAGGAAGATCCCACATGCTGCAGAGCAACTAAGCCCATGCACCACGACTACTGAGCCTGTGCTCCACAACAAGGGAAGCCACCACAATGAGAAGCCTGCGCACCACAACGAAGAGTAGGCCCTGCTCACCACAACCAGAGAAAGCCTGCGTGGAGGAACAAAGACCCAACGCAGCCAAAAATAAATAAATTAATTTAAAAAAACAAAAAACAAAAAACCTGGGCCTCTGAGAGGAGAAGCTAACCAGCAGAGGCAAAAGGGGAGAAAAGAAGAGGAATAGATTAAAAACCCTTGGCAAACAAAATAACCTCTTCTTGGAATGGACAGATGGATAGATAGGTAGTAAAGCAAATATAGCAAGATGCCTATTGTAGAATCTAGGTGGTGGATATGTGGGTGTTAACTATGCAATAATTTCAACTTCTCTATATGTTTGGACCCACTTTCCCAATTCTTGAAACCTTAACTCCAAGACACTGGTGTTTCCACTTCTCCCACTTTTTCCACCTACCTGTCTGACACTTCTCTCCTTTGTCAATTTTCCTCTTCCTTCTGTTACTATAAATTTGGTTGGACCTCAAATCCTTTGCTGTTCTCTACATCATCTCTCGCAGATCTCATCTTCAAAATTATACTGAAATGCCAGTGCTTCCCTAACTAGATGAAATCTCTTCCATCTCCAAATTTCCATAGTACTGTTTTTACCTCTCTTTTGGCACCTCTAGTTTCTCTGTGTTCCAGTTAACTATCTTAACACACCAGTTATTTTGTAATCTCCTGAGGAAACTGCCTTTTCATCTTTAGTGTGCCTCTTATACTTACCTGAGTAGGCTCTCAGTAATATTGGATGATTAAATCTCGTCTATTTCTAGGGTTTCAACTATCACTGTTATAAACAAGACTCTCACATCTATACTCTCTCTGCCCTGAGTAACAAATCTGGTAGACATTTCTACTTTAGGTGCCTCAAACTCAATGTATTAAAATCTGAATTCATCTTCCTCAGTAACCCATACTTGAAATCTTAAGAGTGATTTTTGATTCCTCCCTTTAGCTCCACCACAGCTAATCAGCTGTCCTGAAGTGTATTTTTCTTCAAAACACCTTTCAATATCTCCAATTACGTTTATTTCCATCTTCACAGCCACTACTATAAGTGAGACCAAATCACAGCCACTACTATAAGTGAGACCAAATCCCTTTATGTCTGCACTACTCAAAAAAATAAAAATAAAAACAAAAATCTGTCTTCCTGTCACAAATTTCCTTCTCTCTATAATCCTTATGTACTACTGTCAGGTCTATCCTCTTAAAAACAGTCTTCATTATGTCATTATTCTCTCTAAAAGCCTTCAATGGCACCTTATTATCTATCAGTCCAGAAAGTTTGAAGTGCCCTCCCCCACACCTCGTGCCTATAAACATGCTACCCATTCTACAAGGGATGGCTCACGTTGCCATGCCTGTTTTAACACAGGGATTCACCACTCTAGCCAGAAGTATCTTCTCCCTCTGCTGCTATTCTATAGCTCAGAGATAGCATTGTCCAGATATCACTGATCACACAGTACCTAGTTCATTTCTGTGTCTATCATGTCCCCTACTAGATGGTAAATTCCTTAGGGTTAAGCGTCATATCTTGAACAATTTGTATTTCACACAGCTCCCAGCTCCACTGCTGACCTGCAGATTCTGAGGATCATAACTTTCAAGTGGAGAGCAACTATCCATGATGCAGTATTAAGAAAATGTTAGAACATTTTCAACACCTGGCTTAAAAAAGGCAAGTATGCATATGATGAAAAGAAATCAAAGCCATGAAGACTACCTGAATGTAATCAGGATATAAAATAATTCAGGCACTGAGAAAATGAAACTGTGATGATCATATCTACTCATTAAAGAAACTTACCTTGGGGCTGCAAAGTAAATTAAAAGAATGCCTGGAGTAGAAAGTGTGTCTTAGTTTATTTATGTTAGTATAAAGCTAAGTAAACAATATCTCAAAGTTGGAGTCAAGGATGGCATTTTTGCTAGTCTAGTCAGATGTGCCTTAAAAAGACTCCATATCTCCCCCTCAAAAAAAAAATGTCCACAATTACTTTCCCAACCCCAACTGTTTATAATAGTATTAGCTAATGGTTCCCAGATACTGTTTACATACGGTGTGGTGCAGTCTCTACATAAATTTTTCTTTTCACATTCAGAAAAAAAGCTGATGTAATAGGTGAAATTTTATTAAGCTTCTTAAGAGAAAAACGCTAGCTAACACAGTGCAAAAAATTCATTCATATGGAAAAGTCCAGTAAAAAGAAGTAGGATAAAATTTATCATGAAGTTGGCTATTTGTGATGCATTCCACAGAATTGCTTTATTTTGTAATTAAATATAGAAGGGTCTTAAAGCTTGTATCAAAATTAATATTTATGAATAAAGACTTTTATATTTGATTCACAAAAAGTTTATTTTAAAAAGGACTCAAATACAGGTTTTCTTAAATGAAATTTGTTTTTTTTTCCTTCTGTGTTTTAAGAATGGCTTGCTTCTTGTAATCTTTCTTAGGTACATAAATACAGTTATACTATATTAGAAAGATAATATAGAGTAAGCCTTAAGAAAATGTAAAGTGATCACCCTTGTTGAAATAAACAAAATCCAACTGAGTAAATTGAAGATATAATTGACTCTATTAGGAAATTCAGGTGCTGTGAGGGGTTGTACAAAATGGAAGGATTTTATAGGAAGAAGGGTGGGGCAAAGTAGCTATTAGCAAAAGAAAAGAAAGGACTATTTTTAGGCCAGAACATCTTTGTAGGGGGAAAGGGTGAAGGGAAAGGCAAGGGTTTTATTATATAGATGGCTTCTTCTTCTGGAGGCTGGAGAGAGCCCACATGGCAGATTACCTAATTGGTGCTGACCAAAAAATTCCAGACTGGTTAAGACTACATTTCTGAGGGAACCCTCCTACACTGTTGGTAGGAATGTAAGTTGGTACAGCCACTATGGAAAACAGTATGGAGGTTACTCAGAAAACTAAAAATAGAATTACCATATGATTCAGCAATTCCACTCCTGGGCATATATCCAGACAAAACTCTAAGCCAAAAAGATACATGCACCCCTATGTTCATAGCAGCACTATTCACAATAGCCAAGACATGGAAAAAACCTAAATGTCCATTGACAGATGAATGGATAAAAAAGATGTGGTACATTTATACAATGGAATACTACTCAGCCATAATAAAGAATGAAATAATACCATTTATAGCAACATGGATGCAACTAGAGATTATTATACTAAGTGAAGTAAGTCAGAAAGACAAATACCATATGACATCACTTATATGTGGAATCTAAAATATGACACAAATGAACCTATCTATGAAACAAGAACAGACTCATGGACATAGAGAACAGTCTTGTAGTTGCCAAGGGGGAGGGGGTTGGGGGAGGGATGGAGCAGGAGGTCGGGATTAGCAGATGTAAGCTATTATATACAGAATGGATAAACAACAAGGTCCTACTGTATAGCACAGAGAATTATACTTAATATCCTATGATAAACCATAATGGAAAAAAATATATATAACTGAATCACTTTGCTGTACAGCAGAAATTAACTGCTACAATTGTGCTACAATTTCACAACATTGTAAGTCAACTATACTTCAGTAAAAAGAAAACAACACTACATTTCTGGTGAAGGTTAAAACTGCAATTAGGTTAGATCTTAAATCTAGGTTTGGTATCATGGGCTTTAGCACAAGTGACACCATTTTGGGCCTGTGGCTTTTCTCTTTAACACACTGATGTAATAAACTAACAAAGTAGAAATAGCAATGCCCACATTTATGTTGAATCTCAAAAATCTGTTTTAGTTTGTCTTTTAACTTTTCTGGTGTTATCTATTGTATTAAAGAAAGGGGTAGCAGTATTAAACTTGCTTCCTGCACATTCCAACCTCTTTATTTCTTAATGACAAAGAAATCTATGTGTGAAATACTGGTAAAACTGAACCAAAATCAAGAGTATTTTAGCCACTGACAAATCTCCATGTTAATTCAGGTAACATTTACTGTGAATTATTGAGCATGGACAACATGGTGCTATGGAAATACTGTGGAGATTTAAAGAAAAATTATAGTATACTATGTGTGCTCACTGTCATATTGTCTCTGCCCAATATTGTTTATATTCTTGTAGTTAGGACATATAAGCATAAAAAAAAAAAGGTGAAGTACTCAATCTCATAAGACACATTACAAGTGTCAAGAGTGGGAAAACCATAATGCCCAGGCGGGTAGAGGCAGGAGAAATTACTGTGGGGTCAGAAGAGATTGACTTGAGCTAGATATTGAATGATGGATTTAGAGGAGAGCAGAAGACAACTCTGCTTGTCTTCTGAAGAAGAGTGAGCGTGATCTAGGAAGGGTATAAAAAGAGCTATCCTGGAGAATTTCTACTGGGGAGTAGAGGGAGAAAAGGTTAGAAAGTCAAGATGGAGCCAGATTATGAAACTGTAATATCAGCTTTAGAAGTCTGGGCTTCATTCGAATAACAGTGGTTCTGAGATTCCAGTATATACAAGAATCGCCTGGGGGTGATAGGTGACTAGATAGATTTTAACTCCTGAGATTCTAATTCAATAGATTTGGGATGTTCCCAGAAAATTGCATTTGGTAAAAAGTTAGTCTCCCCAGGTGATTCCTGTACAGGTGGTCCAGTGGCATACTTTGAGACACTCTACCTGAAGACAAAAAATTTAGAATCTTTTCCTAATTGTAGTAACTCTTGCAAATTTTATGCCAATTTTCCATAAGCTTGAAAACACCTAACTGCTAGGCCCAGAGGTCTCTCCTCAGTCTTTGTGTTGTCCCATTTTTCTTCAGTATTTGGCACTGACTCTTTACACCTTGAAAACTATCTTGTTAACAATACATTTTCTGGTTCTCTCTGCCTCTTTGATCTCTATACTATCCTCTGGCCTCTCATATGTTGCCTTTTCTTTATGTTTTCTCAGGATTCTGACTTTGGTCCTCTACATTTCTCCCTTCATTTCATTCACTCCTAACGAGTAAGGAGAACCTTCATGCCAACCTCAGAAGTTTAGACTTTGTCCTGTAGATAAAAAATAGTTATAAAAGTTTCTAAACAGTGGAATATCATACAGAAAGGAATTTTCTAGAAACATTACCTTGGAGATGGTCTGCAAAAAAGGATTAGATCTAGGAGAAATAGGAGGAAGGGAGAATAATTAGACTATCAAAATAAACAGACATTTAAAGTCATCATCAAAGTGTGGCTTCAGAATGAAAATGTTAGTTTTCTAATAGTTCTTCCCTTTCAGAAAGTAGTCTTACTTCAATAAATTAATAGATAAAGCACTTCTAGAAATACTAGTTTCACTATCATGTGAGTTTTTAAGAAATAACTATAATGTAACAAATCAGGTCCTCTGCAATGTTAATCATAGATAATAAAAGTTTGACATGTCATCATTCTAACACCAATGTGAGTTATCCTCCAAAACAAGTGGCATAGGATTCTATAGTATTTGATCCTTATATCTGATAAGCTTAGGTCTTTCATTATGGAGTCAATAAATCATTATACAGATATTATTCATAAATGTCAATGCCTTCTTTTGACTTGAATGAAGAAATGTAAAAGTGTTTGATTTACCTAGTATGAGTATATTCAAGATAAATTCATACTCATTGGTAGTCCATGTCTTATACACAGTATTTTATACAATTGAATCCATGAAGTTTGCCAAATGGACAGATAAAATAGTATTTAGGAATGATATTCTAAGTGCAGTAATTCAGACAGAGAAAGACAAATATCATATATCACTTATGTTATCTAAAAAAATGATACAAATGAACTTATTTACAAAACAGAAACAGACTCACATAGAAAACAAATTTACGGTTACCAAAGGGGAAAGGGAAGGGAGGGACAAATTAGGAATTTGAGATTAATAGATACACACTACTATATATAAAATACACAAACAACAAGGTCCTACTGTATAGCACAGGAAACTATACTCAATATTTTGTAATAACCTATAAAGGGAAAAGAATCTGAAAAAGTATACATATATATATATATATATATACTGAATTACTTTGCTGTACACCTGAAACTAACACAACATTGTAAATCAACTATACTTCCATTAAAAGAAAGAAATGATACTCTAATTTAAACATTCTAGAATCTTTGAAAAACAGAGGCAGAAGGCACCAAAATTAGGTGTAACCCTACCGCCACCTAATTTAGTACATAAAACAATTTATTGGCTGTTTTTTCTCAAGTGATCCACACTGGGAGATGCTAAGCCTTTATGAAGATCAATTTTAACTCTCACTACAAGAAAAGTCAGGGGGATAGAAATTATTGCTCCCTAATGTGTGATCTTGGGAAAATTATTTAAGCATTTTCTTACTTTCCACAGCATTACTGTCATTATATACTGTGAAGATAAAATTAGGTATCTGTTGAATGTTCTTTGAGCATCTTGGGCCAGGAGAGCTACAGAAAGCCAAGGTGTAGTTATTTTCCTATCTACTATTTCTCTTGCCTTTTTCCTCTTGTTCTAGCCTCCTTGGAAATGAAACAAGCTTGGCTGTCATCTTCTGTTTAATAACTCTTCATGTAGTTGAAATTTCTATTCTCCACAAGTACCACAAGCAAATTTCTTCTTAAGGAGAATTGCCTGAACTATAAAATAGCAATCTAGGGCTGTGAGTCAGCATTTCACCCACACACATCAAAATGATTTAAAATAGGTAACACATAATCTTTCTGAAAGACATATAAACCTCCTTGGAGAAGCTCTGAGAAAATTGGAGTTTGAAAGTTTATGAATAGTTTATTACATTTCAATAAGTGTATTGCGAATCAATAAAGCAAAAGTTAAGGACAAATGAGCTCACTACCAAGTCAGTTATTGATCCTTAAGTTCCAAAATAGAATAGTACAGGAAGGATATAGAGAAAATAGGACTTTTTGTGGTAACGGAAACTTTAAGTATCTTAGGAACATAAACCTAAAGAAATTATAAGACACAAAGAATTTTCAACAGCTACTTAAGATGTTTCTTCAAGTCATTGTTTTCATCTTTTTGATAACTAGAAACACTATTTCATTTTCACTCTTTAAAATATTAAATCAAGTCAAATGAGTTTGTAAAAAATGAACATTACCTTTTATTGATTCATTTATTCTTTCAATTTCTTGTATATCTTCCTCTCTTGGCTTTGAAAAGTCTACCTTATTAGATGTTTATCTTATGTGACTGTCTTAGCTTGGGCTGTTAGAACAAAATACCATAGACTTATGGTGGCTTAAACAACAGAAATTTATTTTCTTACAGCTCTGGAGGCTAGAAGTTCAAGATCAGGGTGCCAGCAAGGTTTCTGGTAAGGGTTATCTTCCTGGCTTGTAAATGGCTCCCTTCTCACTGCATTCTCACATGGTGGGCAGAGAAAGGGTGAGCAAGCTCTCTGGTGTTTCTTCTTATGAGGACACTAATCCCATCATAAGGGCCCCACTCTCATGCTCTATCAACCCTGATTACCTTCCAAAGGCCCCATGTGCAAATACCATCACATTGGAGGACTTCAACATATGAATTTTGGGGTGGGGGGAGGACACAAAAATACACTAATAGAAAAAATGATACTGGCTCCAAATCATTAAGTCGATAAAATGGAAATGAACAAGTCAACTTGCTTTCAAATCATTCCAGTAGAAAGCTTCCCTTTTTATTCCTTTTATAGCAATCTAAACCAACAAGAAAGGAACTTCCTAAAAAAATTTATGAACATTAATTTAATGAAACAGTAACTTTTAAAAACCAAAGACAGAAAATGCAACACACATTGTTTTGGTAAAAAACTGAGAAACAGAATATTAAGCCATTAGTATGTTAAATAAAAACAACTTTTAGTCCCCCATACCTTATTGCTATATCAACTAAAGATTCTTAAAATAATTTAAAGCACTTGGATGTCCTTGGAAAATAATATTAAAATGTACAATAACATTTCTGTATTATATTTTTATAGGTATTATTAGAAGGAATAGTAAATTGCATATTCTTTCATTCAAAATATGGAAATCTGAAATACTAAAACCAAATTGACAAAATTATAATCGTAACACAAATAGTGACTTTTACTACATATTACATACATTTGAGGGTATAAGAAACATATTTTTCTTGATTGCACAAAATGCTTAATTGCAAAATGCTTAAATACAGCTCTCTAAAAACATTTCCATGTTCTTATCAATGACCATAAAGCGAATACAAGGCATTTTTCAAAATTCTGAGTGTGAGTTTAGGGGAAAGCAAGATGGAAGGTGACTGAGATCCAGAGTTTAGGTGACGTGGCGAGGTCGTCCAAGTAACAGGCTGCAGAGGTATGGATGGGACCCAGGATTTTCTTGTCTAAAAATGCTGCAGATTAGCGTACTCAAGCAGAAGGGGAAGAGAATCTAATTACAACTGTAGAAACTTTTAATTTTTCAAAACTCAATTAGGTGTGTGTATGGTCCATTGGTGTCGAGCTTTAACACCTGCCTGTTGCCGTAAGTGCCATGTTCCACCACAACCCCAGCTTCAGCACACTTGCTGTTAGCAGCTAATTCTTTTTTACAGAGAGTCACAAATTGGGAATAAAGTTCTAACCCCTCTTCTTTTCCAGAGTTAGAGTGATACTGCATGCTTCTTCCTTTTACTCTCCCCCCAAGGGTGGCTTGAGGGATGATAAGAATGTTGCCAGGTAGATCCAATACAGAGACACGCTTGCCATTTTCTGTTTCACTTAATTTCACATTTAACAGTGTATTAACTGGGTAGGGAAGAAAGGAGAACATTTTGAGGTAGAAAACAAACATGAAGAAAACCAACGATCTTCTAGTCAGCAAACCTCATGTTTAAAATCCAGTTTGTCAGCTCATGCTTTTAACCCAAAGTTTCTATTTAGATTTTAAAAGCTGCTTCAGTAAGCTAAATGATCTAAGCATGAAAAACAAGGAAAATTTCATGCAGAAAATGGCATGATGTTTTAAATCTGACTTGGCAGTTAGGATCTCCTAACAATAAGATAATCCAGAAAGGACTAAAGAATTAACTGTATACTGGAACTTCAAGATATTGTTGCCCTGGGGGATACATGAAAAGATTTTGCCTTTTTGTTCCTTTTTATATTTCAAAACAAATCCCACTGGAAAAAAAACATGACAGATCCTCCACACACTTATTCTACTTTATAACAAAGAACATTAAATAAAAACCTTAGTGCATTTATTATTTTAAACTTAGTTGCCTAGAATTCTAAGCTGAGACAAAGGTTCCAGGTTCAATCCTGTTATAAACTAGTTGATTTTGCAGTTTTATAACCTCAAAGACATTATTAACAAAGACTAATTATTTTACAAACATCACCAGTGTGAGAAGGATAAATGTGAAAGCAAGAATCATCAGAAATTCACTGTCAACTGGGAAAGTAAATCCAAAGGTATAGAGTTACTGGCATTATCTTCATATACATACAGGAAAATATTGTATTATTATTTTTATGGCACTTATGCAAGTATACTCATAGCTAATAAGAAGTGTCAAAATAACCATAAATATCCATGTGTAGCTAAAAAATCTAAACTTAGAAAATCTTTACATTTCAACATTAGCCATTTTCAAAACAATAAGCAAAAGAAATGCCTAATATAAACACCCTTAGGGTCTTCCTACCTCTGTAAAGGGTATAAATAACTTCTGCTTGTAAAGAATAGTCCCGAGAGGACACAAACAGTAAAAGAACTATTGAAACCTCACACTCCTGTGTGAATAATCAGGCTTGAAAAGGTATGCTTTCTGGTGGGGTAGTCAATGGTTTCAACTATTAGAGAGCCTGTAGTAAATATTAGCAAGGATTCAGTACAGTGGCCCCACTCTACAAATCAAGGAATTAACCTGGTGAAAACCTAAGGTGAACACCCAAATGAATTCCTAAGCTCTGCATTAAGCACTATCAGTTTTCATTTAACTAATGCCTATTTTAAAATACCTCTAGGGACTTCCCTGGTGGCGCAGCGTTTAAGAATCCGCCTGCCAATGCAAGGGACGTGGGTTCGATCCCTGGTCCGGGAAGATCCCACATGCCGCAGAGCAACTAAGCCTGAGCGCCACAACTACTGAGCCTCTGCTCTAGAGCCCACGAATCACAACTACTGAGCCCAAGTGTTGCAACTACTGAAGCCCACACGCCTAGAACATCTGCAACAAGAGAAGCCACTGCAGCGAGAAGCCTGCACACCGCAACGAAGAGTAGCCTCCGCTCGTCACAATTAGAGAAAGCCCGCACGTAGCAATGAAGACCCAACACAACCAAAAATAAATAAATAAATAACTCTAATTTTCTCTATTACAAATAGGACTTTGCTATACAGCCTGCAGTCCTATTGATTGCTTCTAAGAAAGCTATAATTCTCTGGAGCATTTCATTCCACGTAAATCACTATCCAGCTATCCAGGCCTCAGGCTAGTGACAGACTAAGGAGGCAGTTTTGAAATAACAGGCCAGAGAGGTAAGTATAATTTATTATACTTCCACACACTTCCCTCTACTGGGGCTAACTGAGAATTCAATTAATGCTGTTGGTATACAAATATCAGTATGTAGAAGTAAATATAATACAAATGTCAGTAAGTAGAATTAAAATGAGACAATGAATTAATAGCATCTTGGAAACTCAAAGATTCTAAGACAGGTTGTCGATCAAATATCTCTAATGATGTATATGGGAAGTTAAGTTTTGACAGGGCCCTGGATCTCTGTCCAATTATACTGAAGATGAATTGAGGAAGATTCTGCACATCTATACATTAGCCATGCTATTTCAGACTTTATGGATACAACTGGCTGTTATGTTCCCAAGGGCTACATGATTTGATTGGAAAGATCTGAATCCATGTAATAAGTATGAGGTCGGGTTTAAGAGAATCCCATCACACTGGCTTACTTCGCCTCCTGGAACAGAGGGAAGTACAAGCTACTACTATCAATAATAGGTGGACTTATTTTGCTTACAACTCACACCAGTAGAATGTGATTCTTAGAGTCACAGCTCTTTACTGAGAATCATGATATATAAAGGCTTTGTGTTAGACTATCCACTAGAAGAGTTAAAGTGGACTTCCTCAGTGTTTTTATTTGGCCACAATTTGGCCAAAAATGCTCTTCTTGTTTTTGAAGATTTCTACTATATAGCTTTCATGGTCAAGAAAGCTTTAATTCAAGGCAAAAACAGACAGAATGTCCAATATCCAAGCATTAAGTCCTGGCAATAACCCTCTGTAACAGGAGACCTCATTTCATTTTCTCTTTAAACCCTTTAAAACTCCCTATTATCCTTCAGGTTCAAATTTCATTTTTTTTTACATCTTTATTGGAGTATAATTGCTTTAAAATCATGTGTTAGTTTCTGCTTTATAACAAAGTGAATCAGTTATACATACACATATGTTCCCATATCTCTTCCCTCTTGCGTCTCCCTCCCTCCCACCCTCCCTATTCCACCCCTCTAGGTGGTCACAAAGCACCCAGCTGATCTCCCTGTGCTATGCGGCTGCTTCCCACTAGCTATTTATTTTACGTTTGGTAGTGTATATATGTCCATGCCACTCTCTCGTTTTGTCACAGCTTACCCTTCCCCCTCCCCATTTCCTCAAGTCCATTCTCTGGTAGGTCAAATTATTACAGTTACTTGCTTTCCATCCTCACCTACTGCATCCTACTTGCTTTCCATCCTCATTCTCTCAAGTCTAGTTTTCATCCTCTGACAAAGTTGTTAAACATGTTTGATGTCTCAGCATAAAATCCCCTCTAGAAGCTTTAGCCCTTTGTCCAAGCTGTTCCTCACTGGGCTATTTACGCTTGAGTTCCACTACTTAAAGCTCTTCTAGGTTAACTTCCGCCTGCTTCAACTACCAATCTATATAATTTATATTTATTAATCCAACTAATGGGTACTGCCTTTACTAATGGAGAGAATATAACCTGTCCCCAACCTTAGGGACAGCTTGACTATTTCAGGCTTCTTTTTTTGTACATAATTATTCTATCAAATACTGTCTTGAGATAGTATATAATTTGATTTGGCATATCTGAACCTATGTAATTATCACAAGGAATGTGCAGTGATATAGAATATCGAGGACACTGGAAAGCTGCAGGCAGGTACATTATTGTTCAGAGATGCCTGAACGCTGACTCTTTCTCTGCCCGCAGAGGAGGTGTGGCTGTGATGACACTGAGCTTGGTTTAATAATCATCTTTATACACATTTCCTACAAAGAAGTGCATAAATGGTTAATGTAAATTCTTTTATAATAATGATATAAGCCTGATCTTCACATATTTGATGGGAACCACGTTGTACATACAGTATCATCTCTATGCCCCTGTTAGGGACTCTGAGAGATAAGGAGACTATATTAAGAAATGCAGCATCTATTTCTCTCTATGTGGCCACCCTGCTTCCAACAAGTTTCTGTATCCTTGGCTGAATCTCAGTGTGTTGTCTGTGTGTGTGTGTGTGTGTACACTCTTCTAAACCAATCTATAAACGATCTGAAATGCTGCAGATATTTTAAAAGAATTCTACCACACTTGCTTACATTAAGCTTTGGAAAAGGCAAACAGCTGAAGTCAACAACAGTACACAGAGTTAAGTCATTTATAACTTACATACCAGTACAATTTAAGATTGTGCTTTTTTCCCCTTCTGATTCATCTATCTATTGCTAGTCACTCTCACTCTTAAAAAAGAAACATCAAACACATACCCATTTTGGGAAGAAGCTCTTTATCAGCTCCCTTGAAAAAGCACAGGTAGATCACTAATCCTCTCTGGACCTATGAGAAACCACAATAAATTCAGATTAGAAAGAAGCTTCTATATACAGAGGTAAATAAATAAAATTTCACAACTTTTATAGATAAAAGGTTAAATGCAAAAGAAGAGGAATAACTTTTGATAATAGATTTAATTTCTTAAATATGTGAGAAAATAAAATCTTTTTCAATATTCAGTCACCTCAGTAATCATTTTTCAAAAATTAAGTTTAAAATACAGCCAAGAGCAGTAAAGACCCCAAGTTATACCTTCAAACATTTATTTCTTTTTTTTTTTAATTAATTAATTTACTTTTGGCTGCGTTGGGTCTTCGTTGCTGCATGTGGGCTTTCTCCAGTTGCAGTGAGTGGGAGCTACTCTTCGTTGCGGTGTGCGGGCTTCTCATTGCGATGGCTTCTCGTTGTGAAGCAAGGGCTCTAGGCGTGTGGGCTGCAGTAGTTGTGGCACGTGGGCTCAACAGTTGTGGCTCACAGGCTCTAGAGAGCAGGCTCAGTACTTGTGGCGCACGGGCTTAGTTGCTCCGTGGCATGTGGGATCTTCCCAGACCGGGGCTCAAACCTGTGTCCCCTGCATTGGCAGGTGGATTCTTAACCACTGCGTCACCAGGGAAGTCCCCAAACATGTACTTCTGATCAAAATCATTAGTACTATGAACTAGCCTCTTCCTAAGTATGGCTGACAGACTTATAAATATTTAGTTTGCAGGGGCCCATTTATTCAACACCAAATGAATTCACATTATATCAGATATGGCTGATGTATAAACAACACTGTAACTGATATGTTTTTTGACATCATCATTCTTTGTTCCTCCTAATCCATTTACTTATAGATAATGAAAACAAGGGTCTGATTCTATTTCAATAAACTCCAAGAAACTGCTGTCCAATTATTTTTTGTTATTTTTGTTAATACATTAAATACACAGTGATTAAACCTTGGAAACTGCATTCATATTAAGTTCTACATCAAGAGGTTTTCTGTTATCAGGAATGTAAGCTTATTTATTTTATATAATGACTTGGATAGTTCTTTATTAGCTCTCGTAGGATAGAGACTATACAGAAAAGAGACACTTGACAAATGACTTTGATTTTGCTGCAGAGTGAATCATTAAATTTTTTATTTTGTAGATTAACCTTCTGAGTCCAACAGCTATTACAAAGATTGAGTTAATATCTGTAAAGTGCTTAGAACAGTGCCTGGTTCATAGTAAGAGTGATACAAGTGTGTATTAAGTGACTATGTAAAAAGAAATTTAAGGACTGAAACACAATTTATTTTACATCTTAACTCCCAAAGCACTTTACAGACTGTTTTGTACATGATAGGGACTCTGTTGATTGCATTTAAGTTCTACTGTATATTACAGGCTCTATGTGTCATCTAAATACTCTTGTAAATAAACATAAATGCAGCTCTGCATTCACACCTGATTTACCTGGATAAGAAGTAACCTTTTATAAGAGTAATTGTGCTCTTGAACAAACAAGTGCCTCCAGGGCACACCCATAAGTAAGGAGGTGGCAGGCTGAATAATACAGATATCTGCACCACTGTCACAGCTCTCTACACTGGGATTGTTTCAGCACAGGCCAAAATTTCTCAAGCATACTCATATTTGGACACATGCAATGTCAGAATTAAGTAATTGCAGGAATGAACACCTGTTGGGACTTCTCTGGTGGCCCAGTGGTTAAGACTCCACCCTTCCATTGCAGGGGTTAGATCCCTGGTCAGGGAACTAAGATCCCACATGCAGCATGGCTTGGCCAAAAACAAACAAACAAACAAAAAAACACTAGTTCTTTCCTTCTACTCACCACACTACCTCTTCATTAAGGTATTTTCTTTTAGTTTATTCCAAAAATAGCTCTTAAATTGTGATCTACAAATTCCCCTCCTCAAGGCAGAATCACCTTCCTTGTAGCTTCTTTTGGTATAAATAGAACATTTCAAATATATAGGAAAGTACACATAATTCTCACTATAGGTTAAAAATGTTCACCTTCCAGGAAGAAAAACATAAGCCTGTGACAGCAAAGGTCTAAATGAATGAAACCAAGAACACGCAAAGTAACCTTCAAATCAAAAAGTAAACTTAAAAACAATAAAAAAAATTTTTTTTAAATTAGAACTTTTAGTAATAGAATAGCTGATGCTTGAGAAAGAGGAAAGAATTTACTATCTAATTACTCGTCAGCTCTTCATACTAATTTAGCCATGTGTGGGAGCGGAAGAGAAAGCTTTAAAATAGTTTTTAAAGTTAATAAACACACTGATAGTTTGGAAGGCTGCAATAAACTATCTGTGATTTTGCACAAGGAGATGTGACATGAAGAATATAAAAGGATAATGAAGCATGGAAGAAATCTAAATGATTAATAGTTTGGGATTTATAGTCCCATGAAGCAAGTATAAAAATAGGCAATTCTTTGGACAGTATGGCAAAAATAATAAAATCTCAAAATAGGGAAGAGAAATTTTTAAGAGACCATAACAAAAGAAATAAGAAATGAATTTTTGAGAAAGAAAAAGGGAGGGCAAAAATATAGGACTGTTTATGCTTATAAATATTTCCAAATTACAAGGGAGTAACAGATAGTGATTTAAGAATAGTCACCCACATATAGTTCATGGGTAGTATTTAATAACTAGTATTGTGTTAAGGAGTGCTAGATTTGGGACGGAATTCAGCAGATGAATGAATGAAATGCTCCTACATTAAAGTTTCTGAGTACCTCCACCAGTTTTATTTATTATTATTACACATTTTTTTCCTTCATTTCAACTTACTCCAAAAAATAAGTCGGGGGCCTTAAAGAAAATTTTGTTTTTGCATGAAATTTTGCATATGGGCAGGCTCTTTTAAAAAGGCAAATATTCAAGCAGAAGGACATCATATTGGTGTAAATGTTTTAAATTCTCTGGAGAAAATGTGTTTGATAACAATGCAACATTATTATAAAAGTAGTCATCTTTGTTCCTGGTGGGAAATAAGTCAAGTTTTTTAAAGTTTCTTGAAAAAAGAACTGCTTCATGGGCAATCTCACGACTGTGCTAACACCTAGCTGCAGTCAACCTAAGAGGGAATTCGACGGGATCCGGAGCACAAGTCAAAGCAGATCTTGAACGCTTGCAACAAATCTAACCTAGAAGCTCGAAACAGATCAGGACAACTCACCAGCAGCCCGAGCATTGCGCAGGGCGTGGCAAGGCTTTTTGCTCTTTTGAAGCAAGAGGTCTGAGCTACTAGGCCTAAAGTCCACAGAGCTCAGGTAGGCAAACGGTGAGGGGAAGCTCCCAATTCCCGGGGTGCCAAGCAGGGGACACCCTCTTCCTCTCGGAAAATAAGTCCGAGGGAGAAAGGGCCAGGGCCGGTGGTGCAGGACTGAGGAGAGAGGCGACCACAGGTAGGCACTGAGGGCAGCGTTGGGCGGACCGGCCGGGAGTCCCGCCCCGCCCACAGCACGTGCCACGCGCCACGCGACCGGCTCGGAGAGAGACGCGAGGGTACAAATCGCCTAGACAGTGCGGTGAGAACCGCCCCTGCGCGCCACAGGATAACCGGAGCTGCGGAGCCGACGTTACCTCCACCCACTGGGCCGCGGCGTCCCCTTCGGCGGGGCGTACTTGCAGCCGGGCGTGCAGGCACTGCTGCAGGAGGGCCCGGGCCTGAGGTAGCCGGCCACTTTCAGCCATGGCTCAAGCCCGCGCGGATATCCCCCAGGTTCCAGCCACGCGCCGCAAAGGCCCGCCCCCGGCGCTCAGGGAGCATTGGACGGGGCGCGACGCGGCGAAGGTACGTGCTGGTCGCCCGTGGCCCCGCCTCCAGAAGGGCGGGGCCTCTGACTGGATCTTCGGTGGCCCGGATGTGCGGTCTTAAAAGACTTGTATGTACTAACCCTTACCCCAACCTACATGCAATTCGGTAGAAGGCGCTCAGTGTATGCTTTTAAGCGAGTGAAAAGACCCAGTGGTTCTCTTCCCAACATACCTTTTTTTTTTTGCGGTACGCGGACCTCTCACTGTTGTGGCCTCTCCCGTTGCGGACCACAGTCTCCGGACGCGCAGGCTCCGGACGCGCATGCTCAGCGGCCATGGCTCACGGGCATGTGGGATCTTCCCGGACCGGGGCACGAGCCCGTGTCCCCTGCATCGGCAGGCGGACTCTCAACCACTGCGCCACCAGGAAAGCCCCTAGCATACCTTTTAAAGAGACATTTTTCAGCTCAGAAAGCTTAAGTTTACAGACGTTGAAAAATTTTAAATCTGCTAAGTCCATATTATGCCCATTGTGAAGATAGGTAAATAGAATGAGTCAATTGAATCACAAAACAAGTGGAGGTGGAACTGAAAGCTATAAATCTTTCCAAAAAATCTCCTTACCCCAAATAATAAAACAACGCTGCCTCCTCTATCAAGAATGCTATAAATCATTCTGTTCTCGCAGTTGTGGAAAGGTATTGGTAGGCTATGTGAATACATATTTGGAGATCAATCTTTTAGAGAATATCCTCGCTAAAAATATTCTTATCCAAGAAAGTGTTTGATTTTAATAAATTTTTAAACATGCTACTAATTCAAAAATAAAATGACATAGTCTGATGCACATAATGATACTGAATTCTGTGGTGTTTCCTGTAAGTACATATTAGAATGTAAATGAAATTAAACAAGGGCTTGATTTTCTTTCCCACATAATGTATTCCATGAACCTGCGTCAGATTAGCATTATTTTTCTATGGGCTTGGAGGGTTTAGATGAAGAATAATAGTGTTACCCTGACTGCATTACCCAGGTCATTGATTTGGGCTCAGTTGGCACAATATGCCTATACATCCTGGTCTCTGTTTCAGAAGATGACATCACTGACAATGTTGCTATCCATATAAAGTAGTGTAGCTGAAGAAAATAATCTATGTGTAATGAACAGTCCTTTCCACACAGAATTGAAGCTGCCTGTTTGCTGGTTATCTTGCAGGCTGCCTTTTACTTTTTGTAAAAACAGAAAGCAAAATCTCACATTATCTCTGATTGAGGGATTGCAGGGGTTCCTACATTTGTTGACATTTGTCTGCAGAGCACAGACAAATTGCGTTGTCTGCACCTTTATGTCTCTTTTCTCTTTCACTCCCAGACTCAAGTTTTACAGGCTTGAATGAACTTGACCTAGAGGGCCCTTAGCCTTCACCCAGAATAAGAGAGGACTTCATGTCCGTTTGTATATGGGTGTAGGAGATAAGGAACTCTCTTGAAAATAGTCTGTGGTTCCCAGAAATTTTTCCACAGTGAAGGGACGTTAGCAAATTGAGAAATCCTTCCTGTGAGTAGATGGAGTCTGGTTGGTAATGGTTAGCCTCTCAAAACACACCAATTACTTTAAATCTTCCTGTTAAGTGAGGATCTTATTCTTTCTTTCTACCTACAGAGGGCAGTAGAGAGTAGGCAATAAAGAGAAAGTATTTACTTTCTGTATTTTATTTATTGTTTTGAACATCTAGTTTCATTCCACAAAGAATTTAAGAAGGTCAACCATACCTGCAATAAAATAGTGAAATGTGAATAAAAATAAAGCATAAGGAGTAAAGAAAATGGAATTATGTCAGCTGGAATGTGGAAAATTGAAAACAAATAGACAAGACAGTTGTTCTTGACTGGAGTGCTGAGATGATAACTTAGCAAAGTTTTCACAGATATACAACTTCAATTTTTGTTATAAAACAGTTATGTTCATCACATGTAATGTTGACGTGGAGCATGTTGTACAATTTCCTTCAAGTTAGATGTAAGAGGCAAAGCACAACATTAAGTTGGCTCTAGAGGAAGAAGATTCACTGGAACGTAAGAGATCACTGTCTGGGCAAGAATAGTTCTCAAACAGCTACAGTGCTGAAAGGAGACCATGCAGCTAGTGCATTAGTTATGAAGGCATTCTAGGCCCTCTGAGACGGTATAATAATTTAGAGTTATTTTAAGTTGTTTAATTCATTCAAGTTGGCTGCCCCAAATTTTAACAGAGAACCACTTCTGAAAGATCCTTTGCAGCTGATAGTAAGCTTCCTGATTGTAAAGAGGAAAAGAAAGAAAAATGAACTGTTTCGTAATCTGTTTCATAGACTAAGAAATCTGTTTCTTGGACTAAGCAGAGCTTTACATAAGATTTAGCTCTAGAATGAACCTCTTGCCCGAGGCTTTACTTGGAGGTATGTTAATCAGTAGATATGCAACAGGAAGAGATAGAGGTTTCATTTCAGGGAAGGCTTGGAAGAAATCTAGCCCCCTACCTCAAAGCTTAGAGAGGTTTTTTTTGTTTGTCTTTTTTTTCCTCAGTGCCTAGGGAGGTGATCAGTTTCTGAGAAATTAGTTCATACTAACTAAATTGCACATGAATTGGGATAGAACCAGAATACTAATTTATTCATTTGTAGTAAGAAATATTGCTGTGACATGGAGTGGAAATTCTCACATAAGGCATGATCAACACATTTTCCCTTGTGCAAGCAGGGTATACTAGATTATATTCAGAAGTCTCTTTACCAATTTACTATGAGAGATAGTCACTCTTCTACCAGGGTATCTGAAACAGGTGTGAAAGACCCAGGTGAATTTGGGCTTCAAGACACATGGCGCACCTGGTGGCCTCTGAGACGGTGGCGGCAGGGCCCGGGTCTCTGGCCTGGGGCGCCCAGGCTGTGAGGGGAGCTGCCGCCGCCTCGGGCCCATGGGGTCCCCTTCCCCCAAGGCCGCTGATAGGCAGCTGGCCGGGAAGCTCATCCCTCCATGGGTGAGCGAGCTGTCCCGGGCCGTGTGGACCAACAGCCTGTGCCCGGCGCGCGGTGGCGGCAAGATCCTGCCCAACAGCCCGGTGCTCAACACGCACCTGGTCAAGAGGCACCACCAGCAGGATGGCATAGAGAATCCAACAATAGGAAGAGATTTGAAAACTGTCCTGAGGTTCTGCTCTTGTCCGATTGAAGGTTGCCCGAGAGGCCCTGACAGACCAAGTTCTCAATTTTCTCTCAGAAAACAGCACTTTATGAAAATCCATGCGGAAAAGCAGCACAAACATAGTTAAGTGCAGCAATTCGTATGGCACTGAGTAGGACTTGAAAAGACATCCAGAGGATTGTGGCAATACCTTCCAGTGCACATGTGGCTGTCCCTATGCCAGAAGGACTGCATTTACAGTCCCACATCTACCGAACTGGCCGTGCGATCCCTGCAGAACACAGGGATCCATCTAGTAAGAAAAGGAAAATGGAAAAGTACCTGCACAACCAGAAGTTGTCCAGTAAGACCAGTGAATCACTGAGCAACCAATCAACCCCAACACCAGATGCTCAAGAGCTAGAAACTTCAGAAATAAAGCTAATGGCTTCTTTTGAAGACTCTTGCAGCTCTAATGCCAGAAAGCAGACTCTTTCAACATGTCCAGGGTATCCTCAGAAGCTCCTTTTACCAAATCCTGAAGTGCCTGTCTTTGTGCCTACAGCAGACTCCTCAACCCAGCCTGTAGTGTTGGGTGTCGATCATCAGGGCTCTGTCCCCCCAGTTCTGTGCACTTACTGCCCTTGTCCATAGGAACCCTGATCCTCGGCCTAGATTCAGAGGCTTGCTCTCTCAAGGAGAGCCTCCGTCTTTCAAAAATTGTAAATCCCGTTGCTGTTGAGCCAATTAGTACAGGTGTTCAAGTGAACTTGGGTAAAAGTCCATCTAACTCTTTACAAGAACTAGGGAACAGATGTCAAGAAAACAGCATTTCTTCAATCAATGCACAGGCAGACCTGTCTTACATCACACAACACTTTTTACTCTGCACAGTGGGCTAGCCCTGATTCCTCTGTATCACCTTGTTCATAAACTGATTTGACATTTGGTTCTCAAGTTTCCCTTCCCATTAGTGTTCATACTCAAAGTTTTTGCCCAGTTCTAAGGTAATCTCATCTATAGCTGCTCAGACTGATGTATTTATAGATCCCAGTTTCCCGTCAAGTGGGATCTCTTTTGAGAGAAACTCAGACCAGTGGAATGCGAAGTCCAACAGATGATCGAGTACAGATAGACCAAGCTGTAATGTGTGGAGACATTTTTGAGAGTGTTCATTCATCATATGATGTTTCTACAGACAAATTATAAGCAGCAGCTTAGTAGCAGAGACTGTAACTCATGGTTTGTTACCTCAGAACCACCCTAAAACTTTAAATCAAGATATTGAGAAATCTGAACCAATCATGAACTTCATTCAGCACACAAAATAGTTCACTTTCTTCACAGAACATGACAGATAATCGGACCTGAACCAGGGATTTATTAAGTGATCTGGAAAACATCTTGTCAAGTAATCTGCCTGCTCAGACACTGGACAATTGTAGTCTTCGTCTGACACAAGTAATGGACCTGACACCCAGCTCCCATCTGGCCCAACTCAGAATCCTGCAGTTGATTTTGATATTGTAGAGTTCTTTTCGGCCTCAAACATCCAGACTCAAACTGAAAAGAGTGAACTTAGCCCCATAACCACTGAGCCAGTCTTGGAATCGCTGGACATAGAGACCCAAACTGACTTCTTACTTGCAGACACCTCTGCCCAGTCCTACAGTCATAGAGGAAATTCTAACTTCTTAGGCCTTGAAATGTTTGACACGCAGACACAGAGGGACTTGAACTTCTTTTTAGACGTAGCCCTCATCTGCCTCTGGGAAGTATTCTGAAACACTCCAGCTTTTCCATGAGTATTGATTCATCTGACACAGAGACCCAAACTGAAAGAATCTCCACTGCTAAACACCTACCTGCTCTAGAAAGCAAAGTTCAGTTAAGCAGTGCAGAAACACCATGAATTCTGGCTTTGAAACTTTAGGGCGCTTATTCTTCAACAGCAATAAAACTCAGACAGCAATGGATGACTTTCTTCTGGTGGATTTGGCCTGGAACACAATGGAAACTCAATTCAGCTCTGTTGGAACCCAGTTGTGTGCAGAACTACACCCAGTCTCCAACTTCTGAAAGTGGAGTTCACATGGGGGATGGCATTTACGGTTCCCTTCTGGATTTAGAAGATGGAGAATGGGGACAACAGTATTAACTCTATTGAATGTAGTTGATGATACAGTTACTTCGATTCTTTGAGGTTCTTTGCCTTTTGCACTTATAAGCATGAAATTTGTGTAAAAATGTATGAGTGTATTATAAAGTGTAAGATGTTGATCTTGAAAAGTGATTTTTTGTGTTGCCTACATTTGCCCTTTCAGTGTAGACGTCCCTTCTTTAAAAAAAAAATGTATTTCACACCTTTAAAACCCATCTAACGGGGGACTTCCCTGGTGGTCCAGTGGGTAAGATGCAGTGCTCCCAATGCAGGGGACCTGGATTCGATCCCTGGTCAGGGAACTAGACCCTACATGCATGCCGCAACTAAAACATCCCACGTGCCACAACAAAGATCCCATGTGCCACAAAGAAAATCCCCAAGTGCAGCAACTAAGACCCAGCACAACGTAAAAAAAAAAAAAAAAAAAAACCCATCTAGCCATTTAGCTGAATCAAGCTCACCAGGACTAGTGTACAAACTTTTCAAATTTTTGAAACATTTTAGTTGACATATGACTTACTTAAATTGCACCTAAAATACTTCTGCCAGTGCTTGTTAGAAATTCCTGTTTCCGGGCTTCCCTGGTGGCGCAGTGGTTGAGAGTCCGCCTGCCGATGCAGGGGACACGGGTTAGTGCCCCGGTCCGGGAAGATCCCACATGCCGTGGAGCAGCTGGGCCCGTGAGCCATGGCCGCTGAGCCTGCACGTCCGGAGCTTCTGCTCCGCAACGGAAGAGGCCACAACAGTGAGAGGCGCGCGCACCGTAAAAAAAAAAAAAAAAAAAAAAAATGTATAAAAAGAAATTCCTGTTTCCTAATAATGTCTAAAGAAGTCTGATGCTGCACCATCAGATTTAAACACCATCAGCTTCATCTGCTTTGACATCTTACTCTTTCCTTATTTGAAGACACGAAGGAAAACTACAGCTGTCTTTAGCTTTTTTTTTTTTTTTGCAGTACGCGGGCCTCTCACTGCTGTGGCCTCTCCCGTTGCGGAGCACAGGCTCCGGACGCGCATGCTCAGTGGCCATGGCTAACGGTCCCAGCCGCTCCGTGCCATGTGGCATCCTCCCGGACCGGGGCACGAACCCGTGTCCCCTGCATCGGCAGGCAGACTCTCAACCACTGCGCCACCAGGGAAGCCCCTGTCTTTAGCTTTTGAGACAATTTTCATATGGTCAATGCCATCCCTCCTCTACGTGAACTCTTACTGATACCAGCGTTTAAGTGTATAGTACTTTCCTCACAAGACGTGTTTCTGTAAAATTCTTGCTTAAAGAAGTAGCAGCAAGCACTTAGTGTGAATAGCGATCGTTTCAGTCTAAGTGACAGTAAGTCGCCCCAACTATGGAAACGCTGGGCTGTGCAATCATGCCTATTAGCTCATACTGGAGTGTGTCCTATGAGCGTCCCCCCTACTCCCTACAAAAGGCCAGGGCGGTGCTCCAGAGCTGCTCCTCAAAGAGCACCCACCAGCTGAGTCCAAGTTTTGTCACTCTAATTGTTAAAAAAAATAAAGTAAGGAGAAAAGGAAATTCCCCACTAAATTTCAATACTATGCATAAGCTTGATAGGGCAAGAGTGCAATAAACAACTATTTTAAAGTGAATCTTCTTTTCATCCACCTCTCATTTTTTCCTTGAATGAGGAAACACATTGGTCCAGCAAGGATAGTAACTGTGCCTTGAGGATAACAATTATAGAATAGATCCATTTAAGATATGGTGTTCTGCATTTTGTTGCTTTGTTTAGAGAGGATAATACCAGTCTTCAAACGAAGTAAGGTGATGACTGATTGCTTCAGTATTCAAGAATATCTATGTTTTGAGATGGGTCTGTGGTCAAGTATGCTTTTGAGGTTTTCTGTATTTAGGAGATCCTGAGTTCTTGATTGCTGGCCAAATTTCAAGCAAGTAAGAATCAGTGCAGTCTGTAAATTTCTCTAAGTTTACCCAGAAAAATACTCTGTTCCTTCTGTGGCACATGCTTACGCTGCTGAAGGCTAAATCCTCAAAATAAAACCTAAGGGGGAGACTAATAATTCATTAAAGTATAATAAATCAGTGGTTTGCTACTAATTGCTATCCCGTAGAAGAATTGTTGGTAGTGGATAAATAATATATCCTAGGCAGATGAACTCAACCTAGTAGATAAAAGTTTGCTTTGGTCACAGCTGCCTATGAATATGGCAAAACAAACATAAAGCCTTAACTTAGAATTTCATTATGTTTTAGAGTCATCACTGCCTTAATGTTCAAACATCTATTTAAGTTCTCCTAGTAAGGAGAAATGCATGTTTGATTATGCCTTTTGTAAATATATACGCAGTGATCTATGGCTTTAAAAAATTTTTGTGTTTCTGTGACAATGTTAATCCAGCCAATTGAGTTATTTACAGAAAATTGAGGATGCAGTAGTTCTTCACGTACAAGTAAGAACTGTTTCCCCCCAAGAACCTTAGCTACCTGAATTGTTCTAAGGTTATTTGTAAGAGCTGAAACTCAGCGATTGAAGAGGAGTGAGAATTCTAAAAAAAAAAAAAAAAAGACACTTGGGGCTTCCCTAGTGGTCCAGTGGTTAAGACTCCACCTACCACTGCAAGGGGCATGGGTTCGATCTTTGGTCAGGGAAGTTCCACATGCTGGAAGGTGTGGCCAAAAACAAAAAAAAGACACTTGGCACGTGCACTAAGACTGTGAGGAAAAAGGAAACATACATATTTAAATAAGAGTCAAATAAAAACTCCAAGGGCAAATGCTCCAACCATAATCATATATTTGATATTTTGTCATGGAGCCTCTTCTTACATAGGCAGAAACTGATGCCATGGGGTTAATCATGGGCTTAATCAATCATGGGCTGTTGAAGCCCCTCCAATACAAAAATATGAGGCCAGGGAAAATGATAGTTCCCACCTAAGAGCTGAGTCCCTTCTTAACACAAATAGTTTGTACAACCAGGTAGGAAATGGAATTGAGTTTGGAACTTGATATTGACTGTTCTTTTGTTCAACTTGCTTTTTAAAATTCTTATTTTATTACTGTACCATTTACTGGTGTGTTGCCTAGGTAACATAACAAAGCAAGTGCTTTTAACTGTAAGGCAATGATGCATATCTTTGGCAATCTGTAGGGTTTCCCCAGGGCAGGCAGATAAATTATGTTGATGTTTGGGTTATTTTTCAGTTCATAATGTTGTGATAACTTGGCAAAGCATTGCATAACCTTCTGAATATTTGTATACTTCTGTTAGCTGTTTTGTCAAGTCAGGCCAGCCTGTTGTAAGGGCTTTTTAAAATAATTTTGACACCTGCATCCTTTGTAGAAAAAAATTGTGAAAGATTTTGAAATGGGCAAAAGAGATTTCTAGATATCTTTTTAACAGAATGCTGGAACCTCTGGGATTTACCTGGTCCTATAGGGCTATACAGGGTTTGTCTTTGACTAGACTATCTTACAACTCTGTAGAGATAGAAGCTAACTCTTTGGACACTGATACTGTCTATAAAAATGTAAAATTTGATTATTACTCTGTGGGTATTGACCGGTTTTGCCAATTTTGCATCCATTTGTAAATTCATTTCAGCATTCCTTACCTGACTAAAAGTATATAGCACCTTGAGTAGTTCTCTCTCTCTCTCTCTAATAAACTTTAAGTTTTAGCATAGATGTAGATTTACAGAAAAGTTGCAAAGATACCAGAGAGTTCCCATATACCCCTCACCCAGTTTCTTCTGTTATTAACATCTCAAATTACTATGGTATGTTTGTCACAACTAAGAAACCAGCACTGGTATATTAATTAAACTCCATACTTTATTCAGATTTATTAGGTTTTCTCTAAATCCTTTTTCTGTATCCCATCCAGGATACCACATTACATTTAGCTGACAAGATTCCTTAGTTCATGACAGTTTCTCACACTTTCCTTGTTTTCGATGACCTTGACAGTTTTGGGTAGTACTGGTCAGGTATATTGTAGGATGCCCCTCTATTGGGATTTGATGTTTTTCTCATGATTAGAGCAGGGTTATGGGTTTTTGAGGATGACCATAGAGATGAAGTGACCTTCTGATTACATCATATCAATGCTACATTCTGTCCACAGGTCTTATTGATGGTGATGTTGACCTTAATTACCTGACTAGGGTAGTGTGTTTGCCAAGTTTCTCCACTGTAAACTCACACACAGACCCACTTCCATGATTTAGTCTCTGGGAGCAGATCACTAAACACAGCCCATACTCAAGGGGTAGGGAGTTACGATCTACCTCCTTGGCTAGGGAGTATCTGCATAAATTATTTGGAATTCTTTATTTGAGGAGATTTGAGTTCTTTTTTGAACTGGCTGTGATATATTACTGGTTTCTTCCTTGCTGAGTTAAGTATGAATGAAATAAAAATCTTTGACACATGTTGATTTTATGTTTGTATGAGAATTGTGATTTTATTCTTTTTAAAAAATTATTCTCACATCGTTCTACCAAGAAATGTGGGAATTATTTTTATATAGTTCTTTGAAATCCATGGATAAGTGCCATAAACAAATACATTATTTGGAAAAGAAGATATTGAAGATTATTTATAGTCAGAGAAAAAATAAGTTATTTTATCACACTGACTGTATCAGTCAGGGTCCTATCAGCAAATAACACACTCTAAATAGGATAACCTGGGAAAGTTTTATTGACAAAGGCACTATTTACAAAGGTGTGGGTGTAGGGGCACCACAGTGGGTAGTGTAGTAACAGCTGAGATGTTACCGTTCCCTTGGGCATGGTAACAGGTGAGATGTTACCATTCCCTTGGCCTGAAGAGAGAAAAGGAGAGAGTCTGGAATCCAGGGGTAGAGACTTACATAGACCCTTAAGAGAAGGAATGAACCTTCTGCTAAGAAGCATAGCCAAATTTAGGTGACCCTTTAGGAAGGGAGCTAGGGAAATAAATACCTGACTGCATTTTCTACCTTCCTTCCCTTTCCTGCCAGAGCTCCCCATTGCAAAAAACAGCTAATAGCTAGGAAGCCTGGGGACCTGTTGATGTCCCAGCCTCCAGGGCAGAAAGCAGGGTGGAGAATGCTTGAGTGTAGATCAGGAAGGCCAGCAAAAGATATCTGGCACACTGACTGAAGAGGTTGTAAAGGCCACGTTGAGGTCTCTTTTGTCATCTTTTTGTGGGAAGGTAACAGCTGAGAAGACAAAGAGAGACATAGCTGCTGTTAACATTTTTAGCGGAACTATTTAATTTCTCCAAGAGTTTACAGAGGTGAAGTTTGACTTAGTGAGTTATCAGTGTAAGATGAGTCAAGGTCCTTGACCCCTCCCCACCTTTTTTTCCAGCCATTGGGAATATGGCAAGACATCAGAGGAGAATGGTTGCTGCGATCCTAGCCTTGGTGAAAATGTCTCCTATGCAGTCCAGCTTGCATGGCAGGAAGGTGTCTACGAAAAATTCATCAGTCGATCTAAGACAGAAATTGAAAATTTTATTTGAGCCAAATTCAAGGATTGTAATCCAGGAAGAGCGTCTCAGAAAGCTCTGAGAACTGTTCCACCCATTAGAAGTCAAGGCACAGTTATATAAGTTTTTCGAAACAGAAAGCTGTACATTAAATGATGCATTATTGACAGTTTATACAATCCAGATCTAAGCATCATCTAGTGGCCCCTTACAAGATGGAGAAAGAATGTCACCTTTTAAGGAGTTGTCTTGTTGATGCTAGGAGAGTGTTGCTTTTTACGGTTGAGCAGGTATTTCTGCAGGTGGGGGAGGTTTGGTTGATGCATAATGCAGATACACAATGGACAGTAGCAGAGGAGAGAGGAGGTCAAAGGGCAAAGAAATTTTTTTTTTTTTTCGGTACGCAGGCCTCTCACTGTTGTGGCCTCTCCCGTTGCGGAGCACAGGCTCCGGACGCGCAGGCTCAGCGGCCATGGCTCACGGGACCAGCTGCTCCGCGGCATGTGGGATCTCCCCGGGCCGGGGCACGAAACCGTGTTCCCTGCATCGGCAGGCGGACTCTCAACCACTGTGCCACCAGGGAAGCCTGCAAAGAAAAATTTTTATGTTTAAACTTTTATTATCTTGTCATAAATATGAATTTTATTTCACAAAGGGATGGAGCCACTGCCTTCAAGGGCTCTTGCAGACTTAACTAAGAAGCACGTTAGAGGGAGCCACTATGGCCCTAAGCCCTGAGAGCTCTTTTTGTACTGTGGGGGAAGAAAATTGGAATCAGATTTGACTTGATACAGAAAAAATAATGAACGATTTTTATTGTCTTTGAGTGTTGTAACTAAGTAAAGCTCATACTGACTCCAGCAGGAAGTAAATAAATAATAGAAATTCAATAATGAATTGTTCATATACATCTAATTCTTCAGTTGCATTTGCTTGAGATAAAAAAGGGAAAGAAGTATTTATCAGATGGCAGCTCCCTGATTGTTTGCTCCTTTTGGCAAGTGAAGCAAAAGAAATACTGTAGATTCTCAGCATGCGTGAGGAAGGACAATCTAAAGATCCCCACAAATAGAGAAAATTCCAACTTCAGAATTAATTAATAACTGCATTCACATATTTATCCAATTGTTTATTAACGTTTATTTATCATGCCAGACACCAAGCTAGGTGTTGGAAATATATGAGGAATAAGATGCTGTTCTTATTCTCAGGGGGCTCAGAATTTAGGGGAGAGACAAGGAAAACAATTTAATTAGAAAACGATTTCTCTTTCCACCATTGTGTTCTTTCCCTCCCAATGTTGTTGAATGAACCCAAGTCCATGTGCCTGATGCACAGTGAGACCAAACAAATGGAAACTTCAGAGTGTGGAGCAGAGAAAGATTTATTTCAAAGCCAAGCAAGGAGAACAGGAAGCTCATGCTAAACCCCCCCAAAACTGCCGGATGGTTTTCAGGGAAGAGTTTTTAAAGGCAACACTGGGGGGGGGGAGGGGGAGGGAGAGGCTACCGGGTGTGTGACTTTCTACTGATTGGTTGGTGGTGAGGTGATAGGGTGGTGCTCCAGGAATCTCAATCATCAATCTTCTTGTTCTAACCAGTCTGCAGTCTCAGCATGTAGTCACCTTCCTCCATGTGGGTGGGAGTCTTAGTTCCTGCAGGACAACTCAAAGATATGCATCGGATTCTTATACATATCCCTTGAGGAGTAACTAGGACTCTGTTATGTGGCTGAACCATTGTTTCTTGACTACTTTCCTGCATTCACTCACTTCCCTAATTAGTAACTGTTTGAATCTGCTCTTTGGAACTCAGGGAAAGCCTAGGAGACTAAAATTTTTTCTACAAAAAAAGAAATAGGGGTGCGGGTGCTGAGGGGATTTTGTATCTGGGAGGACCTTGCAGGGTCCTGCTGGGTTTCACCAGTAAAAGAAGGACAGGACTTGGAAGGGGAGTCACCTGCTGGAAAGCCTGAACTAAACTGGGGTGACTGGGCTTAACTGCAGGGAAGATATGGTCTGCAGTTTAAACAATTTGGCATAAACCGGATTTTCAGGGCCATACCACATCTAGGCAATTTTTTTTTTTTTTTGGCAAAATTTTTTTTAGTCACCAACTCTCTCTTCGGAATAACTCTCCGTCTCCTTTCTCTTTTATAGCAATTCCCTATATGTATTATGCGGCCTTTAGCATCTCCAAAATTTGCTCCAGGCTTGACCTACAACTCAGAAGATTCCCTTCCTCTAGGCCACAATCAAAAATCTAATATTCTAAGTACTGTGTTTAGTTGCGCTCTGCTGGAGTGAAGCTGATTAAAGTAATTCCCATTAACTTGTGAATGAAACATAACCTTCTTAAAAGGTATATTTGCATTTTAATAACACTCCCTTCACACAAATTCACCTCTAATTGGTGGAATGTGTGAGAGTTCCTTTCTGTGGGAAGAAGAAGGAGGGGGAATAACGCCTTAATTTTCTAAGTTTAAGAGAGTTGCTACTCTTAAAGCCTCTGGATTCTCGCCTCCCTGTCACATCTCAGCACAATGCAGTTTTGCTTCTCTTTCTGAAGCTAATCACTCCGGAAAGCTTTTTTAGGTTAAAGTGAATGGACCCCGTCATCTTTTGAATAACATTTCTATTTGGGGAAATTCCCACATTCTGAGTATCCTTTTCCCTTCCATGTAGAAATCGGAATGCAGCTCCCTATCCTCCTTTGCAGCTAGGGTGCAGGCATGCCAATTAGATAGCTGAATGCAAGATTAAGCTGGGAAGTGAGCAATGCGAATAAACAGGCTCTGCATGGGACCTCCATTTTCCTGACTTCGGAGTTGGTAGGGCTTTCAGGAACAGGAGGTTCAAGATCGGATGCAGAAGTGGCATTGGTGGCAGTAGCAGTTGCAGTAAAACTAAGTTGCTCGTATTTGGGGCCCAATGACAGCAGCAGCAGTAATTGGTACCATTGACTGATATAGACAGATTCCTGACCTGGATAGTTTTATGGCCTGCGTCAGGCATCAGGCACTGTCCCTGGAAGCTTAGGCTTGAACGTTTCTCCAGACATCCCAATAATTTTGTGAACTATTTAATATCCTCTTATAAACCAGTTTTGGGTTAAACCAGCCAGAATGAAATCTACTGTTCGCATTCAAGAACACTAACTGATACAAGTCTCCTCAATTTCCCCCTCTCCCTTGAACCCTCAACCAACAGAATTTATAGGACAAGACTTTCCACTTTTCTCCATTCCCCTCTTCTACTTTCTTTGTTCAGGCCCCATCATCTGTTACCCGGATTACTGCAACTTTGTCCCATTTGATCACTCACCTCTAGTTTGACTTGTCAGATTGGTCTTTCTAAAATGAAAATCTAGGGACTTCCTGGTGCCGTAGTGGTTAAGAATCAGCCTGCCAATGCAGGGGACATGGGTTTGAGCCCTGGTCAGGGAAGATCCCACATGCCACGGAGCAACTATGCCCATGCGCCACAACTACTGAGCCTGCGTTCTAGAGCCTGCGTGCCACAACTACTGAGCCCACATGCCACAACTACTGAAGCCCGTGTACCTAGAGCCCGTGCTGCGCAATGAGAAGCCACCGCAGTGAGAAGCCCATGCACCTCAACAAAGAGTAGCTCCCGCTCACTGCAACTAGAGAAAAGCCCTTGTGCAGCAATGAAGACCCAATGCAGCCAAAAATCAATCAATCAATAAATTTATTAAAAAAAATAAAATGCAAACCTAATTCTACCACTCTTTGGCTAAAGATCCTTCAGTGGCTCCCTATTGCCCTCGTGATAAAGTCTAGCATCAAGTCCAAACTCCTTAGCAGGGGCTTTTGGGATCTAGGCCTTGTTGACCTTTCCAGCTCATCTTGGCCATGCCTGCTTCTCACATCTATTCTCCAATCATACTCTTGCTCTGGATCAGCAGCAATGGATCCCCTAGGATCCTATTGGAAATGTGGAATCTCAGCCTCCTGCAGATTTCCTGCATTAGAATCAGCATTGCAGCAAGATCACTAGGTGATGCTCATGAGTATTCAAGTTTGGGTAGTGCTGCTTTATAGCACTGTGCTCATTTCCTCTGGGGCTTTTACACATTCTGCTTCCTCTGTCTTATTGTCGTTCTCCTGCTTTAGATGTTTAACACTGTTCTGCAGCACTCAACAGGGAAAACTTCTCTGACTGGTGAAACCTGCGTTGGAGGCTTTTGTCTGTTACTCCAAACATGGCACTTACTCCTTTGTACTGTAATGACCTTTTTACTCCTTTTTCTTTCCCATTAAACATTGGTCTTCTATTCTGGTTGTATTTTACAGTCAAACTGAGAACCTAAAACAAAAAGAAAATACAGATTCCTGGGTCCTGCCCCTATAGATTTTGGTTTTAACTGGTTTGAGTAAGGCCTAGACACTGGTAATTTGAAAAAGTGTCCCAGATAATTATAATGTGGAGCCAATTCAGAACCACCACACTAGGCTTTAAGCTCTGTGAGGACAGGGATTTGTCTTATTCAATGTTGTATTCTCAGAGCCTACCACAGTACCAGATACATAAACCATACTTGTGAATAATTGTTGCCCCTAGTTTCTCAGGCAATATGGAATCAGCTTTGTGTTGCAAATACCATCCTACCTTATACCAAACCCCTCTCATATATGTTAGCAGCTGGGCAGCCTATTCATCTCACTAAACCAAGGAGCCATTTCTTTCTTTCTTTCTTCCCTTCTTCCCTTCTTTTCTTTCTTTCTTTCTTTCTTTCTTTCTTTCTTTCTTTCTTTCTTTCTTTCTTTCTTTCTTTCTTCCTTTCTTTCTCTCTTTCTTTCTTTCTTTCTTTCTTTCTTTCTTTCTTTCTTTCTTTCTTTCTTTCTTTCTTTCTTTCCTTTCCTTCCTTCCTTCCTCCTCCCTCCCACCCTCCTCCCTCCTTCCTCCTTCCTTCCTTCCTTTTGTTTTCTTTTAAAATTTTAATACAGTTTCTTATTTATTTCTTTATTTGAAGTATAGTTAACTTACAATGTTGTGTAAGTTTAAACTATACTGCAAAATGATTCAATTTTATATATATATCAAGGAGCCACTTCTTTTTTTTAACATCTTTATGGGAGTATAATTGCTTTACAATGGTGTGTTAGTTTCTGCTGTATAACAAAGTGAATCAGCTATACATATACATATATCCCTATATATCTTCCCTTTTGCATCTCCCTCCCTCCCACCCTCCCTATCACACCCCTCTAAGTGGTCACAAAGTACCCAGCTGATCTCCCTGTGCTATGTGGCTGCTTCCCACTAGCTATCGGTTTTACATTTGGTAGTGTATACAAGTCCATGCCACGCCCTCACTTTATCCCAGCTTACCCTTCCCCCTCCCAGTATCCTCAAGTCCATTCTCTACGTCTACGTATTTATTCCTGTCCTGCATCTAGGCTCTTCAGAACCTTTTTTTTTTTTAGATTCCATATATATGTGTTAGCATACAATATTTGTTTTTCTCTTTCTCACCTACTTCACTTTGTATGACAGAATCTACGACCATCCACCTCACTACAAATAACTCAATTTCGTTTCTTTTATGGCTGAGTAATATTCCATTCTATATATGTGCCACATCTTTATCCACTCATCTGTCGATGGACACTTAGGTTGCTTCCATGTCCTGGCAATTGTAAATAGAGCTGCAATGAACATTGTGGTACATGACTCTTTTTGAATTATGGTTTTCTCAGGGTATATGCCCAGTGGTGGGATTGCTTGGTTGTAGGGTAGTACTATTTTTAGTTTTTTAAGAAACCTCCATACTGTTCTCCATAGTGGTTGTATCAATTTACCTTCCCACCAGCAGTGCAAGAGGGTTCCCTTTTTTCCACACCCTCTCCAGCATTTGTTGTTTCTAGATTTTTTGATGATGGCCATTCTGACTTGTGTGAGGTGAAATCTCATTGTAGTTTTGATTTGCATTTCTCTAATGATTAATAATGTTGAACATTCTTTCTTGTGTTTTTTGGCAATCTGTATATCTTCTTTGGAGAAATGTCTATTTAGGTCTTCTGCCCATTTTTGGATTGTGTTGTTCGTTTTTTTTGATATTGAGCTGCATGAGCTGCTTGTAAAATTTGGAGATTAGTCCTTTGTCAGTTGCTTCATTTGCAAATATTTTCTCCCATTCTGAGGGTTGTCTTTTCTTCTTGTTTATGGTTTCCTTTGCTGTGCAAAAGCTTTGAAGTTTCATTAGCTCCCATTTCTTTATTTTTGTTTTTATTTCCATTTCTCTAGGAGGTGGGTCAAAAAGGATCTTGTTGTGATTTATGTCATAGAGTGTTCTGCCTATGTTTTCCTCCAAGAGTTTGATAGCGTCTGGCCTTACTTTAGGTCTTTAATCCATTTTGAGTTTACTTTTGTGTATGGTGTTAGGGAGTGTTCTAATTTCATTCTTTAATATGTAGCTATCCAGTCTTCCCAGCACCACTTATTGAAGAGGCTCTCTTTTCTCCATTGTATATTCTTGCCTCCTTTATCAAAATTAAGGTGACGTTTCCTGTTTCTTAAGATAAGATTGTATTGCTATAAACTTCCCTCTTAGAACTGCTTTTGCTGCATCCCATAGCTTTTGGGTCATCATGTCTCCATTATCATTCGTTTCTAGGTATTGTTTGATTTCCTATTTGATTTCTTCAGTGATCACTTCGTTATTAAGTAGTGTATTGTTTAGCCTCCATGTGTTTGTATTTCTTACAGATCTTTTGCTGTAATTGATATCTAGTCTCATAGCGTTGTGGTCGGAAAAGATACTTGATACAATTTCAATTTTCTTAAATTTACCAAGGCTTGATTTGTGACCCAAGATATGATCTAGCCTGGAGAATGTTCCATGAGCATTAGAGAAAAATGTGCATTCTGTTGTTTTTGGATGGAATGTCCTATAAATATCAATTAAGTCCATCGTGTTTAATATATCATTTATTTTTATTTATTTTTTTAAACAGTTTCTTATTTTTTAAAATTTATTTATTTATTTTTGGCTGTGTTGGGTGTTCATTTCTGTGTGAGGGCTTTCTCTAGTTATGGCAAGCGGGGCCACACTTCATCACGGTGTGTGGGCCTCTCACTATCGTGGCCTCTCTTGTTGCGGAGCACAGGCTCCAGACGCGCAGACTCAGTAGTTGTGGCTCATGGGATTAGTTGCTCCGCGGCATGTGGGATCCTCCCAGACCAGGACTTGAACTCGTGTCCCCTGCATTAGCAGGCAGTTTCTCAACCACTACGCCACCAGGGAAGACCTAATGTATCATTTAAGGCTTGTGTTTCCTTACTTATTTTCATTTTGGATGATCTGTCCGTTGGTGAAAGTGGGGTGTTAAAGTCCCCTACTATGAATGTGTTACTGTTGATTTCCCCTTTTATGGCTTAGTATTTGCCTTATGTATTGAGGTGCTCCTATGTCGGGTGCATAATATTTACAATTGTTATATATTCTTCTTGGATCGATCCCTTGATCATTATGTAGTGTCCTTCTTTGTCTCTTCTAATAGTCTTTATTTTAAAGTGTACTTTGTCTGATATGAGAATTGCTACTCCAGCTTTCTTTTGGTTTCCATTTGCATGGAATATCTTTTTCCTTACTTTCAGTCTGTATGTGTCTCTAGGTCTGAAGTGGTTCTCTTGTAGACAGCATATATAAGGGTCTTGTTTTTGTATCCATTCAGCCAGTCTGTGTCTTTTGGTGGGAGCATTTAGTCCATTTACATTTAAGGTAATTATCGATATGTATGTTCCTATTCCCATTTTCTTAATTGTTTTGGGTTTGTTATTATAGGTCTTTTATTCTCTGGTGTTTCTTGCCTAGAGAAGTTCCTTTAGTATTTGTTGTAAAGCTGGTTTTGCGGTGCTGAACTCTCGCAGCTTTTGCTTGTCTGTAAAGGTTTTAATTTCTCCATCAAATCTGAATGAGATCCTTGCTGGGTAGAGTAATCTTGGTTGCAGGTTTTTCTCCCTCACCACTTTAAATATGTCCTGCTAGTCCCTTCTGGCTTGCAGAGTTTCTGCTGAAAGATCAGCGGTTAACCTTATGGGGATTCCCTTGTGTGTTATTTTTCCCTTTCTGCTTTTAATATGTTTTCTTTATGTTTAATTTTTGACAGTTTGATTAATATGTGTCTTGGTGTATTTCTCCTTGGATTTATCCTGTATGGGACTCTCTGTGCTTCCTGGACTTGATTAACTATTTCCTTTCCCATATTAGGGAAGTTTTCAACTATAATCTCATCAAATATTTTCTCAGTCCCTTTCTTTTTCTCTTCTTCTTCTGGGACCCCTATAATTCGAATGATGGTTCATTTAATGTTGTCCCAGTGGTCTCTGAGACTGTCCTCAGTTCTTTTCATTCTTTTTTCCGTATTCTGCTCTGCAGTAGTTATTTCCACTATTTTATCTTCCAGGTCACTTATCTGTTCTTCTGCCTTAGTTATTCTGCTATTGATCCCATCTAGAGTATTTTTCATTTCATTTATTGTGTTGTTCATCGCTGCTTGTTTCATCTTTAGTTCTTCTAGGTCCTTGTTAAATGTTTCTTGTATTTTGTCTATTCTATTTCCAATATTTTGGATCATCTTTACTATCATTACTCTGAATTCTTTTTCAGGTAAACTGCCTATTTCCGCTTCATTTGTTAGGTCTGGTGGATTTTTATCTTGCTCCTTCAACTGCTGTTTTTCTGTCTTCTCATTTTGCTTGTCTTACTGTGTTTGGGATCTCCTTTTTGCAGACTGCAGGTTCATAGTTCCCGTTGTTTTTGGTGTCTGTCCCCAGTGGCTAAAGTTGGTTCAGTGGGTTGTGTAGGCTTCCTGGTGGAGGGGACTAGTGCCTGTGTTCTGGTGGATAAGGCTGGATCTTCTCTTTCTGGTGGGCAAGTTCACGTCTGTTGGTGTGTTTTGGGGTGTCTGTGGACTTATTATGATTTTAGGCAGCCTCTCTGCTAATGGGTGGGGTTGTGTTCCTGTCTTGCTAGTTGTTTGGCATAGGGTGTCCAGCACTGTAGCTTGCTGGTCGTTGAGTGGAGCTGGGTCTTGGCATTGAGATGGAGATCTCTGGGAGATTTTTGCTGTTTGATATTACGTTGAGCTGGGAGGTCTCTGGTGGACCAGTGTCCTGAACTTGTCTCTCCCACCTCAGAGGCACAGACCTGATGCCCAGTCAGAGCACCAAGACTCTGTCATCCACGCAGAAAAAGAGAGAAAGGGAAAAAATATATATTTATCGTTGCTCCCAACGTCCACCGCCTCAATTTGGGATGATTCGTTGTCTATTCAGGTATTCCACAGAAGCAGGGTATATCAAGTAGACTGTGAAGATTTAATCCGCTGCTCCTGAGGCTGCTGAGAATTTCCCTTTCTCTTCTTTGTTCGCAGAGCTCCTGGGGTTTAGCTTTGGATTTGGCCCTGCCTCTGCATGTAGGTCGCCGGAGGGCGTCTGTTCTTTGCTCAGACAGGACGGGGTTAAAGTTGCAGCTGATTTGGGGGCCCTGGCTCACTCAGGCCGGGGGGGAGGGAGGGGTATGGAATGTGGGGCGAGCCTGCGGCGGCAGAGGCTGTCCTGATGTTGCAGCAGCCTGAGGTGCTCTGTGTGTTCTCCCGGGGAGGTTGTCCCTGGATCCCGGGACCCTGGCAGTGGTGGGCTGCACAGGCTCTCCGGAAGGGGCGTGTGGAAAGTGACCTGTGGTCACACACAGGATTCTTGGTGGCGGCAGCAGCAGCCTTAGCGTCTCATGCCAGTCTCTGGGGTCCGCGCTTTTAGCCGCGTCTCATGCCAGTCTCTGGGGTCCGCGCTTTTAGCCGCGGCTCACGCCTGTCTCTGGAGCTCCTTTAAGCAGCGCTCTTAATCCCTTCTCCCCGTGCACCAGGAAACAAAGAGGGAAGAAAAAGTCTCTTGCCTCTTTGGCAGCTCCAGACCTTTTCCTGGACTCCCTCCCGGCTAGCTGTGGCTCACTATCCCCTTCAAGCTGTGTTCACGCCGCCAACCCCAGTCCTCTCCCTGCACTCCGACCGAAGCCCAAGCCTCAGCTCCCAACCCCCGCCCGTCCTGGCAGGTGAACAGACAAGCCTCTCGGGCTGGTGAGTGCCGGTCGGCACCGATCCTCTGTGCGGGAATCTCTCCGCTTTGCCCTCCGCACCCCTGTTGCTCTGCGGCGCCAAAGCTTCTCCCCTCCGCTTGCGAAGGGGCTTCCTAGTGTGTGGAAACCTTTCCTCATTCACAGCTCCCTCCCACTGGTGCAGGTCCTGTCCCTATTCTTTTGTCTCTGTTTATTCTTTTTTCTTTTGCCCTACCCAGGTACATGGGGAGTTTCTTGACTTTTGGGAGGTCTGAGGTCTACTGCCAGTGTTCAGTAGGTGTTCGGTAGGCGTTGTTCCACATGTAGATGTATTTCTGATGTATTTGTGGGGAGGAAGGTGATCTCCACGTTTTACTCTTTTGCCATTTTGAAGCTCCTCCAGGAGCCATTTCTTGAGGAAAGAACATAAGCTAGCGTTTGAAACCTATCTCTAATCATCCCTGTATTCTGTTCTTGAGCCAGTTTGAGGCAAATATAATGAAGCAGGTTCATATAATTTGATGCTAATAGGCACACTGTTTTAATACACTTTCTCCACACACAATTTCCACAAAGGAAAGCCACTAATTCTTTGTTTATAAACCTCTTGGGTCCGGAGAATTCACAGTAGTGAGGATGTTGATGAGATCAACACAACCATAACAAGCAGGTTTTCTAAAAGTTGACCGTAGTTTTAAGGGAAATTAAAAAATACATTTGGGGAGAATTTTCTCAAGTTTACACCCTACTTTTTAAAATTGAAGTGACTTCTTAAAAAACCGTCCTCATAATATCTTATACTTATGTAGTGTTTTATATTTTAGAAGTAAGTTCATATACATAATCTCATTCCGAGCTGTCCCATATTATAGATGAGGAAGGTAAGGCCCAGAAAATGTGGATAACCTGCCCCAAATAAAACACCAAGCTAGAGGCAAAGCCAGACCACCACCCAAATCTCCTGGTTACAAGTTCAATGCTTTTTCTTTTTTTACATTGTATGTGGATCCTGACATTTTCTAGGAACTTCTGTTTGATTTTTGCCGTCAATATAGTGAATTCTGATGAAATAAATGGGCTATGTATATTTGGGCTGGAAGCCCTGCCTCACAGCCTCCTAACAGTGACCTCAGGCAGTGGGTAGGGTGATTAAGAGCATGGTTTGATTCTAGCACCAGACTGCCTGGACTTGCAATACTGGCTCTTCCACTTGCTTACTGTGTGGCCTTGGGCAAGTGCTTCAGTTTCACAGCCTGTAAAAGAGTGATAACAATGTGACCTACTTCATAGAATTGCTGTGGGATTAAGTGAGTTACTATTTGTAAAGCATTTTGAACCATGCCTGGGCACAAGGTAAGTGTGATGTAAATCTTTTTAAAATAAAAATCTGGTTCAATCCTATTATTTTATACCCAAAGTCCTTTTTCAAATCACATATTGTCATGACCCATATTCAATTTTCATTAAGTATATTTTACTGGATATCACTTACATGTAGTACTATAGAAAAGAAATAGTGTGATTGATAGGTTTCTCTCTGTCCTTGAGGAGTTTACAGTCTGTAGAGAGATGGAACAAAGTACATAAAAGAGCCTGGAAAGAGCACTTCCTTGTTTGTTACTGTAGCAAATATGAGGAGGGAGACCAAAGGCTCTGTGGCTGTTAGGTTTCCAAAGTAGGATTCTTGTTTCAAAGAATCATTATGTTCCATCCAATGACTTGCTTTCTTAAGTCCTGCATCATAAACTCCAGTGGGCTTGGCAGGCCCTGGGAGAGTGTGTGGAGGGAAGGAGCAGCAGCCCCTTCTTGCTGAAGGGCCACTCAGAGCCACAGCCTGGTCTTCCATCCTACTTCTCCGTCTCTGGGACACTATTCAAGCCACCAAAACTTGAAATAGGGGCCAACAATGAAACTGTTCACCTACCCAAAATTTTTTGTCCCTTATATTCAAAGTGAGAGAGGCCAAGCCTCTAGTTGCCCAAGAAAGCAGTGATGCCAAGTCAATTAGCAGAATTTCTAGGGCATAGAACTATTATTACTTTCCCACTCTGAAAAGTTAGTAATGAAAATTAATTTCCCTTCTTCTCTGTAACCCTTTGTAATTAATATCACCCTTTTGGGGGATTTCTGAGGAGGATGTACACCTGTGGCTTGGAATTGTCTGTGCAAAGCTAGCTGAAATATTTAGGGACTGAGTTTGCGTTGTGGCCTAAATATCTGCCTTCTGTATTAGTTGAACTAGATAGAACTATCTATTGATTGATATGTATTGACCAGATAGAACTAACTAAATATATAAAAGGTAATAGGTCACTGATACTATGTGGTCCTATATAACTTAGGTGCTGTAATATTTTTCAAAAACTTGATGCAAAACTTGAAAAGCAGGGAAACAAAGTTAATTTTGTTATTGCTATTTTAGAATTAAATGTACTGTGACATTATCAGGCAGGCTCACAAACATTTATAATTGTGTTAGTCCCATATTTCTGTGACAGCTTAATCCATAAATATTAAAAAGACATTTAAAGTATCTTTATACTTAAAACATTAAAGTATATATTCTTTAACATGGAGATGACAAGATGAGTGCCTTGTCATCTCCACGTTAAATTTTGTTCATACCAGTTAAATAATTTAGGTGCTATCTGAATAAAGACCTTGGTCTAAATGTCTATTTGGTAGAAAATTCCGTGACAGAAAATTCAGATTGATGGGTTCTATTGGTATTCAGAAAATGATATTCCTATAGCCTCAAAAATCAAAGGTTAAGAATCACATTTGCATCAGTTCACACCAACTAGGATGGCTATAATTGAAAAAAAGGAAGATAATAGGTGCTGGTGAGGGTATGGAGAAGCTAGAACTTTTGTACATTGCTGATGAGAATGCAACATGGTACAGCTGTTGTGGAAAAAAGTGGCAATTCCTCAAAAACTTAAACATAGAATTGCCACATGACCCAGCAATTCAAAATAATTGAAAATAAAGACTCAAACAGACACTTGTATACCAGTGTTCATGGTAGCATTATTCACAATAGCCAAAAGGTGGAAACAGCTCAGATGTCTCTCAACAGAAGAATGGATAAACAAAATGTGGTATATACATATAACAGAATATTATTTAGCCATAAAAAGAATGAAGTTCTGATACATGTTACAACATGGATGAACCTTGAAAACATTATGCTACGTTAAATAAGCCAGACACAAAAGGAGAAATATTGTATGATTCCACTTATATGGAATATCTTGAATAGCAAATTCATAGAGATAGAAAGCAGATTGGAGGATATGAGGAGCTAGGGGAAAGGGCAGGGGGTAGGGGCGTGAAAGAGGAGTTATTGCTTAATGTGTAGAGTTTCTCTTTTGGGTGATAAAAAATTTTGGAAATGGATAGTGGCGATGGTTGCAAAATATTGTGAATTTAGGTCATGCCACTAAAATGTACAATGAAAAGTGGTGTTATATGTTATATATATTTTACCACAACGAAAGTAAAAAAAAAAATCACATTTGCGACATTACCCATCACATTTTACAGCCCTTATAATATTCATAGATCTAACTATAATACAGCCCAGGTGTCTCTCTAATATAGGGACTATATTATACAAGAGTTGAGGGTCTGTCTCTGGTGATATCATTGACTAAGAATCCATTCTTTTCTCTGGGATCCAGAATTTAAATATCGGCTTCTGAATTTAGGTTCTGTGTCCTTTCTCCCAAAGAATCTTCACTGAATGTTGACTCAAAAAGAGCAAGAACAGACTTCCTGAAAAGCTTTCTGAAGTTCTCCCCAGTAAATAGGTAGAGTGTGGGAGAAAAGACAGTATTGAAAGAAGTAGTTATCACTGTATCAGAGTCAACTGGAAAAGTAGTGATCTGTTCTTAGAATTAAACCTTGGTATACATGGTAGGGCATCCAACACACAAAGAAAGAGATAGCGGTAGTCATCATGACTTTGAAGGGCTTGTTGGATTTGAAGAGGCTCCTCTCTTTCACCTTTTTGGCTACTCTTTCATAACAAAAGGTGATGATGAGGAAAGGCAGAAGGAAGCCCAGCAAGAAGCGGCTGCTGAAGCAGGCTACATGAATCCATTTTCCTAATGTTTACATCTTTTTGCCTTCCCAGTTGGTAAACACAGCGTAGTTATTCTGGCAGGTCACTCTTCCTTTATGGTCATCATGTGCCTCCCTGAAAACCACATAGGGCATGCTGAGGGCAGTGGCAAATATCCAGACTCCCAAGACGATGCTGGAAACCCAATGTGGGGTTCGGTGCAGCTGTGACCACACCGGGTGAAGAGTGAGAAGATAACGATGAATGCTGATGGCCGAGAGGAAGAAAACAGAGGCAAACATCCCTGCAGACAAAATGCTATTGAAGACCTTGCATGTGGCCATTCCAAAGCTCCAGTGATTTTCCTGAAGGTAGGAGATGGCCAGAAATGGCAAAAATAATGTTGAAATAAAATAAGAGAGAATAAGATGAAAATATAAGAGAGTATTAACAGTCTTTTTCATTTTGAATTTTAGCACCCATAGGTAGAAACCGTTGGTGATAGTGCCAATTATAAATGATGTGAAAAAAAGAAGTGCAACGATCACTTTTGAGGCAGGTGTTGAATGCTGTTTCTTATTAAAGTAGAGACATTGAGCAGGTAATCATTAGAGTTGATCACATCCATAATTGGAATGAGAAACTGAAAATAACAACAAAAAAGAAGCAAAAGAAATGGTTAAATATAGAAATTAAAATAGTAATTTTTGCATATTCATAGTCAAAATGACAATATTTTTTAAATGACAAACAATATGTTTACAATAATACAAATCAGATATTTTTCTTTTATTTTGTGTGAGGAATTAAGATCAGATTAATTTGGGCATCAAAAATAGAAATACTACAGATGCAATGAAATTAATATGAAATAGAAATAAGTTTGGAATATTCTCACTTCATTAAGTAATTAATTTAGGCAGTTAAAAATATCCTATTTAGGGAATTCTCTGGCAATCCAGTGGTTAGGACTACACGCTTCCACTGCATGGGGCACGGGTTTTATCCCAGGTCGGGTAATTAAGATCCCTTGTGGGGTTTCCCTGGTGGTGCAGTGCTTGAGAGTCCACCTGCCGATGCAGGGGACACGGATAAAAAAGATCCCATGTGCCACCTTGGCTCAGCCAAAAAAACCCCCAAAACTTCTATTTAGACATTAACCAGAAGTCTGACCCTTCTTGATGGGCACAGATTCTTGAATAAGTCGGTGAAGAATCAGTTTTACTTGACTAAGACTTGGTCAGGGCAATGTTAATAACGAAATTGAATAACAAAAATGACAACAATGGCTGCAAGTTAGTAATCATAGGGAGCTATAATTAGATTTCTCCCATGAGCTAATTATATATAGTAAATGCTATTACCTAGTATCCTAACACTCAGCACATAACAGTAAGAACTGATATTCATACAGGAGCCCTTCGGCGCCGTAAGATTGTGAAGTACCTTCAAAATCATCAATGAAAGAGGAAAGTGTATGTAGAATATAGCAGTAGTTCTTTCTTACTCGGGGAGGGGAAAGACAGAGAGGAGTCAAGGAACTGATATTTATCCAGTACTTGTTGTATGCAGGAAACTTCATATAAAAATAATTTCTTTTTTTCCATACAAAGGCAAATGTTTAAACAGAGGAGAAAGTGAGGCTTACAGGGGTTAAATTTCATATTCAACATCTCCCACCATACCTCCACTGTGGCAGGTGGGGAACCCAATAAATGTTTTATGTTACTTCTTTGAAAACTGGTAATCCATGTGTAGTGTATTTTGATAACGCTCCATGAAATGGAGTATTTGATTATCCAAAATATCCCATTTCTTGAATAACTGCTCCTATAGTATTGAAAATATAAATGTGAGAATATTTTGGAAAATAGCTATTATAACAGAGTCACATCAACAAACTGTTTTTTGATAAATTGGATAAAGCAATGGAAATTACTAATGATTTTTTTCACTAATCAAAAACATCCTAAGAATATACAGAGAGAAGAAATAAAATAATTGCTATTGAAACCATAACTACCTTAATTCTGCTGGCTAAGGGAGTTGCAAAAATTTCCCCCGAAGTAGAAAAATGGTTCTCTTCAGGAAGATATCTTGGTAGTCTATTTGGGAATAAAAAGTGAAGTTTTGGGACGTGGAATGGATAGACAATGATGAGTGAAAGAGTGGGAGCCCAAGGAAGAGGCTGGGTGAAGGTCCTGGGACCATGAGAAGGGGGGGAGGAGGGAGGATGGTCTTCAGAGAGGGGCCCCAGGAAAACACAGCAGGAGACTAGGAGGCTTGCAGAGGAGGAAGGGTCAATGGGATATTGAGAAGCAGAGATGACACAGGGGATTTAAAATAAGGAATGTCTAATATTTAATTTGAATCCATTTGTTATGGTTTGACATGGTGTAATGTCTCCCTTAACCTCATTGATCACAACTTCTTGTGTTGGTGGTTGCTCTGGGGAATGGAAAGAAAAGAGCTTGTGCTCCCTATTTGGAAAGGAGTAGGATGGAGAGAAGAGGCCAGTAGCAGGAGGTGAGATGTTAATGAGATGATATGGTGGAAACTGTATAGACATTGGGGCTTGAGTAGACAAGGAGAAACAAAATCCCACGGAGGATTTCTGATACTGTGTGTGTATGGCCTGTGTGTGTCTATTTGTGTATGTGTGTGTGTGTGTGTGTCTGTAGTCTGTCCATATATCTGTGGTGCATTTGTGTGTATGTATGTGCATATATGGTGTGTGTCTCTGTGGCGTGTGTGTATCTCTAGTGTGTGTATAAATTCATGGGGTGTGTGTGGAGCTGTGTGTGTGTGTATCTGTGATCTGTGCAAATGTGGTGTATTTGTGTGTGGTCTCTGCGGTCTGGGTGTATCTGTGCAGTGTGTATACGTGTAGTGTTTGTATGTCTGTGTGTGTGTGTGTATGTGTGTGGTCTCTCTGTGTATGTGCATACAAGAAACTGAATTATAGGGAAGATTTTATTAAAAATTGTGTGGCTGAGCTCTGTATAGAAGGGCATCTGAAAGTAATGCAGGACTTGAGCAAAAGCAACACTGGTAGTCGTTCTGAAGAGCATATAAAGTTTCCTAAGAACTTTGATTTATTGCACATGACCAGGAGATTTCTTCATCCTTAAACATCTTTTAAAACGGTTTTGAAGTACTTGCTTATAAATTAGTGGGGCAGAACTGGGGCTCTGGCATCCCACAGAAGTGGGTTTCGATCCTACCTCTACCACTTAAACAGCTCTGTGATTTTGGACTCTTAACTCTGAGCCCCTTTCACCTTGTAAACCCCGGTGACTTTTTATGAGGACTAAGTGAGATAATGTATATGAACCACTTAGCTCCCTTCATGGCACATATTAGGCATTCGGGAACTTTTTACCCCTTAGTTTGCTCAACTTGTTTTGGTTTTATTTGGCCACATTGGGTGGCATGCGGGATCTTAGTTTGCCCGACCAGGGATCGAACCCTCGAAGCCACACCCCCTGCGGTGAAATCGTGGATTCTTAACCATTGGACCGCCAGGGAAGTCCCCTCGATTTGTTATATTAAGGCTAGCAAGAGCCTCATTTTGCCCTTTTAATGTCATATTTCTTTCCTTCCCAAAGCCGCCTACTGAATTCTAGAGTACCACCAGGGATTTCTGAAAAAATCTAAGTGTTCATCTATAGGGGCAGAGGCTGTCAGATTTAGAGTTATTTTGAAACCTTGCTATAGTGACAGCTTTGGCACAAGTGGCTTTCAGGAAGACCCCACCTGGGCTTGGGGACGTCGAGCTACTATGGGGGAGGGAACCACAGAACCTCGGGAAACTGATCTGGAGAAAGCCTAGAGAATCTATGCAGATGATAGCTGTAGGATAAAGCTGCTTGCTCAGGAATCTTACCTTGGAGTTATATCTTCATGCCAGACGGTCTTGGGAAGGCCAGAGAGACTCTATGTCAGCAATCTCCTCTCCAGGGACAGAGGCAAAAGTCAGTGACACTTTGCCTTCATCTCATCTGCCTTTCTTCTTGCTGATGCTACTCCCCAGCCTCGAGCCTACTATTTAAATATTCAGTGACTTCTTGTTGTTTCCCTGTTCCTTTTTCTGCGGAATGTGTGCTGTAGAGGCGTAGGTAGAGAGATGAGTACTTCTTCAAATCATTTCTCCATTTCAAGGAAAGATTACAAAAATTCCATAAACAAAGTTATTCTATTTAAGTTATTCTGTTTAAGTGCTGTTACTCCATAACAAAGCTTGTTTCCAGTGTTAAAACACTGATTAAAAATTACCTTCTCATATTTGGTCACCCCACCAGGCACCCACTCTGCCTCGATTCTAGCATGTTTGTTAGCATATGGATGCATGGTGTTGGGTACATAGGGAGGTAGTAAATATCAAGCATGGAAAAAATAAAATTTGGAAATGAGCTACCTAATCCTGCTGGAGAGAAAATGATCAGAAAGGAAAACTCAAATATTGAGTTTCACAGTGAAATGGAATGTATGATAACAGGCCCCAAACTAATCTCATTTAGTTTGGGAAGATGAAGACTGACGGGCAGAATGATCTGCATTTGTGCAGTTGTTGAGAATGGCTGGAAAGAGCACAGAATTGGTTACCATATCCTAGAAGACAATCGCATTATAAGAAAATCCTACAACACAGGTAATACATTTATGAATTGACTGAGCCCTACATTTTCTATTTTCCTCTCTCTAATCCACCTCTGAAATTTTTAGGATCAACCTCTGTGCTGACCTCCGTGTCCTGATTTCTTTCCTGCTTGCTTTCCTCTTCATCTCTGCACCACCAGTGGAGAAAATACATCAAAACTGCTGTGTGGCTCAGCAGTGAAGCTCAGGAATCTGTTATTTAGGTTAGACTTAGAATTTTAAAGCTTTCATTGTTACTGTAGCTTTTAAAAAATAGGCTTAAATTTTAGTTCGTAATTCATTTGGGGCTATGACCTTCAACCTAAGAACTGATCTTCTTTGCTTCAAGTTAAGGATAAGTTTTCAAACTTGCTACTGCCTTTTAAAAGCAATTTCTTGCCAGGTTTTCATACCCTTTGAGCTAATTCACAGACTTGGAACAACCTGAGATATTATTTGATCCAAACCCACTAATTTTGAAGATGAGCAAAGTGACACTTAGAGAGGTTAAGTGATTCACAGTAGGTTTTCACCAAGAAAAGAACCAAGGGCTCCTTCAGCCACCCTGTACTATTTCATTGGTGCAAAAAGGGATTTGGATCAGGTTCTTCTTCCTCCCTCCTCCCCCTTATATTTCCAAACTCTACAACTAGTAAATTTTGTAAATAACAAATATATTTTGGACTAGTGTTTAATTCCCTACCCCCACCCTCCACCAAAATATGCACAAGGGCTAGTACCACAATTAGATAGCCTAAAATTTTGTTCTTCCATTACTCTCCTCAGAAATACTCTCACTAGTGAGTATTTTTATCTAATAGGTAATTAAACCAATGGTATTAACTCTGTTGAGAAAGACGTAGACTGTTTGAGGAAGGAGCTTCCCTTCTGTGGCTTTGGTGATATGACTCCATCCATTGTACTTTTCATATTTCAAAATAAGTCCAGTGGTTTCAAGAGAAGAATTCGTGGAAATGGAAACTGTTTTATGTGGTTTGGATGTTATCACAGTATGAAACAGATAGAAATACAGAAGCAGATAGAGTTGCAAAATCAAATGCTTGAAAGTCTAGGAACTCACAGATGCATGTAATTTTAGAGCTAGAAGGGACCGAGGAGTTAACTTCATCTAATTCCTGGTGCTATAGGTGGAGAGACTAAGACCCATCGAGATATCTGAGAACTTGTCCTAGATTCCAGTATTAGTTAATAAAAGATTTGGGGCAGAATTAATGTACACTAAAAATACTAATGAACTGCTTATAGGCACTATATTGATTGCACAAAACAGTATAGGATAGAAAACAAAACTATAGATATAAATTCTACCTCTTTTACTTACCATATATATAACATCTCTAAGTCTCAGTTTCCTCATTTGTGAATGTAAAAAAATGAAAGAAAACATCACTCCTGAGTATTCTTTTGAGGATTAATAATTATTACTAAATATTATTAAGAATTATTAATAATTATTATTTGATACTATAAGTAAGGACTTAGTGCCTGGCACATGGTAGGTATTAAATACATGATAGTATTAATATGTAAGCTGTATCAGAGAACACTAGCAAGCCCAGTGGGCTGGAGCAAATCTCTAGGCAGTGCAATTCAAGAAACATTTATTGAGTATTTATTTATTTAAAATTTTTTATGTCTTTATTGGAGTATAATTGCTTTACAATGTTGCATTAGTTTCTGTTGTACAACAAAGTGAATGAGCTATAAGTATACATATATCCCCATATTCCCTCCCTCTTGAGCCTCCCTCCCATCCTCCCTATCCCACCCGTCTAGGTCATCACAAAGCATTGAGCTGATCTCCCTATATTACGCAGCACCTTCCCACTAGCCATCCATTTTACATTTGTTAGTGTATATACGGCAATGCTACTCTCTCACTTCATCCCAGCTTCCCCGTCCCCCAAGTGTCCTCAAGTCTGTTCTCTATATGTGCATCTATATTCCTTCCCGGCCACTAGGTTCATCAGTACTGTTTTTTTAGATTCCATATATGTGCTTTAGCATATGGTATTTACTTTTCTCTTTCTGACTTACTTCACTCTGTATGACAGTCTTTAGGTCCATCCACCTCACTACAAATACCTCAATTTCATTTCATTTTATGGCTGAGTAATACTCCATTGTATATATGTGCCACATCTTCTTTATCCATTCATCTGTCAATGGACATTTAGGTTGCTTCCATGCCCTGGCAACTGTAAATAGTGCTGCAATGAACATTGGTTTATGACTCTTTCTGAATTGTGTTTTTCTCAGGGTATATGCCCAGTAGTGGGATGGCTGGGTCATATGGTAGTTCTGTTTTTAGTTTTTTAAGGCACATCCATACTGTTCTCCATAGTAGCTGTATCAATTTACATTCCCACCAAAAGTGCAAGATGGTTCCCTTTTCTCCACACCCTCTCCAGCATTTATTGTTTGTAGATTTTTTTATGATGGTCATTCTGACTGGCGTGAGGTGATACCTCACTGTGGTTTTGATTTGTATTTCTCTAATGATTAGTGATGTTGAGCATCTTTTCATGTGTTTGTTGGATATCTGTATATCTTCTTTGGAGAAATGTCTATTTAGGTCTCCTGCCCATTTTTGGATTGGATTGTTTGGTTATTTTGATATTGAGGTGCTTGTATATTTTGGAGATTAATCCTTTGTCAGTTGCTTCGTTTGCAAATATTTTCTTCCATTCTGAGTGTTGTCTTTTCGTCTCGTTTATGGTTTCCTTTGCTATGCAAAAGCTTTTAAGTTTCATTAGCTCCCATTTGTTTATTTTTATTTCCATTTCTCTAGGAGGTGGGTCAAAAAGGATCTTCCTGTGATTTATGTCAAAGAGTGTTCTGCCTATGTTTTCCTCTAAGAATTTTATACTGTCTGGCCTTACATTTAGGCCTTTAATCCATTTTGAGTTTATTTTTGTGTATGGTGTTAGGGAGTGTTCTAATTTCATTCTTTTACATGTAGCTGTCCAGTTTTCCCAGCAACACTTATTGAAGAGGCTGTCTTTTCTCCATTGTATATTCTTGACTCCTTTGTCAAAGATAAGGTGACCATATGTGTGTGGGTTTATCTCTGGGCTTTCTATCCTGTTCTATTGATCTATATTTCTGTTTTTGTGCCAGTACCATACTGTCTTGATTACTGTAGCTTTGTAGTATATTCTGAAGTCAGGGAGCCTGATTCCTCCAGCTTCGTTTTTCTTTCTCAAGATTGCTTTGGCTATTTGGGGTCTTTTGTGTTTCCGTACAAATTGTGAAATTTTGTGTTATAATTCTGTGAAAAATGCCATTGGTAGTTTGATAGGGGTTGCATTGAATATGTAGATTGCTTTGGGTAGTATAGTCATTTTCACAATGGATTCTTCCAGTCCAAGAACATGGTCTATCTTTCCATGTTTGTATCATCTTTGATTTTTTTTCATCAGTGTCTTATAGCTTTCTGCATACAGGTCTTTTGTCTCCTAGGTATTTTATTCTTTTTGTTGCAATGGTAAATGGGAATGTTTCCTTAATTTCTCTTTCAGAGTTTTCATCGTTAGTGTACAGGAATGCAAGAGATTTCTGTGCATCAATTTTGCATCCTGCTACTTTACCAAACTAATTGATTAGCTCTAGTAGTTTTCTGGTGGCATCTTTAGGATTCTCTATGTATAGTATCATGTCATCTGCAAACAGTGACAGTTTTACTTCTTCTTTTCCAATTTGGATTCCTTTTATTTCTTTTTCTTCTTTGATTTCTGTGGCTAAAACTTCCTAACTTATCTGGAATAATAGTGGTGAGAGTGGGCACCCTTGTCTTGTTTCTGATCTTAGAGGAAATGCTTTCAGTTTGCCACCATTAAGAATGATGTTAGGGGCTTCCCTGGTGGCACAGTGGTTGAGAGTCCGCTTGCTGATGCAGGGGACACGGGTTCATGCCCTGGTCTGGGAAGATCCCACATGCGGTGGAGTGGCTGGGCCCATGACCCATGGCCGTTGAGCCTGCACGTCCAGAGCCTGTGCTCCACAACGGGAGAGGCCACAACAGTGACAGGCCCACGTACCACAAAAAAAAAAAAAAAAAGAACAATGTCGGCTGTGGGTTTGTCATATATGGCTTTTATTATGTTGACGTAGGTTCCCTCTATGCCCACCTTCTGGAGAATTTTTATCATAAATGGGTGTTGAATTTTGTCAAAAGCTTTTTCTGCACCTGTTGAGATGATCATATGGTTTTTATCCTTCAGTTTGTTAATATGGTATATCACATTGACTGATTTGTGCATTTTGAAGAATGCTTGCATCTCTGGGATAAATCCCACTTGATCATGGTGTATGATCCTTTTAATATGCTGTTGGATTCTGTTTGCTGGTATTTTGTGGAGGATTTTTGTTCATCTATGTTCATCAGTGTTATCAGCCTGTAGTTTTCTTTCTTTGTGACATCTTTGTCTGGTTTTGGTGTCAGGGTGATGGTGGCCTCGTAGAATGAGTTTGGGAGTGTTCCTCCCTCTGCTACATTTTGGAAGAGTTTGAGAAGGATGGGTAGTAGCTCTTCTCTAAATGTTTGATAGAATTCATCTGTGAAGCCATCTGGTCATGGGATTTTGGTTGTTGGAAGAGTTTTAATCACAGTTTCAGTATCAGAGCTTGTGATTGGTCTGTTCATAATTTGTATTTCTTCCTAGTTCAGTCTTGGAAGGTTGTGCTTTTCTGAGAGTTTGTCCATTTCTTCCAGGTTATCCATTTTATTGGCATATAGATGCTTGTAGTAGTCTCTCATGATCCCTTGTATTTCTGCTGTGTCAATTGTTACTTCTCCTTTTTCATTTCTAATTCTGTTGATTTGAGTCTTCTCCCTTTTTTCTTGATTAGTCTGGTTGATGGCTTATTAATTTTGTTTATCTTCTCAAAGAACCACCTTTTTGTTTTATTGATATTTGCTATTGTTCCATTGTTGCCTTCATTTCTTTTTCATTTATTTCTGATCTGATTTTTATAATTTCTTTCCTTCCGCATGTTTAGCCTCCATGTTTGTATTTTTTACAGTTTTTTTCCTGTAATTGATATCTAGTCTCATAGCATTGTGGTTGGAAAAAATACTAGATATGATTTCAATTTTCTTTAATTTACTGAGGCTTGATATTTGACCTAAGACATGATCTATCCTGGAGAATGTTCCATGTGCACATGAGAAGTGTATTCTGTTGTTTTTGGATGGAATGTCCTATAAATATCAATTAAATCCATCTGGTCTAATGTGTTATTTAAAGCTTGTGTTTCCTTATTTATTTTCTGTTTGGATGATCGGTCCATTGGTGAAAGTGGGGTGTTAAAGTCACCTACTATTATTGTGTTACTGTTGATTTCCCCTTTTATGGGTGGTATCATTTGCCTTATCTATTGAGGTGCTCCTATGTTGGGTGCATAGATATTTAAAATTGCTATATCTTCTTGGATTGATCTTTTGATCATTTTATAGTGTCCTTCCTTGTCTCTTGTAATAGTCTTTATTTTAAAGTCTATTTTGTCTGATAAGAGTATTGTTCCTCCAGCTTTCTTTTGATTTCCATTTGCGTGGAATATCTTTATCCATCCCCACACTTTCAGTCTGGATGTGTCCCTAGGTCTAGATATTCATTTATCTAATATTTACCAAGCACTGTTCTTGTCACTGGGGATATAGAATAAATAAGAAGAGCTTTGTTCTCATGGAGCTTACATTCTAGTTGGGAGAGATGTACAATAAACCAATAATTAAAGAAATATCAGCTAGCACCTAAAGTACTATGCAGAGTATTAAAACATGGAAATGTGATGAGTAACTAAGTGTCTAGTCAAGTGGGGCTGTTGGGAAAGACCTTTCCATAGGTGACATTTAATGGGATTGGAATGACCTAGAGGAGACAACTGTGCAGTGATTAAGAGAAGAGCATTATGCTGTACCTAACTCATTTCTTGTTCCATGTCTCTTTCCTCCTATTGACCCTTTTCTACTTTCTACGTGCTCTTGCTCTCCAAATTGGGTCTCCCCATTTATTAGAATCTTTGGCTCATGACCTTTCAACTTCATGCCACGATTTATGGCTTGGATTCTCCTCCTTGGCTGGGTCCTTGTTGTGATAGCATTCCTGGAAACAGGAATTCATCTTTATTCAGGAGACTGTCTCCTGGGTTCTGTCTGCTCACGGCCTTATTGGATAAGATCCACCACATCAGGCTCCAGATCCTCCCCATGTTTGAGAATTGCAGGTAGGATGTACCTGGAGGAGAGGCAGAAAGTGAGGCTGGGAAGTTGGTCTACGTTTTGATTATGAAAGGACTTGGATTCAGGCTCAGCCTTGAGGGAGAAAGGTTTGGGCTTTGGAGCACAGGTGGAGAGATGGGCTTTTGACAGGATGATAGAGTCAAGGGCTTGGATAGATTTGTTTCTCTGCAAACTCAGACTCAACGTAGTCTGCTGAAAGTGAACAGAGGAAGGGTGATGGAAAATAATGAAAATTTAGAATTTCCTATGGAAGTAATAAGAGACACAAAAAATTATTGAGCTATGTTAAGGGTCTATTTGAGATTAGGGATCATTTATTTGTGGGTTCCCCCTGGGAACGGGGAAAAATACCTCACTGTGCAAAAGTAAAATTATGAGCTACTTACTCCTACATTTACTTCCAGCCTGGGTGTAGAAGAAGCAGATTGTCAAAATATTCTTGGCTGATGGTTTCCATGCTAATACTATCAGGAGAGGAGGCCAGCAGGGTTGAGAATGCTGATAAGAAAGTAGCAGAAGTGATATTTCTAGGGGTTTAAGTAGAATAGGAAAACCACCATGAGTTTGACAGAGGGAGAGTGAGGTTGGAGTTGAGGGACTGGAGGTCTGGTGTAGGCATAGTAGTGTTTATATGAGTATAGAAGACTGTGGTTGAAGTGGGATATTGGAATTTTTAATGTTCAAGGTGTGGCAGTTCTGTTTGATGGTAAAATCTCTAGAGTGTGGCAGAGGAACACAGGTAGTAAAGCAGTCGTTGGAATCAACATCCAGAAACTTCAAATTAAGGTATTGGATGGTCTTTATCCTAAGAGCATTGGAAATCACTGAAAGGTTTTAGGTAAGAAGTGATATGGTTATGGTGGTAGTTTAAAAAGATAGCCTGGGGCTTCCTAGGTGGCGCAGTGGTTAAGAATCCACCTGCCAATTCAGGGGACACGGGTTCGAGCCCTGGTCTGGGAAGATCCCACATGCCATGGAGCAGCTAAGCCCGTGAGCCACAACTACTGAGCCTGTGAGGCACAACTACTGAGCCTGCATGCCACAACTACTGAGCCCGCGAGGCACAACTACTGAGCCTGCATGCCACAACTACTGAGCCTGCGTGCCACAACTACTGAAGCCTGTGCCTAGAGCCTGTGCTCCACAACAAGAGAAGCCACAACAATGAGAAGCCCGGGCACCACAATGAAGAGTAGCCCCCACTCACCCCAACTAGAGAAAGCCTGCATGCAGCAACGAAGACCCAATGCAGCCAAAAAAAAAAAAAAAAAAGCCTGGCTTTTGAGGTGGAGAATGGATTGCTGAAATGTGACAGTGACAGTGGGAAGACCAATTATCTCAGTTTGGGTTCAGCCAGAAGTAGACTTAGAGCAAGTAGTTTTTTTTCTGAAATGATCTCAGGAAGCCCTGGTAAGGGGTGGGGAAGGGAGATAGAGATGGGCAGAAGCAAATGAAGGGTGAAGTATTAAACAAGATACAACTGTGGGTAATTAACGCTTAATTCCACTGAGGAACTCTGGGAAACGGTGTAGAACACATACCCCTGGGTTACCTCACCCAAGGGACAAGGAGCTTACCTCACCCAAGGGACAAGGAGCTTGGGTATTTATATACGAATTCCTGTCAATTTTTGGTTTATGGATGCTCCCAGAGGGTGTTAATTTCTTGGTACTTCCTTTTTCACACATAGGAGCAGCGTGGGACCCTTTGGCCAGAGAAAGTTTTGAGGTTAAAAGAAAGTAGATCCTGGAAGAGGAAGTTTGGCTAGCAAGAACTGACACGGTAATAACAAGTAGTTGTGGGTTGGCATCAAAGAGGATCGCTAAATCTGTTCAAAAGACTATTATGTTAGTCCAGGCAAGAGACAAAGGCAGCTTGGACCAAGTAGTGGTGATGAAGATGGGGGAAAGTGAAAGGATTTAGTAGGTGCATATATACTTATGTGCACATGAGTTTCATGCTTTCCATTTTGTTAACCATATTTGTAAAGATTTTACGTTTCTGATCCCCTTTTAAGGTAAACTGTAAGCTAAAGATATCCCAAGAAGACAGGAAGGAAGTCTGACACTCTTACTCCTGATTCAGGTTACTAACTACTGAAAGGCGAAAAATCTAAGGCAGTGCTGTCCAATAGAAATATTACGCAAGTCACATTAAAAATTTTCCAGAGCCACATTTAAAAAGTAAAAAGCAATAGGTAGAATTCGTTTTAATGATGTATTTCATTTAACTCGATATGTTCAAATATTATAGTTTCAACATGTAATCAATACAAAATTATTGATGAAGTAATTACATCCTTTTTTGGGGCACTAAGTCTTTAAAATCTGATGTGTATTTTACACTTAAAGCACATTTTAATTTGAACTATCCACACTTCAAACAAGTGCTCGATAGCTGCCATATTGGACAGCGCAGATCTAGGACTTAGTTTATTTAAGAAATGTGTTCTTTTACAATGTGTGATAAATAATAATATTATAAATAAATAGTAGAAGGAAAATAGTTTGCATTTAAGTATTGAATGTTAAAACTAAAATGGACTAGGCAATATTAATATGGTTTCTGACCCTCCTCCACTCTTATTATTTTGAGATTTCCAAGTTAAGTGAGAGATATAATTTTTAAACTTAGTATAGGTTTCTACTAATGAGAACTAGACAACTAGAATGACAACTTTCTTAACTTTTTTGATCTTAAAATAGCTAGTAAGGGTGGCTTCCTGAAGATAAATATTTCTTACTGTTTGCTATTTGGACAGGAAATCCTCTTTAAGTTTTTGATATCAAAATCAGTCTTTTTATGGCTCATTTTACTTTCATGTCTCTTAGGCAGTATCCTAGTGCCCTCTCTTCCTTTCCTTATTTTAAAAACACAATTATCAGAAGGTAATATAAGACTGGAATTCAGAGTTCCTTGTCTTATGAATCATGTTTCTTTTCTTTCTCCATCATCATGATGGAAATGAGAAATTTGTATTGCTCAGTAAGTGAAATAAGGACAATATAAAATGGTTGTTGACTGAGATTATGAGCTAATAATATCAAAGGTCCAGAGATACTTAGAGGAATGTAATTAAATATTTTAATATACTTATAAAACTGCATCTTTTAAGATATTCTTATGAAAGCCATAGTCAAATGTGGCTTACTTATGTTTTTCTCTGAATTTGTGCATACAGACAGTATAAAAACTAAGGCAACTCAGGCCTACGGAGTCATCATTAGCTATAGCCAATTTGGAGGTAAAGAGTTTACTGCTGCCTACCAGAACCTTATTTTCATGAGGCCTTTAGGAAGTGTAGGGTAGATTTCTTTACTTATAAATAAAGCATTCCTCTGAGGAGCCTGGGCCACTGCTTAAAGGGTAATCCCAAAAAATAATCTAACAAAAGAGTAGAAAAAGCTTTGGAGCTTTGGCTTCAGATGTACTTGAATTCAAATCTTATACTTTTTTTTTTTATAAGATACAGCCTCAGTCCTATCACTTAGATTCTCTAAGTTTCAGATGTCCCCTATTTATCTTTTTTTTTTTTTTTTTGGCTGCGTCAGGCCTTAGTTGCAGTAAGCAGGATCTTTGTTGCGGCATGCAAGATCTTTCGTGGCAGCAAGTGGGCTCTTCGTTTGGCACGTGGGCTTCTCTACTTGCCCTGCATGGGGCTCCAGAGCATGCGGGCTAAGTAGTTGCAGCACACAGGCTTAGTTGCCCTGCGGCATGTGAGATCTTAGTTCCCCAGCCAGGGATTGAACCCCTGTCCCCAGCATTGGAAGGTGGATTCTTAACCACTGGACCACCAGGGAAGTCCCTCAGATATCCCCTATTCATTTTAAAGAATTTTTTAAAAAGTTTATAGCTCACTAGTTTTTTTTAAAAATTTTGTTTATTTAATTTTTTGGCTGCATTGGGTCTTCGTTGCAGTGTACGGGCTTTTCTCTAGTTGCAGCGAGCAGGGGCTACTCGCATTGTGGTGCATGGCCTTCTCATTCTGGTGGCTTCTCTCGTTGTGGAGCATGGGCTCTGAGTACGCGGGCTTTAGTAGTTGCAGCATGTGGGCTCTGTAGTTGTGGCTCGTGGGCTTAGTTGCTCCACAGCATGTGGGATCTTCCCAGACTAGGGATCGAACCCATGTCCCCTGCATTGGCAGGCAGATTCTTAACCACTGCACCACCCTGCAAGTCCTAGTTTTTGCTTTTGATGGTGGTATATACATCTAGATATGTATTACATTTCTATAATAAAGGGACGCACTATACATCCTGTTTGGTAACTTTTTCCATTTAATAATATGTTATAAATGTCTTTCATCTCAACAAGCTAATATGTTAATAAAGATATATCTACATAATCATTTTAATAGCTATGTAATTGTCCCTTGCAGGCTATTTTGAGGATTATAGTGTGAGATAAAATATGTGACCATAACAAGCATTTAGCAATTTAAAAACAACTAGACTATAAATGGAACTGAATTTCAGATTTCATACAAACAGCCTGCAGGCTGACATTTTCCCACCTATCTTTGCTAGCCAGCCACCATCATGCAGGCAGTCTCCGGCTGCCTTCAAGCAAGACCTCCACATGCAATTGCCTCATACATCAGGACCAGGAACCCTGTGTCTCAGACATCCCTGGAGGCACCAGAATGAAGGTGGCGCAAGAACCTGCATAGAAGTTGTAGGTCACAATGACTTTGATGGAAGATCATGGAATATTGAGGCTTTAGAGAGAGAAAATGTATATTATACTGGTTCAGGACCTGGAAGGACAGGAGACTCCCAGAGGAAAGAAACACTTAAAGGATAACTTCTCAGAGCAGAAAGTTCACTTTCATTTCTATGAAGTTCTTCATTTCTAGCACCCTGGCAGTGTTTGTTCTCTTCCTTATGGAACAAAATTCAGCTAGTGACCTCCCACTTCAGCGAGATTATCAGAACATGAGGAATACTCCAGATTCCTACTTGAAAATATGTGTTCCTCCTACTACATTTCTAGGTTTAAAATACTCCCTTTAACATTCCAAGAATTATTTTTGTAAACAATCTTGGCTGCAGTTCAAAATACTGTATGTAGCATTTGGTAGGCTAGTTCATAGTCCCTCTCTGAATATCAGTTGACAGAAGCACTATCAGATGGTCTGGGATAGAGACAGATCCTAGGTCATATCCTAAGTCACTTGGAGCAGGGTCTAAGAGAGGAACTTTGAGGTCTCTGTTGTTGGCCATTCCTCCTTCAGACTACACTTCTTGAGAAGGACACTCTGAGCTGTGGGTGCTGGTGTAGAGCCCGCTGGGAGGAGGGCTGCATATTTGGCATCTTATGGTGCTGTCCCAATGGCTTATCCAACTAAGTCAATTGAGGTCTCAATTCTTCAACAGAGGAAGCTGTAAATATTGAAAGAGAGCATTGGTCATATGGTCAACTATATTGCTATGTATCAAGTAGTATGGTGGCACTGTAGATAGAGAAGTAAACAAGACAAGAGTGGTTCAGCTATTGGGGAGCTTCTGAATTAGTGGGGAACACAGGACATATGAGGCAAATAGTGACAACTGTGTTTAGTGATGTAAAGGGAAAATTGACCTAGACCGGGAGTCAGGGAGATTTCCTTGAGGGAGTGACATTTGAGCTGAGACTTGAAGTTAGGTGGGTAATGAGAGTGGGGAACTAACGTTTCCAGCAAAGGAAACAACTTGTGAGAAGGCCCCAGGTATGACCGAGGAATTCAGTAAGGCTAGAGGGCAGAGAGCTTGGGAGAAGGATGGGGCAGGAGATGTGCATAGGTCCAGATCATGTGGGGCTTTACAGGCCATGTTAATTGTACTGAATTTTATTTGAAGGATGATGGAAAGGGGGAAGATACCACATGTATTAATTTGCTAGGGCTTCCATAACAAAATACCACAGACTGGGTGTCTTAAACAACAGAAATTAATAGGCTCACAGTTCTAGAGGCTGGAAGTCCAAGATGAAGATGCTGGTAGGGTTGGTTTCCTCTGAGGCCTCTTTCTTTAGCTTACGGGTGGCTCCACTCTTGCCATCTCCTCAAATGGTCATTTCTTTGTGTGTATGCCCCTAGTGTTTCTTTGTGTGCCCAAATTTTCTCTTTTTATGAGGACACCAGTCAGTTTTAATGATTAGGGCCTGCCATAATGGTCTCCTTTTAACTTGATTGCCTCTTTTTTTGGCATTTAGGAATTTCTTTTAAAAAATCAACATACAATCGACATATAACATTATATTAGTTTCAGGTGTAAACATAATGATTCAATATTTTTATATATTGCAAAATGATCACCACAAGTCTAGTTAATATCCTTTAATTACCTCTTTAAATTCCCTGTCTCAAGTGCAGTCACATCCTAAGGTACTGGGGGGTTAGGATTCCAACATATGAATTTGGGGTACACAATTCAGCTCATAATACCATTTATGTGCCTGTTGTGTAGAGAATGGATTGGAGAGGGGCAATAGTGGAGACTCTACTGTGAAAAATGATACTGACCTGCCAGGATGTGTGTTGTGAAGATAGAACAAAGGCAGTGGGTTTGAGAAGCATTTTGATGGAGGATTGATAGAATCTGAGGGTAAGGGAGAGGGAGGAGTCCAAGATGACTCCTGAATTTCTGGTTCTCCATCTGGCTGGGTGGTGATGCAGTTTATTTAGTAAAAGAAGAATGGGAAAAGAGAATGATGGTTTGTGGGGAAGCTAATGGTTTCTGTTTTGCTCATGTGGAATTTGAGGTGCCTGTTACACATCAAGTGCATATGATGAGCAGATTGCTTGCTGGAGAGGAAATCACCCTCCATAATAGACAGAGCTGATTGCCATATAGATCAACCTCTGTAAGAGACAAAATTGCGTTAAAACTACACAACTCGGGCTTCCCTGGTGGCGCAGTGGTTGAGAATCTGCCTGCTGATGCAGGGGACACGGGTTCGAGCCCTGGTCTGGGAGGATCCCACATGCCGCAGAGCAACTAGGCCCGTGAGCCACAACTACTGAGCCTGCACGTCTGGAGCCTGTGCTCCGCAACAAGAGAGGCCGCGATAGTGAGAAGTCTGCGCATAGTGATGACAAGTGGCCCCCGCTTGCCACAACTAGAGAAGGCCCTCGCACAGAAATGAAGACCCAACACAGCAAAAATAAATAAATAAATTAATAAACTCCTACCCCCAACATCTTCTTTAAAAAACAAAACAAAAAACCCAAAAAACTGCACAACTCAAATGGGATTCGAACCCAGCCAAAACTCAGATTGGGCATTGAACCCACAGGCTGGGACTCAAACCTGCTGTCTTTCAATTGAGATCACACACCTGATCTCAGGACTTAATGAAGCTCAGGTTCTTTATGTTTCAGTGCAGAAGGAATTCAGCAGGAGGCAAAGTGATAGGTAAGAAGCAGCTCTATTGAGATACACATCCCACAGACAGAATGCGGTCAGTCTCAAAAGGCAAGAGCTGACCCCAAATATGGGGTGGTTAGTTTTTATGGGCTGTGTAATTTCATAGGCTGAGTGGGAGGATTATTCCAACTATTTTGGGGAAGGGGTGGGGATTACCAGGAATTGGGCCACTGCCCACTTTTGACCATTTATGGTCGGCCTTGGAATTGTCATGGTGCCTGTGGGTGTATATTTAGCACATGCTAATGTATTACAATGAGCACATAATAAGGCTCGATGTCTACTGGAAGTCGGACCTTCAGCCACCTTGGGCCTAGTCAGTTCTAACCAGTTTATATCATATTCACAACGGCTATGTCATTCTTTAAGGGTTGTGTCTTGCTTCCTTTCCTCCTGTTTCACTGTCACCTGGTCCTTGTATTTTACTTTTTTAGGGAAAAAAATTGTAGCCCTTTTCAAAAATGTGTTTTTGGCATCCTTAGAAATTCTTTCTCAAAATTTGCTAGGCTAGGGTTCAAGTAGCTTTTTATAGTTAACATTACAGAATATTTCTTTAACAATTTTCCATAGTCAGCTTGACTCGTGACTTAATAAGCCTAAAGGAATTGCCTAATGTTATTAACCTCTTTTTGAGGATAAAACAACTCTTCATTTCCTTCCTTCATGCCAAAGCTTGGTAAAGGATGAAGTCTTGCACTAAAAGGGAAGTGTGTAAAACTCTGAGGAGATGGTAGAACAGAAGGCCTTTTCGTGGCAGCACAAAGTCCCAGGCAGTTCAGTCATGTGTGGATTGGTGGTCCCTCAGTGGGAGCAAGGGCGTTAATGGTAGCTGGGGAGCATAAAGGCAGGAGGCACAGTGTGCTGTGGCACCAGGGTCACGGTCAGCGGTGTCCTTAGAATGAAGGCTGAGCCCTGGGGCAGCTGGAGACAGGCTGGAGCTAGGTCAGAGGTCGGGAAAGAGCTGGGTCACTCCTGGTAAAAGAGGTTCTTGTTGAGTGCCTGCCCCATGTTACCTAAAGGGCCATGGAGGAGATGCCAGCTTACTAAAAGGGTCTTTGGTCCTTGAGTTATCTTAGAAGAGATAACTTTAGCCTAAAGCAAATAAATCTGCATGACTCACCATATCCTTCTTAGTAAAATGACTGCTACAGTTTGCTTTATGTTTTTAATAAATTAAATAATTAACATTTTTAATAAAGTAGAGATCATTAGACTGACCAAATGCTCCAATTTTCCTGGAACAATTACAGTTTATACCTGTTGTTCCACATTATTAATAGTGTCTTCTCCAGTCTCAAAAGTGTCCTGATTTGGATGACAAGTTATCTGGTAACTCTATTTTTAATAAAATGATCTTTTCTTAAACAGGAGTACTATTTTGTGAATCTTGGCAGAGCAGACCAATTTCTTTTTTTTTTTTTTTTTTTTTTAAACATCTTTATTGGGGTATAATTGCTTTACAATGGTGTGTTAGTTTCTGCTTTATAACAAAGTGAATCAGCTATACATATACATATGTTCCCATATGTCTTCCCTCTTGCGTTTCCCTCCCTCCCACTCTCCCCATCCCACCCTTCCAGGCTGTCACAAAGCACCGAGCTAATATCCCTGTGTCTTGCGGCTGCTTCCCCCCAGCTATCTACCTTACTACGTTTGTTAGTGTGTATATGTCCATGACTCTCTCTCGCCCTGTCAAAACTCACCCCTCCCCCTCCCCATACCCTCAAGTCCGTTCTCCAGTAGGTCTGCGTCTTTATTCCTATCTTACCCCTAGGTTCTTCATGACATTTTTTCCCCTTAAATTCCATATATATGTGTTAGCATACGGTATTTGTCTTTTTCTTTCTGACTTACTTCACTCTGTATGACAAACTCTAGGTCTATCCATCTCATTACAAATAGCTCAATTTCATTTCTTTTTAAGGCTGAGTAATATTCCATTGTGTATATGTGCCACATCTTCTTTATCCATTCATCTGATGATGGGCGCTTAGGTTGTTTCCATGTCCTGGCTATTGTAAATAGAGCTGCAATGAACATTTTGGTACATGACTCTTTTTGAATTTTGGTTTTCTCAGGGTATATGCCAAGTAGTGGGATTGCTGGGTCATATGGTAATTCTATTTGTAGTTTTTTAAGGAACCTCCATACTGTTCTCCACAGTGGCTGAACCAATTCACATTCCCACCAGCAGTGCAAGAGTGTCCCCTTTTCTCCACACCCTCTCCAGCATTTATTGTTTCTAGATTTTTTGATGATGGCCATTCTGACTGGTGTGAGATGATATCTCATTGTAGTTTTGATTTGCATTTCTCTAATGATTAATGATGTTGAGCATTCTTTCATGTGTTTGTTGGCAGACCAATTTCTATATCATAATATTTGATAGTATTCCTTTTAAGATGATTCACTATGTACTACTTTTAATAAATACATTTTTAAAAAGTTTTTCCATTCAGAAGTACTTGACCATAGTTTCACCTCTGAAATCAGAATTTATTACACACACATACATTCCTTCTTTATCTCATTCACATTTGACCATCTCATTATCTCACAAAAGTATCATGGAATTGTTTTTTTTTAATAAATTTATTTATTTCATTTATTTTATTTTTGGCTGTGTTGGGTCTTTGTTGCTGCACGCGGGCTTTCTCTAGTCTTGGTGAGCAGGGACTACTCTTCGTTGCAGTGCGCGCGCTTCTCATTGTGGTGGCTTCTCTTGTTGTGGAGCACGGGCTCTAGGCACGCGGACTTCAGTAGTTGTGGCATGCGGGCTCAGTAGTTGTGGCTCGCGGGCTCTAGAGCACAGGCTCAGTAGTTGTGGCACACGGGCTCAGTTGCTCCTCAGCATGTGGGATCTTCCTGGACTAGGGCTCAAACACGTGTTCCCTGCATTGGCAGGCAGATTCTTAACCACTGTGCCACCAGGGAAGCCCAGTATCATGGAATTTTAAAATTTATTTCTAATTAAACAAGTTTTTCATAATGTTTTATAAGTAAGAAATTAGAGGTTGAAAGAGGAAACATTACATATGTCAAGGAGCCAATGGAAATTAAGTGGGGGTGGAGGAAGAAGGTTTATCCTATTAAGGAAACATTAAAAAAATTAAAATTATCTAGTAATTTACTTATTACTCAAATATATCAGATAATTTGGTATGAAAACCAAATTATTTCTGGACCTAATTTCTGGAATAGGAAATTAATTATACAGAATGTCTAAAAATTATTAGTATAAAATAGAAATAGAAGTTATTCAGAAAATAAGTATAAAGAATATTTATGTGTGGTGTCTAAGGAAGCTGTATCCCAAATGAACCTCTTCTCAGATTATGAAACGTAGTTTTGAATACATTTCACATTTACTTGCACCAAAATTGAATGTTCACCCCTACCTTTTGCCCACGTTTAAGATCACCCGTCTGGTTTTCCATTTCAATGAATGTTAGTGACCACTAGAGGGAGAAACAAGAAAGCCTTTGAAAATTTTGACAAATCTGAGAGATTAGTTAAATACCAGTAGTGAAATGTACTAATTGTAGTGAAATCCGAATTCAAGGAAGGCACTCACAGATACAGTTGTTGCTGGAGATCTGTCGATTCTATGGGATCCTGCAGAAATAATGTAACAGAAAGATGATGTGACTTCTCTCGCACATTCCATGGTTGACCAGCTAGATTATAGTTTTGTTCAACTTATGCCTTTACCCAAAGAGCAAATGCAATAACTAAACATATTTAATAAGGATGAATAATGAAAGGATTAACTGCTTCAGACTTCAAACGTGGGAAAAGTGGCAGTAAAGGAAAAATACTACTATAATCAAAACAATTCCCCAATACTTTGCATTAAATGAATTTGACAATTAATACTTAAAATTATATTTAAATATATAGAACATAGTTGTTATAAAGTGACTGAAGTTTCTAACCAGCTAAAGGTGTGTTTTTCCTAGACTACTCAATACATGGATTGATCAAGAGACAATTTCTTGAACTCTATTACTTTGTTGGAAAATTGTCTTTGAATTATTTGTTAACCAAGAAATTCCTGACTCTTTTAGTTGTAAGGAAAATTATAAAATGCATTAGTTCAACAAATAAATGTTGAACAACTATTCAGTGTTAGATATTCAGGAGATTCAAGACTGAATTGGACATGAATTCTTTTCTCAAGAAATTTATCGTCTAAAAAAGCCGATTCATAAAAATCTGTAAAACAAGGTAGATGTGGAACGTGCCATTAGAGAAGCAGAGTCAGGGCACTGTGGGTGTTGAGAAGGAAAAGTTACTTCTAGTTTGATGTGTGTGTGGGGAGTGGTTGGGGTAGAGGGTGTGAAGGCAGGAGGAATCAGAGAAGGCTTCATGAAAGATGTGACATTTGAGCAGGGCCTAAAGATACTCAGGATTTAGAAATGAGGCAATGACAGGAGAAGCATTTAGGTGGAGGGAGCAGAATGAGCAAAGGCATGGAGGTAAAGTCCTGCTGGGCACATGAAAAATGTATAAACACACAAACAGAAAACAGAAAAGCATAGGTGATCTAAAAACATAAATTAGTCTAACGTGTGAAATATATTTGGATTAGCCTATAACTGTTTGTGATGGTTAATTTTATGTCAACTTGACTGAGCCATGGGGTGCCCAGATATTTGGTCAAACATGATTCTGGGTGTTTCTGTGAGGTGCTGGATGAGATTTAACTGATTTAGCAGTTAGAACAGTAGACTGAATAAAGAAGATTGCTCTCCGTAATGTGTGTGGACTTCCTCCAATCAGTTGAAGGCCTATCACATAAGGCTGACTCTCTCCTGGCAAGAGAGGATTCTCTTGCCTAATGGCCTTCGGACTTGAATGGGGACATCAGCTCTGCAGATTTTGGACTTGCCAGCCTCCATTATTGCATGAGGCAATTTCTTATGTCTCTTTCTTTCTCTATAAATATATCCTATTGATTCTGTTTCTCTGGAGAACTTGGATTAATACACTGTTAATACTGTTTAAAAATAAGCATCTAATAATCTGCCAGCAATATCTATTTGGTACCATTTTGATCTCAGTGTTATGCTGAACAATGGGGAACACTAGAATGGTATCAACTGACAGAGAATATATCTAATATATCTGAGAGCTACTTCAAAGAATAGATAGATATGCTGATAAAACTGATTTAAAAATAAATGTTCTAATTATTAATTTATTATTAAAGTAAAGGAAAAAATTAAAATTGTAACTCAGAGGAAAGAAGAAAAATAAATTATAACCCTAATAGTTTAATATAACCACTGTTAACATTTTGGTATATTTTCTTTCAGTAATTTTTCCCTTTGCAATTAAAAAAAAATAAATTTATTTATTTATTTTTGGCTGTGTTGGGTGTTTGTTGCTGTGTGCAGGCTTTCTCTAGTTGCACTGAGAGGGGGCTACTCTTCATTGCAGTGCGCAGGCTTCTTATTGTGGTGGCTTCTCTTGTTGCGGAGCTCGGGCTCTAGAGCTCAGGCTCAGTAGTTGTGGTGCACAGGCTTAGTTGCTCCACGGCGTGGGATCTTCCCGGACCAGGGCTCGAACCCATGTCCCCTGCACTGGCAGCGGATTCTTAACCATTGCAGCACCATGGAAGTCCCTCCTTTGCAATTTTTAATGTGCATAAAACTTTAGTGTACATAAAATCATGTAGTCAATTTTTTTACTTATTATATCCTAAACATTTCCCCATATTGTTTCAGTCTTAAGAACTAAAACTTTTGTTGCCTGTACAATATACAATCTGCAAACTTACTATAATTTTCATAATTATTTCCTTATTTTTGGATATTATAGTTGTTATACAGATTTTTTCTCTATTTTTAAGATCATCAATATAAATATCTTTATAATTATAGCTTTTCATATTCTGAATTATTTCAGAATAAATTCCCAGAAGCAGTACATTAGATCACAGGTATGAATACTTTTATAGTTAGTCTAAATTACTTTCCAGGGACTTCCCTGGTGGTCCAGTGGTAAAGAATTTTTATTACAATGCAGAGGATGCGGGTTCAATCCCTGGTCAGGGAACTAAGATCCCACATGCTGCACTGCAACTACTGAGCTCACGCACCTCAACTAGACAGCCTGCGTGCCACAAACTACAGAGCCCATGCACCCTGGAGCCTGTGCACGTCAACTAGAGAAGAGAAAACCCACACGCCACAGTGCGAGAGAAGCCTGTGTGCTGCAATGAAAAATCCCGCATGCCTCAACGAAGGTCCAGTGTGCCACAACTAAGACCTGACGCAGCCAAATAAAATAGATAAATAATAAACTTCTTAATAAAAAAGATTGCTTTCCACAAATGCTGTACCAACTTATAAGGCCACCGAAATAAAAGCTACTCAATATTCATTCTCATCTTTGTTAATAAAAGACTTTCTTTGATAGAGATGTGAGTTGTTATAAAAACCTCACTTCCTCAGACTCTCTTGCAGCTGGGTATGTCTTTAGGACTGTGTTCTGGTTTATGAAGGTAGCTGGGTTGAGCTTTTAGAAACAATTTTGTTTCACTAATTAAAAGGAACAAGCTGGCACACACCTTTCCCTTTTTCCCTTCCTTTCTCCTTGACTATAAGTAGGGCAGCCTTCTTGCAACTTTGAGGATGAAGGCTACAAGTTAAGATGGTAGAACAGGAAGCTAGAAGCAGCTGGTGATTTTCTTGAACATCTGTACCAGCTCTGGACTCTTTCCTCTGGAATTCTTGTTACAAGAATAAACTAATCCATATTTAGTTAAGAAACTGTAGTCATATTTCTGTTGCATGAGACCAAAAGAAAATCTAATAGTAATGCATAGCAATTACATGTGCATAATTATTTCTCCTAATAGTGGATATTGTCACTAAAATTGGAGAGGCACTATATTGGTGATCTTAATTGCAAATCAAAATGCCTAACCTAAACTAGTTTAAACAAAAAAAGGGAATTTACTTGTTCATGTACTGGAGAAAATGTAGGCATTGAACTAACTTTGGGCTTTACTAAGTGGCATCAATGATACCATTAGGTCAGATCTCTTTTTCCCTTCTCCTTTTCTCTCTCTCTTACACTATCTCCCCTTTATTTTCCTCTACTTGTTGGCCCCTTCTCTCCTACAGAAAATGGACTTCTTCCACGCAACTGGAGAAGCTGGCCAATAAGCAACTCCAGGCTTATGTTGGTCCAAAGTCAGCGAAAAGTGTGGAATGAGAGAACTTCCCACTTTTGTTCAAATATCAGTCCTGGGGAAGGACTCTGATTCATCAGGCCTGTGTCATGTGCTCATCCAAGGGGGAGGCAGACAGGACAATTGTGTTTGTCAATCCCTCCAAGATCACTGGAATAAGGAAGGGGAAATTACTCAAAGAAAAAGTTGAGTGTTGACACCATAACATGGTAGAAAGTCTAAAACAATCTGTCATCAGCAACCATCTTTTACTAATAAAATGATCTTTATTATTATTTTAGTTTGCTTTTCTTTGAAGTTGAATATTTTGTCTGTGTATAAATTTTATTTCCTTTTTTCAAAATTCCCTCTTTTAAAGATGTTGACATTTCATTGACAACCAACCAGAATAAGTTTATACTTGACAAATCAGTTGAATATTCTCTTTATTTTGAACATAATGCCGATTTTGTGCTTGTAATCTAATATTCTGTATCTGGATATGCCATCGTCAAAGAATAGGAAATACATATTCTTTATAATGTTTATGTAGACATATTCTAAAGGTCCTAAATCTAGTGAGAAGAGTGGCAATTGGGCTAGACATAAATTTAATCAGTAGGTGTACATGAGTCATGTAGTATATTTAGTATGGAGAGGTTAAACATATAGTAGATTCCCTTTCTGGGAGCTTACTGAATTGATTTTAATATATTACTTTGTGAGAATGCTTCTTTAGCTATTACACTGGCATATTGACATTATGGGTTGTTTCCCCAAACTGAATTATTCAAAGTGAGATTTAAAAGCCCATTCAGGATTTAGGCTTTAGATTAAGGCGTAAGAAAGTAAAGCAAAAAAAAAGTGGCCTAGAGGATCTTCTGGTAAACTATAAATATTTTATTACTTTTTAATTTACTAAATATTCATTTGGTGTTTATGGCAATTGTTTCATATATTTCTATGGTCCACATGAGATCTTATGATTTTGGAGAGCAGGGTCAGTGGCTGCAGATTCCCCAGTTCTTTACTTCCAGGCTTTGATGTAAGAGTAGCCCTAGTGTATCCCATGAGGCAAAGGAGTGAGAAACTAAGTCATCACAGCTTAGCCCACATAATCCCACCAAGCTGAATTTAAATGCCCTTCAAAGAGGGAAGATTGAGACATAAAAACAAGTGATGTATTGATTGTACAATGTACCCAGTATACTAAATCAAACTTGATTCCCCTCTTTCTTGACGAAAAAGGGCTGGCAATAGAAATGAAAGAAAGTCTTTTCTCTGCCCTCCAGATCTGCTGCTATGTCTGGCTGCTCCAGACCAGCTGCCACCTGTAGTCAAGTACCCTGACATGCTGTTTGTCCTGAGAAAGAACTTTGTTATCTCTTAGAGTATAAAAGAAATAACAGGTTGGGACTTCTCTGGCGGTCCAGTGGTTAAGACTCTGCGCTTGGGCTTCCCTGGTGGCACAGTGGTTGAGAGTCCGCCTGCCGATGCAGGGGACGCGGGTTCGTGCCCCGGTCTGGGAGGATCCCACATGCCGCGGAGCGGCTGGGCCCGTGAGCCATGGCCGCTGAGCCTGCGCGTCCGGAGCCTGTCCTCCGCAACGGGAGAGGCCACGACAGTGAGAGGCCCGCGTAACGCATAAAAAAAAAAAAAAAAAAAAAAAAAAGACTCTGCGCTTCCACTGCAGGAGGCGCCGGTTCAATCCCTGGTTGGGGAACTAAGATCCCGCATGCTGCGCAGTGCAGCCAAGAAAAAAAAGAAATAACAGGTTAAAATACTTGAGACATACCAGTCTGTCCACAAAAATTAATTACATCTGGATTTACACAATAAAGGCTTGTTCAGGGAAGGTTGCAAAATTGCCATTCATTTAGGCATCTGCATTTTGTATGGAGCCCAGAGCAAATGACATTTCGCTTCTAGCAGATACCTGGGGTCCTAGTTAGGGCTACATGCAGATTAAAGCCTCCTGATAGCCATGCAGTTTCATGCTTCTGTACCTTGTTTGTGTTTTGTCTCACCTGACTGGAAATCTGTATTTTGTCCTTTGGGAGTTAGCTTGAGCTTATGTTCCCTTATAAGTGTTTTTTGACCACATCCATTCTGATGTGAGCTAGGTGCCCCTTGTCTATACTCACAGAATATCTTGTTAATAATTATATAATAGAGCTCTAATATAATTGCTTTTCTTACCAGCCTGCTCCACTGTAATTTCAGGGCAGGCTGCAACTATGTTTTATTCATCTTTGAAATACTATGGCCTAGCAAAATACCTGGCCCAGTGGGCACTCAGGAAGTACTTGTTGAAAGGATGAAAATAGTTGAAGTTTATCCTCCGGGTTCCCTCATCTCCCTTCTTGTTTCCCTTCTTCTCTTTTGTGCTGCCACACCCTGCCTCACCCAATCTCACCATTTTTTCGTCTTCATCCATCGTCTTCCTGACCCGCTAATGGCTCCAGTTGCCAGATCCCATTTGGTTTTGGAAATAAGTTTACTTATGTCATAAATTACAAGCCACTGGAGAGTGGGAAAAGTGTTGATCATTCATTCAAAAGTGTTGAATCCTTCAATAATTAGCACAGTAATTAGTTTTTCACACATTAGGTGTTTACGTTTATATTTTAAAATGTATTGCTTTCATCTGCTTATAAAAGCAATACATATTTATTGTAGATAATTTTTAAAACTATAGCATATCATTAATAATAAAAGCCACTTACCCATCACCTATAGATAAGTGCCATTAATATTTTGGTACATTGCTACATATAACAATTCTTTCCTATGCATTTATACTCTTTTACTGTTTGCAAAATTGAGATCACACTGTATAAACTCTTTTTATCCTGATTTTTCCATTTACTGTTATATCATGAGCATTTTATCATGGCATTAAGTATTCTTTTAAAATGTCACTTATTTAATACTTTTCTTATTTCTGGACATTCAGATCCAGTTTTTCTTTGTATAAACAAGTCTGTGATGAAATATCTGTGTATAAATCTTTACATTTCCAATTACTTCCTTAAGATAAATTCCTAGAAGAATTATTTGATCACTCTGTGTCAACATTTTAAGGTCTTTTGATACAAACTTCTAGAAGTGTTTTATCACTGTATCATTTATTTGCTTACTTAACAAATATTATCAAGCCTTTACTATGTGCTTGGCACTATGTAGGGCTGGGATTATAATGGAGAAAAAGGTACTCAAGGTCGTTGACCTGAAGCTCCTAGGGAGAGACAGGTAACCAACAAATAAATGAAAAAAGATAAAAGAATAACATATTGTTAGCAGTGCTCTGAGGAGAGCTCTGATAGAGTGGGGCCCTGTTTTGGTTTGAGTGGTCAGGGAAGGCTTTTCTTAGAGATCACATTTAATTTGAAAACCTGAAGGACTGAAAATGCACCAGCCATGGAGGTAGAGGGAAGGGTTTGTTGGGAAGAGTAGAATGGCAAAAAATGAGATTGAGAGAGGTAGGTAGAGGCCAAAGGACCAAAACATGGTTCTCTGTTAGGTGGTAGGGAGTTATTAAAACAAACGAATCATGACAATGAATTTATAGGTATCAGCAAATCAATGCTTTATTGCTTTTACTGAATATGTGCATTTTAACAGAAGTCTCCCAGAGATAATATTCTTAACTCAAAAGAATGCTCCCATGGGTGGAATTTGGGACACCATGGTAGGTGAGCATTTCATTGCATCTCAGATCACACTTTATATAGGGGGGCCTACATTTCCCACATCAGAGAGTTCTTTCTCAGGTTGTGTTCTTTTCCATCAATGCCCAGGAGTCTGCACAGGTATACTGGCCAAATACAGCAGCTCTGCATAGACCATGGCTCATCTCTCCTCTTCAACTCAGATTAATAAAAGCTGTCCAGTCATGACTTTCTTGGATTGATTGTATATCTCCATGGCAATGGAATTAGGTAAGATAAAAAGTATTTAATTTCAATATATTTGCCACATTTACATTTTCTCTCTACATAGATAATGTATATTAGATTTTATATGTAAATATATTAGATAATCTATTATTATATGATAGTTATATATTACATACAGTTGATATATTAAATATATAATTTATAGAGAGATAATATATATTGGATAATAAGAATAATCTTTTGTACAGAGAATTAAGAAGGAATTAATGCTCTAAAAGTTTTCTACTTATATCTGAGATAGATATTGAGATTCAACAACAGGAGTTGTTTCAATTTCTAAATCCTTGGCTTTAATTAGTTTGTTTTTATATTAGGAGTCAGGCTTTGTATTCAGCTTTCAGATTTATCTTTAAGTATTGTGCATAGATGTTTACTAAGCATTTTCAGATTTATACATATTTATAAATGAAAAGCTTACTTATTTATTCTTTTTGTGTCTGGATTTTATTTATTTCTTACTCATCAAAAAGAAAATGATCATTTATTAGAATTCAGACTTTTTTTTTTTTTTTTTTTTTTGTGGTACGCGGGCCTCTCACTGTTGTGGCCTCTCCCGTTGTGGAGCACAGGCTCCGGACGTGCAGGCTCAGCGGCCATGGCTCACAGGCCCAGCGGCTCCGCGGCATGTGGGATCTTCCCGGACCGGGGCACGAACCCGTGTCTCCTGCATCGGCAGGCGGACTCTCAACCACTGTGCCACCAGGGAATCCCAGAATTCAGACTTTTTAAAGACCATTCCAAAATCAAACAAGATTACAGTGAGGAAAGCATTTTTTCAATTCTTTGTCTAAAAAAGCAGGTCTATACAATACTATTCAGAGTGTTCAGTTTGACCAGATATATTATTATAAGCAATCAAAACAAAATTGTCTTGCATAAAATCAATGAAATCAACAAATATTTAATGAGTGTCTATAGTGTACCAGGACCTGAGTAGTCACTGTGAGGGCAAGGGAGAAGTATACAGTACTGTGTAATCCTTGGCCTGTAGGAGGCAACAGGGGAAATTGCCTAACAGGGGAAGTAAAACGTAAGGGTGTGGGAGAAGGGACCTAGGACACTGACATGTATGGACCACCTACTGTGTCCTAGGAATTGTGCTAGGTGCTTCCATATAAATTTTCTCATGCATAGCTGAGCTCAGTATCATCCCCCAAATTCTTTAGTATTCTCTTTCTTACTCTCCACCCATCATACAGCCTTCAGGTCATTCTCAGTCCTGACCTCCCTTCCTCACCTCCCACATCCAGTCATCACTAAATCCTGTTCCTGGATCCTTCCAATGGTCTTCTGACTGGTTTCATTGCCTCTGTTCTCTTCTCTTATTAGCCTATCCTCTTTCCACGTTGTGGACACATTTGCTCTAAAATGCAAATATGATTAGATTAATTACAACTCTTTTGGGATGCAAGTAACAGAATCTATCTAATATAACCTAAGCAAGGGGGGTAATTTTTTTTTTTTTTTTTTTGCGGTATGCAGGCCTCTCACTGTTGCGGCCTCTCCCGTTGCGGAGCACAGGCTCCGGACGCGCAGGCTCGGCGGCCATGGCTCACAGGCCCAGCCGCTCCGCGGCATGTGGGATCTTCCCGGACCGGGGTGCGAACCCGCGTCCCCTGCATCGGCAGGCGGACTCCCAACCACTGCGCCACCAGGGAAGCCCAAGGGGGGTAATTTATTATTATGATTGCAGCAGTGATTCTTGGGGCCCAAGGGCAGGATGCAGCTCGGTTAGATGAACAGAACGGGCCATGACTGTAGTCCTTTCTTTTTAACTCTTGTCTTTGTTTCTATATATTTATTTCATTTCTTACTACAGATCAGCTCTTAATTCTTTCTGGTCTACATGGCAGAAAAGGACAGCTAGACTGAGCATGGACTATCTCAGTTTCCATTCTAAATTCCTCAGGGAAAGAGCTCATTCAGCCAGCTTGGGTCAGGTGTCACCCTTGGATCAATCACCAATGGCAATCAGGGTTACCTTGTAAGGACACGGTAATTGTAACCATGTTGTTGGAAGGGAGAAGCAGTTCTCAGAAAAAGGTTTACTAAGCAGATAAATCAAGAGATGTTTCTTGGAGAGGCTGAGCATTTGAGCTGACTAGACTACAGCAGTCCCCAACCTTTTTGGCACCAGGGACTGGTTTAGTGGAAGACAATTTTTCTGCGAACAGGGTGGGGAGCGGTGGGGGGAGGGATGGTTCAGGTGGTAATGCGAGCAATGGGGAGCGATGGGGAGCGGCAGATGAAGCTTCCCTCAGCCGCCACTCACCTCCTGCTGTGCGGCCCAGTTCCTAACAGGCCGCGGATGGGTACCGGGGCTTGGCACCCCTGGACTAGAGCATATGATTGAGTTAGGGGTAAAAAGAAATACGGTTGCAAAGATGATAGTTTGGGCCAAATTTTCAAGACCCTTTATGTGAAGCTAAAAAATTTGAACTTTATCCTATAGGCATTAGGGTGTTATTGCAGTTTTTTATTTATTTAAAAAAATTTTTTTAAACAACGCAGCTATTATTCCTATTTTTTAATAAGTTTATTTATTTATTTTTGGCTGTGTTGGGTCTTTGTTGCTGCGTGGGCTTTCTCTAGTTGTGGTGAGCGAAGGCTACTCTTTGTTGCAGTGCGTGGGCTTCTCATTGTGGTGGCTTCTCTTGTTGTGGAGCATGGGCTCTAGGCACTCGGGCTTCAGTAGTTGTGGCTCGTGGGCTTCATTGCTCCGTGGCATGTGGGATCCTCCTGGGCCAGGGCTCGAGCCCGTGTCCCCTGCATTGACAGGCCGATTCTTAACCACTGCACCCCCAGGGAAGTCCCTATTGCAGTTTTCTTAAATGGAGTGACATGATGAAGCAGTATTTAGGATAATTAATCTACAAGTAGATTAGTGGATTAGAATTGGGAGAAACTGGAGCAGAGCCCACTTAGGAAGGCGTTGCAGGAGTCAGATATGATGAAAAGGGCATTGGAAGAATGTGAGTCGATAGTTGAGAAGACACAGATTACTTGAACATAGGGGTGAGTTTTAGTTTTTTTAATCTTTGTGAAACTTTTGATTACTATACTGCTATGGAACACAACAAAAAAAACCCAGGCCACATACTTCATAGTTCATAGGGCTGAATTGTGTAGTTCTGACAACTCTATCATGTTTCTGGCAGTTTCAAAATTTCTTTCCTCTGGGAGATAAGGGTCAGGTTTTTTTTATCCCTCTCTCTCACCATCCTCACCCCAGCCTATCGTGTATTGGGAGGATATTACTAGAAATAAAAATGAAGCTGTAAAACTCTGGGGGCTAGTAGTGCAGAGAGGTAGGGAAAGTGGGAAAGAAAAAATGAACTGTTTTCAAAATTGGAGTTCCTATAAGAAGGAAAAAGCTAATATCATTAACTAAGAGTACTGGACAGTGAGTCATTTTTAAAGAATTTCTATCAGGTCTCCATGGCACTTTCTGTGTAGAGTTTATTTTAACATCTATCACATTGCATTATGGTTATCTGTCCATGTGGCCACTTCCATACTGGCTGTCAGCTTCCTGAAGGCAGACACTCTTGTTATGAATCTTTACATCCATGGTGCTTGACACAGCACTTGACTTACCTAGAAACCCAACAAATGTTGAGTCTACCCTCTTCAACTGCAGGCTTTTAAGGGTAGGGTCTGTGCTTCTTCATATACCCTATAAAGCACTTGAAAGGTGTAACTGAACATAAATTACTAACACATGAACTACCAACCTGATTCTTTTGAAATTTTATGATAAGAATTGGGACCAAAAGGGTACAAGAGAAGAACAAGAGGGCTAGGGTTGGGTGAAAAGTGTTCTAGGGGCTTGTTCAAAATGAAGCAAGGAACTACATGGGATGTGTGAGGACGTGGGAGAGAATACAGGGGACTTTAAGAGGTGTTGAAGTGAATTGTGAGTTCCCTTCTTGGTATTTGAACAGCACAAGTAAAGGACTTGCCTTGTTTTTGAACTCCTTTTTGGTTTTGGATTGTGTTCTTTTGATGACACCGTTCTGGAATAGGCTACCTAGGTCACAGTTACCTAAGTTTTATATTTATTTAGTTTAATCTGTGAAAGAAAGGAGAAGAAAAAAGAGAGCTAGAGAGAAAAGACAATGAGGTCTAGAGGAAGGAAGGAATGAAGAGGCACATTAATGTCAGATTTCATAAAGGAGATCTGTGAATGTAAACCACGTACCTTGATTTCCATTTTGAAACCACTAGAGTTCATCTGAATTATATATTAATTTTATCTGAAATTAGTGACATTTCCACTCATATAAGGGTCTGAGGGAGCTTCAGTGAGAATTAAAAGCATTAGGAGAAAATTTTTGGCATTAAGAAATTCAGCTGATCTTTTATTATAAATGAAATAAACACTGAATAGTAATTCTCATTAAAGAAAGGAAGTATTTAATGTCTTAAAAATACTTCAGTTATTAGCTTTCAAAGTAAGTTATTTTGTAGTAGAGACCAAAACTCTTTTTTTTCCCAGGGAAATGTCCTTCTTAAAATCCAGTATTTTTATATAGGAGCATCATTCTTGGGATCAATAAAAATATTTTTTTCCTCAATGACATATTTAGATATTGAGATAATGTAGTATATTATATTGGGCTATACCCTGAGGAATTTTAAAATGGAACATAAAAAGCATTCAAAGGTCAGTAAAAATTAAATGAATTTCAGGAATGAATTAGTTTTTAGCATCATGTATAACTACTACTGTTATGTAATATAATCCTGAATGAATAAACTGTAAGTGTGCATGAATAAGCTAGAAACGTATCTTTAGGTTTCTTGAGGCTTTTTCACATTTAAAAAATCAGGCTATTGATTACAGAATCAAAGAATTTTAAAACAGAAAGGGACATTGGAGATGATCTTGTTCAACCCTCTCATTTTCTAGATGATTAAAATGTACTATTTAGATAGCAGCAAATTATAAAGTCTTCAACAAAGGTTCTCTATTCAGACAACTACTCTGGCCTAACCATTCCTTCACCAAAAAAGAACAAAAGCGACAACATAGAAGAATCTCTGGCATTCATAACATCCCTTCCTGCTGAGCTAACAAAACTTTGAACCAGCAAGGCAGTTGTCTGTTTAAATTGAGCTTGCTTCTATGTTGTAAGGGTGGATATAAAGACACTAGATAACAACACTTGAGCAGTTGTGGAGGCTAGAAAAGAATCATTCTTATCCTCATGAAATAAACGCTTGTTACCAGGTGGTTCTAGAGGGACTGCTTTTAGTGGAACCATCGTTGTCAGATTAATTTGGATGTGGCAAGATCTATAGCAGAACAGGCTGGTGTGTCCCACTGACTCATCTATACACATAGAAATAAGATGCATGCTTCTCTCATGAAATAAACGAGTGAAGACAGTTTTATGAGCAAAGTAGCCTTCAAATACCTGCTAAGGCATTACTTCCTCATTCCCTAACCCTGTCACTGGAATTAGTCAAGCACAATTGCAATTATTCGTTTACATGTCTTTCTCGAATACTAGAAATAAATTCCTTGAGGGTAGGAGCAGTCTTATTCCTTTTTGTATATCAAACACCTAGCACGTAGCAGAATATTACATAAATTTTTTGTAATTGAATGTTACGTTGTTATTTATTGGTCTGGCAGAGCCTCAGCACCTACATTTGGATGAGGATATTTGAAGCAAATTTTAAAACAGTAATAATAATGAGATTAACATTTTAAAAGTGCCTTTAGTGGTCAAGGTTTTTTGAAAAATACAAAGTTGAATATGACATGGACTCTCCTTCAGAGGGTCTCATAAGATAGGGAAGTATATTAGTGTGCTAGGGCTGCCATAACAACATCCCACAGACAGGGTGGCTTAAACAACAGAATACTTATTTTCTCACAGTTCTGTAGGCTATAAGTCTAAGATCAAGGTGTAACAGGCTTGGTTTCTTCTGAGACCTCTCTCCTTGCCTTGCAGATGATGGCCTTCTTCTTGTGTCCTCACATGGTCTTTCTTCTGTGTGTGCTCCTCTCTTTGTGTGTCCTGTCCAAATTTTCTCTTCTTATAAGGACACCAGTCAGGTTGGATTAGGACCCACCCTAATGGCCTCATTTCAACTTAATCACACTTTAAAGGCCCTATCTCTAAATACAGTCACATTCTGAGGTACTGGGAGTTAGGGCTTCAACATATGAATTTGGGGGAGACACAGTTCAGCTCACAACAGGAAGAAAAAGACAACAAATTGTTTTAACATCAGTCGACTCTGATGAGAGGGATCTGGGAAGACATCCTGGAGGAAGGAGACTCTGACGGGATGTCAGCAAGTAGAATGGAAGTCAGAGTACCATTGATAATTAGACAGGACAATCTCCTCTTATTGACTATGGAGTGACTTGGTGAGGGATGAGAAATTTAGTTAAACTAGTTGATCCTTTCTGATACACAGTTGGTGTTCCAACAATCGGATTCTGATTCTCCTTAATACATTCCATCATCCTTTTAAGTTGACCACCTGCTTGGCAGAGTTGAACTATAATATTGACGGATCAGGCAGAGTGTTCTTCCCCCCCCCCAGTTTTATTGAGATAGTATTGACATACAGCATGTAGAAGTAGGCAGAGTTTTTGTCTTTAAATCCAGGAAGCCCAACTGGTACCCATTACTAGAAACAAATCTGGTAAACTGTGTGTTACAAATAAATGGCTCAGAACAGCCACCTTTGCAGTAGAAATCTGAGATGGAAGTTTGAGTCTTGAGTGGCATCTGGAATAATCAAGACATTCTCTTGAAGCTGTTTTACAAAAATCAATATGGATTTTTGAATATATTATTTGGAAAGCCATTGTCTAACTGGGTGAGCATGAGCTACACTTATTTACACCTTTTAAGATAAAATATCCTCCATGAATATACAGTGCAGCAGTTTATTAGTACCAGCTTTGCAATTAGACTCTCCTGGTTCGAGTCCTGATTCTGCCAGCTCCTCTCCTATGTTACTTATCCTCAGGCAAATGGCTTGTTGTAAGTCTCAGTTTCCTTCGTTGTCTGTAAAATGGTGATTCATGCCTTACTTATTTTTGTGTTCTCTAGCAAGATACTTACCCATTTGACAACTCACTCATCTGTGGAATAAAAACTGTAGTAATAGCTACAGTACCTGGCATGTAGTAGGCATTCAGTAGATGTTAATCATCATTAGTATGGCACCGGGTTAGCTGTGCTTAATAAACATTTGTTAAGTAACTGAATGACGCTAATCCCAAGTAGTAAGAAACTGATAGTGTTCTATAACTATGCATTCATCCAAAATTGTATGGTGAAGGACCACGGGTAGGGAACAGTGGCTTTTGCTAATAATGTGCTAGCAAAGACTTGGAAATAAGTTTCTGATGACTTCCTAAAATGTGTGCCATGGAACTCCTTTTCCAGTAAGTAAAGGTTGCTTTTTGAGGGGGGGAAAAAAATCCCCGGAGAAATCCAATAGCTCCAGGAGGCCATAAAATTCTTGCTTTATTTTGACTTGGCACAGAATGAAGGGCACATACCTTGTTCTGAGCTGAGGAAGGTGCAGTGAAGTTTTTATTTCATGTTTCTCTTTTGTCTTTGGTGTGTATGAGGGTCTACTGGTGCCCACCCAACATCCCTTCCCCCTTCTTCCTTGCCAGCAGAGTCCTGATTTTGTTTTGGTATCTACTCCTCATCCTCTTGACACAGGTAAATCCTGACTGGTCTGAGTCAATTATAACAATCCCCTCCCACACCCACACAAAGTGTGATTTAGGAAGGAGCATGAGACATAATTCTGACCAATGAGGAATGAGGGGAAATCTGCAACCTGGGAAAGGTTTCCCTACTCTTAAAAAGAGGCACACAGGATGAAGCACCCTCTTTTTCTGCTGCACATTGCCATGTCGGGTTGGAAGGTTTGGAGCTGTGGTAACCACCTTACAAGCTAGCTATCAAAATATACACACATTTTCTCCTTAGAATCAATGAGATTCAATCTATGGCAGAATCTTAAGCATAGGTGTGAAATGACTTCTTTTTTGTCTCACGTGAAGTTGTTGTTATCTGGTGATTACAGTCTAGAGTTTTAGACTTTTGTCCAGTGTATTCAAATATACTGAAAAATTTTAGAGGTAAGAAATATATATAGTGTTGCTTACTTTAAATCTATCACTTTTTATTCTTATTTCCAGAAATATCCTCAATCAACCGCTTACTTTTTAAATAGCTTTATTGAGACATAATTCACATACTGTACAGTTTACCAATTTAAACTATAGAATTCAATGGTTTTTAGTATATTCACAGGGTAACGCGTCCATCACCACAGTCAATTTTAGAACATTTTCATTACCCCAGAAGAAACCTCATAACCATTAGCAGTCATTCCCAATTTCTATCCAAACCTCCCAAACTTAGGCAACCACTAACTTACTTGCCATTTCTATGAGTTTATTCAAAATTTCATTCTTTTTTATGGCTGAGTAGTAATTCATTATATGTATGTATGTATATATGTGTGTGTGTGTGTGTGTGTGTGTGTGTGTGTACCACATCTTCTTTACCCATTCATCTGTTGATGGACATTTAGGTTGTTTCCATATCTTGCCTATTGTAAATAATGCTGCTATGAACATTGGGGTGTATGCATCTTTTTGAGTTAGTGCTTTTGTTTTCTTCAGATGTATACCCAGGAGTGGAATTGCTGGGTCATATGGTAGTTCTATTTTTAGTTTTTTGAGGAACCGCCATGCTGTTTTCCACAGTGGCTGCACCAATTTACATTCCCACCAGCAGTGTACAAGGGTTCCCTTTTCTCCACATCTTTGCCAACTTTTATTATTGAATATTTGTGGTCTTTTTGATGATAACCATTCTGACAGGTGTGAGGTGATATCACATTGTGGTTTTGATTTGCATTTGTCTGATGATTATCATTTTGGGGTCGTTTATTGCTAGTGTGGAGGAATACAACTGATTTTTGTATCCTGCAATCTTATGTATTGTTTTATCAGCTCTAGCAGTTCTTAGTAGATTCATTAGGATTTCCTATGTATGAGATCATATCATCTGCAAATAGAGATAGTTTTGCTTTTTACTTTCCAATCTGGATGATTTTTCATTTACTTGGCTACTTGCCTTGGCTAGAACCTCCAGGACAATGTTGAGTAGAACTGGTGGGAGTGGACATCTTTGTCTTTCTCTTGGTCTTAGGGAAAAAGCATTCTGTCTTTCACTATTAAGTAAGATGCTAGCTCTGGGTTTTTCATAGATGCCCTTCATCAGGGTGCCTTGGAAGAGTGGAAGAGTAGCAACAGAAAGGAAGAAATGGAAAAATAGTTGTTGGTGGGTCTCACATTGAAGGTCTTGGGCCTTGCCTTTTGGACAAAGCCCCAAAGAAAGGGTATACCCCATGACTATTTTTTTTTTTTTTTTTTGCGTTATGCGGGCCTCTCACTGTTGTGGCCTCTCCCATTGCAGAGCACAGGCTCCAGACGCGCAGGCTCAGCAGCCATGGCTCACAGACCTAGCCGCTCCGTGGCATGTGGGATCTTCCCGGACTGGGGCACGAACCCGTGTTCCCTGCATCAGCAGGCTGACTCTCAACCACTGCGCCACCAGGAAAGCCCCCCCATGACTATTGGAGACAGACAAGAATAGAGCCTATGCCATGCTCCATACAGGCAGAATTAGGGTTTGAGATAGAAACTAATTTAAGTTGTAGGAAAATAAAGTTATATTTCTTGCTCAGTGAAATTGTGAACTGACTCATAATCACTGTATTATTATTAATCAAAAAGTAGCTTTTATATAGGATCTTTTTCACTCATAACTAGTAATGAGCATATACAATAAATAATTTCAAGTAATATACTTTTTTTGTATGCAAGTCCTGTTCAATATGAATCAGTCCAGTGTCTTAGTGAATAAAGTTTCAAAAAGCTGGAACATTTTTAGGAATTAGCATTGATTTGTTAGGGAGTCTCTTGTGGATATAGCAGGGTATCTTTAATTGATTTGGAGTCAGAGAATAATACTGTTATAGAAAAGACAATCCCCTTTTACACAGAAATCAATGACGTTTTAGCATGTAAAAGCTGTTGGAATGCTGACTGAAGATTTGAGTTTTGAAACATTCTCTTTCACACATTCAAAGGAAACATGTATTCATCTGTATAAAATTAAAATTTATACTTTCTTATTTGTAGGACTGTTGTGTAATCAGAAGCAGTATTTCATGCAAAATGTGGACATACATTATAATTTTCCTTGCAAGATAATTATTATACTGCATTTTAATGAAAGGAAAAATTCATCTAAGTTCTAGAATTTGGCACTAGAATTCAAAATAAAAAATACTTGAAATACTCTTTTTTCCCCACTCTTTTCAAATATTTTCTCAATTTAAGAAGCCTACATTATCATATCCATTTGAGTGCTTACTTCATTTCTCCTTCTTGAAAAGTTAGAAGAGCATTGATATTGTGTGTTGTTCTTTATCCTGGATGCACATTAGAATTAACTGGGTTTGCTGTTATTTTATTTTATTTGTTTTGTTTTTGGCTGTGTTGGCTGCACATGGGCTTTCTCTAGTTGCAGTGAGCAGGGGCTACTCTTAGTTGTGGTGCACGGGCTTCTCATTGCTGTGGCTTCTCTTATTGTGGAGCACGGGCTCTAGGTGTGCAGGTTTCAGTAGTTGTGTCACGCGGGCTCAGTAGTTGTGGCTCGCGGGCTCTAGAGCACAGGCTCAGTAATTGTGGTGCATGAGCTTAGTTGCTCCGTGGCATATGAGATCTTCCTGGACCAGGGCTTGAACCCGTGTCCCCTGCATTGGCAGGTGGATTCTTAACCACTGCGCCACCAGGGGAGACCCTAACTGGGTTTGCTTTCAAAAAGTAACAACACCTGGACATCCCTGGGAGTGAGGGTTTGTCACTGGTATTCATTAAAAGCTCCCCAGTGATTTTAATGTACAGCCTGGGTTGAGCCTTGCTTTAAATGATCACCAAAACTGGTGAATTTTATGGTATGTAAATTATACCGCAATAAAATTGTTTAAAACGATGATTACCAGCAGGTATCTAAAACTTCACCAAAATAAAGTGTCATACCCATATGAGTATCAGGTGCCAACAGTACCAGTTTACCTAGGACTGGCCCCACATGTGGGACTTTTGGTGCTAAACCTGGGAGAATCTGAGCACACTGGAAGAGCTGGTCACTCTATAATATGGAAGAGATGGCCTTCCTGGATGAGGAGGGCCTCTTCCCCTCCTCAGCTCAGGTTATTTGAGGAGAGACGGAGAAGGGCTAGTTTCTTGCTGTTCTAGGAGACATGTGTTGTTGCTACTTCTCTACCACACACCCACTCATTATCATCTTCTTTTCTGGCTTCAAACCCCACCATCTCATTGAAATTACCCTCTTAAAGATGACCAGTGACTTCTTTGTCTCTGAATCCAACGCTCATTCCTCCCTTCTTCCTTGCTTTCTGTGGTATAGTGTCATCTGCTTTTCCTATCTCTCTTCAAACTATTCCCATTTCCTTTGCTGGCTTCATTTTTCTTGTTCGTCTCCTAGAACCATTTTTCATGGTTCTGTTTTTGGCTCTCTTTTCTTGCCTATACATGCTCATGATTCCACCTGTTCTTTTCTGCATATATTCTTTGTTGTCAGTAGCTGTTATTATGACCGGGCCACCCATTCCCCCTCAATACCCATGGCCTTGTTGAGGTAACAGTAGAGATGGATCTGGCTTGTAGAATCTTAGAAAACTTCATTGTTTTCATGATGAGTCCTGACATTGTGGGGGCCAGGGGTGTGATGTGACATCTAAGACAGATTCACAGGAATTAACTTTGACAAAGGTTTGTATTTCCTGCCTCAATAAACTGCAAACCCCATGAGGTACTATTATATCCTTAGCATTTAGCGAAGTGCCTGACACATAGTAGGTGCTAAAAAATAGAGTAACACATTTTTTTTTTTTTGCAGTACGTGGGCCTCTCACTGTTGTGGCCTCTCCCGTTGCGGAGCACAGGCTCCGGATGCGCAGCGTCCATGGCTCAGCGGCCCAGCCGCTCCGCGGCACATGGGATCTTCCCGGACCGGGGCACGAACCCGTGTCCCCTGCATCGGCAGGCGGACTCTCAACCACTGCGCCACCAGGGGGACTGCACCACCAGGGAAGCCCCCTGAGTAACACATCTTAAACATCAACACATTTTCATTCACTTCTCAGTTCAGCCTCTCACATCATAAGTCATAAGACATAAGTCACGTGCCAAAATGAGTAGAAGGGGATGGGAAGAACATGATTGTAGGTTAAGATGTTTTTCCTAAGTGTTTTCTTGAGTCCTCTCAGGATATTATGACATATAGCTTCCACCTGTGAGCCCTGGAAAAGTTCCTGGATGGTTCTAAATACTTTAGAGATGAAGCTATTGCCATTCTAGTGCCTGTCAAACTTCAAGATTCCATAAATCATAACAATAGTATCTAAGTGTATCCTAGTTCCAAAAGAACTATGTATTATTCTAAGTAAAAAGGAATGCAGGGAAGAGTCTGTAAGGTGCCTAGAAGGAAGAGAGTCAAAAGGGAGCAGATTGACATCATGTTTCTACTCCTGTCTGAGAAGATGGTGGACAGATCACCAGGCAGAAGGATTACTGTTCCGTTCAGATGTCCCTCTATGAGGTTAAGGAGTGCATGAGGCTATCACAGCTTTGACATTGTTCAGCTAATTCTCCTAGCTCTGATTCTGTGATGAGCAAAAGGAGTCAGATATTCTAGGTACCTACGTACACTTTTCTAAATAAAGTGAGCCCCCTACAGTTGAGCTGAAAGTGGTTTGTCATTTTAAAATTAAAATTCCGACCTTACATCAGTCTGTTTTTTAGCATGCGTTAGTTGTCCCAAACCCAGTCAGCTTTGGAGACACTGACAAAATAGAATTTCTTTCGATCTGCAAAACTAGAGCTCACACTGGGGAATGCAGTAGCTAAATCAAAAAGATATTACCCTGTGAACAGTAAGCTGACCCCTTAGATCATGTTCTGGCTCTCCTGTTTCTAACTCCAAAATCTCTATTTCACTTCTCTAGCTCTAACGTCTCTTGAGTTTTAGTTATCTGGGCATCTCCATCTGGATATCACAGGTCCATCTCAAACTCATCACTAAATGCAAATTAATCATCTCAAACTCCCAGTTCCACATTTCTGCTTTGGATTTCTTCCTAGGACCTCTAGCCTCCACAGCGCTTACTTGTTTTATCCACTGTCTGTCTTCGTCTACCAGAATGTAAGCTCCATGAGGGTAAGAACTTCTGTAAATTTTGCTCACTGCTGTTTCCCCATTGCCTACAATAGTGCTTGGCGTCTGGTGGGTATTCAATGGATATTTGTTAAATCAATATTTACCCAGACTTGCTCCTGTCCTGGACTAATGCCATCACTGGTTTTCATAGCACTCTGATTTTCCAGTTTATCCAGGCTCAAATCCTTGTAGCTCGTTTTTAACTCTTCCCTATCCTCCTCCTATACCCACTTTAATAAACAACTGCTTACAATGTTGTTTCCAAATATCTTTTAGGGTAATGTCATCCTTTCTATTCTCATTACCACTGTTATAAATTAGGTACTTGAAAACTCTAACTGGGACTATGAAATAGAAGCTACTAAGTATCATGTTCTCTAGGTTTTTGTTACTTTAATTAATCCTACCTATCACTGCCAGATCAATCTTACTTGGAGCTCAGCTCTCATTATGTCACTCCCTTACTTAAGGCTCAATACTGTTTAAATACAGAATACTCAGTCTGGCATTTGGAAGTGCTGTGATATGACCCCAACCTTTCACTTCAGTTTATCTCCCACTTTTCCTTTACAGATTCCTTATGGTATAAACACACTAGACCACTTGTTCTTTGACTACTCCTTGAACTTTCCTACTTCTGTACCTTTCTTCATATAGTACCTTCTTCAGGAATGTTCATTACCAAGTATTTCTTGTGGTATTTGCTTTTGTGCAGATAAATAATATCCATATACTACAATCTTTTGATTCATCAGTTTTGAAAACTGACTTATTATGGTAGATGAGGATTTAGCTCTTTCACACAATCACATTTCACCTGTGTGCCAGATGTCTCCTGTTTGTCCCTCCAGTTCCACCATCCAGCCACTCTCTGTCCCAAGAATCTCACCTGTATGGATCACATCTGTGGCTCCCATACTGTCTGGCTTCTTGTTGGGTTTGGTCAGTGGGGAGCAGATAGGAAGTCTGAGGAAGGGAAGTGAGAGAGGCTAACCCTAACTTTACCCTAACTCCCTCCCAGTGACAAAGGTCATTGTTTCATACAAAGGGGCCTTACAACTTTCTTCTTTTGGGTTTTGGCCACTACTCCCTTCCTTCCTCCTTTGGGCCTAGGGGGTCCAATACTGTGATTCTCTTACATACTACCCAATCTTTGTAAATAATCCCTTTGTAAACACACTCTTTTGGTTCATCCTAATTTGAGGGTACCATCTACTTCCTGTTGGGATCTGACTGACAGCTATACTCTCCTTCTATCCTCCCAATTTAGTTATATTAAAATTTTTGGTTAATTCAAAATTTGTTTAAAATAATATATTACAAATATCATAGTGTTTCCTAAGTATATTTTCTTTCTGGCACAGTCTTTTATTTTTCCACAAGTTGGTTAATATTTCATTTTTTTATTTTAGGTTTTTAAAAAATTTTTGCTAATTCTTTCTAGGAAGATGGTTGAACACATTAGGCACTCTATAAATTCGATTTCTTCCTGGAAACCTCCTTCTTGGACCCTACCCTCTTTCTGTTTAATCATGTTTAGGAATTGTCTAGGCTGGCTATCAATACCTCTAGAATCCTATTACTTTCTTGGTTTACTTCTTTGTTTTGCTGACACACATACTCTAGTAGTGTCCTAAGAAATGATAGATGGGAAGTGAACTTCTTGAAGCCTTGAATATCTAAAAAGAGTCTTCGATAATTTAGTTGGGTACAGAATACTAGCTTGAAAATGGCTTTTATCTCAGAGTTTTGAATTGCTTTATTTTCTTCTAATTTCTTTAGTTTCTGTTGAGAAGTGTAGTGTCCTTCTAATTTCCTAACTTCTGAATGTACCTTTAAGAAGTGTTTAGAAGGGTTTCCCTGGTGGCGCAGTGGTTGAGGGTCTGCCTGCCGATGCAGGGGACACGGGTTCGTGCCCTGGTCCGGGAAGATGCCACATGCCGCGGAGCGGCTGGGCCTGTGAGCCATGGCCGCTGAGCCTGTGCATCCGGAGCCTGTGCTCCGCAACGGGAGATGCCACAACAGTGAGAGGTCCGTGTACCGCAAAAAAAAAAAAAAACAGAAGTGTTTAGAAGACGTGTCATTGTATTGGCCTTTTGATGTTTTCACTGTGGTTGGCCTTTGATATATCCTTTCAGTCTGGAAATCTGTATCCTTCAGTTCTTGACATTTTCCTTGCATTATTATAGAAGACGCTCTTAGTTTCCTGGTCAACAGACATTCTCCTGATATTCCTTGCTAACAGAATTCTGATTTTATCCAAACAGCAATGTGCCCAGTCCCAGAGCACAAATACATAATGAATGTTAAAGCTAGACACGGTAATCCCATTCCCATTTGCCAGATATTTTGTTTTTCCAGTTTAACTTTGTAACTAATGGTGGCCATGTAATGCTTTTCTGGTTAGTGAAATAAAAGAAGTCTGCTGGGGGAAGGAGAGTTTCAGGGGATGGTTTTATTTTCTGATATGAGTCAGATGCATGGAAAGAGTTAATTGTGTTGTCTCTCTCCCTGCTTTGGATGTACTTGTGAAAGGGCATGTTGTCACTTTAAAATTGTGATAGCCATATTGCTATGTAGCAGAGACAAACTTAAGGACAAAATGCCAAAATACTGAGATACGGCAGAGTTGATTGAGTCAAAGCCCCAAACGTGGAACAGCCTACCTCCAGACCTCATGTTATATGAGATAATTAAACACTTTTATTATTTTTGCTGTTTTTGCTTGGCTATTTTGTCAACTGCAACCAAATGACTTCTAACTGAAGCATAGTTCGTTGATAAAATTTTCCCCTTAATTTTCTCTATTCCCCTTTTGGAACTCCTAATATTTAGGGCTCTTAGATTAATTTTCTTGCCTCTTTCTCCCTTCCCCCCCCCCCCATCCTTTTCTCACTGTTCTAATATTCTGGGAAATTTCCTCAGTTTTAGCTTTCAACCATTCTACTGAATTGTTTATTTCGGCTCTCCAATTTCTAATTTCCGAGATCTCTTCTTTGATAGTTCTTAAGAAATACATCTTGTTTTCATGGATGTAACATTCTATTTTAAATCTGAGACTGTTAATTATTGTTCTGAAAAGTTTTCTTCTGCTACCTGCATTGTCTCTATTTCTTCTGAGTTACTCTTTTCTGGTTTTTTTTTTTTAAGGTTGGAGGCTTTCTTCAATTGTCAGGTGATATAAAGCTGTCTTTTTATTTTTGCAAAATGTCCTAGAAAGTTGATTGGAAGCTTTATGTATGTGAGTGGACTACTTTGTAGGGTGGTTAGGTAGCAAGTAAGCTCTTTTTTTTTTTTTTTTGAATCCCCAAAAGAGCAGCATCTATAGATATTTTCTTTTAGGATTTTAATTTCTCCAAAACATAATCCTCAAAGAGGTATATGGATACCTGCAAGCATTCTAGAAGCAGGGATAGTGGTGGTAAAAGTGATTATGGGTCCCACAGTTAGACTTTTGCTTAATCCTTCTCAGTGATATGCTGGCACATAATAGCAACTAGCTCTCTGAAAGAAGAAAAAGCCCTGATTTGTAACAACCCAACATCTGTGGTATAAATATTCCTACCATGTCCAATTTCAGGCTATTAACATGATGTCACTGAATGCAGAGCTGGGAAGACATGCACAGTAGTTCATCATTATATAGTATTTCTGTCATGCAGATACAATAGATATAAATAATCTCAAGAGTATAAATAGTAAAATGTAGGGAAAATAATTAGGAAGTTAGAGCCTTTGAGTATATATTATGTCTGTTTTTGATACAATTTATTTAGTTGTAAGCTTATATAATTTAACCTTTTTTCATGGCTGTGTTTAACAATTGGCTTACAAAATTCCTGAAAATTTAGCAGTTCCTATGAGCTAGTACAAATTAACTCTTGTACAAATTAACTCTGGAGCATTGCTGCTGTTTCCAGCCCCAGTCCATCACACTTCACTGTGTCTGGTCTTTCTGACTCTGGAGTCTATTGTTGATTTTCTTCTGACAAAATAGTTCTGGTATTCTGCAAGGGGGTGGTGGAGGATAAAGAGTGATGGCCTAAGCGAGTAAACCTAGGGATCTTCAGCTTGTTGTGCAGACTTTCAACAAATTCCTATCTTTTCATTTTCATACCTAACTCTTGCTTTCCATGGTAACTGATGCCACAAAGTCTTAAGCTCTCTTTGGCTCTGCCAGTACAATAAGCTTCTCTGCAGGCACTTAACAGCAGTACCTCTGCCCTCCTGGGTCCATTGCTTCTGTTCCATCTGCTTTCTGTCTTCCAAGACTTTGACCTCACTTGTTGGTTATTATCTTCTCTCCCATTTTCTTTGTTCTTGTGGGTTTATAAATTTTATATTTCCTTTTACCATTAGTGAGAGCAAATAAATGTGTTCAGCTACATATGCTTAACTGGAAAGATAGCTCAATAAGTACTGCATTTAAAAATTGTTGAATTGACTTAAGATTCCTGGATGCTTGTAGTAGCAACTAAACTCTGTCAGTTAACAGCAGCTTATCACTAACCACTGATTTATTTAGTGTAGTATTGTGTTCTAGGCCCTTAGATATCCATTTTGATTTTTCCTCTACATGTTTTCTTTAAATAAAATTTTTATTTTAGAATAATTTTAGGTTTACAGAAAGTTGTGAAGATTGTACAGAATGTTTTCACATACCCCACATTCACTTTTCCTTATTATAAATATCTTACCTTAATATGTTACACTGGTCACAATTAATGAACCAATATTGATACATCATTATTAATTAACGTCCATACTTTATTCAGGTCTCTTAAGTATTTTACCTACTGTCCTTTTTCTGTTCCAGGATCCTATCTAGGCTACTACATTAAATTTAATCATCATGTCTCCTTAGGGTCCTCTTGGCTGTGACAGTTTCTCACACTTTCCTTGCTTTTGATGACCCTGACAATTTTGAGGAGTGCTGATTAGGTATTTTACAGAATGTCCCTCAACTGGGATTTCGCTGTTTTGCTCATGATTAGACTGGGGTTGTGGGTTTTGGGGAGGAAGACCACAGAGATACAATGCCATTTTCATCACATCATATCAAGGGTACTGCAATATTGCAACATAATTCTGATGCCAACCACCTGGAGTTAGCACAGACTCCAGATTAAGGGCACAGTCAACAAGACTGTCCATGCTTCAGATGCCAGTTTGGGGTTTCCCTGCCCACCTGCACTTCTGATCAAATGGCTACAAATTCAGGTGTTCCCACAAACCCCTGAATTAGCAGTTTTGCTAATCACTGAAACACTGAAACAACTCATATAACTCAGGAAAGAGGTATGTTTATGATTACAGCTTTATTATAAAGGATACAAATCAGGACTAGCCAAGTGAAGAGACACATAGGGAGCAGTTTGGGAGGATCTCCAACACAGAGTTTCCATGCTCTCTCCCCATGGAATCAGGGTGCATCACCCACCTGGCACATCAATGTGCTCACCAACCAGGAAGCTCTTCTGAGCTTTGGTGTCCTGCATTTATATTGAGATTTCATTACATAGGCATGAGTGACTGAATCATTGACCATGTGATTGAAACTCAGTCTCCAGTATACTTCCCCTCCATGGATGGGGTCAGGCTGGGCTGATATCACCTGGCTCAAAGCCCCAACCCTCTAATCACATAGTTGGTCTCTCTGGCCCGACCAGCTTCCATCCTAAGTTATTAGCATAAACTCAGATATGGTCCAAGGGACTCATGAATAACAAAGATACCCCTATCACATGGGAAATTCCAAGGATTTAGAGTCTCCTTCCCAGGAACCAGGGATAAAGGGCCGTCAAGTTCTTTATTATATAACAGGTACATACGATCAACATGACCTTTCTCTGTTGATGTTGACTTGATCACCTGGCTGAGGTAGTGTTTGTCAGGTTTCGTTACCGTAAATTTTCTCTCCCTCCACCTTTTTTATACTGTACTCTTTTACTGGAGAATAGCATTATTTACATTCTTTTTAAATCATTTTCTTTTATTCCTGACTCCTTTGTACCTTATTTTTGGAAATAATATTACTAGTCAGTGCTCATCCCCATTTTGATTTGATTTTTTTTTATTTTTGGCCGCACTGTGGGGTCTTAGTTCCCTGACCAGGGATGGAACTCCTGTCCCCTGAAATGGAAGCATGGAGTCTTAACCACTGGACCGCCAGGGAAGTCCCCCCATTTTGAGTTGGGTGGGATTACCAAAATCTAGAAACTCTAAATCAGAACCTGCACAGAAGATAAAAGCACAGAAGATAAAAACAGAGCTTTAAGTAAAAATCGCAGTTGCAAAGATCCTGAGTGTTTCTTTTTGATAACACTCAGAATCCTTGAAGGGATGGAATTATCTCACATGAGATAGGGAAGTGCAGCTCAAAGACCTGTCCGATGAAGCTGTGGAAAAGAGCAAGAGAAAATATGATTTTGACATTATATTTTTGTCTTAATTTTTATTTTGGAGATTTAATACTGGAATTCTGTCTTTGGAAGGCCTGGGGTAGCTTTTTTTTTCTCACCAACATTTTATTATAAAAAATTCAAACATATAGCAAAGTTGAAAGAATTTTAGAGTGAAATAATTCTACAGTGAAACCTATTCATACCACCCTAGGTTTACTATTAACTTTTTACTCTACTTGTTCTGTCACACAGCCATCTGTTCATCTGTCTACCCATCTATTAGCCCATCTAATTTTTTTGATGCATTTTAAAGTTAATAGCAGGTAACAGTATTCTTCTCCCTAAATACTTCATTCAGTATGTGAACCAATAACTAGAGTTCAGTACAGTTTTTAAAATGTGAAATTTACATGTAATGAAATGTGCAAATCTTAAGTGTATATTCACTGACTTTTACACATAGGTATGGGTAGTCCAAACCACTATGACATATGGGACATTACCATCCCTCCAGAAAATTTCCCTCATGCCCTTTTCCAAATAATCTCTGCCCTCACCTCCTCTGAAATCACTGTTCTAATTTTTTGTCCACCATGGATTATTTTTGCCTGTTCTAGAATTTGATATAAATGGAATCATACAGTATGTGCTGTCATGTGTAAGATTTCTTTCATTAGCATAATGATTTTTAGATTTATTTATGTTGTTTCATGTCTGTTCCTTTTCATTGCTTGTTATTTACAAATATACAATTTAAAAATCCATTCTTCTATTTATGTACATCTGGGCTACTTTCAATTTGGAGCTATTATGAATAAAGCTGTTATGAACACTTGCATTCAAGTCTTTGAGGGAAATACATTTTCATTTTATGCCTAGGAGTGGAACTGCTGGGTCATAGGATAGTTATATATTTAGGTCTTCTAATGCCAGACTATTTTCCAAAGTGGTTACGCCATTTTAAATTCCCACCAATAACATAAGAAAGTTTCAGTTACCCCACAACCTTGTCAATATTTGGTTTTGTCATTCCTTTAAATTTTAACCATTCTAGTGGTGTGTTGTAACTGATATACCATTGTAATTTTAATTTGAATTTCCCTGTTGACTAATAATGTTGAGTACTTTTTTCACGTACTTACTGGCTATTAATGTATCTTCACACTTTTTTTTTAATTTAAAAATTTTTTGGCTGTGTTGGGTCTTTGTTGCTGCGCACGGGCTTTCTCTAGTTGCAGCAAGCAGGGGCTACTCTTCGTTGCAGTGCATGGGCTTCTCATTGTGGTGGCTTCTCTTGTCGTGGAGCATAGGCTCTAGGCACGCAAGCTTCAGTAGCTGTGGCACACGGGCTTAGTTGCTCCGTGGCATGTGGGATCTTCCTGGAGCAGGGATCGAACCTGTGTCCCCTGCGTTGGTAGGCGGATTCTTAACCACTGCGCCACCAGGAAAGTCCCTATCTTCACTTTTATGAAACATATTTTCAAACATTTTATCTATTTTTCAGTTGAGTTGTCTTTTTATTGTGAATCGTGGGTTGTTTTTTTTTTTTAACATTATAGATCAGTTCTGTCGCATAGAATTTTCTGCATAGTCCAATATATTTATTGTGAAATGTGGCTACTGCAGATGTGGAAGTGTAATTTTTTTTTTTTTTTTTTTTTTTGCGGTATGCAGGCCTCTCACTGTTGTGGCCTCTCCCGTTGCGGAGCACAGGTTCCGGAGGCGCAGGCCCAGCGGCCATGGCTCACGGGCCCAGCTTCTCTGCGGCATGTGGGATCTTCCCGGACCGGGGCACGAACCCGTGTCCCCTGCATTGGCAGGCGAACTCTCAACCACTGCGCCACCAGGGAAGCCCGAGGAAGTGTATTTTTAATTGTATTTAATTTTAATTAGTTTAGATTGAAATAGCTACATTGGCTAATGACTAGCATATTGGACAGTGCTGTTCTAAAAACTAGTCCTTATCAGATACATGCTTTGTGATTATCTTCTCCCAATCTGTGGCTTGCCTATTCATTTTCTTTTTTTTGTCTGCGTTGGGTCTCTGTTGCTGCGCGCGGGCTTTCTCTAGTTGTGGCGAGCGGGGGCCACTCTTCGTTGCGGTGTGCGGGCCTCTCACCACGGTGGCTTCTCCCGCTGCAGAGCACGGGCTCTAGGTGCGTGGGCTCAGTAGTTGTGGCCCGCTGGCTCCAGAGCGCAGGCTCAGTAGTTGTGGTGCATGGGCTTAGTTGCTCTGCGGCATGTGGGATCTTCTCGGACCAGGGCTCGAACCTGTGTCCCCTGTGTTGACAGGCGGATTCTTAACCACTGCACCACCAGGGAAGTCCCTATTCGTTTTCTTAATGGTATCTTTTGATGAGGAGAAGTTTTAAATTTTGATCAAGCTTAATTTTTCAATTTTTTCTTTGATGGTTATTGTGTTCTATGACCCATCTAAGAAACTTTTGACTACTCCTAAGACACGACTTTTATGTTTGGGTTTATGATCCACCTTGATGGTGTTTGGTGGGAGTCAGGGTTATTTGAGTACCATTGTTAAAAAGACTTTCCTGATTGGATGCTTTGGCACCTTTCTGAAAAACAGAAAACTATAAGTGTGGATCTATTTCTGTTCTCTCTTTCATTGATTTATTTACTGAGCGTCATGCCCTTACTACACTGTTTCAATTACTATAGTTTTAAGTCTTAAAGTCAGACGTCCTTCAATTTTGTTCTTTTTCAATATTGTCTTGAGTATTTTAGGTCCTTTGAATTTCCATATAAATTTTAGAGTCAGCTTTGTCATTGTTGGGATTATGGCTGGGATTTTTGTTAAATCTATAGATCTTAGATATGATGAAAGAAATGTTTGATATTTTTAATCTGAGATTTTTAGGAATGGATGTCTCTATAGGTTGATGTATTTTAATACTTTGTCAAGAAGGAAAACAGGGTCTTCTATGATCCAGGCCAGAAGAGATCCTATAATAGTCTTTGTTTCTTCCATTTTGTATTGTTTATTCAGAGGGACTTTGAACAATAATTTCCTAGGCAGTACCTGGGGATAGAGTTGCAGACTCTATGGACCATGAAAAGTCAAGAATCTAGATTCCAAAAGACAGAACAGAAACCATTTCCAAGGTGAACTAATGATGCTAAATGTGAAAAATCCATGTATTATTCTGTGACTTATGTCCTATTTAAGGAAGGCAATAAACTGTGTGATTTTTTCTTCTCTGTAGCATCTCTAAACTATTTTTTTCTTTCTTTTTTTTTTTTTTTTTTTGCGGTACACGAGCCTCTCGCTGTTCTGGCCTCTCCCGTTGCGGAGCACAGGCTCCGGATGTGCAGGCTCCGCGGCATGTGGGATCTTCCCGGACTGGGGCATGAACCCGTTACCCCTGCATCGGCAGGCGGACTCTCAACCACTGCGCCATCAGGGAAACCCCATCTCTAAACTATTTTGCCTTGGTTTTTCTCAACATTATTTTAGGAAATGTGAAGCTTCACAACTTTGTTCTCTTCAATTCTTATTTTAATTCAATATGAGCTTGGAAGATAAATCTACAGATTATTTAATTTAATCTCTTCACGTTGTATATGAAGTAATAGATGATTTGTTCAAGATCACTGAGCTAGTTAGTAGCAGAGTTCTGACAATATTCCAGGCTTTCCAACCTCTCTACTCCACTGATATTTCCACTATGCTTTGCTGTCATAATAGCTAACCAGTGAGTAATTCCTGAGCCCCTATAATGTGCCTAGCATTGGGCTATTTATAGATGATATAAATTATCATTATGATATAGCTCTGATCCTCAAATACCATAGAGTTCTGTGTAAGACAAGAAACAATTAGAAAACAGTAAAAGGCAATGTATAATAATGTTCCAAGTTGGATCAAATTTTGGATAAAATGCTATAAATGCATATAGAATTAATACTGTGACTCATTTTAAATAAATCTGGCTGTGTTAGAGCAATGTAGAACTGTAATTGAAAGCAGGTTGTACAAGAGAGATCTGAAACAGGCTAGCTGTATAAAATGAATGAAGTCAAATTGCACCTTAAATTCATGCTCTGTTAAATAAAATGTTAACAGTTGTTAAGGTGAAGATTAATGCTTGATGAAATTATTAGAGAAGGCTTTATGGAAGAAGTAGGGTTTGAGACATAATTTCAAGGATTGATGGAATTATAAAGGGCGAAGGGGATTATAAACTATTATAATTGGGATACAAACACTATTTTAATGAAAATTTGAATACATTATAAATTAAAATGTAATTTTAATGCAGTTCAAGAGAAGGCCATTAAATATCTTTATGGGTTTCTGAAATAAGTTACTTTTAACTAAAGCTAGTGAAGCCTAAATTTATATGAGAAGGTAAAAGGTGGAAAATGCCTACTGAATTAAGCAGTTGAGTAGAAATTTACATTTTTTCCTGCAGAGGTGGTGCTATTTTGCCTAGGTGCTTCTTCTATGACAGCTGGTCCAAATGGAATATTGTTTTTTCAACAATATTCCTTAAAGGTAATGAGAGACCTGTATTTCCATCTTGCTTTCAACAATTTGTCCTAAAAAAAAATAAACTAACATCTCTGACTCCGTATTTCCTTATCTAGAAATGGGATTAATAATAACTTCACTGCCAACCTCATGGCAGCTGTGAAACCTGAGCAGGATAATGTGTGTAAAAATGCCTTCTGTATAAGATTCTTTCTTATATATAAGAATCTTTCAATATAAGATTCAGTAAGTAGTAAGAATTTTATAGATTATGGTCTAATGGAGATTCTATGAAGATAGTTTTAGAGATGAATACTGCAGAATTCTCTGCAGCATTGACTTGGATTGTTTTCAAAGATTCTAACAAGCACTATGTATTATATTTTTCCTGGGGTGTAGACAACTATATATGTGTGCAGTATGATTAGTTGAATGCTTCATATGTACTGAATCATCTTTCATAAACTGGGCTGATTTACAACTACACAGTTAGCAGTTATTTAGAGTATCCTTGGAAAATTGTTTGTGTTACTTTTTATTTATATATTATATACAAAAAATTGTTTTCTTCATATCTGTATCCACTCTGTAATGACCTAGATAAGAAAATAATCTGAAAAAGAGTGGATATATGTAGATGTATAACTGATTCACTTTGCTAAACAGCAGACACTAACACAACATTATAAATGAACTATATTCCAATAGAAATTAATTAAAAAAAATAAAAAATCCACACACATACAAAAAGAAGTAAGTTCAGTTGTTACTAAGAAAAACAGATCTTAGTTTGTGATGTAAAGAGAGTCTTCAGTTCACTGCCTCCATGTCCCTATTCTCTAGCATCTGATACTATAATCTTATTTTATGGGGTTTGATAATTAATATTATAAAAATTAATAAATTATCAGTGCTCAAATAACATTTAACTCTTGACAAATGCTCAAAATACACAAAGGACTTGATTTCTTAACAAAATATGCATATTTTTTCATATGGCAAAAAAGAATTGCCCTTTTATGTCAATTATATTTCAATTAAAAAAAAAAAAAGAGAGGGACTTCCCTGGTGGTGCAGTGGTTAAGAATCTGCCTGCCAATGCAGGGGACACGGGTTTGAGCCCTGGTCTGGGAAGATCCCACATGCCACGGAGCAACTAAGCCCCTGCGCCACAAGTACTGAACCTGCGCTCTAGAGCCCGCAAGCCACAACTACTGAAGCCTGCACACCTAAAGCCCGAGCTCTGCAACAAGAGAAGCCACTGCAATGAGAAGCCCGTGCACCACAATGAAGAGCGGCCCCACCTTGATGCAACTAGAGAAAGCCCGCATGCAGCAACGAAGGTCCAACACAGACAAAAAAAATAAATAAAAAGAGAATCGCCTATAAGAAATCATACATTGACTATATTCGTATTTTTTTTAAAAAATTTCAATCTTTTCTTTGTGGATTATGCATTTTTAAAAAATTAATTTTGCTTATTTATTTGGCTGTGTCGGGTCTTTAGTTGCAGCATGAGGGGTCTTTGTTGAGGTGTCTGGGATCTTTCGTTGATGCACGGGCTTCTCTCTAGTTGTGGTATGCGTGTTTTTCCTCTCTCTAGTTGTGGCGTGCAGGCTCCCGAGTGCATGGACTCTGTAGTTTGCGGCATGTGGGCTCTCTCATTGAGGCGTGTGAGCTCAGTAGTTGTGGCGGGTGGGCTTAGCTGCCCCAAGGCATGTGGGATCTTAGTTCCCCAACCAGGGATCAAACCTGCATCCCCTGCACTGGGAGGCGGATTCTTTACCACTGGACTACCAGGGAAGACCCCTTGACTATATTCTTATTGAAGTCTGGGTTACTGAGTAGTATTAGTTATCTATTGCTGTGTAACCAATTACCATGAACTTGGTGCCTTAAAACAACACATTTATTATCTCACAGTTTCTGTGGGTCAGAATGTAACAGAATCCATTGCTTCGTGATCTCTCACAAGGCTGCAATCAAGGGGTCAGCCAGGGCTTGAGTCTCATTTGAAAGCTCAACTGGTAAGGATCAATTTCCAGTCTCACGTGGTTGCTGGCAGAATTCAGGTCCTTGCAGGCTGTTTTCCTGAGAACCTCAGTTCTTTGCTGGCTGTCAGCTGTTCCTTTCCACGTGGCCTTCTCCATAGGCAGTTTACAACATGGCACCTTGCTTCGTCAGAGCCAGCCAGGAGGTCTCCTAGAAAGCTAGAAGTTACAGTCTTATGTAATGTAATCACAGAAGTGACATCCTATCACCTTTGTTGTATTCTATTGGTTAGAACAAGTTACGTGTCCTGCTCACACTCAAGGGGAGGGGATTACACAAGGGTGTGAATGCCAAGAGACAAGGATCATTTTGGCTATCTTAGAGTCTGTTGGAAAAGAACTGATTAATTTGACATATGACATAAGCTACAAAGAGAGACACCCACTAAGAAATTGTACTCAATTAATTCTATAATCCAGAAGGAATTGGTGGGAATGGCTTAATAGAATTTTCCAGTTAGCAATACAGTATCACAAACAAATAAAGGTAAACTACTAAGCACATTACTTTTTCTTTACTATTCTGCTCTTTCTCCAGTGCTGTCAGCTGTGAAATGAGATAGCCTACATCAGACCCTGGAAAAGTGCTAAAGAGTTGTACTTCAGAAAAATGTTAGAGGAAAATACAATCATATATATATATATATATATATATATATATATATATATATATATATATGTTTTAGCAGCAAATGGTATATTTCAGCAGCAAATGGTGTTGATTTTGTTATATTGATAAATGATATCTATTAAAAATGGCATTTTCAACAGCACGTTGAATGTTAGCGTGTTGAATGCCAGCATGTTACCCCACAAAAATAGCTCGAGTTAAATAAAATAGTAATTCTTGGATATGATTAGAAATTCACAAAAGAGATTCAGTGTGGCGTTAATGTAATAAGGTTGTTGACTTTGAGTACGTGACAGAACTTCACCAGGTAATTAAAAGAGCTCTTTGTATTCTTAACAAGTCAAAACAGCAGCTATTAAACAATTTAGAACAATTATGCACAAAATGAACATTTTCTGTGTAAAAACATTTTTATCTGTTTTGAAGACTAGCAAAGACTGGAAAGCCTAAGATGGGAGAGATTAGTAATTATCACTTCAGTGTTTGGATTGTTGAGTTATAGTTAGTGGATGGCCTCTACGACTGAGAATAAGTTCCTTAGCCTGAATGGGTGGTCAGGAAAATCCTATTTTGTTTTTACTTTTAAGCTGCAGAAGAAGATGCCATGGAAAATGGACCCAAATATTGCCTGTAAGGTTGGTTGGTATGAACTGGAGCATTTCCAAAAGCTTAAGAGTTGTGTGGAAGGCTGAAGACAAAGATACACTTCATAGTTTTAAGTTTGCCCGTCTGTCTTAGAGCACATTGATATTGTAACCCTTAATGTCAGTATTTCTGCTCTATTGCTCTAAATCAGACTATATTTTGAGACATTAGAGTGATTTGGTAGGAGTTCTTCACTTACATAAAAGGATTGAATAAATTTTGTGCCTGCAAAAATTTATTATGACATATCATGTATAATATCTATGGTTAATAAATCCTAAATAGAAAAGGTCAATAAATGAATTGACGAGATTTGGTTCTACAATGCCAAGTAGACTAAGATATTATGTAAGCCACATGATTATAGAGGACATTCTCACATTGTGGTCGCAGCTTAAAACAGACAAAAATCTACATTATCTCCTTTTTCCTGAGGAAAATAGAACTTCACATTAGCTGAAGTGTAGGTTTGGTATCTTGATGGGGCTCTGCTTTGTCATTGTCCTTGGAATGTTCTCTAAAGTACACAGGAAAATTCTCTTCTGAGTACAGAATGAAGTAATGTTTTAGCAAAGTCTTGTGGAAACTTATGTCTTCTCATCTCTAGTATGCAATTGAAGGGTGGGAAGGACACGGCTGAAAAAATATAGGTTTGGTACTTGGAGAAAATGAAATAAAAAAGCAAAAGCCTGGGAATACTAAGGCCCTGGGTATAACACGTATTTGCCTGAGGTGACAAATACTTTTCCTAAATTCTGATAGTGTGGCTTCCATTTCAGGATAGGATCTTCTTTGAAGCTTTAAGCATTAAAAAGAGACTATATTCAGTTATAACATGAGCCCTTGACCTTTGTCCAAGGATTCAGTTCAATCTTATAAATCAGAAATTCAAATGTCAAATCACCCATGATTTATCCTGCTTTGGATACTGGCATTTAGAAACCCATCCTGTCTCATTCTAGAGGTGGATTTTTAGTCATTTGGAGGCGTATTCCCAGATGCCCATTCAGTCTAAGAACATACAGATATCTCCCCCTCTTTTACAAAGTTCACTTTATGCCACTTTGGTTTTATGAAGGACCTATATAAGTACCTATTTTCACTAAATGAAAGAAATCTGAAGAGGATTTTTGCTTTTATGAAAAAAGGTGAAAAGTGAAAATAGCATTCAGCATTTATTTTACAGTGAGTGGATATGGAGACAGTGCCTCCCTGAGCAGCGAGAGTGGCATCCCAAGCTCCTTCTCCGGGAACTACACTCAGCATCAGGCTACCATAGCTTTGAACTGTGTCTGTGAACATCTGTGCTTTATCTTGATTTATTTTGTGCATCTGTTAGTAAGATGTGTCCTAAGATGATTGCTTCTTTGCCTTACACCATTTCAGCTTACAAAAGGTTTCATAGGAACTCCCTGTACATACATTTGCTTTGTGTAATTAAAAAAAATAAGAATGAGGAGCTTCTTTTTTTTTTTTTTTTTTTTTTTGCGGTACACGGGCCTCTCACTCTTGTGGCCTCTCCCGTTGCAGAGCACAGGCTCCGGACGTGCAGGCTCAGCGGCCATGGCTCACGGGCCCAGCCGCTCCGCGGCATGTGGGAACTTCCCGGACCGGGGCATGAACCCGTGTCCACTGTATCGGCAGGTGGACTCTCAACCACTGCACCACCAGGGAAGCCCAAAGAGCTTCTTTGACAGGACTACTTTATGTGAGCTGAGGTACTGAAAGGCCAGCAAAGCCTTCAATATGGGAAAACCCACAAACTTTCTAGACCAGGTTTCCTACAGAGAGACTGGCTCATTGGGAAGCTATTCTCCTAAGCAGAATAACTCTATATTTTAATGTGAAATTTGTATTAGATGAAGATAAAGCCAGTTTCATGCTTAGTCATGAATAGAGAGATTTGGAAACAAATCACACCATGGGGCAAAGTAGGGTCAATGAATGGGGTTGTCATTTAGACAAGTCCATAGATGGGGTGGGGTTTTCTTTTCAGGGAGCCCTTTGAACAGGATGAGAGGTTCAGTTGGGGACAGTCACCTTAAACTGAAGGAACTAGCACTAGTTTTCGAGCTTTATTTAGAATATTCAACAGAGACTGGAAACTGTCCACGATACCTTATTCTTCCTTAATGAGTTGAACAAAGGAATGAAACACTGAGGCAGTCCTGAGGCTTATGGACAGGGAATAAGGCAGGCTCCTCATTTGTGGATATCTGAACTTTCAATGAGTCCTTGGTCACCTGAGAATATAAATATATACATACATATATGTATATATATATGGATATATAGGTATTTTAGGGAGGGTAATCTAGCAGATACAAATACTTCCTTTCTAGAAAACAGTATATTACCCCACACATAGGAGACATACAAAACAATCCTCTTTGTTTTGATCAGTATTTGTAAAATTCTCTCAGGGTGGTAGAAACTTAATATTGATAAGTACAGATTCCACCATAGATACCAGGGTTGTGTCTATGTAGTGTCCAGATGTCCACATGGTGATGTGAATTTAATCCTCAAGGTCGTTATCTATCCATACCAGCATCCATTGTGATGCCACACGCTTAACCATGAAGATTGTTGCCAAGTCTTGACCATTTTCTTGACATTAAGCTCTCTTTAAGAATCAGCTTTCTCTCAGCCAGTCCTGTGGCTCTTTGTAGGGGGCAAACCCTATGAAGCTGTCTCAGGCTGTCTGCCTAAACACAACACTCAACCATTTTCATTCTGTGGTCCTGCCACTACACTGAGTTCTATCTGGGAATGGGGGCATTGATTTTGTTGTTCTTACATCCCCCAAACTGATTTGGGGCTTTCTTGTTCCCCTTCCTCACTGGGGCTGAATCTTGGGGGAGAGGCAGTAAAAGTGTATGGGGTTCTTTCTTAGGAGCTGTAATAGGCACAGATTATTCTCACTTCAAATGAAAGAAATCCTAACCAACAATGGTTTAAACAATTAATTATCTCACACAACAAGAGGTCTGGAGGCACAGGCCAGGACTGGCATAGCAGCTTCACTATATAACCAGGAATTCATCTTCCTGCCATACTTCCACTTTGTTACCCTCAGCTATTGGCTTTTGTCATTGTGTTTGTCACCACTGTGCTTGTCATGTCCGAATGGGGAAGGGCTATATGAGGTACAAGGAATTATAAGGGGAAAATCCTCTACAAATGTTACAAAATATATCTCACCATGGTTACAAGTACACAGAAACCCACCCAAATTAGGCCAAGGTAGAAAGAGAATTTGTTGGTTGGATGTAAGTATATCTCATGGACCTAAGGATAGGAAGTATAACTGAACTTCACTGTCGACTAGAAGCAGGAACTGGAAAGCTGTTATGGATCAGTACAGCTGTTATCCCTTCCTTTTCTGGGCACATGATCTCTTATGGTCTGCTTTATTTTTCTTTCTTGGCATTGGCTTTTTCTACTTCTCTGTGTACAAAGTAGAAAATGGTCACTTTAGCCTTATCAGTTCAAAGGCAAACTAAGATTGAGTAGCATCTCTTTTGCTTTAAATTCTCTGGAGAAAGAATATGATTGGTCCAATTTTGGTGGTATGTCAATCTTTAATCCAATCAGTGACCATGGGGATGGGGTCAAATGACTTAGCGGTTCTTAGGAACTAAGGGAGAATACTCTTGAGAAGGGACCATGTGTGTGTGTGGGGGGGGGGGTGGGGGGGCAGTGGTTGTTGGAGAAGAAACAATGGACAGCTCTACTACTCTCTTGATACCCTAATCTGCTGAAGGATAAATCAAATTAACCATTCATTCATTCTACAGACATTGGTCTCACTTGTTCTTCCCCTTATGCTCTCTCTCAGAGTGTCAGTACTGCTCATCTAGTTGCCTATATTATAAACTCTGTACAACCCAATAAGCAACACAACAGCTAATATTTATTGAGTATGTGTACTATGTGATAGGCATTCTATGTGCATTATTTTAAATTCAACCGCATAACAACTCTACAAATAGGTATTATCTATTTTATAGATAAGCAAAGTGAAATTTAGAGATGTTAAGTCAAGCTTTCAACATCTCTTTCGGATTACTGCAGTAACCTCCTGTCTCCCTGCCTCTGATCTGACTCCTCCTATCCTTTTTCTGCCTGTCAATCATAGTGGTATTTCTAAAACACAGATCTGATCGTGCTGCTTTCCTGCTTAAAACCCTTCTATGGTTCCCTCAGGATAAAGTCCAAATTCCTTTGCATGATGTATAAAGCCTTTCATGATCTGGGTAGCTATCACCCTACCAATCTCTATCCTCATCTCTTTCAGTCTTGCACCTCACAGTCTATCCTTAAGCCACACAGATTATTTGCAGTTCTTAACAATTCATTCCTTACTTCTGCACAACAACCCTGTAGCCATTCTCCCTGCTGACTCCTACACATTACCCACACGCAGGATTAAGCTTAGATGTTACCCTATTCAGAAGCCTTCTCTGATTGAATTCAGTGCCCCTCCTTTATACTTTTGTATCACTCAGTGATTTTCTCCTATACTTATCACACCATACTGTAATTGTTTGTAAACTTATTCTGTCTCTTGCACTGGATTGTAAAGTCATTGAGTGGAAAGATTATGTCAGGTTTAGTATTGAAAACCCTAAGATTAGGGTAGTGCTTGGTGCATAATAGTTGCTCAATAAATATTTGTTAAATGAATGAATCTTTGGTAGAATTCTGGAAGAACTCGAAAAGCTACCTGGAGAGAAAGAGATATTCAATATTTCTTGTTTAGTAAACGGATTATTCTGACAGCTATTTCCCCTTAGCCCTTTTTTTTTGGCTTATAATTTATAAAAATTGAGCAGATGCAAATTGAAAAATTGATAAAATTAACTGTGAAAACACATCACAAAGTAATAAAATAAGAAAGTGATATAAAACAATAAATAATGGTGTTAAACCTAATGTAAGAAGAAGAATGCTGAATGCAGTGACACAGTTGTGAGATTGGGGGAGAAAAAGCAAGGAACTGAAAATTCTTTTCACTGCTTACTAAATTGAATGTATATTGCTGGTAATATTTCATTTAATTCTTACAATAATTCTTTGAGGTTGATATGTTATGCCTGTATTAAAACTAAGGAAATTAAAGATCAGATTAGAGCAAAATAAACTGAATGATTACACAAGAAACTCTCTACAGATAAGCACATAAAAGAAATGAAAATCAACCTTAGAAAATATTGTGGAGAATATGCGAAGGTAAACCACTCTACACCCTAAATGATTCTTTTGCTGGGTCTGGGCTCCTGTATCAGCTTTCCAGCTTTCTCTCCTAAAGCGATTTCCTTCACTTTCACCTTCTTTGAATGTAGGGATATGTCCTTCCTTTTACCTGGATGAATTCCATCTCCTTCCTCAAGCTTTGTCTCACTTTAAGTTGCTTCTTGAGTGAAATTTGCTTCATTAGATCCGCTTTCTGATTTAATTAAACTTTTTCGACCCTAGCAAAGCACCCCGACTTCTCTCTCAGAGAATTATCAGCAACACAGCAGTAAATGTCAACACAAAGCCGACTATTACTGTAGATCACTCAGGGGGAAAAAAAAAAGATAAAATCCTTAACAGTGGCAGTGTTTAAGTGACTATATTCTGCGCTGTGAGAACGCCTGGGGTCATTTTTAACTTCCACCATTTCCTACTTCTCAGTTGGGTCAGTTTTCTAAACTTTCTAAGTCTCAGTTTTCTTACCTATGAAAAGAGGATCCTAGTAAAAGTCTCCTACCTACCTACTCCCGAACTCCTGTGAGGGCCAGATTAGAGGAGGTACGTGAAAATGCTTCGCAAACATTTGGTAAAACGCTGTAAAATGTTTGTACCTGGCTACAGACGAGATCACGACAACAAGTTGTATTCCTGTGTTGAAGAAACTCAAAGGAGGCTAGTCGTTAAGGAGAGGAAGCCGAGCGTTGCCATGTGACGTCATCACCCAGCGCTTGCCGCGACGGTTTCCGGGTTGGGCTCAACGCAGCATTCTGCGTCATGGGGACTTGGCTGCGTTTGCTGCTTTTTGGGGGCGCGTCGCTTCGGGGCTGCGGCGGGGCCTGTGTCCAGCTTGGGGGAGGCCGAGTGTTGGTTTGGGGGCGCCAGGTCCGTGGTGCTGCAGAGCAGGTGGAGGCGGGCGGGTCCGAGACGCTGGGGCGCCAGGGCTGCGGGTGCTCTGCAATTGCCTCTTGCCGAGGACAAACTTCACTGCCTCGTGGGCACCCGCCCACTTGGCGGCTCAGTGAGACCCCAGTTCTGGACGTCCTCACTTTCCAGGCGGGCCCCCAGTGGGACCAGGCCGAGGCTTAGAGGGGCGTAAAATAGATGGTTAGAACATGGATGTGTGACTTGCACTTGTTTTCTTAGTGTTGGTTTATTTAGAAAATAGGTTAAAGAGAAGGAAAACACGTGGAGGATTTAACTCCGGAAAGAGGCAGCTTACTTTCCATTTTTAACGTCTGCGTATCTTGGCAAATAAATTTCAGTTTAAACAATGTGTCTGTGCAATTGTGATCAATAGCAATAGGTAAATAACACTAAAGGCCTAAATAGTGGAGATGAGCAGAATTAGAGTAGAAAAGAAAGCCCTGTTAATTGCAAATACTGAATTGTTTTTGCTTTTACAGCGTGATAATGGAGATGGCTTGTTTTAAAACTTTTTTTTTTCTTCTTCTTAAGTTCTCTGGTGCTGAGAGTGAGACCCTAAAACAAAGAAGAACACAAATCATGTCTCGAGGACTTCCAAAGCAGAAACCAATAGACGGTGTTAAACAAGTTATAGTTGTGGCTTCTGGAAAGGGTGGAGTTGGAAAGTCTACTACAGCAGGTATTATAGGATATTAATTATCATCTTGATTAGGACTTTATGCCAACTGGCAAGTGCACGATATTAAAATTATAGTTTTGTTCTTAAAAAAGTATTTGTGAAGTTCCTAACAGCTGCTTCCTTAGGATGAGGAGTTGGTAGTGATTGGGAGCTTAGATTTTGGAGTTAGACAAAACTAGATATGTAGCCAGGTCTTTGACTCCTTAACTGAGGAAAAGGTGGTCAGGTTGCCCATTACATCTTCAGTTTACTTAACTGTAAAATGGCAATGATTATAATCTTTTTCATAGGATGGTTATGCAAATTAATTAAACAAGCTGACTACTTAGCCCACTGTCTCATACATAGTAAGTACTCTATATTTGGTTGCTGTTATTATTATTATTAAACATTTAGTAAGTTTAACACTAAATTTATTTCTGTTCTTTGACGTTCTTTTCTAGTCTTTTTCAGTGTACACATAGCTAAGTAGTTGCAATGAGATTGTTTACATTACTGTGGCTTATTTTCATTTAACCATAATATAATTTTCAGCATTTATAAAGTCAACATAGATCTAATATTTGAAAATGTTTTAATTATTTAAAATATCTTTTAAGCTTTTTATCTTTTATATTAATATACTGGAGCAGAGAATTTGTTTTTTGGTGGCTTTTAAAAATTGATTATAGATTTCATTGTGACTGAAATGCTGCTTTCAGAACCCATAAAAGAAGTGCCCCCAGAAATAGAAGAGTTACCATCCAAGACTAATGACCAGGTATTCCCAGATGTCTTCAAAAGAAACTTTTTATTTCTAACAAAAATTTTCAGGGTAATAATATAAAAAGGTAACTCCCCTCCTCCCAATTCAACTCAACAGAGGCAACTTGTATTATTAATTTGGAGTCATAAAGCTCTCAAGCCTTATTGTTGCCTCATTTAAAATTTTCAATCATTTTAATAGGAATGGCTTAATTCAGGTCTTATCCAACCTATCTTTTTTGCAGTTGATTTAAAAAAAGTAACCATCCTTATTTCATTTTGTTAATTTTGGCACAGTTCTGCACTGTTAAAGATCGTTTATGTATGTATTTTTTTTTTTAGCTTTTGACTCAAATTTCTGCATTTTTTTTAAATTGAAGTGTAGCTGATGTACAATATTATATAAGTTTCAGGTGTACAACATAGTGTACAATTTTTAAAGGTTATAGCCCATTTATAGTTATTATAAAATATTGGATATATTCCCTGTGTTGTACAATATTTCCTTGTAGCTTATTTATTTTATACTTAGTAGTTTGGACCTCTTAATTACCTACTCCATCTTGCCCCGCCCCCCTAAGATCTCTAAATTTTTTTCTTTTTCTCAGATAGTAACCTAAAGTTGGGGCATATATGTACCTTAAAATTCCTTAGTTCCATTGAAACCAATGACATTTTCAAATAAAAAGGGCCAGGTACAGAGTTCTGTGACTTTCACTAGAGATCTTGTGTCTTGACTCAAAGCCATATTTGGTAATTCCTAGATGCAGCCGTTTTATAGTTGTACAACCAGCTACAAATCCAACTGTATAGTGTTATTAGCTCAGTTTTTTCCCATTTTGACCTGAATGTAATTGTGGAAGAGTTTTTCAGATGTTTTGAAGAAATTAAGATTTACTAAGTATTGTAGTTATGATAGACCCCTGATATACTATTTGATAGATACTATGTTATTATTAAAAATAATTAGCTAGTGATTGTTCTTAATGAATTTATGCTATATCCTACACATTTTGGCTTTCTTTCTTAAGGATCTACAATACACCTATTTGGTATTTTGTTTTTAAAATTTGGAAGCTCTTAGTTTTTGGTTCTAGAATCCACCTCTACTTGTGTTTTGAAAATTCAGAGTACATTCTGTATTCAGTGGTGTGAATCCTTTTGCAAGCTCTGTGTTTGCTTGGACTGGTTAAAGATGGAAAGTGTTTTCGTGATAATAGCTATAAGTTCTTTGGGTTTTGTGCAATATAATTTGTTGGGTCTGTAGGCTAGCACTTGTGTAAAACAAATTGTTTATTGTTTTTGGTTGTAAGATCGTCTGTTACCATGGAATGTGACAGCAGTTAGACAGGAAAATATATGAGAAAATGTACAGTGTTTGACACATAAGTGCTTCAGTAAGTGTCCCTTCCTTGCGTTTTTTTCTTTGTTAGCATCATACCACTTGTCCCAAATAATTGGCCTATATTGTTTCATAACAGCTCTATCTGCATACATAAGCCTTAGAAATAGATTATTTCTATGTAACTCTGTTGGTATTCTATTTCTTTCCATTATATGTATTTATTCCTGTTCCAAACTATCTCAGAATACTTCCTATTTGAATATGTATGCTGGAGATATTTTGGATTAAAATGATGACATTTGATTAATACAGGCATGCTCTGTGATTTTATTGTGTAAATGCAGAAAGACCCTCACATTAAAATGAATTACTCTCTAAAAGTTTCTGCCTAAAAGTTGGATTATGTTTAACCTGAAATTCAGAATTATTTTATAATTTATAAAAATTAATTTGTCAAGTGCCATGCCTTAGACATAATACTATAATACATACAGTATTTGATTTAATTCTCACAACAGTTATGAAATAGGACCTCATTTTATAGAGAAAGAAACAGGCTTGGGGTAAAATATTCTACTCAAGATTATAAAACAGAGAGTGGTGAAACTGGGGTTTGAACCAGGTCATCCTTGAAAGTTTATGCTCTTAAATACTTTAAAGGAAACAATATCGGCATCATTTATAACACTGTTCTGTAAGGAATTGTGATCCACAGTATGAGGGTCTATTTATTTATCAGTTTTGGGAATGTGTTACTTTTGAACCTCTTTTTCATCTCAGATGTAGCATATCCTTATTTCTGGGCTAAAGGTGGTTTTGGAGACTACTGCTTTCCCCCTTTATGTCTTTGAGATTCACTAACAATAGGCACTTTTGGGAAAATGTTTCACTGCCTTGCCTTTTACCTTCCTTTCTTCCCTCTGCTCTCTGGTCCAACCTTTCATTTACGTGGGTATTTGTGAGTTAGATATTTGGAATTCCTGCATTACCAGCATTTATTTTTAAAAAGCAATAGGATCACATCCATTTTTATTTATTAAAAAGTAGGTAATTTTTCCTCAAAATATATTTTTGAAAATAATTGAATGATATATACCATTAACATCATTTAAAAATAACTTGGATTATTTAAATACAATTGTAACAGATAATAAATGGATTAATTAAAATGATAATTTGGGGGCAGACATCTACTGTTTATGTTGAAATGTTACTTCTTTTTTGTGTTTTTTACTTTCTGTATTCTCTCCATGTCCTTGTTTTTTATAATGGAGATATATTAAAACTTTATTTGCCTTGGTTGTTACATTGAACATATTAAAAGACAATGAATTTTAGTAGAAGGAAAGTTACTAAATTTAATTACTTTTTTGTTTCTTACAGTGAACCTTGCACTTGCTTTATCAGCGAATGATTCGGTAGGTGTTTATTAATAGAAATACTAATTTATTAAAATGTTTCTTAAGGCAATGATTAAGAGCATACTGATGTTTTTCGTTTACTCTGTTGGGCATATAGTGTAGCTCTAGTCATTTGCATGTCTTTAAGGAACTCAAAAATCTGCCATAAGTACTGGTTATATTTAATAATGATGATGAACATGGAAGGGGACCACTAGTCAAGGAATTCAGGCAGCCTCTAGAAGCCAAGGAAATGGCTTTTTCCTTAGAGCCTCCAAAAGGTATGTAATCCTCTCAGCACCTTAATTCTAGCTCATTGAAACCTATTTTGAACTTCTGTGATAATTTCTTACAGTAGGAATGGGAAACTGATACAGGAAGTCAATTTTCTTAGTTCTTAAATTTCTGAAGATGTCTTTATTTTGCCTTAATATATCATAGTTTGACTAGATGTAGAATTCCAGGTTTACAATAATTTCCTCTCTGAACCTTGAAAACAATATTCCATTTTCTTCTAGCATGCTAATGAGATGTCTGATGCTAGTCTGATTTATATTGCTTTGTAATAACCTGTGTTTTTCCTTTTAAAGCTTTTAAGAGTTTTCTTTATGTCTTTTAAGTTTAGATTATGTGTCTGGTTGTTGGCTTTACATTTTTTTTACCTGTTTGGAAATTGGCCAAGCAGTACAAGGCTTGAGTCTTTTTCAGCTCAGGGAGAATTTCTTCATTGATTACTTTTTGTGATGTGTTTGTTCTTTCTCCAGAAACCTATTAGGTAGATATTGACCCTTCATGCTTGTTAATTTTTCTCTCATGTTTTCCATCTCCTTGTCTTTTGCTCTGTGTTTTGGAAGATGTCTTAGACCATTTTCCATACTGCTATATTGGGTTGTAGTTGTTATTTAGCCCTTCCAATTTTTATTTTTAATTTGGAAATGATATTTTTTCCAGTTTTCCAGAACTGTTTTATTTTCCAATTGCTATCCACTTAAAAAAAAAAAAAAGGTTGCACCATTTGTTTGAGTCTCTCTGAGGATGCTAATTAGAATTAATAAAAAATGTTTCTTTTAATGATCTCTATTTACTTAGCATGGTGGTTCTTATAATGTGGTCCTCAGACCAGCAGAATCAGCATCACCTGGGAACTTGTTAAACATACAAAATCTTGAGCCCCAGACCTACTGAATCAGAAACCCTGAAGGTGGAGTCCTACAGTCTTGTTTTAATCAGCCCTCTAGATGATTTTGATGCATGCTAAAGTTTCAGAACCATGGATGTATTGTTTTTTAAAACTCTAAATTGCTGATGGCATCCTGTTTTGTTTTCTACTGTGATTATATTTTTAATTTAGTTTTAAGCTATTTTTTCCTCTTGTTTCAATGGGAATTTGGAAGAGAGATATTCATGTATGATTAGGCAACCTTATTGAAATAAAAGCCAGTAATATATTTTTTTCTTGGCTGCGCCCTGCAGCATGCGGGATCTTAGTTCCCCAACCAGGGATCGAACCATTGACCCCTGGAGTGGAAACTCAGAGTCCTAACCACTGGACGGCAAGGGAAGTCCCGCCAGTAATACTTTTTAAAAAATAGTTTTTATTAGAGTACTTAGTTATCTTGGAGAAGGGACCCCATCTTCCTTAAAGAAGGGAGGAAACAAGGAAAATTCAATGGATGAGAAGGTAAATAAATTCATAGGTGTGGGGATCTTTTAATTTGGTTATCATTTCAGCCAAAGCTTTGATTCTTAAGACAATGTGAAGTAATTATATAAGAAGCAATCAAAGGATGAAAAGAATAGTTAAAAAGGGGTTGATTCCTTCATGTTAGATGTTGCTAGTTTTGATGAGATGGTAGCTCAGATTTTTTTTTTCTTTTTTCTTTTTTTTTCCCTTTCAGGGAGCAGGGATGGTCAGCTTCATATTTAATGCTTTAGATGTATGACAGGGAAATAAGCAACAAGGAAGGAAAAGCAATGTTTTTCCCTGGGCCAGCTTTTCAGAAAGCATTTTAGTGTCCTTAAGTGTTTTTAAATATGTTTGTAAAATCTACTTTAGAAAGGGCTTAAGTATTCTGTTATCCAGATGAAGGTTTTTTTTTTTTCATTTCTTGATATTTTGTAGCAAAGTTAGTTTAGAAATTAAAAAGAAGATAGCCAGGAAATTTGAGCAGCATGCTATGGAACTCAAAGATAATCTGACATCATACAGTGTTTTACAATTGGCTACTGTCTTGTCCTCTTAATCTATATATACTTAGGAAAGATCACTTTTATACAGCATGTATACTTGATTAATAGTGTTTTTATTTGGGAGCAGCATGTTTGGCTTAAACTGTGATCTGCCAGAGGACTGCCTGTGTATAGAAAAGAAGATAAATCATATATAAATATATGATTTATATGTATCTGGCAGTCTTATAATCTGTATTGCCCAACTTAAGATGTTGTTAATATTACACTTATTTCGAGGACATGTTTGGTCTTTAGGGAAAACTCAAGGTTCCTCCAAGCCCTTCTCATTGCCTGAGCTGATATATATAGATGGCTTATGTCCAAGGACATTTATTGGGACATGGTACTAGGGTATGTTGCTTTATGGGCTGAAAACCTCCAGTTAGGATGGTGTCTTTGGAGCTGATCTAGTGATTCATTCCCATGGAGTCTTAATTGCATGGAGCTTATATTGTAAGAGGGGTCACTGACCTGCTTACCCTTAGGCCAACTTTTGTTTTTTTACATTTTTATTGGAGTATAATTGTTTTACAATGTCGTGTTAGTTTCTGCTGTATAACAAAGTGAATCAGCTACATGTATACATATATCCGCATATCCCCTCCTTCTTGAGCCTCCCTCCTAACCCTCCCTATACCACCCCTCTAGGTGGTCACAAAGGACCGAGTTGATCTCGCACTAGCTATCTATTGTACATTTGGTAGTGTATATATGTCAGTGCTACACTCTCACTTCATCCCAGCTTCGCCTCCCCCCCAACCCCCCGCCCCCACCCTGTCCTCAAGTCCACTCTCTACATCTGTGTCTTTATTCCTGTCCTGCTCCTAGGTTCATCAGAACCAGTTTTTAAAAAAAAAATTCCATATATATGTGTTAGCATACGGTATTTGTCTTTCTCTTTCTGACTTACTTCACTCTGTATGACAGACTCTAGGTCCATCCACCTCACTACAAATAACTCAATTTCGTTTCTTTTTATGGCTGAGTAATATTCCATTGTATATATGTGCCACATCTTCTTTATCCATTCATCGGTTGATGGACAGTTAGGTTGCTTCCATGTGCTTAGGCCAACTTTGCCAAAGACCTTGCTAACCCTTTTCTCCTATTTTCCTTGGGTTGGTGCTTGCCCCTTTTCAGCATTGGAGTGGGAAGATCTAATAAGATTAATTTGTTGGTCTAGGGGAAACAGGTCTAGGAAGTTATTCATTTTACTTTTAATGTTGGCCTTATGATCTCTAAACTGGGTTATGTAAACCCCAAGGGGTATGCAAGATAGGCCATTGGAATGTAGAAGGGAAATTTATCTTTTCTTTTTTTTTTAATTTTTAAATTTTGTTTTATTTATTTGTTTTTATACAGCAGGTTCTTATTAGTTATCCATTTTATACATATTAGTGTATACATGTCAATCCCAATCTCCCCATTCATCCCACCACCACTCCCACCCCCTGCCACTTTCCCCCTTTGGTGTCCATACGTTTGTTCTCTACATCTGTGTCTCTATTTCTACCTTCAAACCGGTTCATCTGTACCATTTTTCTAGGTTCCACACATATGTGTTAATATACGATATTTGTTTTTCTCTTTGTGACTTAACTTCACTCTGTTTGACAGTCTCTAGATGCATCCACGTCTCTACAAATGACCCAATTTCTTTCCATTTAATAGCTGAATAATGTTCTATTATATATGTACCACATCTTCTTTATCCATCTGTCTGTCGATGGGCATTTAGGTTGCTTCCATGTCCTGGCTATTGTACATAGTGCTGCAATGAACACTGGGGTGCATGTGCCTTTTGAATTATGGTTTTCTCTCTGGGTATATGCCCAGTAGTGGGATTGCTGGCTCATATGGTAATTCTATTTTTAGTTTTTTAAGGAACTCGATACACTTCTCCATAGTGGCTGTATCAATTTACATTCCCACCAACAGTGCAAGAGGGTTCCCTTTTCTCCACACCCTCTCCAGCATTTACTGTTTGTAGATTTTCTGATGATGCCCATTCTAACTGGTATGAGGTGATACCTTACTGTAGTTTTGATTTGCATTTCTCTAATAATTAGTGATGTTGAGCAGCTTTTCATGTGCTTCTTGGCCATCGGTATGTCTTCTTTGGAGAAATGTCTATTTAGGTCTTCTGCCCATTTTTGGATTGGGTTGTTTGTTTTTTTAATATTGAGCTGCATGAGCTGTTTATATATTTTGGAGATTAATCCTTTGTCCGTTGATTCATTTGCAAATATTTTCTCCCATTCTGAGGGTTGTCTTTTCACCTTGTTTATGCTTTCCTTTGCTGTGCAAAAGCTTTCAAGTTTCATTAGGTCCCATTTATTTAGTTTTGTTTTTACTTCCGTGACTCTAGGAGTTGGATCAAAAAAGATATTGCTGTGATTTCTGTGAAAGAGTGTTCTTCCATGTTTTCCTCTAAGAGTTTTATAGTGTCCGGTCTTACATGTAGGTTTTAATCCATTTTGAGTTTATTTCTGTGTATGGTGTTAGGGAGTGTTCTAATTTCATTCTTTTACATGTAGCTGTCCAGTTTTCCCAGCACCACTTATTGAAGAGACTGTCTTTTCTCCATTGTATATCTTTGCCTCCTTTGTTATAGATTAGTTGACCATATGTGCGTGTGTTTATCTCTGGGCTTTCTATCCTGTTCCATTGATCTATATTTCTGTTTTTTTGTGCCATATTGTCTTAATTACTGTAGCTTTGTAGTTTAGTCTGAAGTCAGGGAGTCTGATGCCTCCAACTCCATTTTTTTCCCTCACGACTGCTTTGGCTATTTGGGGTCTTTTGTGTCTCCATACAAATTTTAAGATATTTTGTTCTAGTTCTGTAAAAAATGCCATTGGTAATTTGATAGGGATTGCATTGAATCTGTAGATTGCTTTGGGTAGTATAGTCATTTTCACAATGTTGATTCTTCCAATCCAAGAACATGGTATATCTGTCCATCTGTTTGTGTCATCTTTGATTTCTTTCATCAGTGTCTTACAGTTTTCTGAGTACAGTTCTTTTACCTCCTTAGGTAGGTTTATTCCTAGGTATTTTATTCTTTTTGTTGCAATGGTGAATGGGATTATTTCCTTAATTTCTCCTTCTGATCTTTTGTTGTTAGTGTATAGCAATGCAAGAGATTTCTGTGCATTAATTTTGTATCCTGCAACTTTACTAAATTCACTGATTAGCTCTAGTAGTTTTCTGGTAGCATCTTTAGGATTCTCTATGTATAGTATCATGTCAGCTGCAAACAGTGACAGTTTTATTTCTTCTTTTCCAATTTGTATTCCTTTTATTTCTTTTTCTTCTCTGATTGCTGTGGCTAGGACTTCCAAAACTATGTTGAGTAATAGTGGCACGAGTGGACATCCTTGTCTTGTTTCTGATCTTAGAGGAAATGCTTTCAGTTTTTCACCATTGAGAATGATGTTTGCTGTGGATTTTTCATTTATGGCCTTTATTATGTTGTAGTAGGTTCCCTCTCTGCCCACTTTCTGGAGAGTTTTTATCATAGATGGGTGTTGAATTTTGTCAAAAGCTTTTTCTGCATCTACTGAGATGATCATGTGGTTTTTATTCTTCGATTTGTTAATATGGTGTATCACATTGATTGATTTGCATATATTGAAGAATCCTTACATCCCAGCATAAATCCTGCTTGATCATGGTGTATGATCCTTTTAATGTGTTGTTGGATTCTGTTTGCTAGTATTTTGTTGAGGATTTTTGCATCTCTATTCATCAGTGATGTTGGTCCGTAATTTTCTCTTTTTGTAGTATCTCTGTCTTGTTTTGGTGTCAGGGTGATGGTGGCCTCATAGAATGAGTTTGGGAGTGTTCCTTCCTCTGCAATTTTTTGGAAGAGTTTGAAGAGGATTGGTGTTAGTTCTTCTCTAAATGTTTGGTAGAATTCACCTGTGAAGCCACCTGGTCCTGGACTTTTGTTTGTTGGAAGATTTTTAATCATAATTTCAATTTCAGTGCTTGTGATTGGTCTGTTTATATTTTCTGTTTCTTCCTGGTTCCGTTTCTTCCAGGTTGTCCATTTTATTGGCATAGAGTTGCTTTTAGTAGTGTCTTAGGATCCTTTGTATATCTGGGGTGTCCGTTGTAACTTCTCCTTTTCATTTCTAATTTTATTGATTTGAGTCCTCTCCCTCTTTTTCTTGATGAGTCTGGCTAAAGGTTTATCAATTTTATCTTCTCAAAGAAGCAGGTTTTAGTTTAATTGATCTTTGCTATAGTTTTCTTTGTTTCTATTTCATTTATTTCTGCTCTGATCTTTATGATTTCTTTCCTTCTACTAACTCGGGTTTTGTTTATTTTTCTTTGTCTAGTTTGTTTAGGTGTAAGGTTTGATTGTTTATTTGAGATTTTTATTGTTTCTTGAGGTAGGATTGTATTGCTATAAACTTCCCTCGTAGAACTGGTTTTGCTGCATCCCATAGGTTTTGGATCATCGTGTTTTCATTGTCATTTGTCTCTAGGTATTTTTTGATTTCCTCTTTGATATCTATAGTGATCTCTTGGTTATTTAGGAATGTATTGTTTAGCCTCCATGTGATTGTGGTTTTTACGTATTTTCTGCCTGTAATTTATTTCTAATCTCATAGCATTGTGGTTGGAAAGGTGCTTGATATGATTTCAATTTTTTAAAATTTACCGAGGCTTGATTTGTGACCCAAGATGTGATCTATCCTGGAGAATGTTCCGTGTGCACTTGAGAAGAGAGTGTAATCTGTTTTTGCATGGAATGTCCTATAAATATCAATTAACTCTATCTGGTCTGTTATGTCATTTAAAGCTTGTGTTTCCTTATTAATTTTCTGTCTGGGTGATCTGTCCATTGGTGCAAGTGAGGAGTTAAAGTCCCTCACTATTATTGTGTTACTGTCAATTTCCTCTTTTATAGCTGTTAGCAGTTTCCTTATGTATTGAGGTGCTCCTATGTTGGGTGCATATGTATTTTTATTTGTTATATCTTCTTCTTGGATTGATCCCTTGATCATTATGTAGTGTCCTTCCTTGTCTCTTGTAACATTTTATTTTAAAGTCTATTTTATCTGATATGAGTATTGCTACTCCAGCTTTGATTTGCATTTTCATGGAATATCTTTTTTCCATCCCCTCACTTTCAGTCTGTATGTGTCCCTAGGTCTGAAGTGGGTCTCTTGTAGACACTATATACATGGGTCTTGTCTTTTTATCCATTCAGTGAGGCCTGTGTCTTTTGGTTGGAGCATTTAATCCATTCACGTTTAAGGTTATTGATATGTATGTTTCTATTACCATTTTCTTAATTGTTATGGGTTTGTTTTTATAGGTCCTTTTCTTCTCTTGTGTTTCCCACTTGGAGAGGTTCCTTTAGCATGTGTTGTAGAGCTGGTTTGGTGGTGCTGAATTCTCTTAGCTTTTGCTTGTCTGTAAAGCTTTTGATTTCTGCATCAAGAAATTTTACTCTACCCAGCAAAATCTGAATGAGATCCTTGCTGGGTAGAGTAATTCTTGTTGTAGGTTTTTCCCTTACATCACTTTAAATATGTCCTACCACTCCCTTCTGGCTTGTAGAGTTTCTGCTGAGAAATTTGCTGTTAACCTTATGGGAGTTCCCTTGTATGTTGTCATTTTTCCCTTGTTGCTTTCAATAATTTTTCTTTGTCTTTAATTTTTGTCAATTTGATTACTATGTGTTTCGGCATGTTTCTCCTTCGGTTTATTCTGCCTGGGACTCTCTGCACTTCCTGGACTTGGGTGGCTATTTCCCGTGTTAGGGAATTTTTCGAGTATAATCTCTTCAAATATTTTCTCAGGTCCTTTCTCTCTCTCTCTTCCTTCTGGGACCCCTATATTGCGAATGTTATTGCCTTTAATGTTGTCTCAGAGGTCTCTTAGGCTGTCTTCATTTCTTTTCATTATTTTTTCTTTATTTTGTTCCACGACAGTAAATTCCACCATTCTGTCTTCCCGGTCACTTACTCGTTCTTTTGCCCCAGTTATTCTGCTATTGATTCTTTCTAGTGTGTTTTTCATTTCAATTATTGTAGTGCTTATCTCTGTTTGTTCTTTAATTCTTCTGGGTCTTTGTTAAACATTTCTTGCATCTTCTTGATCTTTGCCTCCATTCTTTTTCTGAGGTCCTCTATCATCTTCACTATCATTGTTCTGAATTCTTTTTCTGGAAGGTTGCCTATCTCCACTTCATTTAGTTGTTTTTCTGGGGTTTTATCTTGTTTTTTCATCTGGTACATAGTCCTCTGCCTTTTCATTTTGTTTATCTTTCTGTGAATGTGGTTTTCATTCCACAGGCTGCGGAATTGTAGTTCTTCTTGCTTCTGCTGTCTGCCCTCTGGTGGATGAGGCTATCTAAGAAGCAAGCTTCCTGATGGGAGGGACTGGTGGTGGGTAGAGCTGGGTGTCGATCTGGTTGGCAGAGCTCAGTAAAACTTTAATCCCCTTGTGTGCTGTTGGGTGGAGCTGGGTTCACTCCCTGTTGGTTGTTTGGCCTGAGGCGACCCAGCACTGGAGCCTACCTGGCTCTTTTGTGGGGCTAATGGTGGACTCCAGGAGGGCCCACTCAAGGGCTACTTCCCAGAACTTCTGCTGCCAGTGTCCTTGTCTCTGAGGTGAGCCACAGCCTCCCCCCACCTCTGCAGGAGACCCTCCAACACTAGCAGCTAGGTCTGGTTCTGTCTCCTGTGGGGTCACTGCTCCTTCCCCTGGGTCCCGATGTGCACACTGCTTTGGGCGTGCCCTCCAAGAGTGGAGTCTCTGTTTCCCCCAGTCCTGTTGAAGTCCTGCAATCAAATCCCCCTAGCCTTCCAAGTCTGATTCTCTAGGAATTCCGCCTCCCATTGCCAGACCCCCAGCTTGGGAAGCCATACGTGGGGCTCAGAACCTTCACTCTAGTGGGTGGACTTCTGTAGTATGTGTTCTCTAGTCCGTGAGTCACCCACCCAGCAGTTATGGGATTTGATTTTACTGTGATTGCACCCCTCCTACCATCTCATTGTGGCTGCTCCCTTGTCTTTGGATATGGGGTATCTTTTTTGGTGAGTTCCAGTGTCTTCCTGTCGATGATTGTTTAGCAGTTAGTTGTGATTCTGGTGCTCTCGCAAGAGGGAGTGAGCACACGTGGAAATTTTTCTTTTTATTAATTTTTATCTTTTAAAATTTATGTTTTTGTATATACTCATTAATTTATACTAAATTAGTATAGTAGCTCTAATAATAAATACCAACAGATATCTTAACGTATATTGAGGTTGTATACCTAAACATTTTTTACTGATTGGGGTGCATGATCAGAAAAGTTTGGGTGTCACTGGCCTAGGCTAAAGGAATTTCTGTGCTGGATCATACGCCAGTTGAAAAGAAGACTACTTTGTAGATGGAGGTAAAGGCCTTATAGGAGTAGGGTGTGGGTTTTCCTTGCCTTTTCCTTGCCCTTTGTACTTTCCTTTGAGGATGTAGAAGGTAGCATTGCAGAGAAGAATTTGGAATTATGTCATGTGTGCCATGCATCTAAATATTATATCCCATGGTATGTTGGAGCTGGCTCACGCTTGTTCTGAGAGCTGATTGTTAAATTTCCAAGAATTTTGCAAACCAGTTGATATTATGTTGTTAACTTGAAATAGGCCATGGTGGGAGTATTTAAACCATAGAAATCGGAAAATACTGAAAATTAGACTCCCCTCCTCACCTTGGGCCATTGTTAAACATTTACTGGCATACCCACTGGTCATACATATTGACAGTCATATATTTTAGTTTTTCTTTTTTCTGTCTTCTTAACCACCTTTATTATGGATCTCATTTTTCTACAGTATAAATTTAATAAACAGTGAGAAGCACGCTGAAGCTGGAGAGGGAAAGGTAAAGGTCACCAGAAACTACTGATAAGTTCTGTGAGATTCCTAAGTCAATTTATTTCTGTTCATTTTAGTTCAACAGACATTTATTGAGTGCCTGTAACACTCATTGCCAGACACCCTGGGTATAAAGAAAAGTAAACATGCCTACTAAGACTACATTCACAAAACAGTGTTTTGTGTGTGTGTATATAATTATATGTGTATATATCTCTGTGTATGTCTGTGTTTGTGTATTTTGGTAGTTTATAGCTGAATTAGGTTTAATAATAGTTTCTCCTGTGGGTAAGTGTAAATTAAAGTAATACTTAATAAGGTTTTATTGTGCTTTATAACAGAGTAGACACACTGTGTACTCTTAAAGTTTTTATAATCTAGTAAAGACAAGGGGAAGATAAATGTCTTAAAGTGATGAGCTGTGTTCAAGGTCAAATGTAATAGTGTTTCTGTCTAAGGTGACTAACTTTTATTCCAGAGAAAAGCAGTCTTTTTTCATAGAGCATGTTCGTGAACATAATTGTATTTGCCTCTCACAGAACCCTGTAATGCAGTGCACTTAGTATTTATCAGTTTTACAGTCTTATTGATTCTGCCCTAATCCTTGTCACATTTCATCAGCCAGCAAATAAACTTTTTTAGTCTCTGCAATATTTTTCCAATATGTATCTTTCTATTTTCGCTGTTCCCACTCTAATTAAGGGTCACATTACTTCTTTTTGGCTCATTCATTGAATTATACCTCAGACAGTTATTGAGTGCCTGCTCCTTCCCAAGCACTTTGCTACTTTGGAGGATTTAGAAATGAATAAGACATAGAAATGAATAAGCCCCTTTGAGGGACTCACAGACCAGCAGACCACTGCAGTGACCTCTTACCTGCCCAAGCTCAAATCCATTCAGTACATAATGCCAGATTACTCTTACTTAAGCACCACTGGAACCTCATTTTCTCCCCACTCAGAGTCACTGCTGAATGCCTTTGCTGGGATTCAAGATCCTCTATGATCTGGCTCCCATCCACCTTTCTGGGTTTATCTTCAGCTCTTCTAAATGGTCCCTGTGCTCTAGCAAGTCAGGGTTACTTGCTGTTGCCAGTTTGGGCTTGGATATATTATGTTCTTGATAGCTCACGGCCTTTCTTCTGTGTTTCTACTGGAGCGTTCTCTACTACTTCTTCAGCTTTACACGTCCTATCCTCCAGGCTGCCATGTATGGCTATGCTGGTTATATCCTGCCCAAGAGTACTTGTCAAGGGAATTGAGTGATGACAGAAATCCGGGCTACCCTCCTCTTCATGTGCACCCACAGACTGCTTTCTAATTCACACAGAGGCACTGTATGAGCTAGCCTTACCCTGAGAGGCAGCTTAGTGAAGTGCTCCCCTGAATTCCCTCCAAGTGAGGGTCTTTTTTCCATCTTGTGAAATCCAATAGCACTATTTATTGTTACTATTATTATGTACCCATGTAGCCATTCTGGCCGTTTTTATAATAACAAATAATAAAACTAACATTTATTGAACATTTATAATATGTCAAGCACTGTTCCTCATGACATGGTTCTTAATTCTTTTATTCTTCATAGCAACCATATAGGAATAGATACTATTATGATCCCTGTCTTAGATAAGAAGCAGAAGCACCTGGAGGCTAAGTATTTTGCCCAAGCTCACCCAGGAAGTAAATGGCAGAACCAGGTTTGAATGCAGCCTAGATCCTGTGCTCTTAACCTACTTGTTATACCACTCCTATGTTGTCTAGATTCTTATGATTCAGAACTGTGTCGTCTTCATTCTTGGCTATCCTTAGCAGCTAGCACAGTGATTTATGACTTAGGAAATAGACAACAAATGTTTGCTACATGGATGATTTGCGTGCATAGATGGGTTTAATAGTATGTGAGTGCAAAGTTTTGTTTTGTTTAGCTTTGGTTTTTTTTTTTTTTTTTTTTTTTTTTTTATGCGTTACGCGGGCCTCTCACTGTTGTGGCCTCTCCCGTTGCGGAGGACAGGCTCCGGACGCGCAGGCTCAGCGGCCATGGCTCACGGGCCCAGCCGCTCCGCGGCATGTGGGATCCTCCCAGACCGGGGCACGAACCCGTGTCCCCTGCATCGGCAGGCGGACTCTCAACCACTGCGCCACCAGGGAAGCCCTAGCTTTGGTTTTTGAGGAGTGCTGTGGGATGCGAGGGCTTCTTGTGGCTTGGTGGCCTGCACACTGTTCTTTTCCTGTTTCTTAAAAGATAGTGTGCTCCATGATTCTACTTGGCCCTTTTCTTATTTTAAACTCTATCCAGTAATCTCATCTTTTCCCACTGCCCCAGTTACTACCCATGTGCTCTGGATTCCAAATGCATCAGCAGCCTGGATATCTCTCCTGGGTGCCAGACCTGGCTCTCTCATCTACTGTAGATGTACACTTGAATGCTTTACAAACATTCAAACTCAGCATGTGTAGAACCAATCTCTTCTTTCCTATAACTGTCTTTGTCCTATGAGGGTCATGTTGTTCCCTCCCACCTCCAAATCAGTCACCTGTTACTGCTGCTTCTAGCACTCAAAGCTTTCTAGAATATGTCGTCTTATTTAATTCCTTAATGCCACTGTCTTATTCAGACCCTTTTTATGGATCTACTATGAGGTGATTCTTGCTCTCCATTTTCTCTGCTATGATGCTTTGAGGAAAGGACTAGTACTTCCCACATTATTTTAGAGGTTTGTTTACTTTTTTAACTCCTGTGCTAGTCTGTGAACCTTTTAGGGCCAATGCTGTTAGTCTTGTTCCCTTTTTTTATCCTCAGTGCCTAGTCCAGTGATGGTATATAGTAGGCTCTTGGTAAATGCTGGTAATGAGAGTGGAACGTGTTAAGTGAAGAGTGGTTGTGAATATATATACTTATATATTTCATATATGTGGTAGATTCTAAGTGTTGGATAAGCTATCTATCGTTTGTTCAATGCTAAATTATGTCTTTTTTTCCCCTGAGCAAGTGAAATTAAAATCTAAGTGGGATAATGTGAAGTGCTTAGCACAATGGCTGATACGTAGTAAGTTCTAAGTCACTTTTAGTATTGTAGCTAAATAAAATCTTTTTGCAAGTAATATCTCAAAATAAAAGTGGATAGGCATTTTACTTACTTGACTATTTTAACAAAAACTTATTTTAAGTTTTTACTTATTCTCCTTTGCTAGAATGCATCATTAAGTAGAATTTTAATTGGACTGAAAGATGGAAAAGAAAGTAGTATTATCTTTAAAGAGTTTGTGTTTCTTTGGTTAGTTTTTTCCATTGATGTTTATCTCAAAATATTTATTTTTTCCCCATGATCACGTAATGTCTTTATACTTATTCTTTGCAGATGTACTGCTCTTTTTCACAAATTATTATGAATGGCTCTTTAAACATAATTAAGATTATCTTAAGCCTTTGAAGTTCTGTGATTGTGTTAGGAAAAACTGGGAAGTTTTAGTTCAAGATTTAGGTTTTGGTTTTTGAAAAGTTCAATGATCTTGGGAACAGAACATGTTATGTACTGCCACTTAAAACACTGTGATTAAACAAACAAACAACCCCCCCCCGAAAAAAAAAAAAAACACTGTGATTTTCTTCATTAATAGTTATGTGTATAGCAGTTAACATTCTAGCTTTTTGATATCAAACAGACCTGGGCTTGATTCTGGCTCTGCCTTTTGCAAACCATATAACTTTTGCCTGTACCTACCTCTTAAGGCTGTGAGTATTAAAGGAGATAGTGCATATAAAGCACTTAGCACAGTGTCTGGCACATAGTAAGTGCCAATAAGAGCTCCTCTTATTAAGCTGTTCTAGTACTCCAAATGCCAGCCTGGACACATTATTATAATCTGGAATATTAGTTACGATGTGAATTTGGGTTAAATATGGATGAAACTGTTTCTCACAATTGATGGGAAATCCTGATGAATACTATTTAGCTTAAGTTTGTAAGATTGGGCTCATATTTCTTTAATGTCAGTGTTGTAGAGGAATAACTCTATATTAAAGCAACCTGTTCTTAATGTTTTTATCATAGCTTGGTAGTATTATACATTTCTTATGAAAAAATATTTTGTTATTATGGTTAGCCATTTTGGAGGAAGGGTACACCATTAGTGTTTAAAGTATAGCTATTTTAAAGCTAGAGGGGAAACTAGGGCGAGAGATCCAGAAGGAACAATTGCAAAATCGTTATTTTTGCTCCTTTTTGTTCTTCAGTTCAAAAGTAATTCTTGGTAAGAAGTGTGTTTTATAAGTGAATTTGAATTCACAAATTTTGACATTTACTGAGGAGAGAGACTCAGAAGATACATTTGTAACTAGAGCAAAAGTCTTTATTAAAACTAAGAATTTCTTTTAGGATAAGAAATGGATTTATTTATAACAGTTATAAATAAATTTACGTATAATGACTTTTCTTGCAAATATTTGATAATTGTAATAGCTACACATATTCATACATACATTCGTGGGGGATTATCAGTTTGTAATCAATGAAAAGAATGAATAGATTTCCAATGAAGTACTTTTATTCCTTCATATATAGGTTTGTTCATTCATTCATTCATCAAACATTTGTTGAGGGCCTGTCATCTCCTAGGTGCTTTGCTTGACATGGGGATACAGAGCTGAAAAAGCCCTGCCCCTGTCCTCATCTTAGTTAATTTACAGCCTGAGTGCTTGTTTGGGAGACTGTCATTTCAGTTGGAGGCAGGATCTCTGTATGCTTTGACTTGTCTCCAGTCTGCTTCTTTTCTCATTTACCACAGATGCTCGTCCAAATCTTTCCCATTTTCAAGCTGTCTACCACATTCCAGTTTCTTCACTCCCAGCACATGGTCTTGCCTCCTATTCAAGGTGAAAAATGGACTTTTCATTGGTAACTTATTTACTATTTTCTCCCTCTATCAAGTGTATATTTCTATGGTCATCATGACCTCCTTCCCCTCCTGCATCAGAGAAAGAGATTTCAGACCTGAAACTTCTACCTGAACTCTTGATCCTAGGATTTGACTCATTCATTCCTTTTGGTTATCTTCAGTTTATCATTACTAATTCCTTCCCCTTGGTCTAGAGGTCTACTCATCTTACTCATACACACTGAGAAATATAAATGTGTCTTTGTTAGGTGAATGAATGAATCAGCAGATCTTCTTTAGCCCCTGGGTCCCCTCAAGCTTCTGCCCCCTCTGACTTTCCCATTACAGCCATATTTGAGAGGGTAGTCTACACTGGCTGTGTCAGTTTACCCAATTCTCATTTATTTCTAGACTTCTGTAATTTGACTTCTTATTACCATGCTGTTGAATTTCCTCTTGTAGTTACCAACTATCCACCAAATATATATTCTCTGTCCAAATTGCTTGATTCTACTTGATTTCCTCCCACATTTGATACTGCTGACCACAGGGGCTGACATCTTAGAGAATCTTTGTCTGGCTTTTACATCATTCTCTTGATTCTTCTCTCTTTCTCTGACCCTTTCAGTTTCCTCTCTAACTTTGCATATTGCTCCATTCCTATATTTAAAAATTTTTTCCCTCATACTTACATGTCTTCCCTTTGTCTTCATATACTGCTTCTTCATCTATCTCTTTTTAAAGATCCAGACCCTTATTTTCAGTAGTTTGCTCAACATCTCCATTTGGTGTTCTACAGATATGTCAGATTTAAATCATCAAAATGGAACCACATAATTTTCTTCCTCTTCTAAACCTCCTGTTCCTGTATTCTTTGATAATTCACTTATATGTTACCATTACCCATTTCAGTTATCTATTGATGTGTAGCAAACTACCCTAAACTTAGTCATATAAAGCAACAACGATTTTATTTTGCTCACAGATTCTGTGGGACAAGATTCTGGACAGAGCACAGCCGGGATGGCTTGTCTTTGTTCTATGATGTTTGGGGCTTCACCAGGAAAGACAGAAATGGCTAAGAACTGGAATTATCTGGGGCTTCTCACTCACATGCTTGGTACTTGGACTGGGATGATTTGAAGGCTGAGCTTAGCTGGGATTGTTAATTGGAGTGCCTTTACATGGCCTCTCCATATTGCAAGGGCTTCTTCACAGCGTTCCTCACCTCAGTGCAGTTGGACTTCTTACATGGTGGCTCAGGGCTTCGAGAGTTAATGTCCCATTGAATAAGGAGGAAGCTGTATGGCCTTTTGTGACCTAGCCTTGGTAGTCAGGCTGGGTTCTGGATTGAAGGACTCACGTGCCTTCCCAGATTCAAGGGGGAGGAGACATAGACCTCACTTCATAATGGGAGGGATATTAGTAAATATGTGGCCGTGTTTTAAAAACATCACACCAGATCTGTTGGTGTCCTACTTAAAAACCTTGATATTATCCTTTTCTTTCATTTCTCCAAACCCACTCACTTTTATATATCAGTTACTAAGTGCTGGCCTTTTTAAATTTGAGAAATGTCTCCTTTTCTCCATTATCGTGAACTTAGGTAAGAATTTTATTACCTTTCACTTAGAGGAAACCTCTTAATTGGTCTATATAATCTTTCCCACCTTGAATTAAATAATGATTCCTTACATTGATTGTAGGATAGTTCTTAATGCATACAGGTCTATGTCCAAATTGCTTAATTTATTTCTTAAAGGTTGGGTCTACCTAAATTTCCACTCTGCAGTTGGCTTTGCTTCAGCTGCTCCTTTGCATTAACTGTCTTCCTTGCTTTCTTTGCCCAGTTCCTTTCATTCTTCAGGTCTCATGTTGGCAATCACTTCCTCTCTGAAGCCTTCTTAGTGGCTTCAAATAATGTCACTTCTTCCTCATTAGTTCATATGTTTATCTCCTGCCATTAGAATGACCATAGCTTCCACAAGGTCAGGGACTATGTCTTAAACCATCTGCCACTATTGCTTGGCCTATCATTATGTACTCAGTAATGTGTGCTAGGTGATTGAAAACAGATTACACTTTGGTGGAATTCTCTAAAGGTTTGAATGAGTTACTGGGCTTTCTAAAATGTTTATAAAATTACCAGGGAGACATTTTTGCCTTGGGAGAGTTATGCTTAGAGAAGCTTTGAAGTGAGGGAGTTTACATTCTGTGTATCGACATTTTATTTCAGTTAAAACATATACAACAAAACCAAAAAACTTATACTTGAAATACTATTATTGTGTGCCAGAAAATTTAGGAAAGTGAGCAAGGATTAGATTTAAAAGAAGCTTTGATGAGGTTAAAAACTATGAGAACAAAGTTGAAATCAGAACAGTATTGTTTTCGATTGTGGCATTTTAAAGCTTCAGTTTCGGCCTTGCAATATTTCACATTACAGATTTTTTTCCAGCCTATTTCTTTTTGGTCAGGAACGTGTGATAGTTCACGTTTGGCAGTTGCACTGTGTGAAAGGGCTGGGGTTAGCACTGCTCTGCAGAAATGGGTCAATGAGCATTCAGATGAAAGGGAAAAACTTTTAAAGAGTCTTTATTTCTTGTTGGTGTAATAAGACAAAATAATTACAAGCTTGAACCTCTCACTGTGTTCTTGCTTCCTCCTTCATCTCTCAAATGCCTTGCCAAATTAACCACATCAATCAATTTTACAGAAAATGGATTGCTGTTTTAAATAGTTCTTTAGCTGTTATCCTTAAGAAGCTTCTTCAGAAAGTCTCTCTCCTCTCTTGTCTTCCAAAAGGACATAAGTCTCTTTTGTACGTCTATAAACGTCTGAAATGGCCACTTAAAGAGAGCAGGCAGCATTTTCTACTTGAGTAATAAAGTACAACCACCTATTTTTCAACTGAGCTGGAAGGAAGAACTCTATCCTACTGTTCCTTTAAAAGATGATTTTATTATTGTCAGGACAGATAACAAGCTGGGATTTTGTAAGAGCAATAAATGACTAGTTGGTTTACTGCCTGTGGCTCTTAAACAATGTAACATTCTGAAATTAAGGTAGGAAAGTACTCAGGTAGTCTTGGAAGGCAGCCTAGATGCCCTGCATGGAGATACGGTTGCTCTCTGTTTAGATTTTTCCTGAGTAGAATAAGACACATAAGGTTTCTCCAAACACTGGAACAGTCTTGCTCTCAAATTTGTGCTGGAATGTTATCTGGAATGTGATGGGGCTCTTTGCCAGTCACCATGGAAACTGACCAAAGCTCTATCTAGTCCTATCCTTTGGGCTATTTGGGGTGGCTTAAATAAAAGATAACCAACAAATGTAATCCTATTCTCCACATATGTATTTTCTTTAAAAATGATTAAAAATACAGCTTACTAAAGGGAGAATAGGGTATCTGTATCCTATTTCTGTTAGGCTATTTAAAACATTCTATGTAGCTGAAGAGTATTCTGGCCAAGAAACATTAATGAAAATTCTCATTTTGGATGGGCATAATTCCATTGGTTTGTGATTTTGTCTTTTGGCCTCTATGCTTATATATGCAATAGAACAACAAATGCTAAATTTCCATTTACCTGCTTAGTGATGGAGAGGGACTTGTATGAGTATTATTATATCATACCATTGCCAAGTGAAATGTGGTTTAAGTTATGGTGTCAGAGACATAAAAGTTAAAAGCATCTGTGAGCAATTAAGGTAATTAAGTATTCAGATATTATAGACATGTAATACATCATCTGAAATGATCAATATGTAGCTAAATTTAGGGAGAGCTTTATATTTATGATAATCTTTAGAAGTCTGAGCTTTGACAGTCATATTTCCTCAGTGGGGGACTGGTGAACAGAGGAGGAAGATCTGAGCAGAAACTGTCTGGGGACTTACCTAATGCTAATAGAAGAGCCTTTAAAAAAAAAATCAGTTAATTTTAGAAACTGAGGTGAAATTCACATTGATAGAAGAGTTTTGTGTTGTGAGCCACACTGACTGCATTGTTCCATTTTCAAGGTCTGATTCCGATCAAAAATGTAAAATGGTAACTTGGATGGTTGAGGCTCCTCTTGATTGTTTCAAATAACATGATTTCCTTTAATGTTCAATAAAGTCTATCTGTATGATATGAAAATGAGGGGTAGGGACTTCTCTGGTGGTCCCGTGGCTGGGACTCCGAGCTCCCAGTGCAGGGGGCCCAGGTTTGATCCCTGGTCGGGAAACTAGATTCTACATGCTGCAACTAAGATCCTGCATGCTGCAACTAAAAGATCCTGCATGCTGCAACTAAAGATCCCACATGGTGCAACGAAGATCCTACATGTGGCAACGAAGATCTCGTGTGCTGCAACTAAGACCTGGTGCAGCCAAATAAATAAATATTAAAAAAAAAAGGAAAATGAGGGATATAATACTCGGTGCTTCTACAAATAGAGATACTTTCATTCATTTGCTCAAGTATTTACTAAGTACTTATCATGTACTAGGTACTTTTCTGGGTCCTGGAGATATAATGGTAAAAAAGTCCAAGTTTCTGAGTTTAAGGAGTTTACAGTCTGGTGGAAGAGGTATAATAAATAAACATATACTTTTAGGTAGTAGTAAGAGTTATGAAAGACTACACAGCAGTGTAAGGAAATAGAAAGTGATGGGAGGTGCTGTTTTAGATAGGGTTGTCAGGAAGAGGCTTTCTGAAGATGTTAGAGCAGAGACCACAATGAATTGAGAAATTGGGCCAGGGGAAGATCAAAAACCCTGAGGTGGATTCAACTTGGATTGTTTAAAGAATAGAAGGAAGGTCAGTGTGACTAGAGTGGACCAGGGGAGAGGTAGGCAGGGGCATGTCATGTAGCCTTATAAGCCATGGTGGAAATTTGGACTTTTTTTCTGGGTATGATGTGGATTTTTAAACCAGGGTAGTTATGTGATCTTACTTAATTTTTAGAAGGATCTGGCTGCACTGTAGAGCCTAGACTGTAGGGGAATAACAGTGGAAGCAGGGAGACTTGCTAGTAGCTAATGCAGGAGTTTAGGCTAAAGACGGTAACTTGGACTGGCATCTACGTTGGTGGTGGAGGTAGTGATATAAATACTTAGGTTCCAGGGCTTCCCTGGTGGCGTAGTGGTTGAGAGTCCGCCTGCCCATGTAGAGGACACAGGTTCGTGCCCTGGTCCAGGAAGATCCCACATGCCGCGGAGTGGCTGGGCCCGTGAGCCATGGCCGCTGAGCCTGCGTGTCCAGAGCCTGTGCTCCGCAACGGGAGAGGCCACAACAGTGAGAGGCCCGCATACTGAAAAAAAAAAAAAATGTTCCAAACCTATCCCCAGAACTATTTCATCATCCCAAACCAAAACTGCATCCATTAAACAATAACTCCTCGTTCCTCGCCACGCCCCCTCCCCCCCACTCGCTAGCGCATGGCAACTACCATTATACTTAAAAAAAAAAATTAATTTATTTTTGGCTGTGTTGGGTCTTTGTTGCTGTGCGGGCTTTCTCTAGTTGTGGCGAGTGAGGGCTACTCTTAGTTGTGGTGCGTGGGCTTCTCATTGTGGGGGCTTCTCTTGTTGCGCAGCACGGGCTCTAGGCACGCGGACTTCAGTAGTTGTGGCACATGGGCTTCAGTAGTTGTGGCTCGCGGGCTCTAGAGTACAGACTCAGTAGTTGTGGCACACGGGTTTAGTTGCTCTGCGGCATGTGGGATCTTCCCGGACCAGGGCTTGAACCTGTGTCCCCTGCATTGGCAGGCGGATTGTTAACCACTGAGGCACCAGGAAGCCCATACCATTCTACTTTGGTTTTCTATTTGACTATTCTAGGTATCTCATATAGGTAGAGTCCTACAATATTTGTCCTCTTATCTCTGACTTATTTCACTTAGCATAATATTTTCAAGGTTAATCCGTATTATAGCATGTATCAGAATTTTATTTCTTTTTTTATTTTTTAAATATAGAAACCTTTATTTATGTGCTTTTTTTTTCTTAAGCTGCACCGCGCAGCATGTGGGATCTTATTAGTTTCCTGACCAGGGATCGAACCCACACCCCCTGCAGTGGAGGCATGGAGTCTTAACCACTGGACTGCCAGGGAAGTCCCAGAATTATATTTCTTTTTAGGTTCCTTGGTTTTGGTTTAGCAACTGTGTGGATGGTAGTGATATTTCCTGAGTTGGAGATTTTTTTTTTTTTAACATCTTTATTGCAGTATAATTGCTTTACAATGGGGTATTAGTTTCTGCTGTATAACAAAGTGAATCAGCTATACATATACGTATATCCCCATATCTCCTCCCTTTTGCATCTCCCTCCCACCCTCCCTATACCACCCCTTTAGGTGGTCACAAAGCACCAAGCTGATCTCCAAGCTGATCTCCATGTGCTATATGGCTGCTTCCCACTAGCTATCTATTTTACATTTGGTAGTGTATATATGTCCATGCCACTCTCTCACTTTGTCCCAGCTTACCCTTCCCACTCTGTGTGTCCTCAAGTCCATTCTCTATGTCTGCATCTTTATTCCTGTCCTGCCCCTAGGTTTTTCAGAACCATTTTTTTTTTTAGAATCCATATATATGTGTTAGCATAAAGTATTTGTTTTTCTCTTTCTGACATACTTCACTCTGTATGACAGACTCTATGTCCATCCAACTCTCTAATAACTCAGTTTCATTTCCTTCAGTGGTTGTGTAATATTCCATTGTATATATGTACCACATCTTCTTTATCCATTCATCTGATGATGGACCCTTGGGTTGCTTCCATGTCCTGGCTATTGTAAATAGAGCTGCAATGAACATTGTGGTACATGACTTTTTTTGAATTATGGTTTTCTCAGGGTATATGCCCAGTAGTAGGGTTGCTGAGTAGTATGGTAGTCCTATTTTTAGTTTTTTAAGGAACCTCCATACTGTTCTCCATAGTGGCTGTATCAATTTACATTCCCACTAACAACACAGGAGGGTTCCCTATTCTCCATACGCTCTCCAGCATTTATTGTTTGTAGATGGTGGCCATTCTGACTGGTGTGAGGTGATACCTCATTGTAGTTTTGATTTGCGTTTCTCTAATGATTAGTGATGCTGAGCATCCTTTCATGTGTTTGTTGGCAATCTGTATATCTTCTCTGGAGAAATGTCTGTTTAGGTCTTCTGCGCATTTTTGGATTAGGTTGGTAGTTTTTTTGATATTGAGCTGCATGAACTGCTTGTAAATTTTGGAGATTAGTCCTTTGTCAGTTGCTTCATTTGCAGATATTTTCTCCCATTCTGAGCATTGTCTTTTTGTCTTGAAACTTTTAAATTTCATTAGGTCCCCTTTGTTTATTTTTGTTTTAATTTCCATTTCTCTAGGAGGTGGGTCAAAAAGGATCTTGCTGTGATTTATGTCATAGAGTATTCTGCCTATGTTTTCCTCTAAGAGTTTTATAGTGTATGGCCTTACATTTAGGTCTTTAATCCATTTTGAGTTTATGTATGGTGTTAGGGAGTGTTCTAATTTCATTGTTTTACATGTACCTGTCCAGTTTTCCCAGCACCACTTATTGAACAGGCTCTCTTTTCTCCATTGTATATTCTTGCCTCCTTTATCAAAGATAAGGTGACCATAGATGCATGGATTTATCTCTGGACTTTCTATCCTGTTTCATTGATCTATATTTCTGTTTTTGTGCCAGTACCATACTGTCTTGATTACTGTAGCTTTGCAGTATAGTCTGAAGTCAGGGAGCCTGATTCCTCTAGCTCCGTTTTTCTTTCTCAAGATTGCTTTGCCTATTTGGGGTCTTTTGTGTTTCCATATGTATTGTGAAATTTTTTGTTCTAGTTCTGTGAAAAATGCCATTGATAGTTTGATAAGGGATTGCACTGAATGTGTAGATTGCTTTGGGTAGTATAGTCATTTTCACAGTTTGATTCTTCCAGTCCAAGAACGTGGTATATCTCTCCATCTGTTTGTATCATCTTTAATTTCTTTCATCAGTGTCTTATAGTTTTCTGAATACAAGTCTTTTGTCTCCTTAGGTAGGTTTATTCCTAGGTATTTAATTCTATTTGTTGCAGTGGTAAATGGGAGTGTTTTCTTAATTTCTCTTTTAGGTTTTTCATCATTAGTGTATAGAAATGCAAGAGATTTCTGTGCATTAAATTTGTATCCTGCTACTTTACCAAGTTCATTGATAAGCTCTAGCAGTTTTCTGGTAGCATCTTTAGGATTCTCTATGTATAGTATCATGTCATCTGTAAACAGTGACAGCTTTACTTCTTTCCCGATTTTGATTCCTTTTATTTGTTTTTCTTCTCTGAATGCTGTAGCTAAAACTTCCAGAACTATGTTGAATAACAGTGGTGCGAGTGGACAGCCTTTTCTTGTTCTTGATCTTGGTGGAAATGGTTTCATTTTTTCACCATTGAGGAAGATGTTGGCTGTGGCTTTGTCATATATGGCCTTTATTATGTTGAGGTAAGTTCCCTCTATGCCTACTTTCTGGAGGGTTTTTATCATAAATTGGTGTTGAATTTTGTCGAAAGCTGTTTCTGCATCTATTGAGATGATCATTGGTTTTTTTCCTTCAATTTGTTGATATGGTGTATCATATTGATTGTTTTGCACATACTGAGGAATCCTTGCATTCCTGGAATAAACCCCACTTGATCATGGTGTATGATCCTTTTAATGTGCTGTTGGATTCTGTTTGCTAATATTTTGTTGAGGATTTTTACATCTATGTTCATAAGTGATATTGGCCTGTAGTTCTCTTTTTTTGTGACATCTTTGTCTGGTTTTGGTATCATGGTGATGGTGGCCTCGTAGACTGAGTTTGAGAGTGTTCCTCCCTCTGCTATATTTTAGAAGAGTTCGAGAAGGATAGGTGTTAGCTGTTCTGTAAATGTTTTATAGAATTTGCCTATGAAGCCATCTGGTCCTGGGCTTTTATGTGCTGGAAGATTTTTAATCACAGTCTCAATGTCATGCTTGTGATTGGTCTGTTTATATTTTCTGTTACTTCCTGGTTCAGTCTCGGAAGGTTGTGCTTTTCTAAGAATATGTCCATTTCTTCCAGGTTGTCCATTTTATTGGCATACATTTGCTTCTGGTAGTCTCTCATGATCTTTGTATTTCTGCAGTATCAGTTGTTGCTTCTCTTTATTCATTTCTAATTCTGTTGATTTGGGTCTTTTCTCTTTTTTTCTTGATGAGTCTGGCTAATGGTTTATCAATTTTGCTTATATTCTCAAAGAACCAGCTTTTAGTTTTATTGATCTTTGCTATTGTTTCCTTTATTTTTTTTCATTTATTTCTGATCTGATCTTTAAGATTTCTTTCCTTCTGCTAACTTTGAGGTTTTTTTGTTTCTTCCTTCTCTAATTGCTTTAGGTGTAAGGTTAAGTTGTTTATTTGAGATGTTTCTTGTTTCTTGAGGTAGGATTGTATTGCTATAGACTTCCCTCTTAGAACTGCTTTTGCTGCATCCCATAGGTTTTGGGTCATCAAGTTTTCATTGTCATTTGTTTCTAGGTATTTTTTGATCTCCTCTTTCATTTCTTTGGTGATCTCTTGGTTATTTAGTAGTGTATTGTTCAGCCCCCATGTGTTTGCATTTTTTCCAGATTTTTTCCTGTAATTGATATCTAGTCTCATAGTATGGTCGGAAAAGATACTTGATATGATTTCAATTTTCTTAAATTTACCAATGCTTGATTTGTGACCCAAGATATGATATGTTCTGGAGAATGTTCCATGAGCACTTGAGAAGAAAGTGTATTCTGTTGTTTTTAGATGGAATGTCCTATAAATATCAATTAAGTCCATCTTGTTTAATGTATCATTTAAAGCTTGTGTTTCCTTATTTATTTTCATTTTGGATGATCTGTCCATTGGTGAAAGTGGGGGGTTAACGTCCCCTACTATGATTGTGTTACTGTCGATTTCCCCTTTTATGGCTGTTAGCATTTGCCTTATGTATTGAGGTGCTCCTATGTTGGGTGCATAAATATTTACAATTGTTATATCTTCTTCTTGGATTGATCCCTTGATCATTATGTAGTGTCCTTCTTTGTCTCTTGTAATAGTCTTTATTTTAAAGTCTATTTTTTCTGATATGAGAATTGCTACTCCAGCTTTCTTTTGATTTCCATTTGCATGGAATATCTTTTTCCCTCCCCTCATTTTCAGTCTGGATGTGTCCCTAGGTCTGAAGTGGGTCTCTTGTAGACAGCATATATACAGGTCTTGTTTTTGTATCCATTTAGCCAGTCTGTGTGTTTTGGTTGGAGCATTTAAACCAATTACATTTAGGGTAGTTATCAATATGTATGTTCTTATTACCATTTTATTAATTGTTTTGGGTTTGTTTCTGTATGTCTTTTCCCTCTCTTGTGTTTCCTGCATAGAGAAGTTCCTTTAGCATTTGTTGTAAAGCTGGTTTTGTGGTGCTGAACTCTCTCAGCTTTTGCTTGTCTGTAAAGCTTTTAATTTCTCTGTCGACTGAATGAGATCCTTGCTGGGTAGAATAGTGTTGCTTGTAGGTTTTTCCCTTTCATCACTTTAAATATGTCCTGCCACTCCCTTCTGGCTTGCAGAGTTTCTGCTGAAAGATCAGCTCTTAACCTTATGGGGATTCCCTTGTGTCTTATTTGTTGTTTTTCCCTTGCTGCTTTTAATATTTTTTCTTTGTATTTAATTTTTGATAGTTCGATTAATATGTGTCTTTGCATGTTTCTCCTTGGATTTATCTTGTATGGGACTCTCTGCTCTTACTGGGCTTGATTGACTATTTCCTTTCCATATTAGGGAAGTTTTCTACTATAATCTCTTCAAATATTTTCTCAGTCCCTTTCTTTTTTTCGTCTTCTTCTGGGATCCCTCTAATTCGTATGTTGGTGCGTTTAATGTTGTCCCAGAGGTCTCTGAGACTGTCCTCAATTCTTTTCATTCTTTTTTCTTTATTTTGCTCTGCAGTAGTTATTTCCACTGTTTTATCTTCCAGGTCACTTATCCATTCTTTTGCCTCAGTTATTCTGCTATTAATTCCTTCTAAAGAGTTTTTAATATCATTTATGTTGTTCATCATTGTTTTTTTGCTCTTTAGTTCTTCTAGGTCCTTGTTAAACGTTTCTTGTATTTCCTCCATTGTATTGCCAAGATTTTGGATCATCTTTACTATCATTACTCTGAATTCTTTTTCAGGTAGACTGTCTATTTCCTCTTCATTTGTTTGGTCTGGTGGGTTTTTACCTTGCTCCTTCATCTGCTTTGTGTTTTCTGTCTTCTTATTTTGCTTAACTTACTGTGTTTGGGGTCTCCTTTTCGCAGGCTGCAGATTTGTAGTTCCTGTTGTTTTTGGTGTCTTCCCCCAGTGGGTAAGGTTGGTTCAGTGGGTTTTGTAGGCTTCCTGGTGGAGGGGACTAGTGCCTGTGTTCTGGTGGATGAGGCTGGATCTTGTCTTTCTGGTGGGTTGGACTGTGTCCAGTGGTGTGTTTTGGGGTGTCTGTGACCTTACTATGATTTTAGGCAGCCTCTCTGCTAATGGGTGGGGTTATGTTCCTGTCTTGCTAGTTGTTTGGCATAGGGTGTCCAGCACTGTAGCTTGCTGGTAGTTGAGTGGAGCTGGGTCTTATTGTTGAGACGGAGATCTCTGGGAGTGGTCTTGCCGAGTGGTAATACATGGGGCCAGGAAGTCTGTGTTGGTCCAGTGTCCTGAACTCGGCTCTCCCACTTCTGAGGCTCAGCCTTGATATCTGGCCAGAGCACCAAGACCCTGTCAGCCACACAGCTCAGAAGAAAAGGGAAAAAAAAGAAAGAGGGAAAGAAAGAAAATAGTAAAATTAAGTTATTAAAATAAAAAATAAAGCAATAGAGAAAAGAGAAAAAGAAAGAAAGGGAGAAGAGAGCAACCAAACCGGAAAAGAAATCCAATGATAACCAGCTCTAAAAACTATACTAAAAGAAAACAAAACAAAACAAAAGCAAAACATACATACAGAAGCCTAGGACAAATTGTGAAGGGGAAACTGTACAGACAAAATCACCCAAAGAAGCATGCACATACATACTCAGAAAAAGAGAAAAATGAAAAAAAAATCTATATATAAAAAACAAAAGGAAGAGAGCAACCAAATCAATAAAAAAATCTACCAATGATAATCAACTCTAAATCCTAAGTTAAGATAAACATATAACCAAAAACAAATGAGGTGCAGAAAGCAAACCCCAAGTCTGTAGTTGCTCCCAAAGTCCACTGCCTCTATTTTGGGATGATTCGTTGTCAATTCAGGTATTCCACAGATGCAGGGTAGATCAAGTTGACTGTGGGGATTTAATCCACTGCTTCTGAGGCTGCTGGGAGAGATTTCCCTTTCTCTTGTTCGTACAGATCCTGGGGTTCAGCTTTGCATTTGCCCTCGCCTCTGCATGTAGGTTGCCTGAAGGCATCTGTTCTCTGCTCAGACAGGATGGGGTTAAAGTAGCAGCTGTTTAGGGGGCTCTGGCTCACTCAGGCGGGGGGGAGAGAGGGGTTATGGAATGTGGGGCGAGCCTGCAGCGGCAGAGGCTGTTGTTATGCTGCAATAGCCTGAGGCGCGCCATGTGTTCTCCTGGGGAATTTGTCCCTGGGTCACGGGACCCTGGCAGTGGCAGGTTGCACAGGCTCCCGGGAGGGGAGGTGTGGATACTGACCTGTGCTTGGACAAGGGATTGTTGGTGGCAGCTGCAGCAGCAGCCTTAGTATTTCATGTCTCTGGTGTCTGCGCTGATAGCCACGGCTCGCACCCATCTCTGGAGCTCGTTTAGGTGGTGCTCTGAATCCCCTCTCCTCGCACACCCCGAGACAATGGTCTCTTGCCTCTTAGGCAGGTCTAGACTTGGGGATCCCAGACTCCCTCCCGGCTAGTTGTGGCACACTAGCCTGCTTCAGGCTGTGTTCATGCCGCCAACCCCAGTCCTCTCCCTGAGATCTGACCTCTGAAGCCTGAGCCTCAGCTCCCAGGCCCCACCCGTCCTGGCAGGTGAGCAGACAAGCCTCTCGCGCTGGTGAGTGCTGGTCGGCACTGATCCTCTGTTTGGAATCTCTCTGCTTTGCCCTCTGCACCCCTGTTGCTGTGCTCTCCTCCGTGGCTCCGAAGCTTCCCCCCTCGGCCACCCGCAGTCTCTGCCCACGAAGGGGCTTCTAGTGTGTGGAAACCTTTCGTCCTTCACAGCTCTCTCCCACTGGTGCAGGTCCTGTCCCTATTCTTTTGTCTCTGTTTTTTCTTGTTTCTTTTGCCCTTCTCAGGTACATGGGGAGTTTCTTGCCTTTTGGGAAGTCTGAGGTCTTCTGCCAGCGTTCAGTAGGTGTTCTGTAGGAGTTGTTCCACATGTAGATGTATTTCTGATGTATTTGTGGGGAGGAAGGTGATCTCCATGTCTTACTCCTCCGCCATCTTGAAGATCTCCCATACAAAGCACTTTTAGTAGATTTTACATCCTCTATATGGGCGGCCAGTTATATTTACTTCTTGCGGAAGCTGTGAAACACTAAAGGAATTTCTTTTTTTAGTTCTGGAGGCTGGAAGTCTGAAATCAAGGTGCCAAGCATGATCAGTTCTGCTGAGAACTCTCTTCGGGTTACAGACTACCTACTTATCCTCAAGTATGGCCAGGAGTAAAGCCTGAGTTGGAGACTTCTGAAGGAGAGATTAGGGGTTAAAATCAGTTCTCTCTACATATGTTAAATTTAAAATGCTTTGTAGACACCTGAAAGGTTACACTGAGGAATACAGCGCTCAGAGGAGTAGTTGATAGGTGGTAGTTAAGGCTATGAAACTGAATAAGATCATCTGGGAAGTAAGAGTAGATTTGGGAAAATGGCCTTTTAACAAGTAGTACGTTTTAAGATTGTGATAGTGGAATGCATGTATTTTAAGACTTATCTAAGTTGCTAAACCTCTAGAAAGTTTAAAAAATTGACTTTGGTTTTAAATGTCCTAATTGGTATTGCACATTGCTTTTAAACAGTTGTCTACTTGTTATTTTATTAGCCAATTCCCGTACTCTGTTTGGCTTAAAATAGTGGTAAGCTTCATTCTTTAAGGATTTCTCTGAGGAATTAAAAAAAAAGTGTCAGGATGAATTGGGTACTGGTTATTTCCAAAAGCTACATAGCATAGAAATTTTATCATGGTAGAGACAATTTGAAAATTAATAGTTGCTAGTGATAATAGGATAGAGGGGGCTTGTTTCTGAATGGAGTATTTAAGTGAGCAAACACCAGCTGTGCATGACTAAGGGTGGCACTCATCCAGGGGAAGGACATTGGGGGAAAATTTGTGGTTTTTTTTTTGAACAGCAGAGAGCCTCTTTAGTTAGACTACTGATCTCTTTTCTTTTAAAAGGATTAAGTTTCAAAGGAAGGATCAGTGGGGTGAGGTTGGGGTGGAGGACATATTTGGAATAAGAGGAATGTTTGCAACAATATGTGGCTAGAACTTTCCCTAAGCACTGTGGTTTATAGGCATTTGACCAAGTACTCAAGGGCCAAATCTTAATATTACTTGTTTTTCTCCATTTAATGAGAACCACTGAGCTTAATTAGCTCCCAATTTTGTCTTTACAGTGGTCACACCAGAGAGCTGTGAATACCAATCTTTTAAAAAAAATTTTCCCCGTTATAAGTAATATATGTTTTGAGCATCAGATTTTTGCAAAAGTAGTTTGGTAGTAGAAATTGTTTTCATAATGGAGAGAAAGGGGTTTGATTTCATGTTACTGAAGGATGTTATAAGTAATCAAAAGAAAAAGGGAAATTTGGGAGTCTATGAAATGTCATTTTTAAAGGAGGAAATTTAAGTCAGGAAAGAATAGGCTTGCTTGGAAACAAGTCCTATAATTGGAACTTGAGTAGCTAACATCTGCCTTTGACAAAATCCCGTGCAAAGCTGCTACCTCTGCTTGTAGTCGTTGAATTAGGGCTCTGACATTTTCATATTTCCCGTGGAAATGACTGTGATAATATAAATGTTTTATTTTTATACCTGATTAGATAGGGAAGATGGAAGCCAGATGTTCTTTAAGTGTGTGTCTTATGAATCATTGCAGGGACTATAACACAGGCAATAGTAAATCAAAGGTTGCAGAGAGGGTATTGCTGAGGCTCCTGGAGCAGAGGTGGGGCAGATAACCTCTCGATTTTCTTGGTAACTCTTTGTTTTGGTTCTGCCAGAGTTGGCTAGGTTAACTGATTACATCACATGGTCTGTGGTTTTATGATTCAGTTTGTGAAACTGGAGAGCCCAAGGCATTCCTTTAAAGTGTGTTTACTAACTATCTGCTATATGTCAGACACTGTGGTAGGTATTTTGGATAGAGTGGTGAATAAGACAGTTCACCTTGTTTATTTACATCTGTGATAAGTACTGCAAAGGAGAAATTCTGTTTTCAGGAAAGCATACAACAGGATACTGATTCTAATCTGAGGGTTGAGGGAAGACTTCCCTGAGGGAGTAACATCAGTCATATCTGCTTTCCAACAACCACCATTACTCTCTGTCCCATTACTGTTTTATTTTTTTCATGGCAATAATTGTTATTGCCACAAATTCTTATTTATCTTCTTCCTTCTTGTCTCCTCCTCTGACTCCCCTATGTGCCCCTGCCCCCCACATTAGAATGGAAACTCCTGGAGAGCAAGGACCTTTGTGCCAGAAAACTCTGAATGGAAAGGAGCGTGGGGAGCTGGAGGAACCGAAAGAAGGCCAGTGAGGTGGTGCTCAGTATGAGAAGGAGAGTAGCAGCCTTGGAGATCATGTCAGGAATTTTAGAATTTATCCTAAGGACAGTGGGAAGCAATTTTAAGCAGGGGATGGACATGATCAGATTTGCTTAAAAATTACTTCAGTGTTGCATGGAGAATGGAGGAGATGTTAGAATGGGCACAAGAGAACAATTTAGGCTATTATGGTAACCTAAGTAGGAGAGCATGGTGATGTCTTGGACTAGTGTTTTGGTGGTGGAAATGGAGGAGAGGGTAAAATTGGTAGGTCTTGACAATGGATTGGATATGAGAGAGGAGAGGAAGAAGTTGGATGACCTCCATTCCAGGTTTCTTGATTGTACAACTGAGTTGATGTCAGATACATTTTCCCAATGCATTTGAAAAACGACGTATGCATTTTCAAGTTTGATATACAGTAGAATTGCCCCGATTGTGAAAATTCAGCAAATATATTGAACTTTTCCAGTCAACTTTTGGTCAAGATAGAAATGCACATACTTTTTTTTTAGTCTTTACTGTTTTACCTACTAAGGAGTAACCTATGTCTTTGTTTCAGGCTTGCTAATTGTTATAACTGACTGGAGTCCTAGGATTTTTTAATGGTTTTATTGAAGTATGATTCACATACCATACAGTTCATCTATTTGAAGTTTACTATTCAGTGGCTCTTAATATATTCACAGAATTGTGCATCCATCACCATCAATTTTAGAAAATTTTCATTACCCCAAAAAGAAACCCTATACTGTTTAGCCATTATTCAATCTCCCCATGTACCCCAGCCTTAGGCAACCACTAATTTACTTTCTGTCTGTATAGGTTTGCCTATTTTGGACATTGCATATAAATAGAATCATACAATATATGGTCTTTTGTGACTGACTTCTTTTACTTAGCATAATGTGTTCAAGGTTCATCCATGTCATAGCATGTTTCATTTCCTCATTTCTTTTTATTGCTGAGTAATTGTCCATTGTATGCATATAACACGTTTTATTTATCTGTTTCATCAGTTGATGGACATTTGGGTTGTTTCCACTTTTTGGCTATTATGAATAATGCTGCTGTGAATATTTGTGTATAAGTTTTTTTTTGTGTGTGTGTGTGTATGTAAGTTTTTTATGTGGACATATATTTTCAGTTCTCTTGGGGATATTCCCAGCAGTGGACTTGCTGGGTCATGTGACAACTCTGTTTAACCATTTGAGGAACTGCCAGACTGTTTTCCACAGTGGTATACCATTTTACATTCTTACCAGCAGTGTAGAAATGTTCCAGTTTTTCTACATCCTCACCAGTACTTACTTATTTTCTGTCATCCTCGGGTGTGAAGTGGTTTCTCATTGTGATTTTGAATTGCGTTTCTCAACAGTGTTTCTATTGGACTAAAATGATAATGAGATAGAAGCAGGGCAATTTACTGGCTGGCATAGAATTTAAGAGAGTAGAGATGAATTGGCATATACAAGTAATTATTTTAAGCATTTTCTAAGGCTTTGCATTGTCTTTCTGGTTCTCATTTAGCAGTTAACAGTTAAAACATTTTATTTTGTACCTTAGGTTCAAAACAGTTTTCAGGTTACACAAAAATAATTTTCACAAATACCCTAAATATTTTTGTGATAGTTTTTCTTTCTCTTTAAAATACAGTCTTCATCCCTTTTGGCTCCTAAGCAGCGTAGTTGAGAACGTCTGACTGATTTTGGACAAATTCAAGATCGAACAATCCAAGGACCATCTTGTACCAGACACTGTGTTTACTGTGTTTACATGGGGGCTACCTTCACAAAGGCTTCTAGCCTTGTGGGGGAGACAGATACACATATTTATTTACATATAAGGAAGAATGTGGCAAGTGTAGCAGTTGGTGAGTATAAACAGAGTATGTTAATACCAGAGTGGAGAGAAATTAATTCCCGTTTTAAGCAGAGGCAGTAATTTGAAGGCTAGGTAGAATTTTGGCAGGTAGAAAAATAGCAGAAAAGAAGAAAATTTTAGATAGAAGGAACTATGTGAGCAAAGTCATGGAAGCAGGAATTATAGTTTGGAATGAGAAGTAGTCTGTATGGTTATAGTTTAGGGTATATTGGGACGAGAGGACTCATGGGGAATCCAGCTGAAGATAGACTGGATGCATATGACATGTAAAGGACTTTGGATTTTGTCCTGTAGTCAGTGGGATACTTTAGAAAGTTATCTGCTAGTGTACAGTTCGTGATAAAATCTGCGCTGTAAGATTTATAGTGCTGGTGAAGAACAAATTAGAGACATATTGGAGGTAAGGGAGGCATTTGCAATAGCAAGGGTGAGAACAGACTTATCAACTTAAATTGGCTTCAAAATAGGGGTTTATTATTTCACATAAAAGAAATCTGGAAGTTAAAGAGTTGGTTAAAAAGCTGCCCAACTATATCAGGGCTCTGGGGTGGCATTTCTGCATTTCTCTTGGTTTAATCTTTATGGCCACAAAATGGTCTTATTCATTCACAAACAGGAAGAAAAAGGGTGGGTTCTCTTATTGTTTTTTGTTGTTGTTAGAGAAGGAAACTGACCAGGCACTCCTAGCTTCACCGATCAGGATTGGATCTCATGACTGTGACTTAGCTGCAGAGGAGACTGGGAAAGTGGGGAGTCTGATATTTTCCACCTTTACAGTGGGAGGTGAGCTCTGCCTATGAAAACAGCAGGTGGGAGTAGGAGTTCTCAGGGGTTAGCAATGAGTAGTGTTTGGAGATGCTAATATCCTCCATTTAGTAGTAAAAAGGCAAAGGAACAGATTTAAGAGACAGATTAGAAGGGAAGGAAGAATTAAAGATTGGCTGTAGGTTTGGTGGTGAATGAAGAGATTGAAATGCCATTTACCAAAATGTATTTCCCTATCTAAAATTGAGTTGACTCCTTTATCTATTAATACCTAGGCCTAGTATCCTGATATCTTACCTTCTAATCACCAACCTAATGGGCTGGGGAGGAGTAGTTCGGTGTTTTTTTTTTTTCTTTTTTAACATCTTTTTTGGAGTATAATTGCTTTACAATGATGTGTTAGTTTCTGCTTTATAACAAAGTGAATCAGTTATACATATACATATGTTCCCATATCTCTTACCTCTTGCGTCTCCCTCCCTCCCACCCTCCCTATCCCACCCCTCTAGGTGGTCACAAAGCACCAAGCTGATCTCGCTGTGCTATGCAGCTGCTTCCCACTAGCTATCTATTTTACATTTGGTAGTGTAGATATGTCCATGCCACTCTCTCACTTTGTCACAGCTTACTCTTCCCCCTCCCCATGTCCTCAAGTCTATTCTCTAGTAGGTCTGTGTCTTTATTCCCATCGTATCCCTAGGTTCTTCATGGCATTTTTTTTTCCCTTAGATTCCATATATATGTGTTAGCATACGGTATTTGTGTTTCTCTTTCTGACTTACTTCACTCTGTATGACAGACTCTAGGTCCATCCACCTCACTACAAATAACTCAATTTTGTTTCTTTTTATGGCTGAGTAATATTCCATTGTATATATGTGCCACATCTTCTTTATCCATTCATCTGATGATGGACACTTAGGTTGCTTCCATGTCCTGGCTATTGTAAATAGAGCTTGCTATGAACATTTTGGTACATGACTCTTTTTAAATTATGGTTTTCTCCGGGTATATGCCCAATAGTGGGATTGCTGGAAAAAAATCTAGAACCAATAAATGCTTGAGAGGGTGTGGAGAAAAGGGAACACTCTTGCACTGCTGGTGGGAATGTGAATTGGTACAGCCACTATGGAGAACAGTATGGAGGTTCCTTAAAAAACTACAAATAGAACTACCATACGACCCAGTTCAGTGATTTTTAAGGGCTACTCCTTGGACCAGTGCCAGCTTGCTGCATAAGAATCACCTGGGGAGCTTGTTAAATAAATCAGAATCTCTGAGAATTTGATTATTTTAGGTCTGGGATTTGACCATCAATTTTGTTAACAAGCTCCCCAGGTAATTCTGATACACAGCTAGGTTTAGGTATATTTGGTAGGAAAAATGTGGACTTTGGTTTTAGGCAAACCTGAATTTAAATCCCAACTCTTCGCTTACTAACTGTGTGAACTTGGACAAGGCACTTGACCTCACAGAGCTCAGGTCCCTCATCTGTGAAATGTGTAACAACAACAATAATAGCTACTTTACATAGCTTTTGTGAAATATACAGTATATATGTAATGTGTCTAGCATAAATGCTGGCATATAGTAAGGATTCAGTAACTGGCTATTTTTATATGTCTTAGCCTGTAGTAAGTACTGGGTATTTGATTTAGCAAAGAAACAAATTTCTGTAAAGCTACAACAAAAAGAAAATAAGAAGCAAATATAATAAATTGCTTTTCTTGTTGCTTAGTATCCATTGTAATCAATAGCTGATTTTTTTTGGCCCAGCCAAACATCTTCTAAGCTTGAGCATATAAACTTTGTTTATTTTCTTAACTGCATTTTTGGCTGTGTCTGTTCTGTGTAATCTATATAAGTATATAATTTGAAAATCAGTGAGTATACCAAAATCTCTAATCCAATTTCTGTGAAATACATTACTTAATATTTAGTAGAGCCTGTTTTTCACAGTAATCTCATATAAAACCTTAAACTAGGCAGGATTCTTTCTCTTATAAAACAAAAAACAGACAATTCGGATAAAAGCAGTAAGTGCACATTAAGGATCATTTTGTTACTCTCAAAGCTTGTTGCCTGGGTTAATAATTAGAATGTTATTGTGGATGATTGTCTTGTGTGATAAATTACGACTCACTGAGAATGAATGCTCATTTTTCCTGTTTCAGTACATAAAGAGGTCTTGGTGAAAGGGAGAAAAGACACTAACATTGGGTATTTACTTTGTGCTAGGAAGTTGACTTAATATGTCTTGTGGGAGAGGGGCACCGTGCTGTAGGGGTACCTGTGGACTCTGAAGGCATACTGCCTGGGTTCCTATCCCAGCTCCTGCACTACAGCTGTGTGACTTTAGGTAAATTACTAATCTTTGCTGTGCCTTGACATTATAGTGTACACCTGCCTCATGAAGTAGTTGTGAGGATTACATAAGCTAACATACCTACGGTATTTAGGAAGTACGTGGCTTATAGTTCTATATAACTGTTAACTGTTCTTTAGGTTTCACAAATTCACACTGTTCTGCAGTCTCACAAAAATCCTGTAAGGTATGTATCTTCTTAATCTTTATTTTGTAGGTAAGAAAACTGAGGTTTGGTGAGGTTAGTAACTTAGCTAAATTGCCCATCTATTTAGTGATGCAAATCCCAGATAGCTTTTTTGTGCATTCTACTATGCTTTTAATAAATTAGTTATTTTTTTAAAATCCTAAAAATAATAATTACTTATGTGAGTCATATGGTATTTAAACAAAAATATTTATTTTTCTGGCTGAGGCATGCGGGATCTTTAGTTGTGGCATGTGGGATCTAGTTCCCTGACTAGGGATTGAACCCAGGCCCCCTGCATTGGGAGCGTGGAGTCTTAGCCACTGGACCATCAGGGAAGTCCCCATATGGTATTAAGTAACATTGTTTTTCATTTATCAAAAAAACATTTTTGCTACTTGGGAATAGAATTAATAGATTAACCATTTTTGAACTTCAAGTTAGGTGTTAATAGTTTGTAAATCATTTTTCATTGATCCTCACTTAAAAATATTGCATCAGTCTTCCCTGGTGGCGCAGTGGTTGAGAGTCCGCCTGCTGATGCAGAGGATGGGGGTTCGTGCCCCGGTCCGGGAAGATCCCACATGCTGTGGAGCGGCTGGACCCGTGAGCCATGGCTACTGAGCCTGCGTGTCTGGAGCCTGTGCTCCGCAACGGGAGAGGCCACAACAGTGAGCGGCCCGCGTACCGCAAAAAAAAAAAAAAAAAAAAAAAAATTTGCATCAAGGGTTGTGGAGAAAAGGGAACCCTTGCACATTGTTGGTGAGAATGTAAATTGGTGCAGCCACTGTGGAAAACAGTATGAAGTTTCCTCAAAAAACTAAAAATAGAGCTATCATATGATCCAGCAATTTCACTGCTGGGTATATATTCCAAGAAAACAAAAACACTGATTTGAAAAAATGTGCACACCCCAGTGTTCATAGCAGTGTTATTTACAAAAGCCAAGATATGGAAGCGACCTAAGTATCCATTAATATCAATAGATGAATAGATAAAGAAGATATATATCCAATGGAATACTACTCAGCCACAAAAAAAATAATGAAAAAAATATATACTGTAAAAAACATATAAAGTATACTGTATATTACAGTAGGTATTTAATTGTAATTAATTATATAAATATAACTTACTTGGGTTTAGGTAATACATCATTTTATACTTGATGATCATAATGGTACCTTGAGGGTTTTCCATAGTTTTTGAACTTTATTTTTATTTGTTGTGTAGTAATATAAATATTTGAATACAATTGTTTATTTCACTCATGATATGGATGCATCTGTGATTAACTGAATTATCTAAATCCTCAAGGTTCATACATTTTATGGAATATATAAACAGTTTTGCTCGCTAACAGATCACCACTGATGTATATAAATAGTATTAATTGACTTGAGACGTGTGTGTCTACTTCTCTGGTATCTTTTATAAGAATAATTCAGTGTACTGAGTAAGAAACTTAATGTCAAATATGAAAGTGAAAGATAAGGCCGTGGTTTTTTTTTTTTAATTAATTGTGCAACAGAGGGTTGGGAGTGTGTAACTAGACTCTAAAGCCCATCTTGTGTTTGGAATTTTTCCTTACTTACTCTTCCTCCTCCTCCATAAGCACACAGACACACGCACCACACTTACCAAGCACAATAAAATAACAGTACGGTTTTATAAGGTAATTTTCAGAAGGTAGAAGCCCCAAACTGCCTTTCCCCTTTATTTTCTGTGTGGTTTTAGGTAGAAAGCATTATGCACAATGTGCTTTGAAATTTCCCATTAGAAGCAGTAGCAATTTTGTTTTGAATAGCTCTTAAGAAGCTGTTGGCTGTGTGTTTCCTTCTCAGCACCCTTTGGCCTACCTTTTAAATTTCTTTTGGTAAAGTGCAGCTTGCTGCCAGTAATTCGTTCTCTTACTTTGGGATGGAATGGAAGTTGCTGGATTTGTTGTGAGTTAGAAAGAGAACAGTTACCCAAATTTTACATTTAGTATATTCTTCCTTAGTTTCCTTTAGTTTGTAACATATTGGTGGCAAAACTGGTACACATCCTTTGAATTTCATGACCTGATTCTGTACAATAAGAAGTTATCCAGATCTTTCTTACAGAACAGTCTGTCTTTTTTTCTTATTCTCCCCTTCCTCCCTAACTTGGCTCTCACCAATTCATTTTTCCTTTCTCAATTTTTTTTTCTCAGTAATTTATTTCCCCCATCACATCTCCTTGAGGAATAAGGAGGCCCCTAAATCCTCAGTAGGGCAGTGTTAGAAGGGTAGCTGAGAAGAGAGCAGAGGGCACATGAAGACATGGGTTTTAAAACCAGCTGCTTGGCTCCTGTGATTTTGAGTCTGGAGGGTATATCATGTGCTCTGTTTACATCTGATTCCTGTGGTTGCTGCATTGCTTTTATTTGCAAGTGCTGCTATCAGAATTGTGAATGCTCTTCCCTGCACTGCAGTTTAGTTAAGGACATTCTGAAGGAATCGATGTTGGCTTTCAGTGCTTTTGCTGCAGTACCTCATCTGATTTGGGAAAGGTTCTTGTTTGGTTAGGTTTCTAGGTCTTAAGGCTTAGATTCTGTCAAAAAAGTGGCTGGTTGATGTTGCAGATAAGATGACTATTATTTTTAGGGGTTAGTATCTAGAAGTATCTTTCTCTGCATTTGTATTACCATGGTCATAGAAGGCTTCCTAATTTTTCTCTGATTTTGAAGACTGCTTACTAAGAGCATCAGTACTTTTTTTTCCCCTTTAATTAGAAGGCCAAGGATTCAAGGTTTTTCTTTTCTTAATCTTAGTTGTTTTACTCCTCATTTACTTTCTCTGTTACTTACTAGATGAAAATATGAGACTTAAGGTAGTTGCTTCTTGTTAAAGAAGATGTTGCTTGTCTGCTCTGGAAAGGAAAATAAACACACACACACACACACACCAAAACTCCTATGCAGCCATTTTATGTTTAAAACCCTGGATTGAACCTAAACTCGGTAGTGAGCAGGTTTAAAAATTGCCCTCTTTTTAACGAGCCCTTTCATACTGGATTGTGTCTTTAGTTTTCAAAGATTTAGGTAGTGTACTTTTTTTTTTTAAGGTACTGTACTCTTATCATTTTTTTTTTTTTTTTTACAGCAGCCCACTATAGCCAGTCTTTGCACTAGATTTTATTCCATGAAGTTCCATTTTTCTGGAGTTGAGATCAATAGAAAAATGAAGATGACACTGGATTTTCTTGGGGGAAAAATGGTGGTTAGGAATAGACCGCAAGGAAATTTATGACCCTTTCTTTAACACCAGAATATTTTAACCTTTACCTACATTAGTTAATTTTGAATCCTATAACTTAAAACATTAGTATAGAGGTATTAGGAGAGGGAATTTCATGAACTCGTAGAATGTTAGAGCTTAAGAGGGGCCGTAGGGATCATATAGTAATCAACCCTGATACTCTACAGAGGAACAAATGGAGGTTTGTTCATTCATTCATTAGTTCATCCATTCATCCATCTATTCATTAAATGGATATTTATCTTATGATTACTGTTTAAGGTGCTTGGAGATATCCTTACCCTTATGGAGTTTACAATAAATAGATGTTAGACATCATAAGTAAGTTAAATATTATGTTAGAAAGTGAGAAAAGTAGTCTGAAATAAGGGAGAGGGAAAATGCTTGTGTGTGAGGGGGGTTCGCACTTTAACATAGGGTAAGCTCCACTGAAAATACGACATTTGAGCAGAAACGTGAAGAAGGTGAGAGTGTAGTCTGTGTGACTATCTGTGGGAAGATTGTGTCAGGCAAAAGGAACAGCCAGTTCCAAGGCTACTATGTGGGAGCATGTCTAGCTTATTATTCAAGGAATAGTGAAAAGCCCACTGTGCCCCTTGGAGTAAGAAGTGGACTGGAGTAATAACAGGTGAGGAAAGTGAACAGGGCTGGGAGGCAGGGGTATGGGGAGCTGGATAGATTATGTGGGGTCTGGTGAATTGTCGTAAGGACTTTGGCTTTTCATGAGTGAAATGCAGGAGGGGGTGTCAGTGAAGGGTTTTGAGCAGACACGGTCTGACTTATGTTTCAACTCTGAATCATTCTCACTGCACTGTTGAGAAGAGATGCCAGGGTAGGGTTGCTAGATTTAGCAAATAAAAATATAGGACACCCACTCAATTAAATTTGAATTTTAGATAAACAACGAATAATTTTTTATATGCATATGTCCCATGCAATATGTGACTGACTATTTACCCATATGGCAGAATGTGAACTACTTTTTTATAGTTAAAAAAAAAAAACCCTCTTCATTGTTACTGTTGATTACTGGAGATCACTGTTACTCTGATCCTGCTGGTCCCAAGACGTGGGGCCTTATAGCAAATTTTCATCTTTGCCTTTCCATACTATCTATATTACTGTTTTCCACATTGTGGTCATCTTATACCCCAGAGTGTTACAGTGCAGTTTGTTGGACCCCAGCCCAGACCTACTGAATCAGCATTTCTTGAGATAGAGTCTCTCCACAACTGCCTATTGTTCTAGATTCTAGGTACAGCAGTGAATAAAACATACAAAATTCCTTACCCTAGTGAAATTAACATTCTAGTGGGGAGACACAATAAACAAGATAAATAAGTAAATATATAGTATGTTAAATATTGATATAGGTGCTAAGAAGAAAGAAAAAGCAGGAAGGGGAGTAGGAAATATGCACGGTTATGATGAGGGAGTTGCAGTTTTAGATAGAGTGACGAGTGAAGGCCTCACTACATGGTGATGTTTGAATCAAGACTTGAAAGAAGTGATGGAGAGAACCAGGTGCACCTAAAGCAGGTGCATACCTGGTGTGTTAAATACACTGCAGGGAGCAGTGTGTCTGGAGTGGAGTGAAAAGGGGAAAAATAGTAGGGGATGAGATGAGAGAGACAAAGGGGAATGGTTAGTGATTGTTAGTTAGGCTTTATGGTATGTTGGAAAGAGATTTGGAAGCTAGATCCAGCTATGACATTTATCTCTGGGCCTGTTTCTTCTTCACTAAAAAGTGGTCAGAAGACTACGATGATCTCTTAGGTGTTTTTATTGTTCTAAAATAGTCTTTAATTCGATACTCTTCCATTTCTACTTTTCCAGCTGGTTTACAAACAGTTTATCATTTGGGATTCTTCTGTACTTTTCATGAGCTCATCTCTGCCCTCTGTCCAGCCATGTGAACTTTTTCCTTTACGTTGCCCTTGTTCCTCTTTCTTTCTTGACTGAAATTGAAGATTTAGACAGTCCTTTGATAAGTAGTAGGAAATTGTTCTCTCATCATTGTACAACCATTACTTCTTCTGACATTCAGATTCTTATTAAATGTTAGTTAATAGAATTAAGAAACATATTTTTCTCTACTGAGAGATTAAAATTCTTGTGAATGGCAGCTTGATTTAAAGCTAGGTAGAGAGAGAAGAAAGTAGAGGCTGGATTCAACTTTAAATTGAATAAATCCTAGTTGCCAGGATTAAGTGTAATGGAATGTGTAGAGACTCATGTGATTCTTAACTGGATACCTCTATGTAAAGGACACATTTGAGTAGGTCTTAATATATATTTTTTTAAATTATTGAGTTTTTTTTTTTTACATCTTTATTGGAGTATAATTGCTTTACAATGGTGTGTTAGTTTCCGCTTTATGGCAAAGTGAATCAGCTATACATATACATATGTTCCCATATCTCTTCCCTCTTGCGTCTCCCTCCCTCCTACCCTCCCTATTCCACCCCTCTAGGTGGTCACAAAGCAACGAGCTGATCTCCCTGTGCTATGCGGCTGCTTCCCACTAACTATCTGTTTTACATTTGGTAGTATATATAAGTCCATGCCACTCTCTCACTTTGTCCCAGCTTACCGTTCCCCCTCCCCGTGTCTTCAAGTCAATTCTCTATGTCTGCGACTTTATTCCTGTCCTGCCCCAAGGTTCTTCAGAACCATTTTTTTTTCTTAGATTCCATATATATGTGTTAGCATATGCTATTTAGTTTTCTCTTTGTGACTCACTTCACTCTGTTTGGCAGTCTCTAGGTCCATCCACCTCACTACAAATAACTCAATTTCGTTTCTTTTTATGGGTGAGTACTATTCCATTGTATATATGTGCCACATCTTCTTTATCCATTCATTTGTTGATGGACACTTAGATTGCTACCATATCCTGGCTACTGTAAATAGAGCTGCAGTGAACACTGTGGTACATGACTCTTTTTGAATTATGGTTTTCTCATGGTATATGCCCAGTAGTGGGATTGCTGGGTCATATGGTAGTTCTGTTTGTAGTTTTTTAAGGAACCTCCATACTGTTCTCCATAGTGGCTGTACCAATTCACATTCCCACCAGCAGTACAAGAGTGTTCCCTTTTCTCCACACCCTCTCCAGCATTTATTGTTTCTAGATTTTTGATGATGGCCATTCTGACTGGTGTGAGATGATATCTCATTGTAGTTTTGAATTGCATTTCTCTAATGATTAATGATGTTGAGCATTTTTTCATGTGTTTGTTGGCAATCTGTATATCTTCTTTGGAGAAATGTCTATTTAGGTCTTCTGCCCATTTTTGGATTGGGTTGTTTGTTTTTTTGTTATTGAGCTGCATGAGCTGCTTGTAAATTTTGGAGATTAATCCTTTGTCAGTTGCTTCATTTGCAAATATTTTCTCCCATTCTGAGGGTTGTCTTTTAGTCTTGTTTATGGTTTCTTTTGCTGTACAAAGGCTTTGAAGTTTCATTAGGTCCCATTTTTAAATTTATTTATTTTTTTTTTTGCAGTACGTGGGCCTCTCACTGCTGTGGTCTCTCCTACGGCGGAGCACAGGCTCCAGACGCACAGGCTCAGCAGCCATGGCTCACGGGCCCAGCCGCATGGGCCCAGCCGCATGGGCCCAGCTGCTCCACGGCATGTGGGATCCCCCCAGACCGGAGCACAAACCCATGTCCCCTGCATCGGCAGGCGAACTCTCAACCACAGTGCCACCAAGGAAGCCCCCCGTTTGTTTATTTCTGTTTTTATTTCCATTTCTCTAGGAGGTGGGTCAAAAAGGATCTTGCTGTGATTTATGTCATAAGAGTGTTCTGCCTATGTTTTCCTCTAAGACTTTGATAGTTTCTGACCTTACATTTAGGTCTTTAATACATTTTGAGCTTATTTTTGTGTATGGTGTTAGGGAGTGATCTAATCTCATACTTTTACATGTACCTGTCCAGTTTTCCTAGCCGCACTTATTGAAGAGGCTGTCCTTTCTCCACTGTACATTCCTGCCTCCTTTATCAAAGATAAGGTGACCATATGTGCGTGGGTTTATCTCTGGGCTTTCTATCCTGTTCCATTGATCTATATTTCTGTTTTTGTGCCAGTACCATACTGCCTTGATTACTGTAGCTTTGTAGTATAGTCTGAAGTCAGCCTGATTCCTCCAGCTCTGTTTTTCGTTCTCAAGATTGCTTTGGCTATTCGGGGTCTTTTGTGTTTCCATACAAATTGTGAAGTTTTTTGTTCTAGTTCTGTGAAAAATGGCATTGGTAGTTTGATAGGGATTGCAGTGAATCTGTAGATTGCTTTGGGTAGTAGAGTCATTTTCACAATGTTGATTCTTCCAATCCAAGAACATGGTATATCTCTCCATCTATTTGTATCATCTTTAATTTGTTTCATCACTGTCTTATAGTTTTCTTCTTACAGGTGTTTTGTCTCCGTAGGTAGGTTTATTCCTAGATATTTTATTCTTTTTATTGCAATGGTAAATGAGAGTGTTTTCTTGGTTTCACTTTCAGATTTTTCATCATTAGTGTGTAGGAATGCCAGAGATTTCTGTGCATTGTTTGTATCCTGCTACTTTACCAAATTCATTGATTAGCTCTAGTAGTTTTCTGGTAGCATCTTTAGGATTCTCTATGTATAGTATCATGTCATCTGCAAACACTGACAGCTTTACTTCTTCTTTTCCGATTTGGATTCCTTTTTTTTGCGGTACACGGGCCTCTCATTGTTGTGGCCTCTCCTGTCGCAGAGCACAGGCTCCGGATGCGCAAGCTCAGTGGCCATGGCTCATGGGCCCGGCTGCTCCGTGGCATGTGGGGTCTTCCCGGACCAGGGCATGAACCCATGTCCCCTGCATTGGCAGGCGGACTCTCAACCACTGTGCCACCAGGGAAGCCCTGGATTCTTTTTATTTTCTTTCCTTGTCTGATTGCTGTGGCTAAGACTTCCAAAACTATGTTGCATAACAGTGGTGAGAGTGGGCAACCTTGTCTTGTTCCTGATCTTAGTGGAAATGCTTTCAGTTTTTTGCCATTGAGGACAATGTTGGCTGTGGGTTTGTCATATATGGCCTTTCTTATGTTGAGGAAAGTTCCCTCTATGCCTACTTTCTGGAGGGTTTTTATCATAAATGGGTGTTGAATTTTGTCAAAAGCTTTCTCTGCATCTTTTGAGATGACCATATGGTTTTTCTCCTTCAATTTGTTAATACAGTGTATCACATTGATTGTTCTGCGTATATTGAAGAATTGTTGCATTCCTGGAATAAACCCCACTTGATCATGGTGTATGATCGATTTAATGTGCTGTTGGATTCTGTTTGCTAGTATTTTGCTGAGGATTTTTGCATCTATGTTCATCAGTGATATTGGCCTGTAGCTCTCTTTCCTTGTGACATCCTTGTCTGGTTTTGGTATCAGGGTGATGGTGGCCTCGTAGAATGAGTTTTCCTCCCTCTGCTATTTTTTGGAAGAGTTTGAGAAGGACAGGTGTTAGCTGTTCTCTAAATGTTTTATAGAATTCACCTATGAAGCCATCTGGTCCTGGGCTTTTGTTTGTTGGAAGATTTTAAGAGCATTTTTTTTTTTTTTTTGCAGTACGCAGGCCTCTCACTGTTGTGGCCTCTCCCGTTGCGGAGCACAGGCTCCGGACGCGCAGGCTTAGCGGCCATGGCTCACGGGCCCAGCCACTCCGCGGCATGTGGGATCCTCCTGGACCGGGGCATGAACCCGTGTCCCCTACATTGGCAGGCGGACTCTTAATCACTGCACCACCAGGGGAGCCCTGTTGGCAGATTTTTAATCACAGTTTCAATTTCAGTGCTTGTGGTTGGTCTGTTCATGTTTTCTGTTTCTTCCTGATTCACGCTTGGCAGATTGTGCATTTCTAAGAATTGGTCCATTTCTTCCAGGTTGTCCATTTTATTGGCATAGAGTTGCTTGTAGTAATCTCTCATGATCTTTTGTATTTCTGCTGTGTCAGTTGTTACTTCTCCTTTTTCATTTCTAATTCTATTGATTTGAGTCTTCTCCCTTTTTTTCTTGATGAGTCTGGCTAGTGGTTTATCAATTTTGTTTATCTTCTCAAAGAACCAGCTTTTAGTTTTATTGATCTTTGCTATCATTTCCTTCATTTCTTTTTCATTTATTTCTGATCTCATATTTATGATTTCTTTCCTTCTGCTAACTTTGGTTTTTTTTTTGTTCTTCTTTCTCTAATTGCTTTAGGTGCAAGGTTAGGTTGTTTATTTGAGATGTTTCCTGTTTCTTAAGGTAGGATTGTATTGCTATAAACTTCCCTCTTAGAACTGCTTTCGCTGCATCCCATAAGTTTTGGGTCATACTGTCTCCATTTTCATTTGCTTTTAGGTATTTTTTGATTTCCTCTTTGATTTCTTCAGCGATTTCTTGGTTATTAAGTAGTGTAATGTTTAGCCTCCATGTGTTTGTTTTTTTTCCTGTAACGGATATCTAGTCTCATAGCGTTGTGGTTGGAAAAGATGCTTGATACGATTTCAGTTTTCTTAAATTTACCAAGGCTTGATTTGTGACCCAAGATATGATCTATCCTGGAGAATGTTCCATGAGCACTTGAGAAAAATGTGTATTCTGTTGTTTTTGGATGGAATGTCCTATAAATATCAATTAAGTCCATCTTGTTTAATGTATCATTTAAGGCTTGTGTTTCCTTATTTATTTTCATTTTGGATGATCTTTCCATTGGTGAAAGTGGGGTGTTAAAGTCCCCTAGTATGTTTGTGTTACTGTCAATTTCTCCTTTTATGGTGGTTAGCATTCACTTTATGTATAGAGGTTCTCCTATGTTGGATGCATAAATATTTCCAATTCTTATATCTTCTTCTTGGATTGTCCCTTGATCATTACATAGTGTCCTTCTTTGTCTCTTGTAATAGTCTTTATTTGAGGTCGATTTTGTCTGATACGAGAATTTCTCCAGCTTTCTTTTGATTTCCATTTGCATGGAATATCTTTTTGCATCCCCTCACTTTCAGTCTGTATGTGTCCCTAGGTCTGAAGTTGGTCTCTTGTAGACAGCATATATACAGGCCTTGTTTTTGTATCCATTCAGCCAGTCTGTGTCTTTTGGTGGGAGCATTTAATCCATTTACATTTAAGGTAATTATCGATATCTGTGTTCCTATGACCATTTTCTTAATTGTTTAGGGTTTGTTATAGTAGGTATTTTCCTTCTCTTGTGTTTCCTGCCTAGAGAAGTTCCTTTAGCATTTGTTGTAAAGCTGGTTTGGTGGTGCTGCATTCTCTTAGCTTTTGCTTGTCTATAAAGCTTTAATTTCTCTGTTGAATCTGATTGAGATACTTGCTGGGTAGAGTAATCTTGGTTGTAGGTTTTTCCCTTTCATCACTTTAAATATGTCCTGCCACTCCCTTCTGGCTTGCAGAGTTTCTGCTGAAAGATCAGCTGTTAACCTTATGGGGATTCCCTTGTATGTGATTTGTTGTTTTTTCCTTGCTGCTTTTAATATGTTTTCTTTGTATTTAATTTTTGATAATTTGATTAATACATGTCTTGGCATGTTTCTCCATGGATTTATCCTGCATGGGACTCTCTGTGCTTCCTGGACTTGATTGACTATTTCCTTTCCCATATTAGGGAATTCTTCAACTATAATCTCTTCAAATATTTTCTCAGTCCCTTTCTTTTTCTCTTCTTCTTCTGGGACCCCTATAATTCAAATGTTGGTACGTTTAATGTTGTCCCAGAGGTCTCTGAGACTGTCCTCAGTTCTTTTCCTTCTATTTTCTTTATTCTGCTTTGCAGTAGTTATTTCCACTATTTTATCTTCCAGGTCAGTTGTCCGTTCTTCTGCCTCAGTTATTCTGCTATTGATCCTTTCTAGAGTATTTTTAATTTCATTTATTGTGTTGTTCATCGTTGCTTGTTTCATCTTTATTTCTTGTAGTTCCTTGTTAACTGTTTCTTGCATTTTGTCTATTCTATTTCCAAGATTTTGGATCATCTTTACTATCATTATTCTGAATTCTTTTTCAGGTAGACTGCCTATTTCCTCTTTATTTGTTAGGTCTGGTGGGTTTTTATCTTGCTCCTTCATCTGCTGTTTGTTTTTCTGTCTTCTTATTTTGCTTATCTTACTGTGTTTGGGGTCTCCTTTTTGCAGGCTGCAGGTTTGTAGTTCCTATTGTTTTTGGTGTCTGTCCCCAGTGGCTAAAGTTGGTTCAGTGGGTTGTGTAGGCTTCCTGGTGGAGGGGACTAGTGCCTGTGTTCTGGTGGATGAGGCTGGATCTTGTCTTTCTGCTAGGCACGTCCATGTCTGGTGGTGTGTTTTGGGGTGTCTGTGGACTTATGATTTTAGGCAGCCTCTCTGCTAATGGGTGGGGTTGTGTTCCTGTCTTGCTAGTTGTTTGGCATAAGGTGTCCAGCACTGTAGCTTGCTGGTCGTCGAGAGAAGCTGGGTGTTGGTGTCGAGATGGAGATCTCTGCGAGATTTTCACCGTTTTATATTATGTGGAGTTGGGAGGTCTCTGGTGGACCAGTGTCCTGAACTTGGCTCTCCCACCTCAGAGGCACAGCACTGACTCCTGGCTGCAGCACTATGAGCCTTTCATCCAGAGCCTTTCATCCACATGGCTCAGAATAAAAGGGAGAAAAAGTAGAAAGAAAGAATGAAAGAGGATAAAAGAAAATAAAGTAAAGTAAAATAAAATAAAGTTATTAAAATAAAAAATAATTATTAAGAAAAACATTTTTTTAAAAAGTAAAAAAACAAAACGGGCGGATAGAACCCTAGGACAAATGGTGAAAGCAAAGCTATAGAGACAAAATCTCACACAGAAGCATACACATACATACTCACAAAAAGAGGAAGGGGAGAAAATAATAAATCTTGCTCTCAAAGTCCACCTCCTCAATTTGGGATGATTCATTGTCTATTCAGGTTTTCCACAGATGCAGGGTGCATCAAGTTGATTGTGGAGATTTAATCCGCTGCTCCTGAGGCTGCTGGGAGAGATTTCCCTTTCTCTTCTTTGTTCCCACAGCTCCCGGGTTTCAGCTTTGGATTTGGCCCCGCCTCCGTGTGTAGGTCGCTGGAAGGCGTCTGTTCTTCCTTCAGACAGGCCGGGGTTAAAGGAGCCACTGATTTGGGGGCCCCGGCTCACTCAGGCCAGGGGGAGGGAAGGGCACGTTGTGCGGGGCAAGCCTGCAGTGGCAGAGGCCGGTGTGACGTTGCACCAGCCTGAGGCGCGCCGTGCGTTCTCCTGGGGAAGTTATCCCTGGATCCCGGGACCCTTGCAGTGGCGGGCTGCACAGTCTCCCTGGAGGGAGGTGTGGAGAGTGACTGTGCTCGCACACAGGCTTCTTGGTGGCGGCAGCAGCAGCCTTAGTGCCCCATGCCTGTCCCTGGATTCCGTGTTGATAGCCGCAGCTCGCGCCGGTCTCTGGAGCTTGTTTAAGCAGTGCTCTTAATCTCCTCTCCTCGAGCACCCGGAAACAAAGAGGGAAGAAAAAGTGTCTTGCCTCTTCGGCAGGTCCAGACTTTTACCAGGCTTCCCTCCCAGCTAGGCGTGGTGCACTAACTCCTTCAGGCTGTGTTCACGCCTCCAGTCCTCTCCCAGCGCTCCGACTGAAGCCCGAGCCTCAGCTCCCAGCCCCCGCCCTCCCCTGCGGATGAGCAGACAAGCCCCTCGGGCTGGTGAGTGCTGGTCGGCACCGCTCCTCTGTGCGGAAATCTCTCTGCTTTGCCCTCCGCACCCCTGTTGCTGTGCTCTCCTCCGCGGTCCCGAAGCTCCCCCTCTCCGCCACCCATAGTCTCCACCCGGGAAGGGGCTTCTCGTGTGTGGAAACCTTTTCTCCTTCACGGCTCCCTCCCACTGGTGCAGGTCCCATCCCTATTCGTCTCTGTTTATTCTTTTTTTCTTTTGCCTTACCCAGGTATGTGGGGAGTTTCTTGCCTTTTGTGAGGTCTGAGGTCTTCTGCCAGCGTTCAGTAGGTGTTCTGTAGTTGTTCCACATGTAGATGTGTTTCTGATGTATCTGTGGGGAGGAAGGTGATCTCTGCCTCTTACTCTTCCGACATCTTCCCCCCAGATCCAGGTCTTAATCTTAAATGAATGTTTACTTACAAACGTTGGGGTGGGCCAAGACGTTGTTTTGATGGGTTCTATTAGCACATGACATGGATAAAAAGAACATCATGAAGCTTTACAATCTTCTTTAGTGTATATTCTGTTGGAAGAACAAAGCAGTATCAAAACTCTTGTCAGTGCCTTTGAAATCCAACACACAAAAAATAGGACTTGTAGGCTCTCAAATTGCAGCTTTCATGCAGTGGTAATGAAACAGTATAATCACTCTGAATAATTCTGCCACCTTTTACAGGTCTCACAGGGTATTATGAATTATAAAGAAACAAATCCCAAAATCTAGTGTGTTGGGGTTTGATCTGTCTTGTTTTTGTCATCTGTTAGACTTTGCATACTGCAGGAGAGTCAGAAAAAAGCGTACCAACACATTAGGTTAAGTTTATGATGACATTAAAGATGGCAATCCTACTTTACAATAGTACATGTATAGTTATATTTGCTAATAATCATTTTCTTTATCTGTTGTGTATTTGGTGAGGCTTTTGTGGTGATTATTCTTTTGGGCCTGGCTGAAATTAATGATAAGGAAAACCCTGATTGGAGTTTTCTTGACTAAATATAATTATTTTAGGTGAAATAAGTTGGAAAGGATTCACAAAACTTAGTTGGACACCCAGCTGCATATGTTTATTTATAGCCTCTACCTTGCTCATTTATTTTCCTACAATATAAAAGTGTTTGAAAGTTTAAATTGAGAAACTGTTTATACACTTAAAATCGGAGCCTATGGGCTTCTCTGGTGGTGCAGTGGTTGGGAGTCCGTCTGCTGATGCAGGGGCCACGGGTTCGTGCCCCGGTCTGGGAGGATCCCACATGCTGCGGAGCGGCTGGGCCTGTGAGCCATGGCCGCTGGGCCTGCGCGTCCGGAGCCTGTGCTTCGCAGTGGTAGAGGCCACAGCGGTGAGAGGCCCGCGTACCGCAAAAAAAAAAAAAAAAAAAAAAAAAAAGGAGCTGATTTAAAAACAATGGAGTAAATTATGAAAAACAAATGAGGTTTATTTGGCATCTTTTGAACATTACTGAATTCTAGACTTGAAAATATGTGTAGGCTGCTTTTGTAATTGTGGTAGTTTTATCAGTCAGTAGCTGTGCCAAATTAAAGTACAGTATTCTTTAATTAATACAGGGTTTGGTGTTTCTACTTAATGGACACTGATTTTATTCACAATATATAAAATTAAAGCAAGGCATGCTAACTTAGTTCCAGTGAAACAGCCTGAAAAGTGTGCTCTTTATTATTTTTGAAAACTAGTCAATTAAGGATGAGGAAGTAGATCTTTACTGAGGTAGCTCCTCTGACACGAAAAGAGATGATTGTGTCCTGTCTGCTCTTGGCTTTACAAAAATTACATTGTTGGGTGATTGAATAACTTTGTCATGGAAAAGCTTATTTTCTAAATCAGCGTTGGCAAACTATGACCTGTGGACTAAATCCTGCCTGTATTTGCAAATAAAGTTTTATTGGAACATAGCCATGCTCATTCATTTACATGTTGTCTATGGCTGCTTTGGTGATACAATGGCAGTGTTGAATAATTGCAGATCAAATGATCCACAAGGCTTAAAATATTTCCTTTTTCTTTTTATTTGACATCTTTATTGGAGTATAAGTGCTTTACATTGTTGTGTTAGTTGCTGCTGTATAACAAAGTGAATCAGCTATATGTATACATATATCCCCATATCCCCTCCCTCTTGCATCTTCCTCCCTCCCTCCCTATCCCACCCCTCTAGGTCTCACAGAGCACTGAGCTGATCTCCCTGTGCTATGTGGCTGCTTCCCACTAGCTATCTATTTTACATTTAGTAGTGTGTATATGTCAATACCACTCTCTCACTCTGTCCTAGCTTACCCTTCCCACTCCGTGTGTCCTGAAGTCTGTCTTTACGTCTGTGTCTTTATTTCTGTCATGCCCCCAGGTTCATCAGAACCACTTTTTTTTTTTTTTTTTTTTTTAGATTCCATATATATGTGTTAACATACAGTATTTGTGTTTCTCTTTCTGACTTACTTCACTCTGTATGACAAGACTCTAGGTCCATCCACCTCACTACAAATAACAGTTTCGTTTCTTTTTATGGCTGAGTAATATTCCATTATATATATGTGCCACATCTTCTTTATCCATTCATCTGTCAATGGACAGTTAAGTTGCTTCCACGTCCTGGCTATTGTAAATAGAGCTGCAGTGAACATTGTGGTACATGACTCTTTTTACATTATGTTTTCCTCAGGGTATATGCCCAGTAGTGGGATTCCTGGATCGTATGGTAGTTCTATTTTTAGTTTTTTAAGGAACCTCCATACTGTTCTCCATAGTGGCTGTATCAATTTACATTCCCACCAAAAGTGCAAGAGGGTTCCCTTTTCTCCACACTCTCTCCAGCATTTACTGTTTGTAGATTTTTTGATGATGGCCATTCTGACTGGTGTGAGGTGATACCTCATTGTAGTTTTGATTTGCATTTCTCTAATGATTAGTGATGTTGAGCATCCTTTCATGTGTTTGTTGGCCATCTGTATCTTCTTTGGAGAAATGTCTATTTAGGTCTTCTGCCCATTTTTGGATTGGGTTGTTTGTTTTTTGATATTCAGCACATGAGCTGCTTGTATATTTTGGAGATTAATCCTTTGTCAGTTGCTTCATTTGCAAATATTTTCTCCCATTCTGAGGGTTGTCTTTTTGTCTTGTTTTCCAATATTTTGGATCATCTTTACTATCATTACTCTGAATTCTTTTTCAGGTAGACTGCCTATTTCCTTTTCATTTGTTTGGTCTGGTGGGCTTTTACCTTGCTCCTTCAGCTGCTGCATATTTCTCTGTCTTCTCATTTTGCTTAACTTACTGTGTTTGGGGTCTCCTTTTCGCACGTTGCAGGTTCGCAGTTCCCGTTGTTTTTGGTGTGTGCCCCCAGTGGGTACGGTTGGTTCAGTGGGTTGTGTAGGCTTCCTGGTAGAGGGGACTGGCTCCTGTGTTCTGGTGGATGAGGCTGTATCTTGTCATTCTCGTGGGCAGGACCACATCTGGTGGTGTGTTTTGGGGTGTCTGTGACCTTATTATGATTTTAGGCAGCCCTCTGCTGATGGGTGGGGTTGTGTTACTATCTTGCTAGTTCTTTGGCATGGGGTGTCCAGCACTGGAGCTTGCTGGTCATTGAGTGGAGCTGGGTCTTAGTGTTGAGACGGAGATCTCTGGGAGAGCTCTCACCGATTGATAATTACATGGGGCCAGGAGGTCTCTGGTGGTCTGGTGTCCTGAACTCGGCTCTCTCACCTCCAAGGCTCAGGCCTGACACCTGGCCAGAGCACCAAGACCCTGTCAGCCACACAGCTCAGAAGAAAGGGGAGAAATAAAAGAAAGAAAGAAAAATAAAATAAAGTTATTAAAATAAAAATATTAAAAAATTAAAAAATTATTAAAATAAAATAATTTTAAAAAGTAGTTAAAAAAAAGAAGAGAGCAACCAAACCAATAAAGAAATCCACGAGTGATAACAAGTGCTAAAAACTAAACTAGGATAACCATATAAATCAGAAACTAGTCAGTCACATACAGCAAACCCCAAGTCTGCAGTTGCTCCCATAGTCCACTGCCTCAATTTTGGGATGGTTCGTTGTCTATTCAGGTATTCCACAGATGCAGTGTACATAAAGTTGATTGTGGAGATTTAATCCGTTGCTTCTGAGGCTGCTGGGAGAGATTTCCCTTTCTCTTCTTTGTTTGCACAGCTCCTGGGGTTCAGGTTTGGATTTGGACCCGTCTCTGCATGTAGGTCACCTGAGGGACGTCTGTTCCCGCCCAGATAGGACCGGGTTAAAGTAGCAGCTGATTAGAGGGCTCTGGCTCATTCAGGTCTAGGGGAGGAAGGGGTACAGAATGTGGGGTGAGCCTGCCGCGCCGGCAGAAGCTGATGTGACATTGCGCCAGCCTGAGGTGTGCCGTGTATTCTACCGGGGAAGTTGTCCCTGGATCACGGGACCCTGGCAGTGGTGGGCTGCATGGGCTCCTGGGAGGGGAGGTGTGGATAGTGACCAGTGGTTGCACACAGGCTTCTTGGTGGCGGCAGCAGCTGCTTTAGTGTCTCATGCCCGTCTCTGGGGTCCGGGCTGATAGCCGCGGCTCGCGCCTGTCTCTGGAGCTCGTTTAGGCAGTGCTCTGATTCCCCTCTCTTCGGCACCCCAAAACAATGGTCTCTTGCCTCTCTGACAGCTCCAGACTTTTTCCCAGACTCCCTCCCGGCTAGCTGTGGCTCACTAGCCCCCTTCAGGCTGTGTTCATGCAGCCAACCCCAGTCCTCTCCCTGTGATCCAACCTCCAAAGCCGGAGCCTCAGCTTCTAGCCCCCGCCCGCCCTGGCGGGTGAGCAGACAAGCCTCTCGCGCTGGTGAGTGCTGGTTGGCACCACTCCTCTGTGCGGGAATCTCTCTGCTTTGCCCTCTGCACCCCTGTTGCTTTGCTCTCCTCCACAGCCTCGAAGCTCCCCCCCTCTGCCACCCTCAGTCTCCGCCTGCGAAGGGGCTTCCTAGTGTGTGGAAACCTTTCCTCCTTCACAGCTCCCTCCCACTGGTGCAGGTCCCGTCCCTATTCTTTTGTCTGTTTTCTCTTTTTACTTTTGCTCTATCCAGGTATGTGGGGAGTTTCTTGCCTTTTGGGAGGTCTGAGGTCTTCTGCCAGCGTTCAGTAGTTGTTCTGTAGGAGTTGTTCCACATGTAGATGTATTTCTGATGTATTTTTGAGGAGGTAGGTGATCTCCGCGTTTTACTCCTCTGCCATCTTGAAGGTCCTCTCAAAATATTTCCCATTATTTGGCTCTTTAGGGAGAATCATGCTGACTCTTGCTTTTTATCTAAGTCTTTTGTAGACAGATCATGTTCAAGTTATGGTGGAGGTTTATGTGGTTGGTATTTTTGTGTTTAATTTTCCATTCTGCTTCATTCTAAGAAAGAAAACTTTAAATCATTTTGAGTGTTAGTTTCCAGCTTTCTCATCAAAGTAGGTATAATACCACCTTACAGGGTTGCTATGAGGAGTCAATGAGAAATGTAAATAAAATCCTTACCAGAGTGCCTGGCACCCCGGAGGAATTCAAGTGGTGGGGAGATATAATCAGGGAAAGTCTAGGTGTCTATTTGGGTGCTTTAGGATGGCATGTTTTTAGAGATTCTGATTTGTCCACAGAGCTGGCTGTGGAAGCCTAGTGTATCCAGGTTCTTAATATAACATTGCTGATTAACTTCCCTCCATCCTTTTCTTCCTCCCTCCTTTCCTGTGTCCCTCTTTCCCTTTCTCTTTCCCCTCCTCCTGCTGACCTTTGTATGTTGCAGGAAAAATGGGGTGTGAGAGCTTGGTCATGTCCCAGCTCTTGGGTGAGTACCTGGGCTGGGCCACCAAGTGAGAGTCCTTGACTTTGTGCAGGAAAAATTTCAAGAGCAAACAAGCCATAGTAAAATGAAAGCAGGTTTATTTAGAGAGAGACACACTCCATCTTAGAAGGTGAAAGATGGCCGCAGTACATGGAGTCCTCTTGAAAAGTGAGTGGTGCTGGGCTGTGGTGGGTGGTTAGTTTTTATGGGCTGGGTAATTTTGTATGCTAATGAGTGGGAGGAATATTCTAATTTCCAGGAATTGGGACACCACCTACTTTTTGGCCTTTTACAATTGGCCTGGGAACTCTCATGGCACCTGTGGGTGTGTCATTTAGCATATGCTAATGTATTACAATGAGTGCATAATGAGGCTCAAGATATACTGGAAGTCAAATCTTCTGCTATCTTGGGCCTAGTAGGTTCTAGTCAGTTTTGGTCATATCCTTTTCTTCTTAATGGTTGTGTAATTCTTTTAATGGTTGTGCCCTGCCCCCTTTCCTTCCTGTCTCAATACCTTTCTCTCCTCTGTTTCCTTTTTGGTATATGTAAGCATTGGTACTAAATTTAGTTGGTCAGTAGAGACTTGTAGAGAGTATGCAGAGAACCTAACACATAGAGGATTTTCCATTATTCTTAGTTCTATTCTCCAGGAAAAAAGAGGAACTCTATCATCTTGTGATCTCCCTCCCTGCCCTCTTTATTCTTATGTGGTAATGTGTATTAGCAGCTATGTAGGTATATGTAAAATCCATTCCTACCACAGCAAATTTTAGGGCAGATCTTCAGTTTTGTCTTACCCCATGATGCCAAGGACTCACTTTTAGACAAGCATGGTTTTCTTCTAGAAGACACGACAGATAGATGATAGCTAAATTCTCCCTAACATTTTGAAGGAAACTTGAAGATCTAGTGATGATAAAATTGACCCTAGCAGTCTTACACTGCAAGCACTCACTTAGTTGTTTTCTTGTTTCATGAAAACATAAATTTAAATTTATTTGACAGGTATTTTTAGAAGATTAATTTGAAAACTGAGACCTAACCCTTTCAAGTTATTCTAAAACAACATTAATATAAATGAGAGCAAGGAAAAAGAATTGTAGAATATTTTTTGTTTTTGTTGGCATTATTATTATTTTATGGTTGCATTAATTTTGTAGGTGTCACAAGAAAACATATGGAAAAGAGGTGTTTGTTATAGCATTAGCAGACCCATAGATAATAGTTAACAATTATCCACATTTCTTAAGGTTTTAGGCCCCCTCATTTGCAAATGTTTTTATCTGTAGTGAATTTAATTCTATTTTTAATTCAACTAAATTCTTTTGTTTGTGGTTTAAAAAGGAGTTAAAATCAGTGAGAATTTCTCAATGAATGTTCCTACCTTTTTAAAGCTACTGACTGACCTAAATTTAGTTCCAGTGCTTAGATACATCAGAAAGGAAACAGAGGAGAGAAACTTATGAAGATCAGTAGGAAGAGAGGAAAGAGAAAGGGAAAGAGGGACACAGGAAAGGAGGGAGGAAGAAAAGGATGGAGGGAAGTTAATCAGCAATGTTATATTAAGAACCTGGATACACTAGGCTTCCACAGCCAGCTCTGTGGACAAATCAGAATCTCTAAAAACATGCCATCCTAAATCACCCAAATAGGTACCTAGACTTTCCCTGATTATATCTCCCCACCACTTGAATTCCTCCGGGGTGCCAGGCACTCTGGTAAGGATTTTATTTACATTTCTCATTGACTCCTCATTGCCACCATGTAAGGTGGTATTATACCTACTTTGATGAGAAAGCTGGGAACTAACACTACAAATGATTTTTTTTAAAGTATTAAACCCAAATTTTATATATCACCATTCCATTAAAGGTAATGTGTCCTTCCTCCTTTCTCATTTATTTTACAGTAAGCTGAGATTTTTGGTAGAGGGAGATATTAATCCCAATCCTCTGTGAGTCACACAGGGACATTAAATGATTTTCTTAGAATTGCAGTTTGAGTCACTGTAAAGTTAGGGACATAAATTTGAATGTACCTTGTTTTGTCTGTTTATAGGAACCAGACAGTGGGGTTTAACAAGTAATTTTGTGTCTGGAAATAGGTAGATAATGTGGAAAGTGAGAGACTGTTTAGTTTAAAAAAATTTGTTTTGAGAGGTTAAGAGTTTTATCTTGCCAGGATACAGGGAGAGAGGGGGGAGAGTTGTATGTCTTGGGGAAACATAACTCAAAGGCATATAGTTAGTATTAGCATTCTGTTTGCTTGTATATGAGAAAAACCAATAACATTGATTTAATCTGTAAAAGAAGAAAGAGCGGGGGGTGGGGGTGGGGTGGGGGGAGAAGAAAAAAAGACATATTTGGGAATAGTGAATTGTTTGTCTTTCTTTGTTAACCTGCTGATGAACTGTCAGCTAGTGAAGAGACCAGTCAGGATATTCTGCCCTTGGGCAGCTGGGTGGATCATCAAGGAAAACAGTTTTAGTTGTTTATGAATTCTCTGGAAGACTTCGGGTTTTTAACAGTGACTGGCACGTAAGAGGTTGTCTCTGTACTATGTCTGCTGCCATCCTCGTTAGCATTTCCATGCCAGATTTGCATCAGCATTTCTCACTTGCTTTAATTATGGTCTTGTTTCTATGCTTTTTTTCCTTCATTTTCTATTCTTTGGTGTGTTAGATGGTCTTTCCAAAAGTTAATGCTCCTTCTTGCTGGGGTTATGTTTGCTGTTGTAAACCATTATTTTAACATTGTGTGCAAGTAGTTTGTTAGTTTTCAGATCAGAAGGTCTTAGGCTGTTTGTGAGTGTATGGGAGATCTGAACCACAATGTTTAAAGTGGATGCAGTGGATTTCTTTAGTCAGTTATCTAGATGAGATTAGTAAATCAACAAACAATATTTACCCTGAGCAGTTTATGTTCTTTTACCTTACTGTTGCTTTGAAAGTTTAGGTTATGATTTTGGAGTATTTTGCAGATTGTCTTTTCTGTAGTCAGACCTGCTGTTTCTGTGCACTTTATCTTTGATGAAGAGTGGGGAAAAATCTGACGGTAAATTCTGTTTTCTTACAGTCAAAGGCCGTTGGTTTGCTAGATGTGGATGTGTATGGCCCTTCTATTCCGAAGATGATGAATCTGAAAGGAGATCCAGAATTATCACAGAGTAAGTGAAGAAGAGAGAAGCAGTATGACAACAGTTACACTTCTGTTTAGTGCCTGCGGAGTGTCAGGCATTGTGTCACGCACCATGTGTACCTTATACACACTATAATATAATTCCAAAATCAGATGCGGGGCCAGACTGTCTGGGTTTAAATTCTAACTCTGTCACTGATTAACTGTGTCGCTTTGAATGAATTGTTCAACCTCCTTGTGCCTCAACACCCCCATGTGTACATAGCATTAACAGTTGTACTTACCAGACAGAATTGCTGTACATAATCGCTCAATTACAAAGTTGTCATAAGTGTAGTGCATTCAAAGCACAGTGCTTGGCACACCACAAGTGGTCAGATTCAGCTCATCATTCTCTCTGTATATAAAAATGTGTGAATGTATGGGGGTATTTGAATAGAAAGTATCTAATATATTTGTGTTAGAAGAGCTGAAAATTATTTTCTCTAATCAGATATTTGTTATATTTGTCTTAAAGTGTTTTTGAGAAAACCATAGAACTTTAGTTTCTCTCCCCAGCCTTCACTGCCATCAATAGGACAGAGTAATTTTTTGAGTAAATCTTTAATATTTATTTAATATTATTTATAATTAACATAATAAACAATATATTATTTTATATTTATTTATATATTTAATGTATATTCAATATATATATATTTTATATACATTTAATGTTTTATATATATAAATATATATTATATAATATATAAAACTAAATATATATAATTATATATTTTATATATATTTAATATTATATATTTAATATTAATATAAATTAATATTTATGATATTAATATTATTTAATATTAATATACCAAATCTTTAATATTTTGAGTAAATCTTTAATATTACAAGATTATTTAATAATCTTGTTATTATATTTTCTTACAAAGCTATTAAGTATAAAGCTTTAAGAACAGGGAAATTCTATGATCAAAAAATGAAAAATTGGAACAACTGGTAACTCTTCTTGAAAAATAGTTTTCAGTGAAATTAGTTTATTAAAATTTATTTCTAATTATAGTAAGAGTATAAAATTGAATAATTTCTTTTGTTTCTTATTATACCTTTTATTGTCCATGAATCTAGGACAAAATGCCTGTATTTAATGCAGGGTATTTATTGGATTTTCTGTGTACATAATAGAAGTTTTTTTTTTATCATTGTCATTAAAAGTTAGGTAATTAGACATTGTCTGCTATTTAAGGTGCTTTTGTTTGTGCTGTAGTTGTGTTAAGTTCTGAATAACCATTTATCAGATAATAAGGATTCTCCCTATCACTTAGAAGGAAACTTGAGGCTCTAGTGATGATAAAATTGACCCTAGCAGTCCTACATTACAAGCACCCACTTAGTTGTCTTCTTGTTTCATTATAATATAAACTTAAGGAAGCTAAGTTATTCTAGTTTCTTTGTTCTTTGCCCTTTTAGTGGAGTGTATACTTAGTTTGCAAATATGTGCCATGAGCCAAAATGTCAAACTTACATAAAGGAGTAATGAATTTGTGTACTTTAAATGATAGACTTGTTATATCTATCTCTTGATTAAAGTAATGTGAAAACTAGTGCATGTAGCACATGAGTGATAGCAAAATGGAGCCCTTGGTGTCAGTTTTTTCTTAAGTAGTCTGTTCAGTCTATGCCAATGTAAATACTTGAAGTGAACTTTGATGTCTTTCTTCTTGTTTTACAGAAGCTGTAATCTTAAATTTGATGTTTGCAAATTGGCTGCCATTAAATAGGCTTTCTGGTAAAAATTAGCTACTGGAAATCTTGGAAAGCCTGAAAATAATACTTTTTTGTGTGTTGACAAGCTGATCTTAAGTCCCCCAAGTAATAAACTGAACGATTAAGGCATTTACTTAAAAGAATGTGGATTCTTGAAAGCCCATCTTTTAAATTGGTTTTTGAATCTTAGATAAACCAGCCACCATTATACTAATTGGCATCATTTTGACATTTTTGTCAAGTTAATTTATCCTGTATTACTCTCTATTATAGAAAACACAATGCACCGTGGAATTATCTAATTAACAATAAGAAAAGATTTGTTTTCAGCAGTCCAGATTTTGCAGAGATAGAATGGGTGAGCAGAATCTTAGCTTTATAAATGTTCCTCTGTTCCTGGACTTAGCTAGACAACCATGGGGCAGTGGGACTTCAGGATTGTCTTTTTGTCTTCATTATTTAAGCAGACATATGGTAATATAGTTTTGGTCAACTTGTTCATTTTAAAACTCCATGTTAAGGTTGACAGATTCATTCTCTTATATATTTTTTCTTTTTGAGGAGACTATAGAGAAACCACACTTCTTGTACTTACGATATTTTAGCCTGATTACCAAGTGAAATTTTACATATGATTCTAGAGAAGTGAATTCAGTAATTGAAGAAAAATTTAAGTTTATAATAGTTTTGGATTTCTTAGGTTGGGAATATTTCTATCAGTTTAAAATGACAATAGTGTTTTGTCTATGTTAGTATGCAAAATTATGGTAATGGAAAGTCTAGCCAGTTTGTAGAAAGAGTATTGTACAGAAACCTCGACAGGTTGACATTATAGTGGCTGCAAGTGAACAGTTGCTTTGGGAACCTAATGGAATTTAGAATAAAATCCATGTGTAGTTTGAGAAATTATCATCTAAGTGTGGATTAACTTTTTTTTTAAAGAACAAATACCAGTCATTTTTCTCTTTTTTAACCTTCTAAATAACATAATATGCAGATTTCATATTACAGTATAGCCAAAGTACAGTCCTAGAAATTATTGACTAGAAAGGTTTTAAACTGAAATTGCGAGTGAATATTAAATGGTGGTTGCACACAGAAATGTATTGTTAATTCATTAATGTAATATTCTTTTTTGTTGAGGATTTTTCACTAAGTTTTCTCAAGTGACTTTTACTGGTAGGAATCTGCTTTCTTTCACAGTTTTGTGATGATAAATCACCTTCAGAATTCTTGTGAATTTTTTACTACTTAGTTTTACTAAAGAATGTCTTTTAGTGTACTTAGCTAATAAAGTAGGAAAATGTTAAGGCCTGTGGAGAGAGGTTACTAAAATTGAAATGTCAAGTAATTTTATTGAGGATGACACAGTGATCATTAATGATTGACTATGAGACTTTTTTTTGAGTAGGATTCACTTTTCTTTTGTTGTGGGCTAGAAATTTTGCACTCATGTCACAGTATTCTGCTCTCTCTGTCCTAAGGTATTAAGCATTTTCCAAGTTTAGGAATGAATGTGTGTATGGGCTTATGAGACAGAGAAAATGTGGAAAATCAGCTTGGGCAAATGACCTTTAATAATAGCACTCATCTCCAGTAAGAACTACCAGGAAGTGACTAAGATTTCTTTAAGATAATTTAAGCACATAAAGAATGAGAGTGAATTCTACTCATTCCTGAAATTACCTTGTTTCCTTCCAAGGCAGAGAGTTAGGGGTTTACTGAAGTTATTGAAATGGATGATTAAATTCTGATCCAGTGGTTGGAGCTTCCAAAGCTTCTCATTTATAATTTGCTTCTTCTGGTCATTGTCTTGTGGACCCTTGGGTTTCATCTGACGCTAGAGTTCCTCTGATTATCTTTGGGAAAGATTCTGGGATGTATTCCATAATCACAGTGTTATAGAAATGACTTTTTTCTTGCTGGCTTCCTGGATTTTGTTTACAACCTCTTTTATACCTAGAATATTAAGGCAAAGTGTAAATCAGGGTTGAAGGATCCTTAAAAAGTTGTTTTGGTTTGTTCTGGCTTTAGGCACTTTTATCTTTAAAATATCTCAGACATGAGATCTGTGTTCTTTGAAGAATCCTATCACCCTACTTTATCAAGACAAAAGTCCATCCTTTGCTTGGCTTATTGTTTCTTGCACAGGTCACTGAATAGGCTGAACTAAATACCTTTTTAGTGTGGTAAAACCCTTTTCCTTTTTTCTTTGACTGTCCTGAGCTGAAGAATAGGCAGCCTCTTTTTGGAGTTCTACTTGCTCTGCTGCAAACCGTCTTAGCCAGGGGCTGCAGCAGATGAAGTCATTGAAGAATGCTTTATTTATCTGCAGAACAACTAAGTGTATTTTAGTAGCTATTGCCTGTTAATTTTTGTTTTCTTTCACAGGATGGCAGCAAATGGTGTTGACCGGATGTATCTGTGTATATGTCAAATAGTCCTTACATCTTTGAGTTTCTGATTAGCACCTGCCCCACGACAAGACTGGTGTCCTTTTATGCCTCCTTCACTTTTTGAGTTATATCAGAGGGCTGCCCTTAAGATGTGTAGATTAATAGGACGGTACATTTTAAATGTGGCTATATCTTTTAAGGCTATTTATACTTCATATTATCTTTTCCAGTCTAGTCCCAGACTGGAAAAAATGTTTGTTTTTTTTCTTATTTCCTAATCTTTTGATCATTTTTAATGTTTCTCAACATTATCAGCACATTTTCAATATCTTCTCTCAGATGAGAAAAATTAAAAGAAGCTTACTACTGTTAGGTATTGTGAGGGGAGATAGCTTGCAATTTTATTTATAATATTCTATTTTTACTCATGTAGTCTCTGAAACTTTTGCATTTTAAAATAGAACCCATCATTGCTGATTCATAGTTACAGGAATATTTTAATAAAACATATGCTGCTTCCTCCCCCCCCCTTTTTTTTTCTTTTTGGGTTAACAGGAAAGTAAAGCATTTAAAAAGGAAAGTAGTTTGGTGAAAGCAGGATGTAAAATGACTTTTGAAGGTGGAAGATTTGGGGAATATTCATCTGTGAATTGGGAACTCCATGGGAAAAGGCAAGAGGTCATTAATAATGAAATTATACTAAGAGGCATGAAAAGTTTTGATGGTCTAGATTTGGTGAGGCTAGCAAGAGAGAAGAGAAATTAGACACACTACCAAAAGAAAAAAGTGATGAAATAAGGCATCTTTTTCACTTTCCTTTTGGACTTCTATTCTAGATTTTGTCTATGTGGTATGCATTTATACAGGGTAATGGATTGAAATGACATCTTGTTCATCAAGATTGGATAGATTTTGTACACCCATGTTTATAGCAGCATTCCTCACAGTAGCTAAAATGTGGAAGCTACCCACGTGTCTATCAGTGGATGAATGGTTAAACAAAATGTGGTATATACATACAATGTAGTATTATTCAGCCTTAAAAAGGTAATTCTGACATAGGCTGCAACATGGATGAACCATGAGGATGTTATGCTAAGTGAAATAAAGCCAGTCACAAAAAGAGAAATACTGTATGATTTCCCTTATATGAGGTACTTAGAGTAGTCAACTTCATAAAGACAGAAAGTAGAATGGTAGTTGCCAGGACCTTGGGGGAGGGGGAAATGGGGAGTTATTGTTTGATAGGTATAGAATTTCAGTTTTATAAGATGAAAAGAGTTATGGAGAGGGATGGTGGTGATGGTTGGGCAACATTATATTTAATACCACTGAACTGTACACTTAATAATTAAGATGGTAAATTTTATGTTATGTATGTTTTACCACAATTTTAAAAAATGGGAAAAAAATTGGGAAGATTTGTTCTGGCAATATTATCAGTACTGGACAAAACAATACAGGGTTTCTTCAATAAGTGTTTGTGGTATCGACCCAGTGAATCAATCTGTTCTTTAAAAGAGCAATCATTACAGAACTGGGAGAAAATACAATAGTGATGTTTCATTGGGAGACTTAACAAGCTTAGCTATAAACCTCTGATTTTCAGTTTGGAAACTTCACTAGCCTACAAGTTGTTAGGAATTGTAGCCCAAAGTTACATTTTCATGTCACGAAAAGTGATAGAGCTTATTATATTCAAAATTCTTAATGTTATTGTTACCTATATTACCATTTGTAACATTACCAATGTTATAAAGCTCTCTGTGATCTGGTTTCTGCCTTCTCTCTACTTCTACAGGCTCAATTCCAATAAGTTGCCTTGTTGTTTAGTGAACACCAGTCACAGTGGCCTCTGTTGCTCAAAAATGCCACGCTCCATGCTGAGGACCCTCGTGTGTTTTATTTTCTCTGCCTGAGACACCTTCCATCTCTGTTGTCTTCCACCCCTGCCCCACAATAAGTTTCTACTATCAGGTCTCAGTTTTAACGTTTCTTCTTCCATGACTCCTTCTCTGACTCATCACTCTCCTTATTGCAGTTGCAAGGGTAGTTTTTGAATTATCTGGCTTAATTTTTAATTTATTTATTTTTAGAAATTTATTATTTATTTATTTATTTAGGGCTGGGTTGGGTCTTCGTTGCTGTGCGCAGGCTTTCTCTAGCTGCTGCTAGCAGGGGCTACTCTTCATTGCGGTGTGCGGGCTTCTTATTGCGGTGGCTTCTCTTATTGTGGAGCACGGGCTCTCGGTGTGCGGGCTTCAGTACTTGTGGCATGTGGGCTCAGTAGTTGTGGCTCACAGGCTCTAGAGCGCAGGCTCAGTAGTTGTGGTGCACGGGCTTCATTGCTCGGCAGCATGTGGGATCTTCCCAGACCAGGGCTCGAACCTGTATCTCCTGCGTTGGCAGGCGGATTCTTAACCACTGCGCCACCGGGGAAGTCCCCTGTTTAATTTTTTAAATCTCCTCTACTAGGCAATACAACATGCACAGAGCAGAGGCTTTCTGGCTTGGTTTGTTTTGCTTATGCTTGTTTATATAGTAGATGCTCAGTAAATCTTGTTTAGATGAAGACGTTTCCTGCTAAATTTATTGTACATTAGCTGCATGTTTTAGTTTCTGCTTTGGGTATATTAGTAACTTAATTTGCAATCATAATATATATTTTTTAATGAACAATATGGACAGTTTTAAGATATTATCTTAGCAGTTAATCGTTGTGATATATGAGTGGCTGTCTTATACTACTTTTTTCCATTTTTAGGAAAAGAGAAAGAACCTATATGGTTAAGGCATTTGACTTTTGAGAATTATGTTACGTGGAGTGAAGTGGTTTCTCACATTCTTTCAGTGTGGTAGGACAGTGCCAGTCTTGCCTCACATTTTAGTTTTGATATGTTGAGTACAGATCTGCCTACTCATAAGGGGTAGAGTCTTGTGGGGCCTGAATTTGGGCCATGATGGAAAGGACAGTGTCCAGAATGCCAGCTCTAAGACTAAGAACAACCTGAAAAAAGAGAAGGAACTAGTGTCCCATCATTCTTTTCCTCAGACCATCCACATTGCCAGGCTAAAATAATGCATGGACAGAGATTATTATTTGAGTGTATTAATGTAAAGATCTTATTTGAGACTGTTTATTCTGGAGGTTGGTATTTGTAATAGGTGTGGAGAAATGGTGAGTGAGGAAGCAGTGATGGTAGGTTTTGATTTTATTCTGCTGTCTCTGAGGTCTTTCAGTTAAGGAAAAGAAAGCAGAAATAGCAGCTTGCAGTTTAATGGGCTTTGGGATCTCCCTTGCAGTGTAAAAACCACAAACTTTTCTTGAAGTGGTGGAATGTCTTAAACTGGGTTCCCCAGAAAGCAGAGCCCTGTAGAGTAATAATTTATTAGGGAGTACCAAACCGGACTGAGGAAGGAGAAAGGGAGGGAGAGCCAACATGAAAATGCGCTATCTAGCTGGCTGTCGCTAACCGTGACAGCTTGCTTGATTGCATGGGATTGTGTAGACTCCATCTCAAGACAGTCTATCTGGGAGAAAAGGGGAACAATTTATCTAATGTTATCCATCTTCCAGTGACCAAAGGCTCACCTCAGGAGGTATTAATTCACCTGCATTTCTGAGCTCTGTATGAGTAAGTCCTGGCAGAGACCTGTGGTGTCTGGTGATGTCTTGTCCTTCAACACAAAAGTTTTGGGGTGGCAGGTGAGAGGCACACAGTGTATAGGCCTGAAGCAAGGTACTGTCAGATAGTTCCTCTGTGACACTGGTCAGAGTCCAAGCAGAGCTGGTTGCCATAGTGCTGGCTGGAATGAGAGATGAGTGAGGCTAAGAGGGCCTGGGGTGATGCATGTGGGGCTTCTAAAAATTGGGGATGGAGGCGGAAAGCTTAGTATCAAAGTCTAGATCTGAAAATTTGGCTTCTTTATGCTTAGGGTTTATGGGGGACATGTAATGCTGGTTTGTTTTAAGCATAGTAGTATTACGGGGATGGTATTCTATTAGAAGGGCTAATAGGGCTAAGTTTTAACTCTTGGTTATAAGATAAAGATAGATCCAGCTGTAAGCCACTTTCTTATTTCAAACAAACAATTGCACAATTTGATACTGTGTGTTGTACACTTGATCCAGAAGCCTCACGTAAGCAAGAATGTTCTGTCAGATTGGACAAGAACAGAAACTAAAAATTGAGATACCAGTCTTAGTCATCAGGAGGATGTGAGTTCAGATGGCTCCGTTTGAATATTTTAGTGGGCACCATAGTCATTAGAGGAACAGTTGGGGTTTTTTTCTTATCACAGATCCTGTGGCTAAAAACGCATACACACGCACATATCTATATACATATATATATATTTAAGTAAAGCATCCCTAAAATTTTTGTTACTTGTAGCTTAACTAGCACTGGCTTAAAATAAAAATGTTTGCTCTTAAACTATGCTTATTTTAGACCTACTTTTAAAATTTGCAATTGTATCAAAAGTGAAATGTTGAAGGAGACATTATTTCCGTTCATTTAGCAAACATTTATTGGGTATCTTCTATGTAGTTAGTAGACATGAGAAATACTTGGTTCTTTGGCTATCGGCTCAGATAAGATTTGATCCTTGCTCTCAGGAGCTTAGAGTAAGACATTAGCTAGTGATTGTAAGCATCATAAGCATATGTAAATGCTGTTATAGAAGTATAAGCCCTTTTTTTGTGAACCCAGAGATGGTGACTCTAAAGTGGGAATTTAGGGAAAACTTCCTGGAGGAGGTGATTTTGAGCTAACTTTTGAAAAATGGATGAACCAGGAGTTCGTTGTAAGAAGGGGTTGAGGATTGAAGGTGGGAAGGACAGTCCAGGCAGAGGGACTATAATGTGTTAACAGAATGCAAGTTGTTTGGCATGGCAGAAGTGAAGAGTGTCTGTGGGTGAGTTGCAAGAAAAAACCAGAAAGGTAAGTCAGGGTACTATCATAAATTCCTTCTTGTGCTTGTTTGAGGAGCTGAAGTGCAATTCTAAGGCTATGAGAAGCTATCATGAATTTTAGGGGAGTGACACTGTCAGTTTTGAATTCTAGGATGATCACTTTGGCAGGATTGTGGAGGAACAGTAATAGGACTAGATGAGAGGTAGAGCCAATTAAGATGCTATTACATTGATCCAGGTGAGATGTAATGAGGCCTGATTTAAGTCTGTGTTAGAAATGGAGAGAGAGGGACCCAACTAAGGTATTAAAGAGATTAAATGAGTAAGGTTTGGTAATTCATTGAATATGAATGAGAAAAAGGCCTTTGGGATGGCTTCAGGATTTCTGGGTTGAGTGACTGGATAGATAGTTGTGTCACTCATCAAGATGGAACAGATAGGAAAAAGGAATAAATTTAAGGAAAACAGTGATGAGTTAAGGTTTATGTTGAATTTGATGTCCAAAGAGAGTTAGTCATCAGGTGAATGGAATGTGTTGAGAGTTAAGGAGAGAGGTTTGGGCTAGAGATACAGATCTGGGAGTTGGTGGTGTATATATAAGGTGATAGTTGAAGTTGTTAGTTTAGATCAGTGATTCTCAACCAGGAGTGATTTTGCCTTTCCACCCCGCCCCCCCACTCCCCAGAGGCATTTGGCAATGACTAGAGACATTTTTGATTGTCACAACTGGGGGATCTAGTAGGTAGACACCAGAGATACTGCTAAATATCCTGTAATGTACAAGACATCCCCTCACAACAAATTATTATCTGGTCCAAAATGTCAGTTCTGCTGGAGTTGAGAAATCCTGATTTAGATAAGGTAACGCAAAAGAGTTTTAGAGAGAGTCAAGTATGGTATAGGACTGAGGATAGAATTTGGGGGAGATAACCTACGGTGATCAGAGAAAAACTGAGAAGGAGTGGCCAGAGAAGTAGGAAGAAGACAAGGAAAAAACTGCACCCCGGAAACCAAGGGGGAGTTTTAGGGTGAAGTGGTCAACATTTTCAGAGAGGCTAAATAAGAATTAAAAATTATGCTTTAAATTTGACAGTATATCCAAGTTTTCAATTTACTAAACTACTATTTTGAAGACATCCATGTACAACTTGTGTTGTGCTTCTTGAAGAAATATATTTTATAAAGTATTTATATTTGGCCTTTGGGAAATCAGTCATTTGGGAATCATTTATTGAGTATGTCTATAATGGTACTGTGCTGTGCTCCAGGGAAAAAAGGATGAGTAAGACGTAAACTATTCTTGAGGCGCTCACAGTGGGAGTGATGGGAAATGTCAGCACACTAAGTACCGTATGAAGCTATGAACAGAGAACCATGCAAACAGAGAGGACCTTCTAATATTTCTGTGATGTAGTCCAGCCAACCCTGGATCCTGATAAGGCTTAAAAGAGCAAAAGACTTGGGCATATTAAAAAAATTAATGAAAAGATTATGTTTATCTTTTTTTTTTTTTTTTTTTTGCGGTATGCGGGCCTCTCACTTGTTGTGGCCTCTCCCATTGTGGAGCACAGGCTCCAGACGCGCAGGCTCAGCAGCCATGGCTCACGGGCCTAGCCGCTCCGTGGCATGTGGGATCTTCCTGGACTGGGGCATGAACCCGTGTCCCCTGCATTGGCAGGCAGACTCTCAACCAGTGCGCCACCAGGGAAGCCCCTATCTTTTTTATTTTGGTGTTAAAAAATGGGCATTGAGACTGTGGGTGATATCTTCTATCTGTCATAAGCAAAATACCTATGGGATGTTTCATTTATAAATCACAACATAATCTACCACCTTCTACTACCTCTACCCCAAAATAGCCCTTTATGTTTCAAATGTGCCTGAGGCTTGTCTCATTTCTGTAACCTTCCTCCTTCCTGTCTACCCACTTCTGTTTCTTTGTAATCCCAGGCAGAGATAGTAAATGGTAGCTGTAACTGAGGGCTGTGGGGACTTGGGGGTTTTCTGGAGAACATGCTATTAAGACAGTGTGCTGTGGTGGGAAGATCTTGGGCTTTGGAGTCTCACTGACCCAACCCCCATTTCTGATGGCACCACTTACTGCTGTGTGTGCATGGGCAAGGTCTACAACTTCGAAGGCTGTATGAAAAATAAGTGAGATAATAAATTTAAAGGTTCTCAGTAAATGCTCACCCCCTTTTACCATTATTGCAAGTAGTCAGTAGCAACAGAGGATGCTTCAATTAAGATGATAGCATGCTCTGATGAAATTTTCAGTTAGATGGGGATAGCAAAATAATTATTACAAGGGAGGCAGTAAGATATAGTTGTTACCATAGATTTTAGCGTCTGAGAGACTTGAAGTCAACTCCTGACTGCAAGCTATGTTATTACCTTTGTTTACTTTGAGCAAGTTGACTTAAACTCACCAAGACTTAGTTTATTTATACAATAAATGGGATTGGCTTTCGGAAGATAGTCAGCAAGGCCCATCTAAGTATTTGTGTCTTCTTTAATTGAAAGTGATTTTATTCAGCCTCAATTGTCATGAATATCTTGACACACTCTGCCCAGTTCAGGAGGTCCATCCATAGAAAAAAGACTAAAATATTTATTGTCTGGTTCTTTACAGAAAGAGTTTGCCAGTTTCTGTTATATGCAATTAAGTTACTTGGAATCAGTTTGATTCTTTTGAGGATAGCTTTTAAACTTCGAGTGGGTCCAAAGCAGCCTTTAGTCTAGGGCTAACTTACCCCAGAACTGCTATGATTCCTTTCAGAGGACTCTACCGTGTATTAGGAGATCTTTCCTCTTTGGTTGGTGGGAGCATAGAAACTGTTTCCAACTGCATGTGATCTTTGGGAATTGCAGCTCTCTGCTGATTCTTTCCTCAGTCCCAGGGAATTTCCTCTCGCTCATACATGAATACCCAGCTAGAGACTCCTCAGGTCCCCTGTGCAGTTCTCTGTGTTGCTCTCTTCTCTCAGATACACTGCCCCGTAAATTCTCGCTGCCTTGGCTTCACCTGACTCTGAATAGTTCAGCAATGTTACTGGGCTTTGTTTGGATTCCCCCTTCCTGTGCTGCAACCTGGAAACTGCCTCTAGGGCAGTAAACTGGGGCAGTCGTAGGACTCATCTTCTTGTTTCCCTTCTCTCAAGGTTTGTGGTCTTCCTGCCTGTTGTCCCGTGTCTGAACATGTAGTTTTATATGTTTCGGTACAGTTTTCTAGTTTTTCAAAGTGTGCTTGTGTTGGTGGGGCAGGGGAGTGGAGTGCTATGGGAGGTAGTTATAGGGTAAATCCTGCTTTTTACTTTTTCATGGCCAGAAGCAAAGTTATGTTCGTAGCTTTTCTTTTTTTTCTTCCTGTATACTCTCTAGGAAGTCAGATGAGTCCACAACCTTTACAGTCACCTTTTTTTCATAGCAATTAAGTGCCATGGTCATTTGTATTGGTCTGGGCTCTTCAGAGAAGCAGAACCAATAGGAGGTACAGATAGATGGATAATGAGTTAGTTTACGTTGTTAAGGAGGCTGAGAAGTCCCAGGATCTGCAGTCAGCACACTGGAGACCCGGCAGAGCTGATGGTATATTCTTGTCCAAGTCGAAAGGTGTGAGAACCAGGAGAGCTGGTGGTGTAAATTCCAGTCTGAGTCTGGAGGCGGGAGAAGACTGATGTTCCAGCTTGAAGCCTGGCAGGGAGGGTATATTCTCCCTTACTCTGCCTTTTTGTTCTGTTCAGGCCTTCAGTGGATTGGATGAGGCCCACCTACACTGGGGAGGGTAATCTGCTTTACTCAGTCCATTGATTCAAATGTTAATCTCATCCAGAAACACCCTCACAGGCACACCCAGAATAATGTTAAACCACATATCTGGGTACCCTGTGACTCAAGTCAAATTGCCCTAAAATTAACCATCACACCACAGGATCTCCCAGTTTTGCCCTTCATCTGATTTGTATAATCATGAATCTTGATAACACTAAATGCATTCCCTTTGGTCCCATTTTCTCCTGCTATGGAGATTATTCCTGAGTTTCTAGAGTAATCTCAATCTCATTTCAAAGATCTATTTCCTGGGGTCACTTTCCAACAAAAACGCAGAAGCACTTTTCAAATTATTTGAGAGGGACTGTTTATAAATATGTGGAAGAAATGTGGGAAAACCACAAGAGGTAGGATAATACCTGTTGACAACATTTGAGCAGTTACCTCTAGGCCTGAAGAGGTGAGGGGAGGGAACATATCAAACCTGGAAGGAGACAGTCCTTGTAGAGATGGCTGTCTTGGGAGGAGCAGTGACACTCGGTAGAGGCACCCAGCCAGCCCAAGATCACCCCACAGAGAGAAAACCAGGAAATGAAATACCCAAACCAACACCGCCCCCCCCCCCCCCCCGCCACTTCCTCTTTCTGATCTGCTTTTGATGCAGTCCATAGAAGAACCCCTGGGTCAGAGAGAGGGTGAACTGGAGGGGCAAATGACAGACAATCAGCAAAGTCAGGGGAGCTGGGTTATAGTAACCGCCTGGCCCCTCTCCCTCAGAAACAGAGGTGTTTCAAGATGCAAACCTAGGATTTGAAATGAGAGGAAATCCAACTTACAGATTGTCATCTTTCTGCCTTTCTGTATATGTAGTCACTCCCAAGTTATTTTCTCTGTGTGCACTGGAGAATTGATGAAAGCAGGGAAGGAGAAATAATGTTAGATTATCTAATTTGATGAAGGGCATCAGCAGGTCTCTGTTATTTTACAGATAAGGAGGGTGATATAAAAAATTAATAAAGTTTGGGCTTCCCTGGTGGCGCAGTGGTTGAGAGTCCGCCTGCCGATGCAGGGGACACGGGTTTGTGTCCTGGTCCAGGAAGATCCCACATGCCGCAAAACGGCTGGGCCTGTGAGCCATGGCCGCTGAGCCTGCACGTCTGGAGCCTATGCTTCTCAACGGGAGAGGCCACAACAGTGAGAGGCCTGTGTACCGCAAAAAGCAAAAAAAAAAAAAAAAAAAAAAAAAATTAATAAAGTTTGCCAGTTTGCCCAGGGTAATAGGCCAGAATCTAGATACTCCGTAACCCATAATGTATTTGTGCATAAGAAAATTATCCAGAGAAGGAAGAAAACATTGATATATATCAGAGTGTTTATTTGACTTTGAAGCATAATAGTGACAATTATTTATGTAGGCTGTATTTATATGTAAGCTGTATGTTACATGCCTCTTTCACTTTTAACTCATTAATAGACATAGATGGATATTTTAGGTTTAATTCAGTCTTTCTATAAATCATTAAGAAAATCTTGGGGGAAGTGTGAGTCATTCCTTGTTATCACAGAAAGAGAACATTTATTGGATGATATTTGGTAATTATCGGTGAATTTGGAATATTGGGGAAAGAGGCTGCTGCCTTGCATCTTTGGCTATGTGTGAAACTCTCAGTTTGTGAATTTGAAAATAACAGAATCCACAAATGTGTGATAAGTGATGACCTAGCTTCTGTCAAACACCTCCAGTGAGGTAGATTTTGCTGTTTCGCGATAGCTCTATTTATTATAATTTTGAACAAAAATCTGCCTTATTATTTTTAAAAATTAACTTTTATTGGCATATAGTTGCTTTACAATGTTGTGTTAGTTTCTGCTATACAGCAGAGTGAATCAGCTGTTTGTATACATATATCCCCTTTATTTTGGATTTCCTTCCCATTTAGGTCACCACAGAGCACTGAGTAGAGTTCCCTGTGCTAAACAGTAGGTTCTCATTAGTTATCTATTTTATACATAGTATCAATAATGTATATATGTCAGTCCCAATATCCCAATTCATCCCACAAATCTGCCTTCTTATAACTTTCACATGCTTTCACGAGGTCTGCCCTCATGAGAACCAACTAATCTAATTCTTTTTCTTTTCATAACCTGTGAAATATTTGTACACCATGATCAGTTTTTTCCCAGCTAAACAACTTCCTGCCTTCAGCTTTCTCTCATATGAGGCAGTTTTGAGTATGCTTATCATTCTTATTGTCTTCCTGGCCATGGGTCACTTTGTCAGCATCCTGCTTAAATAAGGTTGCAGGATTTGAACATTATTTCTAGGCATATTCTGAAGTGATATTAGTGAATGGATTTTTAATCATCTGGTACAAAATGGTGAGCAATACAGTGCAAGAGGAAAAGCAGTGTAATCAGTTCTTTACACTTCCTTACTTCTTTATGCTTCTGCTTACCTAATTCTCATGGTCTGGAAAGAAAACAGCTGTGTTCATCAGATTCTCTTAATCTATTTCCCTATTGCATGTCTGTGATTTTTTCCCTAAAATCTAAGTTCCTCAGCTTTAAGGAATAGACAAACTGCAGTCACTGTGAGATAGTTGAATTTACATACTGCACCTTCACTTAGACATACTCATTTTCAAAAACCCATTGAAAGTGTGGAATGTTTCTTGGCCTTACAAAGGTCACCCTTTGAAAAGATTACCTTTAACCTTTTATGGTAATAAATAAGGCTGTATAAGTAGCCAGCTGTGGAAGTCAAGTAATCAATAGGTAGACATGTAAGGTTCTGTTTTACAGAGTTGATTTCTGTCATACCTAATTGTTGATTATCATTTGTAAAAACAACAGCAATAAACTAATTTCTCTGTTCCATCTTTCCTGCCAATAAAGTGAATGCAGCATTGTGGCACTGAGCCAGATGAGAAAGATAAGAAAAGAAAGCAGAATCCAATCAGTCAGAAAAGAGATTAGTTGAATCTGAGTATAACGTACAGAGTATCACCAATTTGAAATAGGCAATTAAATGACATGTTGGGACGTTGCTTAAAAAAATTGAAGGAACGTATGATATATCAAGTTGTAAGCAAAGCCATTGGCTTGAACAGTCCTAGTACCATTAAAACAACAACAACACAACAAAACTTAGCATGCTAGCCAGGTAGAACTCTCCTGGAAGAAGCCCCTAGGTTCTGTGACCCTGTTTGACCCTGAGTGATAATCTGTATCCCTCACCATATCTTGGTAAACGTGCTACTTTATGAAACAAATCAAATCCATTAGTATTAACATTTTTGTATTAAGTTTAGGAAGAAATTTTATAATCATTATGATATTATATGTGCGTATTTGTTTTTAAAGGTGTTAGAAGCATTTAAGAGAATTAAACCTATTAGAGAATGTCATGTTAGCTTTGTAATTTTAAATGTTTCTTTGATATTAAACATATTATGTATTAATTAGTATTATTTTTAGATGTGAGTAAAAGAAAACCCAATGCAGTGTTAGCTTAAACAAGGTTTATTTCTGTTTCACATAAGACGACACAATCCATACAGGACTGGTAAGACAGTTTTATTCCACAAGGTCTTCAGGAACCAGAGTTTTTTCCCAGTTTGCTGCTACACCATACCTAGGAGGATTTTAATTTAAAAGATGTAAAATCGTTTGGTTAAGTTTCTAAATAGTGTTAGAGCATTCAAGATAATTGGATTTATTTCATTTTTTAGTTCTGTTTATTAAATTTACAACTGTTGCTTGGGTATTTACAATGATTTTGGTAGGTGGTAAGGCTACCCCGTCAGGCATTTGTAAGGTTTGAGAGTATCCGATTTACTTGATTTGTAAATGTAGTTTTAAATGTTTTAGGCAACTTAATTTACCTAACTGTATAATTGGAGTTATTGAGGACATCACACACTATGCACCCGGAGTTGAGACAGCTGACATCTTTTTTAAAAAAAAATGCTTTTAAGTATACATTTTATGTGGTCAAGGGGGAGTAAATAATCTCTTTAATATTTGCATATCTTTCATGAGACTTTGACAAGTTTAGCTCTTTGCTGTTAGGAGATTCAAATTAAAGCTTCACTTTTTCAGTAGTGATAGTGTTGTCAAAAATATTAGCCATGTATACAGAGGAAGTCTTTAAGACATGAACTAGTTGTCATTGGGGTCAGTCCAAGTAACTGCAAATGTGTGTAAAGAGAAAACCTAACAAAGCTTTTTATGCAGAATGCTGTCTTCATACTTCCTATCCATTGGCTATTTCTTTGAAGGCTAGATATCATAAAAATGCCTATGTCTAAAAACTTTTGAAATTTAATACTATTGCAGATTTTTGGATATTTGTTTGAAAACTAAATTATTTCTCAAATTTTAACTTAGCTTTTTTTTAGCATGAGTGACATTTTTGAGAAAGGGGCTATCTCAGGTATTGAGTAATACACATTTAAAGTTTCCTTTCTCTTTAGATAACTGATGGCATTTTTCCTCTCCAATAATAATATTTTCAATATCTGTGCCCTGATTTAAAAGATACCAATATATAAAAACTAAACTTTATAAAACTATCAAGTTTGTGGGGTGCTTCTTTGAATAATGAAGTTTTCCTTTATACCAAAGATCTCTGCAACTAGGGAATTCTGTGCTCTCCTTTGTAAGACTTGTTTTGGTTACAAGTTTACATTTGTCTAGTGATTGTGTGATTAGTGTCTGTCTGTCCCATAGACTTTATGTTTCATGAGGGAAGATACTGTGTCTATTTTTCTTCACCATTGTATCCCTAGTTCCAAACCTCATGCTTGGTATATAGTAGGTGCTCAGTAATATGTTGAATGAGAGAGTGAATGGAGAGAAATCTCTTATGTGGTGAGTGTTCATTGATACCTTAAAATAAAACTCATTTTTACAGAAATGTAATTTATATTTAATCTTTCTTAGGGTTATAGCTATTACATAAGTTAATTGCCTATAATTTTAAATGGCAGAGAATGGAATTTTAAAATCAGTTACTATTCTGTAAATGCTTTAATGGTATCCCGTAACCAAAATAAAAAACTAGCTAACATTGCAAAGGTTTATTACCCTTCTGAGTAGTCTTCAATTTACTGTGGGGTCACAGACATCAGTGACTCTGCTTCCTATTAATTCTTTTTTTCTGGTTTCTTATCTAGATACTCTGATACATGGGCCATTCATATAAGTCCCCAGATCTCTAGCATAACTTAAATGGGTAGTGCAGTAAGGCTTTTATTGTATATATAAAATGTTTATAGAAAGGAGTTGGCCTCTCAGTATTTGTAGATGTATTATCTTTTATTTAATAAATACTAATTTTTTTGGTAGTCTTCTTAAAATGGTTTTTCATTTTTATGCTTTGTATCTTTTCCTTTACTCTTAAAACAAATTGAGTTTAATGTAATTCTTTTGTGTGAAGACTGCACTGAAGCCAGAGTTTTCTCTTTTGCTGTACATCTCTTTATTTTCTCTATTGTATTCTATATTCTTATTATTTTTTAAAATGCTGGCTGTCATAATTTTGTCTAATTTTTTAATGTTTAGACTTTTTTGTTGCTTCACAATACACACATTAATAGGTATTTTAGTTACTGTAAGAAGTACAGTTTTGTGCTAAGCCCTTGTCACATGGCTAAGATAACTTTTTCTTGTTCCAGTAGGTCACTCCTGTTTTGCTAATTTGCTGCTAAAATGCTCTTGTTTTGCCTTGTGGGCATGTATTGCTAGTATGTTTCAAATTACAGCTCCTGAATCCCTTGTACTTGGAGCTCACTGTTTCTGCTTAAAAATGAATTTGAGATTTTTAGAAACTAGGTGGGCTAATAAAACCAGTGTTATATGTCATGTAAATTTGATAAGAAGGCTGGAAATGTCACCATATAAACAAAAAGATAGGGATTACAGAAATTTAGTTAAAAGATATATCAAAATAACCAAACATAGTCCACTGCAATTTTACAGCTGTAACCCTAGCTATGACCTTTTTGTTGGCTTGAAAGATGATACACATTCATTACAGAATAACTTGGTGTATCAGAGCTTGTTAAATTATTTCAGGGAACTTGTCTGGGCATCATCAAGCAATAGAAGAAAAATCTGCTCCTATATTAGCTAACCTTCCAACTGTGTGTTATCTTTTGATCTCATGTATGTTGGCATGACCTTAAACCTGCTTCTTTGGAGATGTGTGTGGTAAGAATATGGGGCTTAGGATGAAACAGGCCTAGACTAAGATCCTTAGTGATTTCGTTGCTAGCTGTATAACTTTGGGCAGTCTAGTTTTCTGATCTTTAACTACTTTATATGAAGTATGACATATAAACATGTCATATGTCATGTGAAGACAACTTTCCAAGGCCACAGCTAGAAGTGGGTAATTTCTTATAATAATATTTTACTGTAGTAAAAATGCCTGGGTGACCAAATATAGGGTGTGCAGTTTTCTTTTAATATCTATTTACTTTCGACTGTTTGGCTATTTACAAAATTGTTTTGGCCATTATGTAAACATGTATTTTTGAGCACCAGTTATAGTAAGGAAGGGGAATATGGTATTTAGTGGGGGAGGCAGGATAGAGGCATGAAAAAGATAGATAATCATACAGTGTAACATTTGTTAAGTGTCAGATGCTGGAGGAGATTAGAAGAGGGGATGGCTATGGAGAGCTGGTTTGGAGGCTGCCATGGAAGAAAGGGATTTAGATAAGCAGAGGCTGGGGATAGCCTTCCACTTTCCTCAAGTGTGAAATGGAAATAGTACTGCCTCATAGGATTGTTATTAGGATTCAGTGAAATACAGTATCTTAAAAGTATCTATGCAGTGCTGTATGACACATAACTGCTATTTTTGTTACTCTTCTAGACTGAATATAAGTGGTTCCTTCTGTCATCTTAAATTTTCTTTCACAGATGCCTGACTACTCCTTTAACATGGAGATAACACATAGTTTTCATTTTAAATACCAACTGGTTATCTGGAACATAATGTTGAAAAAATTCTGATCCACACCTGGTTTCAGCAGGAAAGAATGTGATCAGTTAGTGCTCAATTAGTGATGCCGAGGGCAGGTGTAAAGCAGGATGGAGGCCAGGATGGTGGTGTATGGGTTGTTGGAGTATGTAAAGCAAGGATTTATCATCCTTACCTATATAGTCCTGTTATCACCTATTTTTTTTCTAGCCCCTCCGTTCACTTCTTCCTATTAAACTCTGCAGTATAAACTGACAAGGTTCAGAAGTAGGATGCCAAGTTTATCCCTATATTTCTAGATACTCAGTAAATATTTGCTGAATGGTTAACTAAATGAAGAAACTCCTAGCCCCAGATTAGACAAGAATTTGAGATAATAACCATTGCTCAAAAAATCTCTTTATACATTATTCCATTATATTCTACGAAGCAGCTTCCATTTAAAAAATACTTATATCCTCAACAAAGCTTAAGTTCTCAACGTGGTTTACTCATATCCGGTTCTATTCCTAATGGAAACCACCCACATGAGAAAACGAGAGTGTTAGTTGGGGGAAGGGATGAGTTGGAAAAGTAAGGGGCAGTTTTCTAATTGGGAAAAAGGTTAGATTTTAAGAAAGATGTGCCTGAATGGCTTTCAGCTCTGAGATGAGTGGGTTTCTGGGATGATGTAGTAGGGTTGCAAGGTGGTACAAAAATGGAAAGTACGAAGACAAACAAAATTTTAATATTGAGTGATAGGTATGCAATTGTAAAAACATTGAATAATTTTCTTTGTAGTCGTACTTTCTGCTCCCTGCTCTAATATTCTAGATCCCCCTCCTTTCCGCTTCTATTTGCAGTATTATTGCCTATGGGCCCTCCAGGTTGGCACTTGAATTTTGACCCATTTCATTCTCATCTTTACTCACTTTCTCTCTAAATCCTTCTTTTCTTCGAGGTAAACAAATAGGGTATTCTAAACCTTTCCTGGGTACTATTAATTGGTAGAACTACTTTGTCTCACCCAGCCACTTGACGTCCTTCTGAAAGAAAAATAGTGATTGCAACTCCTTTCTTACATCTGATTGCTCCTAAGAAAGGATCTTGGTTTCAGAAAGAAAAGAAGGAATAGGAAAGTAGATGTGAGAAAGTGAAATTGTAAAGTTTGCACTGGATGTCCTTCCTTACTTTCTGAAGGTTCTTGTACCTTTGAGTGTCTTCTCATTAATATGTGGATAAAGGCTTGTTTTTATAAAACTTCTATTATTTACTTGACTCTATGTTTAAATATTTTTTAAAACTCATGAAATGAGGTTGTATATTCTTGGCTGTACTGTTTGCATTTAAAGAATGGATTTAATGCCTTTAGTTATGATGCCAAGTTACAATTTTTTAAAGGCATATATTCCTGACATTGGTGTTCAACTGTATTTAAAATGCTTCCTTTATTTTTGGAGCTAGGAAGCAGAGTAGAAGGTGCAGAGAGTTTTCAGGCTTATTGCTAATACCAAGTAAATGGGAATGTCTACTATTTAGCTGATTCATGAATAGTGGGATTGCTGCAGAAAGAAGACCTGATTCTAGATCAGAATTATCCTTGGAACATTTAATGATGTCACCTTTAATAGAAAGGTTTAAAACAGCCTTTCTTATGCCTATTTCTTTTTTACCTAGCTTTTCATTTTGACATGGTCACAGTGTCTATTCTAGCTTGACAATTAATTTATAATATAAAAGTAATCTCTAAACCCGTTTGAAATCCACTTGTGACATATAATCCATTAATTAAATTTGCACCTGTTAGAAATGATAGAACTTTGTTGTAGTAGAATGAGGAGGATGTGGCAGTATGTCATTCATTCTGTGAGTGGCATTGTGGCAACTGAAATAGTTTGACTTACAGTAAGAATCTTTTGTGCTTCAATGCATGAGCTACTGTGAAGATATGAGGAAGTGGGAAATAATGATCTGTGTCATGGTAAGTTCTGCTAATGATGGTCTCTTCAAAATGCTGTTACTTATGGGGCAATGGATTCCAAAGAATCTATGTAAACTTTCAGTAGTACTTTGTTAGTTTTTCTATTAAGTTTATGTGGAGGAATGGCTGTTCACATTTTCTTTAATTTAAAGTCTAGGGCAAATAAACTAATTTGTACTTGTAATCATGAGTTGTTGTTCAGAGTCTTTCTCTATTAATTTAAAAGTATGGCTTCAGCCTATGCCAACATTCCATTCTGGTAATTTTATTAATTAGAGTAAAATGCTTTCTGGCAGTATCAATTTTGTTTACTGATACATAGGAGAAGATAGTGAAGAATGTGCCTTTAACTTTCTCTTTAATGTATATGCCCTACTTTTTTAGGAGTTTCAGTATACATTATTCACTGGCGAATTTTGAAGTAAAATGGTGATGAATCTGCTCACAGTGCTGAACTTTTGGTTTACAATTGCTTATTCACTAAAGTACAAAAAATATTTAAAGTACATATTTTCTCTAGATTAGGATTTAACATACTAATAAAGTAGATTAAAGATTGTTCCTTTACAGTGTTAGAGGTTTTGTGAAAAGACCTTTTTTTTTTTTTTTTTTTTTTGGCTGTGTTGGGTCTTTGTTGCTGTGCCTGGGCTTTCTCTAGTAGCGGCGAATGGGGGCTACTCTTTGTTGTGGTGCATGGGCTCCTCATTGCAGTGGCTTCTCTAGTTGTGGAGCACGGGCTCTAGGCGTGTGGGCTTTGGTAGTTGCAGCACGCAGGCCCTAGAGCACGCGGGCTTCAGTAGTTGCAGTGCGTGGGCTCAGTAGTTGCAACGCATGGGCTCTAGGGCATGCGGGCTTCAGTAATTGTGGCTCACCGGCTTAGTTGCTCTGCAGCATGTGGGATCTTCCTGGACCAGGGATCGAACCTGTGTCCCCTGCACTGGCAGGTGGATTCTTAACCACTGTGCCACCAGGGAAGTCCCGTGAAAAGGCTTTTGACTGACCCAGTGTCTTAGTCAATTCAGGCTACTGTAACAAAAATACCATACGTTGGGTGGCTTAAATTACAGGCATTCATTTCTCACAGTTCTTGAGGCTGGATAGTCCAAGAACAAAGTGCCAGCTGATTCTGATCTGGTGAGGTCCTGCCTCCTGGATCACAGATGACCATCTTCTCATTGTGTCCACTCGTGGTGGAAAGGGCAAGAGAACTCTCTGGGGTCTCTTTTATAAGGTCACTCATCCCATTCATGAGAGCTCCACTGTCATGACCTAATCACCCCACAGGCCCTACCTCCTAGTAGCATCACATTGGGGGTTAGGATTGCAACATAAGAATTTTGGGGGGCCACAAACATTTAGTGCATATCACCTAGTTTCAATTTCTAATTCCAGTTTGAACTTTAAGCCCTTGTTTTGAATAGAGTCAAACTACTTAGACCATCTATTTCAATGGAGAAGAAAGTCAATAGATGATACTCAGATTCTCTTAATTTATTTTGGTATAATCTTTTCCATGTTACATTAAAAACAAGATGAGGCTGCTATTGCTACTGCAGGTTTTAGCCAATGCACTAAAACAAGAAAAGGAAGTAAGGGTTATTAATGGTGGAAAGGAAAAGAGAGTTGTCGTGAATTCTTTGTAATATGTTTTTCTACCTATGTAATATGTTTGTCTACCTAGAAAATTCAAAGATATGATCAGAAAATGTCTTGAAAAATAATGAGAATTCTGTAAGATATCTTGGGGGATATAAGATCACTGAATAAAAGTCAGCAGCTTTCCACTTCTAGTTCTGGCAGTGTGGCAGACAATGTTTAGAAAAATGCTTCTTGTAACAATATACCTTAAAATATTACATGGAATATTAACAAAAAGTACTTTTCAATACATGACTGAGGTAGTAGGAAAGGAAGAGAATTTCTCAGAACTTAGAAATAATAAGAAAGTGTGAGCTAATTGGTATAGGTGAGCATTGGAATTGATATTTACCTAGGTATTACTTGCTGATCCTTGGTGGCTTAGGGCCTATATTTTATAGGTCTGTTTATGAAGGAATGGAGATAAAGTTTGGCACCTAAGAAGGGAGTAAGTTTCAATGGAGAATCACCATATAAAAGCTGGGATGCCCAAAGGATGACATCCTTAATAAATGACCATTGAAATAACTCTTCCTTACATTGGTGGCTATTGGGATATATGCTGGACTTGTCCTCGGCTCTGGTTAGAATGCAAAGAAAAGAAAAAAAGGACAGATAAAGCAGAAGATTAGACACAACTAAAGAGGACATTAGTTAACTAGAATGTAGATGAAAAGAAAATACCCAGAATATAACATATAGAGAAGATTGGGGAACAAAAAATGAAAGTTTGAGGGACATGGAGGACAGCATGGAAGGTCCCTCACAGGTCTAATCAGACTTCTAGAAGGAGATAATGGAGAAAATGTGACAGAGGCAATATTTAAAGAGAGAATGAGAGTTTTCCAAGACAGAACTAAAATTGAGGAAAACAATAGCATATAAATTGGCCTGGAAGGGAGAGTGATTAGATTTTAAGCATTCAAAGAAGAAAAGTTAGAGGTATTGATTACCTTTATGCTTTAAATGTTTGTTTAAATAACTGGGTAATCATTTTAAGAATAGAAATGGAGTGTATGATTTCTGTTTTAAAAGTGGGAAAAATGTAATGAGGGAAAGAATCACAATAAAAAAAAATAAGGCTGCCCCCCAAAAAAGTTAAGCAAAGAGAAAGTACAAAACAAAATAGTAGATATGAATTCAAATGTATCAGCAACATAAATATTAATATTTTACAACTCTTCAGTTAAAAGAATAATATTGTAAGACTGGAGAAAAGAAAACCAAAATAAAACAAAAACAAAACCCAGATAGGTTAAAGCTATTTAGAAGAGATATGCCTAAAACATAAAAATATACATAGGTTAAAAGTTAAAGGATTGGAAATGATAAATCAGGCAAAATGAAAGTGGGTGTAATGTTAATAGATAAAATAAACTTTAAAGACTTTTAAAGCAAAAGTATTACTGAAAGTAAGGAATTACTACCTATAAATAAGCTTGCTTCAATGGCTATATATAGACTCTTCCTGTCAAATATACCTGGAACATTGGTAAAAATTGACCATGTGCTAGCCCATGAAACAGGTTTCAGTGAATTTCAAAGATTGGTATCATTCAGATCACGTTCTCTAATATCACACAATTAATTTTGAGGTTTATAACAAAATAGTAACTAAAAACATCTACACATTTGGAAATTAAAAACAATTTCTAAATAACTCATGGTTGAAAGAGGAAATAATGAAAATAAAAACGTGAGATAAAGCTAAAATAATATTTAGAGATAAATGGTCATTAAGTGTTTATATTTTAAAAGAAGAAAGGCTGAAAATAAGTAAGATAACTATTTAACTTAAGAAGTTAGAATAATGCAATAAACCCAAAGAAAGTAGAAGGAAAGACATGATTAAGAGCAGAAATTAATGAATTTGAAAACAAAGATGCAGTAGAGAGGACCAACAGAACCAAAAACAAAAAACAACAACAAAAAAAACCTAATAAATTAGACAAATGCCTGGCAAGGTAGAGTTAAAAAAAAAAAAAAAAGGAGAGACAACCTATAAGTAAATTGGAACTAAAGATGGGACTTGACAAATGCAACCATTGGTTTCAAATATGAGAAAATGTTTGGACCGCTCTGTGACTATACATTTGACCATTTTCTTGAAATAGGTAATTCCTGGAAAAATGTATATCACCAAAACAGATTCAGAAATAAATAGAAAATCTAGATTATTCCATATTTATTAAAAGGAATCAGTAGTTAAAAATTTTATTACCATGAAGATAGCAAGCCAACACAAACTAGTAATTCCAGTCTTAAACAAACTCACTCATAGAATAGAAAAATATATAATACTTTACAACTTAGTTTATGAGACTAGTTAAACCTTATAAGGCTAGAATGAAAAGGGAAAATTACAGGACAGTCTCCCTAATTAATGTATGTAAAAAGACAATATTGTAAATATAAGGAAGCCAAATTCAACATTGTATTAAACAACTATACTGTGATTAAACTGGATTTAATACAGAGAAGCAAGTTTGGTTCAACATTAGAAAAAAATGTGTTAATGTAACTCACCATTTTAGCAGCTTAAAGGAGAAAAAGTATAGTTTATTATAATTCAGAAAGATGCCAAAAAAACATCCTACAAAACCCAACAACCACTTAGGATTAAAACTCTTCTCCAACTAGGAACAAAAGGGAATTTTATTTAACCTGATACAGTGTATCTCTAAAAACTATATAGCAAGAATCATACTCACTGGTGAACTATTAAAAACATTCCATTTAAAATTATGACTAAGAGAAGGAGGCTGGTTTCACAGCTTTTATTTAACATTATACAGGCACTCCTAACCTGCAAAGTAAGTTCAAACACATAACATACATGAATAAGAAATTAAATAAAAGAAGCAAACTGTCATTATTTGAAGAAAATATAATTATTTACATATAAATATTTTTTAAAAACTATAGAACAGTTATTAAAATGAACACAGGAATTTAGCAGGGTGGCTGGATATAAGATTAATATACAAGAAAATTAAATTTCTATATACTAGCAATAAAGAGAAAATGCAGTTTTAAAAAAGATACAACAGGGAACTCTACTCAATGCTCTGTGGTGACCTAAATGGGAAGGAAATCCAAAAAAGTGGAGATATATGTATATGTATAGCAGATTCACTTTGCTGTACAGCAGAAACTAACACAATATTGTAAAGCAACTATATTCCAAAAAAAATTAATTTAAAAAAATTATACAGAAATGGAAAAAAAAAGATTCAGCCTATTCCTTAAAGTGTCGCCTCTTTCATAAGTTTATCCCATTCTCTTTAATTGGAATTAAGCATTCCTCATTTTATTGGCCAAGAGTAGTTGGTTTACATATTTGTAAGATTATATCTTTCAACAGTTATCGCATAATTGACTATTTGTCTCCACCCACTTGACTTTAAATGTCATTCATAGAACAAATGACAATGAAAACACGACGGCCCAAAACCTATGGGATGCAGTAAAAGCAGTTCTAAGAGAGAAGTTTATAGCAATACAATCCTGCCTCCAGAAACAAGAAAAATCTCAAATAAACAACCCAACATTACACCTAAAGTAGTTAGAGAAAGAAGAAAAAAAAACCCCAAAGTTAGCAGAAGGAAAGAAATCATAAAGATCAGATCAGAAATAAATGAAAAAGAAATGAAGGAAATTATAGCAAAGGTCAATAAAACTATAAGCTGCTTTTTTTTTCTTTTTAACATCTTTATTGGAGTATAATTGCTTTACAATGGTGTGTTAGTTTCTGCTTTATAACAAAGTGAATCAGTTATACATATACATATGTTCCCATATCTCTTCCCCCTTGCATCTCCCTCCCTCCCACCCTCCCTATCCCAACCCTCTAGGTGGTCACAAAGCACCGAGCTGATCTCCCTGTGCTATGCGGCTGCTTCCGACTAGCTATCTTTTTTTTTTTTCTTTTTTTGCGGTACGCAGGCCTCTCACTGCTGTGGCCTCTCCCGTTGGGGAGCACAGGCTCTGGACGCGCAGGCTTAGTGGCCATGGCTCACAGACCCAGCCACTCCACGGCATGTGGGATCTTCCTAAGACTGGGGCACGAACCCCGTGTCCCCTGCATCGTCAGGTGGACTCTCAACCACAGCGCCACCAGGGAAGCCCTAGTTACCTATTTTACGTTTGGTAGTGTATATATGTCCATGCCACTCTCTCACTTTGTCAGAGCTTACCCTTCCCCCTCCCCATATCCTCAAGTCCATTCTCTAGTAGGTCTGTGTCTTTATTCCCGTCTGACCCCTAGGTTCTTCATGACCTTTTTTTTTTTTCTTAGATTCCATATATAAGTGTTGGCTTACAGTATTTGTTTTTCTTTCTGACTTACTTCACTCTGTATGACAGACTCTAGGTCTATCTACCTCACTACAAATAACTCAATTTCGTTTCTTTTTATGGCTGAGTAATATTCCATTGGATATATGTGCAATATCTTCTTTATCCATTCATCTGTCAGTGGAAACTTAGGTTGCTTCCATGTCCTGGCTATTGTAAGTAGAGCTGCAAAGAACATTTTGGTACATGACTCTTTCTGAATTATGGTTTTCTCAGGGTATATGCCCAGTAGTGGGATTGCTGGGTTGTATGGTAGTTCTATTTTTAGTCTTTTAAGAACTTCCATACTGTTTTCCATAATAGCTGTATCAATTTACATTCCCACTAACAGTGCAAGAGTGTTCCTTTTTCTCCACATCCTCTCCAGCATTTATTGTATCTAGATTTTTTTGATGATGGCCATTCTGACCAGTGTGAGATGATATCTCATTGTAGTTTTGATTTGCATTTCTCTAATGATTAATGATGTTGAGCATTCTTTCATTTGTTTGTTGACAGTCTGTACATCTTCTTTGGAGAAATGTCTATTTAGGTCTTCTGCCCATTTTTGGATTGGGTTGTTTGTTTCTTTGTTATTGAGCTGCTTGTAAATTTTGGAGATTAATCCTTTGTCAGTTGCTTCATTTGCAAATATTTTCTCCCATTCTGAGGGTTGTCTTTTGGTCTTATTTATGATTTGCTTTGCTGTGCAAAAGGTTTTAAGTTTCATTAGGTCCCATTTGTTTATTTTTGTTTTTATTTCCATTTCTCTAGGAGGTTGGTCAAAAAGGATCTTGTTGTGATTTATGTCATAGAGTGTTCTGCCTATGTTTTCCTCTAAGACTTTGATAGTGTCTGGCCTTACATTTAGGTCTTTAATCCATTTTGAGTTTATTTTTGTGTATGGTGTTAGGGAGTGTTCTAATTTCATACTTTTACATGTAGCTGTCCAGCTGTCCCAGCACCACTTATTGAAGAAGCTGTCTTTTCTCCACTGTATATTCTTGCCTCCTTTATCAAAGATAAGGTGACCATATGTGTGTGGGTTTATCTCTGGGCTTTCTATCCTGTTCCATTGATCTATATTACTGTTTTTGTGCCAGTACCATGCTGTCTTGATTACTGTAATTTTGTAGTATAGTCTGAAGTCAGGGAGCCTGATTACTCCAGCTCCATTTTTCGTTCTCAAGATTGCTTTGTCTATCCAGGGTCTTTTGTGTTTCCATACAAATTGTAAAATTTTTGTTCTAGTTTTGTGAAAAATGCCAGTGGTAGTTTGATAGGGATTGCATTGAATCTGTAGATTGCTTTGGGAAGTAGAGTCCTTTTCACAATGTTGATTCTTCCAATCCAAGAACATGGTATATCTCTGCATCTATTTGTATCATCTTTAATTTCTTTCATCAGTGTCTTATAATTTTCTGTATACAGGTCTTTTGTCTCCTTAGGTAGGTTTATTCCTAGATATTTAATTCTTTTTGTTACAGTGGTAAATGGGAGTATTTTCTTAATTTCACTTTCAGATTTTTCATCATTAGTGTATAGGAAGGCAACAGATTTCTGTGCATTAATTTTGTATCTTGCTACTTTACCAAATTCATTGATTAGCTCTAGTAGTTTTCAGGTAGCATCTTTAGGGTTCTCTATGTATAGTATCATGTCATCTGCAAACAGTGACAGCTTGACTTCTTCTTTTCCAATTTGGATTCCTTTTATTTCTTTTTCTTCTCTTATTGCTGTGGCTAAAACTTCCAAAACTAGGTTGAATAATAGTGGTGAGAATGGGCAACCTTGTCTTGTTCCTGATCTTAGTGGAAATGGTTTCAGTTTTTCACCATTGAGAACGATGTTGGCTGTGGGTTTGTCATTTTCGGCCTTTATTAGGTTGAGCTAAGCTACCTCTACGCCTACCGTCTAGAGGGTTTTTATCATACATGGGTGTTGAATTTTGTTGAAAGCTTTCTCTGCATCTATTGAGATAATCATATGGTTTTTCTCCTTCAATTAGTTAATATGGTGTATCACGTTGACTGATTTGCGTATATTGAAGAATCCTTGCATTCCTTGAATAAACACCACTTGATCATGGTGTATGATTCTTTTAATGTGCTGTTGGATTCTGTTTGCTACTATTTTGTTGAGGATTTTTGCATCTATGTTCATCATGATAATGGCCTGTAGTTTTCTTTCTTTGTGACATCTTTGTCTGGTTTTGGTATCAGGGTGATGGTGGCCTCATAGGATGACTTTAGGTGTGTTCCTCCCTCTGCTATATTTTGGAGGAGTTTGAGAAGGATAGGTGTTAGCTCTTCTCTAAATGTTTGATAGAATTGGCCTGTGAAGCCATCTGGTCCAGGGCTTTTGTTTGTTGGAAGGTTTTTAATTACAGTTTCAATTTCAGTGCTTGTTATTGATCTGTTCATATTTTCTGTTTCTTCCTGGTTCAGTCTTGGCAGGTTGTGCATTTCTACAAATTTGTCCATTTCTTTCAGGTTGTCCATTTTATTGTCATAGAGTTGCTTGTAGTAATCTCTCGTGATCCTTCGTATTTCTGCAGTGTCAGTTGTTACTTGTCCTTTTTCATGTCTAATTCTATTGATTTGAGTCTTCTCCCTTTTTTTCTTGATGAGTCTGGCTAATGGTTTGTTAATTTTGTTTATCTTCTAAAAGAACCAGCTTTCAATTTTATTCATGCTATCATTTCCTTCACTTCTTTTTCATTCATTTCTGATCTGATCTTTATGATTTCTTTCCATCGGCTAACTTTGGGGTTTTTATTTTCTTCTTTCTCTACTTGGTTTAGGTGCAAGGTTAGGTTGTTTATTTGAGATGTGTCCTGTTTCTTAAGGTAGGATTGTATTGCTACAAACTTCCCTCTTGGAACTGCTTTTCCTGCATAGCATAGGTTTTGGGTCATCGTGTTTCCATTGTCATTTGTGTCTAGGTATTTTTTGATTTCCCCTGTGATTTCTTCAGTGATCATTTGGTTATCAAGTAGTGTATTGTTTAGCCTCCATGTGTTTGTATTTTTTACAGATCTTTTCCTGTAATTGATATCTAGTCTCATAGCGTTGTGATAGGAAAAGATACTTGATATGATTTCAGTTTTTTTAAATTTACCAAGCCTTGATTTGTGACCCAAGATATGATCTATCCTGGCGAATGTTCTATGAGCACTTGAGAAGAAAGTGTATTCTGCTGTTTTTGGATGGAATGTCCTATAAGAATCAATTAAGTCTACCTTGTTTAATGTATCATTTAAAGCTTGTGTTCCCTTATTAATTTTCATTTTGGATGATCTGTCCATTGGTGAAAGTGGGGTGTTAAATTTCTCTACTACGATTCTGTTACTGTCGATTTCCCCTTTTATGGCTATTAGATTTTGCCTTATGTATTGAGGTGCTCCTATGTTGGTGCATAAATATTTACAATTGTTATATCTTCTTCTTGGGTTAATTTCTCGATCATAATGTAGTGTACTTCTTTGTTTCTTGTAATAGTCTTTATTTTAACGTCTATTTTGTCTGATATGAGAATTGCTACTCCAGCTTTTTTTTTGATTTCCATTTGCATGGAATATCTTTTTCCATCCCCTCACTTTCAGTCTGTATGTGTCCCTAGGTCTGAAGTGGGTCTCTTGTAGACAGCATATATACAGGCCTTGTTTTTGTATCCATTCAGCCAGTCTGTGTCTTTTGGTGGGAGCCTTTAATCCATTTACATTTAAGGTAATTATCGATATGTGTGTTCCTATTCCCATTTTCTTAATTGTTTTGGGTTTGTTATTGTAGGTCTTTTCCTTCTCTTGTGTTTCTTGCCTAGAGAAGTTCCTTTAGCATTTGTTGTAAAGCTGGTTTGGTGGTGCTGAACCCTCTCAGCTTTTGCTTGTCTGCAAAGGTTTTAATTTCTCTGTTGAATCTGAATGAGATCCTTGCTGGGTAGAGTAATCTTTGTTGTAAGTTTTTCTCCTTCATCACTTTAAATATGTCCTGCCACTCCCTTCTGGCTTGCAGAGTTTCTGCTGAAAGGTCAGCTGTCATGGGGATTCCCTTGTGTGTTATTTGTTGTTTTTCACTTGCTGCTTTTAATATGTTTCCTTCATGTTTAATTTTTGATAGTTTGATTAATATGTGTCTTGGTGTGTTTCTCCTGGGATTTATGCTGTATTGGACTCTCTGTGCTTCCAGGAGTTGAATAACTATTTCCTTTCCCATATTAGGGAAGTTTTCAACTATTATCTGTTCAAATATTTTCTCAGTCCCTTTCTTTTTCTCTTCTTCTTCTGGGACCCCTATAATTTGAATGTTGGTGTTTTTAATGTTGTCCCAAAGGTCTCTGAGACTGTCCTCAGTTCTTTTCATTCTTTTTTCTTTATTCTGCTCTGCAGTAGTTATTTCTACTATTTTATCTTCCAGGTCACTTATCCGTTCTTCTGCCTCAGTTATTCTACTATTGATCCCTTCTAGAGTATCTTTAATTTCATTTATTGTGCTGTTCATCATTGCTTGTTTCCTCTTTAGTTCTTCTAGGTCCTTGTTAAATGTTTCTTGCATTTTCTCTATTTCCAAGATTTTGGATCATCTTTACTATCATTATTCTGAATATTTTTTCAGGTAGACTGCCTATTTCCTCTTCATTTGTTAGGTCTGTTGGGTGTTTACCTTGCTCCATCTGCTGTGTGTTTTTCTGTATTCTGATTTTGTTTATCTTAGTGTGTTAGGGTCTCCTTTTCGCAGACCGCAGGTTTTTAGTTCCTGTTCTTTTTGATGTCTCTCCCCAGTGGGTAAGGTTGGTTCAGTGGGTTGTGTAGGCTTCCTAGTGGAGGGTACTAGTGCCTGTGTTCTGGTTGATGAGGCTCGATCTTGTCTTTCTGGTGGGCAGGTCCACGTCTGCTGGTGTGTTTTGGGGTGTCTGTGGCCTTATTATGATTTTAGGCAGCCTCTCTGCTAATCGATTTGTCTGTGCTCTATCTTGCTAGTTGTTTGGCATAGGGTGTCCAGCACTGTAGCTTGCTGGTCGTCGAGTGAAGGTGGGTCTTGGTGTTGAGATGGTGATCTCTGGGAGATTTTCGCCGTTTGATATTATGTGGAGCTCAGAGGTCTCTTGTGGACCAGTGTCCTGAACTTGGCTCTCCCATCTCAGTGGCATGGCCCTGATGCCTGGCTGGAGCACCAAGAGCCTTTCATCCACACGGCTCAGAATAAAAGGGAGAAAAAATAGAAAGAAAGAAAGAAAGAGCATAAAATAAAATAACAAAATAAAATAAAGTTATTAAAATAAAAAATACTTATTAAGAAAAACATTTTTCAAAAGTAAAAGAAAAAAAAACTTACAGGCAGAACCGTAGGACAAATGATGAAATCAAAGCTATATAGACAAAACGTCACACAGAAGGATACACATACACACTCACAAAAAGAGGAAAAGGGGGAAAATAATATATCTTGCCCCCAAAGTCCACCTCCTCAGTTTGGGATGATTTGTTTTCTATTCAGGTATTCCACAGATGCAGGTACATCAAGTTGATGGTGTAGCTTTAATCCGCTGCTTCTGAGGCTGCTGGGAGAAATTTCCCTTTCTCTTCTTTTTTTGCACAGCTCCCGGGGTTCAGCTTTGGATTTGGACTCACCTCTGCGTGTAGGTCGCCTGAGGGCGTCTGTTCTTCACTTAGACAGGACGGGGTTCAAGGGACAGCTGATTCTGGGGCTCTGGCTCACTCAGGCACGCAGGAGGGAGCGGTGCAGATGCGGGGCGAGCCTGCGGCGGCAGAGGCTGGCGTGATGTTGTCCCATCCTGAGGCACGCTCCGCATTCTCCCGGGGAAGTTGTCCCTGGATCACAGGACCCTGGCAGAGGGATGCACAGGCTCCCAGGAGGGGAGGTGTGAATAGTGACCTGTGCTCGCACACAGGCATTTTGGCGGCTGCAGCCGCAGCCTTAGCGTCTCCTGCCCGTCTCTGGGATCTGCGCTGATAGCTGTGGCTCGCGCCAGTCTCTGGAGCTCCTTTAAGCAGCACTCTTAATCACCTCTCCTCGCACACCAGGAAACAGAGGGAAGAAAAGTCTCTTGCCTCTTCGGCAGGTCCTGACTTTTTCCTGAACTCCCTCCCGGCTAGCCGTGGCACACTAGCCCCTTCAGGCTGTGTTCATGCTGCCAACCTCAGTCCTCTTCCTGCGATTCGACCGAAGCCCAAGCCTCAGCTCCCAGCCCCCACCGTTCCGGCGGGTGAGCAGACAAGCCTCTTGGGCTGGTGAGTGCTGCCCAGCACCGCTCCTCTGTGCGGGGATCTCTCCACTTTGCGCTCCACACCCCTGTTGCTGCGCTCTGCTCTGTGGCCCCGAAGCTCCCCCCTCCGCCTCTCTCAGTCTCCGCCCATGAAGGGGCTTCCTAGTGTGTGGAAACCTTTCATCCTTCACGGCTCCCTCCCACTGGTGCAGGTCCCGTCACTATTCTTTTGTCTCTGTTTTTTCTTTTTTCTTTTGCCCTACCCAGCTATGTGGGGAGTTTCTTGCCTTTTGGGATGTTTTAGGTCTTCTGCCAGTGTTCAGTGGGTGTTGTATAGGAGCAGTTCCACGTGTAGATGTATTTCTGATGTATTTGTGGGGAGGAAGGTGATCTCTGCATCTTACTCTTCCACCATCTTCTCAAATCCCCCTAAAAGCTGCCTCTTTGAGAAGATAAACAAAATTGATAAACCTTTAGCCAGACTCATCAAGAAAAAAAGGGAGAAGACTTAAATTAACAGGATTAGAAATGAAAAAGGAGAAGTAACAAGTGACATTTCAGAAATACAAAGGATCATGAGAGATTACTAAAAGAAAGTATATGCCAATAAAGTGGTCAACCTGGATAAAATGGACAAATTCTTAGAAAAGCACAACATTCCAAGACTGAACTAGGAAGAAATACAAATTATGAACAGACCAATCACAAGCTCTGAAACAGAAACTCTGATTAAAAATCTTCAACAAACAAAAGCCCAGGATCAGATGGATTCACAGGCCAATTCTATCAAACATTTAGAGAAGAGCTAACACCAATCCTTCTCAAACTCCTCCAAAATATAACAGAGGGAGGAACACACCTAAAGTCATCCTATGAGGCCACCATCATCCTGATATCAAAACCAGACAAAGATGTCACAAAGAAAGAAAACTACAGGCCATTATCATGATGAACATAGATGCAAAAATCCTCAACAAAATAGTAGGAAACAGAATCCAACAGCACATTAAAAGAATCATACAACATGATCAAGTGGGGTTTATCCCAGGAGTGCAAGGATTCTTCAATATATGGAAATCAATCAATGTGATATACCATATTAACAAATTGAAGGATAAAAACCATATGGTCATCTCAATAGATGCAGAAAAAGCTTGTGACAAAATTTAACACCGATTTATGACAAAAACCCTGCAGAAAGTAGGCATAGAGGGAACTTACCTCAACATAATAAAGGCCATATATGACAAACCCACAGCCAACAACATTCTCAGTGGTGAAAAAGTGAAGTCATTTCCACTAAGATCAGGAACAAGACAAGGTTGCCCACTCTCACCACTATTATTCAACCTAGTTTTGGAAGTTTTAGCCACAGCAATCATAGATGAAAAAGAAATAAAAGGAATCCAAATTGGAAAAGAAGAAGTAAAGCTGTCACTGTCTTCAGGTGACATGATAGTATACATAGAGAATCCTACAGATGCCACCAGAAAACTATTTGAGGTAATCAATGAATTTGGTAAAATAGCAGGATACAAAATTAATGCACAGAAATCTGTTGCCTTCCTATACACTAATGATGAAAAATCTGAAAGAGAAATTAAAGAAACACTCCCATTTACCATTGCAACAAAAAGAATGAAATACCTAGGACTAAACCTACCTAAGGAGACAAAAGAGCTATATTGAGAAAATTGTAAGACACTGATGAAAGAAATTAAAGATGATACTAATAGATGGAGACATATACCATGTTCTTAGATTGGCAGAGTCAACATTGTATAAATGACTCTTCTACCCAAAGCAGTCTACAGATTCAATGCAATCCGTATCAAACTACCAATGCCATTTTTCACAGAACTAGAACAAAAAATTTCACAATTTGTATGGAAACACAAGAGACTCCGAATAGCCAAAGCAATCTTGAGAACGAAAAACATAGCTGGAGGAATCAGGCTCCTGGACTTCAGACTATACTATAAAGGTACAGTAATCAATACAGTATGGTACTGGCCCCGAAACAGAAATATAGATCAATGGAAGAGGATAGAAAGCCCAGAGATAAACTCACATATCTATGGTTACCTTATCTTTGATAAAGGAGGCAAGAATATACAATGGAGTAAAGACAGCATTTTCTATAAGTGGTGCCAGGAAAACTATACAGCTACATGTAAAAGAATGAAATTAGAACACTCCCTAACACCATACACAAAAATAAACTCAAAATGGATTAAAGGCCTAAATGTAAGGCCAGATACTGTACAAGTCTTAGAGGAAAGCATTGGCAGAACACTCTATGACATATATCACAGCAAGATCCTTTTTGACCCATCTCCTAGAGAAATGGAAATAAAAACAGAAATAAACAAATGGGACCTAATGAAACTTTAAAGCTTTTGCACAGCAAAGGAGACCACAAACAAGATAAAAAGACAGCCCTCAGAATAGGAGAAAATATTTGCAAACTAAGCAACTGACAATGGATTAATCTCCAAAATATTCAAGCAGTTCATGCAGCTGAATATGAAAAAAACAAACAACCCTATCAAATAATGGGCAGAAGACCTAAATAGACATTTCTCCAAAGAAGATATAAACATTACCAACAAACACATGAAAGGATGCTCAACATCACTAATCATTAGAGAAGCGCAAACCAAAGCAACAATGAGGTATTTTCTCACACCAGTCAGAATGGCTATCATCAAAAATATACAAACAATAAATGCTGGAGAGGGTGTGGAGAAAAGGGAACCCTCTTGCACTGTTGGTGGAATGTAAGTTGATACAGCCATTATGGAGAACAGTATGGAGGTGCCTTAAAAAAACTAAAAATAGAACTACCCTATGACCCAGCAATCCCAGTATTGGGCATATACCCTGAGAAGACCAGAATTCAAAAAGAGTCATGTACCACAATGTTCATTGCAGCACAATTTACAATAGCCAGGACATGGAAGCAACCTAAGTGTCCATTGACAAATGAATGGATAAAGAAGATGTGGCACATATGCACAATGGAATATTACTCAGCCATAAAAGGAAACGAAATTATTATTTGTAGTTAGGTGGATGGACCTAGAGTTTTTTGTACAGAGTGAAGCAAGTCAGAACAACAAATACCGTATGCTAACACATTTATATGGAATATAAAAAAAAAAAAAACGTGGTTCTGATGAACCGAGGGGCAGGACAGTAATAAAGACGCAGATGTAGAGTATGGACTTGAGGACATGGGGTTGGGGAATGGTAAGCTAGCACGAAGTGAGAGAGTATCATTGATATACATACACTACCAAATGTAAAGTAGATAGCTTGTGGGAAGGATCTGCATAGCACAGGGAGATCAGCTCAGGGCTTTCTCACCACCTAGAGGGGTGGGATAGGGAGTGTGGGAGGGAGACGCAAGAGGGATTGGATATGGGGATATATGTATATGTATAGGTGATTCACTTTGTTATACAGCAGAGACTAACACAACAATGTAAAACAATTATACTTCAATAAAAGGTGTTAAAAAAATTTTCATTCATAGACTATGCAGACAGAATAAGCCTTTTTAAGACCACTATCTCTCTTGTCTGCTGGAGTTTAAGCTCCATCAGACCATATCTCTGACATTCACTGATGTTTTACCAGGGCCTATCCCAGTCTCTAGCACCTAGGGGTCATAAAGTAAATTTTTGTCTAATGAACGTGTGAATGAATACTCTCATGAATTGGAATTTTGGTGTATACCAATATGGGGCAAGAGTAATATGGTGTAAACTTTGAAGAATATCCTTGGGTTTAAAAAGTGGAAGAAGGGCTTCCCTGGTGGCGCAGTGGTTGAGAGTCCGCCTGCCGATGCAGGGGACACGGGTTCGTGCCCCGGTCCGGGAGGATCCCACATGCCGCGGAGCGCCTGGGCCCGTGAGCCATGGCCGCTGAGCCTGTGCGTCCGGAGCCTGTGCTCCGCAACGGGAGAGGCCACAGCAGTGAGAGGCCCGCGTACCGCAAAAAAATAAAAAAGTAAAAAGTTGAAGAAGAATTCAGAATCTATCAGGACAGACTTGATTGTTGCTATTATTATTATTTATCAACATTGATAATTTTTTTGCCAAATCCTTGGTGAATGTATACTGGATGATATCACATTTTATATCAACTATAGATTTTAATATAGATTGATGTTTATGATAATTTTATAATAAACTTCATATAGATCATAAAAAAAGATACAAATAGCTTCAGAAATACAGGGTACCTGGGCACAAACCTAACAAAGAAAATGTACAATTTTCAAGAGGAAAAGAATTCTAAAATTTTATTGAAAGATTTTCACAATGTCAATAATTGGAAAACAAATGATGTTCATGGAGAGGAAGACTAAATTTTTTAAAAATCTCAGTTCCTTCTAATAGTCTTGCAAATCCAGTCAGAAGTCCACTTGTCGAAATTGATGACCAAGTTGAATATACAAATTATAAAGGTGAGCAAAGGGCCTGTGAATAGGCAAGACACTCTTGAAGAGAGAGAAAACACAGGGGACTTGCGCTGCCAGATACGGGGACTTATTATAAAACTGCAGTATATGCCCCCTGTTTGGTATTGGCTCAAGGATAGACAGATAAACTAGTAGAATCAAATAGATAGTCCAGAAACAGACATATATATATATGGAAACCTGATTTATGACAAGGCTAGCATTGCAGACTATTGATGGTAGGACAATTTATTATCCACGTGCAAATAAAGTAGTGGATCCTCACACTACACACACAAATTAATTTCAGATGGTTTAAGGACTTAGATGTAAAATGCAAAACTATGAAGGTTTAGAAGACAATATAAGATAAGATCTCAATGACTGTATTAGTAAAGGCTTTCTTAAACAAGACCCAATAAGGATAGACCATAAAGGAAAAAACTGATTAATTTGATTACATAAAAAGTAAAAACTTCTGTTATTCAAAAGACATTATAAAGGGACAGAACAGCAGAGCCTTGTTCAAGATGATGAACTCAAATGCCTAGTGCATTTGATTAATGTATTTGATATTTGCACAACTGGAAAATAGGAAGAATTTGCTAATAAATACATAGAAAATGAAGGAAACACATACACACATGCTGCACAAAGATCTTCTTATCAGTTCAGGGAGAGAAAGGAAAAATAGTATTGTGTGCTATATTGCTCACCTATTAATAACATTTACATGATGTCTAATAAAAATGGTGATATAATTGCATTGGGAAGATGGGTGCATGAAAAGTATGCCTGTGTTTGTGAAAAAGAGCTAAATAATATGTCATGAGATAACTAAAAATTGTCAAACTCTTGGTTTGGTAGTTGTATCAACATTAATTTCCTGGTTGTGATAATTGTACTATGGTTATATAAAATATTAACATTAGGGAAAGCTAGGTGAAGGGTATATGAGGACTCTGGCTATACTTGCAACTTTCTGTAAGCCTAAGATTAATTCATCATAAGAAGTTAAAGAAATCAACTAATAGTTGTTGGCTCTGGGGAGTAAGAAATGTGACAGTGCTGGGGGATTATTGACATTTGGTAATAATTTTTATAGCACTACTTGACTTTTTAATTGGTATGCATTTGTTATTGGAGAAAATGGAAAGTAGAAAATTGTGCAGAGCCCAATGGAGGAAAGTTATTTCTCTGTAAATTTAACTTGGATGCTTTGGAAAGAATTGACAAAGTTAGTTACATGGAAAAGAATATTGCTATCAAATTATCTATGAGGGAGATTGAGCTTGTTAGTTTAGTCAGAAGTTAAAGAGGGAAACCATTAAAAAGTATATACTTAAACATTTTATTTTAGCTTGGAACATAAAAATGCATACTTATTCACCAATCTTTTAATGAAGGGCCATAGCTTTTTGTGTGTGTAGGGAATCCAGTGAGTAGAGTTCAGTAATGGATTTCTTATATAAACCATGCCTGTATGCTTTATCATAATTTTAAATTTCAGTCTCTTTAAAGAGGAGAAAGAACCTAAAAAACATATGATAAAACCTATCTACCTCCATACTTCTTTTCATCTTGTAAAACCAAAACACCCTATCCATTAAACAATAGCTCTCCATTGCTACTTTCCCCTGCCTCTGGCATCCAGCATTCTACTTTCTGTCTCTATCATTTCGACTACTTTCAGTATCTCATATAAGGGGATCATACAGTATTTCTCTTTTTGTGTCTGACTTATTTTACTTAGCAGTGTTCTCGTGGTTCATCCATGTTGTAGCATATGTCAGAATTTTCTTCCTTTTTAAGGCTGAATGATATTCCATTGCATATCTATACCACGTTTAGCTTATCCATTCATTCATTAAAGGACCCTTGGGTTGTTTCCACATTTTAGGTATTGTGAGTAATGCTGCTGTGAACATGAGTGTACAAATATCTCTTCAAGACACTGATACCCTTCAATCCTTTTTTCATCCCTGCTTTCAATTCCACCAAGAAGTGTAATTGCTGGATTGTATGGTAATTCTATTTTTAATTTTTTGAGGAACTCACATTATTTTCCATAACATTTCCATTTTACATTCCCATGAACAGTGCACAAGGGTTGCCATTTGTCTCTATTCTTGCCAACTGTTGTTATTTCCTGTGGTTTTTTTTTTTTTTTAATGGCAGCCATCCTAATAGTGTGAGGTGGCCTCACATTGTAATTTTGATTCACATTTCCTTAATGATCATTGATGTTGAACATTTTTTCATGTGCTTATTGGCCATTTGTATATCTTCCTTGGAGAGATGTCTATTCACTTCCTTTGCCCAGTTTTGAATTTTGTTGTTGTTGTTGTTGAGTTTTTTTTTTTTAACCCCTTTATTGGGGTATAATTGCTTTACAATTTGTGTTAGTTTCTGCACCATAACAAAGTGAATCAGTTATACATATACATATGTTCCCATATGTCTTCCCTCTTGCGTCTCCCTCCCTCCCACCCACCCTATCCCACCCCTCCAGGCTGCCACAAAGCACCGAGCCAATATCCCTGTGCCATGCGGCCGCTGCCCACTAGCTATGTACTTTACTACGTTTGTTAGTGTGTATATGTCCATGACTCTCTCTCGCCCTGTCACAGCTCACCCTTCCCCCTCCCCATATCCTCAAGTCCGTTCTCAAGTAGGTCTGTGTCTTTATTCCTGTCTTACCCCTAGGTTCTTCATGACATTTTTTTCCCCTTAAATTCCATATATATGTGTTAGCATACGGTATTTGTCTTTTCCTTTCAGACTTACTTCACTCTGTATGACAGACTCTAGGTCTATCCATCTCATTACAAATAGCTCAATTTCGTTTCTTTTTAAGGCTGAGTAATATTCCATTGTATATATGTGCCACATCTTCTTTATCCATTCATCCGATGATGGGCACTTAGGTTGTTTCCATCTCTGGGCTATTGTAAATAGAGCTGCAATGAACATTTTGGTACATGACTCTTTTTGAATTTTGGTTTTCTCAGGGTATATGCCCAGTAGTGGGATTGTTGTTGAGTTTTAAGAGTTCTCTCTATATTCTATTCTGGGTATTAATCTCTATAAGATATATGATTTACAAATATTTTCTCCCATTCTTTGGGTTGCCTTTTCACTCTGTTGATATTATCTCCTGATGCACAACGTTTAAAACCTTTCATGAACTCCAATTTATCTATTGTTGCTTTTGTTGCCTATGTCTTTGGTGTGTATCCAAGAAATCCTTGCCAAATCCAATGACATGAAGCTCTTGCCCTATGTTTTCTTCTAAGAGCTTTATAGTTTTAGCTGTTACATTTAGGCCTTTGATCCATTTTGAGTTAATTTTTTGTCTATGGTGTTAAGTAAAGGTCCAACTTCATTCTTTTGCATGTGGATATACAGTTTTCCCAGCTTTCCCCCCAGTGAATGATCTTGGCCTCTCTGTGAAAAAATCGTTTGACTGTGTATGTGAGGGTTTATTTCTGGTCTCTTTATTCTGTTTCATTGGTCTATATGTCTGCCTTTATGCCAGTACCACATTGTTTTGATTGCTGTAGCTTTGCAGTAAGCTTTGAAATAAGGAAGTATGAGTCCTCAAGCTGTGTTCTTCTCTTTCAAGATTGATTTGCATATTTGGGATCCTTTGAGATACCATATGAATTTTAGAATGGATTTTTTTATTTCTGCAAGAAATATTACCTTGATAGGGATTTTGATAGGGATTGCATTGAATCTGTAGGTGGCTTTGGGTAGTATTGACATCTTAATATTAAGTCTTCCAGTTAATGAACATGGCATACGTTTTCATTTGTTTATGTCTTCTTTAATTTCTTTCAGCAATGTTTTGTAGTTTGCATTTTGCAAGTCTTTTACCTCCTTGATTAAGTAAATTCCAAAGTATTTATTCTTTTTGATGCTGTTATAAATGGGATTTTCATAATTTCCTTTTCAGATTGTTCATTGTTAGTATATAGAAATGAACTGATTTTTGTATTTTGACTTTGTATCCTCTACTTTACCAGATTTATTTATTAGCTTTAATAGTTTTTTGTGGAACCTTCAGGGTTTTATATATAAGATCATAACAGGTGTGAAAAGAGAAAACTTTACTTCTTCCTTTCCAATTTGGATGCTGTTTATTTCTTTTTCTTGCCTCATTGCTCTGGCTATAACTTTCAGTATTATGTTGAATAAAAGTGGCAAAAGTGGGCATCCTTATCTTGTTCCTGATCCTAGAGGAAAAACGTTCAGTCTTTTACTATTGAGTATGATGCTTGCTGTGGGTTTTTCACATTTGGCTTTTATTATGTTGAAATACAAAATAGAGTTTGTTACTTTTTTTGGATTCTTATACTTTTCAAAAATTTCAAGTAAAGAAAAGAAATAACTGTGTGTTTGTGTTTGCAAATATGCATGTATACACATACTAGATAAGCATATGTATATAATTTATTTATTGATATATATGAATAAACCTGGTGGACAAAATTACTTATTGAGGTTATTTTTTAGAACATTTGAAAATAGTAGATGAAGTGTTTCTTAATAAAACTATATCCCATCTTTTTTTTAGATGTTGCACCCATTGGGTGTATTAGTTGTATCCTTGGTATAATGTTTAAACTGTTGCAAATTGAGGTGAATTAGTTGGAAGTGAAAGACTAGCAATATGAGTAGCTTATTTATATTTTTAATTTGACACTCTTTGATAAGAAAACAGGCAATATGTTTATGTATAATGACTTACTCTTCTAAAAGATGTTTTTTTTCTTATTTCAGGTAACTTAATGCGGCCTCTTATGAATTATGGTATTGCTTGGTGAGCATATCTATTTTACTTTATGTTACTTTTCAGAATAATATTAACTTATATAAATTAGTTGTATTTTTGGTTTCCCATTGCAGTATGTCCATGGGCTTCCTGATTGAAGAGACTGCACCCATTGTTTGGAGAGGCCTTATGGTAATGTCAGCCATTGAGAAACTGTTGAGGCAGGTAAGAAAATTGCATTAAGCATCATTTTATTATCGGCACACTGTGGTTAATATTTTCTGATTGGAGAGTCGTTAAAATTTGCAGTCAGGTTTGAGATGTTTTGCAAAAGAACCCAGTCAGTATACTGAATTTATAATGAGGTGTGTGGCGCCAAGACCAACTTTCACTGTCACATGATTGAATCTTTCCCGTTGCTTATTAGCACTAAAATCTAATGTCTTATTTTATATTATTCTGTTTTTCTGTTCAGACTCTGTTGAGTCTACATCAAGGCAAGGAAATTTATTTTATAAGTAATCTGCCTTCTTTAGATTTATGGTTCATTTCGTAGTGGCCAATATTGAGTTATAAGGGCAGTGTAGAAATTCCTTAGATGTAGAAAAAATTCTGTAAACCACAGTGCTTATGATTAAAATTGCTTCAGAACAAAATGAAGTTTTATTTTACTCTGAGTACATATGGCTACATATTTATTTATATAGTATCTGTCCAATCAACTTGAATTTGTCCTTAAGGAAAAGAACAGTTGATTGGATAATCTAAAAATATCAGATGAGCTCTATGTTATTTATAGGAATAAATTTTATTTTTTCTTAGTAACTGTGAATTTATAGTTAATTGTGTTCTAGGTAAATATTATAAGTACTTTGGATTTTCTCCACTGACTTATAACAATTACGCCTTATTTATTCATGTTTTACTTTGGGTCAGGCACCATGCCATAGGCTGGCAGTTCTAATCATACATATTCCTATATTCATTTCCAGTTGTGAAAGTAAGTATATATAATATGTCTTGAACTCTGAAACTCTTCTTTTTTCATTGTAACTTCTTGTCTTTTTTCTGCTGCTTGAGTTCTGATAAATGTGCTCTTTGATCTTTGGTCCCAGAATCCTCCTATCTTCTCAGCACATTTAAGTCTCTTGGCTGCATTTCTTCCTCTTTCACACTCAGATCCCATAGTTGGTTATTTCAGTTATACTCCTGACCCCATCCATTCCAGTTCCTTTGTGATCTTGACCTTTATTTCTGTGGATTAAGCCAGGATTTTTTTTTTCTTTAAGGAAATTCTAAAACAGTATTTATTCAGTTTATAATTAAAGTTAGAGTCAATGGAAATTTGGAAACACCAGAAGGAGAATTTTGATTTTAATATTGTCAACTGAAAAAATTGTGCAACCTGTAAGTTGAGAATTATGTTTTTTTGGCGAACAAAACTGAGGACTTCATCCCAGGATGCAGTCTCTCAGGTAACTAAGGGACTGCTTCGAAGAGGTAAGGGAAGGGCCAGGATATATAAGAGTTTTTGCAGGAAAAACAGGTAGTCAGAACATCAAAAGATTACTGTCAATTTAAGAAAACCACATATCTCAAGTTAAGGAATTTAGCACTTGTCTATGTATGGGAGGATATAAGAGTTTGGGCTCATTGAAATCGTTCCTTTGATATCTGGGGCCCTCAGTTATCTGGGGCCAGTATCCTGTGCTTTCTCATTCTGAGTTTCCTCAGGGTGCACCATCAGGGATGGCTGCAGCAGCTGACTGCTAGATGGGGGGCATTCTGTTTCTATCCTGAGTTCCCTCAGGGCTAACTCTCAGGGAGGCGGTAATGTGATGGCTTGATGGCTGCAACATCCTTGTTTACTGATATGGCAGGCAACATTTTCTCATTGACAATATTTCCCGCCTCCTATGTTAGTGTTAGAATTCTCAACAGGAAATGATTCAGAATTCCTCCTAAGTCTTTATGGATGGCCACAAGAAGATGGAAGTACTTCCGCTTTCCACAGTGATCAGACACTTAGAGATCCAAGTCAGTGAGAAGAGACACAGAAGTCCAGGCCAAGGGTTAGCGTTCCTAGCTCAGAGATGTAGAATCCCCATAGCCCGTGCCCAGCAAGGGGTGAGCAAGTTCTCTCTTTTCTGTCCTTTTTAAATCTCAGGGATCCTTTTAAATCTCAGATTCCAACAGGTGACAAAAGCATCTGCAAATGAGCCCCTGAGCCTGGAAGAGAGAGAGCAAGTGTGTAACTGCCCTCAGGAGAGGGGCAAAGGGAGTTTCCCACAGAATGAGATTAAACCTGACAGTTCGAATAATTAGGCTGCAGAAAGACTGCACCTGAAGCTCACACTTAGATTTAGTACCTGCTTTTATAAACAAAGAAAACTTTTTGAGACCAGAGGTGAGAAGATCAAAAGTCTGAAGGAACCAGAAGTATATTATTTTTTTATTTTGTGGGGTGTTGGGGAAGGGGAGAGGAGGCAGGATGCCAATTCTGTATTCTCAGTGTCCCACCATAACCCAGCCTTTTGTATCTACTGCTGAATACTGTTGGAGAATGTAGAATACTTGTGTTAATTGCTGGCATCATACATTTTTGATTTCTGAGTTTAGCCAGGCTCTCAGCACTTCAATCATCTGATTTAATTCATTATTCTTTTAACATTTACTAAATGCTCAGCTTAAAAAATATTTAGAGGGCTTCCCTGGTGGCGCAGTGGTTGAGAGTCCGCCTGCTGATGCAGGGGACACGGGTTCGTGCCCCGGTCCAGGAAGATCCCACATGCCGTGGAGCGGCTGGGCCCGTGAGCCATGGCCGCTGAGCCTGTGTGTCCGGAGCCTGTGCTCCGCTACGGGAGAGGCCACAACAGTGAGAGGCCTGCGTACCGCAAAAAAAAAAAAAAAATATATATATATATATATATATATATATATATATATATATATATATTTAGGGAATTTGGTAGTTTGGCAGAGGACCTATTGGAGATGTGGCGATTTGATTTGCTGGCACATAAATCATATAAAAGTTACAGTTTATTCTGACAAGTGCTGAAGATACATTTTTAGCAAACATACTACAAAATATCAGAATGAATATCAGGGGCGAGAAAATGAATCCATTACTTATTTTATTGGGATACTTAGAGGATACCTAGAGTATCCTCTAGGATATTAGGATATTGGCCTGCATGTGTGCCATACAGTCTTTTGTAAAGTTGCTTCTGTCATCTGCACATTTTAATAGGAGCTGAAAGCTGATATTTTTGGATCATACCGTGACCAGTGCTAATCATCTGAGCTATTAATTAAGGAGTGTTTTGTTTTAGTTTTTGTTTTGCTATATAAAGCAGACCAGCATTTGGTAAATTTAACATCCTTTGTGAAAATATAGTAGCTGGATAGATGCTCTATATAGCAGTGGATTGTGGAGGGTACCTGGTTCATTGGCTGATTAAAAAAATTGAATATAACACGTATGTAGTATGTAGAAGAAGGTACAGATCATAAGTGTCCAGATAGATGGATTATCCCAAAGTGAAAACACCTTTATACTCAGCATTCAGGACAAGATAAATAGAATACCAATGTTCCAGAAGCTCTTCTCCTGTCCCTTCCCAGTTACTATCTTGTGGGGAGATGATAAATACTTGTGGTAGGTCTGCCATCTTGAACTGGAATCTTTTTAAAAGTTTTTTTCCCTCTTTCTTTTAATTTATTGAGTTAAACTTATACATATAATAGGATTCACAAATCTTATATGTGGAGTTCAGTGATTTTTGATAAACATATATGACTGTGTAACCATACCCCAATCAAGATAGAGGACATTTCCATGCCCCTAGAAAGTTTCCTTGGACTCTCTTGTAGTCAGTCCTACACCCATAGGCCATGATTGTTGTGATTTCTGTCACCATAAATGAGTTTTACATAAATGAGTTTTACATGTTCTTATACTTCATATAAAGGGAACCTTATAGTATAGAGCCTTTTGTATCTGGTTTCTCTTTCTTAGTCTAATGCTTTTGAAGTCATCCTTGTTGCATGTATCAGTAGCTGAGTCCTTTTTATTGCTGAGTAGTATTCCTTTGCATGAATATAACCTAATATTGTTTTAGCTGTTCTTCTGTTGATAGACATTTAGGTAGTCTCCAGTTTTGGGCCATTATGAATAATGCTGCTATAAATACTTGTACAAGTGTTCATAAGAGTTCCAGTTGTTTCACATCTTTGTCAATGTTTGGTGTGGTCATTCTGTTCACTGGTGGGTATGAAATGATATCTTCTGATGGTTTTAATTTGTGCTTCCCTTATGGTCAGTGATTTTAAGCCCCTTTTCATGTGCATGTTAGATATTGCTATATCTTCTTTCATGAAGTGTATGTTCAAGTCTTTCACTCTTTTTTTTTTTTTGGCTCATTTTTCTTCTTGTAATTGAGTTGCAAGAGTTTTAATATATTCTGGTTATGAGTCCATTGTCAAGTACATGTATTGGGAATATTTCTCCCAGTCTGTGGCTTGCTTTGTGATGAGCTGAAGTTTTAAATTTTCGTGAAACTCAATTTATCCCCCTCCTCCAATTTTTTTTTTTCTTAATGCTTAGTACTTTTTCTGCCATCTCTAAGAAATCTTTGCCTGTCTACCCCAAGGTTGATATTCTCGTGTATATTTTTACCTTTAAGATTTATAGGTCTGGCTTGTATATCTGGAATTAACTTTTTTGTATGAAGTGAGATAATGATCAAGGTTTATATTTTTTCATAGTTGTGTCATAATAGGAAATATATTTATTCTTTGTCCTTGGGTCCTGACACAAAGCTCCTAAAACCCTTGGAATTTCCTGAGTGATAGGATTGTCCTTTGTCATTCATAAGGAGCCTCGTTTTGAGCACACCTGCTAGTTCATGCTAGTGAGGTGACTTGGGGTAGGACCCCTAGATAGCCTCAGGATGGGACTGGTCACCAGCAAGGCCAAGTATTTAGAGGGTTAGAACTTTCAGCCTCTCCTACTGACCTCTGGGAACGGGAAGGGAGGTGGGCTGCAGATTAAACTCTATGAAAATTCTTGAACAACAAGATTCGATGAGCTTCTGGGTTGTAAAACACATCCACATGCTGGGTGGGTTGTGTACTCTAGTTCCATGGGGACAGAAGCTCCTGTGCTCAGGGCCCTTCTGAACCTTGTATTTACCTCTTCATCTGGCTGTTCATTTGTATCCTTTATAATACCCTTTATAATAAACTGGTAAATGTAAGTAAACATTTTTCTGAGTTCTGTGAGCTGCTCTAGTAAAATACAGGCAACCTCAGATATTGTGGGTTTGGTTCCAGACCACCGCAGTGAAGGGAATATCACAATAAAGCAGTTGCATAAACTTTTTTGTTTCCCAGTGCACATGAGAGTTACGTTTCCATTATACTGTAGTCTATAAAGTGTGCAATAGCATTATGTCTAAAAAGAAAAAACGTACATACCTTGATTAAAATATACTTTCTTGCTAAAAAGTGTTAACCATCATCTGAGCCTTCAGCAAGTCATAATCTTTTTGCAATCGTAACACGAAAGATCAGTGATCACAGATCACAATAACAAATATGATAATAATGAAAAAGTTTGAAATATTGCAAGGATTACCAAAATGTGACACAGAGACACAGTGAGTAAATGCTTACTTGGAAAAATGGTCCTGATAGACTTGCTTGATGCAGGGTTGCCACAAACCTTCAATTTGTAAAAGATGCAATATCTGTGAAGTGTGATACAATGAGGTATGCTTTCAGTTGAACCTGAGGAGGGGGTCATGTGAACCTCACATTTATAGCCAGTCAGCCCAGAAGCACGTGTAATAGCCTGGACTTGTGATTGGCATCTGAATTGGGTGAAGTCTTGTGGGACTAAGCCCTTAACATATGGGATCTGATGCTATCTCCAGGTAGATAGTGTCAGAATTGACTTAATTGCTTGGCGGTGTTGGAAAACACACATTATAATAGTTTAATTGTTCTAGCACTTTGTTTAAAAGACTTCCCTTTCCCTATTGAATTGACTTGATACATTAGACAAAAATCAATTAAGCATATGTGTATGGGTCTATCTCTGGACACTGTGTTGTGTTCCATGAATAGTTTAATCCTTAGAGTAGAACCATACTCTCTTGATGATTGAAGCTGTATAGAAGGCTTAATATCAGAAAGTGAGAGTCCTCCAACTTTGTTTTTTCTTGATTGTTTTGACTATTCTAGGTTCTTTTACATTTCTGTATAAATTTTATATTCAACTTACTAATTTGTGTAGAAAAGCATGTTGGTATTTTCATTAGGATAGTATCGAACTATCAGTATAGATCAGTTTTGGGTGAATCGAGATCCTGACAACATTGAGTCTTCTAACCCTGAGCATGGTATGTTTCTACATTTATTTAGATTTTCTTTAATTTCTTGGAGTAATAATATATAGTTTTCAGTATATAGGTCTTGTAATTCATTTGTTAGATTTATCTTAAGTGTTCTTTGATGATATTGTAAATGGAATTTTTTTGGGGTGTTTAATTTCAAATTGTTTACAGTTAGCACATAGTACATATACTATTGATTTTTGTATATTAACCTTGTATTCATAATTTTTCCAAATTTGTTTTCAAGTAGTTATTTAGTAGCTTTCTTGGTACCTTGTATGCACATGATTATATTGTCTGCAAGTAAAACGGCTTCATTTCTTTCTTTCCAATCTATTCTTTTCATTTCATTTTCTTGTCTTCTTATTGAACTGGCTAGTACTATCAGTACAGTGTTGAACAGAAAAGATGAAAGCAGACATGCTAGTCTTCATCCAGATTTTTTTTCTTATTTGATGATATTTATTATCTTTACCAAGATGTACAATAAAAGGGAAATGTCACATCTAGTGACATTAACATTAAATATTTCTTCATTAAGAAAGATGATAGCGATTGGTTCAAGTTGGCAGAGTAGAAGGATGTGCTCTCACTTCTTCTTGTGAGAACACTGGAATCACAACTAACTGCTGAACAATCATAAACAGGAAAACACTGGAACTCACCCAAAAAGATACCCCACATCCAAAGACAAAGGAGAAGACACAATGAGATGGTAGGAGGGGTGTAATCACAATAAAATCAAATCCCATAACTGCTGGTGGGTGACTCACAAACTGGAGAATACTTATACCACAGAAGTCCAAGAACTGGAGTGAAGGTTCTGAGCCCCATGTCAGGCTTCCGAACCTGGGGGTCCGGCAACAGGAGGAGGAATTCCTAGAGAATCAGACTTTGAAGGCTGGTGGGATTTGATTGCAGGACTTTGACAGGACTGGGGGAAACAGAGACTGCACTCTTGGAGGGCACACACAAAGTAGTGTGGGCACCAGGACCCAGGGGAAGGAGCAGTGACCCCATAGAGACTGAACCAGAGCTACCTGCTAGTGTTGGAGGGTCACCTGCAGAGGCGGGAGGTGGCTCTGTCTCACTGTAAGGACAAGGACACTGGCAGCAGAAGTTCTGGGAAGTACTCCTTGGCATGAGCCCTCCCAGAGTCTGCCAATAGCCCCACCAAAGAGCCTGGGCAGGCTCCGGGTTGGGGTCGCCTCAGGCCAAACAACCAACAGGGAGGGGACCCAACCCTACCCATCAGCAGACAAGTGGATTAAAGTTTTACTGAGCTCTGTCCACCTGAACAACAGCCAGATCTACCCACCACCAGTCCCTCCCATCAGGAAGCTTGCAGAAGCCGCTTAGATAGCCTCATCCACAGGAGCAGACAGCAGAAGCAAGAAGAACTACAGACCTGCAGCCTGTGGAACAAAAACCACATTCACAGAAAGATAGACAAGATGAAAAGGCAGAGGGCTATGTACCAGATGAAGGAACAAGATAAAAATCCCAGAAAACCAAATGAAGTGGAGATAGGCGACCTTCCAGAAAAAGGATTCAGAATAATGATAGTGAAGATGATCCAGGACCTCAGAAAAGAATGGAGGCAAAGATCGAGAAGATGCAAGAAATGTTTAACAAAGATCTAGAAGAATTAAAGAACAAACAAACAGAGATGAACAATACAGTAACTGAATTGAGAGGTACAGTAGAAGGAATCAATAGCAGAATAACTGAGGCAAAAGAATGGATAAGTGACCTGGAAGTCAGAATGGTGGAATTCACTGCTGCAGAACAGAATAAAGAAAAAAGAATGAAAAGAAATGAAGACAGCCTAAGAGACCTCTGGGACAACATTAAAGGCAATAACATTCACAATATAGGGGTCCCAGAAGGAGAAGAGAGAGAGAAAGGACCCGAGAAAATATTTGAAGAGATTATAGTCGAAAGTTCCCTAACATGGGAAAGGAAATAGCCACCCAAGTCCAGGAAGTGCAGAGTCCCATACAGGACAAACCCAAGTAGAAACATGCCGAGACACATAGTAACCAAATTGGAAAAAAATTAAAGACAAAGAAAAATTATTGAAAGCAGCAAGGGAAAAATGACAAATAACATACAAGGGAACTCCCATAAGATTAACAGCTGATTTCTCGGCAGAAACTCTACAAGCCAGAAGGGAGTGATATGATATACTTAAAGTGATGAAAGGGAAGAACTTACAACCAAGATTATTCTACAACCAACCTACAACCTACAACCAAGATTATCTCATTCAGATACAATGGAGAAATCGAAAGCTTTACAGACAAGCAAAAGCTAAGAGGATTCAGCACCACCAAACCAGCTCTACAACAAATGCTAAAGGAACTTCTCTAAGTGGGAAACACAAGAGAAGGGCCTACAAAAACAAACCCAAAACAATTAAGAAAATGGTAATAGGAACATACATATCAATAATTACCTTAAACATGAATGGAGTAAATGTTCCAACCAAAAGACACAGGTTTGCTGAATGGATACAAAAAAAGACCCATATATATGGTGTCTACAAGAGACCCACTTCAGACCTAAGGACACATACAGACTGAAAGTGAGGGGACAGAAAAAGATATTCCATGCAAATGGAAATCAAAAGATACCTGGAGTAGCAATACTCACATCAGATAAAATAGACTTTAAAATAAAGTATGTTACAAGAGACAAGGACACTACATAATGATCAAGGGATCAATCCAGGAAGAAGATAAACAATTATAAATATATATGCACCCAACAGAGGAGCACCTCAATACATAAGGCAACTGCTAACAGCTGTAAAAGAGGAAATTGACATTAACACAGTAATACTGGGGGAGTTTAACACCTCACTTATACCAATGGATGGATCATCCAAACAGAAAATTAATAAGGAAACAGAAGCGTTAAATGACACAATAGACCAGACAGATTTAATTGATATTTATAGGACATTCCATCCAAAAACAGCAGATTACACTTTCTTCTCAAGTGCATACAGAACCTTCTCCAGAAGAGATCACATCTTGGGTCACAAATCAAGCCTTGGTAAATTTAAGAAAACTGAAAACATATCAAGCATCTTTTCTGACCACAATGCTAAGAGATTAGAATTCAATTACAGGGAAAAAAACACAAACACATGGAGGCTAAACAATACTTTACTAAATAACCAAGTGATCACTGAAGAAATCAAAAAGGAAATAAAAATATACCTAGAGACAAGTGACAATGAAAACACGATGATCCAAAACCTATGGGATTCAGCAAAAGCAGTTCGAAGAGGGTAATTTATAGATATACAAGCCTACTTCAAGAAAGAAGAAAAATCTCAAATAAACAATCTAACCTTACACCTAAAGGAACTAGAGAAAGAAGACCAAACTAAACCAAAAGTTAGCAGAAGGAAAGAAATCATAAAGATCAGAGCAGAAATAAATGAAATAGAAACAAAGAAAATAATAGCAAAGATCAATAAAACTAAAAGCTGGTTCTTTTAAAAGAATAAACAAAATTGATAAACCATTAGACAGATTCATCAAGTAAAAGAGAGAGAGGACTCAAATCAATAATATTAGAAATGAAAAAGGAGAAGTTACAATGGACACCGCAGAAATACAAAGCATCCTAAGAGACTATGACAAGCAACTCCTTGCCAATAAAATGGACAACCTGGAAGAAATGGACAAATTCTTAGAAAGGTATAACCTTCCAAGACTGAACCAGGAAGAAATAGAAAATATGAACAGACCAATCACAAGTAATGAAATGGAAAGTGTGATTAAAAATCTTCCAACAAACAAAAGTCCAGGACCAGATGGTTTCACAGGTGAATTCTGTCAAACATTTAGAGAAGAGCTACCACCCATCCTTCTCAAACTCTTCCAAAAAATTGCAGAGGAAAGAACACTCCCAAACTCATTCTATGAGGCCACCATCACCCTGGTACCAAAACCAGACAAAGATACCAGAAAAAAAGAAAATTACAGACCAATATCACTGATGAATATAGATGCAAAAATCTTCAACAAAATACTAGCAAACAGAATCCAACAACACATTAAAAGGATCATGATCAGTGGGATTTATCCCAGGGATGCAAGGATTCTTCAATATATGCAAATCAATCAATGTGATACACCATATTAACAAATTGAAGAATAAAACTATATGATCATCTCAATAGATGCAGAAAAAGCTTTTGACAAAATTCAACACCCATTTATGATAAAAACTCCAGGAAATAGGCAGAGACGGAACCTACCTCAGCATAATAAAGTCCATGTGACAAACCCACAGCAAACATCATTCTCAATGGGGAAAAACTGAAAACATTTCCTCTAAGATCAGGAAAAGGACAAGGATGTCCACTTTCACCACTACTATTCAACATAGTTTTGGAGGTCCTAGCCACAGCAATCAGAGAAGAAAAAGAAATAAAAGGAATACAAATTGGAAAAGAAGAAGTAAAACTGTCACTGTTTGCAGATGACGTGATTCTATACATAGAGAATCCTAAAGATGCTACCAGAAAACTACTAGAGCTAATCAATGAATTTGGTGAAGTAGCAGGATACAAACTTAATGCACAGAAATCTCTTGCATTCCTATACACTAATGATGAAAACTCTGAAAGAGAAATTAAGGAAACACTCCCATTTACCGTTGCAACAAAAAGAATAAAATACCTTGGAATAAACCTACCTAGGGAGCAAAAGATCTGTATGCAGAAAACTATAAGACACTGTTGAGAGAAATTAAAGATGATTCCAACAGATGGAGAGATATACCATGTTCTTGGATTGGAAGAATCAATATTGTGAAAATGAGTATACTACCCAAAGCAATCTACAGATTCAATGCAATCCCTATCAAATTACCAATGCTATTTTTTATGGAACTAGAACAAAAAATCTTAAAATTTGTATGGAGACACAAAAGACCCCAAATAGGCAAAGCAGTCTTGAGGGAAAAAAACGGAGCTGGAGGAATTAGACTCCCGGACTTCAGACTGTACTACAAAGCTACAGTAATCAAGACAATATGGTGCTGGCACAAAAACAGAAATATAGATCAGTTGAGCAGGATAGAAAGCCCAGAGATAAACCCATGCACCTATGGTCAACTAATCTATGACAAAGGAGAGAAGGATATACAATGGAGAAAAGACAGTCTCTTCAGTAAGTGGTCCTGGGAAAACTGGACAGCCACATGTAAAATAATGAAATAGAACAATCCCTAACACCATAGAGAGAAATAAACTCAAAATGGATTAGAGACCTAAATGGAAGAGCAGACAGTGTAAAACTCTTAGAGGAAAACATAGGAAGAACACTCTTTGACATAAATCACAGCAAGATCTTTTTGATCCACCTCCTAGAGTAATGGAAATAAAAACAAAAGTAAACAAATGGAACCTAATGAAACTTAAAACCTTTTGCACAGCAATGGAAAGCATTAAGAAGACGAAAAGACAACCCTCAAAATGGGAGAAAATATTTGCAAATGAATCAGTGGACAAAGGATTAGTCTCCTAAATATATAAACAGCTCATGCAGCTGAATGTCAAAAAAACAAACAACCCAATCTAATAATGGGCAGAAGACCTAAATAGACATTTCTCCAAAGAGGACATATAGATGACTAAGAAGCACATGAAAAGCTGCTCAACATCACTAACTGTTAGAGAAATGCAAATCAAAACTGCAATGAGGTATCACCTTACACCAGTTAGAATGGGCATCATTAGAAAATTTACAAGCAACAAATGCTGGAGAGGGTGTGGAGAAAATGGAACCCTTTTGCACTGTTGGTGGGAATGTAAATTGATACAGCCACTATGGAGAACAGTATGGAGGTTCCTTAAAAACCTAAAAATAGAATTACCATATGAGCCTAGCATTCCCAGTACTGGACATATACCCAGAGAAAACCATAATTCAAAAAGACACATGCATCCCAGTGTTCATTGCAGCACTGTTTACAATAGCCAGGTCATGGGAGCAACCTAAATGCCCATTGACAGACGAACGGATAAAGAAGATGTGGTACATATATACAATGGAATATTACTTAGCCATAAAAAGGAACGAAATTGGGTCATTTGTAGCGATGTGGATGGATCTAGAGACTGTCATACAGAGTGAAGTAAGTCAGAAAGAGAAAAACAAATATCGTATATTAATGCACATATGTGGAACCTAAAAAAATGGTATAGATGAACCGGTTTGCAGAGCAGAAAGTGGGAGACAGATGTAGAGAACAAGCATATGGACAGCAAGGGGGGAATGCGGCAGGGGGTGGGGATGGTGGTGGGATGAATTGGGAGATTGGGATTGACATGTATACACTGATGTGTATAAAATGGATGAGTAATAAGAACTGCTGTATAAAAAAATAAATGAAATTCAAAAAAGAAAAAAAAAGAAAGATGATAGCTGTAGGTTTTTATTGATGCCCTCTATCAGGTTGAGGAAATTCCTTTCTGTTTCTTTGTTTGCTGAGGAGCTTTTATCTTGAATGGGTGTTGAACTTCTTCAAATACTTCTTTTTTTCATTTATTGAAATGATCATGTGGTTTTTCTCATTTATTCTATTAATGTGGTAATTTATAATACATTGATTTATTTTCTGATCTTAGACCAAACTTGCATTCCTGAGATAAATTCTCCTTGGTCATGGTATTTTAATTACAATAAATAATAGTATACTTACTTTTAATATGTTGCTGGATTCAATTTGCCAGTATTTTATTAAGGAGTTTTAGATCAATATTTATGAAGAATATTGGTTTCTAAGTTGTTTTTCCTGTAATGTCTTTTTCAGGTGTTGTATGAGAACTATCTTGGCCTCATAAAATGCATTTGGAAGTACTTCCCTCCTCTTCTATTTTGTGAAAGATTATTAGGTTTGGTTTAAAGTTTGTATTTTGTGGAGTTTACCAAGGAAGCCTAGAGCTGGAGTAGCGCTTCCCCCCCTCCCCACCACCCTGCCCTCAGCCACTGTGGGTGGGGAGGTTTCTGAGGACTAATTCTATTTAGAACTTTAATTTCATCTTGTTTCAGTTTTCTTGAGTTGTACAGGAATTTGTTCATTTCACCTGATTTGTAGAATATATACATGAACTTTGTTCATAGTATTACCTTATTACCTTTTCAGATAGGATATAGGATGTAGCAGTGTTCCCTCTGAATTCCTAATATTAGCAGCTTGTTTTTTCTGTCTTTTATTCCTGATTTTTCTTGCTAGGGATTTTTCAATTTTGTTAATTTTTTCAAAGGATCAACTACTGGCCCTTTAAGATTTCGCTATTTTATGTTTATTTCTTATTTCATTGTTTTCTGGTCATACTATTTATTTCAGGTTTTTAAAAAAAATAAATTTATTTATTTTATTTTTGGCTGCATTGGGTCTTCGTTTCTGTGCACAGGCTTTCTCTCTTTCTCTAGTTGCAGTGAGCGGGGGCTACTCTTTGTTGCGGTGTGTGGGCTTCTTATTGCAGTGGCTTCTCTTGTTGTAGAGCAGCAGCTCTAGGCACATGGGCTTTAGTAGTTGTGGCATGTGCGCTCAGTAGCTGTGGCTCGTGGGCTCTACAGCACAGGCTCAGTAGTTGTGGCGCACAGGCCCAGTGGTTGTGGCACACGGGCTTAGTTGCTCCATGGCGTGCGAGATCTTCCCAAACCAGGGCTTGAACCCGTGTCCCCTGCCTTGACAGGTGGATTCTTAACCACTGTGCCACCAGGGAAGCCCTATTTCAGGTTTTATTTGCTCTTTTTTTCTATCATCTTAAGGTAGAAACTTAGGTAATTGATGATAAGCATTTCTTGTTTTTTAATGTATGTAGTTATGGCTATAGATTTATCTCTAGTCATTGCTTAGAATCCTGCAAATTCTGATATGTTTTCATTGTCAAACAATTCAAAATAATTTCTAATTTCCTGTTCTTTTACCTGTGGATACTTGTAGTGTGTGGCTTAATTTCTAAACAGTAGGGAATCTTCTTAATAACTTAATGGCATTGATTTCTAGTGTAATTTTGTTTTGGTTATAGAATTTACTCTCTAAGATATCAGTCTTTTAAAATTTTTTAAGACTTATTTTATGGACCACCATGTGATCTGTCTTTGTGATTGTTCCATTGTGCTTTTAGAAAGAATGTGTATTTTGCAGTTGTGGTTAATGTTCAATGAATATCATTTAGGTCAGGTTGACAGTGTTGTTCAAATGTTTCATATCATTATTGATTTTTTTTTTGTCTAGTTATTCTGTCAGTTAGTGGGAGAGGAGTGTTAAAATCTCCAGCTGTGATTGTGAATTTGTTCATTTCTGTATTTTGTTTTTTGCTTCACATATTTTGAAGCTCTAATCACCTGTTTAGAATTGTTATGTCTTCCTGGTCAATTGACCTTTTTATTTTAATGAAATGTTCCCCTTTATCTCTGGTAAATGCTCATCTTGAAGTCTACTTTATTTGATACTAACGTAGCCACATTAGTTTTCTTGTGCATACTCCGTTTCCAGAGAATATCTTTTTTATCTTTTTACTTTTAATCTTCTATTTCATTATACTTAAGGTGGATCTTTGTAGACAACATTTAGTTGTGTCTTGCTGTTTTATCCAGTCTGAAGTCTAATTAATAATCTTTGCCTTTTAATTTGGATTGCTTAATCCATTTACACTTACTATAATTATTTATATGGTTGGGTTTAAGTCTGCCATTTTACTTTTTTTCTCATTTGTTCTATCTATTTTTTTCTTCCTCTGCTTTTCTTTTACTGTACTCTGTTTGATTAATGAAATATTTCTTGAGTTCCATTTAAATTATTTTATTGGCTTTTAAACTAAACCTCTTCCTATTAGTATTCAGTGGCTATTTTAGAGATAATAATATGCTTTCTTTTCACAGTCTTCTTAAGGTTTATATTGTTAATCACATGATTAATTACTTTCTAACAGTATTGTTCCATTTATTGGGTTGGCCAGAATGTTCATTCGGGTTTTTCTGTAAGATGTTATGGAAAAACCCAAACGAACTTTCTGGCCAACGAAATACCACCTCCCATTCTGTGTGTATTGTTGTGATATATTTTAAATACATATACTTTATTAAATCTCACATTACAGTGTTATAAATTTATTTAAATAGTCATCTTTTAAAGAAATTAAGAAAACAGTGTTTCATATTTACCCACAACTTTGTTTTTTCTGTGCTTTTCATTTCCTTAAATCTGAGTTTCATCCATTTCCCTTATCCTGACGAAGTTGTTTTAGTCTTTTTTTGGGGTGTGGGTCTCCTGATGAAGAGTTTTGTTAACTTTTATTTGTTGGAAATGTATTTATTTTCTCTTCATCTTTTCAGTGCATGTAGAATTCTGTGTTGGCATTTTTTTCCTTCAATTTTTTAAAGGTGCTGTTCCATTGTCTTCTGCTTTTCATTATTTCCAGTAAGAAATCTGTCATCATTTCTGAATTGTTCTCCTGTGGGTAATATGTCTTTTTTCTCTGGCAGCTTTCATGAATTCCTTTATATCTGTGTTCTTTTTATCTGCCTACCCCTTATATGTTGGTGTTCTCCACAATTTATGTTCATAGCTCAGTAGCTAAGGGCATGGACTATGGAGCCACATCTGCCTGAGTCCAGTTGCTACTGCACACCTAATAGCTGCATGTCCTTGGGCAAAAACCTCTCTGAGCTTTAGTTCCTTATGCATATAATGGGGTGAATGGTAACTACTGTACTGTGAAGATTAAATGAGTTAATATGTGTAATATGCTTAGACAGCATAGTAAGTGTCACATAAATGTGCCCTGTTATTATTGTATTTTATCAGTCTTAATACAAATTAGATTTTTTCCATATGTTAACATTTCTCAAATCAGGATGCATCTTGCAAGTGATGGCTTCTTAGAATTCCTTTATCAGTGGCTTGAATTCTGGTTCTTTCAGAGATGTTTTGTGTTGTGCCTCCATTCACCTGGGACATTTTCAACCTGAGGCAACTTTAAATAGAATTCTCTGTTAGAGGTTTTTGGGACCACTCAGGTGGTAAGAATTCAGATTGAAAAGCTCCATGTGTACCAATTTCTGATTTATTGTCTTTAGGTAACGTTTTTCTGCCTTCTGCTAGGGCCTGGAGAGATGCACATTTCCTTGAAATTTATTTCTAACTTGAGGACTTATATTTTATTTATCTTTAGTTTAAGAGAGTTTAGTCTTTTGGGGTCCCTACTTTTTGTAGGCTTCTTCTATTAGACTCCTTCTCATCTTAGGTGTTTTTCCCTCTTTTCTTGCTACATAAAATAATGATACATCTTATAATAAGTAGGGTATTAGATTTGTTGATATTAGGTATCATTATTATTGTCATCATCACCACCATCCTCCCTGAGACATCTCTTCTACTTTCATGACTTGAATTATATTAATTATAGTAACAGAAGAGTAATGAGTTGAAGACTTCCCTTTGGTTAATATTTGTAGTTTGGGGTGGTGATTTTGTGAGGAAAAGGAGTTAGTAAAGAGGAAAAGAAGTAGTTCAAGTAGGAAAAGGACTAAGGATACTAATGTCATAAAGATAAAGTGTTTGCAGCCATGGTTTTCCAATATATCTGCATATTAGAATCATTTGGGAATCTTATAAAATTTTCAAATTTCAGGTCACACTCCAGACAGATTAAATCATGAACTCCTTGTATGTAAGCCAGGCATCAGCATTTTTGGAGCTTTCCAACTGATTCCAGTGTGTGGACAAGTTTGGGAACCATTGGTTTGTAGAGTTTTAAGAATGATAGGTCAGTGAGAATGAGGATTGAAAAAGGGCAAGGAATAGTAAATGCTAGGTAGCCATTTGTGATCCTTTAGTAGAACAGTGAATGAAAAAAGTCAGATTATAGGGGTTTAAGAATGGATTTATAGCATGACCTTGGAGGTGGAGGTGTATTCTGCTCATTATATAAAATAGGCCATTCAGGGGGGTGGGGAAAAGGAATGGAAAATAGGATAGAAGCTTAAGGAGGAATGGTATCAAATGAAATCCCTTTTCATTTGTTTTCCAAATGGGACAGCCATACCTTTTCCAAGGTATAGGATACAGTGAAGAAGGAGGGGATTATTGAAAGAGGAATATTATGAAAGAGGCAAAAGGGAATGGAGTTAAAATGGGGTTATGAATTATTTTTGGAAACTTAAGTCTCTAGTTCCAAGTTTGGTGAGTAGAATGGAAAGAAGAATAGATGAGGGAACCCCATCATACCTGACATGAAAAAGAGGTTAACCAAAATTGTTTTTTCCTTGATCTTCTCAGTGGAAGGAAAAAGATAGTGAGTTTACTCAATAGAGCAAATTTGGTTCACAGATTTCAGTATTCATAAAAATTATCTGGAGAGCTAGTTGAAAATTCAAATTTGTAGCCTTTCTGTTGCACTCCCCCACTTGAATACTTTCCTTCAGTAGGTCTGAGGGAGGGCCAAGGAGTTTGCATTGTTAACGGATTATCCCAGGTGAGTCTAAATTATGCTGGTGGTTCTGAAATCAAGCTTAGGCATACTATGGGCCAGAGGCAGTGCTTTTTAACAGGTTTCAGAGCAATAAAAAAAAGATGAAGAGACAAACGATCCCTGTGTAATAGCAAAGGCCCACTGGATGCTAAATATTATGATATTTTAGATTTGTTGGATTTTTGTGACTCTTTAGCAGCTCTCTGAAGCCTGAAAGCTGCCATGGGCAAACCTGTTGTTGGATCCAGGAATGGCATGGCAGAAAGGCCAAAGGGGAAAAACATCCAGGGCATTAATGAAGGAAACATTGAATTCAAGGCCTGGTTTCCTGGAAGACAGGTAGTCAGGAGGGATCAGGAGGCTGTGTAAAATTGCAGGCCTCACATACTTGGAAATCATCTGTTGTGGGGAAGAAGTGATTCAGTAGCTTGGGAGGAACAGGTGTAAAAAGTAACAGATAAATTGATTTTGTTTAGGGAAGGGGGGACATTAGACAAGTTGGACCTTTCTTTCCTTCCTTCCTCCCTCCCTTCCTCCCCCCCTCCCCCCACTTTCCTTCCTTCTGACTTTGGAAATGTGGTATTGTTGAGGAAAGGCAGGTTTGTTAAAGTGAGAAAAATGTCAAGGATCAAATTATCTCATGGTGGGTTGGTAATAGGGTTGCTAGATAAAGTGCAGGATGTACTTAGTTAAATTTGAATATCAGATATACAGCAAATAATTTTTCAGTATGAATATGTCCCAAATATTGTTTGGGACATACTCACACTAAAAAAGTATTCATTGTGTATCTGGTATTCAAACTTAACTGAGTTAGTGTCCTCTACTTTTTTTCTCTTAGTTTTTCAAAAAATTTTTATTGGAATATAGTTGATTTAAAATGCTGTGTTAGGGACTTCGCTGGTGGTGCAGTGGTTAAGACTCCACCTGACAGTGCAGGGGACACAGGTTCGATCCCTGGTCCGGGAAGATCCCACATGCCGCAGAGCAACTAAGCCCATGCACCACAACTACTGAGCCTGCGCACCTAGAGCCCGTGCTCTGCAGCAAGAGAAGCCATCGCAATGAGAAGCCCGCGCACCGCAGGGAAGAGTAGCCCCTGCTCACCACAACTGGAGAGAGCCCGCTCAAAGCAACAAAGAGCCAACGCAGCCAAAAAAAAAAAAAAATGTTGTGTTACTTTCTGCTGTACAGCAAAGTGAATCAGTTATACATATACATATATCTACTCTTTTTTTAGATTCTTTCCCATATAGGTCATTACAGAGTATTGAGAAGAGTTCCCTGTGCTATACAGTAGGTCCTTATTAATTAGCCATCATATATATAGTAGTGTGTATGTGTCAACCCCAATCTCCCAATTTATTCCTCCTCCCCCCTCCCCCATCCCTGCTACCTTTCTCCCCTGGTAACCATAAGTTTGTTTTTTACATCTCTGACCCTCTGTTTTGTAAACAAGTTCACTTGTACCATCTTTTAGATTCCATATATAAGTGATATCGTATGACATTTGTCCTTCTCTGTCTCACCCACCTCACTCAGTATGAGAATCTCTAGGTCCACCCATGTTGCTGCAGATGGCCTTATTTTGTTCTACTTTTATTTGCTGAATCTGGCAACTTTAGTGGAAATGATGTTTCATAAGACACAGGTAAGAGTCAGGCTGGGAGAAGGTAGTCACGGTGGTGGAGTGGAACTGAATTGTTTGAGAATAAAAGTATGAAGTAGTATCAAGGGAACATTATTTAGATGAGAGTGGCAGGTATGAATAATTGAAATGGGGTGAGCATCAGAGTGAGAGATGGGGCAAAGAATTATATTAGGTTAGGGGAGCTCTGCGAGGAGCATTCTTTGTAATTTTGTGAAGGAAGATAGTCTGTCAACTTCTTTTACCAATGTCTGCAGCTTCTTCTGAAGGATAACTTATTTTTCTGGATACAGAAGCAGTTGTATAGGGAGTCTCATGGTTTCAGTTGCCGATGTCTAGTAATTTATCTGCATAATATCACCCCACCTCCTTCCAACCTCATCTGCTAAAAGGATGAATAAATATGTTGATGTTCATGAACACTTTGTAATACATTGCAAAAAAGCATTCCAGCCCATAAAAATAGAAGTTAAACTTTATGATCAATTAGGAAAACTAGGCAGATAAATGTTAGAATGTCATTTTGAGTACTAGATTGATGGGTATGTTTTCCTTTTTATTCTCCTGATTTTGGAAACAATTTCCTTTTATTTTCCATTTTGACTTTAAATAATTAAAGGCATAAATATCTAGTACATTTCACTCAATGAATAACTAATAGTTTAAAGATTTTCTGTATTTGTTAAGATTCCTGAGTAATATTTTTTGCCTTTAAGTTGTGCTCGACATAAATGTAATTAAGTTTACTCAAATGAGGAAGTGTTAGAATCTTTGACTTTAAAAATGCAGGATATTGGAAAAATAATTTTAGTTACTAGAAGAAGAGTATGGAAAGGAAAACTTCAAAGGCTAGTCTGGTGTCAGCACCTGCTGTGGTCACAGTGTAAACCCTGGAGGCCAGGGATTTTGGCAGCAGTTTCAGTGCTTTTAGTTCATTCTCCAGTATCCCCAAATGTGAAGCAGATGCCAGTTTCTTCTCTAGGGCTCTGATAATGGCATATAATGAGTTGGTTGTTTCCTAGCAACTAAAGAAGCAGTTTCATTTTAGCTGATCCTGCAATAGGAATGAGACATTTTCCCTTGATAGTTGGTATTAGTGATTTCCCTGACAATGGAATTTCTGAATAAGGAATGTTCTCAGCCTTTGGTTTCCTAAAGAATTTTGCTTTTGAGTGTGGGCTAAGCTCTGCTTAATCTTGTATAAAATGAAAAAAATTTCTTGAGCCCCCTAAGTACCTCTCATGGGAAGAGCCAAAGGAGTTTGATACATCATTTCTCAAATGGCAAGTGATTGTACAAGAAGCTATAATGGGTGTATTTTCCCCAGTGTTTAACAGTATAATTAACAGCCAAATTCTTTTCTGTATTTAATGTTGGAGGCAACAGAGGTTTATTACGTACTGGCCAATGTGCTTTAGAAATATATAAGAAATTTTTATTACCAGTGCCATTTCAATATAAAGTCAATATAACAAAAACATATTTTCTAATCTATAACCCACTTGATTTCAAACAGTATTCTATATACAAAATTATTATTACACCAATTATTATAATAGTTCGCTTTAAAGTAAACTTTTGAACAATTTAATGTTTAACTTTAAATAATTACTAATTAGTTGTAAGACATCTGTACTTAATTGGAGCATATCTAAATCCTTCTTATTTGGCAGTGGTAATAGATCAGAGGTCTTCTGATTCTTAAGATATATGGAGGCATGAGAAAATGACTTTAAATGACCTTTTTTTAGTCATTCATAGTTTAAACAGTTTCTAAGGAAATTATGTTTTCTTCTTTTGACATTAATACCTAATATAAATTACCTCCCTCATTCAGATTTATAGTATGATATATTAAATTTCAGAAGTTCCCAGACACTTAGACAAAGAGATAAAATATTAAGTGATGTTCTGAAGATAATTAAGTTAGCCATATCTAAATATACCAAAGAAATTTATTGCTTTGCATGGAAAAGGTTTTCAGACTATGCACTAACTGTAGATGAAGTTATTGAATGTTTTCCTTGTCACTTTTGGGCATCTGAACTTATTCATTTCTCTCTATGATTTTTGCATCACCAGGTACTTAGCAGTCTCATATTTAAAAAGACTTTATTAGGCCTCCATGAAGCATTAAAGAATAAAGAACACTAATAAATTCAGTTGGACAGGATAGTAGTCTTTCAGGCACCTAAGACAAAATTTTTCCTTAGAAACTCTTTAAACATGAGGCAGAGTTTCTATATAATATCTCAGTTACTGCTCTTGGATTTCTTTGGGACCTTAATCTGAGGCGACAGAGCCAAGCATGCTAAGCCTAGTTTTGAATTCTCCTTTCCCTTTTAAAACTATAGATTAGTCAACAAGGAAATAGAGATATAATATAACTAAAGCCTAGTTCTTTGAAATACTTTTCTGAGGCAGTATTATCTAGGAAATAGCTCAATTTGATTAACCTAACGGGGATTTCTTTTGATCACTGCATTTATTCACTCATTATTTATTGAGTTGGCATCAGATAATTATTGTTGTACTTTTAAAATATCATTGGACTTTTTTGTCATCTTCAGCAGCAGATATTTAAGTGGCTACTTACTATGTTTGGGCCATTGGTTAGATGCTGAGGACCAAGGATATGTAAGATGTAGTTCCAACTTTCAAAATGTCAAAGCTTTTAGTTACAGACCTACTTTTGACTTGTGGTCATAAGCAAAATGTTTAGAATGTTAGACATTTTGATGGTTTTCAGATATTGTTTTATAGTGTTTTGTTTAAGGCAATCAAAGTTGGAACTTAGAGGAGAAAGCTGAGTGTTACATAGCGTTGACCATTCAAGGTGGTGGTATTGTTACAAGAGACCAGATTTCACAGATTCATTTAGGTTCCATGTCACAGAAGGAACCCTGCAGTCACATTGAAAGGGAATAAGTTCTCAGGAGTTAGAAATGGCTTATGAATATAAATTGCTGGTTATTTCCTTCTACTTAAAATGCCCTTCTTTTTCTGCCAGTTGTCAGAGATGAGTTACATGAGTTCCTCCAGCTCACAGTGATGGTTGAGTTCTTATATATGCAGCTTTGAATATTGTAATTTATTTCTTTTTTTTTTTTTTTTGCGGTACGCGGGCCTCTCACTGTTGTGGCCCCTCCTGTTGCAGAGCACTGGCTCCGGATGCGCAGGCTCAGCGGCCATGGCTCTCCGGCCCAGCCGCTCCGCGGCATGTGGGATCCTCCCGGACCGGGGCACGAACCCGTGTCCCCTTCATCGGCAGGCGGACTCTCAACCACTGCGCCACCAGGGAAGCCCTGTAATTTATTTTTACACGTTGTTATTGTAGATATCTAAGACAGAAAGCTATTACAGTTTTCTAGATGGGCACCAACTTCCCTAATTCCCCACCCCAAGCCATTTATGCAAATTTCTCAAGCGTTAGAGTAGATCTAACGTGTCATTACTTCACCAGTGTGCTGGTTCCTGTTAACACAGATGTAGAGACACTTTTCACCTGATAAAACTACTTAATGACCAGAAGGTTTAAATGGGTAATTTTATCAAGAAAACCATAGAAATAAAGCAACCAAAGTAAAAAAAAAGAAGAGTTATTGTTGTCCACTGTCAACTACTGATATTCTCACTTCTTGTTTTGTGTAGTTTTGGGTGGGAGCAGTTCCTAAGTCTGAGAAGGCCCTGCTTCTCAGAGCTTCTTTTCTAACCTGTGTGACACGCAGGGAAGGCCTCCTGCTGCAGCCCTCTGACTGTATATAGCTGAGCCAGATTATCTTCTGCTCTATATCAGTGATTGGCCTTGGATCAGCCGTAGTCCTGGCACCTTTGGAACATGAAGGTACTTTCCTATTCTTTGTCATGAAGTCCTTGAATTCCTTCCTCAGGTTTTAGGCCTTTCAGTCACATCTTGCTCTGGTCTGGATGCAGGAACCACCATGTCACCTCCCCTTCTCATTTGGTACATCATTAGCTATTTCTTCACATGGCTCTCCCCTTTGGCAAGGTTAGGCTTTGTCACCTATCTAGTTACATGTCCTTCTTCCCTAGAACTTTGCAGTAGGGTATTAGGTTTCTCATCTCTGATCATCCCCTTTCTTTTCAGTTCAAAGCTCTTGTTTACTTTGGATAGATCTTTTTGCCTGAGTGAAAAACGTGTTCTTAGCCTATTCGTAGGTTCACCCACACTCTAGGAATGATTGAAGCTGTGGACTCAGGTTACTGGTTTTACTTCTCTGTCAGTGGATCAAGTGTTTCCTAAGGAGAGAGATGGCGCCTTGCCCAGATTTTGTCCCTTCATATTAATTTTTCATTCTCAACAGTGAACATAGAGAATCAGGATTCTTACTTTCAGAACATAGAATGGGGGGAGAGGCACAATTTGACTCTTCAGTCCAAATGGAGTACAACAACAGATTTCATTTATGGTTTTTCTGGTACCTAAATAGGGAAGTAAGGACAATTAAAGAAAAGCAGAGCATCTGGTTTAACTCCAGGCCTGAATCTGAAAAGAGAGCAGGAAAGGAAGTAACAAGAAAGAAAGGACAGAAAGTTACCAGGAAATTGAAGTCATTATTGTGGTTTAAACTTGGCCAGTATTTCATTGATAAAGCAAAGATGCTTGAGTATTCTTTCGTGTCTGACAACACAGAGAAGCTTTTCCTATTTCCTTCTTTGTGTAACTACCAGAGGGAAGTATCTACCAGAGGGAAGTAATAGGAGTCTTTGGACAGTCATTTCATGTTAAGGGTGGCTCTTACTGTAGCTCTGACATAAGTAGGAAGCATGCAGAATCCTGGCTTGTTTTTAAGAGAATTGATAAAATGGAGTGTCTCATTCAGTTGAAGTCAGCAATCAAAATTAGTGCAAAAGGAATCACTACTAGAAAAATGTGCCAAGCCAGTGAAATATATTAATCAAAGGGGGAATGATGTTAGACACAAATCATTAGCAGCAAAAACCAATGAGGCTAAAATAATTTGCCTTAGAAAATGAATAAATTAAGAGTAGGCTAATTGCCCAAACCATATAATATCCCATTTCTACCTTGAACACTTCAGAATTTCTAACTTTTTCATTCTTCTGTGTTGCTGATACAGGCTTTTAAGAATAAGCTTCAGTGATTTAGGCTGAGTCTGGGATGAGGGTAATTATGAAAGGTAGGACCATGTCTTCTGCAGTTATAATTAAGGAGTCTTAATAAAGATCAAGATGAAAAAGTAAGATTACTTACTGGGTCCTTAGGAGAGCTTAGAGCTGTGGCCCCTTTGGATGGGCAAAGCCTTATTCTATCTCATCAGGTGCAGAGGGAGAATCATAGGTCAGAATCATATGTTAGAAGCCTGCTGGAGCTATTCAAGTTCCAAAAAGATTTGAATAGATCCTAAACAGTCTATAAGGAGAGTTATGGTTGTTTCTGCAGATTTTATAGGATTTTGACCCCTTTTTATTATTTAAACAGAAACTGTATTTAATTGATTTTTTAAAAATTTTATTTTTTTATAGAGCAGGTTCTTTTAAGTTATCCATTTTATACATATTAGTGTATATATGTCAACCCCAATCTCCCAGTTCATCTCACCACCACCACTTCCCCACTTTACCCCATGGTGTCTGTACGTTTGCTCTCTACATATGTGTCTCTATTTCTGCCTTGCAAACTGGTTCATGTGTACCATATGCCTAGATTCCACATATATGCATTAATATACGATATTTTTTTTCTGTTTCTGACTTACTTCACTCTGTATGACGGTTCCTGGGTCCCTCCACGTCTTTACAAATGATCCAATTTCGTTCCTTTTTGTGGCTTAGTAATATTCCCTCGTATATATGTACCACATCTTCTTTATCCATTCATCTGTCGATGGGCATTTAGGTTGCTTCCATGACCTGGCTATTGTAAATAGTGCTGCACTGAACATTGGGGTGCATGTGTCTCTTTTTGTGGTACACGGGCCTCTCACTGTTGTGGCCTCTCCCTGTGGAGCACAGGCTCTGGACGTGCAGGCTCAGTGGCCATGGCTCACGGGCCTAGCTGCTCCGCGGCATGTGGGATCCTCCTGGACCGGGGCACGAACCTGTGTTCCCTGCATCGGCAGGTGGACTCTCAACCACTGCGCCACCAGGGAAGCCCCCTCATGTATCTTTTTGAATTATGGTTTTCTCTGGGCATATGCCCAGTAGTGGGATTGCTGGGCTCATATGGTAATTCTATTTTTAGTTTTTTAAGGACCCTCCATACTGTTCTCCATAGTGGCTGTATCAATTTACATTCCCACCCACAGTGTAAGAGGGTTCCCTTTTCTCCACACCCTCTCCAGCATTTGTTGTTTGTAGATTTTCTGATGATGCCCATTCTAACTGGTGTCAGGTGATATCTCATTGTAGTTTTGATTTGCATTTCTCTAATAATTAGTAATGTTGAGCAGCTTTTCATGTGCTTCTTGCCCATCTGTATGTCTTTGGAGAAATGTCTATTTAGGTCTTCTGCCCATTTTTGGATTGGGTTGTTTGTTTTTTAATATTGAGCTGCATGAGCTGGTTATATATTTTGCAGATTAATCCTTTGTCCGTTGATGCATTTGCAAATATTTTCTCCCATTCTGAGGGTTGTCTTTTCATCTTGTTTGTAGTTTCCTTTGCTTTGCAAAAGCTTTTAAGTTTCATTACCTCCCATTTGTTTATTTTTGTTTTTATTTCCATTACTGTAGGGGGTGGATCAAAAAAGATCTTGCTGTGATTTATGTCAAAGAGTGTTCTTCCTATATTTTCCTCTAAGAGTTTTATAGTGTCCGGTGTTACATTTAGGTCTCTAATCCATTTTGAGTTTATTTTTGTGTATGGTGTTAAGGAATGTTCTAATTTCATTCATTTACATGTAGCTGTCCAGTTTTCCCAGCACCACTAATTGAAGAGACTGTCTTTTCTCCATTGTATATCCTTGCCTCCTTTGTTATAGATAAGTTGACCATAGGTGCGTGGGTTTATCTCTGGGCTTTCTATCCTGTTCCATTGATCTGTATTTCTGTTTTTATGCCATACCATACTGTCTGGATTTCTGTAGCTTTGTATTATAGTCTGAAGTCCGGGAGCCTGATTCCTCCAGCTCCGTTTTTTTCCCTCAAGACTGATTTGCCTATTCGTGGTCTTTTGTGTCTCCATACAAATTTTAAGAATTTTTTGTTCCAGTTCTGTAAAAAATGGCATTGGTAATTTGATAGGGATTGCATTGAATCTGTAGGTTGCTTTGGGTAGTATAGTCATTTTCATAATATTGATTCTTCCAATCCAATAACATGGTATATCTCTCCATCGGTTGGTATTATCTTTAATTTCTTTCATCAGTGTTTTATAGTTTTCTGCATACAGGTCTTTTGTTTCCCTAGGTAGGTTTATTCCTAGGTATTTTATTCTCTTTGTTGCAGTGGTAAATGGGAGTGTTTCCTTAATTTCTCCTTCTGATCTTTTGTTGTTAGTGTATAGCAATGCAAGAGATTTCTGTGCATTAATTTTGTATCCTGCTACTTCACCAAATTCATTGATTAGCTCTAGTAGTTTTCTGGTAGCATCTTTAGGATTCTCTATGTATAGAATCATGTCATCTGCAAACAGTGACAGTTTTACTTCTTCTTTTCCAATTTGTATTCCTTTTATTTGTTTTTGTTCTCTGATTGCCGTGGCTAGGACTTGCAAAACTATGTTGACTAATAGTGGTGAAAGTGGACATCCTTGTCCTTTTCCTGATCTTAGAGGAAATGTTTTCAGTTTTTCCCCATTGAGAATGATGTTTGCTGTGGGTTTGTCATATATGGACTTTATTATGCTGAGGTAAGTTCCGTCTCTGCCCATTTCCTGGAGTTTTTATCATAAATGGGTGTTGAATTTTGTCAAAAGCTTTTTCTGCATCTATTGAGATGATCATATGGTTTTATTCTTCAATTTGTTAATATGGTGTATCACATTGATTGATTTGCATATATTGAAGAATCCTTGCATCCCTGGGATAAATCCCACTGATCATGATGTATGATCCTTTTAATGTGCTGTTGGATTCTGTTTGCTAGTATTTTGTTGAAGATTTTTGCATCTATATTCATCAGTGATATTGGTCTGTAATTTTCTTTTTTTCTGATATCTTTTTCTGGTTTTGGTATCAGGGTGATGGTGGCCTCATAGAATTAGTTTGGGAATGTTCCTTCCTATGTAATTTTTTGGAAGAGTTTGAGAAGGATGGGTGTTAGCTCTTCTCTAAATGTTTGATAGAATTCACCTGTGAAGCCATCTGGTCCTGGAATTTTGTTTGTTGGAAGATTTTTAATCACACTTTCCATTTCATTACTTGTGATTGGTCTGTTCATATTTTCTATTTCTTCCTGGTTCAGTCTTGGAAGGTTATACCTTTCTAAGAATTTGTCTGTTTCTTCCTGGTTGTCCATTTTATTGTCATAGAGTTGCTTGTCGTAGTCTCTTAGGATGCTTTGTATTTCTGTGGTGTCCATTGTAACTTCTCCTTTTTCATTTCTAATATTATTGATTTGAGTCCTCTCTCTCTTTTACTTGATGAGTCTGCCTAATGGTTTATCAATTTTGTTTATCTTCTAAAAGAACCAGCTTTTAGTTTTATTGATCTTTGCTATTATTTTCTTTGTTTCTATATCATTTATTTCTGCTCTGATCTTTATGATTTCTTTCCTTCTGCTAACTTTCAGTTTTGTTTGGTCTTCTTTCTCTAGTTCCTTTAGGTGCAAGGTTAGATTGTTTGCTTGAGATTTTTCTTGTTTCTTGAGGTAGGCTTGTATTGCTATAAACTTCCCTCTTAAAACTGCTTTTGCTTCATCCCATAGGTTTTGGATCGTCGTGTTTTCATTGTCATTTGTCTCTAGGTATTTTTTGATTTCCTCTTTGATTTCTTCAGTGATCTCCTGGTTACTTAGTAATGTATTGTTTAACCTCCATGTGTTTGTGTTTTTTACCTTTTTTTCCCTGTAATTGACTTCTAATCTCATAGCATTGTGGTCAGAAAAGATGCTTGATATATTTTCAGTTTTCTTAAATTTACTGAGGGTTGATTTGTGACCCAAGATGTGATCTATCCTGGAGAATGTTCTGTGTGCTTGAGAAGAAAGTGTAATCTGCTGTTTTTGCTTGGAATGTCCTATAAATATCAATTAAATCTGTCTGGTCTATTGTGTCATTTAATGCTTCTGTTTCCTTATTAATTTTCTGTTTAGATGATCTGTCCATTGGTGTAAGTGAGGTGTTAAAGTCCCCCACTATTATTGTGTTACTGTTGATTTCCTCTTTTATAGCTGTTAGCAGTTGCCTTATGTATTGAAGTGCTCCTCTGTTGGATGCATATATATTTATAATTGTTATGTCTTCTTCTTGGCTTGATCCCTTGATCATTATGTAGTGTCCTTCCTTGTCTCTTATAACATTCTTTATTTTAAAGTCCCTTTTATCTGATATGAGTATTGCTACTCCAGCTTTCTTTTGATTTCCATTTGCATGGAATATCTTTTTCCATCCCCTCACTTTCAGTCTGTATGTGTCCCTAGGTCTGAAGTGGGTCTCTTGTAGACAACATATATATGGGTCTTTTTTTGTATCCATTCAGCAAGCCTGTGTCTTTTGGTTGGAGCATTTAATCCATTCACGTTTAAGGTAATTATCGATATGTATATTCCTATTACCATTTTCTTAATTGCTATGGGTTTGTTTTTGTAGGTCCTTTTCTTCTCTTGTGTTTCCCACTTAGAGAAGTTCCTTTAGCATTTGTTGTAGAGCTGGTTTGGTGATGCTGAATTCTCTTAGCTTTTGCTTGTCTGTAAAGCTTTTGATTTCTCCATTGAATCTGAATGAGATAATCTTGATTGTAGGTTGGTTGTAGAGTAAACTTGGTTGTAGGTTCTTCTCTTTCATCACTTTAAGTATATCATGTCACTCCCTTCTGGCTTGTAGGGTTTCTGCTGAGAAATCAGCTGTTAATCTTATGGGAGTTCCCTGTATGTTATTCGTCGTTTTTCCCTTGCTGCTTTCAATAATTTTTCTTTGTCTTTAATTTTTTCCAGTTTGATTACTGTGTGTCTTGGCATGTTTCTCCTTGGGTTTATCCTGTATGGGACTCTCTGCACTTCCTGGACTTGGGTGGCCATTTTCCTTTCCCATGTTAGGGAACTTTTCGACTGTAATATCTTCAAATATTTTCTCAGGTTCTTCTCTCTCTCTTCTCCTTCTTGGACCCCTATAATGCGAATATTGTTGCATTTAATGTTGTCCCAGAGGTCTCTTAGGCTGTCTTCATTTCTTTTCATTCTTTTTTCTTTATTCTGTTCCACAGCAGTGAATTCCACCATTCTGTCTTCCAGGTCACTTATCCGTTCTTTTGCCTCAGTTATTCTGCTATTGATTCCTTCTAGTGTACTTCTTATTTCAGTTACTGTATTGTTCATCTCTGTTTGTTTCTTCTTTAATTCTTCTAGATCTTTGTTAAACATTTCTTCCATCTTCTCGATCTTTGCCTCCATTCTTTTTCCGAGGTCCTGGATCATCTTCGCTATCATTATTCTGAATTCTTTTTCTGGAAGGTTGCCTATCTGTACTTTATTTAGTTGTTTTTGTGGGGTTTTATCTTGTTCCTTCATCTGGTACATAGCCCTCTGCCTTTTCATCTTGTTTATCTTTCTGTGAATGTGGTTTTTGTTCCGCAGGCTGCAGGATTGTAGTTTTTCTTGCTTCTGCTGTCTGCCATCTGGTCTGTATTTAATTGATTTTAAGATACATGTTTTTCAAATTTTAGTTTCTTTGAAATTGGAGTATATTTTATAATCAATAAATCTTGACATCATGTCAGTTTAATTTTTAACTTTTTATTCTTTTTGGTGGCAAGTAAAATGTGGTGTATCTTACAGTCTATGGTGTTTTCTATTTGAGGGGATACAGTAATTATTTTGATTGTGATTACTTCAGTGCTGATTGAATTGTATTCCCATCTTTCACAGTCATTGCAGAGTGCTTCTACTTCATTCATTTGGGTCAGGTTTTTTATTGTTGAAAGACTGTTTTAAACTGCTGGTGACAGCTTTGGCAACCTGTTCATCCTCTTTCATCCCCTCATCACTAACTTAATTTTCCTCCTTATTACCTACCCAGAGGCTGCCAGATTATTCTTCCCAGTGTATAATTCTTGGGATGCCAGTCATTGCAAAGACTGTTAGGGCCTCCCTTTTATTTTTTACAGCAACCTTTCCTCTGATGTTATTCATTTGTTCCATGGTTAGGCTTACAGAAATTGTAAATAAGAAAGGCATGAAACTTGCTGCCATAGATTCTTTTCATTCCTGTGAACCTTTACTTATAGATTTTAAAAAAGTGTCAGTGCTATGTAATCATTCATAGTTTGAAAATAATGCTATACTAATTTATATTCATAGATGATTGTGTGTTTAATTCTTGTTTTTTTTATAATATTAGTTAAATTTGATGTTGATAAAAAGTACACCAAATGAAATGACTCATGGTGAATTAAAGCATCCTTTTTTTAGAAAAATTTCTTTTTTGTATTTATGCGAAGCCTATATATATATGTCAAAGAAACAAATATGTTGGAACTTTAAAATTGGTTCATTTTGGTAGAGTCTAAGTCTGGTGTATTTGTTACCTCAGTGTAGAAAGCATCAGCTTAAATAGGTTGACTTAATGTATTATCACTAGATAATTTTAAACTACTGAAAGTAGCTACCTATTATTGAGTTTACCAAGACTTATATGTTTACCTGTATTATCTCATTTAATCTTCACAATTCTGTGTAATAGGTGCTGTTATTCTTAGTTGCAGCTCGCCGGCTCCTTTAATTGCGGCATGTGGGTTCCTTAGTTGCGGCTCACCAGCTCCTTAGTTGGGCATGTGAACTCTTAGTTGTGGCATGCATGTGGGATCTACTTCTCCCACCAGGGATCAAAACCAGGCCCCCTGCATTGGGAGCGTGGAGTCTTAACCACTGTGCCACCAGGGAAGTCCCCCTAGGCTGAGCTTTTAACTAAACTGTACCAGTGAAGTCTTAAAGTTTTAAGTTTTCACTTAAAAGAGTAAAAGCACACTTTTTAATATCATCTCTGAAATACTAATGGGTATTAATATATTGAGAGTTTTCCTGTGTCATTTGACTGTAGATTTTGTATTTTATACTTTGCACCTTATAAGGCATATCTGAGAGAATGTCTTGGTAAATTTCTTTACAGTGACACTCATTATTTAAATGCCTGTTTTTCATTCTACTTCAATTGCATTTTAAAAAATTTAGACAATATGTTATTTTGGTACAGTTTTTATATGCAGGCTAGTTATAAAGTCTTTTTGGTAGTGTTTGGTAATGCGAAGTTCAACAAACCCTTCTATGTTGTGATGTCAGTAACTGCAATCATATAATTCATTTATAAAGTATAGTAGTTATCAAATGCCTTTTTTAAAAATTAAAAAATCGAATTAAAATTGTTTTATAGGTATTCATTATTTGGGTTTGATCACACTTCACTGAGGTAGAATGACATTTCCCAGTTACCTAGAGCAAGCTGTAGTTCACTAAAGAGAAATGACTTTCCGTCTCAGTGATATAGTGAGTGGCTATTAGATCCAGATTAAAACTCAACAGTACTTTTCTTAGTGGTTATTTGTTGAGACTTCTTCACAGCTCAGAAGAATTTATGGGAGCAGAGGGCCATTAGTAGCACAGTAGACTAGTTACTATTCAGTGACAAATTTCAGCTAACCTCAGATATTGAGTTCTTTTCAAGTTATTTTTTTTTCCTTGCAAACAAGTTGATTTAAGGAGAACAGATATCTCAGTTTAGACCAAATATAAAGTAAGAAGGTTCCCACAAGACTGCCCTCACTCTGACACTAGTTACAAATTCAGGGGTTTCCAAGATCATCTTTAGATTCAATAATTTGCTAGAAGGACTCACAGAACTCACTGAGAGCTACTATACCCATGGGTATGGTTTATTACAGGGAAAGGTGACAGATTAAAATCAGCCAAAGGAAGAAGCTCCTAGGGCAGTGTCTGGGGAATTACCAAGTATGGAGCTCCCGTTGTCTTCTCCTTGTGGAGCCAGGACACATTACTTTCCTGGCATTGATGTGTGACACGGTGCATGGAATATTGCCAACCAAGGAAGCTCACCTGAGCCTTGGTATTCAGAGTTTTTATTGGGACTCTGTGACATGGTCATTATTGATTATCCATGTGGCTAATCTCAGCCTTTATTCTCCAGCCCCTCTGAGTGTGACCCAAAGCCCCCATCCTAAATCACATTGTTAGTACCTGGCTAACCCATAGCCCCAAGAAAACAAAGATCTTAGAGATTACTTCCCAGAAGCTGAAGTCAAAGGTCAGTTTTTTGGGGGCCTTTTTGAGCAAGATTAGATTATTTACTATACAGATAAAATGTGAATAAAACTGGTTTCCAGTATGAATGTATGTCTAAAGCTAAACTTGGATACTAATCTAGGTATTGAATTTCTAGGTATTGTAACTCAATATGGGAATTCCTTGAAAATACAATTTTTCCGAGCTGTAGATAGACTGCTGAGACTGGTTCTTTTGGACACCTCGAGGCCTACTAATTCCATTACACCCCAGATACCTGTCACTTTTGATATCTGCCCAAATATAAACCTCTCTGGTCACTAAAGTATTTTCTCTTCTTTACGCTGTTTAGGATTTCCTCTCTCCTAAACCTAAACTTACCTTCCTCTTCCCAAAGTTTTGTTTCGTGATTCTGATTCTGTTTCTTGGACCTCCAATTTATATTAAATGAATTCTCCTTAGTATCCTTAACTGAAAACTCCTCTGTCTCTTTGCCTTAGTTGAAAACTGCAATTCCTTTAGACATTGCTTTTCATGAAGTCTTCTTAAGTGGATGCATCTCTTCTTTCACTTACCGTGTACCCATGGGTTTAGGGTAAGGTTTGACACGTTTCTTGTTTCCTAAGGCAGCTTCTGCTCTAGTAACCCTCCGTACTTATATTCTATTTTGATAATCATGGTTATTAAAAGTATAGTCAACTTCTTCTGCTCTTCTTTGGTCATTCTCTTTTATTTGCTAAAGATATTGACACTTCTTTTTACCTGAGTTCTAGCCACCATCTTGGAAAAGTGACTTCAGAGTCCATGTGGACAATCCAATTAATATCCTAGCCTTTCAGTTTCTTCACCTTCTTAATGTGAGTGCCCTCAACCTCCATTCTATGTCAGCCATCCATTCTTATGGTACACCCTCAATCTTGTTCCCTGGAAGTACTCATTTTACTCATCTTGCCATAGCCTTTCATCCTTTTAGCCTTCCTTTTATGGCTACTACACCCCAGGTTCCTTTACTATTCCACTCTGTCTGCCTTTTCATACCTTTCATTTCTTTCCTAACATAGATGTACACGACCTGTTATTTCACTGGCTTGCTGATAACTTCAACTCCTTTGTACCCTTGTCTTTCCACTGTACCACCCACCCTAACTCTAATCTAGAATGGACTCAGCGTTCTACTTTCTCTATTCTTACTCTCAGGCTGCTGGGTCCTGCTAGAGAACTCCTTGTGAGTGGCAATGTGAATTAATGATATCTAATATTGACTGAATCATCTGTTGCCCAGTACAAAGTTTTTTTTCCATTCTTTTTTTTCCCTCTCTGGCCCAGAAAGCTCTTATGCTAGGCAACTGTCTCGTATTCTCATTTAAAAATCTGCTTTGTTATTCTGAAGACCTCTTTTCTTTAACTTTCCCTTAACTTTTATTGAATGATCCCATTTTCTTCTTAACAGAGAAAATTAAATTTGTATGGTACAAACTTTCTGAACTTCCATCTAGCCCTCTTACAAAATAGCCTGTGTCTGAACTCATTCTTGCCCTCCTCCATTTGTATCTTTGGCTTCTTTCTCTTTACCAACACTTTCACATTAGCATATAAACATGTATGAGGCAGACAGTATTGGCTGGCTATGTAAAAGTCATTCTCAACCCCCATCTCTCTTATTGCCTCAAAATTGAGTCTAGAAAGTAAGACAATTTCTCAGCTTCTCTTATAGCTAAGAGTGGCCATGTGACCCAGTCTAACCAGTGAGATATAAGGGAAAGTCTGATGGGCAGTGGGGGGAAAGCTCTAGGTAAGGTGTTCTGCTTCCTAACAGAGGGACAAGGTTTATTCTTTTCTTTTTCTTTCTGTTGGGAATATGTTGTAAGGACATGATTCCCTAGTCTGATGACATCACTAAGATTCTGTAAAATCCCCAGAGTTGTCTACTTTTAGACTTTTTATTAAATAAACAATACATGTCCTAAATGGCTTAAGCGTTTTTAGTTAGGTTTCCTGTTACTTGCAGTTGAAAGCATCTTAACTTGTGATGCATAAATTTCTCCCAATAAAATACCAAAAACAAGCAACTCTGTTTTGACTCTACTAGATACCAGCCTAATTTTTCTTCTCTCTTGCAGGCAAGCTTCTTGAAAGAATTTAATAAGTCTGTCTCTCACTCCCTCATTTACCATATACTTCTGTCTATATTCACCTTCACCCTGCTTTAGTATGGGTCACCAGAAATGTCTTTTATTTATTTATTTATTATTTTTATTTTTAAAAAATTTTTATTTATTTTTTTAACATCTTTATTGGGGTATAATTGCTTTACAATGGTGTGTTAGTTTCTGCTTTATAACAAAGTGAATCAGTTATACATATACATATGTTTCCATATGTCTTCCCTCTTGCGTCTCCCTCCCTCCCACCCTCCATATCCCACCCCTCCAGGCGGTCACAAAGCACCGAGCTGATCTCCCTGTGCTATGCGGCTGCTTCCCACTAGCTATCTATTTTATGTTTGGTAGTGTATACATGTCCATGCCACTCTCTCACTTTGTCACAGCTTACCCTTCTCCCTCCCCATATCCTCAAGTCCAATCTCTAGTAAGTCTGTGTCTTTATTCCCTTCTTAACGTTAGGTTCTTCATGACATTTTTTTTTCTTCTTAAATTCCATATATATGTGTTAGCATACGGTATTTGTCTTTTTCTTTCTGACTTACTTCACTCTGTATGACAGACTCTAGGTCTATCCACCTCATTACAAATAGCTCAATTTCGTTTCTTTTTATGGCTGAGTAATATTCCATTGTATATATGTGCCACATCTTCTTTATCCATTCATCCGATGATGGGCGCTTAGGTTGTTTCCATCTCCAGGCTATTGTAAATAGAGCTGCAATGAACATTTTGGTACATGACTCTTTTTGAATTATGGTTTTCTCAGGGTATATGCCCAGTAGTGGGATTGCTGGGTCATATGGTAGTTCTATTTGTAGTTTTTTAAGGAACCTCCATACTGTTCTCCATAGTGGCTGAACCAATTCACATTCCCACTAGCAGTGCAAGAGTGTTCCCTTTTCTCCACACCCTCTCCAGCATTTACTGTTTCTAGATTTTTTCATGATGGCCATTCTGACTGGTGTGAGATGATATCTCATTGTAGTTTTGATTTGCATCAGAAATGTCTTTAAAAAAAATCCTTTGTACACTTTTCATTTCTTATTGTAATTGATCTCTTTGCAGTATTTCATGTATTAATTTTAATCTTGAAATACTCTTTTCCATTAGCTTCCATGATACTGCATTCTCCTGTGATACCTACTTTTTTTTTTTTTTTTTTGCGGTACATGGGCTTCTCACTGTTGTGGCCTCTCCCGTTGTGGAGCACAGGCTCCGGACGCGCAGGCTCAGTGGCCATGGCTCACGGGACCAGCCGCTCTGCGGCATGTGGGATCTTCCCGGACCAGGGCACGAACCCGCGTCTCCTGCATCGGCAGGCGGACTCCCAACCACTGAGCCATCAGGGAAGCCCAACTTTTTATCTTCTCTTTCTCATTCTCCTTTTTAGTTTCTCCTTTCTCTACTAATTTAAAAACATATTAGTCCTTAGAACAGGTATAATTATCCCAGTTCACAGGCTTAGAGACTAAGTAACCCTAGATCATATAATTAGTAAATGGTGTAGCCAACATTTGAACAGGCTCTAAAGCCTTTATAATTCATCTTTTGAGATCCCTTCTGATCTTGTGCTTTCCCTGGGCAATGGTATCCAGCCCTGAAGCCCAGATACAATATTCATCCCAGATGTCTCTCCTGAGTGGTAGACACACCCATCCCATGTGCAACTGCCTGCTGGATAGCTCTGCTTGACCGTCCCATTGATATCTCAAAGTCATGAAGTCCAGACGAGAACTCATCAGTGTACCACACACACCTGAAACTCCTCCTTCTGTGCTTGTGATGGGAACTCAGTGATGTAGCTGTTCAGGCCAAAATCCTGGGTGTCATCTTTGATTCATCATTCTCTTTCTCCCACTGCTCATATTCACTGTGTCCTGTTCTCCCGTCTCCTCTGCTGCCCCTCCCCCACTGTGTGGTCCACCCTTATCTTTCTCCTGGGAAGGCTGTAACAGACTCTACATTTGTATCTTTCTGTAATCTGAGATAGTTTGACTAATCTCTTTTTAAAATTAATTAATTTAGTTATTTTTGGCTTCATTGGGTCTTCATTGCTGTGCGCAGGCTTTCTCTAGTTGTGGTGAGTGGGGGCTACTCTTCATTGTGGTGCGTGGGCTTCTCGTTGCGGTGGCTTCTCTTGTTGTGCAGCACGGGCTGTGACTGTGTGGGCTTCAGTAGTTGTGGCTCGTGGGCTCTAGACCTCAGGCTCAGTAGTTGTGGTGCATGGGCTTAGCTGCTCCACGGCATATGGGATCTTCCCAGACCAGGGCTTGAACCTGTGTCCCCTGAATTGGCAGGCTGATTCTTAACCACTGTGCCACCAGGGAAGTCCCCTGACTAATCTTTTTAAAATGCAGATCTCATCATGTACTTTCCTCATTTAGACTTTTCAGTGAAAATTTGTTTTCTGGGACAAAAGTTCAAAATCCAGCTTGGGAAATAAGGCCCTTCTTGATCTGTTCACAACTCATTCTCCTACTCCCACTCTCTGCTCCAGCTGTCCTAAACTATTTGCTATTCCTGGATTCATTTTGCTCTCTTGCCTCTAGGACTTCCCTCATGCTCTTCCTTCTTGCTGGAATACTCTCTTCTGTAACTCCATCTAGTCCTTCAGGTCTTAGCTTAGGTGTTACCTCCTTTGGGAAAGCCTTCTGTGATGACCCTCTCCCCAACACTAAGAGCTCTTGTGTGCTTGCAGTGCCCTGAAAGGATCACACATTCTCTTGTCTTAGGGCCTTTGTACTTGCTGCTTCCTCTGCCTTCTGTCTCTTCCCTGCCTCTACCCTCTTGCTATTCATTACAGATAATGCTCTGTGGTGATCCTACTTCCCCCCCCCATCACAGTTAAGAAATCCTTATCTTCACTTTGTGAAATTTGAAACAATTCTGTTGCATTCTTATGCTTTAGAAATGTAGAATTTTGAACAGTTTGCTTTTAATTTGCGTCTCCTCCCTTAATCCAGGCCTTCAAACACAAAACAAAAACCTAAGCCTGTTTTTTAGCTTTATGCTTCTCCAAGCAAGCTGACATTGCCTAGCTTGAGAATCGATTATGTGCCAGAAGTCAGCTGATGCTGTTTGTAAGAAAAAAATGGCATTTGCAGCTTTCAGCTCTAGCCACTGAACCTGACAAGTTCTGACATCTCTTCTCTTGGCTGCCTCTCACTTCTTTTTCTGTTTCCATGGAAATGGACATCAGAGCACAGAAACATAGTAAGATACTGGTGGCTAATTGCTGTTGCAGATTTCTGAATTCCCTTTGTTTGTGGAGTGATTATTTTATTTTAGTGACTCTTGCCCTCTATGTAGTATGTGGTAGTTAGCTAAAACATCTTAGGCAGCTTCTGGGTTTGGGAGCTAGCTGATGTTTCCCACGTGTCACTAACTGGTATCCTAAAAGCGTGTTCCCTGTTTCAACTCTTAGGGAAAATATATTTTAATTTAAGAACTGTAATCTTGTCAGATTTCAAGCCAGGAGACCTGGCCTTAGTCCCAGATCTGTTACTGTCTTACTATTCGACCTCAATTTCGTTACATTTATTGAATGAACCCATTTCTACTACCTAGCCCTGGGGCTTATTTACAGATGTCCCAGAGAAAAGATTGCTTCTCTACCAGTGTGTTTTAATAGAAAACATAGAAATAAGATATACAACTAATTTTAGTTAAGGAAACCAAACCAGGTTTCTAAACATCTGAAATAGAAAAATACTTTTAATTCTAGCCCTTTATTTTCTCCTCCTGTAAAATGATCAGAATGAGGCTTGTCATATGGCTAGGAATATTAGGTTAAGACTCCCTTTTTAATGTACATGTGGTTTCCCAAGAGAAAAACAACCTATCTTATGGCAAAGTAAAGTGATTAAAATTGTAGTTGAAAAATTCTATTCATTTCCTATTTAATGAAGGAAGTTGCTTATCTAATTGTATTTTATTCACATCCAGGATGTAGGAGGATTTGCCATAGCCATATGCCTTTCTAGTAGGCTTATCTATACCAGGTCAGGATTTCCTTGTAAATCTAAATTTAGAGCTTAGAAAGTGAGGTTTTGTTAAGTGCAAAAAGGGACTGGATGTACCTATAAAAGAGATTAGTATTTGTTGAACCACTTCTTCACATATAGTGTCTGCTCTATATCAAATGAACCTGAGTAATTGAAATTTAGTATGAACAGAATAAATCTTTTTTGGCATGACTACACAGAGTAAAATACAGGTTTATAGCAAATTCCCACTTGTAGTTACATGTATACAGACATAAACCATACACGATAAGACATTATAAATAAACTTAATGGGAAAGAATCCATTTTACACTTTCTAATTGTGGTAAATTTTTCAAGTGGAAAAAAACTGCCTTATTAAATTTGTTGTGAATTTAGTCTCCCATAATGAACCTACAGTAGACTTTGGGGTATGGTTGTGTCAAATTTCCTCTGTTGGTGAAGCTGCAGGCTTCAGTAGATTTATCACAGGCCCCAGTACTGTAAGGTACAGTGCTTTAGAGCAAAAGTTTATTTTTAAATAAAAAATATCCTATATTTGTTGTAGTATAATTAGACAATGAAAAAAATGTTCAAGAAAAAAATTATAATGGCCCATTAACCCACTATCAAAGTAAGCTACTGTTGACTTTTTGGCATATTCCTTCAATTAAAAAAATTCTACCAATATACAAAACAAAATTGGATAATGCTGTATGTGCTGCTTTATAGCCTACTTATTTCATTTATCATATCGTGACATTTTAACCTGGTATTATATATTCTTTAAAAATGTTTTAATAGACTTATACTGTCTTTAACAATTCCATAATTTATTTAGCTTTCAAGATACTGATGGATATTTAGATTGTTTTCTTATAAACAACTGTAAGCAAGAGCCTTTAAACTTCCTTTATCCCTTCAGTCAATGTAGAAAGTGACTAAATTATCTGGTTTTCCAGGCTGGTACCCCAGTAGCTTGGACTTTGATTTCTTTCTTGTCTGCCACGTCTCATAGTTCTCTAAAGCCTGCTAATTTTATCTCCAAAATGTCTCTTGAATTCGTTCCTTCATCCCTGTTCTCACTGTGATTGCAGTAGCCAGAGTCTTCGTCATCTAACTTGGAGGACTGCAGTAGTCTCATGCATAGCTCATCCTTCTACCTCTCTGGTCTCTTCTTTCAATGTATTGCTCCTCTTATGGTCAAAATTGTCTTTCAGCGTGTGGATATAGTCATATATTCCCTGACTTTAAAGTCTTTGGTGTTTTCCTGTTGTCTGCTGCATAAAGTTTAAATCCTTACCTTGGTATTCAGGGGCATCCATATTTTGGTCCTATCTAACCTCATTTCGTTTTTCTCCTTTCCACATGCCACACATCCCAGGCAGCCTTCCCTGAACACATTAAGGTATCCTTCTCATCGCCCTTCGTGTCGTTTGTGCCTTTCTCATTTCCTAGAATGTGCTATCGCCCACCCCAGCAGTTCCTTACTCCCTTTTTTCAGTATTTCAGCTCAATTATTACCTACCCTGTAAAGCTCTGCTGTGCAATGCAGTACTGTAACCACGGGCTACCTGTGGCTATTAAAGTTCATTAAAATTAAAAACTCCATTTCACAGTTATATTAGCTACTTTAGGTGTTCAATAGCTACATGTGGTTAGTGGCTATTGTATTGGACAGTACACGTTAAAGAAAATCTTCATCCTTGTAGAAACTTCTATTGGAGAGTACTTCTATAAAGCCTTTCCTAAAATGATTGATTTCCTCCTCAGAGCTTCCATAACCCTTAAGATTAACTATTTTAAAAAGCCTTTGAATTCCTTTAAGGGTAGATGAGGGACCAAGCCTGATTCTTTTCATCTCTAGCACCTAGAATAGTAGGTGGCATGTAGTTGAATTTCAAGGTGTGTTGACTGAATGAACAAATGAGTGAAAAATGACATGAGTTTTGGGGAGTCATATGAATAATGACAATGTTAGGGGTTTTTCAAGTTTAGAGAAATGCTGATTCCCTTTTGTAAAGTGCATGGATATCAGTTTCACTTCATCAGTGACTCACAAAGCCTGAGACAAATTGGTTTCTGATTGTTTTACCATCTAAACACTGGGTAATTAGGTGTGTTTCCCCTGTATAATATAGTACAAGGCCAATATTTACTGAATCTGTGCTAGATAGTGTGGACATTATACAAAAGTATAGAACATTTTTAGTAGATTCCACACTACTGCCTTAGTTTATATTCCATGAGCTGAGAGAGCAGACATTTAGGGTGTCTTAGTTTGTGCCTGAAATCTCACCTTATTTTATTTCATTTTCATAATATCTTTATGAGGTAGAATAATTTTTTTTTTCTGTTTTGAAGGTAAGGAAACAGAAGCATAGGGAAGCTAAATAGCTTGTATAAGGTCACATAGAGCTGGGAAGGGACTCTTTCTATTACACTTCAGTTGCCTCTCATGTAACCTCATTTGATTTGTTAATATGATCAGTGCCTCTGGGTAGCTTTGGTGATTCATATATTTTGTAATTGTTCATGGCTGGAGTTTGTCTTGGGTTTTGGTTTTAAGAAAAATCAACAGCCTGAAAAACTATTAAAGGAAGAAGTTATAATGCCCCACTGTTAACATTTTATTATCGACTGCTATTGCCTGGTACTGTGCCTGGGCTAATGGGATGCAACCAGATCAAGTTGAAGGAAAAACAGTAAATTCTGTAAGGGGTAGAATTCTGGAAGCCTTTTGGAGGCATTTAATTACTTTGTGAAGTGCAATTATCATCTTATGCCAGTGGCTCTCTAGCTAGTTTTCAGAAACTTCCCAAAAGGCAATATCAACATGTAAAAAACTACACAGCACAATGCCTGGCACAAACTTAGTGTTTAGAGATAGTTTGTTTAATGAATGTATGAAAAATAACAGAAATACTTTTGTTGATAGTAGTAATAGCTAACATTGTTTAAATGTTCTCACTTGTTCTCAAGTGTTGGCTAAGCTCTTTATTTGCGTTATTTCACTTCACTCATGGATTGACTATTGAGCACCTACAGTGTGCCAGGCAGCATGCTTGGTGCTGGAGATACAGGGGTGAAACAAACAAAGACCCTGTTCTAATGGGTTATACTTTTTGGTAGGAGAGACAGAAATAAACAAATAAATAAAAACATAATATAATATTGGTTAGTGATCAATGCTATTGGAAAGAAATAGAGAATGACTAGGGAAAGTTTATCTGAGAAGGTGACATTTAAAGCAGACTTGAATGGAAGGAAAGAGATTGAGCCATCCAGGCATCTGGGAGAAGAGCATTCAGAGTGGAGGGAATGCATGAGTAAGGAAGCCAGGGACTGGATCATCTAGGGTCTTGCAGGCTCTGATAAGGATTTGGGATTTTGTTCCAAAATGACAAAAAAGCTATTGGAGGTTTTTGAGCAGTGGTGTGACATGATATGGTTTTTGTTTTAAAGGGGATCACTTTGGCCACTTGTGTACAGAATAGAAGTAGGTGGAGTGGGAAGGAAGGGGTGAGAATGGTGGAAGTAGGGAGACCAATTCAGAACCTGTTACAGTATTCCAACAACCCTGTGAGGTAGTTTTTATTATTTTCTCCAATTTTAGGTTAGAATACAGAGGCCCAGAGAGATTAAGAGGCAAATCCAGTCTGTTACTAATCTTTGCCATTATATTATTCTGCCTGACTCCCATGAATGAGTTTTAAGAATTTTTGGCATTGTGTATTATTTCAGTATAGCTAATAGGTATATAGATTTCAAATGAATGTTGTCTTTCTTAATTAGATTGTTTTCTTAAGGGATAGCAACTTGTGAAATCATATATTACATAGAATTTGTTAATCAAATAGAATTCAGCGTATATATGTAGAGAATTGTGTAGGTAGGGCAAGAATGTGTATATTCTTATTAAAAGGTACTTGATGTTAGAATGCTTTTCTATTAGAGCAAGTTTCTTCTTAATGCAAGCATAAGTTACTCTGAGATTTAGCTTCATTTTAAAACTGTTCATGGAAATAATGAAAACTCAGTGATTGAATTAAAATGTGAAAACCAGCACCATTTTTAGGTAACATGGTATAGTGAAAAGAGCATGGGCTTAGGAAGAGCATCTGATCTTGGAAAAATTCCTTTAATCTTTCTGAGTCTGATTTCTTCATGTCTAAAGTAAAGATAGTATCATGTACTTCACTGGACTGTTGTGATAATTAAATATGATGATGCATATAAAGAGTCAAGTATATTGTACATGGGGGTAGTAAATGTTATATTCTTTCTTATTAAAAACAGTTTTGTGGGTTTGAAAAGGATAGCTCAAGAAAATTTATTAATTACTAATTAATAGCCTAAATTCTTACAAAACCTTAGTATTTTTCTTCATTTCCTTCCAATCTTAAGGATCGTGTCTTATGAAGAACTGTCTTATGAAGAGGCACTGGAGGAATTGTTTTAGCCTTTGGGAGACAAAATTCAGAGGTATATGAGAGCTGTCTTTAAATGTGTAAAGGGCTGTCATGTGGAACAGGGATTTGTTCTTTATGACTCAGGAGAGCAGAACTATGATCAGAGGGTGAAAGCTACAGAGAAGGTTATTTTGGCTCATTAAAATGAAGACATTTCCAAAAACAGAATGAATGCTCTATCATTGGGAGCTGTGTGCATAGCTACACCAGTTTTCCAGAATGTGTCAGGCATGGAAGGTTTTTTATTTAGTTTGACTATTTCTTCAGCCTGAGAATCACTAGAACATAAGCTAGATAAAAGGAGAGATCTTGTCTTAGCACCATGGTGTCCTCAATGCCTGCTACTGTATCAGACTGTAATTTGACAGTACTGCCGTCATTTGTTGAATGAATGAATGAGTCAGTTGTTCTTGGAGATCATCTGCATACCTTACTCCTCCTCTTTGCCTTAAGTTTAGTTCTGATTTTTGGTTGATGGCTTGAGTGTTTATTTGGATTCAAGGTAAGGGAAACTGTGAACTGCTGCTTGGTAAGAAAAAAAGGAGTTAGTGGAACATTTCTCAACAGCGACACTGTTGATATTTTGGGCCAGGTGATTGTTTTGAAAGGGGCTATCCTGTACATCGTAGGATTTTTAGCAGCATCTCTAGCTGCTGAACACTCATCAGATGTCAGTAACACCCCTCTCCTCACTCATTACAATGAAAAATGTCTCCAGATATCACCAGATGTCCCTTGGGAACAAAGTGTCCCTTGTTGAGAGCCACTGAGTTAGTGAATAGCACAGTAGGACACACCAATGCAAGTAGACAAATTCACTATTTTCATTAGACGAAATTAGAGAAAATGGTATCATTTAAGAAAATTCATTGTAAAGTATTTGTTTTAAGATGAACTATGCACTGATATCATGAGGTGTATGTTAATATGTGCATATAGCTTTATAATGAAGAAGTCTGTGTAATGCTCCTGGGTTTCTACTTTGCTTTGAAACATGAAATTGATTCTTTAGTTTTGGCTTCTCACTAAATGAAGGCTTACCATATTTCTTTGACAGTGGTAGAATTGCTTATGCTGGGTCTTTGGACCCAAATTGCTTTGACCACCATTATATATTGTAGTATAGGTGTGGAGAGTTCAAAAGCAGGGGTTGCTGGAAATGGTGGCTTGTAACTATCAAAAAGAAAGACAGCATGATCTGTAATAGCAGGAAAGGTTTGCAGCAGCAGAAAGCTGAGTGCTGATCATGGATTCTAGAAGAAGGAATACTAGAGGTTTTTTAACAAAGAGTTATATATGTATTTATAAATTTATACTTTGGTCTTAGTCTAGGGATATGATCATCTCAAAAATGGATATGATTTCTTAAGTAACTATGGTATACACTGGTCACATTGGAAGCCAACTATTTTTAGGCTGTACTGAGCTTGTACTTCTCTGACTTCTGTCATTAGTATTTATGCTGAGATTTTCTCTTGTTTAAATCTTCTAAATGGCAAATGTTAATAAATCCTTGCTTGCATTATATTTTAACTTAGTATATTTTCTTGTCACATCACATTTTATGACATCTACTGAACTTTTCATGGTCCTGATTTAATTATGAGCTAGGCATTGTTGCATTTTAATATACAACACTTGCACACATATTGTGATGTAGTCATTTGTAAAATATTGTCTTACCATGCATTATTATAAAGGAGCATCTGTCAGCATTTCCATTATAAACCTTAATTTATTTTTAAAGCGTCTCTGACTTGTCTATTTCTAAATTGCTTTGCGCTGGAACCTAGTAAAGAAGTTGTCAGCAGAAATCCAAGTTGTGTTATATTATAGAGGGAAAAATTGAAGCTAGTATTTTCTACTACTTTGTGTCACAGCATTTGAAACACTCAGATTTTTAGCAGATTCAGGTGCTTTTTACTTGATATTTATTTAATTCCCATGAACCCAAGTGAGGAAATGGAAACTGACAGCCTCTTAAATGGGCTTGTTTCTTTTCCTGTGTTGTGCTATAAATTTTTGATAGATTTATTTGAAAAGTATTTACTGAGTAGATGCATTAAGTGTTTTGTTAGAACCGCCTTAGAACATGAAAGTGTCTTTACAAAGCCTGTAGGAAATCAGATCCAGGATTACTGTGAACAGAGAAACTTTCAAAAGCATCAACTATAATGAGATTCTGGAGACAGTTCTATAGTTGAGAAAGTGAATATCTGTTTAGTGATCAAAATTTGGGGTTCTTATTCTCCTTGTCCCTCCTTGAATGGTATTACTTTGCAATCACTAACCTGGCTGATTTCTGCCCCTCCCTCTTTTTTGTGAGATGTCATTGTTGCTATCAGTAGATGCTTCTATGATAATTTTCAAATTGCTTTTAAAACCACTTGAAAGCCAAAGTTATTATTTATTTGTTATCTGATTTTGAACCTGAGATTTTGGTATCCTCTTATGACACTGATTACCTGTATAAAAGGTGAACTTTATACAAAATTAAAAGCATTAAGGAGTGTAAGGATCAGAAATTGAATTAGTTCATTCACTTATAATTATTTAACAGATATGTATATCTTACCTCTTATATACCAGACACTACATGCAGAACATATAATGATGAATGAAACAGGTACAGTCCCTACCCTCTTGCATAATCTAGTATGGGAGTTAGATAATATGCAAGTAAACAAATACAAAATAAATAGCACATATTTATTTTGGTCGAGTTAATAATAGTTCAAAGGCTTTTATAAATGATCCATAACACAGAAATCTACATTTAGATGTATTGGGTTGGCCAAAAAGTTCACTTGGGTTTTTCCATAACATCTTAATGGAAAATCCTAAACGAACTTTTTGGCCAACCCAATACAAGTGTCTTATGTTTATTAGAACAGAAAGATTAAAACATCATATTACTTTAGTTACACCTAAACTGTTATCATTTCCACATTAATGGAACATTTTTTGCTTATATATATTTAATTAATAATTGTTGTCTAGGAACTTGATTTTTGTGTATTTTTCTGTATTTGGTCACGTTAACAGAATCATTTATTCTAATAGCTTTTTAATAGAATTTCTAGGTAGTTGGTCCTTTCTTTTGTGGTGTTTGTATCTCTTAATGGTTTTATTTTTCTTATTGCATTGTCTAACACAACCAGTTGAATTTTAGATGGTAACAGTGATAGTAGGCATCCTTGTCTCAAGTATGATATCACTGGCAATGTCTCTCCTTTTTCACTGTTAAGTATGATGTTTACCTTTCATTTTTAGTGGATCCTTTCAGCAAGTTAAGAACATTTCCATTTATCCCCAGTTTACAGATTTTAATGATTTAGAACAAACAAGACTGTGTTTATATAATGGCAGCCTAGGTAATTTAGACCAGCACTTTGCTAAGGACAACTAAAGAATAAAATATGGAAAACAAATTCTTAGAAGTGTGAGAAGATCAGAACTGACAGAAATAGGTTATTCTCTCAAAACTACTTTTGTTCTAAGGATGTTTATTGATCATAACCTACCAGCTTTGAAGCTGAGTTCTGCTTTCAGATGCCTTACAAGACCGAGGGATTTAAATCAAAACCTGGAGTCTGGCAAGAGTAGTTTGTCCCTTACTATGAGCTGGAACCACAAAATGCTGAGCCCTCAGAATAGCAGTGAATTCATGCTAACTTAGCCCCCCCTAAAAACTTGTAGCACTACTTCCTATCATCTGTTTGATCAGGAAATCTTAAGTCTAGACCTTGGATTAAGATGGTCTTGGATTGACAGCTCTAACAGAAGCAAATAAAAGTTCTCTGTGGAGGTGGATGCCATCGTCCAATGCACCAGTTTGTTTTTTCAAATAATTTTTTTCAAATACATTGTCCAGCATGCAGACAAAGATAATCAGGCATAGAAGGGCAAAACACATCATGATTAGAGGGTTCAAGATGGCGGCATAGTAAGGTCCTGATTCATCTCCTTCCATGGACACAACAAATCTACAACTACATATGGAGCAGTTTCCTCTGGGAAGGACCTGAAAACTAACTCATCCACAGCAAAGGATGAAAGAGCCACATTGAGACAGGTAGGAGAGGTAGAGATGCAGTCCCACCAAAAACCCCATCCCCTGTGTGGTGACCCACAGACAGAAGGGAATCTCACAAATGTGGAGCTTCTCCCTGGGGAGTGAGGTGTTTATGCCCCATGTCATGTGCCCCAACCTCAGGCTTTGAAAACCAGTGGAACTTGCATCTAGGAGGCCCATAAGACTGTAGGGAATGGAGATTCTGCTTTTAAAGGGCTCACAAACAGATTCACTTGCCCTGGGACCCAGCAGAAAAGCAGCAGTTTGAGAAGTGCCTAGAACATATGTGCAGTAGATTCATTTCCTAATCCTAAAGCATCTGCTTGTGGGGCAAGAACATGTTGGACTGAGGCACTGGCAGGCACCATATTTGCATTCCCTTTACCTTGCTAGTGCTGGCACTCACCCTCTATCCTAGTGCAGGTGGGTGTGCTTCACCCCTGTGCTGCTCCCATGGCTCCACCAAAGCCAGCCAGGTGAGCACCCTTCCCCTGTGCCACACCTGTGCCCCACCAAATCCAGTGGGCATGTGCAGTTCACACAGGGGACATCCCTTGAGCACCTATATCTGGTAGCCAGGGAGGATTGTGTTTCTGGGTCCCATAGGTCTGAAACAATTGGAAAGACAGTTCTTGACACCCTTGACAACTTGTACTTATTAAGAAAATAATCAGGCTGCTTAAATAATCACAAAGGCTTGAGAGCCAGCCAAAACCTATGGCATGGTTAAATGATAAGGTTCATCTTTTACACAAGGCTACTTCTTCAAGACTGGGAGAGATACCTGTTTTGCTTAACATATAGAAACAAACACAGAGAGCCAAGCAAAAGGAGGCAACAGAAGAATATGTTCCAAATGAAAAACAAGATAAAACTCTAAAACAGAAACCTGAATGAAATGGTGATAAGTAATTTACCTGATAAAGAGTTAAAAGTAATGGTCATAAAGATACTCACCAAGCTCAGGAGAAGAATCTATTCTATTGAACACAGCAAGAACTTCCACTAAGAGATAGAAAATGTAAGAAAACACCAAACAGAAGTCATAGAGCTGAGGAATACAATAACTGAACTGAAAAATACACTAGAGGGGCTCAAAAGCAGACTAGATGAAGCAAAAGACTCAGTGATCTGGTAGACAGAGCAGTTGAACTCACCCAAACAGAGTAGGAAAAAGAAAAAAGAAAATGAAAGTAAAGATAGATTAAGGGACTGATGGGACAACATCAAGCAGAATAATATTCACATTATAGGGGTCCCAAAAGAAGACGAGAGAGAGAAAGGGGCAGAAAACTTATTTGAAGAAATAATGGCTACAACTTCCTGAACCTGGGGAAGGAGACAGGCATCCAGGTCCAGGAAGCCCAGAGAGTTCCAAACAAGATGAACCCAAAGAGACCCACACCAAGACATATTATAATTATAAATATAAGTATATAAATATATCAAAATTGAAAGATAAAGAGAGACTCTTAAAAGCAGCAAGAGTAGAATAACTTTTGACCTACAGGCATACCTTAGAGATATTGCGGGTTCAGTTCCAGACCACCACAATAAAGTGAATATGGCAATAAAGTGAGTCACACAAATATTTTGTTTTTCCAGTGCATATAGAAGGTACATTTATACTATACTGTAGTCTATTAACAGTGCAATAGCATTATGTCTAAAAAAATGTACAAACCTTAATAGTTTATTGCTAAAAATTGCAAACCATCCTCTGACAATGCAGCGCTGCCACAAGCCTACAGTTTGTAAAAAAATGCAATATCTGTAAAGTGCAATAAACTGAAGCACAATAAAATGAGGTATGCCTGTACAAGGGAACACCTGTAAGACTATCAGCAGATTTCTCTACAGAAACTTTTCAGGCCAGGAGGGAATGGCATGCTATATTCAAAGTGCTGAAAGGAAAAAAAACTTTCAATCAAGAATATTCTGCCTGGCAAGATTGTCATTCAGACTTGAAGGAGAAATAAAGAGCCTTCTAGAGAAACAAAAGCTAAAGAAGTTCATCACCACTAAACTGGCCTTTCAAGAGATGTTAATAAAAACTTCTTTAAGTTAAAAAAAAGAGCACTAGTTAGTTACAAGAAAACATATGAAAATAAAAATCTCACTGGTAAAGATAAATTTATACTAAAGGTATTGGATTAAAAACTTATAAAGGTTAAAAGGTAAAAGTAGTAAAAATAACTATAACTACAATAATTAGTTAAGGGATACGCATTAAAAAAGATGTAAAATGTGACATCAAGAAACATGAAACATAGGGTGGGGGGGTAAAAATGTAGGGTGTTAGAATGACTTCAAATTTAACTTGTTATCAATTTTTATATACATATAAAACTTGTATGTCAACTTTTATATATATATGCCTCATGGTATATGTAATACTTATAATAGATACACAAAAGATAATGAGAAAGGAACCTAAGCAAAACACTATACAGAGTCATCAAACCACAGGGGAAGAAAGCAAGAGAAGAAGGAAGGAACAGAGAGGAACTACAAAACATCCAGAAAACAATTGACAAAATGGCAATAAGCATATAACTATCAATAATTACTTTAAATGCAAATGGACTAAATTCTCCAATCAAAAGGCATAGAGTAGCTGAATGAATATAAAAACAAGATCCATATATTTGTTGCCTGCAAAAGACTCACTCACATACAGACTAAAAGTGAAGGGGTGGAAAAAGATGTTTCATGCAAATGGAAACGAAAAGAAAGCTGGGGTAGCTATACTTATATCAGATAAAATAGACTTTAAAACAAAGACTTAAAGGCAGAGATGGGTATTACATAATAATCAAGGGGTCAATCCAGCAAGATGATATAACATTTGTAAATATTTATGCACCCAACATAGGAGCCCCTAAATATGTAAAGCAAATATTAGCACCTAAAAGGAGAAATTGACTGTAGTATAATAATAGTAGGGGACTTCAGTACCTCACCTACATCAGTGCATGGATCATCCAGACAGAAAATCAGTAAGGAACTAGCCTTAAGTGACACTTTACACTAGATAGACTTAATATATACCCAGAACATTCCATCCAAAAACAGCAGAATACATTCTTCTCAAGTGTATATGGAACATTCTCCAGGATGGATCATATGTTAGACCACAAATCAATTCTCAGTAAATTTCAGAAGATTGAAATCATATCAAGCATTGTTTCTGATCACAGTGGTATGAAACTAGAAATTAATTACAGGAAGAAAACTGAAAAACCAGAAATATGTGGAGTTAAACAGCATGATAGTGAACAACCAATGGGTCAATAAAGAAATCAAGGGAGAAATCAAAAATGCCTTCGGCTAATTGAAAATGGAAATCCAACATACCCAAATCTATGGGATGCAGCAAAAGCAATTCTAAGAGGGAAGTCTATATTGATAAATGCCTACCTCAAGAAAAAAGAAAAATCTTAAATAGTCTAATTTACACCTAAAGGAGATAGAAAAGAGCAACATATGAAACCCAAAGTTAGTAGAAGGAAGGAAATAATAAAGATCAGAGTGGAAATAAATGAAATAGAGACTAAAAAGACAATAGGAAAGATCGATGAAACTAAGAGCTTGTTCTTTGAAAAGATAAACAAAATTGGTAAACCTTTAGCCAAACTCACTAAGAAAAACAGAGAGGGGGTCAAGTAAATAAAATCAGAAATGAAAGAGGGGAACTTACAGCTGACACCAAAGAAATACAAAGCATCATAAGGGACTACTGTGAACTATTATTTGTGTCAACAAATTGGACAACCTAGAAGAAATGGATGAATTCCTAGAAACATACAATCTTCAAAGGCTGAATCATGAAGAAATAAAAAACACGAATAGACCAATTACTAGTAAGTAGATTGAATCAGTAATCCAAAAACTCCCAACAAACAAAGCCCAGTAGCAGACAGCTTCACTGGTAAATTCTAGCAAACATTCAAAGAAGATATAATACCTATCCTTTCAAACTCTTCCAAAAAATTGAAGAGAAATTGTTTCCAAACTCATTTTATTAGGCCAGCAGCACCCTGATACCAAAACCAGACAAGAACACCACATAAAAAGAAAACTATAGACCAATGTCCCTATGAGCATAGATGCAAAAATCCTTAACAAAATGTTTACAAACCAAATTCAACAATACATTCAAAGGATCGTACACCAAGAACAAGTGGGATTTATTCCAGGGATGCCAGTATCGTTCAATTAATGTGATACACACACAACATTAACAAAATAAAAGATGAAAATTATATGATCATCTCAATAGATGCAGAAAAAATATTTGACAAAATCCAACATCCATTTATGATAAAAAAAAAACCTCTCACCAAAGTGGGTATACATCAACATAATAAAGGACATATACGACAAGCCCACAGCTAACGTCATACTCAGTGGAGAAAGCTAAAAGCTTTTTATTTAAGATGAGGAACAATACAAGAACATTCACTCTCTCCAATTTAATTCAACATAGTACTGGAAATCCTAGCCAGAGCAATTTGGCAGGAAAAAGGCATTCAATTCAGAAAGGAAGAGGTAAAATTGTCTATTATATAGAAAACCCTAAAGGCACCACCAAAAAAACTGTTAGAACGAATAAACACATTCATTAAAGTTGCAGGATACAAAATGAATGTCCAAAAATCTGTTGTGTTTTTTACACTAACAGTAAACTATTAGAGAAATTAAGAAAACAATCTCATTTACAGTTGCATTAAAAAAATACTGAAGAATACATTTAACCAAGGAGGTTACTGTACACTGAAAAGTATTTTTTGACAAAAGAAATCGAAGAAGACACAAATAAATAGAAATTATGTTCATGGATTGCAAGAATTAATATTGTTAAAACGTCTGTCCTACCAAAGGCAGTCTATAGATCAATGCAATCAATCCCTATCAAAATTCCAGTGACATTTTTCACAGAAATAAAACAAGCAGTCCTAAAACATGTGTGGAACCACAAGATGCTGAATAGCCAAAGCAATCTTGAGAAAGAAGAAAAAAGCTGGTGGCGTCATTTTCCCTGATTTAAAACTATATTACAAAATGACAGTAATTAGAACAGTATGGTATTGGCATTAAAACAGGTACACAGATCAATGGAATAAATTAGAGAGGTCAGAAATAAACCTAAGCATATGTGTCAATTATATTACACCAAAGGAGACAAGAATATACAAAGGGAAAAGGACAGTCTCTTTAGTAAATGATGTTGGCAGAACTGGACAGCCATGTGCAAAAGGATGAAACTGGACCACTGTCTTTCACCATATACAAAAATTAACTCAAAATGGATTGAAGACTTGAACGTAAGACCTGAAACCATAAAAATCCAAGGAGAAAACATTGGTGATAAGCTCCTTGACTCCTTGGCAGTGTTTTTTTTGTTTTGTTTTGTTTTTGTTTTTGGATCTGACTCCCAAGGCAAGGGCAACAAAAGCAAAAATAAACAAATGGGACTAAATCCAACTAAAAAGTTTTTGTCACAGTGAAGGAAACCATGAACAAAATGAAAAGGCAACTTACTGAATTTGTAAATGGTTTATCTCATAAGGGGTTAATATCCAAAATATATAACAAATTCATACCACTCAATAACAAAAAGGCAAACAGTCCAACTTACAAATGGCCAGAAGATCTGAAAATCATTTATCTCATAAGGGGTTAGTATCCAAAATATATAACAAATTCATACCACTCAATAACAAAAAGGCAAACAGTCCAACTTACAAATGGCCAGAAGATCTGAATAGACATTTTTCCTAAGAAGAGATACAGATGGCCAACGGCTACATGAAAATATACTCAACATCACTAATCACTAGGGAAGTGCAAATCAAAACCACAGTAAAATATCACCTCACACCTGTCAGAATGGCTGTTATAAAAAAGACAAGAGGGCTTCCCTGGTGGCGCAGTGGTTGAGAGTCCACCTGCCGATGTAGGGGACATGGGTTCGTGCCCCAGTCCAGGAAGATCCCACATGCTGTGGAGCGGCTAGGCCCGTGAGCTGTGGCCGCTGAGCCTGCGCATCTGGAGCCTGTGCTCTGCAAAGGGAGAGGCCACAACAGTGAGAGGCCCGCGTACTGCAAAAAAAAAAAAATTATATTCCAAATTCCAAAAATAATGAAGACTGAGAATTAAATTTTATCAGTTCCTTCTTTTGGCACTTGTGGTAATGATTTTTAAACATTTTTTCTTTATTCACTTAATTTAATGAACTGTATTAATAGGTCTTTTGGTGTTCAACAAATTTTGCATTTCTGGGATCATATTCCTTGAATGCACTGCTATATGAAGTACACTAGTTTTAAAATGTAGGATTACACTAGTTTTCTTTTTTTGTGTGTGTATTAATCTCCACATTGGAAGAACTCTTCCTCGAAACTATCTGGACCAAATGCTTTTTGGGATATGAGTTGGTCTTTGACTATTTTCCATTTTCTTGTGTTATTTATACATTCATTTTTTCTATTTCTTGTGTCATTTTTGTTAATTTATAGTTCTTACAAAATGATCCATTTCATCTAGTTTGAAAATTTTGTTGGTATGATGTTGTACTTAGTAATCTCTTAAAATATCAAATCTCTTTTCTTATTCTTAGTGAGACTTGTCAAAATGTTGTCTTATTGGTCTTTTTTGAGAAAAAAAAGCTTTTGGTTTTGTTGATTGAGTTTATTGGTTATTTTTCTTTGTTTTAATAAGGCATAACTTACACATAATAAGATACAAGGATGATAAGTGGATATTTTGGTGAGGTTTTGATATTGGGTACACCCATGTATTCGATCTAATATGCAAAACAAGATAAAGAGCATTTCCATTACAACAGAAACTTCCCTTGTGCCCCTTTTCAATCAGTGGTTGCCATAGGCAACCACTTATGAATTTTTGACATCATAGAATAGTTTTGCCTTTATTCAACATAAAGTTTTTGAGATTTATCAGTGTTGCGTGTTAGTAATTTGTTCTTTTTTTTTTTTTGCTGAATAGTATTTAATCATATGAATATGCCACAATTTATTTACTCTATGTTGAGGGACAGTTGGTTTGTCTCTCTTTTTGTTTTTTGGGGTTGTTATTTTTGCTTTTATGAATACAGTTGCTATGATGAACATATAAAACATATATTTTTGTATGTGTTAATGCCTAGGAATGGAATTGCTGAGTTAAAGATTAGATGTACATTTAACTTTATAAGAAACTACCAAAGAGTTCTCCAAAGTGATTTATGCTCCCACCAGCAGTGTATGAGAATACCATTTGCCCTGTATTCTTGCCAACATTTGGTGCTATCATTCTTTTTGATTTTAGCCATGCTGTTAAGAGTGTGGTGGTATCTTACTGTGTTTTAAGTTTGCATTTCTCTGATGACCGAAAAATGTGAGCACCTTTCCCTATGGTTGTTAGCTATCAGAATATCTTCTTTGTGAAGAGTCTATGCAGTCTTTTGCTCATTTTTAAATGATCGTTTTTTTGTTGATCTGTAAGAGTTTTTAATATTCTGGATATCAGTCATATATTTATTATATAATTTGATGTAATTTCATCTATCTGCCTACTTACCTACCTATTGAGAGCTAGCAAGATAGAGAGTGCATGTGTGCATGCAAGAATGCGAGACGGGAGAGGTAAAGAGAAAGAGAGAAAAATATTTTCTCAGGCTTGCCAGTCATTTCTAAATGGTGCCTTTTGACAGACAAATTTTTTTTAAAATTTTGGTTCTGGCTTTTATGTTTAGGTCTGTGCTTCATCTCAGATTAATTTTTGTGTATGGTGTGAGAAAGAAGTTCAGCTTTCTTTTTTTTTTTTCTGTACATTTGTCCAGTTTTGTAGCACTAAATGTAAGAAGACACTTTGCTTCATTTAATTGACTTGAAGCCTTGGTTGAAAGAAAAATACATGTATATGTATATGTAGGTATGTATGTATGTATAGATAGATAGATAGAGAGGTAGATAGATATTTGTGTGTGTGAGTGTAGGGGAGTCTGTTTTTGGATTCTGTATTCTGTTATCTGCCTCACACCAATACTACATAGTCTTGATAGCTGTGGGGTAAGGCTTCTGGATTTGTTTTCTTTTTAAAGGATTGTTTTGGGAATTTTAGACTGTCTGCATTTCCATAGAAATTTTAGAATCAGCCTGTCAATTTCTTCAGAATGTGTGCTGGAATTTTGCTAGGGAGATATGGAATTGATAACTCAATTTGGAGAGAATTGCCATCTTAGCAATATTGAGTCTTCTGATCCATGAACACTATGTATCTTCCTATTTATTTAGGTCTTTTGAAATTCCTTGCAATAGTATTTTGGAGTGTAATAAACTTGCACATCTTTTGTTAGGCTTATTTCTAGATATCTTTTTGTTTTGTTTTTAATTTCATTTTGAATTGTGTATTGCTAATATATGGAAATATAATTGAGGTTTTTTTAAAAGATTTTTTTGATGTGGACCACTTTTAAAGTCTTTATTAAATTTGTTAGAATGTTGCTTCCGCTTTATGTTTTGGGTTTTTGGCCATGAGGCATGTGGGATCTGCTCCCCGACCAGAGATCGAACCTGCACCCTCTGCATTGGAAGGTGAAGTCTTAACCACTGGACCGCCAGGGAAGTCCCAATTGAGTTTTTTATATTGACCTAGTATCTTGCTCTCTTCCTAAGATCATTTATTATAGCAATTTTTCTAGATTCCATTGGGTTTTCTGCATATGTAATCATGTCATCTAGGAATAAAGAAGCTTTCAGTTTTAATATTTATGCCTTTTATTTCTTGCCTTACTACACTGACTTTTTCAGTAGTACAGTGTAGAAGTGGAGAGAATGGATTTCTTCATCTTGTTCCTGCCTTTTTTGGAAAAGCATTTAATATTTCATCATTAAGTAAACGCATTAAGTAAGTAAGCTGTAGTTTTTTTTATGGATACCATCTCTTAGCTTCATATTGTTCTGTTTCTAATTTGCTGAGAATTGTTACTATGAATGGGTATTGAATTTTGTCTAATGCTTTTTCTGTATACGTTGAGATGATCATACAGTTTTTCTCTTTTATTCTGCTAATGTGATAAATTACATTAGTTTTTATAAATTAGATCTACTATGTATTCATGAGATTAAATCCCTCTGTCATGATGTTTTATTATTTTTATATTTTGATGGATTTGTTTTTCTAATAGTTTAAGAGGTTTTTTTTAATCTGTGTTCACGAGGGATGTTGGTCTGTAATTTTCTTCCCTTATAATATCTCTGTAGTGATTTATTGTCAAAGTTGTTTTCAGCATTTTGGTTTTGTATGGCATAAATGTCTTCATTTTTAAATTACTTTCCTCTTCTAGTTTCTCAGGGTTTATTATTATTTTCTAATTTTTTAGTTGAATCTTCCTTTGAATCATAAATATACTTGTCTATAAATGTTCCTCTGAGTATTGCTTTGGCTACCTCATTTTAAATAGATGTTCTGTATTATTTATAATCAAAGGTATGAAATGTTGCAGCAGGAATACTGTGTACCTCAGTCACAGATAAGATTCCAGTAAGTGGTTCTGTACATACTCAGGCTTCTGCTAACTACCCCTCTTCTATGAATGCTATATAGTCTCTGTGGATCTGGCCTTTGACCTCCAGATGATAGCTAAAAAGATAAATCAGGGATGTTCTGATGACATAAAATTTTATAGTTCCTGTCATGGCAGCTCTACGTCAAAGTTTTCAACTTAACTTTTGACATTTTTAGACTGGATAATCCTTTGTTGGGAGGGGAAAAGGGGCTGTCCTATGGACTGGAAGATGTTTAGGAGCATATCTGGCTTTTATCCACTAGGTGCCCATAGCAGCCCCACTTGTGACAATTTAAATTTCTCTAGACATTGCCAATGTCCTGGGTTGAGGATGATGTCAAAATTGTACCTGGTTGCGAAACACTGCTCTAGGCCAGTATCTTTGTGTCATTTTTGTTATTTCTGTAGATCTAGTAAGTTTCCATGCAAAATGGATATATGTTAAGTTGTTTTTTTCAACTGATAGCAAACCAGGAAGAATGTGGCAAAGGCAGCTATTAGCTGCTTCAAGCAATAGGAAACTTATGGATTAGATGCTATCATTCCTACCTTGTTTGTTTTCACAAGTGATATCTGGACTAGGGACTAAAGACATTTGAATGTATGGTTCAAATAGCAGAAGAGTCCAGGGGAACAGTATCTCTCTCTTCTGTGTCTGTTGCTTAGATGTCTCCCACTAATCTTAAAACTGAGAAGCAGAACTGCTCCCCTGGTTTTAAAAATCAAGGTAGATATACATTCATAATCTTGGACAGTCAGAAAGGCACAGTGTTTGTTTATATTTCACTTGTGTGATAAATATCTGAAGCATGCTTCATAAACTGCTACAGTGACACATAAAACATACGCTCAATAAAGGTGACTCCTTACAATAGCTATATACTCCAGAGTGAGTATATATAACTCAGTCTTCCCAACTTCCCCATTGTTAGAAATTCAGTGTTTTTGTTTCCCCCCGATTATAAATATTTGTATGAAAGAATATCTTCTGTGTATTGCAGAGTTGATATTACAAAGCCAAATAGCTTCCCAAGGGTCCGGGCAACCATTTGTGATGTTACTTTTCACTCCAGATTTTTCTTGACTTTTTTTTGCCTTATTTCCACCACCGTAACTTTAAAAATATATATATATATTTTTTTTGCGGTACGTGGGCCTCTCACTGTTATGGCCTTTCCCACTGCGGAGCACAGGCTCCAGACGCGCAGGCTCAGCGGCCATGGCTCACGGGCCCAGCCGCTCCGCGGCATGTGGGATCTTCCCGGACCGGGGCATGAACCCATGTCCCCTACATCAGCAGGCAGACTCTCAACCACTGCGCCACCAGAGAAGCCCTAAAAATATTTTAAAAGCTATTTACTTCACAAGAAAGTACATAAGGTGCACTAATCTTAATATATTATACACGCCTTCATAATTGCTACCCAGATCAAGATCTAGAACATTTTTAATATCCAGGAGGTTCCCTCTTGTTCCTTTCCACTCAGTGCTCACTCTCTGAGGTAACCAGTATATGATTGATTGATATTTATTTATACATACATGTGTATTTTTCAGCTTTTTTGAGGTATACTTGACGTATAGAACTATATATATTTAAAGAGTACAATGTGATGATGTGACATGTGTATGCTTTGAAATGCTTACCACAGTCAGGTTAACGCATTCATCATCTCACATACCCATGAGTTTTTTGGTGTATGTGATGAGAATGCTTAAGATCTACTCTAGACATGACTTCTTTCAGTATTTATAAGTTTTGCTTATCCTTAAACTTCATATAATAGAATCTTTTAATGTCTTACGTTTTTCTCTCAACATAGTGCTGTGAGATCCATCCATGTTTTTTTTACTGAATCCTGGATATTTCTTTATTTTCAGCTGTATCGAGGCATATTGATAAATAATATTAAAATATATTTCAACTGTATAACATGATGATTTGAAAGGATTCCCACCATTGAGTTGATTAGCACATTCACTACCTCAAATATTTCCTTTTTTTTTTTTTTACTTTTAAAATTTGTTGGTGTGAACACTTAAGTTCTACTGTCTTAGCAAATTCTATTACCAATGCTAGTCACCATGTTATACATTAGATACTCAGACCTTATTCATCTTATAACTGAAAATTTGTACCTTTATACCACCCTCTCCCTGTTTCTTCTACCGCCTCAACCCCTGGCAGCCACCATTCTACTCTGTTTGTGAGTTCAACTTCCTTTTTAGATTCCACATATAAGTGGTACCATGCAGTATTTGTCTGTCTCTGTCTGGCTTATCTCACTTAGAGCATAATGCCCTCCATGTTCATCCATGCTGTTGCAAATGGCAGGGTTCCCTTCTCTTTTAAGGCTGAATGATATTCCATTGTATATATGTACCATATCTTTATCCATCTAAGGCACTTAGGTAGTTTTCGTACCTTGGATGTTGTGCATAGTCCTGCAGTGAATATGGGAATACAGATATATGAGCTAGTGATTTTGTTTCCTTTAGATATATACCTAGAGGTGGGATTTCTGGATTATATGGTAGTTCTATTTTTAATTTTTTGAGGAACATCCGTACTGTTTTCCATAATGGCTGTACCAATTTATATTCCCACCAATAGTATGCAAGTTTTCCCTATTCTCCACATCCTTGTCACCATTTATCTCTTATCTCTTTGATAATAGCCATTCTTACAGATGTGAGGTGATATCTCATTGTAGTTTTGATTTGCATTTCCCTGATGATTTGTGATGTTGAACACCTACACATATACCTGTTGGCCTTTAGTATGTCTTCTTTGGAAGAGTGTCTATTAAAGTACTTTGCCTATTTTTTAATTGGGTTATTGAATTATATGAATTCCTTACATATTTTGGGTATGTGGCTTGCAAATACTGTTTCCCATTCCATAGGTTGCCTTTTCATTTTGTTGATGGTTTCCTTTGCTAAGCAGAAGCTTTTTAGTTTGATGTAATCCCACTTGTTTATTTTTGCTTTTATTTCCTTCACTTTTGGTGTCAAATCCAAAAAATCATTGCTAAGACTGATATCAAGGACCTTGCCCCGTTTTCTTCTAGGAGTTTTACAGTTTCAGGTCTACTTTCTGTTCACTTAGCTTAATGTCCTTAAGGTCCATCCATGTTGTCATAAATGGTAGGATTTTCTTCTTTCTCATGGCCAAATAATATTCTGGGGTGTGTGTGTGTGTGTGTGTGTGTGTGTGTGTGTGTGTGTATGTGTATCACATCTTCTTTATCCATTCTTCCATTGACAGACAGGTTGTTTCAGAATCTTCGCTATTATGAATAATGCTGCAATAAACATGGGAGTGCAGATATTCTCTTTGAATATCCTGTTTTCATTTTCTTTGGAAATATGCCCAGAAGTGGGATTACTGGATCATATGGTAGTTCTATTTTTAATTTCTCGAGGAACATCCATGCTGTGTTCCATAGTGGGCTCACCAGTTTACATTCACACTAACAGTGCAGAAAGTTCTCTTTCTGCACACCCTCACCAGCACTTGTTATCTCATTGTATTTTTAATGATAGCCATTCTAACAGGTGTGAAGGTGGTATCTCATTGTGGTTTTGATTTGCATTTCTCTGATGACTAGACTAGTGAGTGATATTGAGCACCATTTTATGTACCTGTTGGCCATTTATGTGTCTTCTTTGGAAAAATGTCTCTTTGGCTCCTCTGCTTCTTTTAAAATCAGATTGTTTGATTTTTTGCTGTTGAGTTGTATGAATTCATTATATATTTTGAATAGTAACCCCTTATCAGATATGTGATTAGCAAATTTTTTCTCCCATTCAATAGGTTGCATTTTCACTTTGTTAATTGCTTCCTTTGCTGTGCAGTAGCTTTTTAGTTTGATGCGGTCCCACTTGTTTATTTTTGCTTTTGTTTCCTTTGCTTTTGGTGCTAAATCCAGAAAGTCATTGCCAAGACCAATGTCAAGGAGCTTGCCCCCATTTTCTTCTAAGAGTTCTACTTTCAGGTCTCTTTCAACTTTTTAATCCAGTTTGAGTTGGTGTTTGTATATGGTATAAGATAGGGATCCAGGTTCATTCTTTTGTATGTGGCTGTCCAGTTTTCCCAACACCTTTTATTGAAGAGACTATTCTTTCCCTGTTGTATATTCTTGGGGAAATAGTTTCTTAAATTTTTTTTAACAGAAACATATTAGAAAATTTATTTAGTCATGCTATAATTACCCAAAATGAAATTGAATTGTTGCCACAGTTAGTTTTTGGGGAAAAGGACAGAAGTCCTATGTTTTCAAAATACAGAGTTGAGGGTATCTTGTAAAAATCTTTTCTAACTGTATCGGAGCATAACATGTTATGCATAGGCCTTTAGGTAAAGATAATACTGCTGAATCATCTGTATCTCAGGAAGTTTCTTACTTAACTAAACTCTTGATGGTTTTTAAAGATGTGACAGAACCTATGAAATTGAGTATATATGTTAAAAAATTAGAATAAGTAGTTCTTGAAAGAGCTAGACGCCTTACTTGTAGCTTCTTGGGTGGTTGGTTTTTCCTTCAGTTTAATGGCCATCAGTAGGCCTCTACTTCTCCTATGGTGACGATGCCTATAGCACCTCCTAGTGTGAAACCCAGGGCCAACAAACATCCACTAACTATCAGTATTGATTTTAGGTGCTTCATGTTTCTGTGAATGGCTATGTCAGATGGCAAATTTCAGTGATTCAGTTGTTATAAAAAGCAGAGAACAAAATTGGGAGTATTGATGAAAATTTCATGTGCAGAACTTTGTTGCCAAAATTATTTGGCAGTTTAAATGCATCCAGATCCAATATTTGAGAGATGTGTTGATCCTGCGTATAGGAACTTCCCTGGCCCACACTGCTAATGGGGGAGGAGTAGCCCTCCATGAAGGTGAGAATACCAGTCAGGCTTTTATTTTTACAACACAACATTTTTGCATCTGAGCATCAAATTTCAAAACGTGACTTTTTGATTCATAGATATTTGCTCCTGAATTTATGTTATAATGTTTGGCCAAATATCTAGCACAAGCCTAAGATGATTGCTGATTGAAAGAGCCTAGCTGAGGAATGCTAACCAGTCATTCTCAAGTTTTCTTTATAGATCACTTGTGTAGGTCATCTTTGCAAAACCATGAAAATGTTATGTTCTGAGCTTTCCTCAAGAGTCTGTGTAAGAAATGTCTATGTCTCTTCTTTTGGAGGATGTTGGAAGAGGAATGGGACAGTGGGGATGGGGTAACTGTTATGGAAAGGCAGTACATTATATGGAAAGAATGTGGGCTGTGGTGACAGAAGATTAGTAGCTTTGGTGGTGCGAGGATGTGGAAGGTCTCTTTTGATTGTCTATGTTTTTCAACAAAATGAGACATTTATTGGGTATATACGTACCTGGGTACTATACTTAGCCTGAAGATATAAAAGTGAACAAGACTACTATTCAAATAGGAGGACAGCAGTTTGGCTCTATTGTTAGTACACATTTCTTCCAGTTTTTTGGTTTGTGCTCAAGTTTTAGTCTTAGTTTGCTCACTGTTGGTCTTTCTTCCCCCCTATTTTTATTTTTTCATTGATTGGGGAATTGAGAGAGAGGGGAGAGATAACAACAGATTGATTCAGGCCATAAAATCAACTTACATTTTTATGTTGGGTATCTGCATATATTTCTTTACTCTGACTTATTGTCCTATATGTTAATATTTCAGTATTACTGAGACTATACCTGATTCAAGGAGTTAATTTCTTACATCCGGATAGTCTTGCTTTCTGATGCCGAAGTAGTTTGGTCAGAACTTCAACCTTTAGTTTTATTTGTTCATTCATAACTAGTTTGCTGTTTTAAATACAAGAATCAAACCTCATACCATATGCCTATTTTGATGCAATTTTGCAAAAGTATGTACTCATATTAAATAAAATTATTTCTTCACTGGAAGGAAAAAAAGAATTCTGTGACTTGATAAATGTGACTTGAAATTCATAATCTGATTAACAAGAGTCTAGTTGATAACAAAGGTTTTTAAATGGACAGCCATGATATTTAAATTAAAAATGACTTATCTGGACATCAGTACGCAGCCAAGAGAAAATATGTTCCAAAATAGCATGTATGTATCATTATTATCTTATCTGAGAAACCATAGCTTACTAACTAGAGTTAGTTTCTGTATAGAACACAGGTTTGTATTGAGCCTCACCATGATACAGTTAGTTTTCTTGTACTTCATGGCATTGCTTACTTCCTACTCTGGCCTGCATTCTGTTATTATGCACGTGCCACTGGAGGCAGGGATATGTTAGGGAGAATTAGGGCACAAGTTCTATTTATTTACAGGTTTTGGGGGTAATTTTTGTTTGAGAAGGGTATGATGATACTTAAGTAATATTAGTTTTCCAGTTTTATAGACAGCAAACTGAGGTCTAGAAAGATAACTTTCATCAGGATTACAGGTGACATACTAGTTGGTTTGTTTATTGTCCTCCTATCCCCGTTTCATGGAGACAGGAGCTTTAGGTATCTTGTTCATGGCTGTATTCCCAGTGTCTAGAACAGCGCGTGGCACATGTAAGTGTTGGTATTAATTTCTAAGTTAGGGTTAAATTCTATAATGATGATTCTGTGTATCCACTTATTTATCTTCTGGTTTTAGGCATGCATATTAATGTGTGATCTGAAATATTAAGATGAATATGAAGATACCTGTTGAGGAAAGAACAACTAGATATAGTACCACATTCACTTGTTCATCAGGGTACAAGATTATTGTGAACAAGCCTGCATATAATGACCAGTGTGCATAAATGAGAATGGAGAAACAGCTGCTCATTTAACGATCTTTTAATGAGATGCATAAACTTCGGTCTGTTTTTCTGTTTCTTTGCAATTTAGTGATTTCAGGTTTCTTAGATGTCTTTTGGGTACTTCTGAAGTAATTATGTAGCCTAGGAAGTCGGAAAGTGCTGAAGTTGATGAGATGGGAATTAGATTGTTTTATGTGTTTTTTTTACCCCCCTCTATCCTCAAACCTACTTCCAATCTATATCTGTATCACCTTCATCTCAATTCTTTCTCCATCCTTAATCCTTCTCAAAATGCTTTGTTAAACTTAGTTATAGCTAAAAGCTGCTGCATTGTTTAGTTTTCGCTAGGAAAAGTCACTTATGACAGTACATTTATTGTTTTTTCTTCAGCTTTGTAGGTGGCAGGTCTACTTAACAGGAGCAAAATACAGCTCACTAAAATGTAGAAATTTAATTAATATATTCAAACAACAGATGTGATTTCTGCTCACTTCCTAGCCCTTAGTTTTAGTCATTTATATCTTTTAAATTGTACTTTGACCCAGTGTTTTCATGCTTAATTTTTACTGGTGAGAAATTTCCCTTTAATTTGCAAAAAGCCGCTTAACTCAGCTTATGACATGTAAACATATGGAAAATATATTTTTAAATTACTTGTTCAGGTCATTTTGGAATATGGTGACCTCAGAAATAGACAGATATTTTCCTAGCACCTGGTTAGAAGAGTAGACATGATAGGCTTATTGAGAGAAATTTTAATTTTGACTTGCATGATATGACAAGCTTCTCTTTAAAGTAACTTTTTTCAATACAATACTACTATTCAATTATTTAATGTTTTTTAGAAAATCCGTGATTTCATTTCCTCTTCAGAAAGAAACCTCTATGAATCAGACAAAGTTATTTTTATTATCCATATTTTGCAGAGGCAAATCATTGGCAAATCATTTGATTTTGGAGTTACAGTTCCTTTATCTGTAAAATAAGGACATTGGACAAGATAATCTCTAGAGTCCCTCCTAGCTCTAAAATTCTCTGTTTATAACCATCGTAAGATGAGCTAACAGAGGCATAAAAAAGTTAAGCAGCTTGGATAAGTTCAAACAATGAATTAATAATAAAACCTTGATATGTGACTTTCTGACTGACCTATTTATTGACACTTTCACACAACCATTGTGCCTGAGACTGAAACTGCTGATTTTTTTCTTTCTTTACAGAAAACATATCAGTTAAAAAAAATTATGCTACAAATATAATCCTTTTTATTTTTCTAAAAGCTCAAATATATTTCTGTAGTCTCAAGTTAAATCCTTGGGATTTAATAGGTGCTTATTCATATTTTTAAAAGGAGGATGTCTTACAAATAGCGGTGCACGTAGCAACAAAAGACAAATCAGAAAACAAAGCATATCTTAAGTTATGAAGTATGAGTAATAAAGTAAGTCAAAAGTAAACCAATTTCATGTAAAGCAAAAGAAAAAAATAGAAAAGATTCTTGTGACAATTTTCTTCCATGCTTTTATATTATTATTATTGTACAAATTATTCCACAGTTTGTATCTGAATGTGTGATAAGCATTGGAATGATTCGAGCTTTCTTTTGTTGGTTGAGTATATCTCAGTCATGAGTGTTTTGTATTAGCTGGAAAATTGGATTAGATCTCTCGACCTTTAAGGGTTTATGATTGAGTCCCCTCCCCATTCAACTTAGTGGTGGTTCCCTCAACAACTCTTCAGGAATGCATCTATTTTGTAAATTATGACATTTTATATAGATATAACACATTAATTCCTAGATGAGCCAGAACGAGGTATTTTAGGATGGCAGAGTAGATTGTAGTTCAAAACAAATTTAGATTTGAGTTCTTTGTAAATTTAAGCTAAATTTTCCATAAGAAATATGATCGTTCCATGAAATAAATGTGTTAAATATACCAATTTGCTTTTAGCTTTCTTGTTTTTATATAAAGTGCTCCCTTAAAAAAAAATAGCTTGTTTTGTCATTTTGGTGCTTCTGATAAGAATACTTTTTATTTACTTTTTTCTGTAAGCAAATCTCTCACAGATGTCTTTCAAGTTACATAAACAGGTCATGGTCACATTTTCTTTTTTTAAGTAGTTGGAAGGAACCTTAGTGATCATCTAATCTAAAACACTTTAACAGATGAGAAAATTGAGGGCCAGAGAGGTTAACTGGCTGACCCATGGTAATCTAGCTAATTGGTGATAAAAATGATTGGAATTTAGGTATGCCAGTTTTCCACACTAGAATTCTTCTGTTTGATGAGTAGATATCTGGACTCTTATCTGTACCCAGCTAGATTCATAGTCTTGATTTTTACCAAACTCCTCCTTTCCAGTGCTGTTTTTTTTTAATCATAGTGATTAATGTCTGAATCAGAATTTGAAATCTGAAAGCTGCATTATAATAGCTCATACTTAAAATGTAACTGAATATGGAGCTACAATTTCTCACAGTTGGTTTTCTATTTGATGTGAGTTAGATCTTTAAATTTTTAGAATAAAAATAGACGGTGGGTAGAATGATGGTTATTGACTTAAAACAAAACTAGAATTTGGTGGTGGATTATTGAAAGATAAAATATTTTTTTTTTTTTTTTTTTTTTTTGCGGTACGCGGGCTTCTCTCTGTTGTGGCCTCTGGACGCGCAGGCTCAGCAGCCATGGCTTACGGGCCCAGCTGCTCCGCGCCATGTGGGATCTTCCTAGACCGGGGCACGAACCCGTGTCCCCTCCATCAGCAGGCGGACTCTCAACAACTGCGCCACCAGGGAAGCCCCAAGACCATGCTTTAATATATAAAAGACTCTTAAAGGATCATGTAAGGAAAGAATACTGTGATATACCATTAAAAAATGCTCAGAAATAGAAGAAACATCATTATAATTAACCAGGAAAATGGGAGGGGAAAAAAGGAAACAAATGATTCTTTTATTTCTTACTTATATTATCTAAGTAAATAATTTTCTGTGGGTCTATAGTGTCTACTTTATATATGTATTTTATCATACTCTGAAAAAGTGTTGTAGTAAAGATCATTTGTTCTTTTTTAAAAAAATATTTATTTATTTATTTGGCTGCACTGGGTCTTAGTTGCGGCACACGGGATCTTCCTTGCGGCATGTGGGATCTATTAGTTGTGGCATGCAGGATCTAATTCCCTGACCAGGGATCGAACCTGGGCCCCCTGTATTTGGAGCGTGGAATCTTAACCACTGGACCACCAGGGAAGTCTCATAAAGCTCATTTGTTCTTGGAGTTGTGGTAGCAGAAGTCTTCAGGGGCTTGGAGAATAGTGACGCTGCACCCAATTCTCTGGGACACTTGGGAGCATGACTTGAGTCACACAGACCAGGATTTATATCCCATCTCCATCACTCACCACTCAGCCTGGCCTTGGGCAATTTTCTTAACTTCTCTAATCCTGAATATTCTTATCTCTGTAAATTAAGAGATTATAATGCCCATTTTACAATGTTATGTAAATGTATCTACCCTATAATAGGCTCTCATTAACTGTTCATTTCCATTTGCACTCCTTTACCTGTTACCTGTAGACCCTTCCCCTCACCTCTTTCCTATTCACTAGCCAGTTTGACCTGATGGCCCGTAAGACTCAAATGTAGGACTCCAGGTCACAGGTAACTAGAGCTAAAGAAATAAGCTTGATTGGGACAGATCATCTCTAGCATGCAGTACTACACTGGGTAGACTGCTCTGCTGGAACATAGTGTCCCTCAAGTTCAGTAACATCTTTAAGAACCATCAAAGCCATTGGACAATGACTAGGAATCCTCTCTGGGGCTCCATGCAGCTTCTGTGGCAGCTACCATCCTGCTCCTTCAGGACCTTGAATCCTCCCAAGTACAATATTTTTTCTAAGGATTTTTTTTAAAAGAGTATTATGGTTTTATAGTTTTCCTAATTAAAGGGAGTACCACACATCTAAATATATTTTATAAACCGTCCCAGATTAGATTAATAAAGTGATTTGTTACTCCTACTTAAAAAAAAAAAATCGAAGCTTCAGCCTTTAGGTATATAGGGAGAGTTTTTATTTTTTAATTTCTTTTAGTAATTTTTAAAAATAAAAATATCATGATTCTCAGGCAAGTTTGTAATATTTTAGGCCTTTTTGGTAGCAGTCCTATCCTTCACTAACATCTCCTTCCTAGGTGATGAACATCTGTGGCCTAAAGCAAGACTCTGGAGAATTTAGAGAGATGTTCTCATAATTAACTAAAATATTGTTACTTTTGTGATAACATCATTATTTTTATATTGTGAAGTTTTACTGTTTCAGTTGTACTGTGGATTTACATGGGACGTCTATAGGCTAGCCTGGGAATTGGATAATCTTTTAAACATTATTTTAGAAACTAGGTACCAAAGATTGACCCATATATCAACTTTTGGGTAAGAAGTCCTCTGTGAATTGATGCTATCTCCAGGTTGTCAGGGTCAGTCTTGCTCTATATCTGCTAGAACAATTAAGGAAATGTGAGATGATGATAAAGGGAAACATAAAGAGTAAAATTTCTCTTTCTTTCTCAAAACATTACTGCTCTCACATGGGTTGGTAGTGCCTTTGGAGGGATTTAGTCAAGAAGTTTTCCACCCCCACCCCCTTTTCCTACAGAAAGGAAGACATTTTTTTTTTTTTATAAATCTATTTATTTGTTTTTATTTATTTTTGGCTGTGTTGGGTCTTCATTGCCGCACGCGGGCTTTCTCTAGTTGCGGCAAGCGGGGGCTACTCTTTGTTGCTGTTTGCGGTCTCTAGGCGCGTGGGCTTCAGTAGTTGTGGTTTGTGGGCTCTAGAGCACAAGCTCAGTAGTTGTGGCGCACGGGCTTAGTTGCTCCACGGCACGTGGGATCTTCCCAGAACAGGGCTCGAGCCCTGCATTGGCAGGCAGATTCTTAACCACTGCTCCACCAGAGAAGTCCTAGAATGGAAGAAAGTTGAAAATGGATTAGAGAACTTTCATCCGAAAAAAATGAAAATATTAGGGAAGAACTTTTAGATCATTGTTGTAACTTAAATAATGTGTTTTCATCTTATAACTGGGTCAGCTGTTATCAAAATAGTCTCAAGGATAAGTTCATTATATTTTGTTGTGTCACTTATTTCCACAAGCCAGTAAGCCATCAACTCAAGTAGAAATTTTTTTGTTATTCAGATTTTTATTGTGGTATTTATATTTAAATAATTTCACCTTTATAGCAGTTTTCTTCTTGCAACCAAAATAAAATATTGCATGATTTTATGAATAAATCACTGGGCAGAGCAAAAAATATGGTTCAGACTTAACCCTATTTTGTGTTCTATTTTAGGTTTATATTTTATATAAAAAGTACCTCACATGGCAAAAAATTTAATTTTAGTAATATAATAAAACTGTAAGGAGCAATCCAAAAATGGGCAGAAGACCTAAATAGACATTTCTCCAAAGAAGATATACAGATTGCCAACAAACACATGAAAGAATGCTCAACACCACTAATCATTAGAGAAATGCAAATCAAAACTACAATGAGGTCTCACCTCACACCAGTTAGAATGGCCACCATCAAAAAATCTACAAACAATAAATGCTGGAGAGGGTGTGGAGAAAAGGGAACCCTCTTACATTGCACTGTTGGTGGGAGTGTGACAGCCACTATGGAGAAAAGTATGGAGGTTCCTTAAAAACTAAAAATAGAACTACTGTACGACCCTACAATCCCACTACTGGGCATATACCCTGAGAAGACCGTAATTCAAAAAGAGTCACGTACCACAATGTTCACTGCAGCTCCATTTAGCTCTGTTTACAAGAGCCAGGACATAGAAGCAACCTAAGTGTCCATCGACAGATGAACGGATAAAGATGTGGCACATATATACAATGGAATATTACTCAGCCATAAAAAGGAACGAAATTGGGTCATTTGTAGAGACGTGGATGGACCTAGAGTCTGTCATACAGAATGAAGTAAGTCAGAAAGAGAAAGACAAATACCGTATGCTAAGACATATATGGAATCTAAAAAAAAAAAAAAAGATTATGAAGAACCTAGGGGCAGAACAGGAATAAAGACGCAGATGTAGAGAATGGACTTGAGGATGCAGGGAGGGGGAAGGGTAAGCTGGGACAAAGTGAGAGAGTGGCATGGACTTATATATACTACCAAATGTAAAATAGATAGCTAGTGGGAAGCAACCACATAGCACAGGGAGATCAGCTTGGTGCTTTGTGACCACCTAGACGGGTGGGATAGGGCGGGTGGGAGGGAGACACAAGAGGGAGGAGATATGGGGATATATGTATACGTATAGCTGATTCACTTTGTTATAAAGCAGAAACTAACACACTATTGTAAAACAGTTATACTCCAATAAAGAAGTTTAAAAAAAAAAAGAAAAAAAAATTGTAAGGAGCAACTTGACTCAGAATCAGTCAGTGGTTATTGATTGAGCACTGAACACTGGTTCGTTAGAGAGGGGATTGGCTGTGGAAAGGGAGTCTGGAGATGTATAAAGAATGGATTCTTCTGTCAGGAAGCTTACACTGAAGTTGGGGAAATAATTTTGTATAAAAATAATTACCCTAGAATTCTTAGAGCTTGAAGACCCATTCAAACCTTGGAAATTAGTTGAATCAAAAATCCTAGGAGCTTGGTGATTTGCCTGACGTATTTGTCCATGGGCCTGAGACAAGGTTAGCTGCATCTCCTATGCCAGTAGTGGCATGGTTTCATGTCTGGGATTCTAAGCAAAGCACAGGTACACTGTTCTATTTGCTATTAGGGTTGAAACATGCCTAACAGTGGTTGGAGAACCAGGAAGTCAGGAACAGGTAGCAGGACTTAGGTACAGGGTAGAAGTAGCAACAGATACAGACCAGGCCAGACAGACAGAGTCAGACATCAGGACACTACCTTGAGATCTACTAATTATGAGTCAAGTAGGCATAAGAGTCAAAACCAACTCTTCAGTGACTAAGAGCAGACAGGAAGGAAAGAGGCAGTGTCTGGCTCAGCCCAACTTCCTTTAAGAATTTGCCCTCTCACTGATGGAATATTCTAAGCATTATATGAATGGGCTGCCGGGACACAGCCCACTTTTAAATTACTCAGTATAGATTTTGTCCCATTTCTCCTGCTTCGTGATTCCTCTTTTCATTCTTAAGTTACCTTTTTCTTGCCCTCAGAAGTCTTGGCCACCACTTTGGCTCTAGCAGGTTATAGCTCTGCCTCTCTTTCTTGGCAGTGATTTTCCTCCCTGATTCGACAGGGGCCCAGGGCCCATCCCTGCTGATATTGTTTTCACCTGGCTCACATTGACCTTGCTGACAGACCTGGGATAGCTGGGACACTCTGCCTTTGCTTTGGAAAAGCATATGTTGACCCTGTGGTACTTAAACATGGCCTGTGTAGTGCTGATGATGGAGTCTGCTACCCTGGAGGTTGACTGTGGTACACTGCTCCCGCCAGCTGAGAAGCCAAAAATGGAATGCATCTATGGGCCCTTTCTTTTCAACACTTACAACTCAGCCACTTTGCAGTTGTACTCCTGGCATCCTCTGAAGCAAGGCCTGATAGCTGCTGCTTTGGTCAGCTTCTTAATAGAAGTATCCATGGAAGAAAGTGGTCCACCTTCTTTACCCATTCATAGCACCACACTCTTCATAATTGATGTCCTGATGTCTTCATAGCCTTATCTGTCCAAATATAAGACACACTTTTATCTCCCAGTCATTCCTCAGAAAAGAGGGAATTGCCTTTATTTGAGGTTTTGAGTTACCCTCAGATTATCAGGCATTATTCTGAATATAAAATACAAAGTATTGTTTGGAGAAGACATGTTGGCCTAAAATTACCCCAGTCAGTGTTAGTTTGGAATATTTTCCCTGTGTAAGGTTGACAAGAAAGAAATAAAAATAATTTAACAGAGATTTAGTAATTATTTTTTTAAATAAATTTATTTATTTATTTATGGCTGCATTGGGTCTTTGTTGCTGTGCGTGGGCTTTTTCTAGTTGCGGCGAGCGGGGGCTACTCTTTGTTGTGGTGCACAGGCTTCTTGTGTTGCGGAGCATGGGCTCTAGGTGCATGGGCTTCAGTAGTTGTGGCTTGGGGGCGCAGTAGTTGTGGCTCACGGGCTTTAGAGCACAGGCTCAGTAGTTGTGGCACACGGGCTTAGTTGCTCTGTGGCATGCGGGATCTTCCCGGACCAGGGCTCAAACCCATTTACCCTGCATTGGCAGGCAGATTCTTAACCACTGTGCAACCAAGGAAGTCCCAGTAGTTATTTCTGATAGCATAAACTTCAAGTGTTGGTTGTCTTAATAAACAAAGAGAAAGAGCAGTAATAAAAAAGCAATACCATAGGTTGTGCTGTTATAGCAATTACAAATGCATATTTATAGGACACATGAAAAAACAGCTATTCTAATGTTATATGAATGGCTTTGGACAAAAGCTCAGTGACTACATTATATCAATATTTGATTCCAGAAGTCCTGTATCTCAAACCCTTTGGAGGGGAATAAAGGTTATGTACTACTGTGTAAAAGAGGCATCTTGCACAAAGCCTCTGTTGGCAGACTCAGGTCTGAATGCTGCCCCTAATCTGTACCTCATCCCATCCTTCACAATCGCCCTGACCCCTGGATTTTATTTTATTTTTTTACCCCCCCATTATGCTGTTTATGTCCCTCTTTAGATGTAATGCACATATTTGATTTCCTGGCTGCACTGCTGAATTCTCTGCTGCAGCACTGCCTCCTTATCCACAGGGCATCTCTGAACTACCTTGGTAACTCCACTTCTAGACTGATTCAGTCTGTTCTGCTGGGATCCTTTGAGTCTGGAGCCTGAGAGCGAGCCAAGCAGGTTTTACTAGAGGTGGGGTTACCTTGAGGCTAATGAAGCTTAAGTTCAGGGTTCCACACTGCCATGGGCTCCAAAGAGATGCTGGGAGTTGTAGAGTGTTCTCAGTGGAGAGAGGAAGCCGGTTGCAGTCAGGAAGCATTTCTGTGTAAGCATTTCTGTTGTTCAAGAGACCTCAGAGAAAGGAAGTTGAATCTCTAAGGCTCCAGCATTTTATGATGATTTTATGATGATTTCTTGTACATTCTAAATAAATATTTACTTTTGTACCAAATTTTGCATTCCTAACTGCATTCTAATTCTTAGAGAAGACCGCCCAAATTGTATATGGTTCAGGCCACACAAAATCTGGATCGGTCGCTTGGTTTTACTAAATGAGATACCTGGGTGTTTTGCTAGTACTTATTTCTCTATATTTAGTAATAAATAATTTATATGCATAAACAAACACTGAGAAGAATCTAGAGAATCCCTAAATCGTTCTAAAATCAATGCTTTGGTGATTATTTTGTAAGAGAACTGGAACTTCCTGGCAGCCAGTATATTTCAATATTAATATTAGTGAATGCTCTAAAACTGGAACTCAGATACTGACCAGTTCTGTTCAAGTCTGCAAGCCTTTGTGAAATGCCTACTATGAGAGATGAAGGTGTTCGTCCAGGTTTTTTTTTTTTCCCCCAGAAAGTTTGAATTCAGTTTGAGTCATTTGAAATTAATTGTCTTAACAACGATATACTTTTAATTCCTTGGAACCATAATAGCAGTTCTCTTTAAAGAAATAAGAAATTGGAGCCAATGTGATAAATATGATTAAATGCCAAAGAACAACAATGATAAATTGTTGGCACCAGTCATTTGATGTCCTCTGAAACAAAGAGACTTGTCAGTCTGCCAGTGCTAGGAATTTCAGTGCAGAGGATATAAAATGAAAAGTATCCTTTGTCTTTTTAGTAAATAGTTTCATAGACGATGGTCATGGGTAACTTAGGGGTAACTATTTTTCAAACCAAGAAACCCTATATTGAAAATGAACTACTTCATGTTCATCATTTCATCATTCTCTTAAAATGTGTCATTAAGTCAGTGTCAAGTACTTGTGTTTGAGAAATATAGAATTCCTAAAAGACATGTCAGTATATCATGACATATACTGATAAATGTGTTGAAGAAGGACACATTCAGAGAAGGAAAGAGACTGATGGTTGGGGGAGTGCTATTTTAGAAAGGCTGTACTGCCTTCCTAGCTATCCCTTGAATGTGCCAAGCATATCCCCATCTCAGGTCCTTTGCACTTGCTACTGCTTCTGCCTGGAATGCTTTCTGAGAATTGCATCAGTTATTTTTCTCACTTCACTCCAGGCTCTGACCACCCTGTCAAAAGTAGCATCTTCTACCACTCTATTCCTTTTCCCTCTTCTTCATGTGTTCCTCACCATCGGACCTTGGGAACTGAATAGACTCAAAGAAATTCTTTGATAAATCCTTAGCTGTCTGAACTCTTACTACTTGCCCTCTGAAATTCAGGAATTTTTAAAACTATCTCTCTCTTTTTTTTCTAATTTTATTTTTTGACCATGCCATGTGGCATGTGAGATCTTAGTTCCCCCACCAGGGATCGAATCTGTGCCCCCTGCACTGGAAGCACGGAGTCTTAACCACTGGACCACCAGGGAAGTCTCTAAAACTGTCTCTTGCTATTTGATCTGGATATATCCAAATCAGGGACCAAGTAATTTTGTGTAGTAAGGGGTACTTGTTTTCTTTGTAGCACTTGTCTTTGATTTGCTTGTCTTTCTGCCTGTTTATCTACCTGTCTTCCTCACTAAAACATTAGTTGCCTGGTGGCTGGGACTTTGTTTTTTTCACTGCTGTATCTTCATCACCTGGAACAGTGCCTGGCATCAATTCTCAGTAAATATGTGTTGAATAAATGTGTTAATACATGAATGAATCCATCTGACCCAATATCATCTAAATTTTTAAAATATGTGATTATATGGAAAAGGCTTATTTCACATTATTAAGTTTTAAGAAACAGGATATGGGATTATATACACAGTATGATTTACATTTTAAAATTTTTGGATCTTTGCATGTGTTTATTCTTTTTTATTTTTAATTAATTTATTTATTTTATTTTTGGCGTGTTGGGTCTTCGTTTCTGTGCGAGGGCTTTCTCTAGTTGTGGCGAGCAGGGACCACTCTTCATAGCAGTGCGCAGGCCTCTCACTGTCGCAGCCTCTCTTGTTGCGGAGCACAAGCTCCAGACGCGCGGGCTCAGTAGTTGTGGCTCACGGGCCTAGTTGCTCCGCGGCATGTGGGACCTTTCCAGACCAGGGCTCGAACCCGTGTCCCCTGCATTGGCAGGCAGAGTCTCAACCACTGCGCCACCAGGGAAGCCCTATTCATTCATTTCTTGAAAGAAAACTTATTGAGCATCTCCTATGTATCCATTCTTTGTTACGTATTCTGTCATCTACAGTTTCATGGGAAGACAGATACTGAAATAACAGTAAATGAATGCCATCTTTCCACCTGCACTGCTCTTCAGCTATGTTGATCTTTCGGTTTCTCTAACTTCTTTGCACAGGTTATATCATTATGTGCTTAATATCTGTCTCCCTCTGTATTGTAAATTCTCTGAGGCTAGGGACCATGATACCATTTAATTATCAATACCTAGCTCAATGCCTAATATATAGTAGGTACTCAATAAACATTTGTTGGGTGAATGAATGAATGAATGAATGATTAGAAGAATTGTTCCTACGTAGTAGGAACACCATATCTAATCTTTAATGGAAGTTATGGGAAGTAAATTTCAAGCTACGATCTAAAGAATGAGGAGGAATTAGCAAGTGAAGAAGACCAGGCAGAGGTTGTGAAGCTAAAACTTAGATTTTATCCTAAAAGCAATAGAAGAGTTTTAAGCAAAAAAGTGGCACTATCAAACCAATTTTCACTGGTGTTAGGAACACACTGTATGGGCAGTGCTAGACCAGAGAGATTGGTTGGGAGACTTTAGTGATAGATGCCTGTGGCCTATGTTTGGTTCTTGGCCATGCTGAAAGAGAGACAGGGATACATTTGAGAGATTTTTAGAAGGCATAATCAGTAACTGGGGATAGCGAGGGAAAGGGAACAGTTAAGTATTATCCCAAGCCTTTGCCTTAGGTAACTAAGGGGATCCTAGGGCCTTTTACTGAAACTGGGGACTCAGAAGGAAGAACCACTTGAGGAGAAAAGAGCCTGAGGTACCCTTGAGCCCTATCTAATTGAGGCTGAGCATTAAGGACTTGGTTAAACAGCTGAATTTTCTAGATATAGATACTTAGAAAAGTGCCTGAAAAGAAATAATCAAAATGTTAATTTGGAACTCTAGGTATATTTCTAAAATTTTCTTATTAAGTTTTGGTTTTCATTATTAGTGTGTTTTATGAAGGAAAAATAATAAACTTAAAACAATTATATTAAGATCTGCTATAGGAAACACTGTACCAAAAACCACAAAGGACAATAAGCTAAGACCTCCTTAGGTAGAATACGGGCTATTTTCAGTGAAAATAAATGAGTGGTCCTGAACAGAAGTCCATTGTGCAAGGGGTTCGCCATTATGGTATGTGTGTGTTTTGTGGTGTCATTTGAAAATTTAACCTTATTGGTCAGAAAAGTTCTGCTAGAGGCAAAGATTGTTTCTTCTTCATCCATTTATCAGCCCTAAGCACAGACCCTGGCATTTACTAATGGTTCAAGTGAAAGCTATTATTTGTTATTAATTCATTTATTTTTGTTTATATCACTATTCACCACATTTGTTTATACAGTGATGTTATTTGTGTCATCTTGGTTTTTAGGTAGATTGGGGTCAACTGGACTATTTAGTTGTTGACATGCCACCAGGAACTGGAGATGTGCAGTTATCAGTCTCACAGAATATTCCTATTTCAGGTAACTCTTTTTTTTTTTTTTTTTGGTAGTAAAATTGTTTCACAATGTTGTGTTAGTTTCTGCTGTACAATGAAGTGAATCAGCTATATGCACACCCATATCCCCTCCCTATTGGAACTCCCACCCCCCCATCCCACCCATCTAGGTTGTCACAGACCACCAAACTGAGCTCCCTGTGCTATATAAGGTTTCCACTAGCTATCTATTTTACACATGGTAGTGTATTTATGTCAAACCTAATCTCCCAGTTCGTCCCACCCTCCCCTTACCCCCGTGTCCACATGTCCGTTCTCTACGTCTACATCTCTATTCCTGCCCTACAAATAGGTTCATCTGTACCATGTTTCTAGATTCCATGTATATGCGTTCATATATGATATTTGTTTTTCTCTTTCTGGTTTACTTCACTCTGTATGACAGACTCTAGGTCCATCCACATCTCTACAAAAGATCCAATTTCATTCCTTTTTATGGCTGAGTAATATTCCATTGTATATATGGGCCACATCTTCTTTATCCATTCATCTGTCAATGGACACTTAGGTTGCTTCCATGTCCTGGCTATTGTAAATAGTGCTGCAGTGAACATTGTGGTACATAATTCTTTTTGATGTGGTTTTCTCAGGGTATATGCCCAGCAGGGGATTGCTGGGTCATATGGTAGTTCTATTTTTAGTTTTTTAAGAAACCTCCATATTGTTCTCCCTAGTGGCTGGATAAATTTACATTCCCACCAGCAGTACAAGAAGGTTCCCTTTTCTCCACACCCTCTCCAGCATTTATTGTTTGTAGATTTTTTGATGATGGCCGTTCTGACTGGTGTGAGGTGATACCTCATTGTAGTTTTGATTTGCATTTGTCTAATAAATAGTGATGTTGAGCATCTTATTGGTGAAATTTAGGTCTTTGGCCCATTTTTTAACTGAGGTGTTTGTTTTTTTGATATTGAGCTCCATGAGCTGTTTATATACTTTGGAGAGTAATCCTTTGTCCACTGATTCATTTGCAAATATTTTCTTCTAAACTGAGAGTTGTCTTTTCATCTTGTTTATGGATTCCTTTGCTGAGCAAAAGCTTTTAAGTTTCCTTAGGTCCCATATGTTTATTTTTGTTTTTATTTTCATTACTCTAGGAGGTGGGTAAAAAAGATCTTCCTGTAGTTTATGTCCAAGAGTATTTTTCCTATGTTTTCCTCTAAGAGCTTTTTTTTTAACAACTTTATTGGAGTATAATTGCTTTACAATGGTGTGTTAGTTTCTGCTTTATAACAAAGCGAATCAGCTATACATATACATATATCCCCACTTCTCCTCCCTTTTGTGTCTCCCTCCTACCCTCCGTATCCCACCCCTTCTAGGTGGTCATAAAGCACTGAGCTCATTACCCTGTGCTATGCGGCTACTTCCCACTAGCTATCCATTTTACTTGTGGTACTGTATATATGTCCATGCCACTCTTTCACTTCGTCCCAGCTTACCCTTCCCACTCCCCGTGTCCTCAAGTCCATTCTCTACGTCTGCATCTTTATTCCTGTCCTGCCCCTAGGTTCTTCAGAACCATTTTTTTTTTAGATTCCATATATATGTCTTAGCATACAGTATTTGTTTTTCTCTTTCTGACTTCACTCTGTATGACAGACTCTAGGTCCATCCACCTCACTACAAATAACTCAATTTCATTTCCTTTTATGGCTGAGTAATATTCCATTGTATATATGTGCCACATCTTCTTTATCCATTCATCTGTTGGTGGACAGGTAGGTTCCTTCCATGTCCTGGCTCTTGTAAATAGAGCTTCAGTGAACATTGTGGTACATGGCTCTTTTTGAATTATAGTTTTCTCAGGGTATATGCCCAGTAGTGGGATTGCTGAGTCGTAGGGTAGTTCTATTTTTACTTTTTTAAGGAACCTCCATACTTTTCTCCATAGTGGCTGTATCAATTTACATTCCCACCAACAGTGCAGTGTAAGAGGGTTCCCTTTTCTCACACCCTCTCCAGCATTTATTTGTAGACTTTTTGATGATGGCCATTCTGACCGGTGTGAGGTGATACCTCATTGTAGTTTTGATTTGCATTTCTCTAATGATTAGTGATGTTGAGCATCCTTTCATGTGTTTTTTGGCAATCTGTATATCTTCTCTGGTGAAATGTCTGTTTAGGTCTTCTGCCCATTTTTCAATTGGGATGTTTGTTTTTTTGATACTGAGCTGCATGAGCTGCTTGTATATTTTGGAGATAATCCTTTGTCAGTTGCTTCATTCGCAAATATTTTTTCCCATGCCAGGGGTTGTCTTTTCATCTTATTTATGGTTTCCTTTGCTGTGCAAAAGCTTTTAAGTTTCATTAGGTCCCATTTGTTTATTTTTGTTTTTATTTCCATTTCTCTAGGAGGTGGTTCAAAAAGTATCTTGCAGTGATATATTTCATAGAGTGTTCTGCCTATGTTTTCCTCCAAGAGTTTTATAGTGTCCAGTCTTATATTTAGGTATTTAATCCATTTTGAGTTTATTTTTGTGTATGGTGTTAGGGAGTGTTCTAATTTTATTCTTTTTCATGTAGCTGTCCAGTTTTCCCAGCACCACTTATTGAAGAGGCTGTCTTTTCTCCATTGTATGTTCTTGCCTCCTTTGTCATAAATTAGGTGACCATATGTGCGTGGGTTGATCTCCAGGCTTTCTATCCTGTTCCATTGATCTATATTTCTGTTTTTCAGCCAGTACCATACTATCTTGATTACTGTAGCTTTGTAGTATAGTTTGAAGTTGGGGAGCCTGATTCCTCCAGCTCCATTTATCTTTCTCAAGATTGCTTTGGCTATTTGGGGTCTTTTGGGTTTCCATACAAATTGTAAAATTTTTTATTCTAATTCTGTGAAGAATGCCATTGTTAGTTTGATGGGGATTGCATTGAATCTGTACATTGCTTTGGGTAGTATAGTCATTTTCACAATATTGATTCTTTGAATCCAAGAACATGGTATATTTCTCAGTGTGTTTATGTCATCTTTGATTTCTTTCATAAGTGTTTTATAGTTTTCTGATTACAAGTCTTTTGCCTCCTTAGGTAGGTTTATTCCTAGGTATTTTATTCTTTTTGTTGCAATGGTAAGTGGAAGTGTTTCCTTAATTTTTCTTTCTGATTTTTCATCATTAGTGTATAGGAATGCCAGATTTCTATGCATTAATTTTGTATCCTGCAACCTTACGAAATTCAATGATTAGTTCTAGTAGTTTTCTAGTGGCATCTTTAGGATTATCTGTGTATAGTATCATGTCATCTGCCAACAATGATAATTTTACTTCTTCTTTTCCAATTTGTATTGCTTTTATTTCTTTTTCTTCTCTGATTGCCGTGGCTAGGACTTCCAAAACTGTGTTGAATAAGAGTGGTGAGAATGGACATCCTTGTCTTGTTCCTATCTTAGTGGAAATGCTTTCAGTTTTTCATCATTTAGTATGATGTTTGCTGTGTGTTTGTCATATATGGCTTTTATTATTTTTAGGTAGGTTCCCTCTGTGCCCATTTTCTGGAGATTTTTTATCATAAACCAGTGTTGAATTTTGTCAAAAGGTTTTTCTGCATCTATTCAGATGATCATATGGTTTTTATTCCTTAATTTGTTAATATGGTGTATCACGCTGATTGATTTGCATATACTGAAGAATCCTTGCATTCCTGGGATAAATCCACTTGATCATGCTGTGTGATCATTCTAATGTGTTGCTGGATTCTGTTTGGTAGTATTGAGGATTTTTGCTTCTATGTTCATCAGTGATATTGGTCTGTAACTTTTTTTGTGATATCTTTGTCTGGTTTTAGTATCAGGGTGATGGTGGCTTCATAGAATGAATTTGGGGGTATTACTCCCTCTGCAGTTTTTTGGAAGAGTTTGAGAAGGATGGGTGTTAGCTCTTCTCTAAATGTTTGATAGAATTAGCTTGTGAAGCCATCTGGTCCTGGACCTTTGTTTGTTGGAAGATTTTTAATTACGGTTTCAATTTCATTACTTGTGATGTCTGTTTGTATTTTCTAATTCTTCTTGGCTCAGTCTTGGAAAATTGTATCTTTCCAAGAATTTGTCCCTTTCTTTGTGGTTGTTCATTTTTTTGGCATATAGTTGTTTGTAGTAGTCTCTTATAATCTTTTGTATTTCTGCAGTGTCAGTTATGAATTCTTTTTCATTTCTAATTTTATTGATTTGCATCCTCTCCCTTTTTTTCTTGTTGAGTCTGGCTAAAGGTTTATCAATTTTGTTTATCTTCTCAAAAAACCAGCTTTTAGTTTTATTGATCTATTCTATTGTTTCTTCATTTCTGTTTTATTTATTTCTGCTCTGATCTTTATGATTTCTTTCCTTCTACTGACTTTGGGTCTTCTTTGTCCCTATTTCTCTAGTTGCTTTAGGTATAAGGTTAGATTGTTTATTTGACATGTTTCTTGTTTGTTGAAGTGAGAATGAATTGCTATATACTTCCCTCGTTGAACTGCTTTTGCTGCATCCCATACGTTTTGGGTTGTTGTGGTTGTTCATTTCTTTTTTTTTTTTTTTTTTTTTAGCGGTATGCGGGCCTCTCACTGTTGTGGCCTCTCCCGTTGCAGAGCACAGGCTCCGGACGCACAGGCTCAGTGGCTATGGCTCACGGGCCCAGCTGCTCCGCGGCATGTAGGATCTTCCCAGACCGGGGCACAAACCCGTGTCCCCTGCATCGGCAGGCGGACTCTCAGCCACTGCACCACCAGGGAATTCCCCATTTCTATGTAATTTTTTATTTATTTGATTTCTTCAGTGATCTCTTGGTTATTTAGTAGCATGCTGTTTAGTCTCCATGTATTTGTGTTTTTTACAGTTTTTTTCTGTAATTAATTACCAGTCTTATAGCATTGTGTTCAGAAAAGATGCTTGATTCAATTTCAATTTTCTTAAATTTTCCAAGGCTTGATTTCTGAGCCCAGATTTGATCTATCCTGTAGAGTGTTCTATATGCACTTGAGAAGAAGTATATTCTGCCACTTTTGGGTGGACAGTCCTATAAATAACAATTAAGTCCATCTTATTTAATGTATCATTTAAAGCTTGTTTCCTTATTTATTTTCATTTTGGATGATCTGTCCATTGGCGAAAGTGGGGTGTTAAAGTCCCCTACTATGATTCTGTTACTGTCGATTTCCCCTTTTATGGCTATTAGCATTTGCCTTATGTATTGAGGTGCTCCTATGTTGGGCACATATATATTTATAATTGTTATATATTCTTCTTGGATTTATCCCTTGATCATTATGTATTGTCCTTCCTTATCTCTTGTAACAGTCTTTATTTTAAAGTCTATTTTATCTGATAAGAGTATTGCTACTCCAGCTTTCTTTTGATTTCCATTTGCAAGGAATATCTTTTTCCATCCCTTCATTTTAAGTCTGTATGTGTCCCTAGGTCTGAAGTGGGTCTCTTGTTGACAGCACATATACAGGTCTTGTTTTTGTATCCATTCAGCCAGCTGTGTCTTTTGTTTGGAGCAGTTAATCTGTTTATGTTCAAGGTTATTATCGATATGTGTGTTTTTATTACCATTTTTTAAATTGTTTTGGGTTTGTTTTCATGGGTCTTTTTCTTCTCTTGTGTTTCCGGCCTAGAGAAGTTCCTTCAGCATTTGTTGTAGAGCTGGTTTGGTGGTGCTTAATTCTCTTAGCTTTTGCTTGTCTGTAAAGCTTTTGATTTCTCTGTGAACCTGAATGAGATCCTTGGTTGATAGAGTAATCTCGGTTGTAGGATTTTATCTTTCATCACTCTAAGTACATCCTGCCACTCCCTTCTGGCCTGCAGAGTTTCTGCTGAAGAATCAGCTGATAACATCATGAGGATTTCTTTGTATGTTGTTTTTGCTTTTCCGTTGCTGCTTTTTTTCTTCGAATTTAATTTTTGTTAGTTTGATTAATGTGTGTCTTGGTGTGTTCCTCCTAGGGTTTATCCTGTATGGGACTCTGCACTTCCTGGACTTGGGTGACTCTTTCCTTTCCCATATTAGGGAAGTTTTCAACTATAATCTCTGCAAATATTTTCTCAGACCCTTTCTTTTTCTCTTCTTCTTCTGGGACCCCTATAATTTGAATGTTGGTGTGTTTAGTGTTTGCCCAGAGGTCTCTGAGATTGTCTTCAATTCTTTTCCCTTTATTCTGCTCCTTGGCAGTATTGTCTTCCAGCTCACTTATTCGGTCTTCTGCCTCAGCTATTCTGTTATTAATTCCTTCTAGTGTATTTTTTATTTCAGCTATTTTGTTGTTCATCCCTGTTTGTTTCTTCTTTAGTTTTTCTAGATCTTTGATAAACATTTCGTGTATTTTCTCCATCCGTGCCACCGTTCTATTTCCGAGATTCTGGATCATCTTTACTATCATTACTCTGAATTATTTTTCAGGTATGTCACCTATTTCCTCTTCATTTATTTGGTCCTGTAGGTTTTTACCTTGCTCTTTCATCTGTGACATATTTTTTTGTCACCCTCCGCCCCCCCGCCAGGCACTTTCTTTTGATGGGTGGGATAGTGTTCCTGTCTTACTGGTTGTTTGGCCTGAGGCTTCCAGCAGTGGAATTTGTAGGCTGTTGGTTAGAGCTGGGTCTTGGTGCTGAGATGAGGACCTCTGGAAGACCTCACTCAAATTAATATTCCCTGGGGTCTGAGGTTGTCTGTTAATCCAGTGGTTTGGGCTCAGAGCTCCTACCGCAGGAGCTCTGGCCCAACCCCGGGCTCACAAACCAAGATCCCGCAAGCTGTGCAGGGCGGAAGAAAAGAAAAGGAACAGAGCAATAACAAAGAGTGAAACATAAGATTAGAAAACTTGTTAGAAAGAATAAAAAATAAAAATATAGTTGAAACGACAAGCAGAAGGTAAAACAGAACCACAATAGTAAAAAAAGAGGGGAGGGAAAAAAAAAGCCAGAAAAGGCCTTGGCTGTGAGGGGCGGGGCTTAGGCAGGGGGTGGGGTTTAGGCAGTATGCGGAACCTATGCTTAGGACCCATGGGGCTGGAAAAGACCCTGGGGGTGGGGTAAAGAGTGGGGCTTAGGCTCAATGCAGCAGGAGGGGCCCAGGAGTGCCTCTGGCCTTGGAGGACCAGGTCCAGGACCCCAGCAGGTTCACTGGGCCCCAGTGGGCAGGGGAAACTCTAGGCATGTTGCCCCCCGATCCTCCGATCCCGAAGGGCCCCTTCTCATTGATGTTTCTTCTTCTCCACACTCTCCCCCATGCCTCTTGGAGCCACGCGGCCAGAGGAGGCCCCAGGAGGCAGAGGACCAGACCTGGACCCCCACAGCTGGAGGGGCCATTGCAGAATAAAGGACCAGGCCCAGAAGCCCAGCAGGCTTCTAGGGGCCTGAGTGGGCAGGGGAAATGCTAGACGCACTGCCCCCTGATCCTACAAGCTCCCCAGGTTCCCCAGGGGGTCCCGTGTGGGAACCCCTCCCTCCTCCCAGCCACCCTTCAGGGGCATGGGTCCTGTCTGGCCTTCACTTCTCCTCTTCCTTCACTCCCCCCACATCCTACCTGGTCACTCAGTGGTTCCTCCCCATCTCCTTGGGCATCAAGGTCCCCACCAGCGTCCACAGGTGCCCTAGTTGTGGGGAGATGCGAGTTCCACATCTTCCCATGCCGCCATCTTGACTCTGCCCCGCTATTTCAGGTAACTCTTAAAGTTTAAATTAATTTATGCTATCTGTGATGTTTTGTTATTGCCATGCAAAAAAACACACTCCATGACAGGCAAACATTTTTATCTCTTAAAAAACATTAAATTTTTTAAATTAAGAGACATATAAATTTACCTTTAGAGATCTGATTCATGAACTAAATTCTTCAGAATATTTCCAGAATAAACATGTTTACAAAACATAGACACTTTGAAAAGGTGGTGATGTATGTCTGTGTTCTAGAAAAGAAGTAGTGCTTAAGTATTGTTTAGGTAAAACATGGCTATTTAGTGCATAGCTCTCCAGCACTTATAGCATAGTGCTTGATATGTGGCAGGCACTCAGTAATAATTTATTGAGTAAATGCTGAATAAGAATATATATTGGGAAAATTTGGCTTTTTGATAAATACAGCCATGGGAAAATTTGATATCCTGCTAATTAGTTAATGTTAAAGTTGAGAGCTGTAAACATTAGTTTACATCAAATGTGCAATACTTCAGTATGGTAGTGGATATGTTTTTTATGCTATGGATTTTAATGTTACTATTAGCTTTTATGTTGAATCTGTTTCTAAGGATTTTCCTAGATCCCAATGGAGAAATAGTTGTAAATCTCTCTTATATACATATGAGGACTTTGGGGAAAATAACTTAATTTTTAAATGTTTTTTTAAATCAGTTATTTATTGGTAATAAATAACCAAGAGATATCACTGACAATTATCAGAAGGTTTAGAAATTAAGTATTTGATAATATATACACATTGTTTGGAAATATTATAATGTCACTAATACTTACGTGTATTTTTGATGTTTTAGATAGATTTATAACCTTCCTGAAGTCTGAGTCTTTTACTTTGTTGAGGCAAATTGTAAAGCGTGAAATGGGCTTAAAGTGAAATAACATAGGAAAATAATTCATCCTTTTTGTAGTAAGTGTTCTATATAATCTGCTTCTTTTTTTAAGTAGTTTTGGGACTTTTGTATTTTTAAATATTAAGAATGGTCACTAAGGCGGCTGGCAGCAAAGAGCCTGAGAGGGTGGCCTCCCCAGGGCCTCACCCGGCTGCCTGGTAGCCCAGGAGAAGGAGGAAGGAGAAAGGAGGCTCATGGATGTGGCAGCCCCTGCCCACAGTGGGGAGAGATACTTGAGACTACTGGTGGTGGCCACATGCAGCCCCTGATGGCTGCTGACTTTGCTGCTAGAGCGCACCTGCTGGCCGGTGGGTCCTGAAGTCCAGGACACCTGGCGGCTGCTGGACTGCCACGCACTCTTCTTGTTCTTCCTGGTGGTGATGCGGGCAGGCTGCTCAAAGCCACCAAAATCCAGGTGTGCGAGCAACAGCAGCTTGTCAGAGATGTTCTGCAAATTCTCCCCAGCAGGCAGGTACAGGTAGTTCTTGGAATGCAGGGCTGAGGACATCATGCCCTGTCTGAACTCCTCTGAGTGGCTCTTGAACTTGAACTTGCCGAAGCGGGTGTTGTTGATTTGCAGGAAGTTCTTCATGGACTGAACAAGCTGCGGGTTCCGCTCCTGGAAGTTCTCTGGATCAGCCGTGTGGCTGACAAGGTCTTGGTGCTCCAGGCAGGTGTCAGGCCTGAGCCTCGGAGGTGGGAAACCTGAGTGCAGGACATTGGACCACCAGAGACCTCCTGGCCCCAGATAATATCAATCGGTGAAAGCTCTCCCAGAGATCTCCATCTAAACACTAAGACCCAGCTCCACTCAATGACCAGCAGGCTCCAGTGCTGGACGCCCCATGCCAAACAACTAGCAAGACAGGAACACAACCCCACCCATGAGCAGAGTCTGCCTAAAATCATAATGAGTTCACAGACACCCCAAAACACCACCAGACATGGTCCTGCCCACCAGAAATACAAGATCCAGCCTCATTCACCAGAACACAGGTACGAGTCCCCTCCACCAGGAAGCCTACACAAGCCACTAAACCAACCTTACCCACTGGGGTAGACACCAAAAACAACGGGAACTGCAAACCTGCAGCCTGCGAAAAGGAGACCCCAGACACAGTAAGTTAAGCAAAATGAGAAGAGAGAATTACACAGCAGTTGAAGGAACAAGATAAAAACACACCTGACCAAACAAATGAAGAGGAAATAGGCAGTGTACCTGAAAAGAATTCAGAGGAATTATAGTAAAAAGATGGTCCAAAATCTTGGAAATAAAATGGAGGAAGTACAAGAAATATTTAACAAGGGCCTAGAAGAACTAAAGAGCAAACAAACAATGGTGAACAACACAATAAATGAAACTAAAAATTCTTTAGAAGGAATCAGTAGCAGAATAACTGAGGCAGAAGAACGGAGAAGTGACCTGGAAGATAAAATAGTGGAAATAACGACTGCAGAGCAGAATAAAGAAAAAAGAATGAAAAGAATTGAGGACAGTCTCAGAGACCACTGGGACAACATTAAACGCACCAACATTCGAATAATAGGGGTCCCAGAAGAAGAAGAGAAAAAGAAAGGATCTGAGAAAATATTTGAATAGATTATAGTTGAAAACTTTCCTAATATGGGAAAAGAAACAGTCAATCAAGTCCAGGAAGCACAGAGAGTCCCATATAGGATAAATCCAAGGAGAAACATGCCAAGACACAAACTATCAAAAATTAAATACAAAGAAAAAATATTAAAAGTAGCAAGGGAAAAGAACAAATAACATACAACGGAATCCCTATAAGGTTAACAGCTGATCTTTCAGCAAAAACTCTGCAAGGCAGAAGGGACTGGCAGGACATATTTAAAATGATGAAATGGAAGAACCTACAACCAAGATTACTCTACGCAGCAAGGATCTCATTCAGATTCGACGGAGAAATTAAAACCTTTACAGACAAGCAAAAGCTAATAGAATTTAGTACTACCAAACCAGCTGTACAACAAATGCTAAAGAAATTTCTCTAGGCAGGAAACACAAGAGAAGAAAAAGGCCTACAATAACAAACCCAAAACAAGAAAATGGTAATAGGAACATACATATTGATAATTACCTTAAATGTAAATGGATTAAATGTTCCCACCAAAAGACATAGACTGGCTGAATGGATACAAAAAAAAGACCTGTATATATGCTGTATACAAGAAATACACTTCAGATCGAGGGACACATCCAGACTGAAAGTGAGGGGATGGAAAAGAGATTCCATACAAATGGAATCAAAAGAAAGCTGGGGTAACAATTCTCATATCAGACAAAATAGACTTTAAAATAAAGACTAGTACAAGAGACAAAGGAGGACACTACATAATGATCAAGGGATCAATCCATGAAGAAGATACAACAATTGTAAATATTTATGCACCCAACATAGGAGCACCTTAGTACACAAGGCAAACGCTAACAGCCATAAAAGGGGAAATCAACAGTAACACAATCATAGTAGGGGACTTTAACACCCCACTTTCACCAATGGACAGATCAACTGAAATTAAAATAAATGAGAAAACACAAGCTTTAAATGGTACATTAAACAAAATGGACTTAATTGATATTTACAGGACTTTCCATCCGAAAACAACAGAATACACTTTCTTCTCAAGTGCTCTTGGAACAGTCTCCAGGATAGATCATATCTTGGGTCACAAATAAGCCTTTGTTTAAGAAAATTGAATTCGTATCAGGTATCTTTTCCGACCACAATGCTATGAAACTAGATATCAATTACAGGAAAAAAGTGTAAAAAGTACAAACACATGGAGGCTAAACAATACACACTAAATAAACAAGAGATCACTGAAGAAATCAAAAAGGAAATTAAAAAATACTTAGAAACAAGTAACAATGAACACATGACGACCCAAAACCTATGGGATGCAGTAAAAGCAGTTATAAGAGGGAAGATTATAGCAATACAATCCTACCTCAAGAACCAAGAAAAATCTCAAATAAACAACATAACTTTACACCTAAAGCAATTAGAGAAAGAACCAAAAAACTCCACAGTTAGCAGAAGGAAGGAAACCATAAAGATCAGATGAGAAATAAATGAAAAAGAAGTGAAAGAAATGATAGCAAAGATCAATAAAACTATAGCTGGTTTTTTGAGAAGATAAACAAAATTGATAAACCATCAGCAAGATTCATCAAGAAAAAAGGGAGAAGACACAAATCAACAGAATTAGAAATGAAAAAGGAGAAGTAACAACTGACACTGCAGAAATACAAAGAATCATGAGATGTTACTACAAGCAACTATATGCCAATAAAATGACAACCTGTTAGAAATGGACAACTTCTCAGAAAAGCACAACCTTCCGAGACTGAACCAGGAAGAAATAGAAAATATAAACAGACCAATCACAAGCACTGAAATTGAGACTGTGATTAAAAAACTTCCAACAAACAAAAGCCCAGGACCAGATGGCTTCACAGGCAAATACTATCAAACATTTAGAGAAGAGCTAATACCTATCCTTCTCAAACTCTTCCACAATATAGCAGAGGGAGGAACACTCCCAAACTCATTCTACAAGTCCACCATCACCCTGATACGAAAACCAAACAAAGATTTCACAAAGAAAGAAAACTACAGGCCAATAACACTGATGAACATAGATGCAAAAATCCTCAATAAAATACTAGCAAACAGAATCCAGCAGCACATTAAAAGGATTGTACACTATGATCAAGTGGGGTTTATCCCAGGAATGCAAGGATTCTTCAATATACAGAAATCAATCAATGTGATACACCATATTAACAAATCGAAGGCGTAAAGCCATATGATCATCTCAATAGATGCAGAAAAAGCTTTCAACACCCATGTATGATAAAAACCCTCCAGACAGTAGGCATAGAGGGAGCTTACCTCAACCTAATAAAGGCCATATATGACAAACCCACAGCCAACACCGTTCTCAATGGTGAAAAATTGAAACCATTTCCACTAAGATCAGGAACAAGACAGGGATGCCCACTCTCACTACTATTATTCAACATTGTTTTGGAAGTTTTAGCTACAGCAATCAGAGACGAAAAAGAAATAAGAGGAATCTAAATCGGAAAAGAAGAAGTAAAGCTGTCACTGTTTGCTGATGACATGATACTATACATAGAGAATCCTAAAGATGGTACCAGAAAACTACTAGAGCTAATCAATGAATTTGGTAGAGTAGCAGGACACAAAATTAATGCACAGAAATTTCTTGCATTCCTATACACTAATGATGAAATATCTGAAAGAGAAATTAAGGAAACACTCCCATATCCAATGCAACAAAAAGAATAAAATACCTAGGAATAAACCTACCTAAGGAGACAAAAGACCTGCATGCAGAAAACTATAAGACACTGGTGAAAGAAATTAAAGATGGTACAAACAGATGGAGAGATATACCATATTCTTCGACTGGAAGAATCAACATTGTGAAAATGACTCTACTACCCAAAGGAATCTACAGATTCAATGCAATCCCTTATCAAAGTACCAGTGGCGTCTTTCACAGAACTAGAACAAAAACTTCCACTATTTGTATGGAAACACAAGAGACCCTAAATAGCCAAAGCAGTCTTGAGAGAGAAAAACGGAGCTGGCGGAATCACACTCCCTGACTTCAGACTGTACTACAAAGCTACAGTAATCAAGACAGTATGGTACTGACATGCAAACAGAAATATAGAGCAGTGGAACAGAATAGAAGGCCCAGAGAGAAACCCACGCACATATGGTCACCTTATCTTTGATACAGGATGTAAGAATATACAATGGAGAAAAGACATCCTCTTCAATAAGTGGTGCTGGGAAAACTGGACAGCTACATGTAAAAGAATGAAATTAGAACACTCCCTAACACCATATACAAAAATAAACTCAAAATGGGTTACAGACCTAAATGTATGGCCAGACACTATAAAACTCTTAGAGGAGAACGTAGGCAGAACCCTCTATGACATATATCACAGCAAGATCCTTTTTGACCCATCTCCTAGAGATATGGAAATAAAAGCAAAAATGAACAATTTTGAACTAATGAAACTTAAAAGCTTTTGCACAGCAAAGGAAACCATAAACAAGATGAAAAGGCAACCCTTGGAATGCGAGAATATTGTTGCAAATGAAGCAACTGACAAAGGATTAATCTCCAAAATATACAAGCAGGTCATGCAGCTCAATATCAGGAAAACAAACAACCCATTTCAAAAATGGGCAGAAGACCTAAATAGACATTTCTCCAAAGATATACAGATTGCCAACAAACACACGAAAGGATGCTCAACATCACTAATCATTAGAGAAATGCAAGTCAAAACTACAATGAGGTATTACCTCACTCCAGTCAGAATGGCCATCATTAAAAAATCTACAAACAATAAATGCTGGACAGGGTGTCGAGAAAAGGGAACCCTCTTGCACTGTTGGTGGGAATGTAAATTGATACAGCCACTATGGAGAACAGTATAGAGGTTCCTTAAAAAACTAAAAATAGAATTACCATATGACCCAGCAATCCCACTACCGGGGATATACCATGTGGAAACCGCAATTGTAAAAGAGTCATGCACCACAGTGTTCATTGCAGCACTATTTATAAGAGCCAGGACATAGAAGCAACCTAAGTGTCCATTGACAGATGAATGGATAAAGAAGATATGGCAGGGCTTCCCTGGTGGCGCAGTGGTTGAGAGTCCACCTGCTGATGCAGGGGACACAGGTTCGTGCCCTGGTCCGGGAAGATCCTACATGCCGCGGAGTGGCTGTGCCTGTGATCCATGGCCTCTGAGCCTGCGCATCTGGAGCCTGTGCTCCACAACGGGAGAGGCCACAACAATGAGAGGCCCGCGTACTGCAAAAAAAAAAAAAAAAAAAGATGTGTCATATATATATATAATGGAATATTACTCAGCCATAAAAAGATACAAAATTGAGTTATTTGTAGTGAGGTGGATGGATCTAGAGTCTGTCATACAGAGTGAAGTGAGTCATAAAGAGAAAAACAAATACCGTATGCTAACACATATATATGGAATCTTAAAAGAAAAAAAGGTTCTGAAGAACCTAGGGGCAGGACAGGAAAAAAGACACAGACGTAGAGCATGGACTTGAGGACATAGGGAGAGGCAAGGGTAAGCAGGGAAGAAGTGAGAGAATGGCATTGATATATATACATTACCAAATGTAAAGTAGATAGCTAGTGGGAAGAAGCCACATAGCACAGGGAGATCAGCTCAGTGCTTTGTGACCACCTAGAGGGGTGGGATAGGGAGGCAGAGTTGAAGAGAGACACAAGAGGGATGGGCTGTGGGGATATATGTATGGGTATAGGTGATTCACTTTGTTATACAGTAGAAACTAACACAACAATGTAAAGCAATTATACTCCAATAAAATGTTAAAAAAAAGAATGTTTATAAATGTTTATTGACTAAATTGTACTCCTGGAAGTTTGAAATGCCTATTGCAGATTTCCAAAACTCTTTTATTATTTATGTGGATACTGTTGGTAAAATTGAGCTAAAATTTCAGTTATTCCCTGAGTTGTGAATTGGTACCTTGAAAAAGTTTAATTTACTTCACACAGATAAACTGATTTCCCTAAGCAATTTTCCTTTGTTTACTGAGATAACAGCCCCTCTCTTTGGACAGGATTTTTGATTATATCACCCTGTTTTAATTTGTGCTTATATTCTAAAACCAACAATGTGTAGATTGGTGTTAATATTTACTTTTCCTTTGAGGCTTTGTTTCTTATATCCTACAATTTAAGCAGTATATTTCTTTCTTTCTTATCTCTGATGAAGAGTCTACCCTCTAATAGGTGATTCATATTAGATGTGAATAAAAAGCAGTATTTTTAAAATTGTTGTAAAATATACATAACAGTTCAGTAGCATTATGTACATTCATGTTGTTGTGCAACCATCACTACCATCTATCTCCAGAACTTTCTCATCTTCCCAAACTGAGTCTCTTTACCCAGTAAACAATAACTCTGAATTCCCTCCTCCCCCTGGCCCCTGGTAAGCACCATTCTCCTTTCAGAAACAGTATTTTTTATAAGATGAGAGAATGAAGCATGAAGAAAACTATTTTTTTTTTTTTGCAGTACGTGGGCCTCTCACTGTTGTGGCCTCTCCTGTTGCGGAGCACAGGCTCCGGACTTGCAGGCTCAGCAGCTGTGGCTCACGGGCCCAGCCGCTCTGCGGCATGTAGGATATTCCCGGACCAGGGTATGAACGCATGTCCCCTGCATTGGTAGGCGGACTCTCAACCACTGCACCACCAGGGAAGCCTGGAAAACATATTTTTTAAGATTCCATTAAACATAAACTTAACATTGATTTTATGATTTATTAATAAAATTTTATTATTTTTTTTAATAAGGAAACCAGTGCGTACTTTATTTTGTTGTCATTCTTAGAATCTTCTTTTGGGAAAAACTCATCAACTCAAAGTTTGCAATATATTCCATAGTAGGTAGCTGCTACTTTTGCTACTGTTTCTTCTTCTTTTCAAGTTTTTGTTTTCATTTCTCTTTTTTACTTTTTATGTTTTTATTGAAGTATAGTCAACATTAAGCTTGTAAATCAGCAAATACTATCCATATGAAGGTAGGTACTAAGCACTCTAGAGCAGCGGTCCCCAACCTTTTTGGCACCAGGGATCGGTTTCGTGGAAGACAGTTTTTCCACGGTCAGAGGGGAGGGGATGGTTCAGGCAGTAATGTGAGCGATGGGGTGGTTGGTTCAGGCAGTAACGTGAGTGATGGGGAGCCATGGGGAGCGGCAGACGAAGCTTTGCTTAGTTGTTTGCTGCTCACTTCCTGCTGTGTGGCCTGGTTCCTAACAGGCTGCAGACTGGTACCAGTCCACTGCCTGGGGCTTTGGGACCCCTACTGTAGAGCATCCAAGGATAATTAAATTACAAGTCTTTCCTCTAGCATCTGTCACTCCCCTTCGCTCCACATTTATGCCATTACCACCTGAACCATCTCTCGCATTACTGCCTGAACCATCCCCCTCCCATCCGTGGAAAAATTGTCTTCCACAAAACCAGTCCCTGGTGCCAAAAAGGTTGGGGACTGCTGCCCTAGACAAGCGTTCCATACCTTTTTTCTATTCTTGGACCTTTTTTTGAGTATTTGTTATATAAATGGATTCCGTCCATGAAAATGTATTTGTACCTACAGAAACACTATTTTTATATATGATTTCAGAAGGTTCGCAGTCCTCCAGTTAAAAGTCCCATTCCTAAACCCTTGTATACTATTGGTGGGAATGTAAATTGGTACAGCCGCTGGGGAAAACATTATGGAGGTTTCTCAAAAAACTAAAAGTAGAACTACCATATTGCCCAGCAATTCCACTTCTGAATATATATATATATATATATATATATATCTGAAAGAAACAAAAACACTAATTCGAAAAGATACATGCCACCCCAATGTTCATAGCAGCATTATTTACAAAAGCCAAGATATGTAAGCAGCCCAAATGCCTATTATTAGATGAATGGATAAAGAAGATGTACACACACACACACACACACACACACACACACACAATGGAATACTACTCAACTGTAAAAAAGAATGAAAATTTGCTATTCACAACAACATGGATGGATTTGGAGGGTATTATGCTAAGTGAAGTAAGTCAGACAGAGAAAGACAAATACTGTATGATGTCACTTTTATGTGGAATCCAAAAAAATACAACTAGTGAATATAACAAAAAAGAAACAGACTCGCAGATACAAAGAGCAAACTAGTGGTTACTAGTGGGGGCAGTATAGGGGTAGGGGATTTAGAGGTACATACTATTAGATGTAAAATAAGCTACAAGGATATTATATTTTATAATACTTCTAAATGGAACATAACATTTAAAAAATATGAGTCACTATATTGTATGCCTGTAACATATATAATATTGTACATCAACTATACTCTAAAAAAAACGTCCCAGCCCTAGGAGATAGAGCAAGGGGAAGGGCAGGGAGAGGGAGTGGCAGGTAAGAAAAAAAAACATGGATAGCTACAATGTGGAGTATGAGAAGTGCTGTATGAGAGATGTAAACCCCATGGTATGGAGGATCAAAGGAAGAAGAGATCATGAGTTTGAAGAGAATTGTAAAACACATCATGGAGATGAACCTAAAGAATAAATAAGATTCATTGTAGCACATTGAAGATAGCACCACACCTAGTTTGCTTTGTCTTTTCTTGGGAAAGAAATCTGAAAATCTAAAAATGAAACTTCTAGTGTTCTATAATTCTGTTATGGAAACTTAACATATATGTCACTTGCCAACTCTGCTTCATTAAAAAAAACCAATAGGGCCAGGTACTAAAGATGCTTTTGAAAATACATAAACTTAGCTATATCTGGACTATGACAGTAAAATTGTTGTTTATCAGTATTTTCTAAATTTTCTATAATGAACGTGTATATTTTTATAATTTAAAAAGTAGATACCACCCATTCTTGTTTTTTTTTAAAATTGAAGTATAGTTGATTTACAATGTTGTGTTAATTTCTGCTGTACAGCAGTTATTCAGTTATACATATACATACATTCTATTTCACATTCTTTTCCATTATGGTTTATCACAGGATATTGAATATAATTCCCTGTGCTGTACAGTAGGACCTTGTTGTTTAATGTTTCTATATGTAGTAGTTTGCATCTACTAACCACAAACTCCCACTCCATCCCTCCCCCTCCCCCCTCCCCCCTTGGCAACCACATGTCTGTGAGTCTGTTTTTGTTTTGTAAGTATGTCCATTTGTGTCGTATGTAGATTCCACATATAAGTGATATCATATGGTATTTGTATTTGTCTTTCTCTTTCTGACTTCACTTAGTATGATAATCTCTAGGTCCATCCATGCGCTGCAAATGGTATTATTTCATTCTTTTTTATGGCTGAGTAATATTCCATTGTATATATGTACATCACATCTTCTTTATCCATTCATCTGTCAATAGATATTTAGGTTGTTTCCATGTCCTGTCTATTGTAAATAGTGATATTGTGAACATAGGGGTGCATGGTTCTTTGAATTATAGTTCTGTCTGGATATATGCCCAAGAGTAGGATTGCTCGATCATACAGCAACTCTGTTTTTAGTTTTTGAGGAGCCTCCATACTGTTTTCCACAGTGGCGGCACCAACTTACATTCCCACCAACAGTGTAGGAGGGTTCCCTTTTCTCCACACCCTCTCCACCATTTGTTATTTGTAGACTTTTTAATGGTGGCCATTCTGATCAGTGTGAGGTGGTATCTCATTATAGTTTTGATTTACATTTCTCTAATAATTAGCGATGTTGAACATCTTTTCATGTGCCTGTTGGCCATCTGTATGTCTTTGGAGAAATGTCTATTTAGGTCTTTTGCCCATTTTTTGATTGGGATGTTTGTTTCTTTTGTTTTTGAGTTGTGTGAGCTGTTTGTATATTGTGGAAATTAAGCCCTGTTGGCCATATCAGTTGCAAATATTTTCTCCCAATCCATAGGTTGTCTTTTCATTTTGTTTATGGTTTCCTTTGCTGAGAAAGCATGCATTCTTTAAAGACAATAAATTTCTGTGTAAATTGGTACCATGATGATTGGCTGTTATTAATAAACTGCCATTTAATGACAGTCTTCCATATATTTGTTTTTTATTTAATGATCACAGGTGTTATATTATCCCTACTTTCTTAAATCTTTGAAGGGTTAAGTAACTTTCCCAAGACCACACAGTTACAGTGGGTCATAACTGAGGTTCATATCAGTTCTGATTGAGTTTAAAGCTCATGCTCTTAACCTCTACATCAAGCTGCCCTAATACAAAACCCAACAATATTTGACTCATTGGTTTTCTATGTTTAGTTCCGGTCCATTCAACCCATTTAGGTTGTAATTACTCTAATCTAGGCAATCTCTGATAAAAATAAATTTATCAATGAATATGCCTAAACCTGTGCACGGTACATGGTGAGTATCCAACCGATGGTCTAGATTGGTGTCTCCTATATTCACGGTTTTTGCTTGTTTGTTTTGGACTCCTAAGAGATTGCTTTGGGCCCCTTTATACATCCTGGGAAGGTTGGAGGCAGTCTAGAAGCAGTCTCCTTTGGGCTTTAGGAGGAGAGCCCCAAATGATTCTTGGGAAGACCAATATTGTCTTTGGGCTGACCATACTGGTCTTGGGCATTTGGCTGGTTTCCAGGCACACTAGCTCTCAGTATAGCATTGTAGGTATCAGTGTTAATACAGTCATACTATGGCTTATTATGTCAATGTTAAAATTAATGGCAATGAGAAGACTAGATTTTCTACAGTCAATATGTCTTAATTTTATAATTAGAAAAAAATAGCAAACAAAGAAAGTATCCTACCAAAAGAATTTGGCGGGGACAGATGCATATGATGATTGTGTCTTTGTATATGTGTGTTTGCTAAAGGCTTAGTTCCTGAGGTTTGGTTTTATTCAGGCCAATGTCATTTCACAACTAATATATCTAAGTATATACCAGAATTAAGCCAGCTCCCAAGATTTGGATGGAAGGGCACCAACCAAAGGGTTACTGGCCTGGCTTGAACCATGGCTTTCATCAATTTATATAATCTGGAGCAGACTGTCAGAATCATGTCTGCCTTTCTAGACCTAATTGAATTATCTTTTCTCTACTTATGAACCTAATCTTCCTTTCCTCTTATCATTGACTTTAGATCTCTTTTAAGATATGCTGTGTTCTACTTTTTCTTATGTCCCATATCCCACAAACCACATAAGCTTCTTAGACTCCCATTTGAGGCCCCCTGTGATTTGACTTCCCTTCCTTTCCCACTAAACTCCTTCATATACCATGGGATCACTCCCCCAAAAACCTTATATACTCACTGCCCCCTCTTTCCTTCCTTTACTTTCCAAAATCTCTAACTTAGCATACATTTGACCCTCACTTAAAATGTCTTTCCTCCCCAGTCAGTGGGTACCCCAATCCTGCATACCCTTTATTCTAAATGCCTACTACTTAGCATTTTCCCCAAACCCGCATTTAGGAAACATTTCTCCCTCTTTGGAATGAATTCACATAGCATTTTATTTGGACCGTTCCTATAGCACTTCTTATGTTCTCTGTTCAAAACTTGCGTAACTGTGTTATCTTCTCTACCAGACTGTTACACCCTGGAGGGCTAAGGCTCTGTTTCATTCATCTTTGTGTTTCTCACAATGCTAAACTCAGTGCCTTCCTGTGACTACTCAGGAAATGTTGATCAATGGATGAGTGTTTTATCTGTGTTGGTATTACCTTCCCAACTAGGTGGTAAGCTGCTTGAATGCAATAATTTTTTCCTATTTATCACAGTATTTCTTAGAGTACCTTGGACAATGGCTTATGCAATTAATATTGATTGAATAAATGACAAAGCTAGTTGACTAATTGTCACTGTTTATGTGAACAGATCTGCGCCCCCTTATCTTTCTTACCATCCTGCTAACTCCTGTGATCTCTCCCACCCCAACTGCTTTTACCTAGGAGCTTTTTTTCTATGTGTAAGTTAAAGAAAGCATTTATTTTAAAAAGCATACATTTTATTTCACTCTTCCTTTGAGAGAAAAATATTTTCATTTTAGGGATTTCTTTATGCTGTCTTTTTTCTTGTACTATGTATAACATCCTTGTGGTTAGTTGATACCTTTTAGTATTAACTTTTTTTGGTGTCTGTGATAATAGTCTGCATGTGGGCAGTTGTTATTTGGTTACATGCAGGCTCTGTATTAAATTACTGGTGAGAATCACTAGCATTGCTCCATTGTAAGATAATAAATTCCTTTATTTACTTGCAGGGATATTTAGCAAGGTGTTAAGTACCTCTCTCTTTATCCTTACCTGTGGAATACCTGCCTACCCCATAGACTTATAAGTATCAAATGAGATAATGAATATAAAAGCTCCATCTAAATGTATGGTATTTTTTAGAAACTACTTGAACACTTTAAAAGAGGTTTTCAGACAAAGATGTCACAAAGAAAGAAAACTACAGGCAAATATCACTGATGAACATAGATGCAAAAATACTAGCAAACAGAATCCAACAGCACATTAAAAGGATCATATACCATGATCAAGTGGGGTTTATTCCAGGAATGCAAGGATTCTTCAATATACCCAAATCAATCAACGTGATACACCATATTAACAAATTGAAGGAGAAAAACCATATGATCATCTCAATAGATGCAGAGAAAGCTTTTGACAAAATTCAACACCCATTTATGATAAAAACCCTGCAGAAAGTAGGCATAGAGGGAACTTCCTCAACATAATAAAGGCCATATATGACAAACCCACAGCCAACAGTGTCCTCAATGGTGAAAAACTGAAACCATTTCCACTAAGATCAGGAACAAGACAAGGTTGCCCACTCTCACCACTCTTATTCAACATAGTTTTGGAAGTTTTAGCCACAGCAATCAGAGATGAAAAAGAAATAAAATGAATCCAAATTGGAAAAGAAGAAGTCAAGCTCTCACTGTTTGCAGATGACATGATACTATACATAGAGAATCCTAAAGATGCTACCAGAAAACTACTAGAGCTAATCAATGAATTTGGTAAAGTAGCAGGATACAAATTTAATGCACAGAAATCTCTGGCATTCCTATAATATACATTAATGATGAAAAATCTGAAAGAGAAATTAAGGAGACACTCCCATTTACCATTGCAACAAAAAGAATAAAATATCTAGAAATAAACCTACCTAAGGAGACAAAAGACCTGTATGCAGAAAACTATAAGACACTGATGAAAGAAATTAAAGGTGATACAAATAGATGGAGAGATATACCATGTTCTTGGATTGGAAGAATCAACATTGTGAAAATGACTCTACTCCCCAAAGCAATCTACAGATTCAATGCAATCCCTATCAAACTACCACTGTCATTTTTCACAGAACTGGAACAAAAAATTTCACAGTTTGTATGGAAACACAAAAGACCCTGAATAGCCAAAGCAATCTTGAGAACAAAAAATTGAGCTGGGGGAATCAGGCTCCCGGACTTCAGACTATACTACAAAGCTACAGTAATCAAGACAGTATGGTACTGGCACTAAAACAGTAATGTAGATCAATGGAACAGGATAGAAAGCCCAGAGATAAACCCATGCACATATGGTCACCTTATCTTTGATAAAGGAGGCAAGAATATACAATGGAGAAAAGACAACCTCTTCAATAAATGGTGCTGGGAAAACTGGACAGCTACATGTAAAAGAATGAGATTAGAACACTCCCTAACACCATACACAAAAATAAACTCAAAATGGATTAGACCTAGGGCTTCCCTGGTGGCGCAGTGGTTGAGAGTCCACCTGCCGATGGAGGGGACGCGGGTTCGTGCGCCAGTCCAGGAAGATCCCACATGCCGCGAAGCAGCTGGGCCCATGAGCCATGGCCGCTGAGCCTGCGCGTCCGGAGCCTGTGCTTTGCAGGAGCCTGTGCTTCGCAGTGGGAGAGGCCACAACAGTGAGAGGCCTGCGTACCGGAAAAAAAAAAAAAAGGATTAGACCTAAATGTAAGGCCAGAAACTATCAAACTCTTAGAGGAAAATATAGGCAGAACTCTCTATGACATAAATGACAGGAAGATCCTTTTTGACCCACCTCCTAGAGAAATGGAAATAAAAACAAAAATAAACAAATGGGACCTAATGAAACTTAAAAGCTTTTGCACAGCAAAGGAAACCATAAATAAGACCAAAAGACAACCCTCAGAATGGGAGAAAATATTTGCAAATGAAGCAACTGACAAAGGATTAATCTTCAAAATTTACAAGCAGCTCATGCAGCTCAATAACAAAAAAACAAACAACCCAATCCAAAAATGGGCAGAAGACCTAAATAGACACTTCTCCACAGAAAATATACAGATTGCCAAAAAACGCATGAAAGAATGCTCAGCATCATTAATCATTAGAGAAATGTAAATCAAAACTACAATGAGATATCATATCACACTGGTCAGAATGGCCATCATCAAAAAATCTAGAAACAGGGCTTCCCTGGTGGCGCAGTGGTTGAGAGTCTGCCTGCCGATGCAGGGGACACGGGTTCGTGCCCCGGTCCGGGAAGATCCCACATGCCGCGGAGTGGGTGGGCCCGTGATCCATGGCCACTGAGCCTGCGCGTCCTGAGCCTGTGCTCCGCAACAGGAGAGGCCACAACAGTGAGAGGCCCGCGTACCGCAGGAAAAAAAAAAAAATCCAGAAAGAATTAATGCTGGAGAGGGTGTGGAGAAAAGGGAACACTCTTGCACTGTTGGTGGGAATGTAAATTGATACAGCCACTATGGAGAACAGTATGGAGGTTCCTTAAAAAACTACAAATAGAACTACCATATGACCCAGCAATTCCACTACTGGGCATATACCCTAAGCAAACCATAATTCAAAAAGAGTCACGTACCAATATGTTCATTGCAGCTCTGTTTACAATAGCCAGGACATGGAAGCAACCTAAGTGTCCATCGACAGATGAATGGATAAAGAAGATGTGGCACATATATACAATGGAATATTACTCAGCCATAAAAAGCAACGAAATTGAGTTATTTGTATTGAGGTGGATGGACCTAGAGTCTGTCATACAGAGTGAAGTAAGTCAGAAAGAAAAAGACAAATACCGTATGCTAACACATATATATGGAATTTAAGAAGAAAAAAAAATGTCATGAAGAACCTAACGTTAAGAAGGGAATAAAGACACAGACTTACTAGAGATTGGACTTGAGGATATGGGGAGGGAGAAGGGTAAGCTGTGACAAAGTGAGAGAGTGGCATGGACATGTATACACTACCAAACATAAAATAGATAGCTAGTGGGAAGCAGCCGCATAGCACAGGGAGATCAGCTCGGTGGTTTGTGACCACCTAGAGGGGTGTGATGGGGAGGGTGGGAGGGAGGGAGACGCAGGTGGGAAGAGATATGGGAACATGTATACATATAACTGATTCACTTTGTTATAAAGCAGAAACTAACACACCGTTGTAAAGCAACTGTACTCCAATAAAGATGTTAAAAAATATAAGTAAAAGGTTTTTTTGGGGGAGGGGGCGGATAGTGAAATGTGAATTACAAAGCGCCTTTATATGAACTTTGCATTTCTCCAAGCCATGTTGAGAATGAAATTGTTTTATACTTGTAAAGAGACATCCTTTTGCAAAATTCATGGAGGCAGACCTGTACAAGCAAAAAGACCTTCTTTCTGAATGCTAATTAGCAACTCTGTATGTGTTCGATTTTGTTCCATGGGATAGATGACAAGCTTATTATAAGAATAAACTTTAACGAAAGAAATATCATCCTCTTATTTGTGTTAAAATCGTGTAGCAACAATAGTGATAAATGTGTTGACAGTAGTATTAGTGGCTAATGATTTAAATTTGAGCTTATGTGGACTGAATCATTACATACTGCAAGTGCCTTGTATTTGTAGTAATTGCTAGAGGGAAAGGAGACAGAATAGTGTGTGGCAAATAACCGGTTACAGTCTTTGGATTTACTCTTGTCTTGTTGAACCTGCCAAGGGGAAAAGCCAGAGTTATCAGTGCTGGTTTTGTTTTGTTATTTTTCTTACTTTTTTTTTTTTTGTAATACAGTTTGCTGAGTTTTTGCTTGTTGTTTGTTTCACTTGTAAATTAGTTGGTGCCATATATTGAACTGGGTAGATTCCATTGTTGACTTCCAAGTTTTTGTTTTTTTGTTTTTTAATGAATAGTGATGAACTCTTGGGAATTATTGAACACTTAACTGCTCATCCATAATGGAAGAGGATTAATATTTCTTTGAGGAACATTATAAGTTCCTTGAAATTTTTGAAAATATATGCACTATGCTAGTATTTGAATTCTAATAAATGTTGCCTAAAATATTTTTCTTCCTTCCTTTGCTTCAACTAAGATCCTCTGTATGACTATCTGAAGACTATCTTAATTTGACTTTAACTCTTGGAATTAAGAGTTTATGCCTCTTATGAAATCTATGAAGCATATTTTTGTTTTTTGAGAGACTGGAGAGTTTTAGTAATTTATTCATATTAAGGTGCTATATTAGTCAGGGTCCTGGCTGGAAAGAGATAACACATCTTTAAAGGAATTAACAGAGTGGGTTTAATGAAGGGACTAGTTACCGAGGTGTGGGCAGCATTAAGGAAACAAACAAGAGATGGTGAGGTACCCAGAGACTAGTGACAGTAGGAATTTTTACTGTCTCTCTGCCTGAAGGGGCAGAGAGTGAACTGTGTCGGTGGGACCTGGCGACTGCTGAAGCCATGGAGGAGGGGCTGCCTGTTGGGATTTGTGGCCACAGAGGAACAGAGCCAAGGGCAGAACTCCTGCAAGGCAGGGAGGGAGCAGTTGTGTGTGGTACTAATAGTACTAGAGCCTCTTTCTCGCCCCACAGCCTCCTATCGCGCTGATACCTCCTACTGGCAGATCCTAATTGAAAGCCAGAGGGTAAGGAAACTCAGGTGATACAGTCCACAGAGGTCAGCTACCTGGGCACTGATCAGGGCAGAGAATGAAGCAGAGCTTGAGGAAGGTGGAGAGGAAGTGGAGCACAGCAAGTGGAAAATAACCAGAAGGTTTTTTTTCTTCATGATCATCATTATAACTGTGAATTAGTGACTTGCAATACATGAAATACAAAGCAAAGGTTCCTGCCCTCTAAAAGTTTGAAGCTAATACAGATATCAGTAGTACACTCAAATTAGTGAAAATCCATGCTATCAGAAAGCAAAATTTTACTGTCATCAAATTAATGAATAGAATATTTATATTGGAGATAAACTCTGATATAAGTATATTTTGTTGCAGTGGGGAGTAATGGATAGAAGAGTTTATTCTGATAGGGTAGAGTTATGAAAAAAGTTCTCCTTCACTTCATTAAGTAGAGATTGATGCAGGAATAAAACTTTTGGAAATGGTTCTTATAGGAGAAGGGACAAAGACTGAACACTCGCAAGGGGAGCAACATGGTCCCACCTTGGTCCTCTCTCTTATTCTTCCAGGGGAGGGCAGAGAAAACAGCCAAGTAGTCCTAGTGTGGGGCCTGTCTTGATTTCTTTTCTATAGGGAGGGAGAAGCTACTGTATATGGAAGAGTAGTCAGACAATATGCTAAATATCCATGGGCTCAGGAGAAGCTGCACCACCAGACTGGCATTACATTATGAAAATGAGGCGATGCACTTTCTTCTTGTCTGGGCTCTACAGAGAGAAGGAAAGCCAGAGGCTTTTCTGCCTCTCATTCACTTAAATGAGATGGGGTGGGAATTTTAAATTAAGCCACCTTAATATTTCAGTCATCGTTTAAAGTGAAAGGCATTTATTGCTTGTGAAAGGCATTGGGCCTTTTGCCACATTAACTGAACTCCTATTCACTCATGATAGATTCTTGAGAAAAAGCTGTACAAATCCACACTAGTATTTTCCCCACCAACAGCAGTTTGGCCTCAATTATCTCTTTTACAGTAATACTCTTTGACTGCCAATTTGGACAGTAGTTTTTATAACATGAAAGCCTATTGGGGTTTGGAGAATCAGAAACTTACTGTTGCCATCGTTAAATAAGTAAATGACCATGGGCCATATTTGGCTACTTTGGATTTTTGTGCTGTTTTTCCCCTACATTTTATAATTTATAATTACCTCAAATTGTAAAGCTTGAAACATGCTTGTACCTAATAGGTGGTAGACTTAGGTCATAGCTTTTCCTGGTATTCAGAGATAGTAAATCTTCATTATGTTTTCAGTTTGTAGTGTGAAACTTTAAAGGAGACAGTCAATTTTGGACTTCTTCCAGATGTCTTTCCGTGCAAATGTTGGACAGGATTATAATTAATGGATATTTGGCAAAGAATCGCATGATGTGGAAGAGAATTATTGTTTCAGCCATCAAATTATAAAAATTCTTTCCAAAATAAAATTGTTTTGTTGTTAGACAAATTGTAGCCAAGGGTTAAAGACTAGGAATTGTATTCCAATGTTTTAGCCTTTTTTAATACAATTTTATTTATTTCTTTTTATACAGCAGGTTCTTATTAGTTATCCATTTTATACCTATTAGTGGCCAATGTTTTATCTTTAAGGACACTCCTGGTACTCAGTCTGAAACTTCAGTCCTTGTTAGATTGGGAATCAAATTATAAAGCAAATACTGATATAATGCCATTGGTTAATGAACAACAATGTTTCCAATCTAAATTTAAGAAGCAGGGCTCGAGAAGCCGGTAGGAGCCTGCGACGTTGTGCCGTTGTCTGAAGATTCTTCAATCACTGTGTCAAGTGACACAGATGTTTCTCTTTCTTCATATGATGAAGATCAGGGATCTAAACTTATCCGAAAAGCTAGAGAGGCACCATTTGTCCCCATTGGAATGGCAGGTTTTGCAGCAGTCGTTGCATATGGATTATATAAATGAGCAGGGGCAATACTAAAATGTCTGTTCACCTGATCCACATGCGCGTGGCAGCCCAAGGCTTTGTTGTGGGAGCAATGACTCTTGGTATGGGCTATTCCATGTATCAAGAATTCTGGGCAAAACCTAAACCTTAGAAGACGAGATGCTGTCTTGGTCTTGGTGGTGTTTGCTTTAGTTAGACATCTCATATTGAGGTTATATGTTTATGTTGACAATAAATTCTGTGGGTTGGACAATAACGTGGTAATTTGAATATCGGCTTCCTTTCTGGCAGGCTTGATTTGCCTAGTGACTAGTTCACTAGCTAGGTCGTTCAGGGGAGTCAGATTAGCACAAAAACATGTCACTTTTAAATGCACTTGGTAGTGGTACAGTGTCCGCCTTCTTAAACTCTTCTGATAAAATTAGTTGTAAAGAGGACAACATGCCAAACCTGAAAATGCTCCCAGTTGCTGCAGAATATCATATGCTTTTGATGTAATGTAGGAATCCTATTTACCCCAGTTAATTTAACTCTTTCTGACTGCCTTGTGGACTGAGTACTGTTTTTAAGGTCTGGTTGGCTCTTGAAGAACCCTTTCAGAACAGTGCATGGAATACAACATGATAAACCTCCCAGCAACTATGTGTGTATTTTTAAACCAAACCTAAAGAGCTGGTAACAGCTGCTTTGAAGTAGTATCTGTTTCAGAATCATATTTGTAAACATGAGAATAACTTAACTGTAGATCCCCATTTAGCTGTTTTGTAGTTGCAGAATTATAGTTTGCTGCTGTTATATTAGAATAATTTTTAAATGGCATTTTGAAATAGAAGTGTGTATTTTAAGTGCTAATGCAAAGGTAAATGAAAAATACTTTTTAAATATGTGCAGTCTGTTTATCTTCTCTGAAAGAATCATAAATGTTAAACTAAATAAATTGCCTGTAATGGAAGTGAAAAAAAAAAGAAGCAGGGCTCTTGTATTTGGGTCAACACATATTATAGGTAGAAGTTATAGTATGTTAGTTAAGAGTTCAAAGAAATAGCCCGAGAATTAACAACTTTTGAACTATGACATGGAAAGACTGAGGATTTTAAAAACTCCCAAATGATTCTTACATAGTCAGCTTTCAGAATCACTTTGTCTAGACCAGCTTATCTGATGTTTGAATTCCTTGATTATCTAGGCTGTGTTTGGATGGGATGCTTCTGATATAGTTCATTCAGTTTTGTCGTTGAAGAATTTCTAGGCATTTTCTTCATAATATGTCTGACAGCTAAAATTCCTTAATATCTTAAAGTTCAATGAATAGTTAATGGCGAACGGGTAGTCAGATTCATATTAGAAACTACTTTGAAATCTATTAAACATTTATATGTTGAAAAAGTGCAAGTCCCACAGTCTATCATTTAAATTTTTTTGCACTTTGTCATAGATGTTAGAAATTTGATCAGAGTTTGATGTGTAGCTCTGAAGAATGTCTTCATGTCTTAAGTGTGACAGTATTTGGAAATGGAGCAAAGCTTTTCCATGTAAAGTCTCAGCCTTTATTTCCTGAAAGACACCTGGCTAAATAAAGTTAAGGTAATCAGGGTATAGCAGTTCTCATCTCTGGAGTTCATGGAGAAAGAATATGTATAAAAAGGGATGTGTTTCATTATTAAACAGACAGCCTTTGTGGTAGCTCACTGTGAGCATGGGCAGGCTGTGCTTTATGTGTATCTAAGAGAATTTGAAATACAAAATATTACATCTAAGAGCCCAACATGAACAGACGCTCACAGAAGAGCAAAAGAGTTCTCTGAGTTGCAGAGAAATATGTGTACAACAAGTAGGCTCCCCTAGGTGTTTACTGATCAACATAATGATGGATTCAAGACTGGAGGGAAGCCAGGATTTTATCTTAACTTTACTGGAAATATCAGAAGTGGGGGGAGGATGAGAATGAAAGAGAGAGAGAGCAAAGTGTGAGCATAAGAGAACTGTTTTGTTCCACCCCAAGCTCTTTAGAATTTAGAATTTAGGAGCTTCACCTGTCCCTAGTGGTTCACAGTGAATGTAGTCTGGATCCCCTGGTGAATTCTTTGTTAGCATCATTAAGGTGAGGTGATTGGAAGCCTGTTGACTCCATTATTGAAGAGCCAGTCTTTATCCCTAAACAGCAGATACGCATCCAGATTCCTTTGACAAACCTGAATTCTTAATTAAGTTCCAAAGTGCAAGTGCTCTCTCTCACCAATGACTTTGAAATACTGTGCTTTCCACTAATTATTGTGTTTTATAGTTCTTTTTGGCAGCAATTGACATAATTTCCTGTAACAAAATTCATTTCTAAAGTGAGCAAAATGATTGATCTTTAAATTAATAAAGCATATCCCCTTTGTGACTGTAGTCAATTCTCTCTCTTTTCTGCAGGAATGGAGCATAGTGTCCAAAACAGTGACTCATGAAAGAATTACTTATATTCCCTGTTGAAACACAGTCTGTGGGTACATTTGATGTGACTTTACCTTTTAAATTATGTTTTACTTAATCTGATACTAATATTAGTGGGCATTCCTTGATATTAAAGCAAATAATGTTTATAATTCAGGAGGTTTGGGAGTTGTAGAGGAGAATGACAGGGGAGAGCTAAAAAATACCAATCTCCTTTATAGTCAGTAAACAATTGCGTTTATGTTAAGCTAGCAGAAAATGATTATTTTCTTTTGCTGCAAGTATCTTTAAATAAATCAAGGAGCATCAGTAGCAGTAAATATTAGAGCACTGTGAACATTAAGAATAGCAGTTGATTACTTCTTTTAAGTCTTAGTTGACTTTACACTGACATGCTCAAGGGCTGTATAGAATTACTCTTCCAGGTATAATTATGGGCAGCTTCTGTTGTACATTTTTATTAGGTTCCAGCACTGAAGTTCTCAATCAAGCCTGGGAGTTAGATACAATTTATGCCATGGAGACTTAGAATGGCATAATTGAGTAATTCCACACTGGTATAATTATGATCAGCCTAACATCTGGAATAATCAGTTTTAAATGCTTAACTACTCTGAACTCTGACCCAAATCCAGATATGCAGTTTTTTCCTCTCAATACTCAAGAGAATTGGCAATTAAGACAATACTCAAAATAATTATTTTTTAGGATGTTTACATATTTACCAGAATCCAATAGACACCTGACCTCTTACAGTAAATCTCAGCCGAGATTTAAAAAGCCCTTACACAGATTACAACTTGGAAAATAACATTTAAACAATATTTTAACATATTAAGCAATATTTAATTATTTGGACTTAGACATTTACCCTAGACAATGGATAGAAAATTCTCCATGGGATTCTTGAGATGGGTGTTTTATGATACTGTGTTTTTACCCCCAGAAAATAATTCCACTTATTGCAAACTAAACATTCTCTTTGTTGCTATTAGCATTCCTTATGGTCAGTAGAGGGAGCACAAGTTTTCTAACAAACCATCACAAACTGAAGTGACATATCAGTGATGGTATAAAGGGGAAAATCTAGGCTAGTTCATATTGGTTCATGTTCCAGGGTCCCTGAGAAAAATTAAAATTTATTAAGTAGAAGGCAAGAACTATAGAGATAAACTGTAATATCAGATAGGGAGACCATGTTTTAAGTTGAGATATATAAACAAGAAAAAAAATTGACATAATTCCTTTAATATTTAAAAATATGTGTTGTGATGCACAGATTGGCTAATGATTAATTTTACTGGAGGTTTTGTTTGTCTTTTGTTTGCTTTATTTCTTTATAAATTCCAGAGGTCACTTTAGGGGTGTGTGAAATGGTTACTTGTATGATGTACTAAAATTTGGTATAGCAAAAGAGGTGTGATTTATGCATGAGCCAGTTATGTTTTTGTATTTTTTAACAAGGGCTAGAAATTTTTTTCTCAGAAGAGCATTCTAAAGACTGACTGCGTTGTGATTAAGGACTTAGTCATTAGCTAAGGACATATATTTCAGGAAAAAAAAACTTACAAAAGTCTTTTATAATGTGGCTGGTAGTTCCAATGGAATATTTACATGTTTTGTGAGCATTTGATGGGACATGGAAGATGATTGTTGTCCTTGTCAAAAAGTTACTATGATATATGAGTGGTGTTATTTAGATCACAAAGAAACTCAGGTGGCATAGATGCTTATTTGTGATACTGTGTTAGGGTTAAGTACAGAGGAAACCAAGTCACTTTAATCCCTCTCTCTGGGGTCTTATAGCTATAAAAATAATGTCACCAAGCATTTCAGTAACAGTTTTACATTCTTCTTTAAAAGTGAGACAGCTCTTTAAAATTAAATAGGACCAATGGAAATAGGGTCATTTTATAGAGGAGTTAATTGAGATGTATTGAGATTTAGTGAGCTATTCAAGATTGTGTAGTACATTAGGATAGTCAACAAAACCAGAATCCAGAGCTTTTGACTCCTGGTTCAAGGAGTTACGAACTAAGAGTTCATACAGTTGTAGTCTAGAATGATCTGAAAATATAGGAAAATTATTTAAACCCTGATCCTTTGTTAAGTGCCTGTTTTGTGCACAGCATTGTGTTATTACTTTTGTTTGATAAAAAATTGAGAAAAATCATAACCATCCATGAAACTATATTGTGCAATGGTAATACAAATAGTGGACAAAGGGTGTTTCAAACAAAAAATGTTTATATTATATGAAAGCTAAAGGTACTTTTTAGGGCTAATGCAATAGAAAACTCCCTGCATACTAGTATATAGTTATGAGAGAATTTGGAGGAAATAGCCAAGGAGGTTTTGCTTCCATGTGAAGAGAATGGCTCTAAGACTGAAGGGCCATAATTTTTGGAGGAGGTAGTCTTTCACACTTGCTTAAATAGGATTACTGAGGCAGTCAGGTTGAACAGGGGTGGTTTTGGAAACTATAGTTAAGAGGGAATGCTAAATCATATAATCAGAGAGCTAGCTTGAGGACTGTCTGTCCTTGCATTAATTTTACAGCTAAGGAAACTGAGACCTGAGTGATTCTGAGTTATTTGCCCAATGTTAGTCACACAGGTGGATGGGGGCAGAACTGGAATTAGTTCCCCTCCAAATGCCTGGATATGATAACAGAATCTAGAAGGAGGCAATTTATGGAGATACATTGGTTGTAAAGAGTAGAGTTGAGTACACTTTTGCAGAGAGGTTATTTCCATCAATCTTTAAAAGAGGGAAAAGAGAAATGTTAATTCATTTTTGGATTTTTCGGAAGAATAAATCAAAATAGAAGAATGTAGTGATCCATGGAACAAACTGAAAAGTAGGATGAGCTGCTTGATGGCAAATATGAAAATGACCTTGCTAGCAACTTCTAAGACATTTGTGTTAATAACAATATTAAATATAACAAAAATGGTGTTACCAACACAGCTGCCATTTATTGAATGTTTACCCTGTGGCATCATGTCAAGTATCTTATGTACATTAGTTCATTAAATTATTGCACCCTGTGACCTGAGTATTACTATGCCATTTTGTAGATGAAGGAACTGAATCTCAAAGAGATTATTACCCTAGTCACACCAGTAATCAGCTATGGAATAAAAATTTGAATAGTGATTCTGTTTGAATTCCAAAGCTAGTGTTTCTGAAACTTGACTAATGAATAGAGCCTCTTTCTAAAGGAAAATAATCTGCCCCATGCCCCAAATAGACTTATCTTTATCATTAGACTACTTTAAGCATAAACACAGATTCCTTAAACTTATAGCTCTTATATAATTTTTTAAAACTAAAAAAATAACAAATTCAAGCAAACTTACAAGATCAATAAAATTCAACTTAATGATATTAATATGAAAGATGAAGTTTTTGGTGAAATGAAAATACCGATTGCAAGATGAATTTGTAGCTAAATACTATTGCACAACTGTTGGTGGGAATGTAAATTGATACAGCCACTATGGAGAACAGTATGGAGGTTCATTATAAAACTAAAAATAGAACTACCATATGACCCAGCAATCCCACTACTGGCATATACCCTGAGAAAACCATAATTCAAAAAGAGTCATGTACCACGATGTTCATTGCAGCACTGTTTACAATAGCCAGGACATGGAAACAACCTAAGTGTCCATTGACAGATGAATGGGTAAAGAAGATGTGGCACATATACAATGGAATATTACTCAGCCATAAAAAGAAATGAAATTGAGTTATTTGTAGTGAGGTGGATGGTCCTAGAGTCTGTCATACAGAGTGAACTAAGTCAGAAAGAGAAAAACAAATACCGTATGCTAATATGTATATATGGAATCTAAAAAAAAAAAAATAATGGTCACGAAGAACCTAGGGGCAGGACGGGAATAAAGATGCAGACCTACTAGAGAATGGACTTGAGGATAGGGGGAGGGGGAAGGGTAAGCTGGGACAAAGAGAATGGCATGGACATATATACACTACCAAATATAAAACTGATTTTACAGTTTTGGGAAGCAGCCGCATAGCACAGGGAGATCAGCTCGGTGCTTCGTGACCACCTAGAGGGGTGGGTTAGGGAGAGTGGGAGGGAGGGAGATGCAAGAGGGAAGAGATACAGGGATATATGTATATATATAACTGATTCACTTTGTTATAAAGCAGAAAGTAACACACCATGGTAAAGCAATTATACTCCAATAAAGATGTTAAAAAAGATGTTAAAGACGTTATTGCACAGTTCTGTGTTTGGCGTGCCTATATTGCTACATGCTTTGTGAGAACTTGGTTCCACTTCCACTTTCCTCTATTCTTCTTCAAATTATCCCTTCCGACAGTACTCTTTAATATTATCATTTGCTCTTCACTTGGTGCCATCAGTTATTTATTGTTAATTATACCTCTGTTCTCCTCAGCTGGGACAAAGAACTGCCAATTTGATGGTTTGGATGCTGAAATGTCATGGCAGTGTATATTTAGTTACAAGATGATGGTCATCCAGGTGATCTGGGATATGTTCATTTTTTTCAGTCTATCATCTAGAAGAAACCACAAAACTTAAGAAATTCATAGTGTCTACAAATCATAACCAGGTCTCTGGTGTTTCCACTTACAGAAAAAATTGCACTGCCCTTTCCCTCAAAACTCTCAAAACCATCTTGTTTCTGTGAGATAATAGTGGAGACCCAGGAAAGCCTCCATCTCCATCTACTCTCAGTGCTGCCTTAGTTCAGGCTACCACTGTTTTGCATCTGAACTTCTGCCACAGCTCCTAGTTTTACCCCACCAGACTATTCTCCACAGTGTATTCTACGCTAGTGAGTTTTCTGTAATACAAACTTTTAGAACTCAGCTTAGCTACCACTTCTTTCTGGAAACTTTGCCCCATTTCTTCTTATCACCTGCTTCCTGACCCTATCTATTATCACCTTTGCTATCCTCTCCCCTAGATTGAATTAGTTACCTTTCCTTTATTCTTGTTTTATAACTCCGTAACATTCTAGGCCTACCTTATTAAAATGCTTAGTACATTGTGTTGAATCCTTAATTTTGGGTCTCCCCAAGTAGGGTGTTAGGTTCTTGAAAGTGAAGCCTACGTTGTACATCTTTTACGTAGCACATTGTCTGAAAAGGGGGAAGGTTCTGATGATACAGCTGTGACCTTGAATCACAGGTCAGTTGTACTTTTAGGAGGACTCAAAAATATGCAAGAGCAAAGTAGACATTTCCTTGTCTTTCCCATTCATGTATGTGAAATTTATACAAATTACCTAAATAGTTAATATAGTAGACTCTTTTAGTGTATAATCAACATAATTTTGGAAGTAATCTTTCCATAAGGAATTATATGATAGCATCATTTTGCTCTCTTTTTGTTTTCTTTTGGTTAGGAGCTGTGATTATCTCCACACCCCAGGACATTGCATTGATGGACGCACATAAGGGAGCTGAGATGTTTCGAAAAGTCCACGTGCCTGTAAGCATTTACACCTTCATTGTTGCAAAAATCTGAAACACTTCTAACTGAAAAAGCATATCATTGAGAAATACAATCCAAATTTTAATTTAGTTCTGTGCAGGAATCTGTATGAACACCCTACTTCATTTTGATGGTTACACTAAAAACACATATATAGGCGCAAACATATATGCATGTTATATTAATCAAGGAGAATTCTAGAACATCCTTCAGGCATGAATTTTCTGAACAAGTACTACCTTTCTCAACTATTTGTAGCTACCACTGAAAAAATAATAATAAGAGATTTTTAAGAAATTATTTAGGTAGATACACTTGAACAGATCACTGATGGGAAACAGGTGAAAAAGATAACCTTTTTCCTTCTGTCTTCTACAGCTTAACTCATTTGTAACTCACCATTTTCTTGAAAGTATCTAAGAATTTTTATACAAAAATGGCAAAAAAATAAAAAATATAAAAATAAGAGAGAGGACAATTAAAATCAGGTGGAGTCAGAAGTGAAGTCTGTAAATAACTTGCATGCCATTAGGGGACTTAAATACATGCTAGAAGTATGCCATGAAGTTTGCAGCAGCCAGAGGGAAAGAAACATAGGACCATTATACAACTGTCCATTTCCATGAGGTTAAAAGAGAGCTTGAAGCACTATTTACAATAGCCAAGACATGGAAGCAACCTAAATGTCCATCGACAGATGAATGGATAAAGAAGATGTGGTGCATATATACAATGGAATATTACTCAGCCATCAAAAAGACTGAAATAATGCCATTTGTGCCTACATGGATGGACCTAGAGATTATCATACTAAGCGAAGTAACTCAGAAAAGGAAAGATAAATACCATATGATATCACTTACATGTGGAATCTAAAGTACAATACACATCAACATACCTACGAAACAAAAACAGACTCAAAGACATAGAGAGCAGACTTGTGGTTGCCAAGGGGGTGGGGGGGTAGGGGAGGGAAAGAACAGGTGTTTGGGATTAGCAGATGCAAACTGTTATATACAGGATGGATAAACAACAAGGTCATACTGTATAGGACAGGGAACTATATTCAATGTCCTGTGATAAACCATAATGGAAAAGAATATGAAAAATAATATATATATATGTATGTATGTATAACTGAGTCACTTTGCTATATAGAAGAAATTAACACAACATTGTAAATCAACTATACTTAAGTAAAATTAAAAAAAAAAAAAAGCTTGCTGCTCAAGAGAAGCAGAGGTGAGAGAAGAGAGGCATAACTCTCTAGGTCCTCAGAAATAAAAGAAACCCTGTATGTAATGAACACATTTTTGTCACCTTTGTAACCATAAATAGAGGGTTCTTCCTCCTAGTGTGCCTCATCAAAATCAAGTGGACTTGTGCCAGAGAGTGGTTTAGAGCAAGCATTTCAGTAAGAAGCCAACGTGATGCTTCCATCTCTATGGCTCCTAGTGGCCTTGCTTAATTCAGGGTTAGATTTTTGAGCTTATAGAGCAGAGCTTTTTGGTTTTATTTTCCATGATGGTTTATTACAGGATATTGAATATAGTTCCCTGTGCTATACAGTAGGACCTTGTTGTTTATCCACTCTATATATAATAGTTTGCATCTGCTCACCCCAAACTCCCAGTCCAAACCACACGCCCACAATCACAGGTGTGTTCTCTATGTCTGTGAGTCTGTTTCTGTTTCATAGATAAGTTCATTTGTGCCATACTTTAGGTTCCACATATAAGTGATATTATATGGCATTTATCTTTCTCTTTCTGACTTATTCTACTTAGTATGATAATCCCTAGGTCCATCCATGTAGGCGCAAATGGCATTATTTCATTCTTTTTGATGGCTTAGTAATATTCAGTTGTATATATATATATATACCACATCATCTTTATCCATTCATCTGTCAATGGACATTTAGGTTGTTTCCATGTCTTGGCTCTTATAAATAGTGCTGCTTTGAACATTGAGGTGTGTGTATTTTTTGAATTACAGTTTTGTCCAGATATATGGCCAGGAGTAGGATTGCTGGATCATATGGCAACTCTATTTTTAGTTTTTGAGGAGCCTTCATACTGTTCTCCATAGTGGCTGCACCAACTTACATTCCCACCAACAGTATAGGAGAGTTCCTTTTTCTCCACACCCTATCCAGCATTTGTTATTTGAAGACTGTTTAATGATGGGCATTCTGTGATGGTACCTCTTTGTTAGTTTTGATTTACATTTCTCTAATAATTAACCATGTTGAGCATCTTTTCATGTGCCTATTGGCCGTCCGTATGTCTTCTTTGGAGAAATGTCTATTTAGGTCTTCTGCCCATTTCCTGATTGAGTTGTTTGTTTTTTTGTTGTTGAGTTGTATGAGATGTTTGTATATTTTGGAAATAAGCCCTTGTCAGTTGTATCATGTGCAAATATTTTCTCCTAGTCCATAGGTTGTCTTTTCATTTTGTTTATGGTTTCCTTTGCTGTGCAAAAGCTTGTAAGTTTGATTAGATCCCATTTGTTTATTTTTCCTTTTATTTCTTTTGCCTTAGGAGACTGACCTAAGAAAACATTGCTACAGTTTATGTCAGAGAATGTTTTACCTACTACATTCTCTTCTAGGAGTTTTATGGTGTGATGTCTTATATTTGTCTTTAAGCCATTTTGAGTTCATTTTTATATATGGTGTGAGGGTGTGTTTTAACTTCGTTGATTTACATGTAGTTGTACAGCTTTCCTGACACCATTTGCTGACTAGATTGTCATTGTACATTCTTGCTTCCTTTGTGGAAGATTCATTGACTCTAGGTGTGTGGTTTTATTTCTGGGCTCTCTATTCTGTTCCATTGATCCGTATGTCTGTTTTTGTGCCTAGAGCAGAGCTTTTTAGACTGTAGCCAGGGATTAGCTTCAGAGGGTCTCACGATTCTCTCTCCTTCCCCATCCCCACCAAATGGTACACTTGGTATTTGTTTTGGTATGGAGAGAATTCTTCAATGAGAGCATGATGCAGTATAAGAACCAATGATGTATTAGAATGAATAGACTCTCAGGGAAGCTTTTGTAAATGTTTTTTATCTCAGGGGAGCTTCTGAAAAGTATAAAATTGTAGAGTAGTGGAGTTGAGATGATCCTCTTCAACAAGTACCTGTTCTCCCTTGCCAGTTAGTGCAGACCTGTACACAGTTAGTAAGCCATGGAGCTCTGGATGGATCAACATGCCCTTATGAAAACTGAGGACCCTGGAAAAGATGATGCCTGTGTGCTTACCTCCTAGTTGATTTGAGGGTATTCTCACTAGCAGAGTCGGAAAATGTTTGAGGGCATGGTTTTGTATGAGGATAAATGAGTGATAAAACCCCCCATGGTGTTCTGTGTTTGAAGTTTAGCTTGGAAAAATTTTAAAGCAATGGTAACCAAATGCCCATTTCAGATAGAAAACTGTCTCAATGAAGTACTTAGTTTAACAGTATTATTTCCTATTATGCCCTCCAAGATAAACGAGATGCAAGTAATGCCTACTCAGATAACTAAATAAGATTACTCATATGAGATTTTAAACTATAAATCAGCAAAAAGTTAGAGCTATCCACCAAAAATTATGAGAACAAATAATTCATAATCCTTCTTAGTGCCACTTCAAGGTCAGGATAATAGTCATTCTATCAGCATTTAAGTGAATGCTTAGCTTCTCATTCCTGTAAGATGAGGGTGGAGGCATGTGTCCAGCTCACTCTAAAGCATCATGAAATCCTTGAGAGAAAAGTTTTTAAAAGAGAAGAAGCCAGACTTTTGTTAGGTGGGTGCCACTGAAGGATAAAAGTTGAGGCTGTCAGCAAGGAAATATTCCAGGTGAAGGATCTTGGGCTGCATAAGGCTCATAGGACCAGTGGAGGATTAGTTATGGAGTAAAGGAGCTGTTTGTGATCTGAAAGTGGATGTCGGAGTGTAAGTTTGCAGAGTCGGAGCAGTCCTGGGTCACGACAAGGTACAGGATATGATTGCTCATGGATGTGTGGGGCTGAAGAGGAGTGGAAATGAAAGTCATTGGAAGTGCATACTCCCTCTATTATTTTTTGACTCTTCCTGTACCTTTATTATAGCCCTCATTTTTCACCCGTTTTAGTTATTTGCCTTCTAAACAGCAAAAATTTGAAAAAAGAGGGAGAATGTCTTAGTCATCTCTTAACCTGCAGAGCAAGACAGGTGCTCAGTAATCTTTGCAAGTGAATGAGTGAGAACTTCCCAGCAGAGAGCTCTGTAAGCAGTTGGAGGACAGCCACTGTATAGCTGCATTGTAAAGGGAATCCTGGCTTCCAGTAGGATGTGGATTTGATGACCTCTGAGATCCTTCTGGCACTCGGAGTCTGAAATTAGAAAGTGTTCCATAAATGCAAAGGAGAAATGTTATGCCTTGTATATACCACTTTATTTCATTTTTTCCCTGGGTTTTAGTCTTGCTCTCTGTTTTTTCCTTTTGAAGTGCATTAGTTACCATGGAAACAGTGATGTCTTTGGAATTCATTGGTATGGTCAGAGTTTATTAATGTCTACAAGAACATTTTGAAGTTAATTTAAATAATTTCTTAAAACTCAAGGCTCAGATAGGGAAAGGAGAAGAAGAGATGACTATTAAATTCTCTGTTCTCTGCTTGAAATGATATCAACTCTGCCAAATCCTTGATTATCTCAGTATTTGTAGATAGACTATTTTTTAAAAAAATAATAACAATTTTTCAACCTTACACATTTTTAATGGTGACTACTTTATGTGCTGTGTCATTCTCATCCATTTTCTTTCAACATCTTTATTGGAGTATTTTGCCTTACAATGTTGTGTTAGTTTCTGCTGTATAACAAAGTGATACATATATCCCCATATACCCTCCCTCTTGAGTCTCCCTCCCACCCTCCCTATCCCACCCCTCTAGGTGGTCACGAAGCACCGAGCTGATCTTCCTGTGCTATGCGGCTGCTTCCCACTGGCTATCTATTTTACATTTGGTAGTGTATATATGTCATTGCCACTCTCACTTCATCCCAGCTTACCCTTCCCCCTCCCCATGTCCTCAAGTCCATTCTCTCCGTCTGCATGTTTATTCCTGTCCTGCCCCTAGGTTCCTCAGAACCTTTTTTTTTTTTTTAGATTCCATATATATGTGTTAGCATTTGTTTTTCTCTTTCTGACTTACTTCATTCTGTATGACAGATTCTAGGTCCATTCACCTCACTACAAATAACTCAATTTTGTTTCTTCTTATGGCTGAGTATTATTCCATTGTATATATGTGCCACATCTTCTTTATCCATTCATCTGTCGATGGACACTTAGGTTGCTTCCATGTCCTGGCTATTGTAAATAGAACTGCAATGAACATTGTAGGACATGACTCATTTTGAATTGTGTTTTTCTCAGGGTATATGCCCAGCAGGGGATTGCTGGGTCATATGGTAGTTCTATTTTTAGTTTTTTAAGCAACCTCCATACTGGTCTCCATAGTGGCTGTATCAATTTACATTCCCACCAACAGTGCAAGAGGGTTCCCTTTTCTCCACACCCTCTCCAGCATTTATTGTTTGTAGATTTTTTTGATGCTGGCCGTTCTGACCAGTGTGAGGTGATACCTCATTGTAGTTTTGATTTGCATTTCTCTAATGATTAATGATGTTGAGCATCCTTTCATGTGTTTGTTGGCAATCTGTATACCTTCTTTGGAGAAATGTCTGTTTAGGTCTTCTAAATCCATTTTTGAATTGGGTTGTTTGTTTTTCTGATATTGAGCTGCATTAGCTGCTTGTATATTTTGGAAATTAATCCTTTGTCAGTTGCTTTGTTTGCAAATATTTTCTCCCATTCTGAGGGCTGTCTTTTCATCTTGTTTATCTCATCCATTTTTGTTGCCTTCTTTTATAAGGGAAAACCAGGCACCTCAATTTGGAACCCTTCCCCTACCATTTGAACTTTTAGAGTCACAGGGATTTCACTATCCAGCCCTCTCTTCTTAGGTAATCTCCTTTCCAGCTCCTGAAAAGTATATTAAAGTATACTCTCTTATTCTTTCTGTACATAAGGGATCACTTAATTTTAATTCAATAAATAGCTATTAGTTTATTCTACAAATATATATTTACTTATATTGAGTGCCTTCTATAAGCCAAGTACTGTGGTAAGCTCCACTGATGATTTAAAAAAAGGTGAGGATGAAGCCTTTTTCTTTTTTCCTTAAGTACGTTACCATTTTGTAGACTAACTCTATTATGGTGCAGGGCCCTAAATTCTGAGGGACATGAGAACACTTTTCTCTGGGCTATCAAGGAAGGTTTTCATGGAAAAGCCATTCTTTTTTGTTTGTTTGTTTGTTTTTAATGTCCCTGTAATTTTGTACATGCTGGTCCCTTCCCTGAGAAGCCATTGTCAGTTCATACTCATTTTTCAAATCCCTGCTCAGGCATTACATCCTCTAGGAAGCTTTTCCCAAACTACCAGAAAACGTTAATAATTTTTTCTCTGAACCACTTGAACATATATCTAGTTTGGCTCTTATCCCACTACAAGTTTACCTGTCAGTCCCATCAGAAGAATGTGAGCTCTTGGAGGGCAAGAAACATGCCTTAAAAATCCTTAAATGTTCACTACCTGGCATGTAGCATGCATATGATGAATACTCCCTATACTGATATTTGACCTGGGATATAATGCCATCCACAATCTGCTGTTCCCACCTCAAGGCCGCTCTGACTGGCATTATCTCTGCCACAGGCAACCTGGTTGTCTTTCACTTCTGGAAGATTTCCATAGTTTCTCTTCTCATGGACTTCAGCATGCTGTTTCCCCATCTGAGAATGCTTTACCCTCACTTTTCACCTGTAGCTCCTTTTTATCCTTTGGTGCTTAGATTTTTTTTTTAATTTTTATTTATTTATTTATTTTTGGCTGTGCTGGGTCTTCATTTCTATGCGAGGGCTTTCTCTAGTTACGGTGAGCGGGGGCCACTCTTCATCGTGGTGTGCAGGCCTCTCACTGTCGCCAGCTCTCCTGTTGCAGAGCACAGGCTCCAGACGCACAGGCTCAGTAGTTGTGGCTCACAGGCCCAGTTGCTCCGCGGCATGTGGGATCCTCCCAGACCAGGGCTCGAACCCATGGCCCCTGCATTGGCAGGCAGATTCTCAACCACTGCGCTACCAGGGAAGCCCCCTTTGGTGCTTAGATTGAACAGCTCTTTCTCTGGGGGACTTACCCTGACCCTGTTGACTAGGTAAGCTCTTTCTAGTGTATGATTTAGTAACACTCTGTTTCCCCTTTTGTAACTGTTTTCACATTTTGTCAGTACTTTCACATTTATAGTGCCATAAGGTCAGCTCCAGCCACTGACCCCCTTCTGTGTTCAGAACATATAGCTGCACTAAATATATACTGAATGAATGATTGGAGGAGGATTTTCATAGGTATATCACAGGACTGGGGGAGGGACAGTATTCAGTCTGAAAAGAATCAGGAAATCACAAGTGTTCAGGGTTGTTCAATTTGTCTATAGCTGAAGTAATATGTTTGGATATGTCTTTGCTAGGCCTAGGTTTAGTCAAGCTTTAGACACTAGAGTAAGAAATTTGGACATTCTTCTTGAGATTTTTAGAGGCGTCCATAAAGAATGCTGGATAGGAAATAGACAAAATTAGAGTGGAGCTTTAAAAAGATTTAATCTGATAGAGATGAACAGAAAGAATAGGAGCCAGGAGAGTGTGGAGGCAGTAAGGAAGCATTAGCAATGGTCACAGTCATTCACAGTGCAGGTTGTGACCCACAAATGAGTCAGGAAATCAATTCAGTGAGAGATGTAACCAAAGTTTTTAAACAATATCAGGGTAAATTGCCCTTAGGAAGAGAAAGTGTTATTTCATAGGGATATGGTCTCAGTCATAAACATATATACGTGTGTTTTTGTATTAGATCAAGATGTCAAATATTTTTCTTGTAAGACAGTTTTAATAAGTTGGGAAAACACTAGTATAGGTGATAGGCAGTAAGGGTCTGATTTAGAGTAATGGCAATGAAAATGGAAAGGGAAATAAATGTAATCGACATTTTGAAAGAAGGATAGACAGGCTTGGCAACTGATTACATAGAGTAGGGTGGTTAGAAAAAAAAAAAGGCAGAAATCAAAGGAATTTTGAGAGTTATGCTGCCGTTAATAAATCTACCAGGAGCTAGTTTTTTACTCAGGTTGACAGTGAACTAGAAATAAGAGGTTAGATTCTCAGTCACAAATCCCTGCCCTATCTCTAAGCATTGTGATTTAAAACTGTTTGGCAAGGAAGAGACTGGTGGAGAAGATGATTTGGTGTTGGCCTTTTTAGTACTATTCACATCACATGATGTATGTGACTGTCCCTTCTCCTAACCGAACCAGATTTTTTATTTATCTGTATATTTGTAGCCTCTTATACACAGATTTTTTAAAGCACATAGAGAGCTATATTCCTTAAGTATATCTTTTATGGTTGCAAATTAAATTACATTAGAGATTGTATTATAATTTTAAGGCAGTAGGGTACAGCTTACAGAGGCACTTTTACATAGTAGTTAAGAAGGGTGAGCTCGGGAGTCTGAATGCTAGAGTTCAAATCCTAGATCTGTCACTTTTTAGCAGTATGACCTGAGCAAGTTACTTAATCTGTGCCTCAGTTTTCTCATTCATTACATGGGAATTATAATAGTATTTCCCTCAGAGGGTTGAGGTGAGAATTAAGTAAGGGCTTAGTACAGTGTTTGGTACAATCTAATCACTCGATGTCAATATAATGTTATATAATTAATGTTTATTATAATTGCTATCATGAAACATAAATTTATAGTTCATAGGTGTTTTTGTATTTGGCCTAGGTATTTTGACTAGTCTCTTTATTTGCTAATAAGAATTTTAACAAGAAATTTTTAAAAATTTAGATAAAATAGTGTCTTTGAGATCTCCTTATTTCCTGAGTATTTTAGTTGAGCCTAAATTGTTCTCTAGATTTATTAAGTTGTTAAAGTTATTTAGAGTCTAAAATTCTGCATTATTTAAAATTTGCATTATTTAATGTCGGCTAATTGCTGTCACAAGTAGACCTCAAAATTTATAATGATGCAAGCACAATAGATGCTTCTTTCTTGCTCATGTAACAGTACTAGTATATGAACAGGTGAGCATGGTAGCTTTCTTCCACAAAGTCATTTAGGCTGTTGGAGCCTCTGCCATTTTAAAATGTGACTTCTAAGGTCACCATTGGGCCATCCTCATTTGAGCTAGCCAGAAGAGAAAGACAGTACAGAGATATGTCATGGGAGCTTTTTATGGATGAGGCCTGGTTGTGGCACACGTACTTACACTCTCATTCCCCCAACTAAAACTCTGTTATGTGATCACAGTCATGTTTCTCAAGGAGCCTGAGAAACATAGGTTAGCTATGTGCTAAGCAAGAAAGATGAGACCATGGATTTTGGTGAGCAGCTAGCTGTCTGTGCTATAGTTGACGTGGCAACAAATATATATATATATATATTTTTAACATCTTTATTGGGGTATAATTGCTTTACAATGGTGTGTTAGTTTCTGATTTATAACAAAGTGAATCAGCTATACATATACATGTGCTCCCATGTGTCTTCCCTCTTGCGTCTCCCTCCCTCCCACTCTCCCCCTCCCACCCCTCCAGGCTGTCCCAAAGCCCCGAGCTAATATCCCTGTGCCTTGCGGCTGCTTCCCCCTAGCTATCTACCTTACTACGTTTGTTAGTGTGTATATGTCCATGACTCTCTCTCGCCCTGTCAAAACTCACCCTTCCCCCTCCCCATATCCTCAAGTCCGTTTTCCAGTAGGTCTGCGCCTCTATTCCTGTCTTATCCCTAGGTTCTTCATGACATTTTTTCCCCTTAAATTCCATATATATGTGTTAGCATACGGTATTTGTCTTTGTCTTTCTGACTTACTTCACTCTGTATGACAGACTCTAGGTCTATCCATCTCATTACAAATATCTCAATTTCATTTCTTTTTAAGGCTGAGTAATATTCCATTGTGTATATGTGCCACATCTTCTTTATCCATTCATCCGATGATGGGCGCTTAGGTTCTTTCCATCTCCGGGCTATTGTAAATAGAGCTGCAATGAACATTTTGGTACATGACTCTTTTTGAATTTTGGTTTTCTCAGGGTATATGCCCAGTAGTGGGATTGCTGGGTCATATGGTAATTCTATTTGTAGTTTTTTAAGGAACCTCCATACTGTTCTCCATAGTGGCTGAACCAATTCACATTCCCACCAGCAGTGCAATAGTGTCCCCTTTTCTCCACACCCTCTCCAGCATTTATTGTTTCTAGATTTTTTGATGATGGCCATTCTGACTGGTGTGAGATGATATCTCATTGTAGTTTTGATTTGCATTTCTCTAATGATTAATGATGTTGAGCATTCTTTCATGTGTTTGTTGGCATTCTGTATATCTTCTTTGGAGAAATGTCTGTTTAGGTCTTCTGCCCATTTTTGGATGGGGTTGTTTGTTTTTTTTGTTATTGAGCTGCATGAGCTGCTGGTAAATTTTGGAGATTAATCCTTTGTCAGTTGCTTCATTTGCAAATGTTTTCTCCCATTCTGAGGGTTGTCTTTTGGTCTTGATTATGGTTTCCTTTGCTGTGCAAAAGCTTTGAAGTTTCATTAGGTCCCATTTGTTTATTTTTGTTTTTATTTCCATTACTCTAGGAGGTGGGTCAGAAAGGATCTTGCTGTGATTTATGTCATAGAGTGTTCTTCCTATGTTTTCCTCTAAGAGTTTGATAGTTTCTGGCCTTACATTTAGGTCTTTAATCCATTTTGAGCTTATTTTTGTGTATGGTGTTAGGGAGTGATCTAATCTCATACTTTTACATGTACCTGTCCAGTTTTCCCAGCACCACTTATTGAAGAGGCTGTCCTTTCTCCACTGTACATTCCTGCCTCCTTTATCAAAGATAAGGTGTCCATATGTGCGTGGGTTTATCTCTGGGCTTTCTATCCTGTTCCACTGATCTATCCTTCTGTTTTTGTGCCAGTACCATACTGTCTTGATTACTGTTGCTTTGTAGTATAGTCTGAAATCAGGGAGCCTGATTCCTCCAGCTCCTTTTTTCGTTCTCAAGATTGCTTTGGCTATTCAGGGTCTTTTGTGTTTCCATACAAATTGCGAAATTTTTTGTTCTAGTTCTGTGAAAAATGCCAGTGGTAGTTTGATAGGGATTGCATTGAATCTGTAGATTGCTTTGGGTAGTAGAGTCATTTTCACAATGTTGATTCTTCCCATCCAAGAACATGGTATATCTCTCCATCTATTTGTATCATCTTTAATTTCTTTCATCAGTGTCTTATAATTTTCTGCATACAGGTCTTTCGTATCCTTAGGTAGGTTTATTCCTAGATATTTTATTCTTTTTGTTGCAATGGTAAATGGGAGTGTTTTCTTGATTTCACTTTCAGATTTTTCATCATTAGTATATAGGAATGCCAGAGATTTCTGTGCATTAATTTTGTATCCTGCTACTTTACCAAATTCATTGATTAGCTCTAGTAGTTTTCTGGTAGCATCTTTAGGATTCTCTATGTATAGTATCATGTCATCTGCAAACAGTGACAGCTTTACTTCTTGTTTTCCGATGTGGATTCCTTTTATTTCCTTTTCTTCTCTGATTGCTGTGGCTAAAACTTCCAAAACTATGTTGAATAAGAGCGGTGAGAGTGGGCAACCTTGTCTTGTTCCTGATCTTAGTGGAAATGCTTTCAGTTTTTCACCATTGAGGATGATGTTTGCTGTGGGCTTGTCATATATGGCCTTTATTATGTTGAGGAAGGTTCCCTCGAGGCCTACTTTCTGGAGGGTTTTTATCATAAATGGGTGTTGAATTTTGTCAAAAGCTTTCTCTGCATCTATTGAGATGATCATATGGTTTTTCTCCTTCAATTTGTTAATATGGTTTATCACATTGATAGATTTGCGTATATTGAAGAATCCTTGCATTCCTGGAATAAACCCCACTTGATCATGGTGTATGATCCTTTTAATGTGCTGTTGGATTCTGTTTGCTAGTATTTTGTTGAGGATTTTTGCATCTATGTTCATCAGTGATACTGGCCTGTAGTTTTCTTTCTTTGTGACATCCTTGTCTGGTTTTGGTATCAAGGTGATGGTGGCCTCGTAGAAGGAATTTGGGAGTGTTCCTCCCTCTGCTATATTTTGGAAGAGTTCGAGAAGGATAGGTGTTAGCTCTTCTCTAAACGTTTGATAGAATTCACCTGTGAAGCCATCTGGTCCTGGGCTTTTGTTTGTTGGAAGATTTTTAATCACAGTTTCAATTTCAGTGCTTGTGATTGGTCTGTTCATATTTTCTATTTCTTCCTGATTCAGTCTTGGCAGGTTGTGCATTTCTAAGAATTTGTCCATTTCTTCCAGATTGTCCATTTTATTGGCATAGAGTTGCTTGTAGTAATCTCTCATGATTTTTTTTATTTCTGCAGTGTCAGTTGTTATTTCTCCTTTCTCATTTCTAATTCTATTGATTTGAGTCTTCTCCCTTTTTTTCTTGATGAGTCTGGCTAGTGGTTTATCTATTTTGTTTATCTTCTCAAAGAACCAGCTTTTAGTTTTATTGATCTTTGCTATCGTTTCCTTCATTTCTTTTTCATTTATTTCTGATCTGATTTTTATGATTTCTTTCCTTCTGCTAGCTTTGGGGCTTTTTTGTTCTTCTTTCTCTACTTGCTTGAGGTGCAAGGTTAGGTTGTTTATTCGAGATGTTTCCTGCTTCTTAAGGTGGGCTTGTATTGCTATAAACTTCCCCCTTAGAACTGCTTTTGCTGCATCCCATAGGTTTTGGGTCGTTGTGTCTCCATTGTCATTTGTTTCTAGGTATTTTTTTATTTCCTCTTTGATTTCTTCAGTGATCACTTCATTATTAAGTAATGTATTGTTTAGCCTCCATGTGTTTGTATATTTTACAGATCTTTTCCTGTAATTGATATCTAGTCTCATGGCGTTGTGGTAAGAAAAGATACTTGATACAATTTCAATTTTCTTAAATTTACCAAGGCTTGATTTGTGACCCAAGATATGATCTATCCTGGAGAATGTTCCATGAGCACTTGAGAAAAATGTGTATTCTGTTGTTTTTGGGTGGAGTGTCCTATAAATATCAATTAAGTCCATCTTGTTTAATGTATCATTTAAAGCTTGTGTTTCCTTATTTATTTTCATTTTGGATGATCTGTCCATGGGTGAAAGTGGGGTGTTAAAGTCCCCTACTATGAATGTGTTACTGTCAATTTCCCCTTTTATGGCTGTTAGTATTTGCCTTATGTATTGAGGTGCTCCTATGTTGGGTGCATAAATATTTACAATTGTTATATCTTCTTCTTGGATCGATCCCTTGATCATTATGTAGTGTCCTTCTTTATCCCTTTTAATAGTCCTTATTTTAAAGTCTATTTTGTCTGATATGAGAATTGCTACTCCAGCTTTCTTTTGGTTTCCATTTGCATGGAATATCTTTTTCCATCCCCTTACTTTCAGTCTGTATGTGTCTCTAGGTCTGAGGTGGGTCTCTTGTAGACAGCATATATAAGGGTCTTGTTTTTGTATCCATTCAGCCAATCTGTGTCTTTTGGTTGGAGCATTTAGTCCATTTACATTTAAGGTAATTATCGATATGTATGTTCCTATTCCCATTTTCTATATTGTTTTGGGTTCGTTATTATAGGTCGTTTCCTTCTTTTGCATTTCTTATCTAGAGAAGTTCCTTTAGCATTTGTTGTAAAGCTGGTTTGGTGGTGCTGAACTCTCTCAGCTTTTGCTTGTCTGTAAAGGTTTTAATTTCTCCATCAAATGTGAATGAGATCCTTGCTGGGTAGAGTAGTCTTGGTTGCAGGTTTTTCTCCTTCATCACTTTCAGTATGTCCTGCCACTCCCTTCTGGCTTGTAGGGTTTCTGCTGAGAGATCAGCTGTTAACCTTATGGGGATTCCCTTGTGTGTTATTTGTTGTTTTTCCCTTGCTGCTTTTAATATGCTTTCTTTGTATTTAATTTTTGATAGTTTGATTAATATGTGTCTTGGCGTATTTCTCCTCGTATTTATCCTGTATGGGACTCTCTGTGCTTCCTGGACTTGATTAACTATTTCCTTTCCCATATTAGGGAAGTTTTCAACTATAATCTCTTCAAATATTTTCTCAGTCCCTTTCTTTTTTTCTTCTTCTTCTGGAACCCCTATAATTCGAATGTTGGTGCGTTTAATTTTGTCCCAGAGCTCTCTGAGACTGTCCTCAGTTCTTTTCATTCTTTTTTCTTTATTCTGCTCTGCAGTAGTTATTTCCACTACTTTATCTTCCAGGTCACTTATCCGTTCTTCTGCCTCAGTTATTCTGCTATTGATCCTATCTAGAGTACTTTTAATTTCATTTATTGCGTTGTTCATCATTGCTTGTTTCATCTTTAGTTCTTGTAGGTCCTTGTTAACTGTTTCTTGCATTTTGTCCATTCTACTTCCAAGATTTCGGATCATCCTTACTATCATTATTCTGAATTCTTTTTCAGGTAGATTGCCTATTTCCTCTTCATTTGTTAGGTCTGGTGGGTTTTTATCTTGCTCCTTCATCTGCTGTGTGTTTTTCTGTCTTCTCATTTTGCTTATCTTACTGTGTTTGGGGTCTCCTTTTTGCAGGCTGCACGTTCGTAGTTCCCGTTGTTTTTGATGTCTGTCTCCAGTGGCTAAGGTTGTTTCAGCGGGTTGTGTAGCCTTCCTGGTGGAGAGGACTAGTGCCTGTGTTGTGCTGGATGAGGCTGGATCTTGTCTCTCTAGTGGGCAGGTTCACGTCTGGTGGTGTGTTTTGGGGTGTCTGTGGCCTTGTTATGATTTTAGGCAGCCTCTCTGCTAATGGGTGGGGTTGTGTTCCTGTTTTGCTAGTTGTTTGGCATAGGTTGTCCAGCACTGTGGCTTGCTGGTCGTTGAGTGAAGCTGGGTGCTGGTGTTAAGATGGAGGTCTCTGGGAGATTTCCACCATTTAATATTATGTGGAGCTTGGAGGTCTCTTGTTGATCAGTGTCCTGAAGTTGGCTCTCCTACCTCAGAGGCAGAGCCCTGCCTCCTGGGCTGGAGCACCAAGAGCCTTTCATCCACACGGCTCAGAATAAAAGGGAGGAAAAGTAGAGAGAATTATTAGAAGTATGAGGAAAGAAAGAAGGAAAGGAGGAAAGGAAGGAAGGAAGAAAGAAGCAAAGAAGGAAAGAAAGGAGGGAGGGAAGGAGGAAGGAAGGAAGGAAGGAGGGAAAGAAGGAGAAAATGTAGAGAGAATTAGTAGAAGTATGAGGAAAGAAAGAGGGAAAGGAGGAAAGGAAGGAAGGAAGAAAGAAGCAAAGAAGGAAAGAAAGGAGGGAGGGAGGGAGGGAGGAAGGGAGGAAGGAAGGAGGGAAAGAAGGAAAAAAGACAGAAAGAAAGAAGATACAGTAAAAATAAAATAAAGTATAATATAGTTATTGTACTAAAAAATATTTAGAAAGGAAAGAAAAAAAAAAAAAAAAGAACAGATAGAACCCTAGGACAAATGTTGGAAACAAAGCTATACAGAGAAAATCTTACACAGAAGCATACACATACGTGTTCACAAAGAGAGGCAAAGGGGGAAAAATCATAAATCCTGCTCCCAGAGACCACCTCCTCAACCTGGGGTGATTCGCTGTCTAAAGGAGGGAAGGAAGGAAGGAAAGAAAGAAAGAACGAAGGTAAAGTACAATAAAGTTATTACAATTAAAATTAATTATTAAGAAAAAAAAAATTTTTTTTTTAAAAAAACCATGGACGGATAGAGCCCTAGGACAAATGTTGGAAGCAAAGCTATACAGAGAAAATCTTACACAGAAGCATACACATACACGTTCACAAAGAGAGGCAAAGGGGGAAAAATCATAAATCCTGCTCCCAGAGACCACCTCCTCAACCTGGGGTGATTCGCTGTCTAAAGGAGGGAAGGAAGGAAGGAAAGAAAGAAAGAAAGAACGAAGGTAAAGTACAATAAAGTTATTACAATTAAAATTAATTATTAAGAAAAAAAATTTTTTTTTTAAAAAAACCATGGACGGATAGAGCCCTAGGACAACTGTTGGGAGCAAAGCTATACAGAGAAAATCTTACACAGAAGCATACACATACACGTTCACAAAGAGAGGCAAAGGGGGAAAAATCATAAATCCTGCTCCCAGAGACCACCTCCTCAACCTGGGGTGATTCGCTGTCTAAAGGAGGGAAGGAGGGAAGGAAAGAAAGAAAGAAAGAACGAAGGTAAAGTTCAATAAAGTTATTACAATTAAAATTAATTATTAAAAAAAAATTTTTTTTTTAAAAAAAAAAACCATGGACGGATAGAGCCCTAGGACAAATGGTGGAAGCAAGAGTATACAGACAAGATCTCACACAGAAGCATACACGCACACATTCACAAAAAGAGGAAAAGGGAAAAAAATCACAGATCTCGCTCCTAAATTCCCCCTCTTCAATTTGGGATCACTCCCTGTCTATTCAGGTATTCCACAATGCAGGGCACATCAAGTTGATTGTGGAGCTTCAATCCGCCCGCCTCCGCGGCTGCCGGGAGAGACCTCCCCCTCTCCTCCCTGCTCTCACAGCTCACAGGAGCTCAGCTTTGTACCCGGCCCTGCCCCTGCGCGCAGATCGCTGGAGGGCGTCTGTTTTTTTGCTCAGACAGGACGGGGTTAAAGGAGCCGCTGATTCGGGAGCTCCGGCTCACTCAGGCCAGGGGTTGGGGGATGGGGGAAGGCGGGGCACTGCGTGCGGGGCGGGCCTGCGGCGGCAGAGGCGGCGTGACGCTGCGGCAGAGGCCGGCGTGACGCTGCACCAGCCTGAGACCCGCCGTGCGTACTCCCGGGGAAGTTGTCCCTGGATCCCGGGAACCTGGCAGTGGCGGCCTGCACAGGCTCCGCGGAAGAGGGGCGCGGAGAGTGACCTGTGCTCGCACACAGCCCCCCTGGTGGCGGCAGCAGCAGCCCCAGCGTCTCCCGCCCGTCTCTGGGGTCCGCGGTTTCAGCCGCGGCTCGCGCCCGTCTCGGGGGCTCGCGCCCTCAGCCGCGGCTCGCGCCCGTCTCTGGGGTTCGCGCTTTTAGCCGCGGCTCGCGCCAGTCTCTGGAGTTCCTTTAAGCAGCGCTCTTAAACCCCTCTCCTCGCGCACCAGTAAACAAAGAGGGAAGAAAAAGTCTCTTGCCTCTTCGGCCGGTGCAGGCTTTTCCCCGAACTCCCTCCCGGCTAGTCGTGGCGCACCAACCCCTTCAGGCTATGCTCAAGCCACCAACCCCAGTCCTCTCCCTGCGCTCCGTCCAAAACCGAAACCCGAGCCTCAGCTCGCAGCCCCGCCCGCCCCGGCGGGTGAGCAGACAAGCCTCTCGGGTTGGTGAGTGCCGGTTGGCACCGATCGTCTGTGCAGGAATCTCCCCACTTTGCCCTCCACACCCGTCGCTGTGCACCACTCCGCGGTCCCGAAGCTCCCCCCTCCGCCTCCCGCAGTCTCCGCCCGCGGAGGGGCTTCCTACTGTGTGGCAACTTTTCCTCCTTCACAGCTCCCTCCCACTGGTGCAGGTGCCGTCCTTATTCTTTTGTCTCTGTTTTTTCTTTTTTTTTTTGCCCTACCCAGTTACGTGGGGAGTTTCTTGCCTTTTGGGAGCTCTGAGGTCTTCTGCCAGCCTTCAGTAGGTGTTCTGTAGGAGTTGTTCCACGTGTAGATGTATTTCTGGTGTATCCGTGAGGAGGAAGGCGATCTCCACGTCTTACTCTTCCGCCATCTTCCCGCCGACCCCCGGCAACAAATATATTAAAGCCTAATGCTGGTCACTGAACTTTTTTTTTTCTTATAATTAATTTTGAACATTCTAGGGACTTCCCTGGTGGCGCAGTGGTTGAGAATCCGCCTGCCAATGCAGGGGACACGGGTTCGATCCCTGGTCCAGGAAGATCCCACATGCTGCAAAGCAGCTAAGCCTGTGAGCCACAGCTGCTGAGCCCACATGCCACAACTACTGAAGCCCACGCACCTAGAGCCCGTGCTCTGCAGCAAGAGAAGCCACCGCAATGAGAAGCCTCACACCACAACTAAGAGTAGCCCCCGCTCGCCGCAACTAGAGAAAGCCTGTGCGCAACAACGAAGACCCAACTCAGCCAAAAAAAAAAAAGAGAGAGAGAGAAAATTCTATGACTATTTCAGCCTTGCAAATAGTTAATTATTTTATAAAAGAGAGATAGGAATTTTGCTTTTGTTTTTAGCCAGCAGGTTTTCTTCTCCAGCTGGCTAAAAACAAAAAAACAGAGTCCTACTGCGGTGTGGATTTTGTAGTATTTATTTGTAAGGGTTAATGATTATATTGTCTCCTAAGAAAAATTAGGTGATCTTAGAACCTAAAATAGTTGATTCTTATCAATGTTTTCTTTCCGTTTTCCATTTTTATTACCAAAGACCCTACAAGTTGTTCTTAGTGATGAGGATCAGAATTGTAGTTTATTCTTTTTCTGGCACAGTCACCATTCATGGTAGTAGGTTATCCATTTGGACCAGGAGTTTCACATCTTCACCCTTGAATGCCTTCAAAACTTATGTGTTCATCATATCTGTCTTGGAGCTTGTTCAGCATCTAGTTTGTCTTTTGGACCCCAAAAGTTCTATTTTCTTTAATACCTCAAGCCTATCTACCTCACAAAACAATTTAGAAATAGGTAATCTTACATGAAAGTGGAGGCAAGTGACACATTTATTCTTTTCATCCTTGAGCATAGTTTTTTCCTCTACGATCATCAAGTTCTCTCGCTTGATTCTTTGAGAAATTTAATACCTTTGATGTATTTAGAGAACCTTTCATTATTGGCTTTGCAGGCCTTGGAAGGTGCTGTTAGTATTCTTTCTAGGAACGCTATTTATTAGTTTGCACATGATGTATCGCATGTGGCTTCCTTCTGCACAATTGGGTAATCTTTCCACTTTTGAAAAATGACTTTTCTTCAGTGACAACCTTTATAAGACTGAGTAGGTAGCATTAGGCGTCTCTGCCATAGTTGCCTCTTAGAGACTGAAGATGTTTGCTCATTTTTGTCTTTCTCTAGCATCTCTCAGAAGTCCATGTATGCTTTAAACGAGAATGCTGTTCTGTGTGATTTACATGAATTAATCTAACCCTGACAACAACCCTGTGAAGTAATAACATTATTTTCCCCATTTTGCAGATGAGGAAACTGTAGTACGGAGAGATTAAATAATTCGCATAAGGCTACCCATCTGTTTAGTGGGCCTCTGGGATCCTGTCCTAAATGGTCTGCTTTCCAGAGCCCACATTCTTAATTGCTATTTCTGTGGGTTATCTAGAGTTGAGGTTTAGTAATGTGAATGTCATAGAATATCACAGCATGAGAGATTAAGAGGAGTCTCCTTTAAATTTGCTTTCCTTTGGGGTCCTGATTGCCTAGGGCAAGAAAAGACAGAAAATTGGTGGATTGAAAAATGGGGAGGAGTTAAGGGGACCATAGGTTCTGTTGACAGTCAGGAGAGGTATACTGAGGGTGTTAAGGGAAAGGGGAGTTTCATAGCCAGGAGAAGGGAATGATGTCTGAGGCTCAGCTGCATCAGTGAATGATGAAGATGGTTCAAATCAGGTCTTCCCTTATAACTGTGCTCTTAATTACTGTTTTAAATCTCCCCACTGAACTGGGTTGACTGGTCAATAGTTTTAGGCCATCTAGTTCCATGAACAAAATCCTGCAGTTCATTTACTTGTCATCTGGTTTTGTGACTTCCACACATAGACCCAGCTGATTTGAATTTTGGCTCTGTTATTCACTAACTGTGTGACCTTGAGCAAATAATTTAGCTTAAGTGTTTAGTGACCCATCTCATAGGTCGTTGTGGCAGTTAAGTGAGATTACATGTACAGTACTTTGCATAGGTCTTAGCACATGACATTGTGAAGGGTAGCTCTGAATGTTATTGTTACAGTGGTAGGTTTTAGAGATCATTACAATCCCTCATTTTAGAATTCAGGGCATGGAGAAGTTAAGTTGTACTTCATGGATCCAGAGGTAGTTAGTTGGTGCCTGAGAGGAGAATGAATGCAGGCCTCCCCATTAATTGTTTTTTCCATTACCAGACTACTTCTGAAAGATAAAACAAGAACACCCATCTCATTTTTTAAAATTATAATATCTGTACACATGCTTCAAGGAATATACCAAAAACTGGTTCAAGGCTAATGGAGAACTGAAAAGCACTTGTGAATCTAATAATTTCATTTGTTATTATTCATTCTCTGTTTAACAGTGAGTTTTTCCCCTTCATTTTTTCTTAAATCATAGCTCTTAATCCTTGTGACAGGTTCCATCTGGCAAGAATTTAACCTGATTGTAACCTTGAAAAATTGGATTATATAGTAACCTGAAAATCTTGCTTGTTACTTACCTGAATCTGGGTTTAAAATGCCAAGAAGAAATTAAAATTGGGGTCTTTTGAGCCTGCTTAATTCAATACATTTAGACACAAAAATCCAGTATTTCAGGGCAATGTTGATATTTCAAGACAGTCAATTTTTTAAAAGTTAATAAAAGAGGTACCCTCCTGAGCCAGTGATGGATTAGAGTAATGTAAGAATAACATGCTAAAGGTTTGTGGTGGCTGATGTTAGACAGGCATGTAGCATTTACTTTCTTCAGTAAAACCAGCTGAGGTAAAAAGAAAAAAGGATCTTATACTTTGATGAGACATTAAAAAATGATTGAGCATGCTTACAGCTGCATCTCAGTGGTATTATGTAAATTAAGCTATGGCAAAGCAACAGTTTTCTAATGTTTCTATGATCAAAGGATACACAAAATAGCTCTACAATAAACACAAACAGCTTAACAACATATAAAGTATTCACACAATATAAGGCTTTTTTGGGGAGTGAGGGTAGGGGGTGGTCGTGTAGGTATGTATTCTTTCCTATTTAAAAGCAGAATTTTTATGAATTGTAATATAGGCATTATAATCTTCTTTCTTATTACATTAGCTACCCCTGTTCAAAAATAATTGAGTATAGAGGACTGCTCTTAAATGAAGAGGGCAGTGTTTTCTAATCTTTTTAATACTGGAAGCTCTCTTGTAAATTTTCTTCTTGCTAACCCCATGTTTTGAAAAAGTTGTTCAGCCACATAGTCTGCATATCTTAGGAAGTAATTTATTTTCTCTTTTCTAGTTAAATATATGTGTGTGTGACTGTTGTATGAGCTTCTGAACAGAAAGAGATAACCACACGAGTGTTAGCACACTCAGTTGATGTAATTTCAACTAAAAGCAAAGAAACTTGACAGTTTATCTGTCCTGAATAGTCTTAAAGGTAAATGTTTCATTTCTGTTCAATTTTTTAAAATATTCATAAATCACAGACCCTGATAATTTTTTTTTTTTGCATCTTTAGGACCTTAGAGCAACATTAGGTAGGAGAACTATCAAAATAAGTTCTACAGTCAGCCTTTAGTTGTCAACAGCAGCACTGTCCAAGAGAAATGTAATTCAAGCCACAAATGTGATTTTAAAGTTTTTAGTAGCCATTATTTTAAAAACAGGAAAAGACAGGTAAAGTTAATTTTAATAGTATACTTAACTAAGTATATTGAAAATACTGTCATTTCAGCATGAAATCAATATAAAAATTGAGAATCAAGCAAAAAGGAATTGCATTTAAAAATACTAGGAATTCTGACAATTCAGTAGGAAAAGAACCACATAATCAATGGAAAAAATAGACAAGAGACCTGAACAGATACTTCACAGAGCAGAATATACAAATGACCAATAAACATGTAAAAATATGCTTAACTTCCTTACTAATTTTGGCAACACAAATTAAAACCACAGTGCACAGAACAGCTGGGCGCAGAGGCAGAATGAGAACAAACTGGAATGCACCTGTACCTCTGCACATTTCTGTCACCACCTCTGCCCACAGGAAACCTTCAGAGTGTAAGGCCTAAGCCTACACCTTCTCTTCCCAAATCTCATGCCACTTTACCTGTGGTGAACTTTAACCAGGAGCCATATAAGGAAGGAGATTCTAGGAAATATAGTTCCTGGTATAAACAGATTGACAATTGAAAATCCAGCATAATGAGGTACTACTCCATACTTACTATACTTGCCAAAATGAAAAAAGCCTGATGATACCAAATGTTGATGAAGCTGTGGCATAGCTGGAGTTCTTGTTTATTTGCTAGTGGGAGTATAAATTGGTAGAATTTTATTGGAAAACGGGCATTTTTTTAACTGAAGTTAAATATGCATAACCTAATACCCAGCAAAAAAGACATGTATTAAAACGTTCGTAGAAGCATTGTTTATAAAAATCTGGAAACAACACGGATGATCTAACAAGAGAATGCATAACTATGATATAGTCATCATGGAATCTTAGGACTCAGTGAAAATGAACTACAGATGTACATGGTTTAGCTGGATGAATCATACAGACACAGAAGAATACATTGCATTATTACATTCATATCAAATTCAAGACAACAAAATTAATTTATGCTGTTAGAAATCTAACCACCAGGTTGTTAGTTTATACTTTTGGCAACATGATTTGGAGAGTATACAAGGAGACTTCTAGGGTGCTGGCAATGTTTTATTGACAGCATCATGGTAACCTGGGCCTACTTAACTTTATGATAAGTCCATTCAGTCATGCGCTTGTGATTTGTGTACTTTTTATGTGTATTCATGATACACTTCAATGAAAAAACTTAAAGAATAGCTTGTAAACTCTAAAAAATTATTGAGATATTTTACATTCTTTTACTTATACTAAGTCTTTGATATCCAGTGTGTATTTTACACTTACAGCACATCCCAATTCAGATTAGCCACATTTCAAGTGTTTAGTAGCCACATGTGAACTAGTGGCTACCTTATTAGACATTGATGGTCTAGAACTCCATCATTTCAGAGCTCTCTGGGCTTAGGCTTTTATTTCAGTTCTTTCCTTGGAGTGTCATGTGGAAAGAATAGGGGATTGTTCTTCCCAAAGACCTCATCTTAGTTTTACTGCAACCTCTCTGTTTTTATAGAATATTTTCTGTTTTTATAAAATATTTTCTGTTTAAAACAGATGGTTATTTTTGTGTGCAGGTTCACAAGATGACCAATAAAACATCATTTTGGTTATTTGTTCTTATTGCTTTATTGGCCGCTGTTCACATGACCACCTTTTGTAAAAGCCAACATTTTATTGAAGTCTGATATACATACACAAAAAGGCATAAATTGTGAGTGTATATAGCTCAATGAATTTTTGCAAAGTGAACACACCCATTGCTTGTATTCAAGAAACAGAACATTACCAGTACCCCAGAAGCTCCTGCCTTGTGCTACCTTCTGATCACTACCCCCAAAGCAGAACCCAAATTATAACACCATAGATTAGTTTTATCTGTTTGTGAACTTAATATAAATGGAATAATAAGTATATACTTTTGTGTGGCTTCTTTTGCTTAAAATTGTGTTTGACAGCTTCACTCATACTGTTGATTGTAGCTATAGTTCTCTCATTCTCATTGATGTGTAGCATTCAATTGTGTGAATATACCACAATTTATTTGTCCATTTTACTGTTGGTGGACATGTGTGTAGTTTTTCATTTTTGGATAATTAGTTATGAACACTTTTGTAATGTCTTTTGGCAACTGTTCACATTTTTAATGTATAACAGAGTGGAAATACTGTGCCTTAATATAGGCATACGTCACTTTAAGTAGATAACTACCAGACAGTTTTCCAAAATGGTGTACCACTTTACACTCCACTGAAGCTATGAGTTTTAGTTGTTCCATGACCTCGCCAACATTTGGTATTTGGGTTTTTTTTGGGGGGTGGGGGTTGTTGTAGTCACAAGGACGTTTTTCTGTTCTAATCAGGTCTTAAGCATAAATGTATGGTATCTCTTTGCAGTTCTAATTTGCATTTCCCTGATGATAATTAAAATTGAACACTTTTTCTCATGTTTGTTCGTCTTTGGGTATCTTTTTTTATGAAGTTCCTGTTAAGTCTCTTGCCCATTTCTCTGTTGTATTATCTGATTTTTTTTCCTTATTGATTTGTAGGAATTCTTTATATATTCTAGATAAAAGTCCTTTGTTGTATATGTGTATTATAGATATCATCTTTTGCTCTACAGCTTGCCTTTTTTTTTTTTTTTGCTGTACATGGGCCTCTCACTGTTGTGGCATCTCCTATTGCGGAGCACAGGCTCCGGACGCGCAGGCTCAGCAGCCATGGCTCACGGGCCCAGCCGCTCCGCGGCATGTGGGATCCTCCCGGACCAGGGCACGAACCCGTGTCCCCTGCGTCGGCAGGCAGACTCTCAACCACTGCGCCACCAGGGAAGCCCTACAGCTTGCCTTTTTACTCTCTTAACTATGTCTTCTGATAAGTTATTAATTTTAAAGTAGTCGAATTTAACAAAAAATTTTCATTTATGTTTAGTGCTTCTTTGTGTCCTACTAGAAAAATCTTTGCCTGCCTCCAAGGTTTTAAGTTTATTTTGCTGTTTTCTTCCAAACGTGTTTTGTTTTATCTTTCATATTAGCTCTCCAATCCATCTGTAATTAATATTTGTGTATGGTGTGAGATAGAAGGTTAAGATTGCTTATTTTCCATATGGATATCCAATTAACACTGCAGTGCTGTGTCATCTCTATTATAAATTTGTGACTTCCATGTGTGAGTCTGTTCTGGGCTCACTCTTCTGTTCCATTACAACTTTTATTTTTTAAGGAAAGTGGTATTTGTGTGGGAAGTTTTTGAGATGAAGGAATTCTAGAGTTAAGAGGAATTACTTTGTTCAATGTAACCTAGGAAGCAGTATTAGGGCATTTATCCTTTAACTAGAAGAATATTATCAGTAATAGAGCCAAGCTTAGGTATCACAACCTCTTAATTTCGAACATACAGAGGGTTGTTTATCTCTAAGTTGTTTTGATTATACATGCTAATTAATAAATGATGTTTGAAAATATATAATTATAGATATAGAGATTCTATAATGTATACTGTATATAGATATATAATAAATTATATAAATATATAGATATATAATATAAATTATCTGTACCGATATATAGATTTTATAATGTATACTATATATAAATATATATTGTAAATTCTACGTATCTATATATAGTACACGTTTATTACTGTGCCAATATGTTATTTTCATTATAACACATATACAAAATTGGAATTAAAAAGGAAATCATAAGGAAGAAATAGAAATTTTAATACTTTCTTCTTACACCCCTGTGTCAGCCAATATGGGCTGGATTATGTGTACTAACAACCCTCAAATTTCAGTGGCTTAAAACAACATGAGTTTATTTCTCTCATGCTACACGTCCATTATGGTTTGGCTGTAACACTCCTCTGCATTGTTCTTACTCTGGCACCCAGGCTGATGGAGCAGCCACTTTCTGGAAGCTTGCTAGTCCCAGGGACAGAGGGAAACATAATGGGGAATTAGCACTTAAAGCTTCTGCCTAGATGTGACACATGTCACTTCAGCTCACATTTCATTGTCCAGAGCAAGTTACGTGTCCTCACATAATTGCAAAGAAGAAAAATGCTAACCTTTGTGCCCAGGAAAAAAATCCTATGCAGAGAACTGTGCAGGAGGAGACCTAGAGTATTTTAGACAGTACTAAAAACTATCACCTCTGAAACGACTGATTTCAGAGCACACAGCCCTGGATTTGTGTTTGTCTAAGAAAATAAACACACAAAGACAAGTCCTTTTAGTTTTTCCATTCCATGTTGTTTTTAAAACCCTACAGTCCTGATAAATGAGTCTCCTACAACTACAGGCACAGTGGTCTGTCTCGCTGAAAACCCTTCAGTGGTGTCTCTGTACTCATACAACCCAGACACTAAACGGCCTGCAAGCCTACCTTTCAGGCCTCATCTCGCACCACTCACCCCATACCTAAACTATACTGCATTTCAGTTCCTTGAAGGAGACAGGAGACATGCTCCTACTTCTGTCTTGAGTGTGTTTCCTCCCTTTCTCCTTGTTTTTACCTGCTTTAACTGTTAGATCAGACATTTCCTGGAGGAAGTCCTCTGTGACTCCAGGGTAGATAGAGTCCTCTCTTTTCTACAGTCTCATAATACTCTGTGCTTTGCTTCTAGAGAAGCTGTTCCAGTTTATAAAATACATTTTTGCACTAAGTTTTCAATCTGTTTCTCCAATTAGTGTGCAAGCTCGAAGTCTGTTTTGCTCACCACTATATGCTACACCTTGTGTTTAGCCTACTTACTGGCATATAATAGGATGTCATTAAAGACTGAGTTTGGTTATAGTCTTATGTCTGTGACATTTATGTAGTCTATATAGAGAATGTCTGAGACATTTATACAGTCCATAGTGAACGATTTAATAATAAGTTAATCACAAACAAACTTCAGATACACTCTTGCTCCATGCCTCTATATCTTGGGAAGTCTAAGAGATTCCAGAGAAGGAATACTTTTCCCATTCTCTCTGGATTAGAATATACCCTCACTTAAATTTTCACGTTGTGTTTCTCCTTTTCCCACTTCTAGAGTGATATTTTTACATTAAAGCTGAAAGCCATACAGTTAGGGAGTATATCACATTTAACATAAATAGCAGTAAAACTACCCAAGTAATGAGTGTATTATATAGGCATAGTGAATAAAATAAGCTGTGTGGTATTTAGCTAGGTTTTCCTCTAACTTTCTGAAGATGGTGCTGAATTACCAAAATACAGTGTGATTTATTTTTTGTGATACTTTGCATCACAAAAGGGCATATGATATTTGGAAAATGCTTACCTACAAACTCATGTCCCTCACTATTTGTCTTCATTTACATGTGTTGTAGAAAACCTTAGTCTTTCCCGTTTCTCTTTTCAGAAAGAATAACAAATTTGATCACCTTCTTATTTATATGTTTCATTGTGGACTATCGGTTCTCTTCTGCATTTAAAATGCAAATGTTCTAATAGAGATATCTCCCATAATGATAATCTTATTGGTGGGATTGATAGGATGATACAGACATTGTTATCTCTAAGCCTCTGATAGTTGTTTTCCCCATTTTTATTCTAGAAGAGAACCACGGCTTCCCATCAATAAAAAGTAAGATTAAAAGGATCATGAACAAGGATTATATTTGCAGAACCTGTCTATTTTATTCAACAAATGTTTATGAAGTATCTAGTTTGTGCCAGAAGTTGGGGAAACTCAGAAAGAAATGGACACTTTGTATATAGCTTTAAATTTTTGCTTTGAACAATAACATTTTGATAAGAGCTGAGTTTCAGTATTTTGCTGGCTGTGTCACTTTTCTCACCTATAGAAAGGAGATGATAAAAACCCATCTCATAAAGTTCTGTGAGGAGTAAATAAGATAGTGCATATAAAGCACTTATCCCAGTGCCTGACATAGAATAAGCGCTCAGTATGTGTTAGCTGTTATTTACTGTGAGGCTTTGTCCACAGTTAGCTTAACTATTTCTTTTCCTGTGCTTCTTCCTGCTATTTTTCCCATGTTGCCCTCAGAAGTGAATTTCTAAAACGTACATCTTATTGTGTATCACTGCTGCTTTGTTACCATCTCTGTTGTCTCAAGAAGAAAGTCTCAAATACAGGAATGGCATTTGGCACCTTACCATCTGACCCTGACCTTTCTTACCAAACTAGCTTCTGCCTTGGCAGCTTACTGGGTTGCAGCCCAAAAAGGCCACACAAGTTGTAGTCCGCTGCCTTGGCTTATGCTCTTTCTTCTGCCTAGAATTCCTGCTGTAGGCCTCAACCCCTCTTCTCACACTCAACCTGAAGAAGCAATTCTCTGTGGGCAACTCAGAGGTCCCTCTCTTTCTTCCCAAACAGAATTTTTTGATCCCTGTCATTTATAACTCTTTAGCATTTATCTCATTATTAGAGTTAATGACATGTGTCTTGCTCTCCCACCAGCTTGAGTTCCTTGAGAGCAGAGACCATAACTTATTCATTATTGTATCACTGGAACCTAGTAGGCATGCAGTAAAAACTTGTTGAAATAATGGATTGAAACTTGGTTTAATTTTGTTTTGATTTCAGTGTGTCTTTATTATTCTAGGTTCTGGGCCTTGTCCAAAATATGAGTGTTTTCCAGTGTCCAAAATGTAAACACAAAACTCATATTTTTGGTGCTGATGGTGCAAGGAGACTAGCACGGACCCTTGATCTTGATATTCTAGGTAAGACCACAGGATATTCTTTTGCAAATAAAATGGCATGGTGATGAAGAATGTCGCAAAAAAGGATGAATTGCTTTTGGCTTTGTGTTTTAAATTTTTAGTATAGCACAGTTCTGTGTGTTAACCTTTCTTTGGCTTTTTGTGATACTTCATTAGTGGAAGGCTTTTTGAATAGGGGGTTTGTTCTGCCAATTATGATAACTCTTGCTATAGATAAAAACTGCCTATAACTTGAATTTGAGAGGAGAGTTTTGTGGTTTGAGTATTGTGATTTGAAGCCCACATTTTAAATAATGATCCTCAGTTTGTTTGCTACGTTGGGAAGACAGCTCTCAGTATAAGCAGATATATATACAGAAATACCTGTTCTGTATGTTGTAGCAACCTTTGGAAGTGTCAGTTCTTGGTGTGTATGAAGAAATGCCGTCCTGATCAGTTCTGAATTTATTAGTCCTTTTGCTGTAGAAAACAGTATTTTCTGTTTTCTGTAATCTTATATGTAACCTTTTTATTCTGCAATCTTTTTATGCCATGTCTATAAAATATGCCCCTTGAAATTTACACAGTCTATACAGTTCAGGTTACTGAATTGAAGGATTCATTAGTGTTTTGAGAAGTAAAATCATGTGTTAAAGGAACAAAACACAGATTTTGGATAAAACATGATTTTTAACAAATCCAAAAGCAACTTAATGGACTTTTTAGGAAACATGTTTTGATATTCTACTTATGAGTTGTTGTGGGTTTTTTTTTTCCCTTAATTATTTATTTATTTATTTAATTTTTGGCTGTGTTGGGTCTTCGTTGCTGCCTGAGGGCTTTCTGTAGTTGCAGGGAGCGGGGACTACTCTTCATTGTGGTGCATGGACTTCTCATTGCGGTGGCTTCTCTTGTTGCAGAGCACGGGCTCTAGGCACATGGGCTTCAGTAGTTGTGGTGCACAGGCTTAGCTGCTCCATGGCATGTGGGATCTTCCCGGACCAGGCCTCGAACCCGTGTCCCCTGCATTGGCAGGTGGATTCTTAACCACTGTGCCACCAGGGAAGTCCCTACTTATGAGTTTCTGTTCTGAGCAAAGGCAGGTGTTAGATGCTAAATAAGGGAGGCATAGAGTGAATTATTAGTTTAGGGTAGTTAACAATTAAGATCCCTTAAAGATCAAGGAGTTTCAAAACATTCTTTATTATAATTAAGTTTCTAAAAGTTGATGTTAAATGTATTATTGTTTTTATGCATTTGTACTAAAGCAGCTACCACAGTACCAGGTGAATACTAATGATATATTTTGATACATTGTTATAATAGCTACTAATTATATTCTGCAACAGTTTTTCATTTAACCTAGGAAGTTCAATTTCCCAAATGTGCATAATAACATAACAGATTGACATTCACTTATATAATAAAGTAAATGTGTAATTATAATGACGTTATTGAATTATGCTGACAGTATTATAATTCCCTAATTCATGAATGGGTGGTATGATTTTGTAAGTCAGTTATTTAGAATTTGAAACGTGTCTCCTAGAGAAACAGTTTCACATATGGAAGATACATTTTAACCAACAGCTCACAAGTGTAATCAGAAAATCAGAAACACTGATTACTGATCACAGAAAGTGGGTAATGCTATAGACTGCTGTATCTCAAAGTGTTATGGGAAAAATAATGTAGAGTTCTAATGTGGAGCACATCTCCTCCTTTTAATGTCATGGGACCCAGAGGGATGTCCCATGAACTGGAGCAGGGGCTCTGATGATGAAGAGGTTGGAATTGGGAATGAGGAACTGAAATCAGGGAAAGAGCTCTCACAGCCATGGCCTCCTGGATGGGTGAAACCCCCAGGACCCTTTACTGACTCTCTGGCTGCCTCTTATTTTCATCCATGGGGCTGTGTTTCAAATGCTTATTTTGTAAAATGGCTCTTCAGAACTTTATCCATATTCACCTACAGGGGCAGTTTGTACATAGTAGTTAAAGCTCTCAGATCATGCCACAGAAACCCCTTTAACTTATGTCTCTGAAATGTGCTTCCTTCAGCCCTAACCCCTCAAAACTACTTTTCAAGGCCAGGCCGAACCTTACCCACTCTCATTACCTTTACTCCTTTTTCTCCTTCTCCGTATACAATTGTTAGGCTATTACTGCTCTCACTGTGCCACTGTTTTCTAATAAGGTTTTCCTCTTTCTTGTTCTACCCTTCTGTGGATTGTGAGTCTCTGGAGGGCAGAAGTGATGTCACTAGGTGGCTATAAAACGGAGAAGGTTTTACTGTTTTTTCTTTCATTACTGTAGTAGAAATGAAAGCATTCAGTATTCTTTACTATATAATGGCAGTTCATAAATCAAGAGAAAAAACTTTGCAGGTTTCTAAGTATTTTCTGTAATATCTTCTCCTGCCTGCCCCTGTGATAGCTTCCTACAGTCTAAAGTTGATGTATAGAATAGACATCAAATTTACTGAAAAGCTGGTCTTTAAATGGTTACTGAAGTATTCATGTATTTTGTCTATTGAACTTTTAGGAAAGAGTTAAACAGTTGGTTAAGATCTCAAAATTTGCTGGTAGGAGGAGCATGAAATATCTGTTCCTCCATGTAGCTCATAATATAAATTGTAGTAGGTTTGTAATTTTGTAACACATTCTTCTGCATTATTTCCGTTGCCTGGCATGGTGCTGAATGAATTCTTTATATAAAACACACACACACACACACGCACACACGCACACACACACGTTTCAATAACCTTTGGGTGGACTTGGAGTAGGTGTAAGAATGCTGAGTACCATGACAAGTCAACTCTTCTACTCCTTTTACTGCAATTTTTTTTTTTTTTTGCGGTACGCATGCCTCTCACTGTTGTGGCCTCTCCCGTTTTGGAGCACAGGCTCTGGACGCGCAGGCTCAGCGGCCATGGCTCACGGGCCTAGCCGCTCCGCGGCATGTGGGATCTTCCCAGACCGGGGCACAAACCTGTGTCCCCTTCATCGGCAGGCGGACTGTCAACCACTGCGCCACCAGGGAAGCCCTACTGCATTTTTAATGTCAGCCTTTTGAAAGGCTTCATTTGTGATGGTGTGGTAGAAAGAGTCAATTGGATGATGGATCAGAGCATTTTTCCTCTAAATCCTACTACCTAATATATCCTCAGGGAAGACACATACCCTCTCTGACCTCAAGTCTGTATATTGGGGGTTCTTATATATTTTCTGAGAGCTCATCAAGCTCACAAGTTATATATAATGCTATATAGATTAATACATAATAAAAGAAAAATAATTCTATCTGATAAAGAGGCAGATAGTTGAAATAACAGGTCTGGCCTAATTTTCAGCAGTTCTGTTAGCTCAGTCATCTGCCATCAGGAAGATTATTTTGTTGGCTTTTTTTAAACTACTTTGCCACCCCATCTTTTCCTCTTCAGTTTCCTCTTATTATGTGGCAAAATATGTCTATATCAGTTATTACAGGGAGAAAAATTTACAGATGTCTTCCAGGCCATTTGTTGCTGAAAGACTTCCAGCAAAGAATAAATCAGAGGCCTTATTCTATGATTGGCTGCCACACTGCTTTCATATATACATATGTGATCATGGAACTGCCCTCAAATGGAATATTTTGCCCCTGATTTTCGTTTGAAATTTGTTTTTCAGAGATTTAGCGATTTGAGGATAGTCATAACTCAAGTTGATTTGAGTTGATTTGTTTCTTTCTGCAATTCAAAGAATTAAATTCTAAAAGCCAATATAAACTTTTGCGGTACTAATGGTGGGCTCTTTTAGGAGACATTCCCTTACATCTTAATATACGGGAAGCTTCAGATACAGGCCAGCCGATTGTGTTTTCACAGCCTGAAAGTGATGAGGTAAGTTATATTTCTAAATATGTATTTTAATTTCTTTTCACAGGATATATACTTTTTGATGTATAGAAAGAAAGTTGGGGAGATCAAGTTTGTCTATTTGGAATATATATGTTAAACAAAGATTAGTTAACTTATACAAAGTATCTTTAAGTTACTATTTTATATGGTAGACATACCAGTGCTGACTCTGAATTATCAACTGGACACGTTCACCTACAAAGAATTGTCACCCAACCAGTTTTTTCATGAAGAACACGAACAGTAAGAGCTTGTAGAGTTCTTATGTTGCTGGCTAGCAATATCTAACTGCCCGAGGTTATTATATTTCAGTATTAGAAGTTCATCTGATTGTTGGGAGAAGGAAACCTAATACAAGAAAATACTGAGTCGGATATAGGGAAACTGTATAAACCTTTAGAGACGGGATTTTCATTGCATTTATTTTAATAAATAAGATTGAGGAGGTGAGGTGGGAAAACTAGTAGTGTTTCATTAGCTAATATCATTGGGGATACAGTTGATAGATTTTCAAAGATTGCTGAAGCTTAATGCCTTTAAGCATAAATTCTTTAATTTTACTCCTTTTTAAAATAGAAATAAAATCATTCATGTATATCTCTTCTTTCCTAAGTAGCACTTGCTGTTTAAGTTTGAAAGTGAGCCATCATCTGGTACATCAGTTTTGATGTCGTTTTTGTGCTCCTTTGCCAAGCAGCCCCAATCAGTCTTCTAGCAGTTTCTTTTTTTCCCTTATGTAATGAGTATAACTTTATAGTACCATTATTTTGTCTGTCCATAACTACTACCCCTTTTATTCTAGTTTGCTTCCTCTAATCCCATGTGAACTGGAAAATAAAAGAGCGAAGCTTGGTTAGAGCTGTGAATAAAGTAAGGGCAAAACTGACAGTCAGGAGTCTCAGATTGGTAAAGTAGGTTCATTCTGAATTATCTCTTTTAGGTGCCGAGAGCTCCTTTCTCTTTCTTAAGGGTTGGCAGTTATGATATAGGTGATTGAGTTGCTGGGAATATGATCTCTGAGTAAACGCAATGTAGTACTTATCATTGTTCTTCTTTTCTCTGCCTTTTAGGTAATAAACATTAAATTTCCTTTTCAGTCTTTTCTTAGAAATCTTTTGGATAAGCAAAACCCATAACCTTTTATTGCTTTCACAGTTGAAGTCTGGCAATCCCAACTACCATAGGTGTACTTTATGCAGTGAATGAAAAGTTGTATGAAAATTGAGGGTTTTTAAATTACACACTTTTAAATGCTTCCTGAGAACAGACAATTTAAAGACATTCTGTGGTGAATACAAATAATTACCTACTAGTTTAATTCAATTATGAACTTACGTTTTTAAATATTTTCCCACCTGTCCATTATTGCTTTTTTTCTTTGAGATTCTCCAAAAGCAAGAAACATTTCAAAAAGTTAAAGGAATGTAATATAACAGAGAACATATAGCAACCATCAAAAGGTAATATGATTTGAAACTCTAAACAACAGTGTTTGTAGAGTTTGTTGGAGTTACATGTTTTTAAAATCTCATTTACATTTACGTAAACATTAGACCTATTATTTTACTGTTGCTGGGTGACATTTATGGGAATGTGAGCAAGATGCCTCTTTGGGGTTTAAGTTAGATTTGATTTGGTGAGGTCTCTGCTAAAGTAGTGAGAATTTCATGCACCACATTGTCAGCCTTACATGTGAAGACTTCTGCCTTATATATGAAGACTTCTGAGCAATTTTAAGATTTAGACATGTCCATGAAAAGGAAAAAAATGGAGCCTTGTATTTAATTTGTTTTCATGGAAGTTATTGCTTCCTACTCTTAGATTGCAGACATTCATTATTATTAACCACCTTCCTAATAATAATAGCAGTTAGAGTATGCTAGACACTGTTAGACATTTATACACTTTCTATGCTCACAAGAACTTAATGTAATATATAAATAGTCCACATTTTGCAGATGAGGAAACCGAGGCTCATAGAAGCTAAATAGGTGTCCCAAGGTCACAGAACTAATAAATGGCAAGATGTGATTAAAAGGCAAGTCTGTTCCTTCCAAATATTGTCCTCTTTCCATTGTATCACCTTCTGGGTCCTCTACTAATAGCTATGATTTCCTTAATTCCTTCTAAGACGTGAGTACAGTACTTGAGTGTATTAAATACAATATATTATTTGATTCTCATAGCACATTTGTGAGATATGTGTGATAATCTCCATTTTTCAGATGAAGAAGCGAGATTCATTTATAGTAAGGAATTTGTCTAAGGTAGTAGTAGAGGCTATTTCCACACTCAGCTCTGAAACCATAGCCCATGTATCCTCTTCCTGGTGCAGTATCTGCTTCCCTTCCTAATTAATTGCAAGATTACTCAGTGTCTCTCTATTGTGTATATGTAGGCTAGCTTTCAGTTCACCTCCTTTTCATATCACAGAGGTCTAGAGAAGAGGGTGGGCACACTCTGCCCCTCAGGTCCCACTGGTGTGCACAACCACAGGGCATAATACAGAGAGGATCCTAACCTGGGTCTGAGAATCCCATGAAGTTATATCCAGAATGTATGAGTGTGCATTTTTCTGGGGAATTGAGCAAGGGCTTTATTACATTCTCAAAGAGGTCTCTGCATGAAAGGAAAAGCATTAATCTGTATTAGCTTGGGGTTTCATTTAAGAAGAATGCCACTTTCTAAGTATGACCTTAGGCAAGTTCCCTCATGTCTCTGAACCTTTCTCTCCATCTGTAAATTGTTATCATAATGAGAAGGATTAAATGAGATGATAATGTGAAAATACTTTGAAAAATGCCAAGTAGAATACAACTATGAGTATTTATGTCTTCTGAAATGTTCTGTATAAGATGCTATAGCAATAAATGTCTTTCTCCTGCCCTTTATCAAGGGATTGAGTCCATTTTTGCCCTTCCCCTTACGTAGCTTCAAGTAAATGTCACTCTTTGGTGGCATCTAAAAATCAGAGCAGAATTTGAATCATGAGATATGGGTAGAGTTCTCAGCTCAGCATTAAAGATTTAGATATTAGCATTAAAGTCCTAGATATTAGGAAGCTGTTGCTGAGTCCTGGAATCAGGATCCTTCTGGTTATTCTTGAATCTTACCTCCTGATAATCCCCTTCCCTTTTGCCCTATGAACTTAAATGGAAATATGCTCTCAGAAGCTGGTCACAGCCCTCTGAACAAATTCTACCATATGCATGGAAGCTTAGTGCCCATTCTACCTGCATGTCTTCATTTAAAGAATGAAGGAAGTGTTTACTTGTCAACGTGATAAACTTCTGCAAAAGTTAATGGGATGGAATATGCAAAATTATTTGTTAATAGTTAGCCCCTTAGATTGATACTTTTTATTGTTTGCTTTTAGGGGTTTACTACAGGCAAATTTATTAACAAGTAAAAGTTTCATCTTTAGCTTTCTGTCTTCTTTCTAATTCTACCTTCTCTTCTCCATCTTTCATCACTCCCTCCTCTCAGCACCAGGTTCCAGGGCTCTCATTCTCTTCCCATAAAATCTTTTAAAAAATTAGGCATTAGGGATTTAACTCTCCCAGTAATATTTAACTTTCAGAAGAGACAAACACTAAGAACACAGTGATTAATCGAAAGGTATGAAATGTGCTGACTTTGAGGCATAATTGGAAAAGCTGGGAAGGGTTACAGTACCAATTAAAAAGCTCCATCAGGGCTTCCCTGGTGGCTCAGTGGTTGAGAGTCCGCCTGCCGATGCAGGGGACACGGGTTCGTGCCCCGGTCCGGGAAGATGCCACATGCTGCGGAGCGGCTGGGCCCGTGAGCCATGGCCACTGAGCCTGCGCGTCCGGAGCCTATGCTCCGCAACGGGAGAGGCCACAACAGTGAGAGGCTCACGTACCGCAAAAAAAAATAAAAATAAAAAGCTCCATCAGGCTTCTGCCTACTCAGCCAAAGGTCAGAACCTTCTGCATATGTGCACCACTGAGGAAAGGGGAGTAATTGAAACTCCAAATATAAGTAGTGTAAAATAGCCAGAGAAAGCAATAGAGGAAGGGAGAGAAAGTGGACACTTTAGGATTCAGAACTCTTAAATTCAATAGCATTTCCTCTTGTTTGTGTAATTATAATTGTTCATTCAACTATATCTACCTTTGCCTTTGATTGAGTCCGGGACACAGTGATGGACTCATGATTGACTATTAATTTTGTGGTTTCATTCTTTTTGTCAAGTAAAAATCTTAATATTTATGTGTTAAAAAGTGTGCTGTGAGATATTCCTGGTAAAGACTTTTAAATGTAAATAGAAACTTTATTATCTTATAATTTCTACATTATTACCTCATAGTCCTAATATGAAATGACTGTGAATGGAAAATTAGAACTTCAAATATTTAAAAACAAAGACAAAGGGAAAAGCTCACCATAAAACTTCTGCACTTTGGTTGCCATCCAGTTCCTTTACTTGATAATGACAGAGCAGACAAATAAGATCCAGCTGTATTATCTGTGTCTCTAGATGACCCAATGAAAGATCTTGAATAGGAGAGAAGAGTTAGTTCATGTAGAGTTGAGTTGATGAGAAAGAGAGTATTAATAGCCTGAGAAATCTAAATCATAGTTTTTACATATGACATGTATATGTTTGCTTTTCCTAGTTGTAGATTAAACAGAAGGAAGGGATTTAATTTACTTATTCCTCAGGCAGAAAAAGTGTCCAAAAGGATTTGTTAATATGAACTCTTCAAAGAGATTGTAAATTACTTGAGGACATAATAGTAATAATAGTAACCACTAGTATTTATTATTTGCTTCTTATATTCCAGTACTTCACATAGTTTATTCTTACTTAATATGCCCCCAAGCCCTTTGAGGTAGATACTATTATTATAACCATTTTACACGTATGGGAACTGAGCCTAGAAGGGTTAATTAACTTGCCCAGGGCCAGTGTTAATAAGTAATGGAACCAGAATTTTAAACCATACCTATCTGATCTCAAGGCCCCACCTCTTCACCAGTGAGCACTTCTGCCTCCCTTTTTTATTGTTACCTCCCACAGATTTCCCGAAACAATGCATTGCACACAATAAGAACCAAAAAGTATTTGTTGAAATGATATTGCACTGGTTGAAAAAATTCAATCTCAACAGTTTTGTGGAAATTGAAACTGTTAAACTAAGCACTTTTAGTGGTTTCTCAGCAAATAAAAATCTAACCGTTGCTTTGAGTGTGATATATTGAAAGTTTAAGCTTAGAGATAGTCCATTAAAAAGCAAAGGTTAAATGTAGCAAAGTTGATTATTATGGAATCATTCAGTATTTTGTGCAGTCAGATAGGTTTATGTCTCTAATTTAACATAAGTTAGAACTAAGATTATAGAATGATATGGCCTCAGCTTGCCTTAGTGAGCTTTAAATTTTCATTGTAAAATATTAGGCTTTAAACACCTAGAAAAGCTACTGGGGGATAAAAGGTATTTATAAAGATGCATGTGTTAGCATACAGTATTTGTTTTTCTCTTTCTGACTTACTTCACTCTGTATGACAGACTCTAGGTCCATCCACCTCACTACACATAACTCAATTTCATTTCTTTTTATGGCCAAGTAATATTCCATTGTATATATGTGCCACATCTTCTTTATCCATTCATCTGTCGATGGTCACTTAGGTTGCTTCCACGTCCTGGCTATTGTAAATAGAGCTGCAGTGAACACTGTGGTACATGACTCATTTTGAATTGTGGTTTTCTCAGGGTATATGCCCAGTAGTGGGATTGCTGGGTCATATGGTAGTTCTATTTGTAGTTTTTTAAGGAACATCCATACTGTTCTCCATAGTGGCTGTACCAAATCACATTCCCACCAACAGCGCAGGAGGGTTCCCTTTTTTCCATACCCTCTCCAGTATTTATTCCTTGTAGGTTCTGATGAACCTAGGGGCAGGACAGGAATAAAGATGCAGACATACAGAATGCACTTGAGGACACGGAGAAGGGGAAGGGGAAGGCTGGGACGAAGTGAGAGAGTAGCATTGACATATATACACTACCAAATGTAAAACAGATAGCTAGTGGGAAGCAGCCACATAGCAGAGAGATCAGCTCGGTGCTTTGTGACCACCTAGAGGGGTGGGATAGGGAGGGTGGGAGGGAGACACAAGAGGGAGGGGATATGGGGATATATGTATAGCTGGTTCACTTTGTTATACAGCAGAAACTAACACACCATTGTAAAGCAATTATACTCCAATAAAGATGCTTTTAAAAAAAAGATGCATGGCTGAAAATCAGCACTTTTAGATTTAAGAGAAATATTTCTTTATAAAATATGTTATTTCCATTTTTTTTTTTTTTTGAGGTACGCGAGCCTCTCAGTGTTGTGGCCTCTCCCGTTGCGGAGCACAGGCTCCGGACACGCAGGCTCAGCGGCCATGGCTCACGGGCCCAGCCGCTCCGCGGCATGTGGGATCTTCCCAGACCGGGGCACGAACCCACGTCCCCTGCATCGGCAGGTAGACTCTCAACCACTGCACCACCAGGGAAGCCCTGTTATTTCCATTTTTAAACAAAGTCTGTTGTTTCTGTTAACTATAGCAGAGACTGAAACCATTTTTAGATAGAGCATTATGATTAGAATTACTTGTAGTTTGGATTTACTGTTTAATATGTAATGTGGTAGAAGGAGCTGGGCTTTGGAGTCAGGCGGACCCACGTGTGAATGTTCTCCAGCCTGCTGACTTTTTGACTTTGAGCAGACAACTCCAAGTTCTTCATCCACATTGAACCAATGGTGTTTATTTTACATAAGTGAGATTACTTATGAGATTACATAAATGAGATTACTTATACTAGTACTTGGTATAGTATGTACTCAGTAAAAACGTATAAGGCCTTATTCATGTTTTGAGAGCTATTCTTTAAAAAAAAAAAAAGGGACGCAAATGAAATTTTAACAGTTTCCTGGTAAAATAAAGTATAATTCAACTATTAGGGATTGAACATAGTTGTTGTTTTTTTCAGTGATCTGACATAGGTATTGTTTATTGACATAGGTGTTGAGTTACAGAGGTGTGTTCAGTGTGTACAGTTTCACTGATCTGTGCACTTAGGACCAGTGCATGTATTTAAAAAAAATTTTTAAATATGTATCACCAATGAAAAAGTAGCATTTGAAAGTAGATTTATGTGTAATGTCCTTACACTGTCAAGGTAGATCTTAAAGGAACTAAATAGAATTACTCTCTGATTAGTTTTTAAATTATACTGATGTTTCTAGGTTAAAAACTGACAAATATTAAATATACAACTTCCAAACAAAAGGGGTCAAGTTTATACTTATTTTTAAAAGTTAGTGGAAAATAAGTTAGCATAGCTTGAATAAGAAATTAAACCAGGTCTTTTGGAGAGACCACAAAAGCTTGATAAATACAAACCCAAATATATCAATTATTAATATTATAAATAACCAATTGCTCCTTTTAAAGTCAAACATTTCTGACTATAATCATTGGATTTTTTTTCAAGAAGTAGAGCCAAAATATAAGATTTAAAGTAGTAATGTGAAACATATATTTTATGTTTCAACAATGAAACAAGTAGCATAGCAATATACATACAGACAACATACACTTAAGGATTTGTCATTATTGTAATTAGTGTCACTTAAAGTTTTCATAATGAACAATTTTCCAACATGTTGATTGAGAGATAACAGACATGACTGGCTTTTTTCACCATCCCCCAGGGCAGAAATGTAAGTAACCTTTTTTTTTTTTTTAACGTATATATGTATCTATTCTTTTTCAAATTCTTTTCAGAATATTGAGCAGCATTCCCTGTGCTATACAATAGCTCCTTGTTTATATGTATATATACATATGTATCCACAGATACAGGTACATATACACACACACAAATATGTGTGTGTATATATGCATTTTTTGTTCTTTCTTTATGATCTTAATATGTGGCAAATATTTAAGTTTCTGGTGTGAGTTACAAATATGGGTTTCTCTTTGTGGCACAAGATTTTATATATATATATATATATATATATATATATATATATATATATATAATATCAAAATTCTTTTGTTTTTCAAATTGCTGATTTCTTAATACATTGTATCAACTTCATAATGTAAATACAGAGAGGTCTATATTAAAATATTTCCCCCAATGGAGGAAATATTTACTTTCAAGCATAGTTTTAAAATATCAAGATGTGTGAAACACAGTTAAACACTTCATCAAGTCAGGGTGAAGAAGACTCAAATAGTCCTTTTACCATGCGGAGTCAGGGAGCTGGCCAGCCTGGGTTCAGAGCCCAGCTCATCTCACACTAGCTGTGATGCTGTGGACAAGACTCTTCACCTTTCATGGTCTTGGTTTTCTTGTCTATAAAGTGGGAACCGTGACAGAATTTACCCCTTAGGGTAACTTGAGGATAGATGAAATAATACTTGGCAGATATTAAGTACTCAAGTAAAATTTAGCTCTTACCATTACTTCCAGTAGTAGCAGCAGTAGTACCAGTAGTATTAGCAGTGGCGGCGGCGGCAGCAGCAGCAGCAGTAGTAGTAGTAGTAGAAGTAGAAGTAGAAGTAGTATGTATACAACGGTAAACATATAAATGTATAAATTTCTGGTTTTAGAAAATCTTACTATTGTCTTACAGTTACTTTTTATAGATAAGATAGGAGAAATAAGTAGTATTTACATTTCAATTGTTTAAAACTTTAAAATGCAAATGCCATGACCATTGTTCTAACTGGACTGTGCAGGCATTAGGTTAGTTGTGGCCCACTTAGCACCTGGGAGCTGCTTTTCGTGTTCTGTTGTACTGGGGTGCCAGAGATGAAGAGTATGACAACTGATTCCAGGAATTCTTGCGTGGTACTTAAATCTCACCAAATGGAGGAGCCTAGGGGTGCTTGGTGCTGGTATTAGACACCATTGTCTGAGAGAATAAAGAAAATACTTTCTGAAGATAAACATAGGGTGGTAATAGATAGCCTTTTCAAAAATGACTAATAGCCCTTATGCCAAAGAAGTTTAGCAGTATCTAACTCAAGATATCAATTTGTCAGAAGAGGCAGATGTAAGTTTTCTGCAGCTAGACTGGGTTGCTAGTTTGCTGACACAGGAGTTAGAGTTTGAAAAACAGTAATTGCTGCTACTAAATATTTTTTTTGGAAAGTCCCCTTCCAAATAATCTAAACCCCTTTCTCCCCTGCCCTACATGCAGTGTTCACAGCAGTATCTTGTAACTATTGAGTTTCCTCATCTCATTCAGCCTTTCTACTATTCAATTCAGTAGACAGCTATGGCAAACAGTTTGTGAGTCATTTGATGTCTACTAGGGAGAAATGTAGAACAAACAAATCTGTTCTTCTCCAGGCCAAAGCCTACCTGAGGATTGCTACCGAAGTGGTAAGAAGATTGCCACCACCTCCAGAGTGATTCCCCAAGTGTCTTGGAAATCCGCCTGGTGCTTGACAGTAAGACCTTTGGAAATCAGCAGTGTGGTGGTGAAATCTACAGAAATAATAACAATCATAGTTGTTTTCTTGTATTTCTAAAGAAATAATGTCTTATCTTCAAATTTGATTTCCTAAACAATGACTTAACAAAGTTTTTACATACCGATGCTTACTGCTACATTAGGAATTGTTTTGCAAGCTGTTGTGTACCAGCTTCACAGAACTGCATTTTATTTTATTGAACTACCCCTTAAGGAATCACGAGTTTATATTACAAGCCCAACCTTCAGTTCAGGAGAGAACTGTGCTCTTTTTGCAGGACTACAGAGTTAAAGAATTTACTGAATGTGAGTATGGATGTTAAGTGTGACATCTCTCCATCAGGCAGTTTGGTCTGGGTTTGAATCCTGCCTCTAGTACTATCTTAGACACATTCTTGTTCCAGATAAACCTCTACTTCTTCATCTGGACTAGACTCTCCCCTAGACTTAATAAATCTCAATCTCCAGGGGTGGAGTCTGGACATGTGTGTTTTTAACAAGATCATAATGATTCTGATTATGATGGCAATACTACTAATAATAACTAACATTTATCAAGTGTTTTCTCGTGTCCTTATAGTTAATCTTTCATTCATATGAGTGGGGTACTGTTGTTATTTCCACTTTACAGATGGGGAAACTGAGATATGGGAAAGTTAACTGTCTTCCTGAAGGTTACTGTCTAGCAAGTGGAGGTTTGAACTTGGGCAGTTGGATACTGGATCCTTCCTTTTGTACACCAAAGGGCATTTGTTTATTTCAAAAGAGGAATAGGATTATAGTATTCAGAATTTCCTCAAACTTATTTGACCATGAACTCTCCCAACCTCCCCTTTAGGAGCATTTCTTGGAGTTCATATTTCAAAGAATACACCTGGAAAAGCATCTTGTCTGATTGAGGCTGAGAGAGAGAGAGAGAGAGAGAGAGTGAGTGTCAGTCAAGAGTTCCCAAGGTTATAAAGCTGCAAGTACTGATAAGAGTCATTAGTTAATCCTTACTTACAAGGAGGTGGTCTGTGACCTTTGGCAAATGCCTGAGTTCCTTTGCTCTGTAGTTAAGCAGCCAGAAAATTAGGTAAAGAGTTACATGTCATTATAAACATGTTTTTGCACACTTATGCTCCCATAAAAAACTGTGCATGGATGTTTATAGCAGCTTTATTTGTAATAGCCAAAACAACCCAGAGTTTTCCAATGGGTGAATGGTTAGAAAAACTGTGGTATATCCATACCATGGAATACTACTCAGCGATTAAAAAAAAGAACAAACTATGGATACATGCAACAACCTAGATAAATTCCAGATAATTAGGCTGAATGAAAAAGCTAATCTGAAAAGGTTTTGTACCATATGATTCAATTTATAAAACATTCTTGAAATGACAAAATTATAGAAATGGAGAGCAGATTAGTGGTTTCCAGGGGTTCAGGAGGGGATTGGTGATGGGGGAGGGAATTGTGTTTGTGGCTATACAAAGGCAACATCAGAAATCCTTGTGAGGATGGAAATGCTCTGTGTCATGACCGTACAGATGTCAGTATCTTGGTTGTGAAATTGTGCAACAGCTTTGCAAGATGTTACCATTGGAGGAAATTGGGTAAAGGGCACAATGGAATCTCTCTGTATCATTTCTTACAGCTGCATGTGAAGCTACAATTATCTCAGAATAAAAATAAGAGTATAATTTTAAAAAGCAAACTTGCGCTGCTGTGTCTGAACTGAAATCTCCTGGACCAAATTATCCATGCTAATTAAAATCATGAATAAAAGTATTTGTGGACACACAGTAATCATCATTCATCACTGAAAAGGAAGTAACTTTAAGTTGTAGATATGTATTTGTATTTTATTGTCTTTTTGGAAGAAGGCCAATGTAGATAATCATTGAGTATTTCTAAATACGAAAAAGCAAGTAACTGAACCAAGCTTGACTTTACCTTAGAAAAAGAATAATTTAAATAAGGTCCAGAGGTGATTAAAGTTGTGTACCAGAATTTAATACATCTCATGGAGAAATGGGAAAGATAGACTTCACTCATAAATATACAACTTAGAGAAGATTCACATATATAATCACCTGCTCCCTTCTCCCTCACTTACTAGTCTCTGCAGATGCTTCCAGGAAAGCCACTGAAACAAATTGTGGTTGGGGTTTATACCCAGGTTTAAAAGTGGAGGAGGGGAAAGTAGGTTTAAGAGCAAGAATGAAGCTTATTCTAAAGTTTTTGCCCCTGGTAGCCTTTGCTAAGCTTCAGAGAGCTGACTTCAAATAGACTATCAAGCATAGATAGTCTGCCTGTTGCTAGGGGTAATATTTATTTCCTCATTCTTCACATTTCCACAGAGTGTAGAGAATTTCCATTCCCCTGTCCAGGAGGGAAAGGCAACCTCCCCCACTCACTCCATCCTGGGGAAAGAGGAGTGACTCATGGGCAAATTTCTTTATATCTGTGTTTCTTTGATTTCAGCCAAATCCTGAGCTTTCTGAGGTAGGCTACAGGAAAGCCTGAAGCTGTCCACCTCTGCCTTGGACTTGGGTAATAAGCAAGTCCATCTAATTTAGAGGTAGGGTATTTGGTAGCCCATTGTGGTCACATACCCTCTAATCCAGCTTTTTGTCAGTAATAAAGCTAATTTTTTTTTGAACCATTATCTGGATTCTATGTCTCTCAGTTCCAAACAGGGGAAGAATCCCCCCAACCAGACTCTAAGGAAACACAAAATACCTTTCTAGAATCCTATAAAGTTAGAACTGAAGAATATATTTCAGATAAGTCCACCACTCTATTTGAAGCACCTCTAGTAAAAAATAAGTTCATTAATGGCCACAAGTTTTTTTTGGGGGGAGGAGGGAGAGTGAAGGGAGGTTATTATGATGTATACTACATATGCAGTAAAGCACAGAAGACATAAATATACAGGTCAATTAATTATCTACAAAGTGAACACCCATGTAACTACCAGCTAGGTTAGGGAGTAGACCACAACAAGCATCCCCAAAGCCCCAGTGTTTTCCTTCACAATCACTATCCTCTTCTTCCCTTACAAAGTTAACAACAAACTGATGTTTTAGCATCTAAGTCTGTACCCTTAAACATTATAGTTTTGTCTGGTTTTTTGAAATTTATATTAAATGGAACTATACAGTATTTTGCTCTATATTAACTGCTTTTATTTTGCTCTATACTGACTGCTTTTGTTCTGTATTATATTTCTGAGATGCATGTCTATTGTTGCATATAGCTGTGCTTTATTCATATCCTTTGCTGTAGAGAATCCCATTGTTTGAATAAACAACTTACCATTCCACTGTCTAAATGGATATTTGCATTGATTCCAGTGTTTTACTATTACAAATAATGCTGCTCTGAACATTCTTGTATATATTTTCTTGGTGTTCATGTGCTTGAATTTCTGTTATTTCTGGAGTGGAATTACTGGTAGTTGTTTAGTGGTATCTCATTGTGGTTTTAACTTGCATTTCCCTGATTACAAATGAAGTTGAGCACCTTTACATACAGTTATTGGTTAATTAAATATCTTCTTGTGTTCAGTACCATTCAAATTTCTTGCCCATTTTTCTAACGTGTTGTTGGAGCATGTATATATTCTTATATTGTTGATATGAATCCTTGTCAGTTCTATGTGTTGCAGATATCTTTCCCCCTCTATGACTTGCCTTTCACTCTCTTAATGGTATCTTTTGATAAACAAAGGATCTTAATCTTAGTGTATTCAAATTTATCATTATTTTCCTTTATGATTGTTGATTTTTTTATATATACCTCAAAGTCATGAAGATATTACCCTATATTAACTTGTAGAAGCGATTGAGTTGTTTTGCCTTTTACGTTTTGTTCTACTGTCCGTGTGGAATTGCCCTGTTGGTTATTAGGTGCGGTGGGTGTAAGTTTCTTACCAGGTGGACATCTAATTGTCGCTTGTGAGACTGTGTTTCCCTCCACTATTCTGCAGTATGCCACCTCTGTTGTAAATTAAGTGTTTGTGTTCCTGTGGGTCTGTTTCTGGGCTTTGTATTCTTTTCCATTGGTGTATTTGTCTGTCTTTGCACCAATAACTCACTGTCTTGTTTACCATCACCTTGATGTTCTTCAAGAATATTTTGGCAATTCTTGATTTTTTGCATTCCCATATAAATTTTAGGGCCAGCTTGTGAAGTTCAAAAACAACAACAAAATACTGGAGAGTTTCAATTTTGCTTAGGATGGAGAAGACTGGAAAGAACATCGTACCCACCCTTACAATAAGAAAAAACTGTATGATCTACAAAATCATAACTTTTAATTAAACTGACCAGAGAACCTAAGTTACAGTGCAACGTAGTAGCCTGAAATGTAAGGAAAGACAGAGCCCTCCAAGGAGAGACAGGATGTAAGGATTTCCCCATCTTTGGCAGAGCACAGACGAAAGACATCAAGCTCCCTACAAACAGGTAAGACAAATTCAGTGAAAAAGTTTTAACACATTGCTAAAAGTTGAGTGTGGATAACAGGAGAATCTAGAACCCCTGGAAGCTACTAACAGAAGGGGAGTTTACACCCCCTTATAGACTTTTCTCTATGGACTTCACTGGGTACCTAAGAGAAGATTTGAGCATGGGGTAGGGTACTGAAAAAAGCTTTTCTTAGTGTATAGGCCTGGAGGAGGAGAGCAGTTGCTTCTGTGAGAAAAACAGAGCCCTGCCTGACCTCCCTTCCCTGTGGAACAAATACTGTAAGTCACTGGGGGAGGGCAGCAAATCTTGTTGTCATCAGATGAAGACCCATTATGACTGGGGAGAGGAAACAGAAGGAATAGGAAGAGAAAGACATCCTGGCCCCAGGGACCATTAAAAATATCCTGTCCTTGGGGAGGAGGAGGACCACTGAGAAAGCCCAATGACCAAGGCTCAGGGACACAGGACTTGCCCAAAGCTGAGGCTGAGCCAGGACAACTAAGAACCCACTGCCCCACAGCAAGCTAGCAAGCACTAAGTATCAAGCAACAGCAGTCTATTATTGGAGGAGGGAGCAAAAATGTGAATAGAGAAGGTCAAAAGCTAAGGGTAGAGCAGGAACAATAAGAAAAAATCCTTTGGCAACTCCATCCTTCAACTTAAGCACAAGGTAATACCAGAGAGATCTGAAGCCAGTGGTGCACTTTAACCATAACAAGAAAACCTAAATAAGATCAACTCCTGATGAAACTGACTCAGTGCTGCACCTTAAGTTTCTAGCAAAATAAGAGGCATGCCCATTTTCAGCTATAAATGCTATTTACCTCAGTCTTTACTGTCCTACTCGTGATAACCAGTATTTAATGAAAGAATTATAAAACATAAAAAGCAAGAAAAATAAACCCCCTACTTGATAGATAAAACATTTAACAGAACCAGACACAGAGATGACTCAGATGTTGGTACTATCAAATAAGGACTTTTAAATGGCCAATTAGTATGTTAAAGGGGCTAATGGAAAAAGTGAACAACAAGCTTAATTAGATGAGGAATTTCACAGAGAGACGGAAACTGTAAGAAGAAATAAAATAGAAATGCTAGAAATTTAAAAACAGGGAAGAAGAATACCTTTGGGCTGGTTAGTAAACTTGACACAAATGAAGGAAGTGTTGATGAACTTGGAAGATAGGTAAACAGGAAGTACCCAAATTGAAGTACGAAGAGTATAAACAGTTTAAAACACGCATACACACAAGTAAGAGCTGGGGATAAATTGTATCTCATAAGGAGAAGAGGAAGAGAGGGACCTTGGGACAGAAAATATATTTAAAGAGATAACTGCTAAGAATTCTCTAAATAAAATAAAATTTATTAAACTAGGGAATTAACAAAACTCAGAAAGTTCCAAGTGGGATTTTAAAAACCTAGATATATCATATTAAAACTGCTGGAAAAACAAGGATGAGAAAATCTCAAAGGCAGTCAGTGAAAACAAGTCACACTTTTTTCAGACAAAAGCTAAGAGAATTCATTAATAGCAGACTTTGCTGCAATAAATGCTATATAGGAAGTTCTTAAAGCAGAAGGAATAGAATACCAGATAGAAATTTTGATCTGTACAAAGAAATGAAGAAGATCTCTGAAAATGGTTAAAAATAAATATAAAAAAATACTTATTGACTTGTTTCTGATCATTTTAAAAGACAGTTGACTGCCTACTACTACTAACATTTTAAAAAATGAGGTTAAATAATAAGCCAGTAGTAGAGATAAAATGGAATCCTAAGTACGTAATCCAAAAGCAAGCAGAAATCGAAGTATAAAAGGAATGAAGAACAGTTAGAATGAATAGAAAACAGCTAGCAAGATGAGGATTTTAATCCAAACATATTGATAATTACAATGAATATAAATGTTCAAAACAGACTAATCAGAGATTGTCAGAGTGGATAGAAGAGCGAGACCCAACTCTATATTGTCTAAAAAAAATTCATTCTAAATATAAAGACACAAATAGATTAAAAGGAGTAGATAGAAAAGATATACAGTGTGAACATTCATCAGAAGAAAGGTGGAGTGGCTATAGTAGTATCAGGTACGGCAGATTTTAGAATAAGGAACGTTACCAGGAATGAAGAAGGATGCTCACTAAAAAAGAAATAACTTTAATGTCATAAATCACCAAAGGAAATGTATGTTGTAGTTGTAAATTGACAAAGTAAACTCCAGTCCCACATGCCATCACTGGCAAAATCTACCCAACATTTAAAGAAGAAATAATGCCAGTTCTACATGAACGCTTCCAAAATATAGAAGAGGAGGGAGCACTTCCCAACTCATTTTTTGAAGCCAGCATTATCCTAATACCCAAACCAGACAAAGACAGTACAAGAAAACCACAAATACTCCTCGTGGGCATAGATACAAAAATCCTCAGCAAAATATTATTGAATTGAATCCAGCATTATATAGAAAGGGTAATGCATTGTGACCAAGGGGGTCATTTTCCTGGGAATGCAGGGTTGGTTCAACATTTGAAAATCAATCAGTGTAAACAGCAGATTAAAGAAAAAAAGAAACTGAAGGACAGACCAAGGAAGAAACACCATATGTTTCTCTAAAAGATGTAGAAAAAGTGTATGACAAAATTCAGCATTTTGGGTAAAAATTCTCAGCAATGTGGGAATAAAAGACAACTTTTTCACTCTTATAGAAGGCATCCACAAAAAATTTGCGCTTAACATCTTAACTAATGGTGAAAGACTGCTTTCCTCCTAAGAAAAGGAACAAGGCAAGGTTCTCCAGGCTCACCACTTTTATTCAGTATTGTACTGGAGGTCATGTCAGTGGAATAGAAAAAGAAATAAAAGCATACATATTGGAAAGGAAGCAATAAAGCTGTGTCTTTTCACAAGTAACATGATTGTCTATGGAGAAAATCTCCCAAAATATACACAAAAGTAACTAGAACTAATAAGTAAATTTAGTAAAGTTGTAGTAAACAAAGTCAATATACAAAAATGAATTTTATTTTTATATATTAGCAGTGAACAATTGGAATTTGAAATGAAAATAGTACAGTTTATAATAGCACAAAACACGTAATATTTAAATATAAATCTAATAAGATATGTGCAAGATCTGCTATGCTGACATACAAAACACTAATGAAAGAAATCAAAGAAAACTTAAATGGTGGGAGATATCATGTTTATTGTTTGGAAGACTCAGTATTGTTAAAATATCTATTCTCCCCAAATTGATCCATATCCAATGCAATCCCAATCAAAATCCCAGGAGACTCATTTGTTGAAACTGACAACTTGATTCTAAAATTTATATGGAACTAAAGAGGGTCTAGGAGAGCCAAAACAGTTTCCAAAAAGGAAAATTAAAGTCAGAGGACTTACAGTACTTGATTTAAGATTTATAAAGCTACAGTAATCAAGACAGTGTGGTATTGGTATAAGATAGATAGATCCATGGAACAGAATAAAGTGTTCAGAAATAGACATATACAGATATGACAACTTGATTTTCAAGAAAAGTACCAAGGCAATTCAATGAGGAATAGATCATCTTTTCAGCAATTGTGGTCAGCTAGACATCTTTTTACAAAGAAATGAACCTTGCCTTGTACCTTACACATCTACAAAAATAAAATCGAAATGGATCATATACCGAAATGTAAAAACTAAAGCTATGGAACTTCTAAAAGGAAAACATAGGAGAAAAATCTTCATGATCTTGAGTTAGGCAAAGACTGCTTAATTAGGGCACAGAAAATCGCTATAAATCTATAAAAGAAAAAGTTAATAAATTGTACTTCAGAAATTTAAAACAGCTGTTGGAAGAACATAATTAAGAAAATTAAAAGGAAATTTACAGACTAGGAGAAAATATTTGTAAAACATATCTGACAAAGAATTTGTATCTAAACTATATAAAGAACTCTTACAACCCATTAATAAGAAGACAAAAACTCCAATTTTAAAATGGGCAGATAATGTGACTAGAGACTTTACCAAAGAAGATATACCATTGAAAAGTAGCATGAAAAATACTCAACACCTTTAGTCATTAGGGAAATGCAAACAAAACAAAATAAAAAACCCACAATGAGATACCACTACACAGCTATAAAAATGGCTACAATGAAAAAGACTGACCACACCAAGGGTCGATGATGATGTGAATCCACTGGAACTTTCATACACTGTTGGTGGGAATGTAAAATAGTACATTTACATTTGGAAGACAGTCTGGCACATTCTTAAAAAGTTAAAGATGCACTTACCATTACAATCGAACTCTTCTGCTCCTAGATATTTATCCAAGAGAAACAAATATATATCCACATGAAGACTTACATACAAATATTCCTAGCGACTTAATTTTATATTTTCCAAATGCTGAAAAGAACTCACATGTCCACCAAGAGGTGAATGGATAAACCAAATTGTCTGTAACTATGCAATAGAATACTTCTTAGCAATAAAGTAGAATGAATTATTAAATCTTAAAATGAATTATTAAATCTTGAGAGTGAATTATTAAAATGAATTATTAGCTCTTAAAATAATAGTGCTGAATGAATGAGGCAGACAAAAAGGGTACAACCTGTGTGATTCTATGTACATACAATTATAGAAAATGCATACTTTACTAGACAAAGTAGATCAGTGGTTGCCTGGAGATGGGTACTGGGAGAGAAAGGGTATGGAGAGAGAGCGAGATTAAAAAGGAAATGAGGAAACTTTGGGAAGTAATGGAATGGTCATTAACTTGATTATGGTGAAGTTTTCACAGGTATATACCTAGATCAAAGCTCATCAAGTTGTGCACTTTAAATATGTTCAGTTTATTGTGCATCAGTTCTACTTCAATAAGGTTAGTAAAAAAAAGAATGATGTATTCATGAATTGATTTCTGATATTGGATTATACTTTCCAGAATAGTATTTTTATAAGAAGATAACCCTTTTTAAATGCCTGAAATGTCACAGTTTCCATGTATAGTTGTTTTCAAATCCCTTTTTCAAAGTCTCTCTTCGTTTTTTTAACTAAAGATACCTTTTTGAACAACTAGATGAGCATTGTCTCTTCCTTGTGCCAGTCTGAATGACTACTGATGTTTGGAGTTCAGATGGAAACTTGAAGCATAATCAGTTCAATAATTTGCTTTCTTTTCTTACTTTTGGCACATCTGCTTGTATGACCTGAAGCAGCAAATTGTTTTCACATTTAAAGCTATTTTTAAATAATTTGGCTTGAAGTCTATATAGAGTATAGTATAGAACTTGGTCATATACCACTTTTCTAATCAGAAACTCTTATTTGAATAACAACATTTAAACCCAATCTTCAGTTTAAAGTATATCAATGCTTTGAAAACCTTGTTAAAGTCTGAAATTAGATGGCCTATATAAATATTGATGTGCCATACTTTCAACTTATTAATTGAAAAGTAGCTGACTTTTATTCCCAGGAATGTCAGGTTTATAACAACCGATAACTTGATTAATACATAAAGGATGTTTAAAACAAAAGAATATCCTTTAATTTAAAAAGAAGACAAAAAGTGGTTGTGTTTTTGAAGATTTTTGCAACCTACTTTCCTAGTCTTTATTATTTTTAATCTTTTGTAGATATTTTAAAGTTCTGTAGTTGTTACTTTTTGTTTTAGCCCATTTATACCCCATGCCTTTAGTAATTTTAATACTATAGGTTAGTTTGGATCTCTACAATAACATCAGTTGTCTTTTACAAATTGAATGTATCAAGCAATAATGATTTTTTTTGTTGTTATTTATTTTGAAATATAAAATAGGAACAATAAATTATCTTTAACTCTGTTTCAAGCATTAAAAAAACATTTTGTAGAATATGGGTGTTGCAGCTGTTGAACTGTTGTTTAAACATTATTTCTCACACTGTGCCTAATGGATTTAATTATGGTTCACACACTTGTTTCTTTATCATCTCTTCAGATGGAAGACTATACAGATACATTGTAAACCACCATGAGAATGTGCTATTAGGCTGTCTTTGTGGATGAAAGTTTCTAAATATGTTGTAAAAGTTCCTTGCAAATAAATTCCATTAACTACTGGCTTTCTCTTGTAGTTCACTAATCTAGTTACTTACCGAGATCAAGTACAAAAGAAAGCCAACGTATTCAAACTAAAAGGCCTTATTGTGACTGGACCCAAAGGTCAACAATAGTGATTAGTCTAAAATCCATTTAACATTGAGAAGAACCAATCAAAAATATTTCTTCAACTGTTTCCCAGCCCATACTTGTCCATAGGGAGCTTCTACTTTAATTGAGGACACTAAACCATCACAAAGTAAATGTTAAAATGAATAAGAGCCGAACTCTAAGTACATTAGTAGTTTTAGGGAAATGGGTTGGAGAAAGAAGATCTGGAATCAGGTTTGAAGAATAGGGGATTAAACAGGAGGAAATAATATGAGCAAAGAAATGGGTGTAAGTGGGCGGAATATAGTGTCTCCTGGGGAGCTGTGGGAAAACTAGCCTACTTAGAGATGTAGTTTCATATTTGGATGCCATGGGTAATAGGATAATAGGATGGGAAAAACTGATCAGATTACAGAGGGCCTTGAATGACATGAAGTGCAGTTCGACCTTGACACAGCAAGCAGTCATAAGATTTTAAAAATATATTTTTATCTATAATACATGCCTTCCAGACAAAATTTTAAAGGTATAAAAAGACATTCCATGAAAAATAATTCTCCCTTTTAACAGAGCCTAACAAACTGATTTCAAAATTTACGTGAAGAGTAAAGATCCAAGAATAGCTAAGAAACTCCTGAAGAAGAAGAAAAATAAGCAGGAAGACAAGGAGGCCAACTTGTCCTACCAGATATCAAGACACTATAAACTGACAGTAATTAACACAGTGTTAATAAAAGGTAGAAAATTGACAAATAGAGAACCTAGAAACAGTGTGTGCATATTTGAATATATGATTTACGACAAAATGAGTATTGCAGATCATTGGGGAAACAGTGCTGAGACAGAAAAAATTGGATCCCTACCTTATGCCATATAAAAATCAATTTTAGGGCTTCCCTGGTGGCGCAGTGGTTGAGAGTCCGCCTGCCGATGCAGGGGACACGGGTTCGTGCCCCGGTCCGCGAAGATCCCACATGCCGTGGAGCAGCTGGGCCCGCGAGCCTTGGACGCTGAGCCTGCACGTCCGGAGCCTGTGCTCCGCAACGGGAGAGGCCACAACAGTGAGAGGCCCGCCTACCGCAAAAAAAAAATCAATTTTAAAAGTAAAAATTTTTAATTTTGCAGAAAATATAGGACTTTGTGACCTTAGGAATGTAGAATCTCTTAAACAAATACAAAAGAAAAGAAAAGATTGATAAATTTGTCATTACGTTAAAATTAAGAATGTCTCTTTGGTAAAGGACATCATATAGAAATTGAGGAGATAAACTGGAAACTGAGAGAACATATTGCAGCGCCTATAACTAGTTATTCCTAAGAATTCAAGAATTCCTACAAATCAGTAAGAAAATTTAAAAAGGATAGCTTAATTGAAAACTAGACAGTAGAAACAAAACAGGCATTTCACAGAAGAGAAAACATGAATGGCCAGTAAACATAAGAGAAGCAGCTCAGTCCCAGTAGTAATCAGGAAAATGCAAATCAAAACCAATGAGAGGCCACTTATATTCACTGGATTGTAAAACTTAAGAAGTCTTATAAACCAAGTATTAGAAGGGACATATCCTAGACATTGGTGGTAAAACGGTAAACAACCACTTTGAAGAACACTTTGTTATAATATTACAGTCACATAACCTACTACTCTGTTCTTGGTATTTCCTAGAGGATTTCTTGCACATGTGCACCAGAAGACATATAAGAGTGTTCATAGCAGCACTGTTCGGAGTAGCAAAAACCTGCAAATAACCCAAATGTCTGGCAATAGAAGAATGGATAAATTCATTGTAGTGTAGTCACACAGTAGAATATTCTGCAGCAGTGATAATGAATGAACTACAACTACTTTTCAAAAATGGATGAATCTTAGAAACATAATGTGCAAAAATGGCAAGTTACAGAAGACTTTACAGTATGGAGATCCTATTTCAGCAACACCTTTGCAAAGACATAAAACTCAAAAACAAGCAAAACCAACTAATTTCTGATTTAGCAATATAAACATATATGATAAAATTTTCTTAGAAACTCATAGGAATGATAAACATTAAAATCAGGGAAGAGTTACTTTTAGGGTGAGAGACAGGGGAGTGAGGCATGAAAGGAACACAAAGGTAAATACAGTGTTGGTAAACTAGTTTGTTTTTTTTAACTTGGGAGGATGGGTGGAGTCACTGATATTGTTTTGTTTCTTGTACATATTCACTTGTACATATTCTTTTGTGTGTATGATGTAACCTTAAAAATATCATTTGTAGAAAAAAATGTATTTCCTCCTTCTACTCAGTCAACCACCCATTTCCCTTCCACAGAGCCTTGTTAAATAAATTGTGGAACATCCCTATAGTGGAGTATCATGCAGCTTATGAAAGAGAATAAAGGCACCTCCATATGTTCTGAAATGGAATGATCCCTGGGTTATGTTGTTAAAAAGTACGTGGAAAGCTACAACCTGCATTAAAACATACACACATGCATACGTGTTTGTGCATGTATGTGTCAGCTATCTCTGTCAGGTAACGAAGAAACTGGCTCTCATAAGTTCTTGACTCTGGAAGTGACTTATGGAAGCCATATTTTTAAAAGGTTGATCCAGCCACATATAGGAAATGAGGGCTGTGGTGATGGGCTGGGGATACGAGGGAGGGGAATTCAGTAACAAAATCTGGGAAAATAGGGAGACCAGCTGGAAAACCATCACAGGAAGAGCTCCCTAAGGGAACCAGGGCTGGAGAAGGGTGATGGAAGAGCATGAGGAAGTGAAATGTGTATTTTGGCTCCGTAAATGATTTAGCAGTTCATTCTGCCTAGTTGCTGTTGCCAAAACCCAACAGTCTAAAAAGTCATGTGAAACTACATTTTTAATCTATTGAATGCAACTTATTTTATTATCCTATTTCTGACCTGTTAAATTCAAGGTGTGGTCATGGAATGTCACAGCCCAAATAGATGGTCTTAAAAAGATTTTGTGGAATCACCTTTTACATTAAAGCCACAGAGGGAGAAATCTCCATAAAGTCTGAAGTTCTTCCTGATTTACTCTGTATAAACTATATTTTGATCTTTCATCCTGAGAAGGACTTAATTGACAAGTCTATGGTGGGATTATACAAATGTTTGCCTACTAATGTGCCCTTTGTAGCAATGGCAAAAATACCCTCCTAACTGGATATTCTAAGAAAAAGTACTTTTAAGGCAGAAAGTATTATATTATTCTCTTGGCACCTATAATTAAATTTAATGAAAATGTTATAAACTTTTTCTTCTACCCAATCACATTGTATGAATTTTTGCGTATGTATCATATGTATCCACAGTTATGAATTGATTTTTCTTAAATTGCCCCATCCATGATTGGCATGCCCATATTTTTACTAATTTTTAGTGGAACCTGCTGGCAATCTAAAATAAAATAGTCCTATCCACTTTTTCTTCTTACCCTCTTCTTATGCTTCTTTTCTTCTGCACTTCTTGCCATCATTACTCTTCTTACACTTGCTGTTTTAGTCAAAATGAAGCCAGGAGCTAGTTGTGTGTAGACATATTGATTGTAGTGTTGTGTGTGTGACTCTCCGCTGTCCTGTTTTCCTGAACCTCGGATGGAGTCATCACTCTCACCAGTACAAATCAATTACTTCTTGTTGAAGTACCTGAGTCTTTGAACATCTGTTGTCCTTTACATCATTGATGGGACTCAGAAGAGATTCACTTGAAGTTTTCTTTCTCTCACACCACAGGGATTTTCTAAAACTTGTGTTATTTTCTGTGGCCCAGAGATTGTTTCATTTTCCTGCAAGAGGAGGAAAAAAAGGGATCTAAGTGCTTCCTGTGATTGCATAAAGTTTATTTTAGGAACAAAAATCTGTGCTCTTTTTTTTCTATTACGCCCAATTTTCCTTGCTGAAGAATTTATAGGGAATGTTGGGTGATGTTTGTTCCTTTTTTGCACCAAGGAAATGTTTCTTTTACTGATTAGAAAGTTTTAAAATAAATATCCTATGACCCTCTAGTTAAAATGTTTTGTGGAGGGAAAAAACATTGTTCTAAGTCTATCTCTTTACTCTTTAATTAGCATTCAGACTATTGCTTGAAACAGTTAGCATTATTTAGTTTCCCTCTGCACTAACCAATTTTTATAAATAGTATGCATAAAATCACCAATAAACAAAAATATCAAAACTTTTTATTAGTTTATGCCTTTTTATGGTGAGGAGAGAGTTTTTACTGTCTTGAATTAGTGAGTAATTGTTTTCTGTTGAACCAGGAGGATTCCTTATCCTTTCTAGGGAGGAATTTTCATATAAACAAGCTTTTTGTATTTATCTAAAGCTTCCAATTAACTACATTTTACAATGAATATAAAAAATGAAGATTCATAATAACCACTTCCTGTTAGTAAAGAATAGGACACAGGAGCTATTTAGTCAAGTTGCCTTTTTATAAAATGAAATATTGAAAGGATGGGAAAATATGCCACCTAAGTGTTTAGGCGGGAACCTGTATAATCCACTTGTATTTCTGAATGATGGCTTTATTGCCATGCTTTTGGGAACGCTTCAGTGTCCTGAGCTTTTAGAAACAAGTGTGTATGTGACTTACTTGTACATTTTCTGAGACCATATTTTCCAAATGTAGAATAGCTGCTGCCACTTCAGTTTTGGTTTCACTTCACAACTCTGTTAATAAAACTCCTTGTTGCAAGCTAATTTTCCTTTACAATTCATAGCAACCCTAACATGCTACTATTTTAAACAATAAATGAAGGAGATATCAGTTCCCATGTAAATAAGAACATTAGTCACCATCTCCAAAACTGGTTTGAGGAAGGAGGAGAGGGTAGATTTCCTGATGATGTGAGAGACCTAACTGTGAGAATAATTCCTTTTGATAGTCAATTTATCTGTGCAGGAAAGTAGCTTACCAACATGAATTTCTTTCCCTTTATTTTTTCATATATTGGTAAGCCTAAGGTACCCATTTCCTCGGATAGAAGAAATAGATAGGTTTGGGAAGTTCAATAAATTTGCCTAGGTAAGATTGTTAAAGAAAAATAAACCCAAAGAAACTCAGGAATCATGATAAGCTTTTATTAGCTGGAACAGTCCATAGTATTAAGTGGATATCAACTGATGGAGGTAAGATTCTACTCGCATTGCCCTACATTACCCATCAGAATTTCTTTGCTTTACCCTCTGGAGTACTAGATATGAATTTGAAGGGAAATTGTAATTGAAACAACTATACCAGATAAATTAGAATAACCGTAAGTGACATTCTTGTTGAATTAAATATTAGTCAAGGTATAATTTTGACTCATTTCTTTTATTCATTTACTGTTACCCTCCTCTGAAAGATTTATTTTAGAGCTTTAAAGAAATATTTGCTTTCTCCCTACTCCATTGCTCTTTTTAAAGAATAAAGATTGGGGGAAGCCCTCGAGAGAGGTACGCATCTGGGAGGAATAAGGAGTTTGCCTCTTGATTTCCCCACTGTGGAGAGTAGCGGGGAGGAAGTGTGGAGTGCTTGAATTGATTAAGTTTGCTAGGCCATCTGGTCATCAGGAAAAGGCTGTGTTTTCAATTTCACAGTGAATGAGGAGTTTATTAAAGAAGGAGAGTGTTTAGTTTAAGAAAGCAAGGAATCATATTTTGTGTCTGCCACTAAGAGCTTCAGCTTGGTTAATGTAAAAAGAAGGGTCACCTGTGGACAACTCTGCTCATCAGTGTGACTCTGTAATGATGCTGTTGTCTGTATTACTAGGGAGAACTTGAAGACAATGGTTTGGGAAGATGAGCAAACATGCAAGGGTGGCCACTTGGAATGGAGTTATTCCAGTCCCCTAAGGTCTCTCCCCACCACCATACAATCTTTATGGAGGGAAGAAAATGAGCCAAAGGGGTGAATTTTTCTCAGGCCAAAGAAAGAAATCAGAGCTCCTGGTTCCTTAAAGTTCACTGCCAGAGTCTCTGATCCAGATATCAGTTGCAAAGCCATGAATCAACTGTAATTGAATAACATCCATCCACTCCTCTATTTATTGAACTACTTTATGCTTTAAAAGTTAAAACGAGGCTCATGTTTTATTTACCACTTTTTAGATAAAGTACTAAGTTCAAGAGAGGCTATAGTGGGGGAAATCAAGAATAGGAAAAGAAATCAAGGCAGAAAGCATGTCTCTGCACTAAACGTTGAGATTCGAAGTCTGGCAATGGGCAAGGGCCTGCAGATAATGAAGAGCTTAGAGGTGAGTCCATCTGTTGCCACCTGTTATCATCTTTGCAAGTAATTAATACAGTTCTCTGATGCTACCTGAATTATCAATAAATCTTGAAAGCTCAAATCCTGGGATGTGATTTGGATTGATCAGCCTGAAAGTTTTTAAAGGATTTGTGGAACTTGCAGTTCCACAGAAAAGTGCAGTTTGTTTCATTCAAGGTACAGCTAATTACTGAGTATAGGAAGAAATTTTCCTGACCTTTTAAGAGACTGTTGCCCAGATGGTCTTGGGTTTATTAGGTGTGCTTGTCAAGGTGAGAATTCTTTTTGATTTCATTTGAAGCTGCCAGTATGAATGGGGTGGGGGGAGGGCGAGGAGTGGATTGCCCTTCCAAGAAGGGCAAGAAGAATGGAATGTGCAAAGGCTTGAAGACTGAGAGTTTAGTCTTCCACACCACGGATGAGAAAGTCAGGGTGGCTGAGGCTGGGCTGGCCCGGGGCTGAGCAGAGGTGAGCCAGCAAGGGGCGAAGGGCCAGGTCATGAAGGGCTTCCTGCCATTCCCTAGAGGTGATAAGGAGCCATTGGAATGTGAGCAGGCAGCCCTCCCTGTCTGCTGGCACCCCGGCTCGCAGTCTTCTCTCTCCATTCTCCCACGCTCATTTAGTGCACTGCCTCAGGGTGCATGTGGGCAGACAGCCCACAGACGCACCTGCACCTCATTCTCTGCCTCCACTCTCCTGACTTTGTTCTCATTCAGATCTGCTCTGCATCTGAACTCTGAAACTCCCCTAACTGTGAATTTAGTAATTTACCATTCTTCCTCTTCCCACGTTCTGTTACCTTTACTGAACTTGGCTCACATGCTGATGGAGGCTGGCAAGTCCAAAATCTGCAGGGTGGGCTGGTAGGCTGGAGACCCATGGAAAACTCTGATGTTGCAGTTCAAGTCCAAAGGCTGTGTATTGGCAGAATTCCTTCTCGCTTGGGGGAGGTCAGTCTTTTGTTCTATTAAGGCCTTCAACTGATTGGCTAAGGCCCACCCACGTTATGGAGGGCAATCTGCTTTACTTAAAGTTTACTGATTTAAATGTTAATCTCATCTGAAAACACCCTCACAGAAACATCCAGAATAACGTTTGACCAAATAAATGGGCACCATGGCTCAGCCAAGTTGAAACAGAAATCACCCTCACACCTTCTTTTCTTCTCCAATCTAGACCTACACAGTAAATGTTCATTTGCTCCTCCCTCACTCCCTTATGTTGTATAACCACTGTACCCTACTTCGTTCATGGCAAAGCTTTTATCACTTCTGCAGTTGGCTCCCTCTCCTGAAGCTGCTCAGCAGCACTGTAGGAAACCACACACTCAAGTGTAAGGCTGCTACACTCAGTGTGTGGTTTCCAGCTTCAACGGGGTCCCCGGGGTTGCTGGGTGCTGCTTGTGTGTCCCTGGTCAACTCCCTTTCCATTCCCACGGAGGCTATTTCAGACATCTACAGTGCTGGGGAATCTCTTACCCATCCCAGTCTCTCTTCCTCCGCAGATGAGCTTACCTGTTACAACACAGTGGAATCGTGGATTTTGAGCATGAACCACCCCAACTTGCTGCTCTGCTCCCTGTCTGAACCACCTGAACGATCTTGGCTTGCCCAATAACAGAATCCTGGGAGCAGGTAAAGACCCCAACAGGCATTCACACTTTGTCCTCAGAATTCATCCAGAGCAGCTCTGCCTCTTCTCACTTTTGACTTTCCTGGTGCTTTGACTCCCTGCCCCACATCTCCACTCTATAACTGTCGTTTTCCAGCTTGTCTCTTTAACCAGTGGCTTAGTTTGAACTCAACTTGCTGGCTTTGACCTTCACACTTCTCAAGGTCACGTGTTCTGGTGGCTGCTGTATTCAGGGAGGAAGGAGGTGGCAGTGGCTGGAGAGGCCTGCATTCAATTCCTGTCCTGAGACTCCGCTAGACAGCATGGTAGCCAGGACTGCAGAGTCTCTCAGGACTTTGGTGGCGCTACATGGAACATGACATCCTGTAGTTCTCACTACTAGTCTCTCAGCAGCCAGCCAATACTTGCAGCAATTATCAGTCTCCAAGGGGACTTCCTGACAGCTTCTGGTGTACCAGTGTACCAAGAAGCCATTGAAAAAAACTATGTCAGTACAGAGGGTCTCTGTGGAAGGGGACATGCAGTTTGGATCTCTTCCAGACACACATGACCCATATAGGCCAGAAATGGTTAGCTCACTACCTAGGACTCTTTGAAGGACAGAGAGCATTACCACCTCCTCCTGACTTCCCCTGCCTCCTCACGGTGGTCCATTCCATCTTTCAACTTGCCTCACCTGCTAAATGTCCACTTTCAACTACTATATCTGACCCAACAACTCAGGGTGGTAAACCAAATAGGATTTAGAAATGGTAGGACATGGTGTCTAGATGTGGTCGGGCAGATGGCACCAGTCATGGAAAGATGGCAGTAGGAAGAGAAACAGGGTATTGTAGGAGGAGGATGGTAACTGGTTTTGGCCATGTTAAGTCTCAGGTGCCTGTGGAGCATGTGTAACCATTGTAACGTCTTGAGGGGTTTTTATTAGGCCTTGAATATACAGCCTGACTTACTCCCTTCCCTCGAGGCTACATGAGTTCACATTTCATCTTACAGGTTGCTAAAGCAAAAGGAACAGTACTGATCACCTAATCCCAGTCATTTAAACGAGGGGATTTATTATGTGTAACTGAAAAACCCTGTTACAGCAGGAATTACATACACACATCAGAGATAGGTCCCAGCTTGTGGCAGTGACAGCCATCTCTCAGTTTTTGTCCTGTAATCTCTCGTCATCTTTGCCCAGCAGTTGGTGGTCTGAGGTTCATCCATAATGAAGAGACTCAGGTGCTAGTGAGCCAATAGTGAAGTATTGGAATACACCTCTGTAGTTACTGACTACCCATTTTATTCTTTGGGTCAAATGCATAGCTTCTGCAGAACTATTAAGGTTTCTCAAAAAGACCTCTGCGTGTATATTCATAAGTTAATCCAAGCAAGTAATAAAATTGCTCCTTCAAATGCTAGCCAGCAAGCGGAGAATGTAGTGAGGACAGCTCCTAACTGCACTGCTGGCATCTGGGAGGATCATAATTGTCATCTGCTATTTGCAACATTGGTTGGCATCAGAAACAGGCATGGAAGAAAACGTTTGCTGATACAGTCTCCTGAGTCTATCTCTAGATGGAGAAGCCAGCTCATTTCCCGTATAAAGGCCCACTCTTAAAAGGCCATTTCATGAATTCATGATGGCAAATGCTGTGTGTGTGTGGGTGTGTGTGTATGTGTGTGAGAAGACCTTGCAGACCTCTTTACCATCAGAATGATAGTGTCAGGAAGGCAGCTCTGTGTCCAGCCTGGAGCTCAGAAGGGAGACTGGGCTTCAGACAGAGCTTTGGGAGTCATTACATACTGGTGGAGGTTGGAGCATTTTTTTCTTTCTTAGGTACCTTTTATATTCTTCAGCTCCCAAATTCCATAATTTCAGTATTAGAAATTTATACTCTCCTTAACTGTGCAAAGATTCAGCAGACATGTGACTCTTTAAGGAGTATTGAGTTTTTCTTCCATTATCACAGTTGTGAACAACCACTGCTGTAGGATATAAGTAACTTTTTTAAGTGGAAAAATAAAGGGAGGGAACAGTGTCAAATTTTAAAAGCGGAATATTTTTATTAATTTCAGAAAGATTAGAGAGGTTTCTAAATGTCTCACAAGACGGAAATCCTTGAAAAGTTTGCAGTCACCAAAAAGAGAGTCAATAGAATGCAGAGAAAAATGGGCAAGTCAATTGTCCTACTTTTTAAATACTAAAGTAAATCTAAAGGCACACCCAAGTACAGAATTACAGAGAACTAAATGAATGACTGAATGGATGAATGTATGAGTCAGTAAGTTCTCCTTGAGAGTAAGTTAAGCTCTTTGGGATGTCTCTTATCTTTCTCAACCTACTTACAAATGAATGGATGTTGCTTCTTTAGTGCCTGAGGGTCTTCCATTACTTCTAATCCCAAAATAAAAAATGATAGGTCCAATATCCCTATTAATTCATTAGTTAATGCTGCATTATTTCATCAGGTACCACCAAGGAACTGCTGTCAGTCACCCAGTTTTCTTTTTTCTTTTTCTCTAATGTATAGAGCTGCTCTAGATAATATATGCTTTTCATCAGATTATACTGATCTGCAAGAGAGGTAGTTTCCCCGGGCCAGGAGACCAAACTTTCAAGGTTGGTGGCAGTAGATCTTACAATGATGAAACCAAATATGTTTTGCTGAGAATATTGATAAAACCATTCATTTTTACTGAGGGCTTTTCACACTGATAGATGGTCAAATACAAGAAGCAAAATAAATGTGGATGATCCTGGCATTACTGCTGCTGGCACTTTTTTATTACTTTAATATTTTTCTGTAGAGTCACTAGGTGTGTATGGGTGCCAAACTGCATTTAATTTTCCTGTGCCTCCCAGAATTGCACTTGTTAGTTTTAGGTACTATATCTTAAAGGAAAAGATATTTTTCTATGTGAAGATGTGGTGCTTCAACTAGATAATGACTGCTGCTTTCTAAATACATTAGTTTAATGAGATAGGCAGATTAATTGAAATTTGGAATTATTGAAACCTTCTTAAACAAAATTTTTATAATTTCCTGCCTTAATAAATTATATTCAGTATAATCTTTTTATTTTCCTTTGATTAATCTGGATTTTTGTCTTGCTTCAGGGTATAAAGGATCATTTATACTTCTATTATACATGTATTATATATATATATGTATGTGTGTGTGTGTGTGTGTGTGTGTGTGTGTGTGTGTGTGTACATACATAGAGGGAGAAGGTAATTTCCCTCTCTTTATTTTCAGGGTCTAGCCCCAGAATTGCATTTAAAACAATAGCTAAAATCCTTCTTTGTCCATTTGTTTTCTTCTGGTTGTCTCTTTAATCCAAGGGCTAACTGAGTACTGCCCCAAATTCAGTTTCAGTGGGAATTTAATTATTTAAAAGGTTTTAAAATCACTGTTGATCCTTTTTTCAAATTTCAGTTGGAAGTCGTACATTTTAATAAGATATGCTTACATTGCTGACAAAGCCAAGCAAATGATTGTCCCCTGAGTTCTAGAAAGCAAGTATTTTAAAGCAAAATCCTAAGTTAGATTACCTTAGATTTGCATTTATCTGCTGGTGGAATGCTATAATCATCTCCAGTCTTTCTCCTAACTCTTCATTCATTGTTCAGGCAATGAATATTTATCGAGTGTCTGCAGCCTGTCAGACAGCATGTGAGATGCTGAGGAACACATAGATGGCAATCCACAATCTTGCTTTCAGTGTACTTATATAAAAGCTAGTGAGACTTCAGGCAGGGATTCTCTCTTCAGCATCACTGGCTGATAGAATCAAGGCTAGATTTCAAGTTGATTGTTCTCAGTCAATAAAACAAAATTTTAGCAGCCTTCCTGAAAATTTCAAATTCTCTGTCTGCAAAAGTTTACGGGAGGCTTCAACAGACGATGGAATGAGATCAATGGTTTTCAAACTCTAGCTTGCCTGGAATTACTGGAGGGTTTGTTAAAACACACATCGCTGGGCCCTACCCCAGAGGTTCTGATTCAGTAGGTCTGGGGTTGGAGGGAGGGGGGTGGTTTGCGTTTCTAAGAAGTCCCCAAGTGATGCAGATGATGCTGGTTTGGGGGCTACACTTTGAGACCCACTGGTCTAAAGTATTTTCTTCCTTAACAGACTATCCTTCTGGTGATGACCTTGACGTTAATAGTAATAAAGATAGAATAGCTCACACTTAGTGAGTTCTTGTGTGTGTCAGGTATTTTGCCCTTTACATCCATCATTACATTCATTTCTCACACAACTTAATGAAATAGTTGTGATCACTACCCTCATTCTATAGATGAGGAAACAAACGTTTGGAAAGGTTAATTAATTTGCCCCATGTCACAGAGCTAGTAAGTGACCAAGGCCAGGATTTGAACTTAAGTCTTTCTGACACACGTCTGTGTTCCAGCCGCCATGCTGTTCTGCCTTCCTGTGATGGCCATCACACCTGGGCAGTGACAGTGCAGTCATAATCTCCTTGGGAGACACCAAAGAGACATCTATCAGACCTGTCTCCACGTGTGCCTGCACCTGGGGGACTCTGAGCAGACGGCTCTGTGAGCTGTCATGGGAAAGAGATAGCAAAACTTCCTTTAGTCATTTATTCTAGTGGCTAATAAGCTTTTTGCAATGGGAAATTTTCTTTTTAACTGGATGCAATGTTTCCATTTTACAGATTTTAAAAGTCTTTAAATCACCAAGAATTAGATGACCGTAGCACAGTAGTACACTCAGTTGAATTGACCACAGCTCTAGGTGAAACAGGATTTGACAGTGAGGGCTAGAACAAGGTTCGCTTTTTCCAGAAAGTCATACACCCCTTTTCCAATCCTCATGCACTTACAACCTTTTTCAAAAGGTGTCTGTGGGGCTTCCCTCGTGGCGCAGTGGTTGAGAGTCCGCCTGCCGATGCAGGGGACGCAGGTTTGTGCCCCGGTCCGGGAAGATCCCACATGCCGCGGAGCGGCTGGGCCCGTGAGCCATGGCCGCTGAGCCTGCACGTCCGGAGCCTGTGCTCCACAACAGGAGAGGGCCACAACAGTGAGAAGCCCGCGTACCGCAAAAAACAAACAAACAAACAAACAAAAATGGTGTCTGTGAAATTAGTTTGAGATTTCCTAACCTGTCTGAGTTAAAGTACTTTTTGCATAGCTCCTGACTTAAAAATAATAATTATCCAGTATTATTAATTAATAGTTCTCTCTAGGAGGGTCCAGTGATATTTCCCACACGGTAAGGAGAATCCATAAATGTGCTGGTGGTTCATCAGCCTACTGGGAAGGGCCACCTTGCTTCCTGCTTGCTTCCCCAACATTGTAGAGGAATTCCCCCCATCTCCTAACCTCGCATCAGGCTCTTCTCCCACCCACAGAGGGTGGAGAGCCCTTTCAGGTGGGCTATTATAATAATAATATGGTATTATTATTATAAAACACAGATACAGAAAACAACATAAAACGATTGTATGACAATTATTCCGAGATGAACATTCTTGTCAAGTCAATAAATAGGACTTTGTCACCCACTGTGATGGTTAATTTTATGTGTCACCTTGACTGGGCTAAGGGATGTCCAGATAGCTGGTAAAACATGATGTATTTCTGAGTGTGTCTATGAGGAGGGTGCCTCTGAAAGAAATTAGTATTTGGATCAGTAGACTGAGTGAAGAAGATTGCCCTTACCAATGCTCATTTTAAAAATCTGATGTGTCTTTAAGTCCTTTTCAACTTACAGATTGCCTTTCTATCCCTTTCTTTTCCTTAAAATTTATGTATTCCAGGCCATATGACCTTTAGAGTTTCCCCCAATCTGGCATCATCCAGTCCATTTAGAGCCTGAATAGAACAAAAAGGTAGAGGAAGGACAACTTTGCTCTCTGCTTAAGCTGAGACACCCATCTTCTCCTGCCCTCAGACGTTGGAGCTCCTGATTCGTAGGCTTTGGGACTCAGACTCGGACTTATACCATCGGTCCCCAGATTCTCAGGCCTTCAGACTCACGCTGGGTTATACCACTGGCTTTTCTGTTCTCCAGCTTGCAGATGGCAGATCGTGGGACTTCTCGGCCTCCACAATCTCGTGAGTCAATTCCTGTAATCAATCTATAGATAGATAGGTAGATAGATTTGTATGTATGTATCTATAAATATCTTGTTGGTTCTGTTTTCTGAAGAACCCTGACTAATACACCCACCCAGAAGTCCCACCTTCCCCACAAAAGTAACCATATCCTGACTTTATTATAATCACTTCGCTGTATTTTTTAGTGTTCTCCTGCATATGTGCATCCTTAGCACTATAGTTTAGTCTTGCTTATTTAAAAAATTCAGTGTGTCTTTAAGTCTCTTTTAACTTATAGATTTCCTCTCTGTCCCTTTCTTTTCCTTAAAATCTGTACACAAGAATTCAGGCCATTTGATCTTTAGAGTTTCCCCAAATCTGGATTGTGCTGATTGCAGTCTCTTGGTGCAGTGCAACATGTTCCCATGTCCTCTGTATTTCCTGAAAATTGGCGACTGGATCCAGACCCTGGATCAGACTCACTTTGGCAAGATTTTAGGTGGTATTTGGTCAGATCATAGAAGGCACGTGATATCTGGTTGTCTCTCTTTTAATGATAGGAACAACTTTGATGCTTAATGTGTACATTCTTTAACTCATTAGATTTGCAAAATGATGCTATTTTAATTCTATGCTTTCTTTCCATTTATTAGTTGGAATACATTTATAAAGAGATTCTTCATTATTATTGATTAATCAATGGTATAGTTCATGTAGGGAAAGAAAGATAAATGTGTGTTTCTTTCCCTTCATTTACTAATTCTCATGAATTAGTTCCCTGTCATACCTCAAAGTTGCCCAATTCATTTTTTAAGAGATCATTTAAGAACTTATGGATTTAAACATAATTATTTGCTTAAATACATTGCATTTATTATTACTGAAACTCAAATTATCACATCTATATCAAATCATCACATTATACCTGGAATTTACCATTTCTCTAATGAGCCCCAGGTTCTTTTAGTGAGAAATTACGTTTTAAAACCATATCTAGTGTTAGGGATGCTCAGTCTTTGTGTCTAGGCCTTTTCAGCAAACACAGCTAGGAAAGGTATGTGTCTGTAGATACATATATACATCTATGCATATATTTGCATCTACTTTCCCCCATTTTTTCATAGTTGCACTTTGTCTACAGTGTTTCTTAGCCCTCACACAGTATTTGTTCCACAGGTAAAATATACTATGTGTAATGTCCACTGTCAGTCCTTATATTAGTGCCATGCTAGCCATCTTGGTTGTCCGAAGCTCATTCTCAGGAAAGGGTCTTAGGAATAGTATTCCTTGAGTCCTTGCATGTTGCCAAGTTTGTCTGTACCGTTTATACTTGAAAATGAGTTTTGCTGGATATTAAATCCTTGATTCATACTTTCTTTCTTTGACTATTTTACTCTACTTCCTTCTGGGAAAAAGCATTGCTGTGGGGAAAAAAAAAAACTAGGGCTTCCCTGGTGGCGCAGTGTTTGAGAGTCCGCCTGCCGATGCAGGGGACACGGGTTCGTGCCCCGGTCCGGGAAGATCCCACATGCCGCGGAGCGGCTAGGCCCGTGAGCCATGGCCGCTGAGCCCGCGCGTCCGGAGCCTGTGCTCCGCAACGGGAGAGGCCACAACAGTGAGAGGCCCGCGTACCGCAAAAAAAAACAAAAACAAAAACTAATGGCAATTTCATTTTCTTTCCCTTATAATTCATGTATTATTTTTTCTAGGTGCCCAAACAATTTTCCCTTCCTGTTCCTCCCCTTCCCTTCCAGATACGGCCTCATATTGGGTTGATCATTTGGGGTTGATATTCTCAGGTACATAGTGTGTTTTTTTCCGTATATATTTCAAATATATGGTTTTTATTTTTTGTTTTTTTAAAATTTATTTTATTGAAGTATAGTTGATTTACAGTGTTGTTTTAATTTCTGCTGTACAGCAGAGTGATTCAGTTATACATATATATATATATATATATATATATATATATATATATATATATATAACATTCTTTTCCATTATGGTTTATCCCAGGATATTGAATATAGTTCCCTGTGCTATACAGTAGGACCTTGCTATTTATCCATTCTATATATAATGTTTTTTTATTTTAGAAGATTTTTTTTCTTGAGTTATAGTTTTTAGTATTTTTTCTTTCAATTTGGCTTCTCTTCTGAAGGGACTCTTACCTATACATTCAAGCTCCCTTGTATATCTTTAATATTTCTCATTTTCTGTTGAACTCTTCAGAGTTTCCCACAATCTGGCATCATCTAGATTCTTTTTGCTTTTTAACATGTTTCTCCTTAGCACATTTTGTTTCTCTTAGGGCATTATTGTGTATTTGTTCTTAGATTCCTTCTAGTTTACTCTTCATTTCTGAAATGATTTTCTCTTTTGTTTCTAATTTGTGTGATTTCTCTCACCTCATTTCTGAGTTTTTCTAACTTTGATTTTTTTTTCAAGTCTTCTATCATCTTCTTAATGTCTTTGAACTCATTTTAAACTCATTTATTAGGTTACAATTTTGTTCTATCAGTATATTGTGGACATGTCTTTCTGGCTTGCTTTCCTTGCCTGTGGGATGCTATTGAGTTCATTATTTTCTTTTTCCTTATGATAATTTGTATGGTATCTACCTTGATATTTTTCTATAGCTCATTTTTAGTGAAATTAGTTTTTCTCAACTTTAGAATGAGGTGGGGGCTCAGCAAAGTGTTTCTTACTTCACAGAGCCCCTCTTTTGTTGATTTTGTGTAGTGTTCAAATATGTAGCAGCTTGTTCTCTCAGCTTTCTTGGCTCGGTTTCCCTCCCCTACTTTGGTCTGAACTTTCTCTTTCCTTTGGCTCTGTTATCCCTATTCTGCTCAATTTTGATTGCACTCCCAGCAGCTCCTCCCTAGTATGGGTCCCGTCCTAGAAGGGAGCCCTGATTTCACAGGGGCCCCTTCTGTCCTTCTTACTTCAGGCCCCTTGCACTCACTTGCTATTAGTGAAGGTAAAACCTCCCAGTTTTAGTTGCTGTTCTCAAATTGGTCCTCCATATTTTCCAGTGATACCTATAGACTATATTGTGGTTTTTCTGTTCTTGGTCAGAAGCCCCATTGCTTCCCTCTTCTTCCTCCTGCACAGATGGGCTACCATGCAGGTCTTACGAGTGTTGGTTTGTCTCCACCCATTTATATTTTGGGGTTCATGGGGATACTTTGTTATCTAGTTTTGTTTTAAATGTTGTCCATGGTTGTTTGGTTTTGCTGTTTTCCAGAATCATGCCCTACCAAGGAGCTCTTGATCAATTTTTCCCCAGTTTCCTTCTCCCTGGGAGCAGGGAGAACCATTTTAACCTCCTTGGTGAAGATATTTGAAAGTGCTTTTGATGGAGGACTCTCTCTTCTCCTCAGCCTGCCCAAGCCCTCTTTATTCTCCCTGGGCAGGTTTTAGCAGGATGGAGGGGAAAACAGGTATGCTTTATAGCTTCACAGTGTGACAGGATACTTGGAACATTTTTCCTGTCTTGCTCTCCATAGGACTGAACCAAAAGGTGACTGAGAGCAGAATGTTTCAGAGATGAAAGCTGTTTCTGTTCCAATTGAAGCTTTAGTGACTCATTCTTAAATAGGAGGAACTCATTTAAAATACAGCTTTTCGGGGGCCGATATTATGCTTCCAGACAGAGCCAGGCACCACTAGGGGAAACCAGCACTGTGGCCAGAGAAGCATTTTTAATGCTTCTATTCACATGGTGAAAATTGGAGAGGTCTACGATTTTAACTCTATTCTGAAGACCAGTTTTGTGAGTATAAAATCTTAGCCGCCCACCCAAGGTGGCTTTCCTCACTCTTGCTTCTGGAAGAAGGCAGGTTGTATGACTATGTCAGCTCTCCTTCCTCCCTGCCTGGCAGGCCCCGTGCCCTCCTTGGGTCAGTGAAGGACCGTCAACTCTCCAGGCTCTGCAGTTTTTCTGTGCAGGTGCTGGGCATCCTTGGAAGTCCAAGCGCTGTCCTGCTTGGGGCCATCGCTCACAGCTAGGGCTCCTTGCGAGTTTCAGACCAGGCAGAGGCCCCCTTTGATTGGCATTTCTTTTATTAGCTGGGAACCTGCAAACAATCAGCCCTTCTACCGCATGCCAGCATTCGATGTTTGGCTGGAAAGTGTCTCTTGGTGACCTTTATTTGCATTGGCCTGCAGATAATGGTAAATTTCCTTAGTGAGCAGGAGGTGGGAGGAGGTAAAGGGCATATGTGAAGCCTAAGTATTAACTATGAGGACTAAGTATAGGATGTGCAGCCTGCACTGGCCACCTCAGTTCCGCTGCCCTTTACGAAGGGGACAGTGACTGTATCATTAACCTCACCCTGGCCAAGCACCACCGCAGGCGTCCTTACAAGTTGAAAGAATTTAGAGATCATACAGCAAGTGTCCTTCAAAGGTCCCTAAATCAGGAGGCCACACCTGGTAACTGTGGAAGAGATAAAGCTTTGCTGTATAGGAGAGGCTGCCAACGGGCAGCCTGCAGATGAGTTTTGTTTGGGCTTCAGAGAATTAAAAAAAATTTTTTTAATTAGTTGTCATCATTTAAATATCAGGAGACTTCATGTTTGTTCGTTTGATTTTTTAAGTCAATTGCTGACTTCTCTTAGAGAAACCAGAGATCTGGCCGCAATTGGCTGGAACTGAGTGGCAGCTGCCCTAACATGGGCCTGGGAGCATCTTGTTGCCATAGTCCCCTCTCTCTCCTCCACCATCGTTTTTGCTCTTTCTTCTGGATTATTCTCATCAGAATACAAACCTAATGTTATCTCTCTGTTTAAAAAGCCTGTTCTTGACTCCGCTTCTCCTGCTGCTGCTCCCTCCCGTTTCTTTCCCCCTCTTTGCAGCACAGACTCCTCAAAAAAGTTGTTCACATTCATACTTTCCATCCCCCGCTCCCATTCCCTCTGCCAAGCTCTGCAGTCAAGCCCTGGGCCCTCAGTCTCCACCACAACGCAGCAAGGTCACCAATGACACCATGTCTCATGTTTCCTCCAAGTCAACCCATGAGCCTCCTGTGATGCTGGCCCTCGGGTCCTCTCTGCCTCCGGTGCTCACTCTGCTCACCTGCCCTCCAGGTTCTACACCCCTTGAACTTTCCTCTCCCTACAGCCTGTTTTCTAGGACAGACTTAGGTCTCTGCCCACGGATCTCACCTGCCTCCACAACCCCCTCATGATTGCCTTCAGCGCCGTAGCTTTAAAAAGCATCTATGTGCTGAGTCCTAAGTGTGTGTCTCCACCTCAGGCCTTGGCCTGAACTGCAGTCGTAGATGCCCTGCCTCCCTGACCCCTTGTCTTGATGTCTCATAGATGTCTCTTACTGGCACATCCACACTGAGTTCTGGTCTTTCTTCTTTGCCAGCTATCTTCCATGCATCTCTCCATGTTCACTCTTCACCTTCCCCCACTCTCTCCTGCTCTCTGCCCTGTGAGAGTGACTTGTATGGCTATTCCATTCTCTGGCTTCAAGTTGGGTTCTGCCAAGGCAATCACAGCAGGAGATCAGGGCAGAGAGTTGAGTGACATTAGGGTGTTTATTCCTCAGGGTCACACAGGGCTGGGTACATCCTTCTATCAAAAGCAAGTGAACACACTAATTCAAAAAGATATAGGCACCCCAGTGTTCACATCATTATTTACAATAGCCAAGATATGGAAGCAGCCTAAATGCCCATAGACAGATGAATGGATAAGGATGTTTTATATATACATATACACATACACACACAATGGAATATTACTCAGCAATAAAAAAGAATGAAATCTCGCCATTGTGACAACATGAGTGGACCTGGAGAGTATTATGCTTAGTGAAGTAAGTCAGACAAAGACAAGTACTATAAGTGTTCACTGTATGTGGCATCTAAAAAACAAAACAAATGAAAAACTATAACAAAACACAAACAGACTCACAGATAACTAGTGGTTACCAGAGGAGAAAGGGGTAGGGGTGGGAAAAACAGGTGAATGGCCTTAAGAGGTACAGACTACCCATTATAAAATAAGTATATCACAGGGATATAATGTACAGCACGGGGAATATAGTTAACATTTTATAATAACTTGGTATGGTATGTAATCTATAAAAATATCAAATCACTCTTTATATACCTGAACCTAATACAATAGTCTAAGACAATATTGTAAGCTAACATTACTTCAGTTTTTAAACTAAGTAATTCAATACAGACATTTCCACATGATTCTGTCCTTTCTGGCTCTGGTAACTGACCCCTTCAGGCCTAGGGCCAGTCACCGCCCCACTGTTTACTAGGCATAGAGCATCATACTCTCACTGTGTTTTCCGTATACCCTTGCCCACACCTTTGTAAACAGTCCCTCCATTAAGCCCTCCGTGAATTACTCTAATTTGAGTATGCCATCTGTTTCCTGCTGGGACCTTGATTGTACCTCCTGTTGTTGCCCTTTTTATTTGAAGACGATGTTATTGAGAGTGACCATCCTTTGTGTGAAGACAGAAAGGCAGACGTGTGTCCGTTATTTTACTTTATTATTTTTTTAACATCGCTATTGGAGTATAATTATTTTACAATGGTGCACTACTTTCTGCTTTATAACAAAGTGAATCAGCTATACATATACATATATCCCCACATCTCCTCCCTCTTGCGTCTCCCTCCCACCCTCACTATCCCACCCCTCTAGGTCATCACAAAGCATTGAACTGATCTCCCTGTGCTATGCAGCTCCTTCCCACTAGCTATCTGTTTTACATTTGGTAGTATATATATGTCCAAGCCACTCTCTCACTTCGTCCCAGCTTACCCTTCCCCCTCCCCGTGTCCTCAAGTCCATTCTCTACATCTGTGTCTTTATTCCTGTCCTGCCCCTAGGTTCTTCAGAACCCTTTTTGTTTTGTTTTGTTTAGATTCCATATATATGTGTTAGCATATGGTATTTGTTTATCTATTTCTGACTTCCTTCACTCTGTATGACAGACTTTAGGTCCATCCACCTCTCTACAAATAACTCAATTTCGTTTCTTTTTATGGCTGAGTAATATTCCATTATATATATGTGCCACATCTTCTTTATCCATTCATCTGTCAATGGACACTTAGGTTGCTTCCATATCCTGGCTGTTGTAAATAGAGCTGCAGTGAATATTGTGGTACATGACTCTCTTTGAATTATGGTTTTCTCAGGGTACATGCCCAGTAGTGGGATTGCTGGGTCATATGGTAGTTCTATTTTTAGTTTTTTAAGGAACATCCATACTGTTCTCCATAGTGGTTGTATCAATTTACATTCCCACCAACAGTGCAAGAGGGTTCCCTTTTCTCCACACCCTCTCCAGCATTTACTATTTGTAGATTTTTTTCATGATGGCCATTCTGACTGGTGTGAGGTGATATCTCATTGTAGTTTTGATTTGCATTTCTCGAATGATTAGTGCTGTTGAGCATCTTTTCATGTGTTTGTTGGCAATCTGTATATCTTCTTTGGAGAAATGTCTATTTAGATCTTCTGCCCATTTTTGAATTGGGTTGTTTGTTTTTCTGATATTGATTGTTTTTTTGATATTAAGCTGCATGAGCTGCTTGTAAGTTTTGGAGATTAATCCTTTGTCAGTTGCTTCATTTACAAATATTTTCTCCCATTCTGAGGGTTGTCTTTTGGTCTTGTTTATGGTTTCCTCTGCTGTACAAAAGCTTTTAAGTTTCATTAGGTCCCATTTGTTTATTTTTTTTTAATTTCCATTTCTCTAGGAGGTGGGTCATAAAGGATCTTGCTGTGATTTATGTCATAGAGTGTTCTGCCTATGTTCTCCTCTAAGAGTTTTATACTGTCTGACCTTACATTTAGGTCTGTACTCCATTTTGAATTTATTTTTGTGTATGGTGTTAGGGAGTGTTGTAATTTCATTCTTTTACATGTAGTGGTCCAGTTTTCCCAGCACCACTTATTGAAAAGGCTCTCTTTTCTCCATTGTATATTCTTGCCTCCTTTATCAAAGATAAGGTGACCATATATGCATGCATTTATCTCTGGGCTTTCTATCCTGTTCCATTGATCTACATTTCTGTTTTTGTGCCAGTACCATACTGTCTTGATTACTGTAGCTTTGTAGTATAATCTGAAGTCCAGGAGCCTGATTGCTCCGGCTCCATTTTTCCTTCTCAAGATTGCTTTGGCTATTCGGGGTCTTTTGTGTTTCCATTCAAATTCTGAAATTTTTTGTTCTAGTTCTGTGAAAAATGCCAGTGGTAGTTTGATAGGGATTGCACTGAATCTGTTGATTGCTTTGGGTAGTAGAGTCATTTTCACAATGTTGAATCTTCCAATCCAAGAACATGGTATATCTCTCCATCTGTTTGTACCATCTTTAATTTCTTTCATCAGTGTTACAGTTTTCTGCATACAGGTCTTTTGTCTCCTTAGGTAGGTTTATTCCTAGGTATTTTATTCTTTTTGTTGCAATGGTAAATGGGAGTGTTTCCTTAACTTCTGTTTCACATTTTTCATCATTAGTGTATAGGAATGCAAGAGATTTCTGTGCATTAATTTTGTATCCTGCTACTTTACCAAATTCATTGATTAGCTCTCCTAGTTTTCTGGTAGCATCTTTAGGATTCTCTATGTGTAGTATGTCATCTGCAAACAGTGACCGTTTTACTTCTTCTTTTCTGATTTGGATTCCTCTTACTTCTTTTTCTTCTCTGATTGCTGTAGCTAAAACTTCCAAAACTATATTGATTAACAGTGGTGAGAGTGGACAACCTTGTCTTGTTCCTGATCTTAGTGGAAATGGTTTCAGTTTTTCACCACTGAGAAAGATGTTGGCTGTGGGTTTGTCATATATGGCCTTTATTATGTTGAGGTTAAGTTCCCTCTATACCTACTTTCTGGAGAGTTTTTATCATAAATGGGTATTGAATTTTGTCGAAAGCTTTCTCTGCATCTCTTGAGATGATCGTATGGTTTTTCTCCTCCAGTTTGTTAATATGGTGTATCACATTGATTAATTTGCATATATTGAAGAATCCTTGCATTCCTGGGATAACCCCAACATGATCATGGTGTATGATCCTTTTAATGTGCTGTTGGATTCTGTTTGCTAGTATTTTGTTGAGGATTTTTGCATCTATGTTCATCAGTGATACTGGCCTGTAGTTTTCTTTCTTTGTGACATCGTTGTCTGGCTTTGGTATCAGGCTGATGGTGGCCTCGTAGAATGAGTTTGGGAGTGTTCTTGCCTCTGCTGTATTTTGGAGGAGTTTGAGAATGATGGATGTTAGCTCTTCTCTAAATGTTTCATAGAAATTTGCCTGTGAAGCCATCTGGTCCTGGACTTTTATATGTTAGAAGATTTTTAATCACCATTTCTATTTCAGTGCTTGTGATTCGTCTGCTTATATTTTCTGTTTCTTCCTGGTTCAGTCTCGGAAGGTTTTGCTTTTCTAAGAATTTGTCCATTTCTAACAGGTTGTCCATTTTATTGGCATAGAGTTGCTTGTAGTAATCTCTCATGATCCTTTGTATTTCTGCAGTGTCAGTTTTTACGTCTCCTTTTTCATTTCTAATTCTATTGAGTTGAGACTTCTCCCTTTTTTTCTTGATGAGTCTGGCTAATGGTTTATCAACTTTGTTTATCTTCTCAGAGAACCAGCTTTTAGTTTTATTGATCTTTGCTTTTTTATTCTTTGTTTCTTTTTCATTTATTTCTGATCTGATCTTTATGATTTCTTTCCGTCTGCTAACTTTGGGGTTTTTTTTTTGTTCTTCTTTCTCTAATTGCTTTAGGTGTAAGGTTAGTTTGTTTATTTGAGATTTTTCTTGTTTCTTGAGGTAGGATTGTATTGCCATAAAGTTCCCTCTTAGAACTGCTTTTGCTGCATCCTGTAGGTTTTGGATCGTCGTGTTTTCATTGTCATTTGTTTCTAGGTATTTTTTGATTTCCTCTTTGATTTCTTCAGAGATCTCTTGGTTATTAAGTAGTGTATTGTTTAGCCTCCATGTGTTTGTATTTTTTCCTGTAAATGATATCTAGTCTCATAGCGTTGTGGTCAGAAAAGATGCTTGATATGATTTCAATTTTCTTAAATTTACCAAGGCTTGATTTGTGACCCAAGATATGATCTATCCTGGAGAGTGTTCCATGAGCACTTGAGAAGAAAGTATATTCTGTTGTTTTTGGACGGAAAGTCCTATAGATATCAATTAAGTCCACCTTGTTTAATGTATTGTTTAAACCTTGTGTTTCCTTATTTATTTTCATTTTGGATGATGTGCCCATTGGTGAAAGTGGGTGTTAAAATCCCCTACTATGGGGCTTCCCTGGCGGCCAGTGGTTGACAGTCCACCTGCCAATTCAGGGGACGTTGGTTCGTGCCCCGGTCCAGGAAGATCCCACATGCTGCGGAGTGGCTGGGCCCATGAGCCATGGCTGCTGAGCCTGCGCGTCCAGAGCCTGTGCTCTGCAATGGGAGAGGCCCATGTACCACAAAAAAAAAAAATCCCCTACTATGATTGTGTTACTGTCGATTTCCCCTTTTAAGGCTGTTAGCATTTTCCTTATGTATTGAGGTGCTCCTATGTTGGGTGCATAAATATTTACAATTGTTATATCTTCTTCTTGGATTGATCCCTTGATCATTATGTAGTGTCCTTCTTTGTCTCTTGTAATAGTCTTTATTTTGAAGTCTGTTTTGTCTGATATGAGAATTGCTCCTCCAGCTTTCTTTTGATTTCCATTTACATGGAATATCTTTTTCCATCCCCTTGCTTTCAGTCTGTATGTGTCCCTACGTCTGAAGTGGGTCTCTTGTATATAGCATATATACAGGTCTTGTATTTGTATCCATTCAGCCAGTGTATGTCTTTTGGTTGGAGCATTTAATCCATTTACATTTAAGGTAATTATCGATATGTATGTTCCTATTACCATTTTCTTAATTGTTTTGGGTTTATTATTGTAGGTCTTTTCCTTCTCTTTTGTTTCCTGCCTAGAGAAGTTCCTTTAGCATTTGTTGTAAAGGTGGTTTGGTGGTGCTGAATTCTCTTAACTTTTACTTGTCTGTAAAGGTTTTAATTTCTACATCGAATCTGAATGAGATCCGGGCTGGGTAGAGTAACCTTAGTTGGAGTTTTTTCCCTTTCATCACGTTAAATATGTCCTGCCACTCCCTTCTGACTTGCAGAGTTTCTGCTGAAAGATCAGCTGTTAACCTTGTGGCGATTCCCTTGTATGTGATTTGTTGTTTTTCCCTTGCCTCTTTTAATATTTTTTCTTTTTGTTTAATTTTTGATAGTTTGATTAATATGTGTGCCTCGGCGTGTTTCTCCTTGGATTTATCCGGTATGGGACTCTCTTTGCCTCCGGGACTTGATTGACTATTTCCTTTCCCATATTAGGGAAGTTTTCAACTATAATCTGTTCAAATATTTTCTCAGTCCCTTTCGTTTTCTCTTCTCCTCAGACCTCTATAATTCGAATGTTGGTGCATTTAATGTTGTCCCAGAGGTCTCTGAGCCTGTCCTCAATTCTTTTCATTCTTTTTTCTTTATTCTGCTCTGTGGTAGTTATTTCCCCTATTTTATCTTCCGAGTCACTTATCCGTTCCTCTCCCTCAGTTATTCTGCTATTGATACCTTCTAGAGAATTTTTAATTTCTTTTATTCTGTTGTTCATCATTGTTTGCTCTTTAGTTCTTTTACGTACTTGTTAAACATTTCCTGTATTTATTCTATTTCCAAGATTTTGGATCATGTTTACCCTCATTAATCTGAATTCTTTTTTCAGGTAGACTGCCTGTTTCCTCTTCATTTGTTTGGTGTGGTGAGTCTTTACCTTGCTCCTTCATCTGCTGTGTGTTTCTCTGTCTTCTCATTTTGCTTAACTTACTGTGTTTGGGGTCTCCTTTCTCAGGCTGCAGATTCGTAGTTCCCTTTGTTTTTGGTGTCTGCCCCCAGTGGCCAAGGTTTGTTCAATGGGTTTTGTAGGATTCCTAGTGGAGGATCTTGTGCCTGTGTTCTGGTGGATGAGGCTGGATCTTATTTTTCTGGTGGGCAGAACCATGTCCGGTTGTGTGTCTTGGGGTGTCTGTGACCTTATCATGATTTTAGGCAGCCTCTGCTGATGGGTGGGGTTGTGGTCCTGACTTGCTAGCTTTTTGGCATAGGGTGTCTAGCACTGTAGCTTGCTGGTAGTTGAGTGGAGCTGGATCTTAGCGTTGAAATGGAGATCTCTGGGAGAGCTTTCACTGTTTGATATTATGTGGAGCCTGGAGGTCTCTGGTGGATCAGTGTCCTGAACTTGGCCCTTCTGCCTCAGAGGCACAGGCCTGACACTCGGCCAGAGCAGGAAGACGCTGTCAGCCACATGGCTCAGAAGAAAAGGGAGAAAAAAAGAAAGAAAAGAAGAAAATAGAATAAAGCTATTAAAATAAAAAGTAGAAACATTATTAAAAATTAAAAAGTAATTTTAAAAAAAGAAAGAAAGAGAGAAGAGAGGGATTTCCCTTGTGGCACAGTGGTTAAGAATCCGCCTGCCAATGCAGGGGACATGGGTTCAAGCCCTGAGCTGGGAAGACCCCACTTGACGCAGAGCAACTAAGCCCGTGCGCCACAACTACTGAAGCCCACGTGCCTAGAGCCCGTGCTCCACTACAAGAGAAGCCACTGCAATGAGAAGCCCACACACCACAACGAAGAGTAGCCCCTGCTTGCTGCAACTAGAGAAAGCCCACCTGCAGCAGCAAAGACCCAACACAACCAAAAATTAAATTAATTAAAAAAAAAAAAAGAAAGAAGAGAGCAACCAAACCAAAAAAACAAATCCACCAATGATAACAAGCACTAAAAACTATACTAAAAATCTAACAAATAAACAAAAAACGAAATGGACAGACAAGAACCCTAGGACAAATGGTAAAAGCAAAGCTATACAGACTAAATCACACAAAGAAGCATACACATACACACTCACAATAAGAGAAAAAGGAAAAAAAAATATATATATATATATCTTTTGGGAAATCTGAGGTCTTCTGCCAGCGTTCAGAAGGTGTTCTGTAGGAGTTGTTCCACATGTAGACGTATTTCTGATGTATTTGTGGGGAGGAAGGTGATCTCCACATCTTACTTCTCCATCTTGAAGGTTGAGTTCATGTCCATTATTTTAATGTTACACTTTGATGGAAGCTTGAGGGGGAAGCAGAGCGACACAGTCATTCCAGTAAATATCTGTGACTTGTCCTTCACCCAAGAGGATAGATAACAATTCAGAAGTAAATGCAAATGAGATAAAAGAGCATTTATCTTAGAAAATGACTCTGCTACACACTCCATGCCAGTTGCAGACTTACATGGTCCATACCATCTGTGAGAATATAAAATTATGATTCATGGAAACCTTCCAGGAAGTCTGAAACCTACATTCCTACACATATCCAAACATTTTGCCAAGATACCATGTAGTGTAGAAATATTGCATCTTCTTGACCTGAAGAGTGGGCATTGATTTAGCTGCTAGAGACAGAGGAAGCTAGAATCATTATTAACTTATCTATAGACACTGACCAAAGCCATTCAATAAACAAGAGTCCAATGCAAGGATTATGTTTTATTGGTGCCATTGTTTACTCTTGGTGTTAATGCTATCTATATGCTCAGCAAAAACTCAAGCAGGCTCCTAGCTTGTTAATGTTTCATGTTCTTTTTGCATCTGATTGAGTATAAAAGGAAGGACTACAGTAGCTCATCTACTGGTGACGGTTGGAACAACAGGAGAAGAGGAGACTTCCCTCGATGTGAAATTCTGAGATAGGCAGAGATCTTATCTCTAATCTCACATCCACTTCCTGTCCCTTTCCCCTCTCTCAGAACTCCTTTTGCCTCTAACTCTCACAGTTTAAATATAGCCCTGTGTTTTCTTTCTGCAAATAAAACAATTTGATAAATATATTAACATGAAGCATTCAGAGAAAAGACGTATGAACTTTTCCGAGTGCATTTTTGTTTTAAAACTACAAGAAAAACAAAAGAAATAGCAAAGGTAAAACATAGATCAAGATGAAATAAGTATCAGTTATTATATCATTTGTGGGATCAACAGCTATTTTTATGGGCCCAGGTAAAGGAAAATGAAAGCAGAAAGGGAAAATAATCAGAGAGGCAAAGATTTCCATACAAGAGGTTGATTCTACAATTATTTATTCTGGTAGAAATGACAAAAATGTGTTACAGTAAAGAATGGTTCAAGTGTGATATATCCAGGTAATAGTTAAATAAATTGTTGTATGCCCATAAGCACCCATCAAATATCATCTTTTCAAAGTATATTTGAATACTGGCAAACTGTTTAAGATGAAATGTAAGGTGAAAAAAGCAACTATATGTTTAGTATTGTTCCTAATTTGATTATATATGTGTGTGTATTATATATATGTACTCCTATAATAATAGATAAAGAACTAGGAGGGAGTATGCCAAAATGCTAGCAGTGATTATCTCTGAATGACAGGATTTATAGATGATCAATATTTAGTTCTTTATAAGTTCTGTATTTTATAGATTTTTTTTGCAGTAAACATATAAATATGTTAATCATATAATTAAAACTGGGAAAGTTACTCTTTAAAGGAGAGGACATTGATTTATAGAAAGGAACGGTGGAATTTCAGGCAGCAAGGAATGGGCATCTTACTGTGTGTGAGAGCCTTCTATTATATCATACATAACAGACAACAATAATTAACAACAGGTTTCATAGAATAATAATGATGAACCTTTATTGTGTACTTACCATTTGCCAGGCACTATGCATTAGCATACCTTATATTCATTGCTTGTCTTTTAAACCTCTTAACAGTACTATGACGGTAGGTACTAGAATTATCCTGAAGAGACAAGTGAGGTTTAGAGGAGTTAAGTATATTGGTTAGAGTATAACAAACAGCTGTAACATAAACCTGAAGCCTCATTGGATTAACAGAAAGGAAGTTGATCCCTTAATCAAGGAAAGGTTATTTCTGAATCATGTAAAATCTCACTGGCAGCCTCAGTTGATCGAGGGTGGGGTGGAGTTCCCACTCCATCCTTGGCTTCCAAGGTTGTCCTGGATATTCATATCAGGCCAGCAGCCAGGGTGATAGAGGCAATGGAGGACTCTGCAGTTTTTGTGGGCTAGAATTTCCACCTACATTTCAGTGGCCAGAACTCAATCACGTGGTCACCTGTAACTGCAAGGAAGGCTAGGAAATTGAGTCTACCTGCATCCCCAGGAGGAAAGGGAAAGGAGTATGGAGAATGGCCCACTAAGTTCTGCCATGTGATGTATCTTCCTGGGGGTCACATACCAAGTAAGTGGCACAGCAGAGTTTGAATACAGTTGATCCCATTCCAAAGCTGACATCTTAACCACAGAGCCATACATTCGTACTACAGAGGACTTGAAGTTTAAATGCAGTCTCCTGTAGGCATAGGCTTTATAGAGCAGTGGAATCACACTGTCTCTGTAAATGAGATATTCAACTTTATATTTTTTACTTACTTTAGGAGATTTTATTTTGCTTTTTAAAAGTTAGACTCAAAATGAAAAGAGAGGTTGAGGTATGGCCAATGTGAAATACCCAAGAGTGTGACAAATATCCAGGAATTATAGATAGGATGAGCTATGTGCAGTACTTTCAATGGCAATAAGGTAGATTTTAAAAGAGTGTAAAGCAAGGAGAACAGATTGTTATAAACTTATGACAAAGGAAATGAAAAATTGCCTAATGCATATTCTATCAAGAACAGTCTTTAAATAAAAAAGAGCAGGACAAACATAATTAAGAGGGCATTGGAACTGAAGTGCAAAACAACAATGACCAGCAGTTCGTTGTTCTATAAAATGAGTCCCAGGACATCTGTTTCATGGAGATGGACAAGGTGCACACATTTGCCTTCCATTACTCCCAAGAACCAACCAAAATGAAAGTACAGATGTACCAAAAAGAATGAACCCATGACAGGGAAGGGAATGGAACCGGGGAAGAGTTGACAGATGAGAGGCAGGGAAAGGTGATGGCTTAGCACCAGTCGCAGGGATGAGGGAGCCATCTGCCCAGTAGAGAAGGCACTAGGTTGAGAGTCAGCAGGTCCTGTGGAAGCAGGTGTAAGCAGTTGGGGGTTGGGGGCAGGAGGTGGTATATCTATTGAAGGTCTATCTATTGAAGAATCTATTCATGTAAAATTCAAAATGTACCTGACACAAGGTAGAATGTGGAAGGGACTAGGAAAGATGGGAAGTCAAGACAGGATGTTAACCTTTATGTAAAAAGAAATAGAGGTTTGAATATTATTTAATGTTACAGTGGTTACCGTTAGAAAAAGTAAAAAAATATAAAGCATTAGAAAGAGAGGAGAGAGATGGGATAGTATAAGTGAAATCCTTATCTTTCATATCAGAGTCAATAAAATTGCTTATTGAGAAAATAAGAAATAGAAATAATTCTTAATTTTATCCAACAAATTATCCAAAAGAGGTAAAATAACTTCCAAAAGAAAAATATTAAGACAGTTTGCCCTTTGGGTAGTGCCACTGGGAGGTGGAAAAGGGAACAGTAGGTTTTAAGGTCTTCTGCACTATTTGACTTATTCATCTATTATCTTCATGGAAAGTAAAAATCTGTTCAACTCTCTAAATTCCCTTGCTTACTCATACGTAATATTTTCCCACAGAGCCTATTAGAATGTAGATTTCTGCTCTGTTTCCAGATACTATAATTTAGCAGGAGGTTCTAATACAGGAGGTCCATGGGTCATACGTTAGCAACCATGGCTCTAGGCTGTGAGAAATTATGTCCAGTGTCCATGCCAAGATCACAGGTATGAGAGCTGAACCAGTATTCTCTGCTCTCCCTTTCACCACACTTCTTGTGAAATGTGGTGTTCACGTCTAGTCACTTACTTCCTGGAGATGAAAGTGTCTTCAGGGAGGGGTTTGCTAATCTGCGCCCACAGATGAGGCTGAGAAGATGGTGACATCTTGGTGACTTCCCACTTGTCTGTGCCCCCCAGAGAGTCCTGCCACTGCACATGACCACAGAGACACTTTAGTCATTTACAATGAGAAGGTGACTACGACTCAGGCTAGATACTCTGGCCTGACCAGCACACTTTCCTCTTATGGAGAAACCATTTACAGAACCAAAATAAATCTAGAAAGTTGCTTGGTAGATGTGGAATCAGAGTGTATTGGATGAGTAGAATGTTTAATAGAATACAACTCTCATGGCCCACCTAGTAGACCAGCACTTCCCAACCCTAGCTGCACATTACATTCACGAAAGGAGCTTTTCAAAGTACCAACACAGGCTCCACCCTAGACCAATGAGTCAGAATCGAAGGTGGGGTCCGGGCATTGATGTTTATGTTAAGCTCCCCAAGAGATTGTAACTACTGCCAGAGTCGAGAATCACGATGCACAAGAGTCACAGAGCATTGCTGCCACGGTGCCTTAGAGCTCCCTTCCCCCTGATCCACATGGGAGACAAACTAACATCTGTTCCAGGGAAAGACCTAAATGCCTGTAGCTCCACTTTGGTGATTTCCCTTTGGTCCATGACTAGTCCCTTAGCATAACAGGTCCAGAAACTCAATATTGTCTGTAATGCAAGTAAAACCTTGCTTTATGTGTGTTAATTCATTTAATCATCATAGCAACCCTCTGAGGTAGGTACTATAATTATCCACATTTCATAGAGGTGGAAACTGAGGAAACAGAGAGGTTAAATAACTTGTCTAAGGTCACAATGTTGTTAGATGGCAGAGCTGGGATGTGAACCCTGGCGGCCTGGCCCACAGTCTGGACTCTTAATCTTTCTATTTCTTTAAAACCCCCAACTAATACGTGCTTCCTGTTTTGGCTGATGGCCTTGATTATCACTTCACTGGGAAAACCAAAGCAATCAGAAGAGGCCTTCCTCCACTTGCTTCTGCCACCACACTTGCCAGCCTACTGCATACATGACTAGCCTCTCCACTTGTGCAGTAGATCCCATCTCCTCTTGCCAACTCAAGGACATGGTTCCAGCACTTAAACCACTCTCTACTTATCATCAATTATTTTTTCAGTTGGATCTTTCTCACTAGCTGTACACATGTTAGCTGCCATACATATGCTGTTACATCTTTCATGGAAAAAAGAAAATCCCTTCCTTGGTTACATAGTTCCCTCCAGCTGCCACCCAATTTTCCTTCTCTCATTTACAGCAGAGCTCCTCAGAAGAGTCTGTATTTGTCTTCACTTCTTCTCCTGTTCTGTTCCAGTCAGACTTTAGAGCCCTCCCCACCCCCAGCACACACACGTACTCATGAGAGCAGTGCTTATCTGGTGGTTTCTACACTGCCATCTCCAGTGGTCCACTCTGAGTCCGATCCTTCCCCACTTATCAGCAGGGTATGTCAGCATTAGTCACCTCACCTGGAAACTTCTAGGCTCCCACTCTGTCTCAGGTCTGCTCCGCGTTATTGACCATCTACTCCTTTTCAGTCTCATTTGCTGATTCCCCTCACCCCTCTGTTTTCTAAAGCACTGGCATGCCCTTGGCCTGTGTCACTCCATAGGTGACCTTATTCAGCACATTGATGATCCTCAGATTTATATTTCTAAACATCTTCATGACCATGGGGTAGGGAAACATTCTTAAACAGAACATAAAATGTGCTAGTCAAAATGGGAAAGTAGATTAAGTCAAACTGTATTAAAATATAGACTGTAAATTAAAAGACACTATTCAGAGAATGAAAAGGAAAGCCACAGAGAGAAAGGTATTTATAATGGATATTATCTGACAAAGGACCTGTATCTACAGTATATGAATAACTATTACAAACAATAAGAAAAGGATAAATAAAGCAGTAGAAAAATGGGCAAAGGCTTGAACAGCCCAGATAGCTCCCCTAAATTCCAAACTTGAGTATACAACTGCATATTCATGATCTCCATTGACCAGGCATCTTAAATTTAACCCATCCAAAACACTTCCTGCTTCCTGCTTCCTCCCCTCCCTCTCAGCCTGCTCCTCCATCAATAAATGGCAACTCCAGGAGCCAGCTGTACAGGGAAAACCTTTGGAGTCATCCTCTATCACTCTCTTTCTCTTCTATCCCATCTCCAATCTGTATTAGTTCTCTATTGCAACGTCATACCTTAATTTTTGAAGGCTGGGAATCTGGGCACAGGTTAGCTAGGTCTCCAGGATCAGAGTCTATAACGAGGCTATAGTCAAGGTGCTGCCAGGGCTGCAGTCATCTCAAGGCTTGACTGCAGAGGCCCAGTTCCAAGCTCACTCCCGTGGCTGTTGGCAGGCCTCCGGTCCTCACTGGCTGTTAGCTGGAGATGACAGTTTCTTGCCACATGGGCCTCTCCAAGGGAAAAGCGCAATATGCATCTGGATTTCCCCAGAGTTAGCCAGAGAGAGAGAGAGTGAGAGAGGGCAGCTGGACAGAAGTCACATTTTGTAACCTAGTCTTGAAACTGACATACCGTCACTTTTGCCATATTCTTTTCATTAGAAGTGAGTCACTAGGTCCAGCCCACACTCAAGGGGAAGTGAGGATCATTGGGGGCTATCATAGAGGCTGCCAACCACACAATCCAACAGCAGGCTCTGCTCTTTCTAATTCCAAATATGTGCAGAATCCAAGTACTTCTCACCACCTCCGTTGCTGGCACCCTGGTCCACCTGGCTTGTTGCAATAGCCTCTTAAATGGTATCTTTCCACCCTAACGCCTACTACACAGAGACTGTTTGACACACAGTAGTGAGAGTGAGCCTTTGAAAAGATAGTGAGATCATGTTAATCCTCTGCTAAAAAAAAATCTCTGATGTTCCATAAGGACCTACATGCTCTGCTCCTGCCCCAACCTTTTCCCCTACTGCTCCCTGCTTCGCTCATTCTGCTCCAGACACACTGGCCTTTTTGATGTTCCTTGAACACACTAAGCGTGTACCACCTTAGACCCTTTGCATGGGTGTGTTTCCTCTTAGATATCTGCAAGGCTTGGTAAATGTCACCTTTCATTTGAGGCCTTCCCCAAACTCCCTGTATAAAATAGCAACACGCATACCTCCCCACTCCTTTACTCCCTATACCCCTTATCCAGCTTTTATTCTATTCCATAGCACTTACCATCAGTCTTGTTTTATTTGTTTGTTTATTTTCTGTCTCCAGTAGAATTTATTGGCATGTAATAGGAACTCAATAAATATTTATTAAATACGTATGTACATACATGCATGCCCTCGATCAGGTTATACCAAATTCTTGCTCTTCCTATAGCTGGTACTGAACACTTTTGTGTATGTGTGGCACCTTACATACAATCTAACATTTGCATAGTTAACCTCATCCCAGTTGTGCTGAATTCATCATTTAACTCTACTACAAGTGGAAGGGGTGAGTAGGAATGGGGAAGAGGGTAGGAGGAGAGATTGGCTGCTACATCCCTAGCCCTCCACAGCCCCTTCCAACCCACTGGTTCTTCATCCTCTTGTAAAAACCCTTCCTCCCCTGAGCCTCATGGTACCTGTTCATACTTCTGCTTTCTTGATGTCATTTCCACATTCTGTGTTCATCTAAGACCCTAGCCCAGCACCTCCATTCAGACCCAGAGCTCTTGCTCTACCTTTGAAATCCTAAACTCTGGAATATCAATGTTTGACCCCAACCTTCTACTTTTTCAGTTTATTCCCCTTCTATTTGCCCTTGAAACACACCGAGACCTCCACCCTACGCTCCTCCATTTTCAGCCAAACAGTTGTCCCCTTTTGGCTTTATGTCCTCTATCCAGCCTAAACATTTGATTCATCACCTCATTCTGTATAAAGAAGGTGGAGTGGAGTGGTGGAAAACATAGGCTCTGGAGATGCAGACATAGGCTCAAAGCCTGGTTTCACCACATGCTAAATCTTGTGATCTTGGGCAAATTAATTAGTATGTCTGAAACTTACTTTCCTTAAATGAGAATAATAGCTTCCTTATAGGGAGGTTGTGAGGGTCGTAAGAGTTTTGAAGAAGCTCCTAGACAGAACAATAAATGGAAACAATGACTATTGATGACCATTTTTAAATAAGTTAATATTTAGAAATGTTTAGAAGAGTGCCTGGCACATAGTAATTACTATTTAGTGTTTGTTAAATTAATATTTATTTCTATTTCTATCCCATATCATTCATTTTCTTACCTTTCCCTCACTCGCAGAGAACTTCCCAGTTTCTGTTGCTCTAACCTGAGTTCTGTTGAGTCATATCGCACACATGGCAAACTGAGAGCAAAGTCCTGGGCTCCAGCCTCAGCTGTGGCCCAGGGTAGCTCCTCAGTCCCTTCACTGTCCCTCAGCAACGCCCTCTCTCCTTTGCTCAGCAGCTACCTCGGCTCTTCTTTCTCAGATCCAGGGCTCTCCCTTACCATGTCTTCTCTCACATTGAATAGATGTTCTTACCTCCTACTGGGCAGGGAAAAATAGAGGTCTGGTGCCAACAACGTCAACTGTTTGACCCCCTCAGCTATAACTCTCCTTTATTTATACTCGTCCTTACCTCTTACCTCCTACCTGAGGGCTCTGTCTTGTCTGGGCTCCTTGGGAACGCCACACACTCTGCATCTTCGACCTTTTCCTCTTCTCTGCCTGGTTGCTCATCCTGTAGGTATGGAGTCAGTAAAGCACAGTGATTATGCGTGTAACCCTGTACCCAGAACACTCAGGTATGGATCCTGGAGTTGCTGTTGTGACCCTGGACAAGTCATTTAAGCTCATCCTTGTTCAGTTTCCTTCTCTGAAAAGCACTGAGAATAATGGTACCTATCACATTAGGTAGTTGAAAGGAATTCATGCATGTGAAACACTTAGAGCAGCGCCTGGCATACAACAACTTCGCAATAATTGTATGCTATTCTAAGTCATTCCAATCTAAAAAAGCACATGAGACTTTCGTATTTATGTCTTCCCCTAGCAACTGCCTTTCCTTTCCTCCCATCACATTGAAGTCTCTTGAAAAAAAAGTAGCCTTCGATATTTTCTCCCTTATTCTATTGCTTACATTTCCCCCTCTGTTAAAATGCATTGCCCAGTTCTCCCACTGAAATGCGTTTGCTTAGGCCTTGCAAAAACCAGTGTGTGTGTGTGTGTGTGTGTGTGTGTGTGTGTGTGCGCGCGCTTATATTGACCAGTATGAGACATCTGACACTAGACCATTTCTCCCTTCTTCCTATCTCTCTCTTGGCCTTCCAAGGCACCATTTTCTTTTCATTCTCTTATCTCTCTGGCCCAATCTTCTCCTTTTTCCATTCTTATCTTATAAATAGTTGTTGTCCCTGGGTCTCTATCATCAGCCCTGCCTCCTTTTCAGGCTACACATTCTTCTGCAATCCTTCTACCTAAGTCTTCAGTGTTCACTTACATGGAAGGACTCTCAAACTGACTTACAAACTCATCTATCCCAAAGCCTCCTTATAATTTTACTTAGTTGTACTATGGGTACTTCTTAAATTTACCATATCCAAACTTGAACTCTTCATCTCCCCTACCAAACACACTCCCCTTTTCCTACTCCATATCTAAGTAAATGGCACCATCATCTACCTGTTGCCAAAGCCAGAAAATGGAGTATCACCCTCGACAACACCCTGATATTAGATGGCCTTATAGTCTCAGAGATTCTGCTTTCTTGTTACTTCTAAAATCTGTCCCCATCACTCCACTCCTGCTTCCTCTTAGCTAATCTCTCAATGTTCAAATTTCTTGCCAGGATTATTGCAATTCCCTCCTGTTGAAGTCTCCCCTCTTTACTCTCTAGCTGTGCCAATCTTCACTTCACAATTCTGCAGAGATGTTTTTTTAACATACAAATCTGCTTATATTATTCCTTTGCTTACAATTTCCAGTAACTCTTATGAGTAAAACTCAGATTGCTTAGCCTGACGTAAGGCTGTCATGAATGTGCCTCTGCCTGCCCTTCTATCTTTACCTCCTAGATTTCCCCTTTGTGAATCTTATGCAGTTCTCTGAACACATCATTCTCTCTCTTCCTTACCTTCCTGGCTTTGCCGAGAATGTCTTTTCCTGGTTCTCATCCTTTAAGATTCATCCAAGCTTTATCTTCTCCTGGAAGCCTTTCCTGACCAGCTCCAGCCTATGTTAAGTATCTCTTTGATTCAATTAGGAATTAATTGTAGCTAACGATCTATTCAGCTAGCTTTAAAAAAGGAAGAGGGGAGGAACAGGTGCTCATAAAATGATTGGAAGGGTTAGAGGAGCAGGCTCTAGGCTGAGTTTCCAGGGGTGACTCCAAAATTATCACTGCAGAACTGGCCCACCAAGGGATCACTGCCTCTGCAAAGATCTATGTCAGCTGGAAGCTGGTACCCAGGAAGCTGGGGACTGCCACTAAAAAATAAAAAAGCCTCCACACCCATGTTTGTTAGTATAAATGATGGCAGCAGTAACAGGTAACCTCTACATCAGGTACACCTGTGTTCCAAGTCGTTCAGTCTTTGCTTTTGTTTGGCAAAGGCTAAGTCCACACAGGAAAATAGAGCAGCAAGGAAACCGGGAGACGTAGTCCTTAGCTTTCCAGTCTCTAATGCACAGTAAGGTGTACTGGAAGGAGGGTGGAATAGAGTAGAGGGAGGCAGCTTGTATATCTGCCTCTCACTCCTTTATGCGCTCATACCATCATGTACACATTCTGTAGACATACTTACTACTCGTGTTCTACTTAACTGACTACCAGTCTGTCTCTGAACAGGCTGTCTGTCACCTTCTTGAAGGCAAAAAACTATTCTCGTTCATCTCTGAATTGTACCCAGCACGTAGTAGGTTCTCAGTAAATGTTTGTTAACTGAATGAGTGAATAAGAAACTTTATCTTTATCTTAGAAGTCTCCTTTAATCCACCAGCGAACAGCTCCTACTAATTCTGTCTCCAAAATGTCCTTCCAACAAGCTCTTGTCATCTCACCCAGTGCAACAACCTCAGTATTAATTTCTGCCACTTTGTTCTGTTCTGTGGTGTAAACTCCCCATCACCATTGTACTTACCTTTCTAAAATGCAGATCTTTTCATATCGCTCCCCAGTCTAAAAGCTTCCAATGGCCTTTCCTTTAGGAAAAGTACAAATTCCTTAGCATAGCATTCAAAGCCTTCCTCCCTCTGTCCACAGTCTGTTTTCTAGCTTTGGTTCACAACACTCCCTTACACACACTCTGTGCTAATCACTCCCTCAGTGCAGCCAGAATGCCAAGCTTCCGTCCTTTGCTCTAGCTGCTCAATCCTGTTCACCCTTCACCATCTAGCTCAGGTGCCACTTACTTTAGGGAAGTTTTCCATTACCTGCTTTTTATACCTTCACCCTCCAGATCTGACCAGCAGATTATATTCAGATTACCTTCTGTGAAGTTCTGGAGCCGTGGTTGTTTACACTGTGTTGCAGAGGGCTCTGGGGCTCCACGGGGTGGGGGTGTTTCTAGGGCCTCTGAAGGGAGCAGAAGGAGGCTGAGCCCTCATCTCACTTCACCCGCAGCAGCTCTGCTCAGTCTGACCCACGTATAGTGTTTCATATAAGACTTTGTTGAGAAAGGGTTTACATTGCTATGGGGAAAAATATCCCCCAAACTTTAAAAGGCAGTTTCTAAAGGACTTTATACTGTGGGTATGGCAGTCATCCTAATGAATTAAGTTTAATTACACGTGTGCCTGACACTGCATCATGCTCATTTCTGAATCCCCTATGTTCTTAACCTGATAGAGGCAGCCAGTAAGACTGAAGAGATAAGGCGTAGAGAAGACATCATGGTGGACGCAACGTCATGCAGAGCTGTAAGGGAGAAGAAGGTTAGACTTCTACTTCCTCAGAAAAACAAAAAGTGAAAACCGAAGGGGAATATCAGAGAGATGGAAGTTTTAGATCTGTATGAATAATTGCCAATTTGACCTAAGCAGCGATGGACTACCTTGCAAAAGCCTCTCTGCCAGGAATGGCGTAGAAGTGCTCTCAGAGTGAGGATGGTCATCCCACTAGAAGACCTTGCAGGCCCCCTTGACTTCTGGGCCTCCATGATCTTCTGTTTTGTGTCCTCGCTGAGAATACAGATGGCTCGGTGTCTGCATTTTTTGAGACTGTAATATCAGCTGTATTTTTTTTTAAGTTGTAAATGAATTGGTTTGACACTTTTATATTATCAAATTGATTGCTGTCTGTTTCTGACTAAAGAAAGTCCCCTAAGGCCATTTTAGAGAGGCAGTCCCGGAACTGGTATCAGGTGGGAGAGCCAATGCTGTGGCTGAAGCAATGCTGTTGGCATCTTCTGGCCACAGATTTGCTAGGGCAGCACATTTAGAGGAAAATTTATAGCTTCTGCTCCTGAGTAGTAAATGGAAATTTACTTGACTGAGGTAATGGATTGTGGGGGTTCTGTAATTGTCTCTGTGGGTGGCCAGCAGCCCTTTGTCAGCAGCATTAGGAGTCAGGGGTTTACTTTGCTGCCTATTTTGCGTTATACTTTTATTGCAGTTTGATTGAGTTTCCCCACTTGGAGGTTGGGTAATGGTACATTTTATTCCCAGAACAACTAACTTTTTACTAGAAAACAAGAAGATTACTTATTATTTCCACGCCTTGAGATCTTTTGTGTGGTGTGTTTTGGAACATATTGGCAAGCGAGACGAACAAAGACCCTGGGACCTCCACGGTTCTTAGAAAATTTTGACACAGAAACTTAGAAACGTTGAAAGAATTTGTTTGCTCACTTAACTGGACCAAATACCTATCGTTTCTAGAAATGTTTTATAAGATGGAAAAGTACTAGATGTAGCTTGATAATTCTGTTTTATTAATATTATTCTAATTAATTCTTGAATCCCTGGCTAATGTCCTCAGGGAAGAACAGTTAGCACAATTAATTAATTGCACTTCTTTTTACCTTTCTATTTCCAGAGGTGGTTGTTTAAGTACAGGCTTATGGCATAATATTTTTCTTTAATAAGGAGAAATGTTTGATTTCATAAATCTCATAAGGAAAGACTCAAAAAATAAGCTTTGAAGAATATATCTTCATATCAAGACAGGATATCCTCCTTGATCAGTTACTCTTGTGAACAGAAGACTAAGCAGAAGTAAAAATTTGTGAATTATATTATAGATATCAGCTGACACTGATATTAATACTAAACAAGGGCTGGCTTACAGCACAGTACAATTTGTGATAATCACCGTATTTCCTTCTGTAGCTATTGATCCTATATCCTTTAGCCTCTTGTACATATATGCACATGCTCCATGCCTGCTTTCTAATTCTGTTGGCACCATGTTACCTCCAGTTGATAATGGGGCAAAGGAGAAATACCCGTATTTGAAATGCTAGCTGCTGACATGCATATTCTCTCACATCAAACCATTGTCCTGTAGCTAAAGATCCTCTTTGAAATTCTGGCAAACTCATAAGGTATCTTATTTTCTTAAATCTGATGCTACATTAGCAAGATAGTTTAGGTATTCATCATTTTCAGCATGGTGAATAAGAAAGGAATTTATATAATTGTCCATGGCTGAAGCTAACAGGATTAAAAACCCAGATAGTTAAGTGTTACAAGCATATGGCCTGTTTTCACGACTAATCACTTGAGATATGTAAATGGTGCCACCGTAGAAGCAATAGAAGGAAATATAAAAATATGTGATAGTAATTCTGATTCAGAGACGGAATAACCAATTATATTACACAGGATCAGCTCTAAAAGGATCAAGAAACTCCTTGTGTATGGCTAAGGATCAAACAGTGCTTTATTTTATGGACTCAAACAAATAAGTTCAGAAACCAAAGTCCAGGATTAAAAGGACTGTCATAAGAGATGCAGAATGCTTAGCACAGACACAATCTTTGAAGCAAATGTCACAGTTCTAAAAATCGCCTGATAGTGCTGGGCAGCCTTTGAAATTTGGTTCATATGTCAAGCTTGTCAGTACATTACCCATTCTGCCAGAGGCTTAAAATTGGTTCTTTTCTTGGTTCACTTGGGGTGGGGGGAGGGAATGCAAAATTTGTTGCTCATTCATTATACATACAAGGCAACATCTGACCCCTGCTCATTTTTTGTCTGCATTTCTGCCTTCAGAGTATGTTAAATAACCATAGAAATGAACTTTGTGGTTGAAACTTGCTAACCCAAAGGTGAAAATAGATAGGTAGCCCCATTACCCAGGCTGATGTTCAGCTGGGATGCACCAGCTGTTAAAACGCTAAACCCTTCCGTGTTGGTTGGTCAATAGCTACAATCCTGACAGCATCCCCTGCAAGTGCTTTCTGCCCTGGCTGCCCCAGCCCCTCCCCTGGGATGCTCTAGGCCTTTCCATAATCCAGCAACGAAAAGGATAATGCCTGGTTCAGCAGGGCCTCCAGGACCTTGCTGGAGCACCACGTTAAAAGTTTTGAGTAGCATCTCTGCATAGTAAGTCTTTGGAAAGCAGATTTTCAATATGAGACTGCAATGTTTCTCCTCCCCCCCCCCCATATTGAGCAATATAACATTATCCAGTGAGGGTCCATTGTCCAGTTAGCAAGAAAGAGATGGCACACCAAATTAAAATAATCTGTTGAGAGTCTATTTATAAGGGAGCTATTTACAGAGATGTGGGTGTGTGTTGGTGCAGGGTGCAGAGGTCGTGTGGTAACCCAGGACTAGAAGCAGCAAAACTGCCCTCACCCTGGGCCCTAATGGGTGGAGGAGGGGTGGCCATAATACAGATAAGAGAAAGGTGCCTTGAAAGAAGTGACCTTAGGTCAGGGACACAGTCAACCTGAAGGGGTCCTGAAGACAGATTCTGATTTGCCAGGGACAGCTTGAACAGGGGCCCATCTCCTGCGAGTTCCCCATTGGCAGAAGCCAACCAGAAGCTGGGAAGCACAAGAGCCCATTGACACGGTCTATAGGTTATGCCTTTGGGGCGACAGTCAGACTGGAGAGGGTGGTGAGTGGATCTGGAGGAAAGACAACCCAGCCCACTGTCAATCACTGTCCTTCTGCGGAATTTCTCAAAATAGTTCTCATCCCACAGCAAGTGCTCTTTACAAGGAGAAAGATTTAGCTTGTTTCTTTAAATTTATTACATTCAATCAGGAAATGTATCTCTTTTTGTTGTTAACTGACTTCATGCTCCATGTTAATGCTTAGTGCCACATCAAAGCCACAACTCTCAGGTGGATTTTTCACAATAGATCAGGTTTACACAAAATTTCAATATTAGAATGATAAAAAGCAAATAGTTGTGTAATTGTTCAGCAGAGATTCTTGAAAATAAAGTGACAGAAACGCTAACAGGTGTAATTGCTCCCGACGTAGGGCAGGTAATTGTTTATTCTCAGTAAGATTCAGCTGAATCCTTGTGATGTCTTCAAGTGTGCAAACACAACTCTCTTAGCAACTCTGTGGGTGAAAACATGCTATCTTTCTTAGAGAGGTCACAGTTATCTCTGAGCAAACTGACTCATGTTCTTTCCCCATGTAAGAACAGATCCATATTATCTACATATTAAAAGATCAAAAGATAGATTATAGGACAAAGAGAAACTGTAATTTTTTTTTTTGCCTTTGTTCCTTTCCAGTTTCACCTCCAGAATGTTGAGTACACAGTGGTCTTGGTAGGAGTTGGATTTGTACTGCCTGCTATATGCTTCCAGGGTACCACTGTTGTTGCCACATCTACCCGCTTGGTACTTTCAGACTTGAGGGAGCATTAAGGTGGTGGAGCACATGCATGATTAGCCAGCGGTGGGAGAAATGACTGCCAAGGTGTGAGACAGCAAAAATCCTACTGCCCTGAGGACATAGTCAACTAGGAAGTGTTACCACTGCCTAATCCATGTGGGACCCCTGGCCACACTGGGTTGCCTGGACCAGCTACTCCCAGGAGTAACGTCCTTATCCCCACAGTTGGTGACACAGAACAGCTGAGTTCTAGATTCCCTTAGGCAAATTGCTTACCCTCTTGCACGATCATATATGACTTCAAAGGACTTTTGTGAGGACCATTCAGCATGGTGGTGGCCTGCCCTGGCCAGAGGAGCCACTGTTCTTTTAGCCAACAACCTGAATGGCCATTTCTACCCCTTTGTCAGCTGTAGCTTCTGCGCTCATGATGATGTCGGCCCGCCTTGGCACTGAATTAAGGAAATTATAATGTCCTCACCTCCTAAGGATATAATCCAATACAACAATATATGAACAGCTTTGTATCTGGAGATGTATTCTATCCAAAGAGGAGTGGAAAGAAAGTGAGTTTTAAAGTGCTCTGAACATTGGAGGTTTTTTGTTTTTGTTTTAAATGATATGATCAAGTAGGCAGCAAGAAACTTGGATAGTGGAAAAAAAAAAAGATAAGTCGAAGTTCATTTATTAAGTGCCTACTGAATGCCCAGCACTGTTCCAGGTGCTGAAACAGTGATAGACTATGTCTACCTTGGCCTCAAGAAGCACATGGTCTGATAGGAGAGTACATTTTGACTTGGGAACACTAGGGGTAGAGAGTACAGAGGGTTTAGCTGCTAGAGGGAGAGTGGAAACAGGGAAGGTGTCTTAGAAGAGGTGACATCTGAGCTGGACTTTGAAGGATAAATTCTAAGCAGAGGAAACAATCTAGGCAAAGGCATGGGGTGTGATCAACAGCATGGTAGGTTTGGAGAAGGCATAGTGGGAGGGTCTGGATGGCTGGAAGGCCAGGTGCCAGGAGCCTGGACTTTATCCAGTACACAATGGGGAGCCATTGTAGGACCTTAAACCAGGCAGGGACATGGTCAGATTGGCATTTTGTAACCATCAGCCTTGTGTGGGTGTGAGGGATGAACTAAATATTTCTGTTCCAGACATCTGTATTGGACCTTAGCATATATTAAGTGGTTTTCTAATTTGCTTTAATTTAAATTAACAATGAAATTAATTGTGTATCAGTCAGGGTCCAGTCAGGAGACAGAAACCACATCTGTTATTTTAAGAGAGAGAATTTTAATATACAGAATTATTAACTAAGTGTTGCAGGACTGAGAAGACCAAGACTACATTAGGGTATCTTGGGGGTGGTCACTGAAGGAAGTAGCTACCAGCCCAAAGTTTAGAGGAACAAGGGAAGAGGTCAGAATTATTAAAACCTAAAAGCTTTCGATGGTGGTGGTCATGCATTATGAGGCTAGTTCTGTGAGTACTGGAAAAACTGCAAGCTAGAATCAACTCCTGCTACTGGAGTGAACTGTCACCGCCAGGGTGAAGAAGTGAGGCTGGGGAGGCGCTGAGAAGTGGGAGGCAGGCAGAAAGCAAACAGGAAAAAGCAGCCTCCTCCCTTCTGCAGCCTTGCCGTCTCCATCTAGCGCACTCCCCATGTGTCCCCTGCCACCTGCAGAGCCTAATAGGGAGCAACAGGCCAGAGGGTCCCATCCCAGAATCACGAGGCAGAGCACCAAAGGTTGAGTTTATAGCACAGTGGCCATTCCCAGAGTAAACCCCAGTGGACACCAAGAAAGAGGGCAGACATCCTAGAAGCTAAAGATTTCCTAAAACATTCGCAGGTCATCAGTCACCTTTCAGGCTTATTTTCATCGTTACCAGTGAGTTCTGTTTGCTGTCTTTGTGACCTAATTCACGTTTTCTTTACTGTCTTAGGATTTTACTTTTCATCGGACATCCCCCACCCTGATTCTATTATCCTGTAGACCGTGGAACTTTAGGGAGAAGGTGTGAGTGGGTCCAGGCCCCTCAGAAGGTGGGCAGTGCAGTCCTGGGCCTACAGCCTCGTGCCCATCTTCTCAGTCATCTTGCATCATCTGAAGCATTTATGTCATTGATAAAAAAAATCATGCTTCCTTTGGTCCCTTCACTAATGTCCCTGAAAGTGCTTTGATCAGGGCCCTGATCTTTGTAGGCATTTATACTCGTTTATAGAATTAGAATCAGGAGTCCTGATCACGTGAATTGTAAGCATTTGATTTTGTACTGCTGGTATTTTTCTCCAATGGATTTCTACGTGTAAGCCTTGCCTTACCCACTAGGTGACAGTATTCTCGAGGGCAGATCTGTGTGTTAGGTGCGCCTGGATTTGGAGTCCACAGAATTAAGTGCACATCCCAGCTCTGACACTTATTAAGTAATTTAAGCAAGTTATTTAATCTCTCTCAACCTTCATTGCCTCTTCTGCAAAATAGGGGATAGTATCTATTCTTACTGGGTTGTAATGGTGAAATGAAGTGGTATCATAACACAGAATCTGGTATTTAATAGATGTTTAATAACACTTCCTTTCGCCTCCCTTTATCTTATATAACTATTTTAACATATCTCATTATGCTAGGAAGGCAGTAACACTGGTGACCTGACTTAACCGAAATAGAGAAGTTGTGGAATCGTTTTAGGAGAGAATCTGAAATATCTTTATACAATTTCCCTCCTTTCCAGGCATCTAGAACATTGGGTATCCCAATAACAATTAAAAATATTTATAATGGCTGGAAGTTATTTCTAGAGACGAAGGTCGTCTTCAGTGTGTATGGATGTGAGCGGCCGGATACAGTGTCAGAACAATAGCTATTCATTGTGTCGGTTTCAAAGCTGGCACCGGCAAGCTAGTATTCTAGTGTTATTCCCACACAAATAAATCTCAAGCAAAATTTCCATGACCCAATGGATTGGTGTAAACAGCTCATTGCAAGAGCTTTTTACGTCTATCCCCATGTCACTCATTTAAACATTCAGTGCTTCTCAGAGAGTCTTGTAAGCACAGCTTACAAATTAATGATTTTTTTTGTTTAAACAAATGTTCATCAACCCCTACCCTCAGGATTGTGTTTTGTTGCTGAGCACACATGGTAAACAGCTTGGTTCCTTCCACCAGAGCTGTCGATGGGAGATTCAGCCATCAGATAACCCAGGCTGAAGGAAAAGTCCTTAAAAGGTGCCGAAGCGATAACAGGCTGACCGAGGCCTGCAGGCGGCCAGAGGTCCTGACTCCTGGGCCAAAGAATAATGACAGGCTTTTTATTTTTAAGTGGTGGTTAGTATTTGATAGCACTTAATATTTGCAGTGACCTTTACAGCTATTGTTATTAGTTATTCCTCCCACTGGCTCTGAACTAAATGACAAAATTATTTTTACTCAAGTCCACCAACCCTCCCTCTCCTTCCACTCCAGTCACAAGACCTGTGTGGTTCTCAGCACGTTGTGCAGACCTTCGTTTAGATGTCAGCTCCATTTCCTCATGAACAACGATCTCAGTGATAAAGAACATTTTGAAGCAGCCTGAAATGCAGTGCATTTTAATATACTCGTGTAAGCCGGAGCATGTCACTTCTCTGCTTTCAACCCCACAGCGGTTCCTCAGGTCACTTGGTATCAAAGCCGACATCTTGACAATGGCCTGGAAGACCTGCCACCCTCCGCCACTGATTGGGCCTCACCTCTTCCCCTCACCCTCTCCCTAACCTGCTCCAGTCATGGGGGTCTCTTTGCAGTTCCTCCAACCAGGCAGGCTCTTGTCCTGGGCTTTTGCATTGGTTGTATCCTCTGCCTCAAATGTTTCTCCTTCAGATACCTACATGGCTGACTCTCTCACCTCCTTCAAGTCTCTGCTTAGATGTCAAAGAGGTCTCCCCTGCCAGCCTAATTTAAAACTGCAACTATGATCAAGTACTTAAAGCCTTTTAATATACTATATAATTTACTCAACTATAATGTTTACTGTTTATTTTCTCTCCCCCCATAAGACTGTAAAATCCACACAGACAGGGATCTTTGTCTATTTAGTTCACTGCTATGTACCAAGCACCTAGAACAATGCACATAGAAGGCATGTAATAAATATTTGGTGAATGAACAAATACTACCCCTCTGAAGGCCATTGTAATGCAATTTGACCTACAGACTTAGAATGCGTCTCAACATGTGGCTTATCTTTATATTCCTTAGCAATAGTTCCTATGCTTATTTCCCACTCATAACAGACAATTCATTTTGATAGCAATTCTGTAGAGATAAATGAAACACACAGATTCTTAAGGTTGCAAGGAGGTGTAAAATCTCAGTGTTGCAACAAGGAAAAGAGTTTATGGGCATTCTAGCCCAAACACTCATCTATTCTAATCCCATCAGCTCCTGTGCCATGCTGTATTACACTCTCTTTCCATCTTTATAAGGGGATAGAAGGATAAAGGGGTTAAAAGGATAGGTAGGCTCTGCGATTGGGAAGCTCTATCGTCTAATTCTTGTTCCATCAACGTCTACTGCGTGAACAAGTTATTTTAGTCCCCCCCACCCAGTCTCCTCATCTGTAAAATGGTGATAAAAAGTAGTCTCCAGGGCTTCCCTGGCGGCGCAATGGTTGAGAGTCCGCCTGCCAATGCAGGGGACATGGGTTCGTGCCCTGGTCTGGGAGGATCCCACATGCCGCGGAGCGGCTGGGCCTGGAGCCATGGCCGCTGAGCCTGCGCATCCGGAGCCTGTGCTCCGCAATGGGAGAGGCCACAACAGCGAGAGGCCAGCGTACCGCAAAAAAAAAAAAAAAAAAAAAGTAGTCTCCATCTCATGGAGTTTTGTGAGGATTAATGAGCTAAGGCATAGAAAGATATTGGCTTATAATAAGCGTTAAATAAATATTAGCTATTGTTATTAATTCTGATTCTTTTTTTAAGATTTATTTTATTATGTATTTACTTATCTAATTTATTTTTGACTGCGTCGGGTCTTATTGCGGCACGCGGGATCTTCGTTGAGGCCTGAGGGATCTTATGTTGCAGTGCACGGGTTCTTCGTTGTAGCATGCGGGCTTCTCTCTAGTTGTGGCTTACAGGCTCCAGGGTGTGTGGGTTCTGTAGTTGTGGTGTGCAAGTTCCAGAGCAGTGGGCTCTGTAGTTTGTAGCACGTGGGCTCCTAGTTGAGGCATGCGAGCTCGGTAGTTCTGGTTTGCGGGCTTAGTTGCCCTGGGATCTTAGTTCCCTGACCAGGGATCGAACCTGCGTCCCCTGCATTGTAAGGTGGATTCTTTACCACTGGACCACCAGGGAGATCCCAATTCTGATTTTTAGAAAGTTCTTAATGTTGAGCTTAATCAAGTTTTATTGAATAAATACAACTGATTTAACCTATTTTACCAGCTTAGCATGGGGATTAAATATAATAGATATATCCTTTCCCCCTGTTAGTTGCCGGAATATCTTCCTGCTCACACCAGTAGGAAGTCCAAAATCTCTCTCTTAACCCCTGCACTTCCTACCTCTTCTAAACATATAAGAACACCAAGAACACCCTTCATTCATTCCACAAGGGTCAGTCCCGGTTCCAAATGCAGGCAGAGAAAAACTTGGGGAGTCTGCATGGTCTGTTGGTGTTGCTGCCTCTCACCAGGCGGTGACAATGAACTCTGGCTATGCACGGTCCAGCACCACTGCCCACTGCTGCGGGCATTCTCTTCTCACCCTAGAGCCTTTGTGTGGTATGTGTGCTTGGGCTCCAAGGTGGCAGGTCTTTTAGTTCATAGTCTCAGTCACTGTTCTCAAGTCGCTCCCACATCAGAAGGGTGTCTAGTTGCAGCCACGGGCTGTGTTGGAACAAGCCCCCCACACCCCTGCAGGAGTTACCCTGCAGCCCTGCTGGTAACCCAAGACCATCAGACTAGACTGCTCCTTTTCTCATGGTGCGTTTCCCTTTGAGATCTTTGGTTCCTTTCCTCTCAAAGGGTTTCTTACAGGGTCTATCCTAACCCATGAGGGAGATCCTAATAACATCTCCTCTCGGGAGGCTCCTGACCTTTGTGCAGTTGCTCCACCTCTCAGAGATCAGCTCTGCATAACAAGGGGTGTTGCTCGAAGGGGCAGGCTTTGTCAGGCCACAGGTAGCTTTACTAGACTCTCCCTCCAGGCCAATGGGGCACTGGCATCTTACAGCATTGAAAATAAGAGTGACCACTTAATGACTCTGCCTGAACCAGGAAAATCTGTATTTACTTTAGCAGAAAGTTAACTGACATTACCTAGCTAACTAATTTCAGGCTGCGCCTTACCAAACGCCCTGTTACACTTATGTTCACTGGGTCTGGTTCTACTTCTTTAAGTCAGTACAAGCCTCCCCCTCGGTCCCTTTGACAGACTTCACCCCCTAGAAAGTAACTAGGATTCTTTTCTTCTCCACTGGTTCCCCAACTTACGGGGTGATTTTAGGCATGTTTTCTTAACAATAATAACTGATCTTTATTGAGCTTACTGTATGCCAAGCACTGTGCTAAGTACTCTGATGTATTAACTAATTTAGTCTTTGAACAATCCCTTGAGGTAGGTATCATACCCCTCTTCTGTAGATGAGGAAATTGAGGCTTAGGGAGACTGAGTAGCGTGCCCAAGGTCACACAGCTGCTAGAATTTGAACCCAGGCTGTCTGGCTCCAGAGTCCACAGTGATGCAGTGCTGCTTCCCTAATTCAACTTCACAGAACTGTGGTTCTACAAAACAGAGATAATGCTCATCTCGGAATATCATGGTAAGGATCAGATGTCATAAGGTATGAAAAAGGGATTAGTGCAGTGGTTCCATTAGTGCTCAAAAGATGTTCATTTGCCACCTTTTCCCTCCAGTCGAACTGAGCATCTCATATCTTAACTACTTCACATTTTTAAAGTGCCTGACACAGAATGGGTGCTCAGTGGGTGGTAACCCCTCCTGCCATTACAGTCTGTGGTTTGAAGCCCCCTCCCTATCCTGAGTGCTCTCCTCTAGCTCATTAAGATCTTAGACTGTGGCACCCAGAACTACACATGATACACCAGGTGGGCTTGGATAAAGCAGAGTGCGAGGGACAGTCTGCTCCCACGGAGAGCGAGGTCCCTATCAGGCGGTCCCTAAATTATGTCGTATTACCTGCAGTTATTACTTTTTTTAGTTCATCATTTACACTGTCAACAAGTATTGAAATTGCTGTCAGTCAGATCCTGGACATCTCTTTACTTAGGCTGTAACTGATCCACACCTCACTTGGCCTGTCCCTGGGTAATTGATTTTTTCTTTTCCAAAAATGTCCTCTTTTTCTTTCTGATTTCTTAACTACTACATGTTTGTTGGGAAAATGCAGAAAATCACAAAGAAGAAAATTAAAGTCACCGTGAATAGCAGAATCCAGAGATAACCACTATTCATTCTTGCATATATATCTTCCCAGCATATGTTCATGTGTGTATTTCTTTTTTACAAAATTAGGGTCATACTATTCAAAATATATTTTCAGTCTGCCACTTCTCACTATTTCCTCCCAACCTAAGCCACCATCGTCTTTTTCTTAAAATACCGCAAACCTGGGGACTTCCCTGGTGATGCAGTGGTTAAGAATCCACCTGCCAATGCAGGGGACACAGGTTCGATCCCTGGTCCAGGAAGATCCCACATGACATGGAGCATCTAAGCCCGTGCGCCACAACTACTGAGCCTGCGCTCTAGAGCCCACAAGCCACAACTGCTGAGCCCGCGTGCCACAACTACTGAAGCCCGCGCACTCCTAGAGCCTGTGCTCTGCAACAAGAGAAGCCACGGCAATGAGAAGCCTGCGCAAGGCAACTTAGAGCAGCCCCTGCTCGCCGCAACTAGAGAAAGCCCACGCACAACAAAGACCCAACGCAGTCAAAAATAAAAAATTAAATTACAAAATTACCACTAGGGGCTTCCCTGGTGGCGTAGTGGTTGAGAGTCCGCCTGCCGATGCAGGGGACACAGGTTCGTGCCCCGGTCCGGGAGGATCCCACATGCCGCGGAGCGGCTGGGCCCGTGAAGCCATGGCCGCTGAGCCTGCGCGTCCGGAGCCTGTGCTCCGCAACGGGAGAGGCCACAACAGTGAGAGGCCCGCGTACTGCAAAACAAAAACAAAAACAAAACAAAAACAAAAAAATTACCACTAAACTATTAAATTATTATTGCCCAAAATAGGTTTCCCTACTTCCTTTCTTACCCCTACAGTCTGTTCTCCAAAAAGTAGCCAATGTGACCCCGTAAAATCTTAACTCTCTCCTGCTCACAATCTCCAGTGGCTTCCCATGTCACATGAAATAAAACCCCAGAGCTTCCTTTGTCTGGAAGGACCCTGCATGGCGAGGCCTCTCCAAGCCCATGTCCTTCTCCTCTCTGCATTGCACACTGTGCTCCAGCCTCACGTGCTTCCTTCCAATCCAAGCCCCTTCCTGCTTCAAGGCCTTTGCTCTTCCCAGGGCTGCATGTGCTCCAGCCTCACGTGCTTCCTTCCAATCCAAGCCCCTTCCTGCTTCAGGGCCTTTGCTCTTCCCAGGGCTGCATGGCTCCAGCCTCTCATTTCAGTCCCTGATTAGTACCATCCCTCAGAGACCACCTTCCCCAAAGAGTACCTTGGCCTCCATCACCTCCTTTCCCTAACCCTGATTCATTTTCTTCATTGCCTTAATTATCCTTCTGTAACATGATGTTCATGGCCATCATATTCCATCATACATATGTACTATCAATTCCCTATTGTTAGACTTTTAGGCTGTTTTCCTTATTTGGCATTAGCATTTATTATTAATATTTTCTCTTTATAGCTTTCATTTTATAAGATTCCACCATTTCAGCCAGACAAGATAGTTGGGCTCTTGATAACTTCTCCAATCAGGTACTGTTCTAAATGCTTTAATACATACTAATTTAATCTACCTCATCTGGTGAGGTTGATAGTTCTTCCCCTCATTTTCCAGAGGGGGGAATTGAGTCAGAGAGTATAAGTAACTCTGTTAACATCACACAGCTAACAAGGGGTGGAACTAGGATCCAAACACAGGCTCTTTGCTCCCTCAGCTGCCCTCTCAACCCCTCTTCCACCCCACCACTGCCTCCTGGTCTTTCTCCCAGCAGATGTCAGCAAACTTCCTTTGTTCTGCAAGCCAAGACCCCTGTCTGTATAGAGAGGCACTGAAGACCAAGTTCTGTGACATTAAAATCCCTCTACGGACAGATGCTAACCTGTTCTCCAGTCCTCTTGGAGGATTATAGTTGAGCCACTCTGAGTTCTTAATTGTACTGTCACAGAGTCTGTACTTTTCTACCTGGTTCACAAAGAGATTGTGAAGCCTTGTTTGTTACCATTTCCTAAGTGGATAATGTCTGTGGCACAGAGTTACCATTTGAGGAACCCTGTGAGAGGGACGAGGTTGGTGCGACCAGCATTCATCTTCCTGGGTCAACACAAGGCACCGAATCTGTGCTAGAATTTTGCTAACAGTCTCTCATACTTATATTGAAACATTTGCCCCTCTGCAAGTTTCTGGAAGTTCTTCCATGCTTCATAAACTCTTACATATTATCATAGTGCCATTTTTCAGATATTATAATCATGAACTCATGTTCTTTGAGCACCCTGGGGCTGTATATCTTGCCGTTCCTGTTGCAGTGCATATTTGGGAGCACTTAGAGATGCTGCCGAGTCAGAATTCATCGGAGCCTGCAGACTTAAATACGGTGGCAGGTACCCTCCTCCTATCTCCTCACTATCTCAGACTTTAATTTCCCCTTGGCCGTGTTTGTGTTCTCCATTCTGGCTCACAGATCATTCTTCTTGATAGAGAAGATGGAAACAAACTAGGAATTGAGTAACTCTGTATTCACTATATTATGCCTAAGTTACTGGTGTCATCTGCCCCAAGCAGTAGGCGAGCCCTTCTATTGTTCTTTTTCTTGTTCTAAGCGTTGCTGTTCTGTGTGCATTAATCCCAAACCCAGCCTTCCACTTCCCTGACTTGATTCTTTCATTTTATGCCATTCCTTTGTGTCTGCTCTTGGCTGCAAATTCCTCCTTCCTGCCTTTGTAAGTGTCCTTGTAAATACAAACTGATTGGAGACATAGTGATTTCTTTGGATAACTCCCTCTCTTCTTCCTCTCCGGAATTAGGTATGAATAGATCATCAGAATTATATTATGTGGAGCCTTCATTCTTTCCAGAATCAAACTCTATATGATTAGAGTCTCTGACCATGGGATCAGAAAGCATCTAGCCTAGTGCCTTACACATAGGAGGCCTGCAAGAGTGGTAACAGCACAGTAATTGTCACCCTTTGAGTGCTTACCATGACTCAGGCACCATGCTTTACATATCTTATCTCATTTAATTCCCAAATTGACATATGAGGTAGGTCTTGTTATTCACGATGATAGTGAGGAACCTGAGCTACGGGGAGGTGACATTTGCACAGCTGTGAGGGCAGAGCCGTGAGCCTGACTCAGGTATGTACAGACTCCTGAGTGTGTACTTTAACCTCCACATTATGCTGCCCTCTGGGTTTGTTCAGTCCATGGAACCACACCTTCTTTTTGCCCGACTTGTGGAGTTCTGTTTTCCTACACTCACAGGAACACTAGCTGCACATATTCCCTTCTTTGGCTCTTACAATCATGTGATGGCAAGGCCCCTTTCTCTCCAAGTGCCAGTCAGCTCCATTCTGTCAGCCATCTCCTTCTCCCTCGTTGGCCAAAAATAGGTCCAAGCAACAGCTCTCGTCACCGTATCTTTGTCTTTCTATGATATGAGCTTGTCAGCAGAGCAAGGCTTGAGTGAATTAAATGCTCTGCTTCTGGCAGAGTGGAGCTCCTAACAGACTTCTGGATGGCTCTTCCATCATCCCTCAGCCTGGAGAGAACAGGCCCTGATGAGGGAGTGACAGGTGTGCCTGGCCAGGTGGGCCTGAGGGGAACTGACCCTGCATCTTGCTGCCTCCTCACTGAACTTTTCATGCTCTGGGAATAGTACATCGGTTTGAAGCGTTTTCTTCAACTATGATTTACATGCCACCTACTCTCAAAAAGAATGTGAAGTGGTTTACAATAAAACATGTCACAAATAGAGTTAAAGCACATTTTTAAAAGTAGAGGCAGTCAGAGAGAGGTCAGAAATCACTCGGTTTGAATCCCTGACAAGAAGTTTTATGGCACATGAATATATTTGATTAATTCCCCATACAACTGTCTAGGTGTGTGGGGATGGGGAAGGAACTCTGCAGATGGGGAAAACCTAGAACCTCAAGGGCCTGTTCTATACACACAGTCAAAATCAAATGGCATCATGCCTAGTGACGTCCATGGATATACTCGTTAATACCACCTCGTCTCAGGAAGCCTCAGGGGAAGGCAGCAGGGGGGCAATTGCATGGGTTAATCCTAAATTTAGAGTAGCTGATCTGCCCAAGGGTCATAGCCAAGATAATTCATCATTGTCATCGACCAAGGACCACAATAAATTTGTCTTTAAATTTTAATACCTAATTCATATATTACACGGATACAGCTCACACTATCTGTTTATCTCTCTGTTATTATCTTTAAGCAGGGAATTGGTATGAAACATAAAGGAACCTTTTAAAATTACCACACTTCTTCAAGGGAAGCTCATGCTATGGCTTATCTGCTGGGCAAGGTTTCCAGTAGAGAATGGATGAGAGAGGAATGAATGAATGAGTGCCCACATGGACCCACAACACCATGAATCAGTCTCATACTGGCTGTGCCACAAAGAGTTCATTCATTAAGGCTGGGCGTGTCCCCTGGCAGCTCTTCCCATTGTGACAGAGGCTGGCACCAGGGGAGTTGTGAATCAGACTGGCGGGCAGCACCATGACTCAGGACATTGTGGGACAGGGCAAGGAGCTCAGGTACCTTGCTGACCCCCTCCAGACACACACCTTCAACCACCTTGATAGTTTTACTGTGATCGAGTTTATTCTACAGCCAGATGGAAACACAGAGAAGGATCATTGGCAGTGGAGGGCAAGTTCATGAATTTCTATGCCATCAGAGGTGTGACAGCACTCAAAGCTACCAAATGAACCTGAGACCCCTGGTGGGCCTTTTCCTTGTCCCCTACAATTCTATAGGGGCATTTCTATAGTTCACTGAATGGAATCAGTGTGCTAAGACAACCTAGAAACTGAGTGCTGGCCAGGTTTGGTTGAAAACCAAAACAGGCTGAACAATGAAATTATCAGGAAACAGATCTAACTAAAACAATTATTTTAGTTCTTTCTGTTTCCCTAATGTGAAGATTCTAAGTATATAGTTATTTATGGGCGAGGTAGTGGTTATTTATTGTTAGCAAATACTGATATTCTCCTGGGTACAGGAAGTCATTACAAATGGGGATAATTAGACAGGGGAAATGACATTGATAAGTCTGGATGTGGCTATGTTTTGTCAGCTTGATGGAATTTGGTGAGTAATAATTTTTAAAAGTATCTTGTAAGGTTGGATGAAAATATATAATGTAAAAACCTTTGGAGTATTATAGCAAAAGCAATCTCCACAAGTGATTATGTAAATTTACTTGATTTACCTAGTGTTCGTTGACTACCTAGTTGTCCATCCATCCATCCATCCATCTATTCATCCACCCATCCTTCCACCATTCACTCATTCAACACTTATAATGGGCTGATTTGTGTCCCCCCAAAATTTATATGTTGAAGTCCTAACCTCCAATATCTCAGAATGTGACTGTATTTGGAGATACGGTCTTTAAAGAGCTAATTAATTTAAAATGAGATTATTAGTGTGGGCCCTAATCTAATATGACCTGTGTCCTTTTAAAAAGAGGAAATTTAGACAGAAATGTACAAAGGGAAGATCACGTGAGGACACAAGGAGAAGGTGGTCATCTGCAGGCAGAGGAGAGAGGCCTCAGAAGAAACCAACCGTGCTGACACCTTGATCTCAGATTTCTAACCTCCAAAATTGTGAGAAAATACATTTCTGTTGTTTAAATCACATATTTCTGTTGTTTAAGTACTACTTTGTGGCACTTGGTTATGGTAACCCTAGCAAACTACTATAAGCATCTATAATATACCGGGGCCCTGTGCTAGACATGAATAAGATACCTTTTCTGCCTTCGAAGAGCTCCCAGCCTGCTGTGTGCAAAACACTGCTAACTGTTAGGGAAACTATAAGGCTACAGTGATGAATCAGATACTTAGTTTTGTGAGATGTTAACGTTCTATAAACCAAAGCTCTTGCTCCCATCGGTCTGACTATTGGGACTACTAATTGGCATGTGCCTTCATTTTATTTTGAATTCTGACAAAAAATTTTCCAGGGTGAGGGGTCAGCTGGGAGTTAAGTGAAATTTATATCAGCCACAGGAACTAAATACCTGCAGAGGTATGGGAGGTTGTTTCTTTTTTTTTTTTTTTAAATTCACTTGGGATCATTTAGGTATAAAACAATCTTCAGACCATTTCTGCTGCTTTAAACATGTCAGAAAGCTCATTTTCACAGTAAAATCCTGTCTTCCCGGCAGATCTGTTTACTCCCAGCTCCCAGGGCTTTAGCTGATCTCCAGAGTAAGCAGAGGCTACAGCAGTGAACCAGCTGGCACCCTGGTTCACTCAGATTCTGTTTGTGCAGTTACTGTTTACATGGAGCCTCTAACTTAGGGAACAAATCATGACTCAGACCAACGTGGCGGACACAGAGCAGGATTTGGAATGGAACACAGTCACACATTTTAACAAACAGCATGAACCAAACTGTAGAAACATGGAGTTTTTAGAGCTTTAAGAACTTTGGATGTTGTCCAGTCTAAAAAAGAAAATTCCTTGTTTTGTAGAATTGGAGAGACACAGGTGAAGTGTTAAGTGACTTACCTACAGTCAAAAGACTAGCTAGTATCAGCAGTCATGACAAAGTAGTATTTAATATGTTCTTGTATTTGTGTATATGTGTGTGTGTGTGTGTGTATATATATATAATTCAAATTTTCTTGAATAAAAGTGCTTAGAAGAAAAAAAAAAAAAAGACTACCTAACAGCAAAAATGGGATGAAAACCCTTGTCTCTTGCTCCAAGCCCAGCTGTCTTTTCTGCTACTGTAGGTTCAGGTTTGGGAAATTATGCTCCACAGCTAATCCCTTCACAGACACCGTGTCTGTGATTCAGGTGCACTGTTGCCGAATAGAGAGCGCTATCTAGTCCTTGGTTTTGGTCTGAGCAGCTGGGAGTCCTGTTGGTGTGGGAAACCGAGTCAGGCAAGTATAGCCCTCTTTTCTATTCAAAAATAGAGCTGTTTTTTCAACATAACAAATGTGAAAGAAATGGGAAGAAGAAACAAAGGCTTATTAGGCACCAACTATGTGGCAGGCCCTATGCCAGCGCTTCACAGCATCCTTGAGGCAGGTATGGTTATCCCCATATTAAGAGCTCACGGTACCAATGGACAGTTCCAGGATTTGTTCTGTTCCACAGCCTGCGATTCTCCCGCTATTCTACACTGCCTTGCTCAGCATGATTAATAAATGTTATAAGGCTAAACTAAGTTATATTAAGATGTAAAGACACACAAACGGAGTAATATCTGTTAACCTTCAGCTTTTCTCAATCAGTTACTGTTACTGCAGCACTGGTTCAAACTCCAAGCTAAAATGGAAACACCATTGAAGCACATTTTGAACTTCCCTTGGCCAGAAATTTGCCCAGAGTTATATAACTTTGGGGCAGCTTTGCATCAAGAGCAGTTGCTGGAAGCTTTCACTTAACGCTTATAAGGGAGGAGATTCACCATCTGCATGGGGCCTCCTCTCTTGCTTAACAGGTCTGGCTTCTTTCTCAGCCGAGATGCAGATGCCTTCTATGAAGATCATTCTTTTAATCCAGAAAAGTCCTTGGGTACCGTGTCCTGCTCTCATGGTCAGAAATCTGACGGCTTAGGTCTACTGTATATTATTTTTTCTTTCATAGACACATGGGAGAAAGGCAGCAGGGATATATAGTGTGTGTCAGTCTGGCTCACTTAGATTCTGTTTATGTAGTGAATGCTGACATCCCAGGCACCATGTGTTCTCCCAGGCACCATATTAAGTCTTTTCTGTAGATGGTCTCCCTTAAGACTCAGAAAATGTTATGTTGCACTGACCTATTTTGCAGAGGTGTAAACTCATTTAGGAAGATAAAACACCCAGCCAGGTTCACACTGCCATCCAGAAGCAGAGCTGAGCTTCGAAACCAGCCTGTCTGTGAAAAGCCTTGAACTTGCTTTTTTTTTTTTTTTAAAACATCTTTATTGGAGTATAATTGCTTTACAATGGTGTATTAGTTTCTGCTTTATAACAAAGTGAATCAGCTATACATATACATATATCCCCATATCTCCTCCCTCTTGCGTCTCCCTCCCACCCTCCCTATCCCACCCTTCTAGGTGGTCATAAAACACCAAGCTGATCTCCCTGTGCTATGCGGCTGCTTCCCTCTAAGCTATCTCTTTTACATTTGATAGTATATATAAGTCCATGCTACTCTCTCACTTTGTCCCAGCTTACCCTTCCCCCTCCCCGTGTCATCAAGTCCATTCTCTACGTCTGCGACTTTATTCCTGTCCTGCCCCTAGGTTCTTCAGAACCTTTTTTTTCCCTTAGATTCCATATATATGTGTTAGCATATGCTATTTATTTTTCGCTTTCTGACTCACTTCACTCTGTATGGCAGTCTCTAGGTCCATCCACCTCACTGCAAATAACTCAATTTCGTTTCTTTTTATGGCTGAGTAATATTCCATTGTATATATGTGCCACATCTTCTTTATCCATTCATCTGTCGATGGACACTTAGATTGCTTCCATATCCTGGCTACTGTAAATAGAGCTGCAGTGAACATTGTGGTACATGACTCTTTTTGAATTATGGTTTTCTCAGGGTATATGCACAGTAGTGGGATTGCTGGGTCATATGGTAGTTCTATTTTTAGTTTTTTAAGGAACCTTCATACTGTTTTCCATAGTGGCTGTTTCAATTTACATTCCCACCAACAGTGCAAGAGGGTTTGGTTCCCTTTTCTTCACACCCTCTCCAACATTTTTTGTTTGTAGATATTTTGATGATGGCCATTCTGACTTGTGTGAGGTGATATCTCATTGTAGTTTTGATTTGCATTTCTCTAATGATCAGTAATGTTGAGCATCCTTTCTTGTGTTTATTGGCAATCTATATATCTTTTTTTGAGAAATGTCTATTTAGGTCTTCTGCCTAGTTTCGGATTGGGTTGTTTGTTTTTTGATATTGAGCTGCATGAGCTGCTCATAAATTTTGGAGATTACTCCTTTGTCAGTTGCCTCATTTGCAAATATTTTCTCCCATTCTGAGGGTTGTCTTTTCATCTTGTTTACAGTTTCCTTGGCTGTGCAAAAGCTTTTAAGTTTCATTAGGTCCCATTTGTTTATTTTTGTTTTTATTTCCATTTCTCTAGGAGGTGGGTCAAAAAGGATCTTGCTGTGATTTATGTCATAGTGTTCTACCTATGTTCTCCTCTAAGAGTTTTATAGTGTCTGGCCTTACATTTAGGTCTTTAATCCATTTTGATTTTATTTTTGTGTATGGTGTTAGGGAGTGTTGTAATTTCATTCTTTTACATGTAGCTGTCTAGATTTCCCAGTACCACTTATTGAAGAGGCTGTCTTTTCTCCACTGTATATTCTTATGTCCTTTATCAAAGATAAGGCGACCATATGTGCATAGGTTTATCTCTGGGCTTTCTATCCTGTTCCGTTGATCTATATTTCTGATTTTGTGCCAGTACCATACTGTCTTGATTACTGTAGCTTTGTAGTATAGTCTGAAGTCAGGGAGTCTGATTCCTCCAGCTCCATTTTTCCTTCTCAAGATTGCTTTGGCTATTCGGGGTCTTTGGTGCTTCCATACAAATTCTGAAATTTTTTGTTCTAGTTCTGTGAAAAATGCCATTGGTAGGTTGATAGGGATTGCATGGAATCTATAGATTGCTTTGGGTAGTATAATCATTATCACAATGTTGATTCTTCCAATCCAAGAACATGGTATATCTGTCCATCTGTTTGTATCACCTTTAATTTCCTACATCAATGTCCTATAGTTTGCTGCATACAGTCTTTTGTCTCCTTACATAGGTTTATTCCTAGATATTTTATTCTTTTTGTTGCAGTGGTAAATGGGAGTGTTTCCTTAATTTCTCTTTCAGATTTTTCATCATTAGTATATAGGAATGCAAGAGATCTCTGTGCATTAATTTTGTATCCTGCTACTTTACCAAATTCATTGATTAGCTCTAGTAGTTTTCTGGTACCATCTTTAGGATTCCCTATGTATAGTATCATGTCATCTGGAAGCAGTGACAGCTTTACTTCTTCTTTTCTGATTTGGATTCCTTTTATTTCTTTTTCTTCTCTGATTGCTGTGGCTAAAACTTCCAAAACTATGTTGAATAATAGTGGTGAGAGTGGACAACCTTGTCTTGTTCCTGATCTTAGTGGAAATGTTTTCAGTTTTTCACCATTGAGAACGATGTTGGCTGTGGATTTGTCATATATGGCCTTTATTATGTTGAGGAAAGTTCCCTCTGTGCCTACTTTCTGGAGGGTTTTTATCATAAATCGGTGTTGAATTTTGTCGAAAGCTTTTCCTGCATCTATTGAGATGATCATATGGTTTTTCTCCTTCAATTTGTTAATATGGTTTATCACACTGATTGATTTGCTTTACTGAAGAATTCTTGCAATCCTGCAAAGCCCTGAACTTTCAAACCACTGTGCATGCTGCCTCCTGACTCTCTGTTTCTTTGCACATTTCTCTAGCCAGGAGATTTTCTCCACCTGACCATTTATTTTCCATAATTCTTGCTCTTGGAACAGATAATTTTCAAGGTCCCTTTGAGTATTGAAATTCCATGACTGATTAAAGTTATAATTTATGCAGCTTGATTCATTTGCAGTAATGCCCAGGTTCATTTATTACATTAATTCCTCTACTGAAGGTTCCAACAGCTTTTCAGTTTACTTACAGATCTCCTGATGCTATAGAACTCATGCTGCTTTTCCCAGAATAACTTTTAAAACCTGAATTTTAAAAATGTAAGGTTTAAAAACATATCCAAAAGGATTTTATCATGCACGCAACATATCGATTTTCCATATGGACCAAAATAGTCATTTTAAGCCCCGTTCTCTTGGTTGTCTTTCCCTAGTCTCACAGATGCAGTGCTAATTGCTTGCAGCTTCGGGCTCTTTTTAACATGAGGTAACAATTTGAGCGTCTTGGGCTTGAGTGCTGCATTTGTTAGACATGCCAGGCCTGGAATTGGCCCTGGCTCGTCAGGCTGCTGAATCTGCACAGAGGTCAACTCCTCTGAACTTCAAGAAGCTTCCTGGAGAACCTCCTGTTGTGCTCCTCTCAGACATGGTATGAGAGCCAGTGGTGTCACTGGTTCTGCAGCTAGGGCATCTCTTATTCGGACCTGGCAGCTTTCGGTGATGGCCCTTTTAGACCAGCTCCAGCATCTAAATCCTTCTAGTCAAGCTGTGCTTGTAGAGAATGTTTCTGGAAGGGGACGTTTATTCACAGACCTACTGGCTGGACTTGCTCCAGTGTCTGAGTGGCTCTTTGCAGCCAAAGGCATACCCCATTTGGGACACATTTAAAATTCATTCTGACTGGATTGAGGAAGCAAGGAAGACGAAAAAGAAAGGAAATGACAGGATTCTACAGTCACATCTGTAATTAGGGAGCATCAGGGCATAACTTGGGAGAATTTCTGCATCTTGTTTTATTTGCATCTTATCTGTAGCTCTGGTCATTGGAGTCAGACAAGCCTGGTTCCAACCAAGCTCTGCTGCTGATGGCTGTGCAATAATGAAGACATCATTTGACCCCCAAGCCTCAGTTTCCTCATCTGTAAATTGGGATGATCGTACCTCCCCCGTGTGTATGTTGTGAGGACAACATGTAATGATGCTGCTAAAGCTCCCAGGCACCCTGTGCTCCACTGTGCAGCCAGTGCACAGGCAGCAACTACATGACGCTGTTTTTACTCCCCTCCTCCCCTCCCCTACACAGGACACATGCTAGAAAAATAAGGTTCATGCATACTAGCATTTTAGGAGCACTTACACAGGTGTGTGCCATGCGGTGCATGTGTGCTTGATGAGGTTTCCGTAAATCTAACTTTAAGATCATATTTTAGATATACTTAGGGAGTTACAGAAAGGTACCCCAGGGTGGGCTGCTTTAGAAAGACAATAATAACTTTATGAATTAATTTAGGCTTTTTACATATCGTATTTTCACCAAATTAGACAACCCCCTCCCCACCTCACAGTTCCCTAGAGGAACAAAAGCAATGAACAAACAGTGCATGCCTCCTGGGGATGCACAGTCCCTCCTTCTGGGGTTTTCTCCTAAAGGTCACCCCATTCAATGAAGCTGTCAGGGGCTTGCTACTCTTCCCTTATGATAAAGAGACGTAGACCCAGGTCCTAGGCTGGCTAAGACTTGAGCAAGAATGTTGAAGTTGGAGAGTCAAGATGAGTCTGTGTCGGAGGCTTAGCAGAGGGCAAGGAAGCTGCCTGAGGCCACCTGACTCAGGATGGTCCTCGCCTTGCCCCACAGATCATATTCCTAGTAAATCCATGTGAAGATTAGAACTGTAGCCGGCACAAAGTAAGTGATGCTTGTTAACCGTCATTATTACTGCTCCTATTACTATTATAGTGCTTGTTACGAGGCTCTCAGGGATTTGGCTTGGGTTGTCTTTCCGAAATTGTCTTCTGTCTTACAGAATCGAGGGGTGGATTTGGAACCAATAGTTTCACAGCATATGCAGGAGCAATTTGACAGCCTTGGGATTGATTCCACAAGTCATGTGAGACCCTCTGCATCCTCCTTACTCTCCCTAAATAGCCAGGACTAGCTGAGCCCTGGCTGGGTTGTTCAGGTTTACCTGCACGATTGCCGTTTCCTGAGCTGGGTGGAAGTGATGCGCACCTCATTGTGTATTCATCGGATGGGCTGATGGAAATGGGATGCAGCCAGACTGCTAAGACCACACTGTCCTGCATTTAGGCCTCAGAAATCTGATTCCAAGAATGTACATCTTGGTTGGCCTCGGATAGCTGGTTCCCCGCCATCCCCACCGGTGGGCCGCCGCCCGTGTCCCCCGGGGCATGGCGCAGCGCGCCCCGCCGCGCGCTGGGACCGGGGTCCGGTGCTGAGAGCCCTTCATCCTGGGATATGGGGTGCGGCCGGAAAGGCGGCCGCCCCCTCGCCCGTCCGCACGTTCGTGGAGAACCTGGTGCTAAACCATTTGTAGACGACCTGCTTCTGGGTCAGGGTTTCGTAAGTAGCAGAGCAGCTCCCTCACTGCGATCTATTGAAAGTCAGCCCTCGACAGGAGGGTTTGAAAAAAGAGGAAAAATTTTTAAAAAAAAAGAAAAAACAAGAATGTACATCTTGCATTGCAATCTAGATGTCCAGAGGAAAGTTTTGGACAAAATAACCCAGACCCAAGTCTTGATAATTTAAAGCCTGGGTGATATGGGGCACAAAGAGCCCAGAGGAGCTGGCTGGGGAGATGTGGAAGATTCGAGGTGCCAGACGGTTGGCTTCTCTCCAAATGTTTACCACCCTGGTGCCATGGGGCTGTGGGTAGCCCATGTGCTCATTCTCTCCCCTTCTCTCCCCCTCCCTCCTTCTCTCCCCCTCTCTCCTTTTCTCTCCCCTCCTCCTCAGATTTTCCATAGGTTGGAGAAACTTAGGAACCTACTGACCCAGAGCGAGGGTGATGAGACAAATGAAACAGAGGAATCAGACTGACCCTTCCTTGGCTGAGGATACCATGAGGTTTAAGGGCTGGCCCTGGACTTTGAACCCCAGCCTCACCCACCTCTACCTGGGTGTGCCTTTCTTCCCTGGAAGCCTTGGTCCTCTGGATAGAGAATAGCGTGAGGCCTGGGGCCAAATCTCCAGGAAGCAGGAAGACTGTGGCTGCCACTGATTCAGACAGAGCCCACGAGAACAAGGGCTGCTCTTTCCTCTTGGGCTCATGCCCCACCCCCACCCTGCCCTGTGGTACCCAGGCTGCCTGTACTGCTTGGATGCCACAGACTTGCCGGGGGCCTCCTAAGAGACCTCAGAGGCTTGCAGCTGGTGGGACCGTTAGTCAGCGTGTCTCTGAGTTCACCTCCCAGAGGAGAAAGCATATGCTGCTGGGGCCAACGGTGCTCCTCACTGATGTGTCCGCTGCCTAGGCAGTAGTTATTCGGTCTGGCATTGCTTTCTCTTCTTCCTAAAGCATAATATCACGTGGAGTCCTGAGCCCTGAGCCCAGTCTAGCCTCTGGGACACAAGAATTTGTGCTTTTGTAAACCCACAATACTGCAGGTACTGCACAGGGAAGTGATTCTCCAATTCCTACCCTCCCCCAACAACTATGCATCAAACCAGAGGAATGACCTTACAGTGAAAGGAGGGTGTCTTGTGACTGTCACTGCTCCACTTCCTGGGGCCAGCAGCCTGTGGATGGATGGCACCAGAGGCCAAGAGGGTGGCGAGCTGCAGACGTGGGCACCAGTCATGTGGGGCAGGGGGGTGGGCACAGACTGGCACTGCTTGGGCACACCCTCAAAGCCCCGACTTCTCTCCTGTGTCCCCCGACCCACCCCAGCACGCTGCTACCGGGCTCCCAGATGCTGGCCAACCCCCATGGCTCAGTTGCCCCCAGCCACACTTAGGACCCCTTTCCAGGGGTCCTCTTGAACCTATTCCAGGGGCACATGGCAAAGGAAGGCCTTTCATCCAGGGATCTCACACTAACCAAAGGCTTCAAATTTGGATTTAAAAATTTTATCTTCAAAGATATGCTAATAGGACTAAAAGAAGGAAATGATCATCGGCTTTAAACTTCTGCCAGACTTTGGTACCATGCCCATGAATTTTAAAAATAAATTCTGCTATTATATTATGAGTAGGATGATCACACTGCCTTGTGAGTGTGTTTTAAATTTTACACGTGTCACAAGCCTTCATTTATTAAATGTAAATTTCTAAAATATATCACAGTTGTTGAAACCCTATTTGGACATGTCTTTGTTTTCACATGCCTGGAGCCTCAGAGGATGAAAGCATCCTGGGCCTCTCTTGACCATCATCCACTCTCCTCTTGGGGGATTGTGGGAAAAGCTGTCCCCTTTCCACATTTTCATTTTAACCTCAGAAAATCTAAGGTGCATCTCCCTGTTTCATTACAGCAGCTGACCTATAATGGAAGAGGCCTTCAAGCTTTAGGCATGTACAGTTCAGCCCCTTTCTCACTCCATTTTAAACACTGTTTTCTTCCGTACGGTAAGGCTGCCTTACTCACCTGCTTACCAGCTCTGGGGGAATGGCTGGTAATCTTGAATCCCTTAGACAATGGGGTTCAACCATGGCTGCACATTGGAATCAAGGCTGGGGGAATTCAAAAAACTGATGCCTGAGTCCCACCCCTAGAGATTCTGATTTACTTGACATTGGATGTGATCTGGGCATTGGAAATTTTAAATCCTCCCCAGGTGATTTTAATATGTTGCCAAGTTTCAGAAACACTACCCTAAGACCTGCAAGTATTAGCATGCATGAATAACGTGGAGGGGGGTTTGTTAAAAATCAGGTTGCTAGATCCCATCCCCACAGTTTCTGAATCAGTTTCTGGATTGTGCCTGATAGTTTGCATTTCTAACAAGTTCCCAGGTGAAGCGATGCTGCTAGTTCAAGGACTGCATTTTGAGAACCACTATCCTAAAAGAAAGCAAGCCAGGGAGATGGGCTGGGAGGGAAATGCGAGTGAATGCACAAAGATCCAGCTCTTTCTTATTCTCACACTCTGCTGTTGGCTTCAGAGGCAGGAAACCCTAAGCACCATAGCTGCTGCTGTGCAGAAAACCCATGTGGGGTTGAGCTGAGTCCAGAAAGCCAGGGTCTCGGTTGGATAAAGCATGGACCTGCAACAGAGAGTCTGGAGGTCTGGATCAGCTCTGTCCAATGAGAATATCGTGCAAGCCACAAATGTGAGTCACATACATACTTTCATATTTTCTACCCACATTAAAAAGTTAGATATGAACTTTAACTATGTATTTAACCTAATTATCCAAAATCTTGTCATTTTGACATGTCATCAACATAATTATTAGTGAGATAATTTACATTCTTTTTTTCACGCCAAGTCTTTGGCAGGTATGTGTTTTACAGGAGCACATCGCAGTTCGAACTAGCCACCTTTCAGTGGCCACACGTGGACAGTGCAGGTCTGGATACACCAAGTACTGGGGCCATCAGCTTCTGAAGAAGGGCTGATGCATGGGGGTCAGCAGGCGGACCCCTCCTTCCCGCCCCTCCTAGAGCCCCTGGAATCTGTCCTCCGCATCTGAGAATCTTCCTGTGTTCACCATCAGTGCTTCTGGAGAGCGTGAGAGGTGAAGAGGGCCACATCTGGTTTGCAGGGCTTGTTTCTTCATGTCTGTATGTCTGAGGTCAGACTCTAAGAGGCTTTCACAGCCACCTCTCCCCGTTTCCAGACTTAAGCATCGACAGAACGAGCAGAGCCCCTGGGTGTTGGTGGGAGAAGCTGAGGCTTTGGTTAGGGAGAAATGGGTGTCTGAATTAGACTGAGGAAGAGAGCGAAGGGAGAGCTGTGGTTGGCCTGAACAGCCATGAGTGTTCGTTTGAATGCTGCAAGTAGGCGTGAGCTGACACTTCCAGTGCTTTCACTGGCCAGGGAGCCCAGAGCACTGTGGGTTTTTACAGCACTGGGTCGACAGCCATTGTGCTCTTCCCATGGCATGCCGCCCTCTGTCCAGTTGCAGTCATTAACCATGCTGGTACTGAGTGCCTACCGCATGTGCCAGTATACCAGGAAGCCAGTAGACTGTAGTTATTGGGATCACATGCTTTGGAGTCAGGCAGGCCTGAGTTCAAATCCCCACTTTTGCAGTATGATCTTAGGAAGTTTTTTAATCTCTAAACCATAGTTTCTTCATTTGCAAAATGGGGATAATAACACCTATACCTGAGAAATCTTGTGAGGATAAAGTGAGGTGATATATGTCATTTCTGAGCTCAGATCCCAGCTCACAGGCACTCAGTGAACGCCGGGCGGCGGCCGGGACAAGGTGAAGTGAGCAAGGTGCACCGTGTGGAGCTCTCATCACCATCACCATTGTGGCTCTTGAGTTATTACACCATAGTAGGTGCCCCAAGAATTACCAAGCTGCACAAGGCCTGGTCCTTTCTCACCAGGGGCAGAGGGTCCATAAGGGGAGAGAAGATGTACAGATGTGTCGAAGATGAGCTGGGTGTGATGAGTGCCTTAAGAGAGGAAGGAGGAATCACTTCCACCCAAGGGATTTAGAGACTGTGCCCTTGAAGAATGGACGAGAAGTCTACTGGCAGAGATTGAGGGGGAGGACAGTTTATGGAGAGAATGGCTTGATCAAAAGCCCCAGAGGTGAAGGACTGTGCTCAGGGAGTACTGAATGGTTGTGACACTGGTGCACAGAGACAGCTAAAAGGGGTTTGTAAGAGGCTGCTTGCAGCCCATTTGTACGGGACTTATGTGCCAGGCTAAGGAGTTTGGACTGTGTTTGGTAAAAAATAGAAAGCCATAGACAGCAGCCCAGGAGGAAATGACAAAAGTAATGATGAATACTTTTTTCTTTTGAAACAGAGGGGTTTTGAGAGTCAGAGTTTACTGACACTGCCCCGTCAAAATTGAACACAAACTTTCATGCCTTGAGACACAGGTAACTTGTCAATCATGTTATCCATTACCACCCCTTCCCAATCCCACTCCCCAAAGGAACCCTTGTTACCAATGTGGCGGGTAGCCTTCCAGACTTTCCTCTGTACAAAGACAACATATTTTAACCAGAATTGGAGCACAGTGTACTTACTGTTCTGCCATTTACTTTTTTATTGTAACTAACTGCCCATTCCCCCTCCTCCAGCCTCTAGTAACCACCACTCTTCTTCCTATTTTTACAACTTTGGCCACTCTAGGTACCTCATATAGAAGGAATCATACATTATGTGTCCTTTTGTGACTGGCTTATGTCATTTAACATAATGTCTTCAAGGTTCCTCTATGTTATACTATAGAATGTGTCAGAATTTCCTTCCTTTTTAAGGCTGAATAATGTCCCATTGCATGTATATACTACTTTTTGTTTGTCCATTCATCCATTATTGAACACTTAGGTTGCTTTCATCTTCTGGCTCTTGTCTGCTATGGACTTTTAAAATAATATATTGTCGGCATGTTTCCCTGTGAGTTCCTGTAGAGCCAGCTCATTCTTCATGGCTGCCTAATATTCCATTGTATGGAAGTGACTAGTCTAGAATCACACAATCAGCTAGTGGTGTAGTGGGGATTTGAAAACAGTTCTTTTTGGCTCCAAAGGCTGAGCACTTTTCACCACTCCAGGAGACATGATGGATGTGTATGTTTTGAGCCACCGTGTGGCCTGCATGGTGTTAGGCAAGTATAAAATAATGTGGTACCATTTGATTGAGTTCTGAGAGGCTTCTGACAAATGAAGTGATGGGAGTGGGTAGAGGCCAGATCTAGCCCTGAATTAGGAGTCTTCCCACGACAGAGTTATGGCCAATGACACTCAGATTGATTTTCTATTGCTGGAAGGAAGAGAAGGAAGTAAAAGTGATGAGAGAACATAAATAACTTTTAATAAAGCCAGGCAAGACTCTGTGTCTTCCCACGACACAATTACGACCAATTCTCCATGAACGCTGACTTGGGCCCCTCTCAGAGTGGCTCTGGAACAGTAACAAATAGTAGCACATTTAAGCCAGAAGGGGCCTTGCAGTTCATCTGGCCCAACCCTTTGTTCTAGGAGAGGAGGAAACTGGAGCCTGAGAGATGGGCCCCACTACATGCCTGCACCTCAAGGTTGTGGCTGCTGGCTAAGCAAAGTGGTAAGATGCTCCAGAGTGTGTCCCAGCCCAGTTTTATTGACTCATACTCACCCTGTTGATGCTGGAAACTTGTGCATTATTTTTGTTGTTCATTTCTCCCATACACATGCAGCCTGCCAGGCTTTATTAAAAGTTATTTATGTTCTCTGATCACTTCTACTTCCTTCTCTTCCTTCCAGCAATGGAAAATCAATCCGAGTGTCATTAAGAGGATATTCCCTGAAGAAGATTGCTGGGGACAGTGGGTCTGTCACCCAACTTACTTCTTTTCACCGAGCAACTGGAATTTCTTCCACAGGGGATGATCCCCAGTGTTATTTCACTGTCAATTCAGGCAGGCCTCGCGCTGACTTACCAAGTTTTCATCCCGTTGTCTCACTGTCCCTGGCTGATCTGGTCTCTGCACTGATTAATTAGTTTCAAATCCCTTCATATTGGTCTAGTAAAATTGGCTGGTTTAATTCGTGATGGGAAATCCTGAGAATGTTTCATTTCGACTCTGATGAGGGGCACCTTTTTATAATGTCCTGTTGGAGACATCCCTTGGGAGAGAGACATTGTCCTCCATACACTCTCCTGAATTACACAGCAGATGCCGAAACGGTGGTGAGACTCTCCCTGCTGCCAGGTCTGGGTGCTTTTACAACAAGCACTTCTGCCTGTTAATGGGGCAGTTTATCGTGTCCTCTCACCACATGCACCTTGGACCACCATCTTTCCTCTAGAGGTTGTCTGAGCTGCTTCTAAGCATCAACACCTAGCCTGTCCGGGCGGGGCCTGCTTGCTGTCCACCCCTGCTGTCCGGGGCCAGAACAGAGCCACGGTGGCTTCACCAGCCCCAGTGGCATGCTGCTTGATTTATAAATACCTTCTTTTTTTCTACTGGCTGTGATTCCCCCCAGGAGAGGTTGGAGTAAAAGTCCCAAAGTTGAATATTTTCTGTTCTGTCACAAAGAGAAATGGATGAGCAGATATAAGTGGCCTTAAAGGGGAGAAGAGAATTCAGCTAAGAGCCAACCCCATCCTGGATGCAGGACTGATTCATGGCACTCAGCAAGATGCCTTCCGTGGTGTGGTCACTCACTGGCTGGAATTAAATTCTAATAGCTGCTTTCACAATCAGCACCCACGAGGATGCAGGGAGCTTGTTTATTTAACACGATCAGACCACTGTGTCCAGCTAATCTCTACTTGCCTATCTCCCCTAAGATAGCTTTCACAAAGATGTGTAAGCACATTCTAATAATCTTCTTGAAGTCCCTTAAAACCCCCCTGTGAGGCCTGCCCCCACTGGCCAGGCAGTGGATGAGTCGCCCCGTGGTGGGAGGGTTCTCATACATCTCCGTTAGGCAAGGCAAGAGCGGGGCAGCCCAGCCAGAAATGAGCTTCCCCCACAAAGCAGCCTCCCTGTGAGGCAGGGCCCTGGGAGCTGCTGTGCAAGCTGCAGCATTTGGCCCATTCATTTGTCTTCATTAATGTTGCTTATAGCGAGGCCTTTGTCACATATACGATTATGGGAGATTGAATCCTCCTGAATGTGTAAACACAGAGCACCAGTGAGAGGCTCCAGGCAGGCAGCAGCCTGAAAAGGAGCTTTTCTGCTGTTGGACAGATGACATATGCTTTCGGTCCCTAGGGATGGGGGCCACACTGGAGGACCGGGTCTTAAATATCGGGGACTGGCTCTTGTTCCTCGGTCCTTGGCCCCGGGGGCCCACCTCTGCCCACCAGTCACCTCGCGTGACCTCATGTCCTTATCCATTCCTCCCTCCCCTCAGCCACATTCACCAAGTCCACTCAGGTTTCTGCCTTAACATCTCTTAACTCAATCCCTTCCTCTTTCCTCCTCCAGGGTCCTGTCCTCATCTAAGGCCACCATCATCTCGTGGCTGGATTCCTGCGACAGCCTCTTAATCATACTGCCTACCTCTAATCTTGTACCACTCCTCCATTCTCACCCTGCTGCTGTCCTCATCTTTCTGAAATGCAAATCAGTTTGGGTCACTCTCCTTCTCTGGGAGAAGGCCAAACTGCTTCACCTATTCTGCAAGGCTCTTCAGAACAAGGCCCCTGGAAACTTCCAGGCTTCAACCCCATCCCCTTTTTGGGCTATACTTTGTTCCAAGTTTCCTAAACAATTCTACCTTAAGCCTGATATCTTCAGGCTTTTACCTAAAGCAATTTTTTAGTTTTTCAAAAAAAATATTTTTATTAAGGTATAATTGACATATAACATTAGCTTCAGGTGTACAACCTAATGATTCAATATTTGTATACACTGTTAAATAATCACCACAGTAAGTCTAGTTAAGATCTGTCACCATACAAAGTTACAAAAAAGATTTTTCTTGCGGTGAGAACTTTGAAGATTTAGTCTCTTAGCAGCCTTCAAATATGCAGTACAATATTATTGACTGTAATCACCAGGCTATACGTTACATCAACATGACTTACTTATTTTTAGCTTTTAATTCACTTACTCTGCCATTTCTCAGATTAAGCCAGGAGAACATGGGGAGGTGGATTAAATAAAATATCCAAATCACTGCTTTACTAAGTATCATTCTTCTCCAGGGATTGATGTTTCTGTTCTGAGCTGTCATACTCAGGCCACTTTAGGTGCAAGAAAGAGAACAGTCAAGTTACCAGAGGAAAAAAGGGGGAATTTATTAAAGGATATCCCTGAGGGAACCCAGCGAAATCTGGCTTCGGGAAGGGTAGAAACAAGACAGCCCTATGGCCCTGCCAGTCTTTCCCTGTCTCTCTGTCTCTCTGTGTGTCTGTCTCTCTTTCTGTCTTTCTCATCAGCGTCACCTCTCTCCATTCTCTTTACTTTCTCTTGACCAGCTTCCTCTGCACTCATCTTGTACATAACCCAAAATGGCAGCCACATGCCAGGGTCTCCGTGGGCTTCCAGCTTTAGCACCCACCACCCACTACAACTTCCTTTTGTTGGAGAGGGCACGGGCTGGTCCTGAGTCATCTCCCTGAGCCGGGCTGCAGCGGTCCTGGGTCCTGGTGAGCCTGGGGATTGGTTGTCCTTGGCTCAGAACTCTTTCCCGCAATTCTTCCCCGTAGCTTTGACCCAGGGCAGGAGGTTACAAGGGTATCCTGCTTTCTCTGTCAGGGGCAGGGAGCAGAGGCAGATTATCAATGGGAGGCTGTATTAATTTATTACATTAACTGTATTACTAACAAAGTACCATAACAAAGTAATAAAGGAGGCTGTGTTAGTAACAAAGTACCACAAACTGGGTGGCTTAAACAATAGAAATCTGTTGTCTCAGTTCTGGAGGCTCGAAGTCTGAGATCAAGGAGTTGGTAGTGTTGGTTCCTTCTGTGAGGGAAGGATCTGTTCCATGCTATTCTCCTAGTTTCTGGTAGCCTTGAGCATCCCTGGCTTGTATATTGCATTCTCCCTGTGTCTTCACATCATCTGCCTTCTGTACATGTCTGTCTCTGTGTCTTAAGTCTTCCCTTTTATAAGGACACGAGTCATATTGGATTAGGGTCCACCCTAATGACCTCATCTTAATTTGACCTTCTACAAAGACCCTATTTCCAAATAAGGTCACATTCACAGGTACTGGGGGTTAGGACTTCAGCATCTTTTGGGGGGCATAATTCAACCCATAACAGAGGCTAAGGTCAGGGCCAAGAAATATCTCTACTGTTCCTCTCATGGGTCCCCTCAGGAGCTCCCTGGTGAGCCCACTTTGCCAGTCTTCCAGATACAACTAGACACTGCAGTAGAGAGAGACATTAGGTGCAAATTGAGGCCCACACTACAGATAGGAAAAGCCTTGTAAACCCCAAGTAAACACCTTCTACAGGTAAACAATGCCCCACTGAACCCTGGTCAGGAATATAGCTTTTTGGTTTTGTAAGACCTATAAGGAAAGATTATTTATAACCTGGATAGGTCAGTAGCTCTGATGGCAACTGTTAACCTGGCCAATAATAACTACAACAGTAATGCTAATACTGTACACCATGTGTGGTGCCTTAGAATTGTCAAAGTGTTTTCATATCCATTATTTTATTTGTTCCTCACAACAGCTGTGTGAAGTAGGAAGAAGCAGGTTTTCTTTTGTTTCATTTTATTTTACTTTTTTATTGAGGAATAATTGACATATAAAAGTATATTCGTTTCAGGTGTACAAGATGATTTGATATTTGTATATACTGTGAAATGATCACCACCATGGGTCTAGTTAACACCCATCACCATACTTAGTTACAAAAATGTTTTTCTTGTGATGAGAACTTTTAAGATCTACTCTCTTAGCAACTTTCAAATATGCAATACAGTATTATTAACTATGGTCTCCACGCTGTACGTCCCCGTGAATTATTTATTTTACAACCGTAGGTTGGTACTTTTTGACCCCTTTTACCCATTTTGCCCACCGCCAGCCTCTGTCTCTGGCAACCACCAATCTGTTCTCTGTATCTGTGAGCTTCTTTTTTTCTTAAAGATCATATGGTATTTATCTTTCTCTCCTGAATTCTTTAACTTAGCATAATGCCCCCAAAGTTCATCCATGTTGTTGCAAACGGCAAGATTTCATTCTTTTTATGGCTGGATAATATTCTGTTCTGAGTAAATCACATTGTATTTATCCATTTACCCACTGATGGACACTTAGGTTGTTTCCATATCTTGGCTATTGTGAATAATGCTTCAATGAACATGAGGTTGCATAAATCTTTTTGAGTTAATGTTTTCATTTTCTTCAGATAAATACCCAGGAGTGGAAGCGTTGGATTTATATGGTAGTTCTATTTTTAATTTTTGAGGAATCTCCATACTGTTTTCCATAGTGGCTGCCCCAACTTACATTCCCACCAGCAGTGCACAAGAATTCCCTTTTCTCTACATCCTTGCCCACACTTGTTACCTTTTGTCTTTTTGATGATACCCGTTCTGACAGGTGTGAGGTGATAGCTCATTGTGGTTTTGATTTGCATTTCCCTGATTATTAGTGATGTTGAGCATCTTTTTATGTACCAGTGCAGATTTTGGTTATATTATTTCTTTGTGCCTCAGTTTCCTCCTCTGTGAAATGAAGATAGCAATAGCTGCTCAAAGGATCATTGCAAGAGTTAAGTGCATTAATAAATTTGAGCACTGGTACCCTGTAAACGTGATATAATGGATGATGTTTTCATCACCATCATTCATATCACAGTCAGAGAAAGGAGACATGGAGGGTAAGAGTCTCAGCTAAGACTCTCAAACCCACAACCAAGCCAGGGCTGTCCCTCACAGCTCAGGGGCAAGAGGATCAAATGGGTACCTCTGTTAACCCAGAAAGAAGATGCCCCTCCATTCCCACCACCTCTTTCCATCATACCCTAGAGTTACTTTGCTAGAGGCTCATATAATGTCACTTCTTTAAACTGTATTTTCATTTATTTTATTTCCTGTCAGAGCTGTTTTGTTGTTACCAAAATTAAGAAAGCATAAAGAAAATATATTTTAGGTTAAAATAACATGCAACTCTTTAGTTATGCCTATAATATCCAAAGGGCATACAGTGCAATTTTTTGACAGAAAGAGAAAGGGGAAAGGAAAATCATACACCACATGTACGCACACACACACATATTAGAAGACATGTGGGATCTGGAAGATTGTACAAAATTTTTCTTTAGTTTCGGTCTAAAAACTGTCTAGCCCTTTCTATCAAGCCCTCCTCTCTCATTTCCCTCCATCCACATCTCCGGGTCCCAACTGTTGGAGACTTGTTTTTCTCTCTCTCCCCTTTTTGCAGCCTCTTGGCTTCGTCCTGGGATGTCTTAAGTTGGGCTCCTCAGAGGCTGCTGCTGAGATAAGGATCATGTGAAAGAGATTTATTAGGAAGCATTCCCAGGAAAAATTGGCAGGGAGGTTGATCAGGAAGGGAGGTATAGGAAAATATCAAGCGAAGTCCCACAGAGCTGCTCTTGGAGAGAGAGGAGGTCATACTTCAGAGTTGTCTTCATCAGGAAGGGATGGGCAAGGAGCTGGAATATTTTCCACCTAATCAACAGTCATTGGTTGTTAAGTCCTACCCCTCCCCCTTTCCCTCCCCAGGACAGAAATTCCCCATCACTTCCAGCTGTCTGTGTGCAGGCCTGAGGGTGGGCCTTTACATGAGAAGCAGGTGCTGGCTGTTGGGAATGAAGGCACAGCTGAAGCTGGTGTGTATGAAGGTGATAGAGAGATCTGAGGGGAAAGGGGGCAGCTCCATTGGGCGGTTCCTGCCTCCATCCTGTAAGAGGCTGCATGAAGTCCCTTGTGAGCCGGGCTGAGGCAGCTGTAAATCCTTGAGTGGAAAGTCTGCAAAACGATCACCTTTCTGTTGCTTGTGTGCACTGTCTCTTTGGACAAAGCTTTGATGTTTCATGCTACACAGGGTCTGGTTTTTTATTTATTTTACTAAACTCAGTGAAGGGAAAGAAATGCCATGAGTGAAGGTGGGAGAAAATCCCACCAGTCCGCAAACGTGTTTTAGTTCCATGTTACTGATTTTTAAACGAAAATAAGAGACCTCGTGGCCCTGAGGTCTCAGCTGTCCTTGGACGTGTTCCTGATTCAATGTCAGGTGCCCCCTGTAATCGAAGACTCACTCCACATCTTTTTTTTTTCTTTGTCTTCCTCACTCTTCCCTTTCTGTCCAAAATTGGGCTTGGTTTCTTTATTTCCTTCTCCTTTTTTTCTTCTTTGAAAGCTATGGCTTTGCTAGTAAGGGGGGAGATGCTGAGAAAGGTGGGTTGAACCCCCAGCCTAGATCCTTTTCGGGATCAGAGTTTTGAGGTGAGAGGAGAGTTGTGAGATAACCCTCCGTGGCACGGATTAAAGGAAACAGGGAGGAACTTAAGAGAGCGTGCTGTCCGAACTCCACGTGTCAGAGGTAATTTCAGAAAAGACATTCTCCCTAATGAGGGAAGTTGGGTTTCTGGCCTACAGGTGGAGGGTGAGGTGCTTGGCTGGGGCAGGGGGAGTGGGGGCTGCTGGCAGCTGGCGCCTGAGGCAGGGAACTGGGCCACTCACCTCCAGTGCCTCTTGGCAGAAAGGCAAGGTACTTCCTAATGGAAACTGATGAAGCCGGAACTCTGAGAGATAATGAACTGAAACAGTATTCCTCGCTGAAATGAAAGTCAGGGCTGGCGATAATAAATGCAGCTGTCTCTATTGAGCCTAGAAGCTGCACTCTGCGTGGAACTATGTGAAATGAGGCCTTCCTTGTAGAACAACAGATTGTGAGGGGCGGACTCTATGTTTAAATTGCTGTTAAACTGAGCTAAGCAAAGTCAAGCCATAGCCTTCCAACTCAACAGATTTGTCCTGCAAGCAAGGTGCTTGGAAATGTCTAAGAGGCCTGAAGCCTTCTCAAATCTCCTGGCAACCTTTTAAAGGAAACAGTTATAAAATTCCTCCTGCCAGGTAGGATCTTAAGCATCTCAAGGGCAACCTGCAACTATTGTCCAAGGTTGTTTCTCTGAATGGAGGAACATCCTCAAGTCGGAAATTTGTGATATTATGGGTAAACAAAAGAAGACAGAACCCTCAGCTGCAAGAACTTTGGAAGTCTAGAGAGACATTTTTCTGGGCTGGGAAGTATCAACAAAATATCCCAGACTTTAGGACACAGTAAAGAAGGAACTGAAGGAATGTTTGTTCCATAACAAGGTCGGATAACAAGTCTACTGATCCTGAACTCCCAGTATGACTCCCAACATCACTAGCTTTTCTGCTGTGCTGAATGGAAAGAGTTGGGCCTGGATCAGACAGATGTGCTCTTGAGGTAGGATATTTTATTGATTTTTACTCTGATATTTATCTGTATAACACTTGATATTTGCATCGTCGTTCACTAAGTTTTTAACTCCTGCCCTACGTGACTGCCAATAGTATGTGGTCTGTACTTCAGGAAATTTTGTGTAGGTTGGATTTTTTAACTCAATCATAATTTTGATGGTTTAAGGCTATAATAACACCATACATCTCTAAATCACTTCTACAGTTTACAGAGCATTTTAGTATATTTGGTATCAACCGCCACAACATCTTTGTGAGGAAGTGTTGTCATCTCCATTTTCCAGATGCAGGAGCTAAGATTCATGAGGGTGCAGGGGCACACTCAACCTTCCAGGGCTTCCTGGCTTGTGTTCAGAAGTCAGTTCTCCTTACTGCAAATCTTATATTCTTTTTTAAAATTCAGTACTCATTAATTAAATGAATTCCCTTGTAGAATAAGTGCTCATTATGCCAGGTTAATTTTTCTGTTTAATATGTATGTCAACAAATATTTCTTTTTATCATATTATTGTAATGTGAGGTAGACCTATAGTGTATCAGCATTGATACACGGTCAGCATTGAATGAGTATCAACTAAGACTGAAAGAAGGATTATTTTCCCCATGTTATGGGTAAGAGAATGAAACAATAGTAAGGTTAAGTGAATTTCCTAAAGTCTTGGTGAAATGGTAGTATCAGTACTGAGTGTTTCAAGTCTCCTGGTTAGCCCATAAAACACCCCTATCTTTTCTATTCTTGCTTTGATAGACCGGTTATTTGCAATACCCGTAAGAACACTTCCAGTAGAAGCATAATATGTGACCTTACACAAGACTCAAGGGAAGATCCATATGTCTGTGCTTTGAAGGTTACACAGTTTAACAGAACAATTTTAAGAAAAAGAATACAAAATTAGTAAGGGACTCTGAAGATTAAGCTTCATGAGCTTCACAGTAAATCCACCTCTGCCAATAGCTGGCGGGAATGCTCCAGGCTCTCACCACACTCCACCTCCCAGAATTATACTATCCCCATGAGCAGGCATGAATTGATTTTTATCTCCCTTCATTGGTGAGGACACATCCTAGAAAGATGAGGTAAAGCCCCCCACTGAGGACAAAGATATTGAGAGCAGCTGGCCATTTGAAATGCATTCAGGTCTCCAAGGCCAGATAAATTACTTTCCAGGGAACCAAAACAATTGAAATATGTGATTAAGGAACAACTTTTTAACAGTTTTTGAGCAAGTTACCAAGGAATGAATAGCCACAGGTCAGAGGGAGAAATTGGTATCCCCCAAATTTCAGAGGTGGACTCTGCAAACTGCAGCCTAGTGATCTTAACATTAGCCACTGGCAAATTTCTAGAATGGGTTATCTAACAAATAGTTTGTTAAAATGTAGACAGGGGAGACATGATTACCAGGTACTAAGATGGATTTAGCAAAAAGAAATCATCACAAATCAAGTTCATTAACACTTTTTAAACTGAAATATTAAACCCAAAGATCAGGGGAATATGTTTGGGTTTTAGAAGGCTTTTTGGCAGACTTTTTCATGATAGTTTTTCAAACAAGTTGGAGAAATGTGGATTGAACTATGAAATAGTTAAATAGATTGGTTTAGTTGACTGATAGAGTGAGATGAATCAGTGCTGAAGTGAAAGAATTGCCCATTTCTTTTCAGCTCTTGTTCAATGGGGATACAAAGATGAATAAGACAGGGCTACTGCCTTCAAGACTTCAGCAGAGGAAAATGATATATAAGCAACTAGCTATGGTCATTCTGGAGAGGGCTGTACCAAGGATATATATACAGGAAATGGGATGACTGAAGTAGAATCACTGGGGTGGTGGGTGGGAGAGCTTTATGGCAGTTAGCAATGTCAACTGATACAGAGACCATCTTGCAAATTAGTGAGGATTTCAACTGGAGAGGAGATAACTTGGGGAAGGTCATTGAACCAAACGACTTTCAGGTTCTCTTCAAAGGCTAAGCTTCTGAGTTTGTTCATGGTTAAATCACAACAGCTGGTCTCAGCACAGCCAAGCCTGGCCAAAGCTCTGAGCTTACATCTCCACAGCCAGACTGTGGGGCAGGGGAAGCAGAGCTGCTGAGGTAGGTACCAGAGTCAGCTCGGAAACCACATTTATGCTAGGAGCAAAGGACGGGGAAAGAAAGCTTGTTAGCTTGTTCAGATTATTGGGATCCTCCTGAAAGGGAACATATTTGTCTATCTAAAAAATTACAAGCTAAAGGGTCCGGGAATTAAAGGAGGCTTGTGGTCTAGCAAACGAAAGCTGGCGATAGCGGGGGGGAAACCCTCCACTCAGAGAGATTGAATTTATGCTAAAGAGTGCGGAAAACCTCCACATTCTCCTCATTTCAAAGCTTTTTCATGCCACTGAAAAGACTGATTCTGCTTTTCGAAAGAACAGTGTGGGTTATTTATTAATGTTCATAAGAAATATTTCTGTAATGCTACCTCAGGGTTTGAAACCAATCTGGCTGGATGAGGCACATCTAAAGTCTAAAAATCCTAGTAATGTCAGCCTTGTTTCCTGTGCAGAGCATGGTTTAAAATGAAATATTAAGTCATTGAGTCATCTAAGTACCTGGAAACGATTCACATCCGACTGGGAAGAATTTATTAGAAAAACACATCCCAGTCCCCCAGCACAGGAGCCCACAGCTCACCATGCACAGTTGTCAACAGCAGAGTTCTGTTAGGTTCTCTCACTGGCAGCTGTCGTGGCCTAAATCTAAACTCTGACCAGGAATCTTCTCCACACCCCAAAGTCACCGTAACAAGATAGCCACCCCTCCTCAAAATCGTTTATAAATGTCTCTCCCTAGGGGCTCACCCTTTCTCAGATTGACACCCTCCTCTAAGGACAAAAACTGGGCATGTGGTGTGAGCGAAGCCCTTTTCACCAGGCGGTCCCTAATTACGCACGGCCTTTCTCCAGCGCATTCAGCGGCAAAGACCAGCCAGACAATGAACCCATGTTCAGGGCCCTGGATAATGCCGGGCATTTAATGCGGTTGAATATTGCAGCCAGGGCCTTCCTGTTTCCAAACCAGTCAATAGAGGTGCGGGGCCCTGAGTGTGTTTCCCAGCCTTTTGCCATCCCGTGGAAAACAAAGAGGAGTTTGATGTCTGTGCCCTGAATACTTAGCACAAGATGCTGAGGTCCAGCCTTCCCTCTGCACGGCAGTGGAAGGCTGTGGTGCTTGGACAGATCGGGGTAGAGCTCAGTTTGCTAGGCAGCACCACGCGCTGTACTCACAGGTCCACAGAGGGGATGGTCTCAATGTGACTGAAAGGATCTTTGGTCACAAAATAGTTATCTATTTTCCCACATAAATATACAAACATTATACTTCTTTCAGGAACAAAAATATTAGTTGAATTTACCCGTCCATTTTCATACCCTGGCATTCCGTGTTTTATTGGTAAAAACCACCAGTGTTCTTTGAAAATTTAATGAAACAATATTAAATAAATAATCCAGAAGTAGCATAATAAAATGCCAGTACATCCAGGCTGTGACTCTGTTCTGAGAGATGGGTGACGTGTAAATCTTGCTTTCTTTCTATTCAAGGAACTACCCTGCTAGTCTGAACATGTGAAAATCTAGCTGGGATGGGCCTTAGACCTTTGGCTCTTGGTAATAGAAAGAGAATACAGATTTGTACATAGGCAGTCTCTTCATTGTATCCATAATAGCTTGGCAGTCAGATCATTCCCACATTTCGGATGAAAACGGAATGCTATGAATAGCAATAGACTGCGTGAAACCAATGGGCTGGAGTGTGCCGTAAGAGAGAGCTCAATCCATCCCTCTCCCATCCCCCTTCCCCCCACCTTCCATTTGTAAGAAACACTATCCCAAACATCTCAGGCAGCTAAGAATGAAGAGCCACAGAGATGCTATAAAATATGTATGCTTGTGCACCTCCCCAGACCACATCTAGCAAGTACAAAGGACTTGTGTGTTCTTGGCTAGGAATATATAGATGGATGGATAGAATCGATAGATCAGTAGATACAGACAGATAATTACATTATCATTTAATAACTATTTATGGCATGGAGGCCCTTTAAGTAAATAGAGGAAAGCCAAGGTGACAATCCTAGAAATGATCAAGCTATGTTAAATCTTTCAGTTCTTTGAAAATACTCTTCTTTCATTCTCCCTAGCACCCATAACCAGCTAACTCAAGGTCTTATTTTAAGAAACACCAAAGATGTGAAGCATTCCATGATCTCCCAAGCCTAGAAGAAGAGTTGCCCTCGTTCTGTACCCCGTAGCATGCTATTCTCTCCCCGTCAGAGGGTCTTCATTGCCAGTCCGTGTTGTAACTGCTTGTTTAACTATGTTTCCCACTGGCCTATTAGTTCCCCATCTTTCTCACACTTTGATCTCCAGCGCAGATCGTGACACACAGTAGGTTTTCAATAGGCATTTGTTGAATGAATGATCTCACTGTAATTCAAGGTCACCCTACTTTGTAGGGCCAACAAGTATGAATTGTGCCCCTTTTATGTGTGAACACCATGCTCTGTCCTGGTTCTCCTGAGGTCATTGAAGGATATGAGCAGTGGACCTGCTGTCAAATCCTTTGCAGATGAGCCAGACAAATGAGACAATCAGAAGCTCATCAAGAGCCTCTTTGAGCTGCTGATTTCAGCTGAAATTCAGAGAAGCGAGAGAGCATGGGGGCCTAGGAAGTCCTGTGAGGCAAGGAGTGAAGGGGACTGCAGCTGGGCTGGAAGGAGGGGGGGGAACTTGATTAGGCAGAGAGGGTGAGGCGGGCACTGCGGAAAGGAGGAATAAGAAATGGAGGTGGGGATGAGTCTGGCATGAACAGGGAACAGGGAGGAGGCTGGCTTAGCTGGAACAGAAGGTCCAGATTCTCCACGACCTGTAGAAGCTGGAGCTGGATCCTGGAGGATTTGGAAAGCCAGGCAGAGGGGTCTGGGCTCTAGACACTGCATGACAGGATATTGATGTAAAACTTGGAGTGGGAATTTCGTGATAAAAAAAAAGTCGTGAAGGAAGAAAGTCTTATGGTCATGGCAAGGAAAACCTGAAGGGGAGAGAACTGTGCTGAGAAGGCCACACTGTAGCCATTGCAATTACCCAAGAATGAGATGACATGGCCTGGGCTAGGGTGATGCAGGAATATGGGAAGAGAGGAAAAAGAAAACATTTTGGAGAAAGGAATGGCAGGCCGGCCTCAGCTAGAGGCATGTTATGCTTTTCAAAAGCCACAGGTCTGATTCTTCTGAAGGTACAAGTGGCTGCACCCTGGGAACCAGTGGCCAGGGACTGGATGGCCGATGAGGAGGAAGGAGATGGCTTTGGAGGTCATCCTGCTGTCCTGGCGCCCCTCATGGAGGTTGCCGGCCAACCTTCCCTTCCCCAGGGCGGTGCTCCTGTACAGCTTTTACTCACTCCCCTGGCAAGCACAGGGGGGTGACCTTCTCCCGATGGCACCACGCTTCTGTCTTCCAGGCGGCCGTTCAAGGACAGCTACCTTGCAGAGCTTCGAGTGCCTCCAGGACAGAGAACCCAAGCTGTGCTGAAGGCTTAGCTGAGGGCAGGACTGTACCAGGGGTTGCTGGGGAAGAATTCATTTTTAAAAATATGCCAGCCTTTGACTGCCTTCTCTAAGGCCTCAGGGTTCTGCTTTCACACTTCCCTCTAACGGCTTTTCATCGTGGTCTTGACAACCGTCACATGAACGTATTACGTGAAAAGGAAAGGTGCCACTTTTCCAGAATGTGCTCAGGAGGAATAGCCGTTTCCCTTGTGTCCCCGTTCGCAGCTAAGCTCTTGGTCTGGAGAGAACTCGCGGCCTGGTTGCCATGATTTATCATCCTGGTGTCTTTCCCGGACAGCCTGCCTGCTCCCCCAGTTCAGCTTTTCATCATCATTTCGGGGCTGTTTGCTCAGCCTTCACTATTGCTGTTGCAGTTGTGTTTTGGACCTGACCTCCTGGCAAGCCGTGGGCTTGGCTGAGGGAGCTGGCAGAGGCTGAGCCCAAGCTTCTGACGGTGGGAGGAGACAGACACAGGTGTGTGTTTTCTGAGCCAAGAAGGGGATTCACTGAGCAACCAGCTTTGGTGCTTTTCTGGAGCATTCTCCGGTGACCAGGGTCCTCTGTGGTGTGGCTCCCTGCTTCATCTCTCCTTAATTCCAGCTCCCCCTTCAGACTCCCATGCTTTTGTCACCTCCCAAAAAGATGATTATAATTCTCTCCAAATGGTGCTTCGTTTGAAATAAACTCAAAAGCAGCCCTGAGGGCAGGACATAGCTGCCTGCTTCCATTTAGGAGCCAGGGCCCTGGGAGCCAGAGTCCACTCGATCTCCTCCCCGCCGCCCCCTTCACCCCTGGCCTGAGCCTACAGGCTGGGAGGCAGCAGAGAGATGGAGAAGGGGAAAGAGCTTTGGCCTGGATGTCTGGACATCCCGGAGTCCAGAACCATCTCTAACCACCTTCTCCTGTGCTGCCTACTTTATAAGAACAAAACCACCAGCCTCTGTCTTGACCTAGGAGGGATGGATTTAGCTTTACTGATCGTGTATTATGTGTCAAGCTATTTACATACCCTGTTAATCCTCAGGACAGCCCTTAAGAAGTAAATAGTTGTATCCTAAATTTATGGTTGCTCAGAGAGTGAAAATGACTACCTAAGGCTGCACAGCTATTAAGTGCTAAAGCTGGCATCGAGGTCTTCCTAACTTCTCTTATTCCACACTGCCTCTGAGAATGGGTGGGCCAGCCTGTACACTGGCTCTTTCTGACCCGTACTCAAGCATGCTGTTATTGACATAAAAAAAATATGTATATATATATATATATATATATTTATATATATATATACCTTTTGAGTCCCTTCAATGTAAAGCAAGAAAATGCTTCTAGCTTCTCAGAGGAAAAATGCCATAGAAAACTCAACTTAGGTTCATAGTGGTTCTTGACCACCTCTCTTCAGGGCTATTTTGATGACCTTATGCTATGAACCATTGGGCATCATGTTTTCTACTGTCAGCTCAGACAAGTCTTGAACCAGAAGAGCCTGACGGCTGGTCCCAGCTGTCTCCTGTGTGTCAGAGAACTCATCATGCAGGCCTGTCTGGGTTCCAGTTCCTCCACCTCAAAGGAGAAACTGAAACCCATGCCCTACAGAGCTTTGCTGTGAAGATAGCTGCAAACATTTCAGGTTTACAAAGGTGCTACTGACAAGCAAAAAGCTATACCCAGGTACTTTTCTGTTGTCCCCTCCTGGGAAGACAGGAAAAAGATTTTTCCTTTACCAGCTTCCCTTTACTTCTGAAACAAATCCATCCTTCATTGTCCCCGTGTCACCCCTAACCCAGGAGGAGAAGCAGTTTGCTCCATCAGATTGTATAACACTAGCATTTTACACATGGGCAGGCGATCTTGGGGTACAAGCAGCTTATAGCACAGGCATGTCTTCTGTGCAGACTCAATTATTCATGGGGCCTGGTGCAGAATTAATGCTGTCTCCTTCCTCCTTCAATAAACTGGCTGCTCTTCCGGACTCATGCTTTGGGATAACAGACTTTGCCAGGTGATTTGACTTCTTAGCTTAGCCTCTTGGGCCTCTTGGAAAACAGGACCTTTTTCTGTCTGGGTCTCGGATCCAGCCCCAGGACATTCCTTGAGTTAGGCTGAGACTGTTCTACACGCACCCAACAACCTACATAGAAGGCTTGAGCCACACCACGGATCTCAGCCGTCTGTTGGGGCTCCTCCCGGGCCCCGTTCTCGTCTTCCTTAAATGACCTCACACTCTTTCACCGCCCTGTCCTACCTACGCTCCAGCTCAGCCATAACTAATGGCTTATATTATGTCTATCAACACCAACCACCCAGTAATGACCGCATGAAATACAGCGTTGACAAGGATTCTGAAGTTAAGCCTCAGTTTGGTGGGAAAAAATAGCCTAGACTTGATTAGCAGTGTCTGTCACGGGCACGGGAGGAAGGGGGTCAACATGCATGTGAGGTGCTTGCTGTCTCTGCACCAGCATTTTAAGAGCTTGTTTCCCTAGCCTCACATCAAGTGTTTTTGTTCTGTTTTGTTTTATTCTTTATTCAGCTCACATATTTTTCCCTTGGATGTGCAGTACCATTTTCTCCCCTGATAAGAGTAGCGTATTTAAAAGCACACATTTACATTTTATCATAATTGCCCTCCTCAATGCAGTGATTCTTGGAGAAAGCTTACTCTTTTTGCCATTGAGTTCTGTAGAAAACTTTGCTACTAGTAGTTCCCTCCTATTTCCTTGAGAAGTTAGAAAAAAAAATGGGAACATATATTTCATGGAGACAGATACTAGAGATTTATTCACTCACTAAATAAGTCTTTATTGAGTGGTTATTATGTGCCAGAACTTCTAGGCACTAGGATACAGAAAGGAAAATGACACCGACTCTCTCTGCAAGAAGCTCACATTCTGGCCTGGAAAAGCCACATGTTAACAACTGACTATAAACAGATCACAAAGCCTTGCCACCTCTTCTAAGGGAAGCCGCCATGATGTTCCTGGAACTGGAGAATTGTTCTCACCAACTTTCATTTTCTAAACAGGTTAAGCTGTTGAAGGAAGGAAGTTCAGAAGGAAGAACTAACCTCCTCCACGTTGTTATCTATCAGTGAGTCAGTTCCCAGTGTCAAAGTTCCCGTGGTGCCTTTAAAACACTCTCAGGCAAAAACTGCTGAACTGGGCTAATAAATCTGACTGAGGTAGCAACCAGCTATTTGGCAATAGTCCTCAGAACCACCCTGTTCAGCCTGCACAGATTCCGATGCTCAGGAGTTGGCTGCCCATCCTGCATCCTGAGTCAGCTCCGCCCTGGGCTTGAGATCTTCTGGCTGTGCCTCGCACTCCCAGTGTAACCTCACAACCCGGGGCTTCAGATTTCAGGCCTCTTCCTAAAACAGCACTTGTTATTTCCTCACGTGAAGTCCCGTGGCTGACGCCACTGCCCATCTTCAGTGCTGCCTTTTCAGACCAAGCCTGACCTCCTGTCGCTGACTTGGCATGCCCCAAATTCCATTTCCGCTAAGAGTCATTGCACCAGAATGGGTCACCCATGTAGCTGCTAAATGGTGCTAGAGCATGGGATAGGCCTGAATTAGTTTGGCGATATCCAGGTATTTCACATTTGCTTTCATTGTGATTCTGGGCTGAATTTCAGAGCTCATCAACATGTTTGGCAATCCAGAGACTCAGCCTTGGCCTGGAGAAGGCTGAAGCCATCTGTTCTTTTAAGTGATAGAAAGGATGAGACTGAATTAGTTAGAACCAGGGTAACACAGGGAATGCTTTCTGAAGAGCATGACCGGGTAGACATTTTGCTTTGTGTGCTTACGCAGAAATACATAAAACTGTGGGACGCAATTATCAGAAAACTGTTGTCAGAGACAGAAACTGAGTTAGTGGTTGCCAGGGGTTGAGGGATAGAGGATAGGGAAGAATGGCTAACGGTTACAGAGTTTTGGGGAGAGGTGGTAAAAATGTTCTCAAATTAGATAGTGGTAATAATTGCACAATTCTGTGAATACACTAAAACCCACTTACTTGTATACTTTAAAAGGGTGAATTCATGGTTTGTGAAGTATATCTCAATAAAGTTGTTATTTAAAAAAAGAAATCTGTGATGTGTAGCAAAGACAACAACCAATAACCTGGGATACATTTAACAAACACTTGCTCAGCATCTACTATATGCATCAAGCTTTGTCTGAAGCGTGAGAGGCATTCAGAAATGAGACAAACAAGGAGTTTGTAGCTACAAGCAGCCCACAGATGCAATTGAAACTCCTCCTTGCCCACATCTAGGGCTCACCTGGATATTGGTAGCCTAGAGTCAGGTGTAGATACCCGTCCAGCCACAGTGGTCACCTTTGGACTTTCTAACAAGGAAAGACTGCCTGTCTTGGCAACCCTGAAGCCCTTTCATCTCCAAGGAGTGTTGCACTGATGAGCTGGACTAACAAATCTCACTCATTTGTTAGTAATCACAGGAATGGAACAGTTTGTAATGAATTTTTACCTTTCCCTATGCTTGTAGGAGTCATCCAGGCCTTTTTCTAGGGCTCCATAATCAGAGCCCCAGAGCTAATACAAGAAGGAGAATGCTAATACAAGACGTCCTCCCAAGTGGGTGCACTCCTGCAAGGTGGGATTGCCTGGCAGTTCCAAGTCCTTAGTAGGCCACTGTCACCAATTTTCATCCTCACCTTGAGAGGCTAAGTCCGTGGAGTGGCAGTCACGCTCCTGGACAAAGATGAGGCCCTACCTCCACTTCCTCTCTGGGAGACCATGTCTGCCTTGGCAGGGACAGTATGTTATTTATGTGAGATCATTCTCAGCCATGGTACCCAACCACACCTCCATCCACAACCAAAATTAAAAGAGCTTGGAAGCAATCTTCCTGTCCTCCACAGCTTACATTTTCTAACTTCCAGAAATGTCCAACATCTGGCCCTCAGCCTTCCGTCCAAACCAGAGCAAGGCCAGGCCTTGACTGACCCCGCCCCCACCCACCCCCATACCAAATACAACCCACTGTCCAACACCCACCTCTTTCCTGTGGAGCAAAACCAATTATAACCAGATGAGGATTTCCATTTGTGCCGGTGAGCTCTCAGACAGGAGAAGAAAGGGACAACTTTAGAAAGATGTCATCTAGTATGGAGACAGTTACGAGTTCACATCCTGGGAGCCAACTGGCTGTAAACTGAGCCTAGACTCCTGCTCTGAGATACATGTGTACATCCCTCAGGGATGGGAAAGCTATGCAGACAAGCACAGCCCTAGTGGTGTACTTGGAAACTCTAGGAACAGAGAGGAGGGGGGCTGTGGGAGGACAGAAGGACTCAGGGCATCTAGAAACTAGACACTTCCAGTTTGGGGGCTGTCTGGGGAGTTGGGTGGGGCTCATTGCTTCTTCTTTAAGGACTTGGGCTAGGTGGGAAAGCTTACGTGGCAGAGGAGATAGAAATACGAAAGTTCATTTTTATTTTCGATGAAGTGAAACTTCAGCTTAAAAAAATTCTGTCATGACCGTGACCGGAGCCCTTCTCACAGATAAACACAGAAAAGCACCGTTGGCTGTTGCCATCTACCCTCAGGAACTGTGCCTTCAAAACACACTAAGGGGCATTTTGAAGGTCATGAACAGGTCAGGTCCCGTCCAGCTGTCTCATAGGAGAAGAAAACAGGAGAGCAGAATGGGAAGAGTTTAAAATAAGGGGACTCTTAAATAGAGCTATAAAACTGGGTGGCAAACCTAGTCCAAGGGTTAAAAACAAGCTTTTCCTCCAAAGTTTCTATGGCAACTAGATAAAAATCTACAGCAAGAGTGTACTTAATGAAATATTTCTTCTAGATCAACATGTAGCAATAGCTAGTGAAGGCCGACTTTGTGCAGGGATCTAACACAGGTTACATTTTTAGCTGCTTCTGTTTTTTTCCGGCAAGAATTAGGTATGGAGTTTGGTGAGACTCCATTTACTATACACCCTGATATCTCTTTCTCACAGCACAGAGTCTAGAAAGCGGGGGCAGATATGCTGGTGTGGATCCAAATCACCTGGACTGGAGAGAAACCTTCTCCCTCCCTCCTTCCCTGCCCCCACCAACAGTTTGGATTCCTTTGACACACACTCACAGTGTTAATTTGGACATTTAGCATAAATGCTCGTGACTGACTAATTTTATCTGTACATAAAGAATAAACACAATCTGGTGAGGTTAGTTGGGGGCTACTTATGTTTTACGTGATGAAGAAGCAATGAGAATGCTTGGACTTGGAGGCCTTGAAATGGTATTTTAACCTGGTCAGTTATTAGCAGCGGGACTTTGGGCAAATTATTTACCGCGTCCCAATCTCCCATAAAATGGACCTGAGGGAAGTGCCCACCCAAAAGCTGGTTTGAGGATTAAAAGAGGTTAAAATGTATAAACGTGCCTAGCAGCAACTGGTATAGAGTAGGTTTTCAATAACAGCTTATTGAATCTAATTAAATTTCTTTGGCTACAAATCAGTTTCGGGTTCCAGAGGAACTCCACTATGTTTCTCACCAAAAAGATTGAATCCTATATCCTTTCTATTAAGGTGGCTTCTCAGAGAACAATTTTAAGATATGAGATTATTCTAAAAATGGAACACATAATTGGATAATAATAAAAGTGGCTAACACTATTGACACTTATTTTGTGTTAGGCATTGTTCAAAGCGTGGTATATGCATTTGCTTGCAATCCTCACAGAACACTATGTGGTAGGCAATAGTATTATCTGTTTAACCGATGAGGAAATCGAGGCACAGAGAAGTTAAATTCTGGATAATGTCATAGATTATTTAAGTTACCACCACTACCACCATCACTGTCAACACTAACATCTCATGAGCCTGACATTGTGCCAAACACTTTATGTGTATTATTTCATCACATCCTCATAACTTGGTATGACCACCTTACAGATGAGGACAATAAGCCTGTTATACTAAGTAATTAGTCCAAGATCACAAAGATAGTATGTGTTGTAGTCACCATTCAACATCAGCAATCATGCCATCTGTAAATAAAGACAGTGTTGTTTTTTCTTTTCAGATCTTTATGCTTTCTGTTTCTTTTTCTTGCTTTATTGCACTGGTTATGACTTCTTTGTTCAACGATGACTAGAAATGGTAGGAGTGGACACTTTACCTTGTTCCCATCTTAGGGGGAAAGCAGCCAATATTTCACTGCTAAGTATATTTGCTGTAGGTTTTTATAGATGCTGTTTATCACACTCTGGAAAATTCCCTTCTAGTTCTCATTTTTTGAGAATTTTTACCACAAATGAATGTGGGATGTCAAATGCTTTTGTTCCTCTATTAAGATGGTGATATGGCTTTTCTCTTTTATTCTGTTAAAATGATGAATTTCAATGACTGATTTTCAAATATTATGCTAACTTTCAATCTGCAATAAACCCCACTTGGTCATGATGTATTATCCTTTTTGTATTGCTGCGTTTGATTTGCTAGCATTTTATTATGAAGTTTTGTGTCTATAATTCATGAGCTATATTAGTCTGTAATTTTCTTTTCCTGCATGTTATTGTCAAGTATTAGTATCAAGGTTCTTCTGGCCTCAAAAAGGAGTTGAGGAGTATATGCATTAGGGTTCCAGCAGAAAAGAATCTAGTTGGGTAAATATATGTGTATATACATATGTATGTGTGAGTGTGTATGTGAGAGGTAAGAAAGAAAGAAAGAAAGGAAGAAAGAAAAAGAAAAAGAAAGAGGAAGGAAGGAAAGAAAGAAAGAGAAAGAAAGAAAGGAAGGAAGGAAGGAAGGAAGAAAGAAAGAAAGAAAAGAAGGAAGAAAGAAAGATGGCTATATTGCAAGTATTGGCTTATACTTATTGGGTGCTGGGTAGTCAAGTCCAAAATTTGTAGGACAGGCCATAAAGAAGGGCAGTGGGCAGGAGTTGAAGTTTCAGTCCACAGGTAGAATTTTTTCTTCTTCAGGGAAACCTCAGTTCTGCTCTTAAGGTCTTTGTAGCTGATTGGGTCAGGCCTGTCCAAATTAGTGAGGATAATCTCCTTAAAGTCAGCTGATCAGTAGCTGTTGATCACATCTACAAAATACCTTCAGAGTAACACCTAGATTACTGTTTGATTGAATAACTGGGGACTATTGCCTAGTAGAGTTCACATAAAACAGATCATCACAGTCTATCCCTTATCAATGTGACGCTCATATATATCTCCTTAAACTATACTTAATTTCCAAATAAAGACAATAACAAAGCCCTACTTTTGCCTAACATGATACAACTATCCTGTATATAACCAAAAACGCACTGATCCTTTCTCCAAAAGAGGATGAAAAGGTCTTGGGTGATGTTCACTCTTCTCTTCTCCCTGATATCCTATAATTTAAATACTGTTATGTAAAGTTCACTATTAATATATCTATGTTAGATGATATGGTGATAAGAGAGGGGAGAAAACAAACAAAAATATATATATACATAAACATGTTTAATAAAATAAGCAAGAAATACTCATAGCAATTATAGTCCTCATTTCTGTAACTGGTCACATGGTTATAGCTGGTATTTATAATTAGCTTCTTATACTACATTTCCATATTCCTTTTGTTTGCAGCAAGCACCTTAGCTGATTGTGGTTCCTTGCCTCATAGTGTGATCCAGACCTTCATTCCTGAAGGGTCTGTCTGGACCATTAGCAGTTCTGCTTGAATTGGATTGTTCTAGTTTTCCACTGACTTCAATCATATAGCATGGTAGTACTAAGAGACACCCTGAGGGATTCTTATATTCCAGACATTCTCTTCCTTATATCCATTGTGTAGTACCAGCCCAGTTTCCCCTTGATAATCAGGATCAATAACTCTAGCCAGTATAGTAACCCTCTTCTTTGCCTGTTGACTCAGAGGCATGAGGAGTCCAAAGTGGCTGAATGGCAGTTATACCTTCCAGTTCAATAGAATCATTGTTGTGTCTCCTGGTCAAAGCATTTCTCCCTTTGGGACAAAGATCAACAGACCAACAAAGCATTAAATCACAGGGATGGGAAGCAAACATTTTACTGGTGGATCACTAGAGGTAATAGTGAGTGGTGCTACTCCCATTTCCACCCCTTGGTTCTTAGACTCGTGAATTCTGACTGTGGGAGAAACAGCACCACATACTGTATGCTGATTTAAAGCATACATAGCCTCTTGGAGGATATTGCCATAGTCCTGCAAGGTATTGCCACCTAGCCGGCACTGTGACTAAGTTTTCAAAAGGCCATTCCACCACTCTGTCAAGGCAGCTGCTTCAGGATGATGAGGAACATAGTTTGACCAGTGAAATCCATGAGTATGGGCCCATTGCCACATAGCCCATCACTGTGAAGTGAGTCGCTTGATCAGGAGCAATGCGGTGCGGAATACCATGATGATGGATAAGACATCCCGTAAGTCCATGGATGGTGGTTTTGGCAGAAGCATTGCACAGAGGTAAAGCAAATCCATTTCCAGAGTAAGCGTCTATTCCAGTAAGAACAAAGAACTGCCCCTTCCATGATGGAGGTGGTTCATTGTAATCAACTTGCCATCAGATAACCAGCTAATTAGCCTGGGGAATGGTGCCATATCAAGAACTCAGCGCTGCTGCTGGCCGATTGGGTCTTCAACAGTAATTGTATTCAGGTGGGCCTTGGTGAATGGACGTTCATGTTGCTGATCCCATGCATAATCTCCTTCATTGCTACCGTAGCCACTTTATTCATGGCAGGAGTGGCTGGAAAAAGAGGATGACATGTATTGCAGAAAGGGTTATTCTATCCCCTTGGTTATTAAAAAATCCTCCTCACTTAGGTCACCCTTTGGTGAGCATTCACATGGAACACAAATATATTCACTTTATTTGCCCATTCAGAGAAGTCTATCTACATACCTCTTTCTCAGACTTTATTGTCACCAATTTTCCATTCATGTTACTTTCAAGTCCTTACCCATGCAGCCAAACCATTGGCCACAGAACATGAATTACCGTAGACTTGTACCTCTGACCATTTTTCCTTCCAAACAAAATGAGCAACAAAGTGCACTGCTTGAAGTTCTGCCCACTGGAAGGATTTCCCTTCACCACTGTCCCTCGGGGATATCCCAGAAAGGGGCTGTAGTGTTGCAACTATCCACTTTTGAGTGACACATGCATATAGTGCAGAACTATCTGTAAACTAGGCATGAGTCTTCTCTTTCTCAGCCAACTTATTGTAGGGAACTCCCCATGAAGTCATAGGTATGGGCTAGGGGAGAGAAGGTAATGTGGCAGGAGTGGGAACCATGAGTATTTGTGCCACTTCTTCATATAAATTACTTGTGCCTTCAGGATCTACTCAAACCCAATCTTGTATATACCACTTCCATTTGATAATGGAGTGCTTCTGTGCAAACCCAACCTTGGTAGGTCAGACAACACCCAGTTCATGATGGGAAGCTCAGATTGCATAGTAACTTGGTGGTCCATAGTAAGGCCAGTGTGATGTCTTCTGGAAGGGAAAGGTGATCAAGGTACTGTGGACTAAATTAACAGGACTGGAGAGTTGCTATACCACTGAGGTAGGGCAGTGAAGATGTATTGCTGGCTTTGCCCCTGAAAGCCAACTGTTTCTGGTGTTCTTTACTTAACAGGCTTTGAGAAACAGGCATTTGCCAGATCAATAGCTGCATATCAGGTGCCAGGGGGAGTGTTACATTTGCTCAAACAATGAAACTACATCTGGAACAGCAGATGCAATTGGAGTCAGCACTTGGTTAACTTTACAATAATCAATTGTCATTCTCTAAGATCCATTTGGGGGTTATACCTCCTGCTCTGTTCTTTTTCCACAGGATTGCTTTGGCAATTCTGGGCCTTTTATTATACCATATAAATTTTAGGATTATTTGTTCTAGTTATGTGAAAAATCTCATGGGTAGTTTGATAGGGATTGCATTAAATCTGTAGATTGCTTTAGGTAGTATGGCCATTTTAACAATATTAATTCTTCCAATCCAAGAGCATAGAATATCTTTCCATTTCTTTGAATCATCTCCAAATTCCTTTATCAATGTTTTATAGTTCTCAACATATAAGTCTTTGACATCCTTGGTCAGGTTTATTCCTAAGTATTTTTTAATGTGATTTTAAAAGGGATTGTTTTGTTACTTTCCCTTTCTGATATTTCATTGTTAGTGTAAAGAAATGCAACTGATTTCTGTATGTTAATCTTGTATCCTGCTATTTTGCTGAATTCGTTTATCAGTTCTAGTAGTTTTTATGTGAGTCTTTAGGGTGTTCTATGTATGGTATCATGTCATCTGTATATAATGACAATTTTAGCTCTTCTCTTCCAATTTGGATACCTTATATTTCTTTTTCTTGTCTGATTTCTTGTCCTAGCTGTAGCTAGGACCTCCAATACTCCATATGCTCTTGAAGAGAGAGTGTATTCTCAGTTGTTGAGTGTGGTGTTTTCTAAATGGCAACTGCATCTAGTTAGTTGATAATCTTGTTTAAATCTTCCTTGTCCACTCTGATTTTTTAAATTGTTTTATCAGTTGCTGAGAGAAGGGTATCAAAATCCCCAACTATGACTGTCTATTTCTCCCTTTAGTTCTGCCAGTTCTTATTCATAAGTTCTGTAATTAGGTAAGTACACATTTAGAATTTTTATGTCTTCCTGATTTCTCCTTAAGAAATATCCTTTTAAAAAATCTGTGATAATACTCTTTACTTTGTCTGATATTAATGAATCACAGCAGTTTTCTTTTGCTTACTGTTTACATCGTATATATTTTTCCAACCTTTCACTTTAAGTTATCTCTGTGTTTATATATATCAAGTGGATCTCTTCTTGACAGTATTTAGTTGGGTCTCACTTTATAATCTCTCCTTTTTAATTGGAATATTAGTTCATTTATATTAATACGATTATTAGTTTCAAGTATATCATCTCATTTTTTTTTCTAGTTGCCAAATCTGTTTTTTGTTCCCCCTTTCCTGACTTCTTTTGGATTAAAGAAATACTTTTTAGTATGTTAGACCACATGATTGTCGCATAGATCACTGAGTTTTGTTCATTTTTTAACCTATCTTTTATCTCCAGAATGGTTAATTTCTATTTGTCTTTCTTCAAGTTTACTAATAATTTTCATTTCATATATTTGTACTTGTCAGTTTTAGAATTTCCGTTTTATTCTTTTCTGTATTTTTCATCTCTGCAGAGATTTCCCATCTGTGCACTCATTTTAACCATCTTTTAAGTCCTTTGACATATTTGTAGTAGCTCTTTTAAAGTACTTGTCTAATAATTCCAACATCTGGAATATCTTGGTTGTTTTTTTTCTTTTTTTCCCTCCATTTCTTTAGTTTAGGTCATATTTATCTTTTTCTTTGCATGCCTGGTAAATTTTTGTTGTAGCCTGGACATTATGGATGATACATTATAGAGACTCTGGATTATGTGTTGAGTGTTGGGCGTAAAGAGTATTGAGTTTTGTTCTTATGGGTAGTTAAGTCACTGGTAGATACTTTTTGGTTCTGTCAGACTCAGTTTTGTTTTTTGTAAGGGGAGGACTGTTTTGCTTTTGAAGTTAGTCCTTACTCTATGATATGATTCTTACTCTTAAAGTTCTTATTTCTCAAGTAGGAAATGTAATCCTAAAACACAGTCTTTCTCAGGTCTCAACTGAATTCTACTACAGCCCCACCCATACCAAGAACCCATGGTGAATCCCCACACAGACTTTTGGGACCTCCCTTTGCACAGGTTCTTCTCTAGCATCTGCTCTCACGCACTAAATGTTTCAGCAGCCTGGAACTGTAAGCTCTGCCTTCTCTGCTCATTCTGCTTTGTCTCCATCTCCTCATATTATGGCAGAAGTATGCCCAGGGCAGAAAACTGGGGCAATTCTGGGGTTCATTTCATGCTTCCCTTCTCTCGAGAATTGCAGAATTACAAGAATTATAGTCCTATGCTCCCTATTGTTCTTTGCCTGAAAACAGTTGCCTCATATGTCTTGTTCATTGTTATAGTTTATTGCAGTAGGAAGACAAGCCAGGTATCAGTTACTCTGTCATTGTGGGACGCTGAAGTCTCTGAACACATCATCTTAAAACCATTTTGAAATATGGAATGCTCGTATGTGATGTTTGCCAATGAGAAGACCAAGCTTCTGTAAAGAAAAATATGGCTATTTTCTATCTCTTTTAAATGAATATTCATACATCCAATGGCTTAGAAGTATTTACACTTTTTACTTGGTGTGTACCAAATAAAAGATAAAATCAGTTCAACCAATATTTTTGCTAACCCACATATAGGGCCCTGAGAGGCGGAAGAAAAAAAAACCAGAGCCCTAATGTCAAGAAACTTTTAATGTACTAGGAAAGTCAAGTTAAATATGAAGACAAGGCTGAATACAATTACATACTAAGACTTGTTGGAACAAATAGGTGAGACAAGTCTGATTTAACTTCCCCTTCTAGCTGCAGGAGCACCTCAGCATCACACATGCTTCCTCCCCCACAACTAACCTAAGGGTATCAATCTACAGATAATGCTTCGCCAGTGAGATTTCCCTCTAAGGATTTGAATTAAGAGACTCAGCCACTGCAGTCAAATGGTGCTCTGTGAAACTCTATGGAATTATGTTTACTTTCACTCCATCCTGGCTGATCCTCAAGTGGGTATTTTACGCCTCTAAGATGTAGAATCATCTAAGGTAGCACGAGAGCTAAATGAAAATCAGAATACTAGGTTTGAATTCCAGCTTAGCTAATTCCCTTGTGGCCTCCCAGCACCTTGCCTCGCTCTCCCTGTCTGTATAGAGAATGAATATTGAAGGTCTTAGTCCTTGTTTCATATCAGACTATCGTTATAAGAATTAATGAGATCATGTTCATAAGAGGATTTAATATCTGCATTGTGGTAAAATATCAGATTGTAAACCTACCCAGCAATTGTTGCCATAATAATTATAGTAAGCAATAGAGAATCTAAAGAGAGAAGTGGTTTTCTACTTTTGCTGTAATCGTGAGGAAGATTGGGAACTGAGAAGGAGGGGGTAGAGAGATAAAAGCTAGCCTCACTTTGACTTGGATGGCATCTGACTCTCCCTTGGAGGTAGATGGAGATAAGAAGAGTCTCAAGAGGAGTAATTTCCTAATCCTTTACTCTGCATCACCACAGCCTTCTCACTGTCCTCTTTGAGAGAGCTGAAAACATCTCTGTCCTTAATTAAAGCTTTCCTATTTGTTGGGATGAATGGTGACATTTGGTGTAACGGTAGCGCAGGTCAGGTTGAATAATTGCTTTGCTGTAAAGGGATCCTGCAGTAGAAGGATAGACCTGTAAGGATAGTAGAAGGTAGAGCTGTAAGAAACGCAAGACAGGAACAGTATTAAATTTGCAATGGCCAATGAAATGAGGGCTCATTTTGCATGTCTTGGATGATTCGTGTTAATGTACAGGCAGCATTCTGACATACATTGGCAGAAGTATCAGGCAAGCCTGCGTGAGGTGATAATGTTCCCCATGAAGGAAAAAGTAGAGGCCAGAAGGCAACCAACTATCATAAAAGTAATTAATTGTTTTACTTCATAATGGTCTGGCAAGATTGCCTTTAAAAAGATGAATCATACAAATGGGACCATGACGTCACACAGGCTGTCCATTGAGACACAAGAAACTAGTTCCTGCTATAAATTATGACAATGAATTAGTTTTTAAAATGTTTTATGAGGTTAAGAAGTGCAACGTCAAATTATTTTTCCTCCATATCTCATTGCTTTGAATGCCTTTCAGAAGACAGAGGGTAACATTTCCTCTCAAAAATTCTTTCCAAGTTTACTGGCTGTTGCTTTACCAATCAGGTCTTTCTCCAAGGATGGTTTTAGTGCATGATTTTCATGACTCAGCTTAAAATGAACAAGACCCCATTGTTGGCTTTCTTGTTTTTGCACCAGCATTATTGACAAGATCTGCATAACTCTTGGGAAAAGGTCTGTTGTCTAACCAAGCTACTATGGAAACCTGATCCAGGCCATTTAGAAGCCTAATGCCTTTTCCTCTTGAATTGGTGAAAAATTTTGAGGCTGGTAAAACTTCACTCAGAAAATATTCATCAGGGCAGAGGGGTACAGCTTGTTCATTACACTTTGCTTTTCATCTTAAATCAGCTTTGCAAATAGACTGACTGGCCCAGGGTGAGAGACGGGCAGCGCTGCCCAAAGGGTCATTGTAAAAAAGCATGCAGCTTTCACTTATATTATTCCTTACGTTCTGACTGGGCAGGAGCAGAGAGAAGCAAGGGCTTGGCTTCTTTTTTTTTTTTTTTTAAAGCACACCTACATAATTGATAGCTGGAAAAAAATTGTAGATACCTATTTTATATCAATAATTAGCTCTATATGTAAGAAAAAGAGTTGAAACTTTACCTTAAACTTCCAGGTTCTAAAGAGGAGCCCAGAAATGTAGTCTATATTCTGCTCTCTCAGGAGAATCTTCCTCTTCCCACCCCCTTTCTCTAGGTATCACCTGAGAAGGGAAAGAACACACTGGAAGCCAACACCAGGAGTGCCCCAGCTGTGGCTGGTCAAGGACTTTCCTTAATAAATTCTTCAGGCCATTTCCTTTCCCTGTTTATTGCTGAGTATCCTGAGGCCTTAAAAGGGTGGAGGGAGGCTTTACTTTCAGTATCTTTAGGTATAAATCCCATCTCTGTGCAACAAGCCTTGCAAAATTTATAATGTGGTTATTCGTCATTATTTATGATTCATATACACTTAAACTTTATGACAACTCTGACCACAGTCATCTCTCCTGGAACATGGGCCAGAGGGAGAGAGCCATGGGGACGTTTCATGTGAACACTAACAGGATTCCTCACAACGTGACAACCGGGAACCGAGTATCTGTGAGTAACCGTCTCCTTCTTGGGATGTGAGATGCAGGATGAGCCCATGCTGTGCCGGGCAGGATACAGAACCTGAGGAGATCAGAGCCATTTCATATTCTCCTTTCATCCTCCTCAGAGGTGATAATATAATCGCACCATTATCTGAGGTAATTGGGATAACTCAATGCACAGAGTCTACCCCTAATTCTTGCCAATATTTCAAGCTCTTTTTCCTGCCAGATCTTTTATACAGGCTGGAAATTCAGTGCTATTGAGGTTTATGTTTCCCCTACCCTTTTGCTCAAGTTCTGTGATCTTATCAATAATGCTGGTGCACAAACAAAGTGAGGGAAAGAAAAAAAAGCAGGAGTTTGAACAGTCCAATGCTGGATTATCTGCCCTCGGTGAGGTCATTCCTGGCCCAGGGGGTATAGCTGAAGCTGGGGTGTGGTTTGGGCTCCCTCAGATTCCCCTGGGGAGTGTTTCTCCCACAGTTTCCTTTATAGAATCTAAGATACTGGCACAGAGACTTCAAGAAGGTGGTCAGCTTCCTGGCAGATTCAGTGAGAGCTAGATTCTGAGTTGGGTGGAAAGACTATTGGATTATGACATATTAGATTATTAATTGATTCAATCAAAAAATTTTATTGAGTACCTACTATGGGCTGGCCACTGTTCCAGATGCTTAGAATACATTGCTGAACAAAAAAGACAAAAATTCCTGCCCCCATGGAGCTTACATTCTAGTGGAAATAAAACCAATAAAAATAGGCAGAATCAATCATCTTTAATGATAAAGATAAGGGGGACTGGAAGCATTGAAGGGTGCAGTTCTGATTTTAAACAGTATTAGTTAATTAGAGTGACCAGGATAGATCTCATTGAGAAGTGAGGTTTTGAGGAGAGTTGAAGGTGGGGAGGGAGTTCTCCATGGGGCTATATCAGAAGGAAGAGCATCCAGATGGAAGGGACAGATCAGGGGAAGGCCCTTAGGCCTGTTGCAACCTGTTGGTGCATTTGAGGACAGCAAAAGGCCTTGTAGCTGGAGCAGAGTAAGCAAGGGGGAGAGGAGTAGGAGAAAAGGTCAAAAGCAGTGGGGTGGGGCAGAGCAAGTAGCCACTTGCAGGCCATTGGAAGGACTTTGGCTTTTACTCTGCATAAGATGGGCAGCCACTGGACAGTCTGAGCAGAAGAGTGATATAATCTGACCTTGTGCAAGGATAACGCTGGTTACTGTACTAAGCACAGGCTATAGGAGAACGAAGGAGGAAGCAGAGACTGTTGCAGTCATCAAGGTGAGAGATGATGGTGGTTCAGCCCAAAGCGCTAGGAATGGCAGAGTGAAAAGAGAGAGAAAGGGAGGATTCTGGATATATTTGGCTATGAAGGTAAAGCCAGAAAGACCTCCTAATGGGTAGGAGAGTGAGTGAGTGGCTTCTAGTTCTAGGAATAAGTACTATGATAAACATGAGCAGAAGAAAAATCTCAGCGCCCGGTGAGAGTCCCCCAAGACTTGGTTGGCCCTGGGAGCAGCAGTAGTAGTAACAGCAACAGCTCGTGGCTGGGCTGGCTCTGCTTGGTCCTGAGCCCTCTTGGACTTCTGGCCTGTCTTTTCCCTCTTTTATTGGCTACTCCACCCCAGACACCTTCAGGGTAATGTGCCAAAATGATATTAAATGTGCACTCTGCAGTTTATTCAAGTATTTATCCTGCAAATACATATTCAGCACCTGTTCTGTGCCAATTACTGTACCAGATGCTGAGGATAAGAGACTCACAGTCGTGCCTTGGTTTACTCAGCCAGACTGGGATCTCAGCTCAGTGCCTGCTCATCCAATTCCTCCCAAAGATCCTTTGGGATAAGGACTGTTTTTGTCTCTGTTTTACAGATAAGGAAAGTGGAGCTTAGAAAGGTTAAATAACTTTCCAAGGTCACAAAGCTAGTTAGGGGTGAGCTATTATTTGACCTAGGTGTGTCTGACTTAGATGGTTACTTTTAGCCTCTATGTTCTAAAACAGAAGTTGGCAAACTTTTTCTGTAAAGGGCCAGAAAATATTTTAGGCTTTGTGGATCATGTTGTCTTTGTCACAACTACTCTGCCATTGTAGTGAGAAAGCAGCCAAAGACAGTATGTAAACTAGCGGTCCCCAAACTTTTTGACACCAGGGACCGGTTTCGTGGAAGACAGTTTTTCCATGGGGACGGCAGGGGGATGGTTCAGGCAGTAACGTGAGCGATGGGGAGAGATGGGGAGCAGCAGATGAAGCTTCCCTCGTGCTGTGCGGCCCGGCTCCTAACAGGCACTAGTCCTTGGCCCTGATGTAAATGATCGAGCATGGCTGTGTTAGATAAAACTTTACTTATGGACGCTGAAATCTGAATTTCATGTCATGAAATATTATTATTCTGTTGATTTTTTTCCAACCGTTTGAAAATGTAAACCCCATTCTTAGCTCACAGGTCATTAAAAAACAGGCAGCAAGCTGGATTTGGCCCATGGACCATAGTTGTCAACTCATACTCTGAAAGAGAAAGTCTCCTAAAATTGTGGAATTTTCCACACACAATGTGTCCATTAGATTTTGATCCTCATAATTCTGAGATTCAGAGCAGGGGAAACTGAGGCCCAAAGGGGCTATTACTTGCTGAGGGCCACAGAGCAGTGGTGACTGGCCCTGGGCCTGCTGAATGCATTCATGGGCTTCTGTAAGGGTCACTGTCCCGTTGTTTATGGCTGCCTGCTTTCCGTAGAATGCTGAGGGCAACAGTCTCCCAGGAACATCATCAGGGTCCATGCAGGCCTCAGTCTACTTAGCTTAGGGTTCTCAGTAGTAAAATCTTGAGATCAGAAAGGAAAACAAATCCTGGGCTTGACAAGAGACTTAAAGAGGACATGAGAGAGATTAATTACACACCTTTTAAGAGCTTAGCCTCCATCATCTGAGCCAGACAGAATGATTGTCACCTGCCAGTCCCTTTGCTGTGAATTTAGTTGTCTCAGTTTGTTCCCTCTCCAAGTTCAAGCAGTCCTCCCTACTGGTAAGAGAAGCAAACTCCCTAATACAGCATTTCTGGTCTCTGCCCAGGACCTGCCACACAGGCTGCCCTTGTCAGATCTAGAATCTGCCCAAGGCAAAAAAAAAAAAGCTGTGTGACTTTTGATTCCACATGAACTGCAACGTCTTTAACACATGTCATGATTTTTAAGACATTTTTGGGTAAAACTAACTGATTAAAAATCAATCAAAAAATTGAAATGAACCTCCTACTGCCTTTAAAGGGGAATGTAGGAGATAAAAGAGCATTCTTGGAGAAGGAGGAGGATAGAATTTGGGAGGTCAATGGCCTGATCCTTCTAGAAGCTGTCCCTCAAGTGATTTCTGCTGAAATCAGAAATCTGCATCACATCGTAGGTGAGTGGAGCTGGGGAGGGCATTGGCTTATGCCAATGAGCATTGACTCAACCAGTAGAAAAGCCAGAGACTTAGGAACTATTGACCTGGCTTGAAAAGATGATCTGAGATCATCGGACTCCTCTATGGGTAAACTGTGACCGAGAGAGTTGATGGAGGTAAGGCAGTAAACTCAGACCCGGAGCTGTCACGTAGCCCAGTACAAGCCGAAGAGATGAGGAAATCAGGAATCTCCGAGGAGGGGAGAAGTGAAGCGTGGTCGTGTTGGAGTGCTGGAGTCAAGGTCTTCCCAGCCCTGCCATTGAGGTCCTGGCCACCCGCTCCAGTTCTTGCCTCCAGGACACCCAGCCCCAACAAGTAACCTACCAACATTCCTATTGTTGGGTTTTTGTAAGACTCCTTCTTATTAAGGCAAATCCCCTTTACTTGAGATTGCTTGAGTGAGTGTCTGTTCCTATCAACCAGAGGGGTGATACCCAAAACACATGTTCATCTATTTGCTCATTCACTCAATCAATATTTATTTTTAAGTTCTGGGGATCCAGCAGTGAGCAAGACGAAGCTGCTGCTCCTGTGGGCTCGTGTTCTAGTCGGGGTCAGGGAGGGATAAAAGAGGCTAAACAGATAAACAAGTGAATATACTATATCAGATGCTGGTAATTACAACGGAAGAATGTGGAGGAAATGACAGAAGTCCTCACTGAGAAGGTAACATCTGAGTGGAGACCTTAGGAGGTGGGAGAGCCAGTCCCACAAATACCTGGGGGGAGCATTCCAGGCCCAGAGTACAGTGAATGCAAAGGAAGCACATGTTTGGTGTGTCTGAGTATCAGCCACGGGACTCGAGTGGCTGGACTGAGTGAGTGAGGGTGAGAGCCGCAGAAAATGGATCAGAGTTTCCAATTATTATTATTCATTCAATAACCTTTGTTGAACTCTGCTATGTGCTAGGTCTCTTGAAAGTTCTAGAATTAGGAATTAGGGTACAAATGTCTTTTGTCTTCAAAGGCTCCCAGTTTCACTCCAGCCATCTGACACTAAAACAATCTGCAGCTTGTATTTTCCATACTCGAAAACGAAACAAATATATTAGGAGAGATAAAGCGGTCAAGTAATTTGCTTACTTCCTCGGACGAGTATAACGCACGGAAAAAGGTACAGAACTGCAGGGTTGAAACAAGGCTTTAAAGTTTTATTCATCTACTTCTGCCCCTGCCTCCACGGCAGGGGGGGGCGGGTGTGCTCCCAAGTTGCCCCAGAAATGCAGCCCCCTCTCCTGAGCTTTGGAGAGATTCCAATGAGGACTTTCCAAAGCTGTCTTTGGAAATGCCTTCTACAAACCCGACACTGAACTTGTGCTGTGCTGCATAAAAACATAAAGGCTTTCCCCACAAGGTACTGCTGCTACCAAAAATGTTACCAGGTGACCCAATTCCTTCATTCAAATGTTATTTTTAGTGAATGTCAGATAAAGGAAGAGTATCATTATGAAGCCGAGGACAAATCCCCTGCACATGCCTCCTCTTTTCATCTGTACCACCCATGGAGGACAAGAGTGACACCTGGCCAGTCTCTCTCTCTCTCTCTCTCAAGATGATATCTGACCAGATCCCAAAGTAGTCATGCTTCAGCCGAAAGATGAGTCTGCCTTTTCTCTTCCAAAGAAAATCAAAACTGTCCCCCATTTAAGTTCCTAAATGCATAATAACTCTGCTAAGTAACAGACTTGAATATAATTTACCATTTCCCAGAGACAGAAATAACATTAATAACTACCATTTGGATACATCTGCTCCTCAGATTTACAATCAATCTAAAAGATTGTATATTTGTTTCTGTGTCTTCTATGAAAAGTCTAAATGTTGACCTGTGCTCCCTTAAAGAAAATGCATGAAAATGAAGTATTACTAAATCTCCCATCCTGCTCTCATTATAGACAAATCACTATCACTCTTGTGTTTGCTGTACTGCTGTTGGTGGCTCTGTGTGTGTGTGCATGTGTGTGTATGTATATATTTGTGTGTGCAGTTGTGTGTGTGTGTGTGTGATGGTGTATGTGTGTAGGGTTTGGACAATCCACATTAGAAATCTGCTTTCTGTTTGTCCCAGTGAATTTCCATTTTCTGTTCCTTCTTGCAAGCCAAGAAAGGCAAAAAAGAAAGTTTGCTCAATTGTCAGAAACACAGATTCTTGCCATCTGTTTACTAGGGTACAAAAAATGGAATTGCTGAAGATAACACTTAGGATTTGATGAGGGCAACTGGTTTCTTTGGATGAAGTGCAGTGCTAACGTGACCAGGGCACAGGTTCAATCCCTTATGGACCACCTCGAGTCACACACAGATGAGACCTGGCTTCATAGTGTTTCTACCTCCTGAACCTTGACCAGTTGTCCTTTCAGTGTTCACTGTTGCCCACAAATAGGAAACCACATGCAGTGAGTAGAGCTCCATGAAAATTACTACAGAGGAAATAGCTCAAAGAACTGGCCCTGCCAATGGGAAATACCATCTATATGACATAATGACTAAATGACAGAATATTGCCAACACTTGGTGCTTATGTAAATGTAAGGAGCTCAACATCTGTACACTGATATCTTTTTTTTCAGTATGATTAATTTCTTTATAAAACCAGTAAAGCCTAATGATTAAGATCTTGAGGTCCAGAGTCAGAGAACTTTTTTTTTTTGCATTTTTTTAAAATTTAGTTTTTTATTTTATGTTGGGGTATAGTTGATTTACAATGTTGTGTTAGTTTCAGGTGTACAGCAGAGTGACTCAGTTATGCATATACATGTATTCATTCTTTTTCAGAGTCTTTTCCCATATAGGTTATTACAGAAAATTGAATAGAGTTCCCTGTGCTATACAGTAGGTCCTTGTTGATTATGTATTTTATATATAGTAGTGTGTCTGTGTTAATCTCAAACTCTTAGTTTATCCCTTCCCCCAACCTTTCCTTTTTGGTAACCATAAGTTTGTTTCTGAAGTCTGTAAGTCTGTTTCTGTTTTATAAATAAGTTCATTTGTACCATTCTTTTTAGATTCCACATATAAGTGATATATGATTTTTGTCTTTCTCTGACTTACTTCACTTAGTATGATAATCTCTAGGTCCATCCATGTTGCTGCAAATGGCATTTTTAATTCAAAATCCTTCTTCACCTTTTACTAGCTGTGTCATCTTGGACAAATTACTGAACCTCTCTAAGCCTCAATTTCCTATCTGTTAACTAGAGGTTAAATAGTAGCCAGCTCATTATTAACAGGATTATACGAGATGCATGTAATACACTTGGCATACTGTCCCCCACAATCAGCATTCAGGAGCTGTTAGCTGTTGTTATTCAGTGTTATTTGCGTCTGCAGATAATAATGATAGTGCCTACTGCATCAGGCTATTGCAAGCATTAAATGAGATAATCCAGGTGAAGAGCTTAGCACAGTGCCTAAGTCATAGTAAGGGCTCAATAAATGGAGGCCTCCATAATAGTGATAATGATGACAAGGACCAGAGAGGTGAAGTGACTATCTCAAATTCACATAGTTGGTTAGTGGGTGAGTGGGAAATAGAATCTGAGTGCAGTGTCAGTTCTGTACTATGCCTCTATATTAAAATGTGAGCTAAGGGGACTTCCCTGGTGGTCCAGTGGCTAAGGCTCCACACTCCCAATGCAGGGGGCCCAAGTTCGATCCCTGGTCAGGGAACTAGATCCCACATGACGCAACTAAGAGATCGCATGCCACAACTAAGAGTCCACATGCCGCAACTAAGAGTCCACATGCCACAGTGACGATCCCACGTGCCGCAACTAAGACCTGGTGCAGCTAAATAAATAAATAAATAGATACTTTTTTTTTTTATGTGAGCTAAGAACTGGTAATGAATATAATTCTTCCTGAACCTTAATTTCTGTCACCTTAGCACCAGTAGACAGCTTCTTAATATTTGAAAAGTTTGTTTCTCTTCACTTTGGGGAATCCACATTTTTCTAGAACCACATTTCAAACAAAAGTCTCTTGTCCCATTTTTCATATGCTGAAGTAATCAGCTTTTCAATTTTCAATAAATTCAATGGCCATTTTTCATAGACAAAGAGTTTATCACTTCTGGAGAACAGTAGAGAACAACAGAGTCAGGCTAAGATGAGATTCAAAATGACAAATTCCTAAGTATCATAGAAATCCAGAGTCACTTGCAAATAGCAGAAATGGCACATTGTAAACATGCCAGTGTGACATCCTCAAATGCCAAGGGTCTACCCTCCCCATTCATTTCCCAAGATACTGTTCTAGGAAAAATCTTTGGAGAATTTGGAGAAAAGCCTGAAATAGTTTCAAAGAACATTAGCTTTAAACTGTCTCTTGGTATGCAAGTTTCTTACAAGTTCAGATTTAATCAAACTCATTTTTAAAAATTTAAATAAAAAGATATGATAAAGAACACTTATTGTCATAGTTGGTGGTAGAGAAAGAGTTGTTTTAGTCTCACTAATCCATCATGATAGTTGAGATAGTTGCAGCTGGGAAAAGCACATTTCTTCAGTGACCTGAAAGGTTTTTCTTTTCTTCAACAAATCTCATTTGGAATTTTAGACTTCATCATAATTTCTTATATTTAATTATTATTACTTTAGATTCAGACCAATTAATTATTACTTCAGATTCAAGCATTTTTCAAAAGCTATTCTACCTATACTAAGCTGGGTCTTATAGGAGGGCAAGAATAGATTTCATAGGTGGTAAATTTGGGCCTAAATGTCTCTGAGTATTATGGGAATAGACACACTTCTCATTTTGTTGTCCTCAGAACCTTTCTCTCATATTTCATGATAATGAAAATTATTCAAGACATTATAAAGAATGGGAGAGGAGGATAATGGGAAGGGTTGAATGAGAAATCAAGACTTGAGTGGTATCAGATACCAATGAAGTATGTAGCCCGATGGTTGTTTCTTACTATGATTAGATGCCATGGGAGATCAAAATGAAACCCATTCCTCATGTGCACGGTGCACCCCACACTATCCAAACTTTCCTAGAGTTTGGGTAGAAGGGGTGGGAGGTGACACCCCTGCTCTTGATTCCTGCTTCCAGTGGAGTAGTTTATGGGTCATCTGAGCACCTACGTGTGTATTTCTTACTCACTTGGTACTTTCCCACACATGAAACTCAGCACCTTTCACTGCTTAGCACAAAGCAAGTAAAACAACAAAAAGGCCTCACTTGTGACCCTTGTGTGTACAGCAGACTTTATATAAATATGGGGAGATGAAGGGATTTTATAACCCTGAAACATAACTTCAAATTGAATTTAATACACCCCTGAGCTTAAACATCTCTGCTCCTGCCTCCTGAAATGTTTAACCCTCTCCTCTTACCTTTCTCTCCCCTCTTAAAAGCTAATTTCTTCCATTTGCTTATGTATAACCATTTAGCTTTTCCTTTGTTCTGCCTTGCCCTTCCAGATGCTGTATTTAGTCTGTGTAAATGGTCCATCAATGTTTTTTATGCATTCATTTTTTTCCAACAAATATTTATTGAGCACCTATTATGTGCCCACCACTGAGCTAGGCACTGGGTATCCAAAGAGAAGTAAAAGAGATATAGTTCCTATCCTCATGGAACTTAGCAGTCAGTTCTCTACACAAAAGGAATTCTGGTAGCAAAGGTTCTGATAGTAATTCTTTTTAAATCTCACTACATTATAAATTGGCATCTAAGCTTCCTAATTCATCATGTCATCCAATATTCTGTCATCGTGATCATAATTTGGAAATGTGTTAAATCCTCGTGGGAACATGGCAGTGGGCTATTCATGTCCCAAGTAAGTTTTAGTACTTTAAAGTCAACAAAAGGCGAACAGGTCCACAGAGATATTTAAGATGCTAAATCCACTCCTCCACTCCTCCTCTTTCTCCTCATCACCTCGTCCGGTCTCTGCGCTCCCGCTCCGGAACCCACAGCCTTCCCCAGACCATGCCGGGGACTCGGACCCCGCACCCTGAGAGTCTTTCTTAATGGATGTGGTGGCTCGAAGCACCACGACCCGGAGGAGCAGGTTGAAAAACTCCGATAGCAGCACCACTCTGACAAGCTTCATCCTCAGACAGGAGGAAGACAAAATGTAAAAAGCCAACGTCTGCTTCCGGGTCAGCTGAGGGCCGAACACCGGAGAGGAGGTGCACCAGCCCTGAGTGACAGGTGGAGCCCCAACGACGTTGGAACAGCCCTGGGGCTGAGTGGAGGTGAACAACAGGCTCAGGGAGATTTGGGCTGTGCCTGGGTTCACAACCAGCAAGTGCCCGAGGCATCACTTCATCGAGTTCTTCTAACTTTAAACCCTTCTGCTCTCGCAAGTGTCGGATGCCTGCCACAGCCATGTGGCAGACAGGGTCTTAGTGCTACGGCCGGGTGTCAGGCTTGAGCCTCTGAGGTGGGAGATCCAAGTTCAGGACATTGGACCACCAGAGACCTCCACGCCCCATGTAATATCAATTGGCAAGAGCTCTACCAGAGATCTCCATCTCAACACTAAGATCCAGCTCCACTCAATGAGCAGCGAGCTCCATTGCTGGACACCCCATGCCAAACAACTAGCAAGACAGGAACACAACCCCACCCATTAGCAAAGAGGCTGCCTAAAAGCATAATAAGGTCACAGACACCCCAAAACACACCACTGGACACGGTCCTGCCCACTAGAAAGACATGATCCAGCCTTATCCAACAAAACACAGGCACCAGTCCCGTCCACCAGGAAGCCTACACAACCCATTGAACCAACCTTACCCACTGGGGACAGATACCAAAACAACGGGAACTACGAACCTGCAGCCTGCAAAAAGGAGACCCCAAACACAGTAAATTAAGCAAAATTAGAAGACAGAGAAATATGCAGCAGATGAAGGAGCAAGGGAAAAACATTCTCCAGGATAGATTATATCTTGGGTCACAAATCAAGCCTTGGTAAATTTAAGAAGATTGAAATCGTATCAAGTATCTTTTCTGACCACAATGCTATGAGACTAGATATCAATTACAGGATAAAAACTGTGAAAAATACAAATACATGGAGGCTAAACAATATGCTACTAAATAACCAAGAGATCACTGAAGAAATCAAAGAGGAAATCAAAAAATACCTAGAAACAAATGACAATGAAAACACAATGACCCAAAACCCATGGGATGCAGCAAAAGCAGTTCTAACAGAGAAGTTTATAGCAATACAATCCTACCTCAAGAAACAAGAAAAATCTCAAATAATCAACCTAACCTTACACCTAAAGCAATTAGAGAAAGAAGACCAAAACAACCCCTAAGTTAACAGAAGTAAAGAAAACATAAAGATCAGATCAGAAGTAAATGAGAAAGAAATGATGGCAAAGATCAATATAACTAAAAGCTGGTACTTTGAGAAGATAAACAAAATTGATAAACCATCAGCCAGAATCATCAAGAGAAAAAAAGGGAGAAGACTTGGGCTTCCCTGGTGGCGCAGTGGTTGAGAGTCCACCTGCCGATGCAGGGGACATGGGTTCATGCCCCAGTCCGGGAAGATCCAACATGCTGTGGAGCGGCTGGGCCCGTGAGCCATGGCCGCTGAGCCTGTGCGTCTGGAGCCTGTGCTCCGCAACGGGAGAGGCCACAACAGTGAGAGGCCCACATATCGCAAATAAAAAAAAAGGGGGGAGAAGACTCAAATCAACAGAATAAGAAGTGAAAAAAGAGAAGTAACAACTGACACTGCAGAAATACAAAGGACCATGAGAGATTACTACAAGGAACTATATGCCAATAAAATGGACAACCTGGAAGAAATGGACAAATTCTTAGAAAAGCACAACCTTCCAACACTGAACCAGGAAGAAATAGAAAATATAAACAGACCAATCACAAGCATTGAAATTGCAACTGTGATTAAAAATCTTCCAACATACAAAAGCCCAGGACCAGATGGATTCACAGGTAAATTCTATCAAACATTTAGAGAAGAGCTAACACTTATCCTTCTCAAACTCTTTCTAAATATAGCAGAGGGAGGAACACTCCCAAACTCATTCTACGAGGCCACCATCACCCTGATACCAAGACCAGCCAAAGATGTCACAAAGAAAGAAAACTACAGGCCAATATCTCTGTCACAAAGAAAGAAAACTACAGGCATAGATGCAAAAATCCTCAACAAAATACTAGCAAACAGAATCCAGCAGCACATTAAAAGGGTCATACACCATGATCAAATGGGGTTTATCCCAGGAATGCAAGGATTCTTCAATATACACAAATCAATCAATGTAATATACCATATTAACACACCGAAGGATAAAAACCATACGATCATCTCAATAGATGCAGAAAAAGCTTTCAAAAAATTCAACACCCATGTATGATAAAAACACTCCAGAAAGTAGGCATAGAGGGAACTAACCTCAACATAATAAAGGCCATATATGACAAACCCACAGCCAATATCATTCTCAATGGAAAAACTAAAACCATTTGCACTAAGATCAGGAACAAGACAAGGTTGCCTACTCTCACCATTATTATTCAACATAATGGAATATGTTTTAGCCACAGCAATCAGAGATGAAAAAGAAATAAAAGGAATCCAAATTGGAAAAGAAGAAGTAAAGCTGTCACTGTTTGCAGATGACATGATACTATACATAGAGAATCCTAAAGATGCTACCAGAAAACTACTAGAGCTAATCAATGAATTTGGTAAAGTACCAGGATACAAAATTAATGCACAGAAGTCTCTGGCATTCCTGTACACTAATGATGAAGAATCTGAAACAGAAATTAGGGAAACACTCCCATTTACCACTGAAACCAAAAGAATAAAATACCTAGGATAAACCTACATAAAGAGACTAAAGGCCTGTATGCAGAAAACTATAAGACATTGATGAAAGAAATTAAAGATGATGCAAACAGATGGAGAGATATACTATGTACTTGGATTGGAAGTATCAACATTGTGATAATGACTATACTACCCAAAGCATTCTACAGATTCAATGCAATCCCTATCACATTACCAATGGCATTTTTCACAGAACTAGAACAAAAAATTTCAGAATTTGTATGGAAACACAAAAGACCCTGAATAGCCAAAGCAATCTTGAGAACAAAAAATGGAGCTGGAGGAATCAGGCTCCCTGACTTCAGACTATACTACAAAGCTACAGTAATCAAGACAGTATGGTACTGGCACAAAGTCAGAAATATAGATCAATGGAACAGGATAGAAAGCCCAGAGATAAACCCATGCACATATGGTTACCTTATCTTTGATAAAGAATGCCAGAATATCCAATGGAGAAAGACAGCCTCTTCAGTAAGTGGTGCTGGGAAAACTGGACAGCTACATGTAAAAGAATGAAATTACAACACTCCCTAACACCATACACAAAAATAAACTCAAAATGGATTAAAGACCTTAATGTAAGGCCAGACAATGTAAAACTCTTAGAGGAAAACATAGGCAGAACACTCTATGACATAAATCACAGCAAGATCCTTTTTTACCCACCTCCTAGAGAAATGGAAATAAAAACAAAAATAAACAAATGGGACCTAATGAAACTTAAAAGCTTTTGCACAGCAAAGGAAACCATAAACAAGACAAAAAGACAACCCTCAGAATGGAAGAAAGTATTTGTAAATGAAGCAACTGACAAAGGATTAATCTCCAAAATATACAAGCAGCTCATGCAGCTCAATATCAAACAACCCAATTCAAAAATGGGTGGAAGACCTAAATAGACATTTTTCTAAAGTAGACATAAAAATTGCCAACACACACATGAAAAGATGCTCAACATCACTAATTATTAGAGAAATGAAAATCAAAACTACAATGAGGTATCACCTCACACCAGTCAGAATGGCCATCATCAAAAAATTTACAAACCTTAAATGCTGGAGAGGGTGTGGAGAAAAGGGAACCCTCTTGCACTGTTGGTGGGAATGTAAATTGATACAGCCACTATGGAGAACAGTATAGATGTTCCTTAAAAAACTAAAAATAGGACTACCATATGACCCAGGGGTCCCACTACTGGGCATATACCCTGAGAAAACCATAATTCAAGAAGAGTCATGTACCTTAATGTTCACTGCTGCACTGTTTACAATAGCCAGGACATGGAAGCAACCTAAATGTCCATTGACAGATGAATGGATAAAGAAGATGTGACACATATATACAATGGAATATTACTCAGCCATAAAAAGGAATGAAATTGAGTTATTTGTAATGAGGTGGATGGACCTAGTGTCGGTCATACAGAGTGAAGTAAGTCAGAAAGAGAGAAACCAATACCAGATGCTAACGCACATATATGGAATCTAAAAAAATGGTACTGATGCACCTAGTGGCAGGGCAGGAAAAAAGACACAGACGTAGAGAATGGACTTGAGGGCACAGTGGAGGAAGGGGAAGCTGGGACGAAGTGAGAGTGTAGCACTGACATGTATACACCACCAAATGTAAAATGGATGGCTAGTGAGAAGTTGCTGCATAGCACAGGGAGATCAGCTCGGTCCTTTGTGAAAACCTAGAGGGGTGGGATAGAGAAGGTGGGAAGGAGGCTCAAGAGGGACGGGATATGGGGATATATGTATACAAACAGCTGATTCACTTTGTTATACAGCAGAAACTAACACAACATTGTAAAGCAATTATACTCCAATAAAGATATTTTTAAATAAGTTAAAAAAAAATAAAAGATGCTAGATCCAGAGGAGATTATTATGAACCTTCCCTGATGGCGTGGACACAGGCATAGCTGACCTCAGAGCCATCATGAAGATGGAGCAGGAGAAGGAGCCCTGTCATCACCGCCTGCCTTTTTCTATGGAAAAAAAAATACAAGAGAAGTACCCAGGATGTTCCTAGGAATATGGGTCAAAATAAACAATGGATTGTGGACGCATGAAAACAGCATTCTTTAAACATGTTTAGTCCTCAAATTAGAGATCCCTGGGACGTATGAGAGTGCAACAAGTGTGAGGGCCAAGAGTTTGAATTAGCTCAAGGGAGCCCTTTTTCTTCTCTTACAAGTGCCATGCAGGTGCAACTGAAAGCATCCAACTGGGGACAGCTAGAGACATGCAAAATCAGAGTCTAAGCCAGGAGACTCTGGTACTTGGGGCTGGAAAGAAGGGCAGCAGTCAATGGGCAGATTGTGCTGCCTTCTTATCAGGCCCCAGAAGCTAAATAGTGCAGGACTTGTCCAATATGCAGATGGTGAAAGAGCAGATTCTTGTTTTCTACCAATGGCCTCATAACTACCATCAAGTGAAAAGCAATAGCAACAGGCAGACGGTCGGGATTTATTTAGAGCAAGAGGGGTGGAATGGCTCATTTGGGGCCAGGCATCACACAACCAGCCCATACAGCAGCATGCCTGGGTCAGCCCCGCCCAAAAGAACCCAGCTGCTGGCCAGCCTCGGGACACGGATGTGGTAGGTAGTTTTGTTAAATACAGCAGCTTGTGCTTCTCAAATGTTTCTGCTCAGGCATCCTACTTGCCAGAGCACAGACATGCTACTCCCTGGAAGCCTGGCATTGAGCAAACTACTCATGGACGTTGGAAGAGTTTGTTTCACTCTCTCCTTTTATGTTAAAATTATATTAGAATATTATACTCAATATATTGCTTTTTTAAAATATAAAACTATTTAAATTACTAGTTAAGTTGCTTTACGTGTCCCAACCCCCAGATCTTTGGGGAAAACATTTGTATTCTGGGAAGATGGATTTGTTTATCCCTTGGCTACCAGTACCAGGCACATGGCTACCTATTTCCCGGAAGGAGGAAGGTGTATATTCTGGTTTGAGAAATAGAGCATAGTGGAAATGAGTAGCAATGCTGCATATGCTGAGAGAGGGATGAAACTGCTTAAAGGTCATCCCTCCGCACTGCCACCACCACCCCTGCTCCTCCTTTCCGTCCTATGTTCTCATGTTGGTGTCATTTGAAAGTCAGTTCCTGCCAATTCTCAGTCATTTAAGTATGATAAACAACCAAATAGCCACCTCCTTAAGAGACTGAAAAGCTATGCATTATTTAAGCCCACTTGTCTCGGTCTTTCACAGACAGAATCAACACAGCGTCTGTCCTCTCTGGATAAACCTATAAGAAATGTTCTGAGACAGATGATCAAAAATGTTTGGTCATTAACTTCTTCCTTTTTCATTTGGAGTAGAAATAATGGGCATAAAAGAAGATGTGTAATTTCCATCTTTCCTAAAATAGGATGGAAACTGAGATGAAAGTAAAGTAAAATCTAATCCCTTCTCAACTTCATAATATGGCCACTTTGGCACAGGTTATCCACGTGAGAGAGAATTGAGAGATTCCAGTTCTACCTAAAAATACAGGTCTCCAAAGTAAAACAGAATGTGGAGGTAAGTATGCTGGTAAAATTCTAGCCTGTTCCTCAATTAATCTAGATTCAGACACAAGGGAGATTTTGCCTGAACTGCCCATGGCAATTGAGATTGTAAGAGGTTGCCCCAAAACAAGAATGTGAATACAACTGTTTGAGACATATCAAGGCCAGAAGAATAATTGACCGATTCCTTGAAAAACTTGGTTGCAGAAGAAAGGAATCATGACTGTGTTCCTTATTCCATTACTTTTCTCCTCTCTAGTTGGCAATGCCACTTGATCCACCCAGCAAAATCTGGGAGACATTCCACTAAGAGAGAGAGACTACATCTGCATGTGGTAAACGTCCCAAGGAAATCACAATATCTGCTAAAGCTGACGAAAAATGGCTGTTCTTTAACCTAGAGATTTGTCTGCAGCTGAGTGCTAGGCTCTCTCACTTTTTTAAATGAAGCGAGAGATCTCATGGCTCAGGATGGGATTATTTCAGTTTGAAATGTGTCCCACCAAGGGTGGGGCTAGCAGATGAAAATGGTGTCATGAATAGCTGACTTGCCAAAATCCACAGAAAATGAGAACCGGGCAATCAAACTTGAAATCACTTCTGAAATTCCAGCCTTAAAACCGAGAAGGGAGAGTTCATACCCTGTGTTTTGGAAGTTGCCAATGGGACACTGTATTATCAGGAATTGGAGGTATAAAGGAGGCTCCCAGCCCATGCAGCCTCTTCAGGACAGAGTGGGTAGGGGGCTAGTAACACTTAACACTGTAAAGGTAGCTCTACCAACCCTCACCCAAAAGGTAGCTGGGCAGGTATCAACTTTCCTTTTTCCCTTTTGAAACCAAGCGTTTACTTTCAGAGAGAATTTCCAAGGTAACCAAAGAGATTCTACTCACCTAATTTGACATCATACCCAGGAAAACTCTGGGCTGAAAACCTAGAGCTGCAGATCAAGATTGTGAGGGGTCTGTTCTGAGAGCAGCGCTGTTCTGAGTGTGTGTGCAAGAGGTGTGCCAGCCCAGCAGGCCAGTGAGTCAAAAGAAGTTATGGAGTCTTAAAAACCACTGGCAAATATTATATGATATTGCTTATATGTAGGATCTAAAAAAAAAAAAAGATACAAATGAGCTTGTATACAAAACAGAAATAGATCTACAGACATAGGAAAAAAAAAGTTATGGTTACCAAGGGGGGAAGGAGGGAGGGATAAATTAGGAGTTTGGGATTAATATATGCACACTACATATGTAAAATAGATAACCAACAAGGACCTACTGTATAGCACAGGGAACTCTACTCAATATGAAAAAGAATATATGTATAACTGAATGACTTTGCTGTACACCTGAAACTAACACAACATTGTAAATCACCTATACTTCAATTAAAACGAATAAAAAAAACCCACTGGCTGGACCAAGGAGAGAAGACTGGGCTGCCCGCTCCAGCTCGCATCCTCTTAGACGGGGCTTGGGCAGCATTGTGAATGGAAGAGCTCCCGCTGCCCCCAGCCCCGCTTCCAGAGGGAGTCATATGATGAACAAATTCCCACCGGCTTGTTAATGATTCAGTATGTGGTTTGTTGTCTTCTCCCAGGAGACAAGGGCAAGGAATCTCTAATGATGGAATTCCACAGATGCTGGAAGGGCATGTTGGCTGGGGATGGGGCCTTTTCCTCTCCCCTTGGTCCCCACCGCCTTCTCTGAGTATGGGGTCAGCCCACACTCTAAGCTGCAACCTTCTGTTCTGACTTGGGGTTGGCCGTCTGTTTCCCTGACCCCAGGGGATGCCAGTCTTGCCTGCTGAGTGAGTGTCTGTCCTGTATGAAAGAATCCTGTGAGTCTTTGCAAAGGTAAACAGTTACGTAAGGAAAGATAGACTTACTTTAGTCCTAGATCTTATTGAGTGGAGCCTGCAATACCACATGGGGTATTAAAAAATAATGTGGGGATTTGTGCCGTCTCTTCTCTGTTTGTTCTTCTGAGTCATGCTCTAGTTTAAGCAGCAAGAAAGATGATGACCTTTCTCTTCACTCTAAATTAAAGAGCAACTGATGCCTAATGGAAAATTTTGAGAAAGTTGTCATTATGAAACAATTAAATGGCCAGAGAATTTCCTGCAAGGCTTGTTTTTTTTGAGGCGGGGGAGAAAGAGAATTTCAGGGTGAGACACCTGGTGTGGGAGGATGAATCAGGAGGTCCGGGGAAGTGTTAGAACCACAGGGGGACCAACAACAAGCTCCCCTTCTGGCTGTGGTTCTCGGAAATTCCTTGAGATTTTTCTGGACTTTTACCTTGAAGACATGAAGGATACTTTGGACTGTGGGCAGGGCAAGGAAGTTCAAGTTCAGACACTGGAGATTTTTCCTGGCTGTGCTGATAACTTGCTGGGGAACGGCACATTCCGGTTTCTTCCCTCATGTGGAGGTGATAATTCGTGCCCTATATGAGTCTTATAAAACTGTTTGGAAGAGTATGTGGTCAGTTTTGGGGTGATAATCTAGGCTAAACGGTAAAGAGATATGCAGTTAATTCCCAATCTGAAATTGTTTTATTGTGATTCTCTTCCCTGTGCCTGGTTCATGATGCTGTGCACGAGGATGTGTCAGGAAAAGGCAGCAGAAGCAGGTCTCATTGTCTATTTAGTTATTGTTCAAAGCCTTCCTGGGAGGAGGGGGTGGAGACGGCTAATGAATAACCTAAGAGTAGAGAGTATCAAGGAATGTACTGTACAGAAGATGGGTGCTAATCAGTCTCCTCCGCTGAAGCTGCAGAGAGGGAAAAGGAAACTTGTATTAAAGCAAGAGAGATACAGGTTAGACATAATGAAGAACTTGCTGTTAATGAGTATTTTAAGTTGCTGAGCAGGGCAAGTAAAACCATGATCTTGGCCTTGGCCAATATAGAAAACAACGAAGGGACTTCCTGACGGCCCAGTGGTTAGGACTCTGTGCTTTCACTGCTGAAAAAAAGGCAATGAAGTGGGCCAGATTTCCCACAAGGAAAGAGCTCATATCTGAACTATCTGAATAAGTTAAGTCTGCTTTCTGGCATAAGCAGGCTTCCTTTCCTCACAAAGAGCGCTCTAACCCGTGGGCTTGGCAATTTTAGGGTCTCTCCCTTTTTGGAAATGAGAGCCTTTCTCATCACTGTGAAAGTGAACTTACAGTTTCAGGAAAACTGTAGATTTCTTAACTGGGAGAGTTTTTTTCCTCCCTCCCTCTTTCTTTCTTGCTATCTTAAATGTTTTATTCAGTCCATTATACCACCACAGACACAGACTCTTCCCAGGGGGCTATTTCTGCCTCCCATTTATGGAGACTACCAGGTCATATCACTTGTTTTCCATTAACTCAGAGCTCTCAGAAGCTGCTATTAGGCCATTAACTGCTTTACTAGATGCCAACTCCCAAGCCTTCCTCCTCTTCCCTCCAGTCTGGCTACTTCACTGCACTTCCTTCCTCCTATATGCTCCACTGTCCTTCCTGCTTCCCTACATCCTCCTTTTTTTTTACCCTTTCTCTCTCCTCCTGAGAGCAAGCGAGCTTCTTTCTTTCTTTCTTCCTTTCTTTCTTTCTTTCTTCTTTCCTTCTTTCTTTTTTCTTTCTTTCTTTCTTCTTTCTTTCTTTCTTTCTTTCTTTCTTTCCTTCTTTCTCTCTTTTCTTTCTTTCTTTGTTTTCCTCCCTTTCTTCCCTTCTTCCTTTCTTCCTTTCCCCTTCTAAAACATGCTTACTGTACCTTCCAGAGTCATGATTGGAAAAACTAGATTGCTTCTGGAATCTACAATAGGAAGCTTGGCTGAAAATCACTCCTGTGAGGTCCAGGAAAGCCAGAACAGGCATTCAGATTTGTTTATTCATTCAACAGATATTTACTGAGCAGCTACTATGTGCCACATCCCTGAGATTAAAGCTCTCGGCAATCTTTAAACTGAGAGATAGCCTTGCTCATCTGACACATAGGCTTAATCGAAGATTAGAAGATGGACTAAAAAGCCCTTGTGTTATTCCCCAGCTCTGTGTTCATAATCAGTGATTATTGCTACAAAAAAAGGGCAACCAGAGCCTTTTACAAATGTTGCAAACATCCCAATGGCCATACTGGTTTTCCTTGGAATGTCACTAGGATTATGTGTGGTAATTAGTTTCCTTCTTCCCAGCCAAAGCCCCCTTCAGCATAGCAGTGTCTGGCCCTTTCAAACCCTTTGAGCAACCAGTTTCTAGATCATTGTAACCAATTGTTTCCTATGGGCAAACCCTTCTCGACAATGAGCTCATCCTCCTATCAGGGGAAAATACAGCAGCACAATTAATATGTGGGGATAAAAATCGATTACTGTTTTCTGAGTAATGAGCCCTGAGTCCTGGTTTAAAGCTGAATATGCAGTGCAAGAACAAAATATAATTCTTTTCATGAGAACCGACAGACTTTACTTCAAACCAACTATACTTCATTAAAGCTCTGATAAGAGTCTGCAAAGCAGCACAGAAATGTTGCAGCTGTGGGATCTCGGAGAGAAGGAAAGAATCCTTATATTGTTCAAGTATGACACAATGAGTTTGTTATGGAGTCACTCCATCCCAGATATATTCGGATTCAATGCATTAATTCTCCTCGCCTGCCACCAGGGTTCACTTAATGGTGAAAGGGAGGCAGCATCCAATTCTCTTACTTGCTTTAGACTGTAAGGCATTGAGCAACAGAGTTGGAGCTGGGGGGAGGTGCAGAAGCATAAGAAGGATAAACTCCCTCTGAATAAGCGTGCGGGACTAGGAACAACAGTTTGGGCCAATCACATCCAGCCAAGATATGGAGGAGGAAAAGGGACTGGAGGCTGGACAGACCTCCATAGAGGTGGAGGAGGTGACCACCCTTTGTGACTGCATTAGTGACGCTGCCTCTGGACTAGGAATTGGGGGTCAGAGGCTGCTCAGAGACCATCTCCTCCAGGAAGTCTTCTGTAATTCCTCAGGCCAAGTTAGGTGACTCCACTGTGCTCCCCAGGTATCGTAGACAAACTGCTTTATAGTTCTTGCTATCTTCTACCGCAATTGTCTACATTTTCACAGTGGTTGCACCATGGACTTTGGAGAAAGGCTGTTTGGCTCTTTCACCGATTAGCTGTGTGACGTTGGGCAAGTCACTTAACCTACCTGATGCTTGGCTTCCTCGTGCATAAGGATTAGAGGTAATAACACTTCATAGGGAAGATGTAGTAAGTTAGTAAAGGACCTGGCATATACTAATCATTATCACCATTATCATTAATAATATCATCTTTCTCACTTTATCAGAAGTTTCATGTTCAGGGTTTGTATACTAAGAGCTCAGCACATAGGACACTCTCAGTAAAAATCTGTTTGATGGATTTCACAGCAATCTGCCAGCATCCAGTAAGAGGCTAGATGTGCCTCTCATGGGATGGTGATTAAGCCTGGAGAGAACTAAGAGTCAGCAGTGACACAGAGGGGGTCACTTGCTGTTCTATATCTTCGCAGTGGTCAACGAGAAGTGATAGGAATGGCCTTTGCAATGAGGGTTAGGATAGGAAGGACTTCCTGCTGAGGAGATGGTATGCTAAATCCAGAGAATCTTGCACCAGGTACAAGCTCTCTGCCACACCTCAGGTGTGTCCATTTAGAAGGGAGTGACTATTGGAGCATGTGTCCCAGGAAAAGGTCCTTAATAAAGAGCCCAGCATCATGCATGTAGGAAATGGAGCTGTGGGTAACTTTGTACCCTTCTCTGTCTGCACTGCCTTTTATGGGCCTCCAAGGGCAGTGGGGGTCCTCTGGTCCCCTTTGCTGTCCACAGTGTGCCTGTGTGTGGTGTGTACTCCTACAGGGTTGACACTTAGCAAGAATTACTGAAGGGCATTCCCAAGGGAGGAGTCCTCTGTATAAACAGTCAGATTTGATTACATCTGGGATGTACGGGTGTGATCATGTCTAAGGTGAACAAACTAGATAACTAGTTTGCAGCCCTTTGGGTACAGGAAATAATCTGTGTATATGTGCGTGCGTGCGTGTTTGTGTGTGTGTGAGAGAGAGAGAGACAGAGACAGACACAGAGAGATAGAGAGACAAGCGGGTAAGAGGCAAAGAAGAGAAAATCATGGCATTTCTAACCAAATTGTTTCTACAATATTTTCTCCCTTAAATTAGCATAGCTAGTGAAATGAGGAGGTGCTGCTGACTTGGAGATATTTCAGACAGCAGTGTTTCCACCAATTAATCAGAGATGTCATTAAGAAAGAGAATGACTAAAATCTGGTGGTATAATTACTGCTTTCAGCAGCCTTTTTCGAAGAGAGGGACTGGCTCACCTCTGGAATAGGGGACTTCAAAATTAAAGGGGGAGATGTTCATGTGACACGGTGACAAAAGTACAGCTAAGGAGAGGGCATGATAACTGAGCAGGGAATAGAGGGGAAGAACGTCTAATGGGAGTTAGGACATCTGGGTCCTAGTCCAGAATCTGCTACTAACTAATGTGTGATCTTGGGCAAGTCACTTCATTTCTTCAGACTTCAGTTTTTAAATGTGATGGGTCTCTTCCAGTCCTAACGTTCTAACTTATTAAAGCACGAGTATGTACATGTGAAATAGCAAATAAGACAGAGCTCTACTCTTTATATATTCTTGCATATTGGAATTCTGATGCTGCGTTAGTCCATGTTTATCAATGTCTAGACAAACATTCAAATGGGTTATATATTGATTCTCTTTCAGTTTCTTATAATGAAAATTGCTCTATCATCAAAAAGAAGTACAGCTCCCCAGCTCATGGCATTATTTCAAGTAATTACTTCTACGTTTAATTCTTTCATCCAGTTATTTAATAAGCCTTTTTAACACCAACTGTGTGCCTGATGCTGTCCAAAGGAAGATGACACCAAGATTCCTGCACTTAAGAAGCCACCACAAAGTGACAGCCCAGTAAAACATTAGCAGCATCTTGGAATATGTCTCAGGACCTGACCTGCCCACAAATTTTGAAGTGATTATTTACATGAGTATTTCAGCTGAAGACAGCTAATCCAGGGTGTGCCTACCTGCAGCATCAATACTGTGTCAGCCAGGTTTGCATTGACTAAGTATGCCACTTCCTTTGTCCAAGGAACGATGGAAACGTAATGGGGAAGTTCCCACCCAAAGTCTGAGAAGACAGGGTCTGGGATCCTGATAACTTTACAGGGGATGATGGACTTTCCCTTGATCTGGGCTCATCCAGAGTTCCAGCTCCTGACAGGTGGCGATAGTGGGTGATGACTGGAGCCCTGGCATGGAGGATGTCCACTGCACGTTTTCCTGTAAACACTTCTCTACTTCCCTGAGGCTTTTATCAGGCTTCGTGGTCTCTGTGTATTGCAGAAGAGCTCAAATATTTTAACTCAAGGGGTACCAAAAACCAATAAGGAAGTGATCAGCAAAGGGAACACGATGACAGAGGATGCTATGCAGGTACAAGCTTTGTAAATATTTAATAGGAGTTTTTCTTTAACGGCTTCCAACTTAAACCTTTAAATCACTAACCTGATAGTGTGTGTGTAGGAGATGTTTGCTCTGTTCTCCTTTCCTAAGGATTAGGGAGCCCTAAGGGATGGGCAAGAGCTAAGGGTCAGATATGACTCGTGAGAGGAATTGGGCAAATAGTATCTCCCAGCCCTCAGTAGTCCTGGTTTACAAGAATCTTCAGGAACCTCCTAGGCAAAGAATTTGAACTGAGTCCTTTAGCAAACTGCAGGAAAGGGATTTGGAAGAGACAGACGTATCAAATACTGAAGTGCAAGAGCTGTACAGTCCCTGGGAGAAAACTTCTCCTTAGGGGAAGAAAAATTCTGGCACAGCAAGCTGGACTTAGCAAGAGAACTTAAGGATCGAAGAGTAATGAGTCTTGGTTGAGCACAGAGGCCATTATTTGAAGCCACCCTGGCCCAATTATCTCAGTGTTGTATGCTAGCCCTAGAGAGAAGAATAAATAAAACTGGAAAAGCAGTGTCACCGAAGTGTAACACCACAGAGCCCAGACAACTCCACTGCAGCGTGAGGCCTCTCCCCCAACAGAGCTTAACACAAGGAAGAACACCATCTCCCTTCTGTGTGGCCAGGGCACTTGGCAGTGCTCTGCCAGGGCTGTTAGCCTGCAGCGGCAGTGGCTGCCAAAGTTGGGACGGGATGCAAACAGAGGTGTGGTCGTCACAGTGAGCAGTGCCCGATGGAGTCTCAAACACATCCGAGACATTCCCCAGATTCCCAAGAACACCTACAGGGTGAGGGGCTGTGGAGAGGGAATAATGCAGATGGAGTCCTACACAAGCTAGTAAAATTCCATATTAGGGACAAAATTGGTTCATTGATTCCTATAGCCTGGAAACAGTTGGGTCACACTTCTTTGGAAATGTGCTTTTGAGGGGTGTATCAAACACGTCAGGTTCTACTTCAGTTATTCTCAGCCTCACCTGCTTGTTCCAGCTGCTTCAGAAGTAGCCAGCTCTGCGTGGACTCCAATGGGCTTCACACAGCTGCCACCTGACACTGTCTACCCTCATGACTGCATTGTAAGCTGTTCACCTTCCTGGTGCTTCCCTATTGACACAAAGGTGTGGGACCCCCACCCCCCAGGTGCCCATGCATGAGCAACAACCTAGAAGTGCAAGAGAGTTAACAATCCCATGGGTCATACCCTTTGACCAGTGGGAAATGGGAGTTCTCCACCAACGGTGGAGAAATTCTTCCGTCTTTCTCTCCCATCCCAGCACAACATACAATCTTTGAGGTGCAGTTTATGCACGTTCTTGGAGGATGGTCCTATCAGATGGAGCAAGGAGGTGTGGAGAAGAGACACATAGCTTGGCCTATGTGACTGGGCACAAAGTGTGCAGATCTTTGTGTCTCATATTAATGATCACCAAAGAGTATCCACCACAGAGGAGGATTTCAATAACCAGGAGGACCGCTGATTTATCCTGTGGAAATAAGCCAGTGTCTCTCGTCAGCTACCCAGTGCTTGAGCAGTGATCCTGTAAACAGTGTGGCCAAGGTAGCAAGGAGCCTATGCATGGGCCCAAAGTATGGGCTCCCCCTTACCAAGGCTGCTCAAGGCTTCTTGGCAGAAACAGAGACCAGTGTTGATTCCTTGCTATGACACCATTCTTCAGTGAGGCAGCTGGCTACGTCATGGCAGGGCAATCATATTGGTCCCTTCTACCCTGATGGGCAGCACTTCAGGGCTGATACCTACTCTGCATATGGGTTTGTTTTCCCTTCCCATAGTGCCTCCACCGATAGAACCATCTGAGGCCTTTCAGAATGCCTGATACATTGATGTAGTAGCCCTTACAACATTGCATAAGACCAAGAGACCCATTTTACAGCAACAGCAAAAGAGGTGTGACAGTAGGCTCCTAACTACAGGGTCTATCATGTACCCTGTCATCCAGAGGCAGCCAGTCTCATAGAATAGTGGAATAGGCTAGTAAAGTCTCAGCTAAGTTGTCACCTTGGAGAAAACACCCTGCAAAGTTGGAGCACTTTCCTCTGGGCATATAATATATGTGTTGAACCAGCAGCCAATATATGGTGTTATGTTCCCAGTAGTTAGAACACATGGGTCTGGGAAGGAGGCATGGCCTGTCTTATCAGTTCCAGAAACCTTCTTAGTGAATCTATTTTACGTTCCCACAAACAGAATTGTCCAAGTTTAGAGACCCTGGTATTCAGAGGTTTCCCTTGAACTTGAACGGCAACTACAACTGGCTCACTTTGGGTTCCTTATGCTGGTGGATCAGCAAGCAAAGGAAGAGGAGCTGTGGTGGTTCTGTGCAGTGTGAACAGGGGAGAGTACTTCTGAAACCCACAGGATTCATGAAGATGTATTTTGTTGCATCCATAGAAAATGGGTAATGACAGCAATCACAGCCCAAGGGCAAAGCAATAAAAACCTCAGATCCCTTGGGAGTGTAGATCTTGATTATGCTACTAGGCAAGCAATGCAGATCAGTGGCAAAGTGCTGGCCAATGTGATAGAAATCTAAAACGGGAGGTGGAAGAGGGGGATGGTGAATGTCAATTATAGCCTTAGGACCAGCTGCAACTGTAGTACTACATCTTATATCATTAACCCTCTTGCTTTAGAGCTTTTTGAAAATTTCAGCTGCCACCACCTTGAGGGAAATTCTGTGACTGATTAGATTTAGACCTCCCCTTCAGGGAAAAAAAGTGAGAGCATCTTGCTCTTAGGAAAATAGAGGTTCCAGAGTAAACTAAGTGAGCCAGATGACAGAGGGCACAGCAGGCTGCTTGGTACAGGGGTGGGCTGTACTAGACCGTTCTTATCCACCACTTTAGATCTCTCAGTTCCAGCTGTCAAGCAGTGTCACAAAGGCACAACCTGACAACACTTTGCCTCACGTGCGTGCTGTACACCATTTGCCTGTTACTCTGGGACTTCTTTGATACCAAGACATAGACATAGAAATTCACAGCAACCCTCACACTTGTACACCTGGGTGTGCAGGAGAATTAACTCTATGGAGTGAAACTCTTGACCAATGGACCGTGAGAGCAGGGGATAAATTCTTCCCCTACTCTTCCCTAGAGGTACATTGCTGAGACATTGTTTACATGGCTCCATGGAAGATGGTCCTGTGATATCAAACAATCAGTTGTGCTCAGTGGTCGTCAGCTCAGTACACAGCTGGTCTGTGTACTTTTATGCTGTGTACTTCCTTGTATGGGTTCTATCTCCTTTTCTGCCTTACTTCCCTTGTCCTTCACTCCTGATCCTTGGTGTACCCTCCCTAACAATATAGTAGCACATGAACCCTTGCCTCAGGCTCTGCTTTCTAAAGAAACCAGGCTAAGAAAATGTATCTGATGATAGAAAAATAGATAAATATACAAAAGAAATCATCCTCTTCCATGGAGGAAAGATAAGTCAAAATTTAAGCCCAACCATAGATGAACAGTCCACTGTACCAAGTGTCCCCAGTGGGGCTGAGATTTAGACTTGAGTCCTTGGTGTCAGGTAGCAAGAGCTATAGAAGGGCAGTTTATAAGCCTTTTTAAATTGCCATGGGGTACTTCCATTGGAGTTTCAGGATATTTTTATATAGAATTCAAGAGCAGCAAACACTAGTATCAGATTTGGGTTGGCCCAGGGTAACCTTCTAAGAAGGTGAAATTGATCTTTAATGCCTCTGCAGATATATTTTCAGCATCTTGCACTCATGTCCTAAAACCTTCAGTGCTTATGTTTTCTTTTCTTTCTCCCTTATCCCAACATTTTTAGCTACATATTATTTGGAGGTGGTCACTTAAGATTTGCAGTTGAGGGGCTTCCCTGGTGGCGCAGTGGTTGTGAGTCCGCCTGCCGATGCAGGGGACACGGGTTCGTGCCCCGGTCTGGGAGGATCCCACATGCCGCGGAGCGGCTGGTCCCGTGAGCCATGGCTGCTGAGCCTGCGCGTCCGGAGCCTGTGCTCCGCAACGGGAGAGGCCACAACAGTGAGAGGCCCGCGTACCGCCAAAAAAAAAAAAAAAAAGATTTGCAGTTGAATGTTAATAACTAATAGAGTTTAATCTGGTAGTCCTCCTAGCACCCCAGGAGGTTTATATAGAACAATCCCTAAACTCAGAAGACCATGTTTGTAATGGTAGAATTTCTGGCATCAATACTTGGCTGCTATAGGTAGATCTGAGGGTTCCTTAAAAAAATCACATATACAATTCTTACTTTTCATTATGTCTAGGACTTAGTCCAAGCTATTTTCTTTCTGTGTCCTTTCAGATAATGATCTTTAACTATTAGAAGAAAGGGCAAGAAAAGTTAAAAAGCAAAGCAAAACCTTGACTCAGTTTTTTACCACAATATTATTATAAACTGTTTAATAATAAAGTTGAAAGTTAAAAAAATTTTACATGAACGTGCTTATACCTACCACCTAGATTTCTTCCATTAATATTTCACTATACTTGCCTTATGACGTGTCTACATATCTATCCATCCCTCTATCCAACCCAATAATCCATTTTAGTTTTTGATGCATTTCAAAGTAAATTGCAGGCACTCTTCCCCCTAAATACTTCCCTGGCTTGATTTCCTTCTTAAATAGTCTGCAGGTCAGGACAAAGCAAAGAATTCAGCAACTGCTGCTTAAAAACTCATTCATTACTTTGGGAATCAAGGCAAAGTGATACACGTGGATGGAATGAATTCAGTTCCTCCTCCTATTGTCTTTCTAGCAAGGAGGTGACTAAAGCCCTGAATGTGCGTCTCCTGGAAACTTAAAGTCCTGACTTGTCATCTTTGTAGTAAGAAAGAGCCATCAAACATTTCTTACGTAGCCACATGCCATAGTAAAACCAGCTCTCAACTGTTTATTTTAAAGACTCAAGTCATTTTGCAGTGTCTTTGTGTTTATAGGTAAAAGTGTTTGAAGCTATAAATCAGACCTTGAACTAAGTACAAAGTTTGAGTCAGACCAACATAAGTTGTCTGATTGCATTCCTGACCCACACAGATACCCTTTGTGGATAAAAACAAGTCGCCCCGTCTCAATCCTTTCTAACTTCATCTTCCTGACATGGCACCAGCCACTGGGTTGGTGGCTTCTCCACAAAGTGTTCCTTTACAGCTTCAGGAGCAGGGCTCTCCCATGGCCACCTGGCACAGCTCTACTTATTACCACACAGTTGAGCACTTAACTGTTTAACTATCAGTTGTTTAACTATGGGATGATCGTGTCTCACTTCCTGTGTCTAAGTTCTTGGAAGATAAGAAACCTGTCTTCTGAATCTTCTACATTCCTAGGGGGCTTGGCATAGTGCTAGGCACACACCTAGGACTATGGATCTTAAAGTCTTCAGATAGATATATAGATTTTTTTTTTCCTCTCATTAAACTCAATGCATAGTAGACTGTTTGGCCTACTTGCTTCCAAAAAACTGGCTCTGAGTACTTTCCAAGTGCTTCCCTGGGATACATGATCACGGCAATTAATATCAGCAAGAATATTTTCCAGCAAGTCCACAGGCAGTCAGCATGAGCAGGGACTTAGAGACAGGGTTTTTCTGTTTTGGAGCCAGAATTCAGAAATGCTCTGCTTTTCTTGTTTAAAAGAGACCCAGGGTTTTTCTTTTCAACACCCATTTGCACTGACCTCTTTTTCTGGCTTCTCAGTAAAAGGATTAAGGACTCAGGAAGCACTGGAGGCGGGGAGCAAATGGCTTGTTTAGCTGGAGAGGGGGCTTAGGCAAGTCTGACAGTGTGGAGTGGAAAAGCCATGAAGGAGCTTCCTCTATGTCTGGCAGTTCTACAAGCCCAGGTCCCTGTCCAGCTCTGGGTCATCCCAAGATGTGCATGGCAGTACGTCTGTTACGTGTACATTGCATCAAACTATTCCCTCAAGTAAGCACATCCTGGGAGTTAGCAGGACACAGGGTGCTGAAGCACTGGGGCAATTCATCAACTCGTACCTTAACAACCTAAACCATTTATGTTGGCTTCCAGAGGGTCCAGTATCTTCTAAGAATGTAGCCTATGGCAATGTGTTGATCCTTACACATAACACCTTGTGGGTTTAGCTAAAAAACAAATACCCCCATATGCTTAAAAAATGAAAACAGATTCCAGCAATAGATGAATGTGCTTTTCTTTCTTCTAAATTTCCCCAGAGAAACTTCCTTCTCATTCTGACTTTTATGTGATAGAAAAATCATCTATAAATGTACTGGAAATATTGAAAATAATTTCACTGAGGCCCCATGATAAGTGACAGAAACTGAGTCTTACGGCTTGTTCCTGACCTGAGCTGGATTTAATCCCAGAACGCAGGTGGGCTACAAAGTGACCCACTTTTCATTATCCTTGCTTTTACTGTGATTTTGCAGTACTTTCAGCGATGTACAGACTGAAAGAAATCCTTAGGGGCTTATCGTCAAAGTTGGATATAGAAACAGAGATATAAGGCACCCAGCAAGAAACTGATTATCTAGAGAAGAGTGAGTCCCAGAGCTTCTACTTCTGTATTTCTTCCTTCCTCTGTCATTCTACAATATCATTGCCTTCAATGTTTTTCACAATAGTCTTCCCAGGAGTGGTCTGGAAAACAAGGAAGCGTGGAGAACAAACTTTGCCAGAAGAAACATAACCGCACTGAGGGAGAAGAGGTGGGGCAGCTTTATAGTGATCTTGGCAAAGAAGCACCATGTGATATTCAGAGGCCGCTCAGTTCTCCCCCCATGTCCACACATGTGGTGGTCTTGAATTCCCATCAGAGCCTACATGCCATGGTGCCTAAAGATTGCAGAGACCCCTAGGCCACCTCAGACACAGCCTGTGAGTTGCCAGATTGGGACCCCTGCAACTTATTAAGGTGTTTGCATGCAGTGGCCAGCCCTGCAGGAGCCAGGAGGGCCTGTGTATTTTACAGCTCCATCTTGCTCAGATGAAGTAGAGTAATGGGTTAATAACTCCCCCTCCCCAATTAAACCCTAATTCCCTCACAGGAGGCTGTTATCAAGCCCACAGTCAATTTAAGAGAGCTCCCAGAGAGGATTCAAGAAAGTCAGTCTCAGACTGTCAGGAGGGACTCTCCTAAAAGATTTCCACCAGAGGAGGAAGCAGTACATGGTGAACAAAGCCAGAAGAACAGCTGGAGGCAGAGATGGTAGGGCTTAAACCCTGGATTAAATAGTGACAGTATTAGATGGAATTGTTCAGTAGATAGTAACAGAAAATCCACTATGAGAATGTCTATTGTTTACTTAAGAAAACCTTGAGCTAAGCTTTCCAGGTTTGTGTCAGCATCTTCAGAATTCAAGGGTTCTGAGTCATAGTCTTTGCAATTCTCTTGACCTTCCCCTCAGGATCACAAAATGGCTGCCGTAACGCCAGGCATTGTGACCTCACAAAGCCACTTCCAAAGGCAGCTATTAGCACAGATGTTCTTCGTGTGCCTTCTATTGTTTATTAATTATAATCATAACTAACATTTTTAAACGTTTACTATATTTCAGGGACTAGCCTAAGTAATTTCTATGTGTTAACTCCTTTAATTCTACAGCAGATAAGAAAAACCAAAGCAAACCAAACCAAAGCACAGGAAAAACCAAAGAGAGTACAATTAACTTTATCAGGGTCACACAGATAAGAAGTAGTAGAGCTGGGACTCACCCTCTGACAGTTTGTCTCCAGAGCCCTTACAGTGTCAAACTAGCTCCCAATTAGGGAAGAAGAGATTTTCCAGAATCCCCTCAGCAGCCTTACCTTATGCTCCATGGTTTAGATCTGGGTCACATGACCACCCTGGCTGCAAGGGAGGCTGGGAATACAAGTATCTGCCTACTTCAACCCATAGCAAGATAGGGGCTGTGAAAGTCAGTTACATGGCCAACCAAAAGTGTCTGCCGTGGTTGCAAAAGGAACAATGGCCTTTGTCATAGGGGAAAGGTCCTAGTGCACTAAGGGCGTAGGTAAAAGTCTGAGGTCACAGGGTCATTTGGCTTACTGCCGCTGGGGAAGAAAAACAAGCTTCTGGACAAGACCAGCCAGAAATAACAAAAATGCCAGCAGCCTGGTAGTCTTATCTTTCAACCAATCACTGGAGTGTCTATGCATGAGCAGTTCTTATTAAATTATTCATCCTGATTTAATGGGGAGGAAATCAGATGCAACAGGTATGGCTCTTCCTGCTTGTTAAATGGCTTTAAAACAAACTTCCAGATATTGGTCGCCTTGGGGGAAAGCAGCAGGAGGACAAATCAGCTGTATTTTAAGCTAATTACCAAAATGCTACACTAGTACCTGTCAAAGAAGGACATTTGTTCTGGTGTCAGTGGTCATAAAATAAAAATCTGGAAAGAAAAAGAGAATATTACACAAGCAATATGCTTTACATGTACTTTAAAAAAGCCTCTCAAATGCAAGATATAGTCACATCCCAAGTGTTATTGTACCTGCTTGTAAACTCGAGTAGAATCTCATTTTAATAAGCTTAGAGAGACTTCCAAATTGCTACATTAGATCCAAATCTCATTAAACTTGAACCCTATTGTTATAATATACTAAAATATACTGTATTGTTTCCTGGATTTAAAATTCACTTGCACAAAGCAAATGTTAGGTATACAATTCATTTGCAAATGACATGTGGGGGTGAGGTGGAAGAGATGGGTGCCAAAGGACTTGATTGCCTTGTGCCAACGCGTTAGAGCCAGAGAAGGTAAATGATGGTACATCTTTCTGCAATGACTGAAGTTGAATGCAGCACAACATTTTAATGAAATATGACATGTGTTTCAAATGTTAGGTGGTTATGTTTCACAGTTTTATAAATTGTGGTTGTTAGGTTTTGCCCCAATTTCTCTTTCTCCTTTTTGGTCATGAGCTCATTGTATTGGTACTAACAGCTAAAAAAGGATGTAAAATGAGCAAGGTTTTGAAGTGCCGTTATCTATTCAGAAAATAATTAGAGGTTCACTAAAGACAGTCTGTAACTGGAAGATGCTGAGAGCTCACAAAGCAAACCTACCCAGATCCACTCTTGTTTCTCCCTGGCCCTGCAGAGAACCATCACCTCCACTGTCCCTCATCTCCCTGAGCCTCAGTTTTCTCATCTGCAAAATAGGGAACTGGACTCAGTGATCTCTTGGGTTTTTGAAATGCTGAGGTTGTAAAGTTCTATGATTCTGCACACCCTGGGTCAAGATTTAACAGAGACCCCAAATTTGATAAATATCACTAAGCCACAACTGACATGCTTTTTCATATGCTGCTAAGAATATTTAACCGAGTAATAAGGGATACAGTCAATCACACCGTAATAATTTTATATGGTGACAGATGGTTACCAGCCTTGTTGTGATGATCATTTCATAATGTATTTGATTGTCAGATCGCTATGTTGTACACCTGAAGCTAACATAATATTGTATATTAACTATACTTCAATAAAAAGAATGTTTAACAATGCAAACAAAATACTATGTGAAAAGGAAATATCTTCATTCCAAAAATAGATGATTAAGAGGATACATATTTCTAAATGCTTTGTTGCACTGGGATTTTTTCCTCCACACCATTCCCTGTAGGCACACTGACAAATAATGCTAATGCACAAAGCACACTTAAGGCATGGAAATAGCCTTGTTCAGTTGGATGTTAAAATGGCATTCTCCTTACATTTTGCTTTATGAATGGAAGGTTAATGAAATTGTGCATGTTTCAGTTTTCACTCTGCATGTTATTTTGTAATAAGGATGAGACTGTCTTGCCTTTAATCTGGTGTTTTATTAAATTAAATTCATTTCAAAGGAAGGGCTGTTTTATTCTGCTATTCTGTCTTATATTCACAAGCAAGAGGGCATGCTAAATGCTTTCTCTGTTGGTTCTTTTAGGAGTCTCCTGTTTCCAGTGAATGTGATATAAGCCCATATTTAGCACATAGAAGAAAAGTAATATTAATTTCTTTAAATCAAAGGTCTTTAAACTGAGGCAGGAGCTTCCTTTTGGATTTTTATGATTTGTTCTCATCTCACCTAAAAAAAAGAAGACTTAAACATAGGAATCGTTGGGACTTCCCTGGTGGCGCAATGGTCAAGTATCCGCCTGCCAATGCAGGGGACACGGGTTTGCTCCCTGGTCCGGGAAGATCCCACATGCTGCGGAGCAACTGGGCCCGTATGCCACAGCTGCTGAGCCTGTGCTCTGGAGCCCACGAGCCACAACTGCTGAGCCCACGTGCCACAACTACTGAAGCCTGCGCACCCTGGAGCCCGTGCTCTGCAACAGAAGCCACCGCAGTGAGAAGCCCACGCACCGCAGCGAAGAGTAACCCCCGCTCGCCACAACTAGAGAAAGCCTGCGTGCAGCAATGAAGACCCAATGCAACCAAAAATAAATAAATAAATAAAAATAAGAAACATATGAATGGTTAACTCAATGGTTCTCAACTAAGGGCTTAACATATCCTTTAACTCAGTGGTTCTCAGCTGCAGCGTTATTATTGTTGGTGGAACAATATTCGATTTTCATGACTGACCAAGCATTGCAAGGTATCTGGCATTCCTGTCTCCCACTCACTAAATGCCAGAAGCACCCTCCCACCATTTCGACAACCATACTTGCCCCACACACATTACCAAATGCCAACTCCTCTGAAACAGTCCAACGTAGAAATGTCCCTCTGCAGAAAGGAGGTCTGGTAATGAGAGGTTAGTTTTCAAAAGCCCAGAGAGGGTCTGTGTCCACATGTGGAGAATGAGACATTTCATCATTTCAGTCCTCGTCTCCAGTTGACGTACCTTGGTGACTTCATTGCTCCCCAGATGATGACACATATATTAAGAGAAAAAGCATAAGAGAGGATGTTTGAGAATCATATGACTTATAAAACATCGTACACTTTTCCTGGATCTTAAATAAGAATCGAAGCTGGCAACATGTAACTTTATAGGAGATGTAGACTTATTTCTCTTTCATACTCTATGAAGTAGACTGCATGTGGTCCACCATAAAATAACCCTTGAGAAGTAAAGATCCTGCATAATGAGAAACACACCAAGAGAATGAGTGGATTTTGTTTCCATATTCCAGATCCCTCTGTGGTGTCAGCGTTTTGAATTCCAACAAAATTCAACATTTCTGGGTATTGCGTGCTAAATGAGAAGGATTCTCTCTTGGGCCCTGGGAATGTAAAAGATGAATCAGACATGTTCTCTGCTTTTGAGGCTCACAGCTGTGCCTGGGAGACTGACTCTTGGAAAACCAGGATGTAAAATAATAAACACCACCATAGAGGTGTGTTTACGTGCTATCGGAATCAGGAAAAGGGGTAGCTGATTTCACCCAGGCATAGGGGTATGGTGGTGGTGAGAGAAGGCAGAGACTGGCAGCTCCAGGGAAAGCTTCAGAGAAAAGGGGTCAGGTGAGTGGGCCTTAAGGAGAAATGGGCATTTGCCAGGTGGTGATGAGGTGGGGAACAGAATTCCTAGCAGAGAACAGCATATACGTGGTCACAAAAGTGTGAAAGAGAATGGAGAAAATCCAGCGTGTTGAGACCTTAGTGGAAGGATGGTGGAGGGGATGGTATCAGCATCTAGAAGGCCTGATATACCAGGCTAAAAAGTTGGAGCTTAACTCATAGGTAGAAAGAAAGCAATTTAGATTTTTAAGCAGGAAAGTAAAATAATCAGATTTATATGGGGACAGAACTCTAGTGGCAGTATGGAAGATGGATAAATGTAGACAAACTTCAACCAGGGATACCAGTTAAGTGAATTGACTGAATACTTCACTATGAAGCATTCATTCATAAGATTTGAGAAACCAAGTTAATCCACAGCAAATTGAAGGCAGATAATACATTTGAAGATTTTCACCAGGGAAAATGTTCATGATTTGTCCTATTTTCATACTCTGAGTGCTGGCTCCAACCACAGTTTCTTCCTTTCTATACAAGGAAGCATGAAACATTTTCTTACACCAGGACACCATGTTTGTATGATATATTCCCACTGCCAAAGACATAGATGATTGAGTCAGAGATTCACTGTAGGCACCATAAAGAGCCATTGATAGCCTAGGTGGACGGGCTCTGGGTTCTGACCAGTGATGGGTGCCCTTTATTGGGTAAGGGCTACCCAACAGATCCTCTCAGGGTGTCTGAACACAGACATAGACAGAGGCTTGCAGAAAACACAATGGTAAAGAAGCCAAGATACATAGAGAACAGCTCGCACAAGTAGTGAGGAAGAAGAAACCAGGAGGTGCTGAGAAGAACAGAGAGACCATCAGAAGCAGCAGGAAAGAAAGATGCGGGACCAGTGAGGAGGTGAGTCTTGTGGGTGGGGCAGCCAAAGTCCCTCCTGAGAGGTACTCCTGAGCTTCCAGGAATACTGCCCCCAATTCGAGTCCTTTTCATCACCTATGTGATGTTCTAGCTCAGGTTTTTTTCCTGCTGTTTCTTGTTTCCTTGTATCTCTTTAAAAAATTCAAATTAACTGAAAAAACTTGCATATGTCTCTGTTTCTTTCAAACCGAAGGAAACTTTCACATCTCACTGAGTGAGATGGTGGCATTTCTTCACAGTTGATGATGCGAACACCGTTTGCTGATGGCTCACTAAGTGCTGGGCACTGTGACGGGAGCTGTGCGTGCGTGATCTTGCTCGAACCCCACGACAAATCTGTGAGACAGATTCTTCCATTATACCCATTTTACAGAGGAGGAAAGCATCTCAAAAGTGACATAACGTGCCCCTGTCTACATGGCTAGTGAGTGGTAGAACTGGGGTCTGGATTCAGGTCCGTTGGGCTCTAGAACTGGCATTCTTGACAACTGTACCTTTGTGGCAGAGATGGCTGGCTGCTCCCGCCAATTTATATTCCACATTTCCTAACCTCCTTGTCCGGGGGCGGGAGCCATGTGACTCGTTCTTGCCAGTGGAGTATGAACTTTGGTTTTGAGTGTCACCTGTGGGCAGAGAGAGCCTTCTGCACACTCTCCTCTTCTGCCAGCTAAATGCAGATGACAGACGGGGCTCCAGGGAACAACAGAGCCACGGTGTGGAAGAGCCCAGGTCCCTAAGTCATAATATGGAAGAAAATTGCTGAACTGAAACCCTTGTATTGTATTACTGCATAAGCAGGAAATAAACGGAGACTTTGGGGTCTGTTTGTTTCCACAGTCTAACAGCCACACTGCCTCGCCTTCTTGCCTTAGGGGTCAAGAGCAGGGCAGTAAGCTTAAAGCTTGAACCTCTCGTGCCCTGGTAGGTTACCCAGCGTTGCTAAAGGAGCATGGTAACCACCTCAGATTGCACTGCTTTCCCACACCAAGAGTAGCTCCCTCTTTTTATTCAGCATAACAGGAAAACCAGAAGGTGTCAAAAACACGGAGTATGTTTTTAAACACATTGTTCTTACGACTTCTCAAAATCCTTGAAAACTCAGGAAGAAAAAAACAACAGGGCTTTGAGCCTTGGAGCACCTCTCATCTTTCAGAGGCCTCCACTCTAGTCCAACTTATATTTAGATGTCACTCCCTCTTTTACACTTCCACCTGCTAGATCGCAGCCACCTTTGGTGTGAAACCTGGCACCTGTTTGATGGGCTCACAAGAGACGACACAGCTCTTTTCGATAGTAAGCAAAAGAGTACCGGACCTTGGGGACTTCCCTGGTGGCATGGTGGTTAAGAATCCGCCTGCCAATGTAGGGGACACAGGCTCGAGCCCTGGTCAGGGAAGATCCCACATGCCGCAGAGAAACTAATGCCATGCGCCACAACTACTGAGCCAGCGCTCTAGAGCCCACGAGCCATGAGTACTGAAGCCCACGCACCTAGAGACCATGCTCCGCAACAAGAGAAGCCACCGCAATGAGAAGCCTGCGCACCACAACGAAGAGTAGCCCCCGCTCGTCGCAACTAGAAAAAGCCCACGTGCAGCAATGAAGACCCAATGCAGCCAAAAATAAATAAATTAATTAATTAAAGAAAAAAAGAGTAACACACCTGGGAAGAGGCAGCATGACTAGAAAGGAGGAAAGCTAGGAATGTGGAGAGTTCGCCTGTACTCCTATCCAGTTGTGGGCTATGCCACTGATACGGGCGCCTGGGATCCACCCCACAGGGACACTCAAGGGAGACATACAGACCGCACCTCAGAGTTATCTGCCTGGGCGGGTAGAAAGGGAAAGCACTTACCCATGAGTGACCATCCCCCATTGGTCAAGGGTTGCTCAGTGGGGTGTTAATCCCTGAGAACTTCCAGGTTACACATTCCTGGGGGCCAGTTCCAATAGGTATACAACGCTCAGGTGTCAAAAGCAGCCCCACTGAGAGAAGAGAGGCTATGAGGTGGGGCACCAGCAATGTCTGATACAGACCTCAGTGTTAGATAATGCAGGTGGGATTTGAATCCAATACCTTCTAATTCCAGAGTACACTGTCACTGCCCACACACTGGCCTAGGGGAGAGAATACAGGCCTGGAACTTGGAACATCTGCTTCTAGCTCTGGAATTGCTGCTCCTGGCTACTTCACTTAGGCAAACCCTTTAATATCTAGACCTCAGTTTCTTTACCTCTAAAATAGGGATACTGAACTAATTCATTATTTCCCAAAGTGTGTTCAGTGTTACAATAATGTTGCAGAATATTAATTAACAAGTATAGTTGAGAAGAGGGGGTTTTGCGGCCAAATAAGATTGGTAAATGGAGCCAAAGTTATGCAAATTTCTTCCCCAAAGGCTATTTCAGAGTCTTTACAATATATATTATACAAGCTTCTTTATTTGAGAAACATTTCGGAGAACTAGGTTGGTTTTTATGCTGATATTTATTGAGTACTTACTGTTTGCCAGGAATCATGCCAAGAACTTCTCTTGTATTCTTCCAGCCATTCATTTCTTCAGAACAACGTTGGCGAGCTCCTGCTATGTGACCACATTGTTCCTGGCATTGGTGATACCTCCATGAACAAGATAAAGTCCCTGATTTTTACTTGGGAGTAAGGTAAAGAGAAGACAGAGAAGAAACAGGTAAACAAATACGTGAACAAAAAAATCAGCATGCCTCATCTCATATTCTCAACTAGTGCAACAGGGACTATTTTTATCATGTCCATTTTATAAATAATGAGACCAAGGATTAGAGAAGGTCACATTTAAAATCATAGGGGTGGAAATACCAGAACTAGGACTATATGTGCATTAAAGTCTGCTTTAAAAATGTTGTTGGCATCAGGTGAACAGCACTGGATTAATCAGTATCCTGAGTCCAATACACTCCTTGTCATAATCCACATATAGCTCATGCCCATACCCACCGAGGTTGCCACCACTGTGCTGTGTGGTCTTGTCCACCATCCTGAAGGTCAGTGTTCTGCAAAACACCATTGAGAAACAATGCACCAGATAGTCTGGAAGGAGAACCTGTGGCCCTAAAGAGATGAGAAGCAGCAAAAGATTTTGCTCATATACCCAAGTAGAGATCTGGAACTCAAGTGAATGAGAAGTGACAGTTTTGCAAACTACTGCATAGTGTCTTGTGAGTTATGTCTTTCAACAGTTCTGAATAGACTTACATTATTATTCTCTTCTTACCATAACACATTTTTTCTCTATAAGAAATAAATGATGTTTGTGGAAGTTCTTGCAACTTTAATAATCTGAGGAGTGACTTGTCAGTGATAAGCTGATTTTAAAAGCATGTACTTTCTCTTGACACTTTCCTCTGAAGAAAATAAAAAATCCAGGGCCCGATTAATGATCCTTTGGTCTGTGATATCACTATCAGAAAAAATAAAATAGGGAAAGGGGGATTATATTTTCTGTGCATGGCCTACTGAAATGGTCAGGATTGTTGAATGTTAGATACAATGAAATATCCTTTGAAGATATGAACTGTTTATATGTAGATAACATTTCCTTAAATGCTTTGCTATTTTTACCATTGAAAGACCCCTCTTAAAGCTCAATCTAGATCTAATCTGACTTTAAAACTTCCCATATGAAAAGGGCTTGAGAGAGTTATAATTTGTATAAGATCCCCTCAGTAGATGGAAACATCACGTATACACAGCATTATGTTTAAACAATTAAGTGACCAGATTTGAAAAATGAAAAAAGGAAACATTGTTCTTCCTGGAGATTTGCACAGTAAAGAGTTACAAACATAAAAACAACACAGGATAATCTTAGAATGATGAGACCTCAGTCATCTGAGGCCTTTAGGCCACATCCCCACTGGATCTGAAAACTGTAGCAAAATAGTTTCCTCTGCTTGCACTGGTTGACATTCAGCTGGGCCATTTTCTTTGGATGTGCATTAGGGAAAAGAACGGGAACAGGAAAAGGTACAAGAGAGTCAATGCAGTGATCATTCACCATATAGCATGTGGTTTTAAAAGTATATCATCTTGGGCTTCCCTGGTGGCGCAGTGGTTGAGGGTCCGCCTGCCGATGCAGGGGACGCGGGTTTGTGCCCCGGTCCGGGAGGATCCCATATGCTGCGGAGCGGCTGGTCCCGTGGGCCATGGCTGCTGGGCCTGCGCGTCCGGAGCCTGTGCTCCGCAACGGGAGAGGCCACAACAGTGAGAGGCCCGCGTACCGCAAAAAAAAAAAGTATATCATCTTATTTTTAACAGGGTTGAGGCAGGGATCACAGATCTTTGACTTCTGACAGAGACACAGTGAAGGTGACTTAGAATGGGTTTGAGGCCGTGCTGGGAGAATGTCAAAAGCCCCAACATTTTTATGTTGGGGCAAGCCTCAAAACTTAGTTCTCCACTGCCCTATAAGAAAACGTGGTCATCTGTGTCCAACCTTCCTAGAATAACCAAGGTTTCATCAAATGTGAAGTAATGATATAATATTCAAGTAGAAGATGAAGGGAAATGCATCCACTATTCTAAACAGGTCGTAGCAGAAAACTAATTACAGATGATTGAGAAAAGAAAAGGGCAGGGTGTGTGGATAATGAGGCAGAAAAACACATTACAAAGCAAAGTCCATCTCATCTGGTCTTTGAAATTTGATTCAGGATTCCTGAGTCCTCGTTAAGAGGAAGTAAGTGTTAAAGCTGTAATTCTCATCTTGCACAGAAGGAGTCCATTTGCCACCTCTACAAGAATTCTTTGGATACTCATGCAAAGTCAGAAAGAAGAGGACAAACGTTTGCAAAGGAAACACTTGCCTATCTTACTAGAATAAAATCAGAATTAGAACTGCTTTCTAGCAATGACTGGGATAGTAAAGTTCTGGTGTTCTCTGTTTTAGAGGGGATTTAGCCCAACTAGTCCCCCTGAGCTTTGATCCTTTCTACCTCATCATCACCAAACTTAGATACCCCCAGGATCAGAAACCTACCTCTGGTCTGACACAGCCTACATTTTTATGAGGATGACACAAACAGAACACCACCTACTCTGAAAGTCCAAAGGTGGTCATTAGAAGGAACTACTCATGATAGGTATGGGTGGCTAATTTTTTCCCTTCATTAATTCATCAAACCTATGCTGAGCAATTTCCATGTCTCTACTAGGCCTTGGGAACACCAAAGCGAATTACACCTTGTTTTTTGAGAGCTTTCAGTTTAGTGTGTGTGTGTGTGTGTGTGTGTGTGTGTGTGTGTGTGTGTGTGTGAGATAGCTAGGTTAGATCAGTCGCAGGAAACTACAGTATGGTAGTTAATGGGGGAGATACATGGTCTAGGAACACAGAGAAGAGGTGCTTAAGAAAACCTTGGGAAGTTAGTGACACCTTCTACAAGTTGGCAAACAATAACCATTAAAAGAGGATTATGAAAATTGAGTAAAAAATTCCCATATGCGTGCTCTTCTCTTGGTATCCAAGCACACAGAAACCCCTTTTATTTTTTAAAATTTTATTGAAGTATAGTTGATTTTCAATGTTGTGTTTAATTTCTGCTGTACAGAAAAATGACTCAGTTATACATATATATATTCTTTTTCATATTCTTTTCCATTATGGTTTATCATAGGATATTGAATATAGTTCCCTGTGCCATACAGTAGGACCTTGTTTATCCATCCTATATATGGTAGTTTACATCTGCTAATCCCACACTCCCAATCCTTCCCTCCCCTAGCTGACCATCCCTTGGCAACCACAAGTCTGTTCTCTATGTTTGTAAGTCTGTTTTTCTTTTTAATAAATTTATTAATTTTATTTATTTATCTTTGGCTGTGTTGGGTCTTTGTTGCTGTGCTCGGGCTTTCTCTAGTTGCAGCAAGCAGGGGCTACTCTTCGTTGCAGTGCGAGGGCTTCTCGTTGTGGTGGCTTCTCTTGTTGCGGAGCACGGGCTAAAAAACGCGCAGGCTTCAGCAGTTGTGGCTCGTGGGCTCTGGAGCACAGGCTCAGTAGTTGTGGTGCTTGGGTTTAGCTGCTCCTTGGCATGTGGGATCTTCCTGGACCAGGGCTTGAATCCGTGTCCCCTGCATCGGCAGGCAGATTCTTAACCATTGCGCCACCAGGGAAGCCCTGTGAGTCTGTTTTTTGTTTGGTAAGTATGTTCATTTGTGTCATATTTTAGATTCCACATATAAGTGATATCATATAGTATTTGTCTTTCTGACTTAACGTCACTTAGTATTATAAGCTCTATTATAGGTCCATCCATGTTGCTGCAAATGGCATTATTTCATTCTTTTTATGGCTGAGTAATATTCCATTGTGAATATATATACCACATCTTCTTTATGCATTCATCTGTCAATGGACATTTAGATTGATTCCATGTCTTGGCTATTGTAAATAGTGCTGTTGTGAACATAGGGGTGAATGTATCTTTTCAAAGTATAGTTTTGTCTGGGTATATGCCCAGGAGTGGGATTGCTGGACCATATGACAGCTCTAGTTTTAGTTTTTTGAGGAACCTCCATACTGTTTTCCATAGTGGTTGCACCAGTTTACATTCCCAGCAACAGTGTAGGAGGGTTCCCTTTTCTCCACACCCTCTCCAGCATTTATTATTTGTACTTTTTAATGATGGCCATTCTGACTGGTGTGAGGTGGTACCTCATTGCTGTTTTGATTTGCATTTCTCTAATAATTAACCGTGATGAGCGTTTTTTCATGTACCTACTGGCCATCTCTATGTCTTCTTTGGAGAAATGTCTATTTAGGTCTTCTGCCCATTTTTTGATTGGATTGTTTGTTTTTTGTTATCGAATTGTAGGAGCTGTTTGTATATTTTAGAAATTAAGCTCTTGTTGGTTGCATCATTTGCAAATATTTTCTCCCAGTCCATAGCTTCTCTTTTCATTTTCTTTATGCTTTCCTTTGCTATGCAAAAGCTTATAAGTTGATTAGGTCCCATTTGTTTATTTTTGCTTTTATTCCTATTGCCTTGGGAGATGAAACCACTTTCAGGAGTCTACCATATTTCTTTTCCCTGAATGGTGTCACCTTGTGCTGTGGTGGGTTGAACAGCTCTGAGGACCTATTGGTGCCCTGTTAATAGAATGAATGTTTGTGTTCCCTCAAAATTTATATGTTGAAGCTGCACCCCACATTGTGATGGTACTAGGAGGTGGGGCCTTTGGAAGGCTATTAGGATTAGATGAGGTCCTAAGGATGGAGCTTTCATGAATGGGATTAGTGCCCTTAGAAGAGTCATAAGAGAGACGGCTTCGTCTACTCTCGGCCATGGGAGGATACCACGAGAAGGTAGCTGTCTGCAACATGGAAGAGATTTCTCACGAGAATCTGACCATGCCCACACCCTGATCCTGGACTTGCAGCTTCCAGAACAGTGAGAAATAAATTTCTGTTGTGTATAAGTCCCCCAGTCTATGGTATTTTGTTATAGCAGCCTGAGCTGAATATGACATGGCCCCTTGCTTACCTTCATTTAGTCTTACAGGTCACATTGGTCACATGCTGTCTGAATCCTTTTCCAGGCTTGGTACAAAGGCAGTGCTGGGCACAGGTCCAGATAAAGAGCTTGGCCTTCATCATTGTATTTTAACCAAAGCACAGTGTCAGCTTTGTCTCTTTTATTATGCTGATAGCCTGCACTAATCAAATTTAACATTTTGCCCTTCTATTCATTTTCTATAGCTATCATTCCTTTGATACTTCATTACTTACTTTTTCACAGGAAATAGTTTTTGTCCAATGTGGCAGGGGTATGCTGGAGAAGAAGCTGATTGCAAAAGATTTATCTAAGTAGAGAGTCACATAAAATCAGTTACTATCAGTTCAATAAAAATTTGTGTCTGTTATGTGCCAAGTATAGGCAACTTAAATTTGGGGTATATAACTTGTTATATATGCAAATAAATTAGTGGATGGATCGATGGATGGATGGATGGATATGGTTGGAAGAACAGTCAAACTGATAAGGCAGGTGCCTCTGTCCCCTAGAATATCACCAAAAGGAAAACAGTTCACACTCCTAGTGGGATATATGCCATAATTACAGTTGCCATGCTGTCTAAACCAAGACTGCCAAGTGCTGGCATCCTTGTGTAGATAAACTGACAGACTATTTGAAACTGAGATTGCCAGAGAGCTAGAACTTAAGTTCACTCTACGTATAACACAAGACAAAAATAAAATCTTAAAAGAACAAGTCAGTTCTGACCAGGAAAAGAGGGATGTTTACACAAAGGAGTTGATATATGGGTTGGCTGTGAGGGGCGAGCAGGGTTATTCCATCAGGTAACCAAGAAAGGCAAAGTACTGAGGCAAAAAGAACACGTTGCAAAGGGCACAGGGCTGGGTAAGCTGTTATCCAGTGGGCCCAGAGGGTTGGGGTTCTGCCCTGAGGTGCTGGGAGATGGAGCCTGAGAGAAGAACTAGGGTTGCTGGTGAAGGGATTTTTTGCTCCACAGGAAATGAGGAGACAGAGATGAAGTGACACTTTAAACCTAAAATGGGAAGGAGGGCAAGGGAGTCTGACCATGCATCTTGAGCTCCAGGAGGCCAAAAACCATGTCTCCTACCTAGTTCAACAGAATTCCACCAGTAAACATTAGAGCTTAAAGGAAGATTAGAAGTGTCCATCGACAGATGAATGGATAAAGATGTGGCACATATATACAATGGAATATTACTCAGCCATAAAAAGGAACGAAATTGAGCTATTTGTAGTGAGGTGGATGGACCTAGAGTCTGTCATACAGAGTAAAGTAAGTCAGAAAGAGAAAAATAAGTACCATATGCTAACACATATATGTGGAACCTAAGAAAAAAAAGGTTCTGAAGAACCTAGGGGCAGGACAGGAATAAAGACACAGATGTAGAGAACGGACATGAGGACACGGGAAAGGGAAAGGGTAAGCTGAGACAAAGTGAGAGAGTGGCATGGACATATATATATACTACCAAATGTAAAATAGATAGCTAGTATGGAGCAGACACATAGCACAGGGAGATCAGCTCGGTGCTTTGTGTGCACCTAGAGGGGTGAGAGGGAGGTTGGGAGAGAGACACAAGAGGGAGGAGATATGGGTATATATGTATATGTATAGCTGATTCACTTTGTTATAAAGCAGAAACTAACACACTATTGTAAAGCAATTATACTCCAATAAAGATGTTAAAAAAATAAAATAAAATAAAATAGTGAATCAAAAAAAGGAAGATTAGAAGAGCTCTGGCATCTAGTCTACCAGCCCTCATCTCCAAATGAGAAAACCCAATGACTTAAATGACTCACGTAACTACTCAAATGACTGATTTACTACTTAGTGATAAAATCAAGTTTCTGCTTTGCCCTTACTATATCTCTGGCTTTAGGCAAATTACTTAACCTTTCCAAGTCTTAGTTTCCCCACCCATAAATGCATGGTTGTTGTGATGATTCAGTGATAATATAAGTGCTTAGTGACATGCCTGATATGTAGGAAGAACTCAATATTAACAGAAATTATTATGAACAACAAAAATAATAACTACGGTATTATCGAAGTTCCCTGATTCTGTCCAATGCTCATTGGCCAGTAGGGCCCAGTGCTGGCTGATCATCTTAATCACCTGGGGTGTTTTAGACAGTTATAAAGTTTCTGGCCTACCCCAAGCCTACTGAATATGAATCTTGAGATGGTTGGGGTACCTGAGCTTTTGAAAATCTCCCTAAATGTTCCTGAAAATAAGACTAGGATTAGAAACAATTGTCCATATTTACTGCTGTTCAAATACTGCTTTATTTTCTTAGTCTTCAGATAAGAACATGGAATTATCTTTCATAGTTCAGTCCTTTAAAGGTAGGTGTAGGAGCAGGGGGTTAGGGGAGGGGTATTGCACATAATGCTGTGTTCCCAGGAGGTCTCTGCTCCCAAGAAAGGAGGGATTGGACCACAAGATTGGAAATGGGACATTTATCACTGGTGGAAATGATTAATTATGCCCAGTTTTGCACATACATTAGCATGCCTCCTAATATAACATATGCAAATACAACTTTAATAGCATGACTTGTTTGCCAATGTTGAATGCTAACCATAAATAATTTCTATTTTTTGTAGTGTTTAGGAAACTTCAATATGGCACTTGCTGGCAGACAGTTGCTGTCTCCTGGATTTAGCAACATATTAAGTAATCATTACAGAAACATTTTTTCACTTACTACTAACAAAAGAAGTCTAGACAATTTGTGGTTGTCTATGGAAACAGAAGATAGGTAAAGCAGAAATAATTTAAATTTGTGAAAAAAATTTAAAATATGGCCTATAGTTTCCATTTATTTTTTCCTTACTAAGTTTTGGCTAGTACAGAGCAAAATAGGCCTTAGACATTTCACCCCTTCTTTTAGGATCCTAGTTAGTTTTTCTGATGTCATCAACAGCCAACATAAGGTGGGCAATAGAATAGAGAGAGAAAATACCCAGGCGCCCTACTAGCCAGTACCTGGAAATATTAATCCCTGAATAACTACCTATTAATGTCCCCCTCTCCCTGACTTCCTCTCCCCCATGCCATCCCCCAACACCCAGTGTATTGTTCTTAGTCTGTATAGGAATCATAGAAACTCTTGTTTGACCTGCGGATTCCTGGGACCCCACTTTCAGAGTTTTTGATACAGTATATCTAGGGGGTGGGCCTAGAAATCTGCAATAATAACAATACCCTCCCTCCCCAACCAGCCCTGTGATTTTGATGTAGATGGTCCTCAGGACATACTTTGATAAGCACTTCCCTGGGTAATGTAGAGCCTTGAAACTCAGTAGTTCCTGGGCCAGTAGCGTTAACATCACCTGGGAGTTCATTAGAAATGATGAATCTCTGGACCCAGTCCAGGCCTACTCAATCAGAATCTGCATTTCAACAAGATCCCAAGGTGATTCATAGGCACATTTAAGTTTAAAAAGCATTGGTCTAGAGGAGGCATCTTCTTCCTTCTTTGTATGTATGAACCTATTTTTTTACTGAGTCTTCCTCTCCTAAATTACCTGGGATTGCTGGGTTCTCAAGGTGGATCCCCAGACCTACTGAGTCAGAAACTCTGCGGGGAGGGCCCAGCAGCATGTGTCCTAGCAAGCCCTCTGGCCGAGGTCCAGGTAATTTTGATGCATGCCAAAGTTCAAGAACCACTGGCATAGTTGATATTATTGGTCTACATTTTAAAATGAAGTTCACTGGAATACACAGTGTCTTCAGTCGTGTATAACAAATAGGCCAGTGTCACCTGAGGTAGAGCACATCTCACAGACTTTTGCTTTGCATTGTGAATACCCCAGAATCAGTCAATCCTGCAGTGTCTCCTACCTCCTGCTTCACTGGTGAAGAGGATGCTTCAACTAACACAAGTGTTGGAGGCAATCATCTCCTGCAGTAATTAGTGAAATGCCAGGATCTGCGAGCACCCTGGGCAGCTAAGCAGTATTATGGTATCAGGGGATGAGTGGCTCAGACTGTTTGAGTTTCAAATGAAAAATAACTCCCTGATCCAAATACCTTAGCGATTACAAATTAGTATTCTCCATTTTCTGGTGACTGACCCAACTAGAACAACCTGAGTAAAAATACCAAGGTTAGTTGATGCTCAAAATAGAGCCCCTGAACGTGACGTGGGGGCATGATGTGGAGGAAAGGTCAGGGATAATATGATTGGACCACGGAGCAAGTCAATTTAAGCTGAATACATCTACCTTCCTTTCACTCTTGTTTGGACTTTCCAACAGGTTATTATACTCAATGCCTAACCTAATATCAACTAGCTCTGAATTAGAGGCTTTTGTTTCTCTCTCAGGTTCTCGCTCTATGTCATCTGTCTTGGGCTCTCTCTCTGTCTCTTTCCGTGTCTCTGGGTCTCTTCCTCTGTCTGTATCTCTTCATCACACTCTCTTTCTTTCTGTCTCTGACTCTCGCTACCTTCCCATCTCAATCTCTTTAATGAAAAGATGGAGCACACCTCCCAGGGGATTGTGGGAGGGGGAGGGAATTTCAATATGAGCAAAAGCAAAGAGGCTGCCAATAGGTTTTTGTTGGTACTGTTGATTATTTTTTCTGATGTTGGAGAGCTGCATGTTATCCTGATATCTCTGCTCCTTTTTTTTTTTTAATTTGCAAGTGTTTGCTATAGATTATTATCATGTTATTTCTCCATGGGACTAGAGTACTAGTTTATCAAAATGTCAGCATAAAGACCAAAAGTCAAGCAAATTTGCTGCAGTAAGGAGAGGCTGTAAATTTGCTGTCAGTTAAGAAATCCTCTCAAATTCAAAGTGCAAGTCTAGCTGAAAGCATTTTTTAGTAATTGTGACTGAAAGAATGTGAGGTTAACCCAGTGTGTGTGCACTTTGATCTTGTGCCTTGTTAAATTTCTCAGTTTTAATAATAGGGGCCATTATTTATGCTATGATTCCAGGAGCTATGCTATCAGGGAATGCCAAAAATATAAAATCAGGTTCATTTTGCTAATTCATTTGTTGAAACTCCTATCTATCCCCCTTTTATTCTTTTTGAATGTTAATAATGATGCACCCAGGAATAACTTTCTTCTTCAAGTCTTAATTACAGTTTGAGTGAAATAGTGAACCATTTTAACATTGAAAATATTTGGCAAATAAGCCTGATAAGAGAAATCTTTATAAAATTTCTCATTGTGGCCTGGATATAAGCACAAAGAGATGAAGCATGTGGAGAAAGACCTTTACCTCCTTGGAATTTTAAGTCTTTCTGTAATACACAAAGCAGTCATAGAATAGCAGTCCCCAACCTTTTTGGCACGAGGGACCAGTTTCACGGAAGACAATTTTTCCAGGGACGGGGGTGGTGTGGAGTTCAGGCGTTAATGCGAGCCGTGGGGAGTGACGGGGAGCGGCAGATGAAGCCTTGCTGCACGGCCCGGTTCGTAACAGGCCATGGACTGGTACTGGTCTGCAGCCCAGGGGTTGGAGACCCCTGTCGTAGAAGACGAAATAAAAAGACTTCCTCAAATCTAATTATCAAAAAGCAATTCATCTTGCTTGAGTGTTTCAATGAACACATCCCTGAAACCACTTTCTCAGTTTGCTCTCCTGTCTGATGTGTGGATTTGTGTGTGTGTGTGTGTGTGTGCGTGTGCGTGTGTGTGTGTGTGTGATCATTTGGAGAAACCTCAGCATATGGTGGAAAAAATGCTGTTTTGTTAATTTTATGTTTTATTTCTTAATAGCTTACTTCTCTGCAGCAGCTTTAGTAGAATGGTTTAAGCTCGGTCTGACTTTTTTGAGAGTCATCTACTCTGTGACAGTGACTCAGCTGGGTTAGAGCCCAGATGTTTACATGATTGAGGTGTGCACATCGGCTTCAGCTTTTGCCGCTTTTGCAGAGAGCTTACAAACTGTAGGCGCTCAGAATAAGTGGCATCATTTGTGGGCACAAAATGCCCTAAGGGTATGGGAGTGATTTAGAACTCTAGGATTCAGTGGAGAGAAAGTAGGCTAGGGGCTCAGGTGTCTGAGGGAACTGGACCCAGTAGTAGTGCTGAAGTGTGACCCTGGTTGTATCACTTGACCTTAATCCTTTACCTTTAAAATAAGGTGAATACATGCATTTTTCCTTTTCTTGAAATGCTGCAAGTTATCAGGGCAGTATTTGTCAAGCACAAGGAAGTCTTTTCACTTTAAGACAATTATTTTAGGTAATGATTTACAAAAGATTACTTAACACAGGCAGCTTTCATCTAAGATTCTGTGAAAATTGCATGTGTCACAGTGGACATCAGCTCATAACCAAAGGGGTCATTGGCAGAATAACTATTTCATTTCCCTCAAAAGGGAGAGATGAGCTGGGCTCTTTGGAAATTTGGTCTTTTGAAACAAAAGTTGGAATTGTATAAATAACTGAATCAACCATTATTTTGTAGCCGAGGTCAGACGATCATGCCTACATTAGTATTCCCATCAAATGTGCGTACCCTTGGTAAATCAATAAAGCAAAACATAAGTGCTCAACTGAATTTTTCCTATGTAATCACTGTGTTACGCACTGCTGGGTTTCCAGAACCTTAGCTATAGTCCTTACCCTCCAAAGGTTTAGATTTCAGACCTGCACTCTTTAATAGAACTTTCCGTGATGATGGAAATGCTCTCTACCTTTTTGGATGGGCATTTTAATCAAAGACAAAATTAATGCCCATAAAATCATCAGTGACCACCCATAAGGAGGTTTATAAAAAATGTTGTCTTGGACGGAGGGAAACTTGAGCTGAGCCTTGTTGGCTAGGGTAAGACAGAGATGGAAAAGAGAAGAGCGGATGTTCTGGACTAAAGGGATAATAAATCAGTGACCTAGAAACAAGAAGAGCCTGGCGTTGTTACTGAATAGTTAGGAGATCACCTGGACGGGAGCTGGAGGTTCCTGCTAGAGCTGAAGGGGAAAGAACACTGGAAGGGGTGGGAGAGAGGGCACAGAGGGAACGCCTATTCTGTACTAGGCACTTTACACGTGTAATATAATTTAATCCGCACAACCAACTGATGAATAGTTGCTGCTATTATCCTAATTTAATGTCAGGGAAAAGACTCAGGGAAGTTAAACAATTTCCCCCAAGATCCCCAGCTACAGTAGTGAGCCAAGCTTCAGAACCCAGGCAGCTTTCCTCCAGATGCCATACTTTTTAACCGCCTCACTCCACTGCAGTGATTGAGAATTTGAGCTCTGGGATCATCACACTTCTTTCTCTATTAGCGTGTGACAATGGGCATCTATAAAATGGGACAGAAAAAGCGTATCATTTAAGATTGTTGTGCTAGGATTACATAAGATATTTCATGTAGAGCACCTAGCAGTTCCTGGCATATAATAAAGGCTCAATAAACCTTTGCCCAATCTTATTATGTCAGCAATAGACTCGAAAGGCAGCAAAGAAATTAGGGCTTGCTTGAGTAGGCATTAGGCAACCATTGCATCTTCTTGAACTGAGTGTTGACATATTGAAACTATTATAAAAGACAAAGGACAGAAGGAAGGAGGACTGGAATGAAGGAGGCCTCCAAGAGGCAGTTGCAGTCAACTAGATCTGGAGGCTCACATTCAACAGATGAAAGGAATGCAATTTTATTCTTTCCCTAGAAACAAAAATAATATATATTTATTGGGGATAATTTAAACATTTTAGAGGACAAGAAAGAAAATTAAAATCACCCATAATACCACATCTAAGAGATAACCACCATCAATATTTTGGCATATATCCTTCCAGGTTTTTATGTTTGTGCTTGTATGTGTTAATTCATTTTTTAAGTTTGCCATATTCACCTACAGTAAAATTCACACTTTTGGTGTAATGTGGAGTTTTGACAGACACACGCTGTCCTGTTACCACCAGCACAATTAAATTACAAAACAGTTCTAACAACCTCAAAAAAATTCCTTTTGTTGCCCTTATAGTCAACCTCTCCTCTTACTCCCGTCCCCAGCCCCTGGTGACCACTGATCTGTTTTCTCTTCCTATAATTTTGCCTTTTCTGGAATGTCATATAAGCAGGCTTGTACAAGATGTAGTCTTTTGAGTCTGGCTTCTTTCACTTAGCATAAGGCATTTGAGCTTCATCCATGTCGTGTGCATGAACAGTTCATTTCTTTTTATTATTGAGTAAGATTTTATTGTATAGATAGATGTACCACATTTTTTTCCCACTCACCAGAGGTACCTTTGAGTTGTCTCCAGTTTTCAGCAATTTGAATAAAGCCAATTGGAAATAAGTTTTCATTTCTCTTGCATGAATACCTAAGAATGGGGTTGCTAGATCATATGTTAGGTAAAGGTTTAACTTTATAAGAAAATACCAAACTGTTTTCCAGACTTGGGATGAGAAATTTCCAGTCCACACGATTTAACTCTTCTAATTAGCTGATAACCTTTGAAAAGGTCTGTTTGCATCTTTGATGAAATATGAAGAGAAAACTGCTGTAAGTTTTGAAAGCCATTATAAATGCTGAGGCAAAGGAATGGTCATAGACTCCTGAAGTCAAGCTACTCCTCAGGAATCTGGGGAATCGAAAATCTCTATCTTATGATAGTAACTGTAAATAACTTTAACATACAATAGAGTTCTCTGATGTTTGTAAAGAAAGTTCTCTTTCTTCCATTAAAAAATACTTGTGTAGATAGCTATAGATGCAGATTTACACATGCATATACATAGGTTTGAGAAGAGAGAGTCAACAACCTTTTGATAAATTTTATTCTGAAGCATTTTTTATTTTATTTTGAGATGATTTTTCCCTGGATAAGTAAGTTTTCCATTAAAAAAAATAGAAATGTGAGTGTTTTCGACCCTAGAAACATGCATTCAAGAGTAATACACACTAAGTACCCACTTTAGTCTTATTTTTAGAACTCCAAGAATCTGCTTTTCTTCCAAGTTTTATTTTAGAAAACGCAATCTAGTTACTCTTCAGATGCTCATAAAAAAAACGTCATTCATTGCTTTATTTTATAATTGAGTCAGAGCTCAAGATAATGGTAAATCTTGCCCGAAGGCCTCAGGGATACTAAGCATGAAGTTTGGGAGGAGTTTGGTTTTGTTGGTGTCCTTCTTTCCCAGTCTGGGGTTCAGATGAGTCTGTGTCTTTCAAAGTGTTTGCACGAGAGGATGAACTTCAATGTTTGCATCATTTCCCCTGTTTTACACTCTCCTCGCATAGACCACAGCTGAGAGTTTTAGAGAAAAGGCGCTTTCGGCAAGTGCAAAGTGGGATTGTCATGTTGCTACTGGAGCTGTCTGTGAGAGCCAAGAAAATAGGACAGAATAAAAAGGAAGTAAAATAAGTCATAGTGAAACCCTCTCCCTCAGAGGAAGGAAAGCAAACGTTGAAATATTGCTTTTTCCTGGCTGCTTATTAAAGGGGAAATTTGCCTACTGTGTTGGAAGAGTCCTTTATTCATCGTTCTGTTGATGTGAAGCTTCCAACTTGAGGTTTGTTTTTGTATGCACAGCCCATTCTGTTTCTTAAGGTGAACTCTACTGACAGTGAGTATTGAACAGATTCAACGTTTCTCTGATTACAAAAGATGTTGCTTTGTTTTCATCCTTCAATAATTTAAACTGAAACAGTTCAGTTTAAACATGTTTGTGGCAAAGTCCCTTCAAATTTCTGAAATATATGAAGTCATTATTTATATGAGAGTGGAAGTCTTGTTTTTAATATGGATCAGTTTGTTTGAAATAAATGCTATTTGGATAGCTTGTGAAACTTACATAATTTTGTCACTTTCAGAAATGTTTAGGTACAGGGTATTGTAAATTAATTAATATAAAACCCCGAGTTTATAGATATAGAATTGTATATTATGCAATTAATTGCAATTATGCAATTAAATACCCAATGTTCTATTTTCATAAGTCCAAGGTCATTGGTCTAAAATACAATTATATAATTTCTGTTATGATTGCTGGTGATTGGTATAATTCAACTAATTATTGCCTAAACAATGGAAGTTGGCTGGGACTCAAACTGCAACAAATGCTTTTTTATATGAGAAGCACAAGGAAACTTAATACTTTTTCCTTTTATCATTCATTATGTTAGGCTGAAATTAATCATAAATATTGTACTGGGGGGTGTAGAAAGCTTTCCTTATTTTCCAGGATCATCTTTCTTGAATGGGATGGAAGGTAACCCTCCAGAGAAAAATAAATGATTATGTTTAGGGAAACATCACATTGACTGACTAATTGGAAGGATAGCGGAAAAATCCCACAGGAAACGGTCCGAAGCCTGTGACTTTTACAGTCAATGCTCTTCTTAGACAGAGCAAACATTCCTTTTAATGGCATAAAAGTCCATTTAAATTGAAAGTACCATCTGCCCAACCTTATTATCTGACCACAGGGTCAAGAGTAACCATTGCCAGATAAGGAAGTAATAAAATAATAAAATGTCATGAAATATGGAATGAACTTGGGTCTAAATAATAAGAGTACGATTACAAATTAGGGGGCTGCCTTTTGAAAAGGCGCTTGTACTTTGGGGCAACTTAATGTATTACATCATTTATTAAAACCTTCTTAGCCTTTCCAACCTTTCCAGTAGTTTCTTTGTCTATTTTGACCACAAACTTTGAATGAATTGGTGATGAGAGAACTTGGTCATTGTCACTTTCCAGAGGCATAGAGATTTGTGTGAGTACAGATGACACAGAACCGCCACAGCTGAGAATAGAAAAGCTAGGGAAGAAAATAGTGTGCACGATTTAGCTGTGCACCCAAAGATGTTGGGATTTGCACAGGGTTCTTGGAATTCCTTAGCATCTCTACTAGAGCTGAGGAACCCCCTGGTCCCTAGAGGCGAGGGGTATACATACTGTAAAAAGTCTACTGCTGAGGAGGCACTGTGGGGACATCCCAGGGGCCCAGGGTGGGCAACAAGTTTTTTCCACGAACCTCAAGGCAATGAGGTTTTCCCAGTCAAAGTGACAGGATTGAGAATTCCATCTGTCTTATGGTCACTTCCCACAAATTCTAGGTAGAGAGTTGCCCCTTCTTCCCCAACCCCTTGCAAAGAGCTTTATAACTTGGAATATGTTCACAGAGGCTGTTAATGCCATTTCCCCACTTGTTGTATCCTCAATGTCAGAAAATTCCTATTGAAAAGAATGATAGATTGGATAGGGTAAATCTTCCATGCTAGTATCACATTCTAAAATTAATGGTATGCCTTCTGAAGTACTGAATGAAATAAAGTGCCTTTAGTACAGCACAATGCAGCACAAATAAAAACGTTAAGTTCCTTATTTAAATCTCATTTGAATGTTTTATGCTGCTCACCTCAGAGATTGTCTCATCTCGTGGGCAACTAAGGACAAGTAGGCAGAGACAAGCTGACCGTTGTGGAGCTGGACCTTCTGGAAACAAAAGAGGCCTTCTGGAAGGCCATATAGCACACCATTTAAACATGTCAGACCTGGAACCCAGTTGCCTGGGTTAAATTCTTGTTCTGCCACTACCAGCTATGAATCCTCAAGCAAGTTGCTTAACTTCTGTGGATCTCAGTTTCCTCATTTGTGAAATGGAATATATAATTATACCTACCTCAAAGGATTACTGTGAGGATTAACCAAAATCATTCATGTCAAACACTTATAAATTTTAGCTGCCATTATTATGAATTCATTTCTTCTACCTCGATATTCCTTCGTCTGGCATTTCACACACCAGGATTATTCAGAATTATTATTGAGAATGCTTTAGCCTACCAAAATTTTAAATGCCTAAACAACAATCCTAGAGAAAGTTATTTATTCTTTAGATACGGTATAGACACATTTCCAAAAAGGCCTGCTCTCTGGGTTTCCTCAGCACTGATAGAATATCCTTAGACCACAGTTATACCCAAAGTTATTTAAGTGAGCCCAGAACCTCTAAAAAATTAGGCAAATGAAAAATTTGCAGGCCAAGTAGCATTCCAATGATTCTGAACATGATTATAGAAGTTTCTGATCCACTGGGGGCACACTCTTCTCATTTGTCTCAGTAGCGAGAGCTCTGTAGTTCCACCACCCCCTCTTTAGCTCACAGAACTATTCCTTCATTTTTGAAGATGCAGTAAAATGTGAAGGCGGAAGGTGCTTGAGCACCTACGTAGCCTGGTGCCCACCTGGTCTTTGATGGTTTGTCAGGGGTTTGGTTCTGGAGTTCATATTTTGGGTTATGTGTGGATTAGAGGTTATTGGCTGGAATTTTTTCTAAGCCGGAAAAAATAGTTACTTCGGTTTTTTAGGTCATAGCAGTCATGAATGTCGTTAAAGATTAGTATGGAGTATAAAAAATTGTTTTCCTTAGAATTCTTGATCTAAAAAAGTAAGCTTTTCATTTTAACCTCTGAGCTTACCTTGCAATACAAGTAAATAGACTGCAGCAATATTATACTCCTTAGCTACAGCAGCAAACATTTCATCTTTCTAGGACGCTGCAAAATCATGAACTGAAGAAGTCAAAGTCAATTTATGAACTCTCCAAGATCTTATTAAGGAAAGAGCTAGAAAATAGACAGAAAATGTATATTTATCCTTATGGTACATGTAAAATAATCTCAGTACACTTCCCTAAGTGCCTCTACTGTGCTATGTAGGCTATGTAAGATTATGAATGCATTGAGTTTCCTTAATATGAGGCTTTTGGGAATGTGGTATAATTGAAAGCTTCAGAGATAAAACTAGCATCAATTGAGTTGAAAAGTTCCTTTTTAAATAAGAGCTGTTAAATTATACTGCAAAATGCTGGAGAAAATATTACACACTATCTAAATGTGAAATTAATGTCTCCCTTAACATTGCTATAAGTAGCGCATCTCAACTTGGTTCATAATTGAGAGAATTGTTTCCTTTGTTTCTGGTGATTCAGATTTCCCACGTAATAATATATCTTTTCCTTGTCTCTTTCTGTAACCAAATTCTGCTGCTAGAGTAGTCTGTTTGAACAAGAAAATTAGTGCCTTAGAAAGGTGTTAAGAAGTCACAGAGCTGAGAGGACTATTTCAAGGTAAATATATGACACAATTTTCTGAAAGTGAGCAAGTTTGCTTCATGGTTTTCCTCACTGACTTAGAACCATAGCTCTTTCACCGCGGTCTTCCTTCTCTTTTGTAACTTGTGGTTTCATTTGTGTGACTCATTTCACTTGTTAGGTTTATCTCCATGGATACTAACCATCCAATCAGCCATACTTTGGACATTTAAAAGCAAGATATAAATCAGCAATTCTCAACCTGTGTTTTCAATATCCAAGGGTGTGTTGATGTAAATCAAGGGTTATCTTTAGTTCTTTAAAAGCTAACTCAAAATAGCTTTGGACTTCAAGATGCTACTGAAAACTAGAATGAATGATTGTGCAACAGCTTGTTTTCTAAGATTTGAAATCCAGTTGACCCTCAAACAACATAGGGGTTTGGGGCCCCATTCTCTGCTCAGTGGAAAATCCTCCTATAACTTTACAGTTGACCCTCCGTGTCTGTGGATCTGTATCCAGAGATTCAGCTGTGGATCATTTAGTACTACAGTAGTTACTATTGAAAAAGTCCACATATAAGTGGACTGGCACAGTTCTAACTCATGTTGTTCAAGGGTCTACTGTATATATACTTAAAGAATTCTTAGTATAGCTGTAACTACTTGATTGAAGAAATCAGTTGCTAAGCAAACAACTGAATGGTCTTAAAAATATAACTTGTACTTGCTTCCATTTTTGGATTCCCATTCCCTTCCCTCAAATCCATAATATTTGGAGGCACTGTGTTGATATTATAAAATTTATAGAGAAACTAGACTCTGCTTATTAGATTTCACCATTGAAATGGTTAGGCTCTAGAGGTCATTATCATTTTAAAAATTGGCTTTCTTCAGCCAAATAAAATCATAGATGCCTGATCTTAGAAACTCCTCATTTGTAAAGGAGCAAAGGCCCACAACATTCAAAGGAATTGTTTGAGTTTACCCAACTAGTTAGCAACAGAGTTCTACCCAGCACCTAGGACCCTTCCCACCAGTATTTTATTTTTTTCCCAATATACCAGACTACTATCTCATTGGCACATATCCATACATTTTAGAATAAAGAGAGTGACAAGGCAAGGGAATAAGAAATTGAGAATTAGAAATTTGGTGTAGGGTCTATGACATCGTGTCTCAAAGTATAATCTGATGATCACCTGTATTAATTACTTGGATGCCTGTTTAAAATGTAGATTCCTGGACCCTACCCCAGACCTACTGAATTTCAATCTTCCAGGGGTGGAACCCAGGAATATGCAACTTAAACAAGCTCTCTAGGTAATTTTTCCATGCCCTAATGATATCCTACATGTTTCACTAGAATGTTATTTAAAACATTTTAAAGTGTCATAATAACATAATAGATTCCCGTTTGAGAAATGTGTAAAATTTTGCAGTGGATTCTCAGGAGTGGTGCAGAGGAGACAGGGTGAAAGGGAAGGGCCTTGAGTTTGGGTTTCAGTCCAGGCTCTTCCACTTTTCTGTGTGAGCCTGGTCAGGGCACTTAACTCTCTGAGTCTCCAATTTTTCTTCTTTAAAATAAGAATAACGCCACCCTTGCAGGATTGCTGAGAGAAAATGGATAGAAAATACCTGGCAGGCACTGGGCCTAGCATAGTAGAGGCATGCAGCTATTAATTACTGTCATTACCTAAGCTAATATAACTATTTTTTCCCATGCCTCTTCCCGTCCCATGCAAAGTAGAAATATATTGAATTCTACATTGTTTTAGACTTAGCTACCATCTGTGAGTTATTTCTGCCCTTCACTCCTCCTCCTGTCCTCTGTGGCTCCCTGCCTATCTCTTGGCCATTTCACTGTCCATTAGTCACCTCCACCAGGAGGAAATGGAAAAAAAGAAATTCAATTCAAAACACCTATTTTCCTCATATGTTATTACTTTTACTAAAAGGTTTGGTTTGAGAGAAAGAGGCTGAATCACTGACAAAAATAACAGTTTTTAGTTTTTTTGAGAATTGAGTTTATCTATTTTTTAAATAGTTTCTGTTCCTGCTCTTGTAATGGAAAAGTGGTAGTCATCTACTTGACATGTCCTCATTTGAAAACAGTGATTTTAGTCAAAATTGCATGATAAAGGGATATTTCTAAGTGAATCATCTGAATCTTGTTTCCTTCCTTACATTTTAGGGAAACTGAGAAGATGTGGTTTAGTGAAACTCATTAAGATCCTACTGAGAAGGAACCCGAGTATGAAGCAGGTCAAATTCAATCTCCCAGTCATGCCCTTCAGGCACTGCTGACATGAGTCTCTAGCGTGGCAGAGATGGATTGCATGTGGATGGATTCCTAGATTGCAGAGCTGCTCAGTCAGTATAGCTCACACCTAATGAGAAGGTGCCTGCACAGGGCTGGCAGCCAAGAGCCTAGAGTTTCATGTAAAATGTCCTCGGTTCCTTCAGATCTTCAGGTTTTTCCTCATGAAAAGTTCTTGGTGATAGGCATCTGTTGGTTGGAAAGGAGAGCCACAATCTCAGCTGCAAGAACTGTGAACCTCCAGAGGTGGTAAAACCCAAAGCATCACACAAAGGTGAGTGTAGCAATACGGAATATTTTTCTTAACCATGCTGGTGTGTAGTCAGACTCTGGCAGGAGGGTGGGGGTGGGGTGTGGCTGTCTGGAGCCCTGGTCTTTTCTTCTTCCCACTCTTTACCTATTGCCAGTCCTGGGTCCTGACAGGGTGTCTGATACTGGCCCTCAGGTGGACCAGTGATATGGTTGACATGTGTAGCATGAGTGGTCCACTAGAATAGCATCTTCTTGAGGGTAGGTATTTTTTTGTTTTGTTTTGTTTTTTGTTTTTAATTAGTTTCTTTTTTTAACTTTATTCTAGTAAAGTTGATTTACAGTGTTGTGTTAGTTTCAGGTATACAGCAAAGTGATTCACTTATACAAATATATATATTCTTTTCCATTATGCTTAACCACAGGATATTGAATATAGTTCCTTGTGCTATATGTAGGACCTTGTTGTTTATCCACCCTATATATAATAGTTTGCATCTGCTAATCCCAAATTCTCAACCCATCCTCCCCACGCCCCCTTCCCCCTGGCAACCACAAGTCTGTTCTCTATGTCTGTGAGCCTGTTTCTGTTTCATAGGTAAATTCATTTGTATCATATTTCAGATTCCACATATAAGTGATATCATATAGTATTTTTATAGTATTTTTCTGACTTACTTCAGTTAGTATGATAATCTCTAAGTCCATCCATGTTGCTGCAAATGACTTCATTTCATTCTTTTTTATGCCTGAGTAGTATTCCATTGTATATATGTACTGCTTTTCTTTATCCACTCATCTATTGATGGACATTTAGATTGTTTCTGTGTTGTGGCTTATTGAGGGTAGGTATTTTTGACTGCTTTTTTCACTGCTCTAATCCCAGCACCTAGAACCAGGTCTGGCATAGAGTAGGCACTTAATAAATATTAATTAAATAAATGCATGAATTAATCATCAGGGTTAATAAATGTTGAAGGAAAAGAATGGGGGTGGAGGGGCCTTCAAGATGGTGGAGGAGTAAGAAATGGAGATCACCTTCCTCCCCACAAATACATCAAAAATACATCTACATGTGGAACAACTCCTACAGAACACCTACTGAACACTGGCAGAAGACCTCAGACCTCCCAAAAGGCAAGAAAATCCCCACGTACCTGGGTAGGGCAAAAGAAAAAAGAATAAACAGAGACAAAATAAGAGGGATGGGGACCTGCACCTCTGGGAGTGAGCTGTGAAGGAGAAAAAGTTTCCACAGACTAGGAAGCCCCTTCACTGGGGGTGGGGGTGGGGCAGCTTCAGACCCATGGAGGAGAGAACAGCCACAGGGGTGCAGAGAGCAAAGCGGAGAGATTCCCACACAGAGGATCAGTGCCAACCAGCACTCACCAGCCCGAGAGGCTTGTCTGCTCACCCATTGGGGCAGGGGGATGCTGGGAGCTGAGGCTAGGGCTTCGGAGTTCAGATCGCAGGGAGAGGACTGGGGTTGACTACATGAACACAGCCTGAAGGGGGCTAATGCACCACAGCTAACAGGGAGGGAGTCTGGGAAAAACTCTGGACCTGCCTAAGAAGCAAGAGACCATTGTTTCGGGGTGCATGAGGAGAGGGGATTCAGAGCACCCCCTAAACGAGCTCCAGAGACAAGTGCAAGCTGCAGCTATCTACTTGGACCCCAGAGACAGGCATGAAATGCTAAGGCTGCTGCTGTAGCCACCAAGAAGCCTGTGTGCAAGTGCAGGTCACTATCCACACACCTGCCCCAAGAACCTATGCAGCCCGCCACTGCCAGGGTCCTGTGACCCAGGGACAACTTCCCCAGGAGAACACACAGCTTGCAATGTCACGCCAGCCTCTGCCGCCACAGGCTCGCCCCACATTCCCATTATAACTACCGTACCCCTCCTTCCCCCTGGCCTGAGTGAGCCAGAGCCCCCTAATCAACCACTGCTTTAACCCCGTCCTGCCTGGGAAGGAAGAGAAGCCTGCGGGCAACCTACACACAAAGATGGGGCCAAAACCAAAGCTGAACCCCAGGGGCTGTGCGAACAAAGAAGAGAAAGGGAAATTTCTCCATGCAGCCTCAGGAGCAGCAGATTAAATCCCCATGATAAACTTGAGGTATGCTGCATCTGTGGAATACCTGAATAGACAACGAATCCACCCATAATTAAGGCTGTGGAATTTGTGAGCAACTGTAGACTTGGAGTTTGCTGTCAGAAGCTGACTTGTTTCTGCTTCTTGTTTTCTTAGTATAGTTTTTAGTGCTTGTTATGATTGGTGGATTTGTTTATTGGTTTGGTTGCTCTCTTCTTTTTCTTATTACTTTTTAATTTTAATATTGTTTTAATTTTAATTATTTTATTTTACTTTTTAATTTTTTTCTTTCTTTTTTCTCACTTTTCTTCTGAGCCATGTGGCTGACAGGGTCTTGGTGCTCTGGCCTGGTGTCAGGCCTGAGCCTCTGAGGTAGGAGAGATGAGTTCAGGACATTGGAAAACCAGAGACCTCCCAGGCCCATGTAATATCAATCAGTGAGAACTCTCCCAGAGATCTCCATCTCAACGCTAAGACCCAGATCCACCCAACAGCCAGCAAACTCCAGTGCTGGATGCCCCATGCTAAACAACTAGCAAGATAGGAACACAACACCACCAATTAGCACAGAAGCTGCCTAAAATCATAATAAGTTCACAGACACCCCAAAACACACCACCACATGGAGCCCTGCCCACCAGAAAGACAAGATCCAGCCCCACCAACCAGCACACAAGCACCAGTCCCCTTCACCAGGAAGCCTACACAAGTCACTGAATCAACCTTACCCACTGGGGGCAGACACCAAAAACAAGGGGAACTACAAAACTGCAGCCTGCGAAAATGAGACCCCAAACATGGTAAGTTAAGCAAAATGAGAAGACACAGAAATATGCGGCAGATGAAGGAGCAAGGTAAAAACCCACCAGACCAAACAAGTGAAGAGGAAATAGGCAGTCTACCTGAAAAAGAATTCAGAGTAATGATAGTAAAGATGATCCAAAATCTTGGAAATAGAATAGAGAAAGTACAAAAAAGGCTTAACAAGGACCTAGAAGAAATAAAGAGCAAACAAACAATGATGAACAACACAATAAATGTGATTAAAAATACTCTAGAAGGAATCAATGGCAGAATAAGTGAAGCAGAATGGATAAGTGACCTGGAAGATAAAACAGTAGAAATAACTACTGCAGAGCAGAATAAAGAAAAAAGAATGAAAAGAATTGAGGACAGACTCAGAGACCTCTGGGACAACATTAAATGCACCAACGTTTGAATTATAGGGGTCCCAGAAGAAGAAGAGAAAATGAAAGGGTCTGAGAATATATTTGAAGAGATTATAGTCGAAAAGTTCCCTAACATGGGAAAAGAAATAATCAAGTCCAGGAAGCACAGAGAGCCCCATATAGGATAAATCCAAGGAGAAACATGCCAAGACACATATTAATCAAACTATCAAAACTTAAATACAAATAAAAAATATTAAAAGCAGTAAGAGAAAAGCAACAAATAACATACACGGGAATCCCCATAAGGTTAACAGCTGATCTTTCAGCAGAAACTCTGCAAGCCAGAAGGGAGTGGCAGGACATATTTAAAGTGATGAAAGGGAAAAACCTACAGTCAAGATTGCTCCACCCAGCAAGGATCTAATTCAGATTTGACAGAGAAATTAAAACCTTTACAGACAAGCAAAAGTTAAGAGAATTCAGCACCACCAAACCAGCTTTACAACAAATGCTAAAGGAACTTCTCTAGGCAAGAAACACAAGAGAAGGAAAAGACCTACAATAACAAACCCAAAACAATTAAGAAAATGGTAATAGGAACATACATATCAATAATTACCTTAAATGTAAATGGATTAAATGTTCCAACCAAAAGACATAGACCAGCTGAATAGATACAAAAACAAGACCCATATACAGGCTGTCTAAAAGCGACCTACTTCAGACCTAGGGATACATACAGACTGAAGGTGAGGGGATACAAAAAGATATTCCATGCAAATGGAAATCAAAAGAAAGATGGACTAGCAATTCTCATATCAGACAAAACTGACTTTAAAATAAAGACTATTACAAGAGACAAAGAAGGACACTACATAATGATCAAGGGATCAACCAAGAAGAAGATATAACAATTGTAAATATTTATGCACCCAAGGTAGGAGCACCTCAATACATAAGGTAAATGGTAATAGCCATAAAAGGGGAAATCAACAGTAAGACAATCATAGTAGGGGACTTTAACACCCCACTTTCACCAATGGACAGATCATCCAAAATGAAAATTAAATAAGGAAACACAAGCTTTAAATGACACATTAAACAAGATGGACTTTATTGATATTTGTAGGACATTCCATCCCCAAACAACAGAATACACTTTCTACTAAAGTGCTCATGGAACATTCTCCAGGCTAGATTATATCTTGGGTCACAAATCAAGCCTTGGTAAATGTAAGAAAATTGAAATCATATCAAGTATCTTTTCTGACCACGACGCTCTTAGACTAGGTATCAATTACAGGGAAAAAACTGTAAAAAAAATACAAACACGTGGAGGCTAAACAATATGCTACTAAATAAGCAAGATATCACTGAAGAAGTCAAAGAGGAAATCAAAAAACACCTAGAAACAAATGACAATGAAAACACGATGACCCAAGACCTATGGGATGCAGCAAAAGCAGTTCTAAGAGGGAAGTTTATAGCAATACAGTCCTACCTCAAGAAACAAGAAAAAGCTCAAATAAACAACCTAACCTTACACCTAAAGCAATTAGAGAAAGAAGAGCAAAAAACCCCCAAAGTTAGCAGAAGGAAAGAAGTCATAAAGATCAGATCAGAAATAAATGAAAAAGAAATGAGGGAAATGATGGCAAATATCAATAAAACTAAAAGCTGATTCTTTGAGAAGATAAACAAAATTGATAAACCATTAGCCAGACTCATCAAGATAGAAAGGGAGAAGGCTCAAATCAACAGAATTAGAAATGAAAAAGAAGTAACAACTGACCCTGCAGAAATACAAAGGATCATGAGAGATTACTACAAGCAACTATATGCCAATAAAATGGAAAACCTGGAAGAAATGGACAAATTCGTAGAAAAGCACAACCTTCCAAGACTGAACCAGGAAGAAATAGAAAATATAAACAGACCAATCACAAGTACTGAAATTGAGACTGTGATTAAAAATCTTCCAACAAACAAAAGCCCAGGAGCAGATGGATTCACAGGCAAATTCTATCAAACATTTAAAGAAGGGCTACACCCATCCTTCTCAAACTCTTCCAAAATATAAGAGTGAGGAACACTCCCAAACTCATTCTATGAGGCCACCATCACCCTGATGCCAAAACCAGACAAAGATATCACAAAAAAGGAAAACTATAGGCCAGTATCACTGATGAACATAGATGCAAAAATCTTCAACAAAATACTAGCAAACAGAATCCAACAGCACATTAAAAGGATCATACACCATGACCAAGTGGGGTTTATCCCAGGAATGCAAGGATTCTTCAATATACATAAATCAATCAGGGTCATATACCATATTAACAAACCGAAGGGTAAAAACCATATGATCATCTCAATAGAGGCAGAGAAAGCTTTCGACAAAATTCAACACCGATTTATGATAAAAACCCTGCAGAAGGTAAGCATAGAGGGAACTTTTCTCACATAATAAAGGCCATATATAACAAACCTACAGCCAACATCATTCTCAATGGTGAAAAACTGAAGCCATTTCCTCTAAAATCAGGAACAAGACAAGGAAGTCTGCTCTCAGCAATATTACTATGCAACATAGTTTTGGAAGTTTTAGCCACAGCAATCAGAGAAGAAAAAGAAATAAAAGGAATCCAAATTGGAAAAGAAGAAGTAAAGCTGTCACTGTTTGCAGGTGACATGATACTATATATAGAGAATCCTAAAGATGCTACCAGAAAACTACTAGATCTAATCAATGAAATTGGTAAAGTATCAGGATACAAAATTAATGCACAGAGATCTCTTGCATTCCTATACACTAATGATGAAAAATCTGAAACAGAAATTAAGGAAACACTCCCATTTACCATTGCAATAAAAAGAATATAATAGCTAAGAATAAACCTATGTAAGGAGACAAAAGACTGTATGCAGAAAACTATAGGACACTGATGTAAGAAATTAAAGGTGATACAAACAGATGGACAGATATACTATGTTCTTGGATTGGAAGAATCAACATTGTGATAATGATTATACTGCCCTAAGCAATCTATGGATTCAATGCAATCCCTATCAAACTACCAATGGCATTTTTCACAGAACTAGAACAAAAAATTTCAGAATTTGTATGGAAACACAAAAGACCCCGAATAGCCAAAGCAATCTTTAGAACGAAAAACGGAGCTGGAGGAATCAGGCTCCCAGACTTCAGACTATACTACAAAGCTACAGTAATCAAGACAGTATGGTACTGGCACAAAATCAGAAATATTGATCAATGGAACAGGATAGAAAGCCCAGAGATAACCCTATGCACATATGGTCACCTTATCTTTGATAAAGGATGCAAGAATATACAATGGAGAAAAGACAGCCTCTTCAGTGAGTGGTACTGGGAAATCTAGACCGCTACATGTAAAAGAATGAAATTATAACACTCCCTAACACCATACATAAAAATAAACTCAAAATGGATTAAAGACCTAAATGTAAGGCCAGACACTATAAAACTCTTAGAGGAGAACATAGGCAGAACACTCTATGACATAAATCACAGCAAGATCCTTTTTGACCCACCTCCTAGAGAAATGGAAATAAAAACAAAAATAAACAAATGGGACCTAATGAAACTTAAAAGGTTTTGCACAGCCAAGGAAACTGTAAACAAGATGAAAAGACAACCCTCAGAATGGGAGAAAATATTTTCAAATGAAGCAACTGCCAAAGGATTAATCTCCAAAATATGCAAGCAGCTCATGCAGCTCAATGTCAAAAAAAACCAAACACCCCTACAGATGAACCGGTTTGCAGTGCAGAAATAGAGACACAGATGTATAGAACAAACATATGGACACCAAGGCGGGAAAGTGGTGTGAGGGGGAGGGTGGTGGTGGTGGTGTGATGAATTGGGAGATTGGGATTGACATATATACACTAATATGTAAATTGATAACTAATAAGAACCTGCTGTATAAAAAAATTACTTTAATTTAATTTAAAAAATAAAAGCAACCCAATCCAAAAATGGTCAGAAGACCTAAATAGACATTTCTCCAAAGTAGACATACAGATTGCCAACAAACACATGAAAAGATGCTCAACATCACTAATCATTAGAGAAATGCAAATAAAAACTACAATGAGGTATCACCTCACACCAGTCAGAATGGCCATCATCAAAATATCTACAATCAATAAATGCTGGAGAGGGTGTGGAGAAATGGGAACCCTCTTGCACTGCTGGTGGGAATGTAAATTGATACAGCCACTATGGAGAACAGTATGGAAGTTCCTTAAAAAACTAAAGGTAGAACTACCATACGACCCAGCCATCCCACTACTGAGCATATACCCTGAGAAAACCATAATTCAAAAAGTCATGTACCACAATATTCATTGCAGCACTATTTACAATAGTCAGGACATGGAAGCAACCTAAGTGTCCATCAACAGATGAAAGAATAAAGAAGTTGTGGCACATATGTACAATGGAATATTACTCAACCATAAAAAGAAACAAAATTGAGTTATTTGTAGTGAGGTGGATGTACCTAGAGTCTGTCATACAGAGTGAAGCAAATCAGAAAGAGGAAAACAAATACCGTATGCTAACACAAATATATGGAATCTAAAAAAAGATTTTAAAATGGTTCTGATGAACTTAGGGGCAGGACAGGAATAGACACAGATGTAGAGAATGGACTTGAGGACATGGGGACAGGGAAGGGTAAGCTGGGATGACGTTAGAGAGTATCATTGACATATATACACTACCAAATGTAAAGTAGATAGCTAGTGGGAAGCAGCCGCATAGCACAGGGAGATCAGCTCGGTGCTCTGTGACCCCCTAGAGGGATGGGATAAGGAGGATGGGAGGGATACATAAGAAGGAGGGGATATGGGGATATATGTATGCATATAGCTGATTCACTTTGTTATACAGCAGAAACTAACACAACATTGTAATGCAATTATACTCCAATAATGATGTTAAAAAAATAAATAAATAAAAGTAAAATATATGTTAAAAAAAAGAAGAAGAAGGTGGAAAAATGGGAGGAGGAAATTATGAGGTGATGATTGGCCTGGTTGAGTCAATCTGATCATCTAAAGAGTGTCCTTTGCAGAAAAAAGAAGATACTTCTTTGGTCAAAGGCCCATGAGATTCCTGCTACTGCTAGATCCTCCAAAGTTTTAGGGTCTACCCCTGATAGTATTAATGCTGATGACTGTGTGAATTAGAAAAATAATGATTATAATGATGATGAATAACAACAGCAGCAACTGACGTTATATAGCACTTACACCATGTGGATTATATTTCCCAATCCATTTGTAAACTTAGTGAATGATAGTAAAAGTATAATGGCGTTTTGCCACAGCAGTGTGAGAGCTTACTATAATATGGTATCAAGTCCATTTAGTCACTGGAATGCAATGTTACAAACAGGTCCTAAGGGCAGCAGGCAAGCCTAGTTTCTGTAAAAAGACACTTTGTGTGTGTATGTATGTGTGGGTGGGTGCATGCATATATGTGCATCTAAATACACAAAGCCTACTCAAAATCATTTTAGTGATAACCTTGATTCTGGAAGTTGGGTTGCTAGGTAAAGCTAAGTATAATTTTTACCTTAAGGCCACATCCTTTTATTCAGAGGATGGTTTTCTGGGAAGTTTCCAAAACCACAAATGCAAATGACAGAAGCATCTCTAGAAATTTCCCTTTTAGGTGAATGGCAGTATGCCCACAAACGTAATGTACAGAGTGTACTTTTTTTTTTTTTTTTTTGCGGTTCACGGGCCTCTCACTGTTGTGGCCTCTCCCGTTGCGGAGCATAGGCTCCGGATGCGCAGGCTCAGCGGCCATGGCTCATGGGCCCAGCCCCCCCGCGGCATGCCGGATGCTCCCGGACCGGGGCACGAACCCGTGTCCCCTGCATCGGCAGGCGGACTCTCAACCACTGCGCCACCAGGAAGCTCCAGAGCGTACTTTTAAAAGGAGCCCCTAACCTGGTCTGTATTTTATAGATCTGCTCTGTGATCTTTATTTTGTCATCTTTGTTTGCTGCTTTAACACTTTGGCTCTCAAAGGTACTTTAGTTAAATTCAGTGAAGGCAAACCGAAATGAATGGAATCATTAAATAGATTGTAGTGTCCTTCAGCGTGTCCTTTGTGAAAGGCCATAGGCTTTGGAAGAAGACAGGCTTGGGTGGTTTGGATTCCAGCTCCGCCAGTGGTCACTTGAATGATGTTAGGTAGCTTTCTTAATAATCAGAGTTCTCCACAAAATAGAGAAAGAAATAACCTCTGAGGGTTGTTGTGAGGATCAAGTGAATAATACATACAATAACATCGCATGTGTAAGGCGTATATATACTTACTTCCCTTATTACCTGCTCTTATCAACCCCCTCAGCATCCTGCACAGTGTTGGCTGCTTGGATACCTAAACGTCCACAGAACTAGAGTAAATTAAGAAAAAACCCAGTTTTTCCTCCTGTGTCTTTCTCCTTTATGTTCACACAGAACACTTCACTTCTGGTCACCAAAATGGTCACCAAATGCATGGAGTGTTTTCCCCCACAACAAGGAATTCTCTGTGACACTCAATTCTGGCCCTGTCTTCCTGGAGATAGTGTCATATCCCACAGGTTAAGGGCTCAGTTCCACAAGACAGCTCTCATCTCATTTCAGATGCCAATCGCAAATAGTCGGTCCCCAACTTCTGTGGGGCTTGGCTACGAATCAGAGGTTCCCACTACTTCCATCTTGGCTTTGATTAATTGGCTAGAGCAGCTCACAGAACTCAGGGAAACACTTACTTACATTTACCAGTTTATTAAAGGATACAGATGAACAGCCAGATGGAGAGATATATAGGGCGAGGTCTGGGAGTGTCCCAGATGCAGGAGCTTCTGTGCCTGTGTAGCTGGGGTGCATCACCCTCCTAGCATGGATGTGTTTGCCAACCTGAAAGCTCTCTGAACCTCATACTATTGGGATTTTATGGAGGCTTCCTCATGTAGGCCTGATCAATCATTAACTCCACTTCCAGTCCCTCTCCCCTCTCTAGAGAAGTGGAGGAAGGAGCAGGGCTAAAAATTCCATTTCTAATCATGGCTTGGTCTTTCTGGTGATCAGCCCCCATCCAGGAGTCCACCTGGAGTCACCTCATTAGATCAAAAGACGCTCCTAGTTCTCTTATCACTTAAGAATTTATAAAGGTTTTAGGAGCTCTGTGTCAGAGACTGGGGATGAACGCCAAATATATATTTCTTATTGTAAATCACAGTATCACATGGAGCCTCAGGGCAACCCCTTCTTTCTCTCATAGACTGTTGCAGTTACAGCTAGACATTGTACTTCCAGCCCATTCTCTGCATTGCCACAAGCATTATCTTAAACACACACACACACACACACAATCTTATTCTACTTCCTTCTTAGTTTTCTGCTGCCTTCAGAATGGAGCCTAAGCTCCTTGTTGAAGCATGCAAACCCTCCTCTTCTAGCTGTAGGTCTGTTGACTCATTTCTTGCAGATCCTGAACTGTTTCTTCAACCTTTCCATGCCCTTTTACAACTCTGTGTCTTTGCATATTTTTTTTTCCGGCCTAAAATGCCCTTCCACTCTTCTCTACACAGTGAATATCCACTATGTCTTCTTTAAAGGTAGAGCTCAAATGTTATCTCCTCTATAAATCCTCTCTGGACTGCCTGAAGCCAAGTCGGTCACTCCCCTTTATGCCTTTCTGACTTTAGGTATATCTTTAGGTATATCTTTATTTAGGTATATCTTTATTTTAGCAGTGTCATGCAGTAATTAAAATTCAAACACACTTAGCAATGCCACTTTCTGGATGTGTGACTGGGGGCTCTATTAGCCTTGTTGTTTTCGTTTGCACAATGGAGACAATATTAGTACCTATCAGACAGAATTATTGTTAAGTATTAAATGAGATAATCCATGTTAACCACATAGTACGATGCCTAGAACATGGTCTTTACAGGGCTATCCTTGTTAGGCTGTGAGCTACTTCATTTTTGTATCCCCAGTACCTAGCACAAAGTCTGGATCACAGTAGGTATTTAATATATGTTTGTTGGAAGAAAAGGAGGAAGCAAACAAGCTACATTTCATCTCTATTAACAAAAAACAGAAAGTGTTAAACTGTATTTATGAGGAAGGCTCATTAGCTCTTCTTTCTTTCAACCTTCAGTCAATACTCGGATTTTCAGTTTTACCAGCTATAAAATGCCTACTTCCTGCTCTCCCCCAGAAAGCTTACAGAATATAATATGTAAAAATTACACAGCCTTAATTAAGTCTTCTAGGTACATCTTAGCTATAGAAACTGCTCCAATACTGTCCCCAAAAAGGGAAGAGAAATTAAGAATGCATTTAAACTGTGAAATTAAGGAAACTTGGTAAAATGGAGGTCAGATAAGCCATTCAGTAGCATTTCTAGAGTCCTCCATTTTCTGTATATAGTGTCAACACTTTTGTTTTCAGAAAACTTCACTCTCCCAATTATCAATCCTTTTAAAATTAATTGTTAATAAAATGATACTGTTGTCTTCCTTTACTTAAAATTCGAAACATAATTGTTAAAAACAAATGCCAATTGAGGACGCGGGGAGGGTGAAGGGTAAGCTGGGATGAAGTGAGAGAGTGGCATGGACTTATGTACACTACCAAATGTAAAATAGATAGCTAGTGGGAAGCAGCTGCATAGCACAGGGAGATCAGCTCGGTGCTTTGTGACCACCTAGAGGGGTGGGATAGGGAGGGTGGGAGGGAGGGAGATGCAAGAGGGAAGAGATATGGGAACATATGTATATGTATAACTGATTCACTTTGTTATAAAGCAGAAACTAACACACCAATGTAAAGAAATTATACTCCAATAAAGGTGTTAAAAAAAAAAAAGCCAAGTTTCACCATAATAGCATATTACGGTATAGCAGCCCATTTCCTTCTGTCTGTCTAAAAGTGAGCTTTGGCAGTGGATGGCAAGATTTTGGGGTTCTAGTTCAGGGACAGGTATTAACAAGTGAGTTAATCCAGCCAAGTTTATAATTTACTATCTTAACAGCACTGCTGGTTATTTCTTAGATGCTTTGAAATTTTTAACATTGTTTAATTTTTCTGCAATTCAAGTTCCTCGTTTGCAAAAAGAAAGTAAAAATACCTATGGGAAGATATGAAGGTTAAATGAATAATGTAGATAAAACATCTAACATGGTTCTTTGCATGTAGTAGATGCCTGATAAATGTTATTTTCTTTTTTGTCAGGATTTTGTTTACAGCACCACATTTTATTCAGACTAACCCGCTTAACATACGGTTTACCTCATTATACTGCAAATTCATTCGTGGCAGGAATTATGTTATACTCATCTTTGGATTCCTAGCACCCAGCACACTACTTAACACATAAGAGGTGTTGAATACATAATTATGGAAGGCAGGAAGGAAGGATGGGGGGAAAAAAAGAAAGAAGAAAGGGAGGAGAAGGTGAGAGATGGAGGGAACTAAATACTAGGTAGAGTTGAGTACCATGGAACAAAACCCCCTATATAATTATTCAAGTTATTGTGTTTTAAATATTTGTTTTATCATACTAATTGTAATGTCTAAGAAATTACCAGCACTATAAAAAATAGTTGAATGCTACTTCATACTTTTGAAATGAAAAAAATATATATATATATCTCCTTTTGTTTTTGTTTTTTTGTTTTTTTTGTGGTACGCGGGCCTCTCACTGTTGTGGCCTCTCCTGTTGCGGAGCACAGGCTCCGGACACACAGGCTCAGCGGCCATGGCTCACGGGCTCAGCCGCTCCGCAGCATGTGGGATCTTCCCGGACCGGGGCACGAACCCGTGTCCCCTGCACTGGCAGGCGGACTCTCAACCACTGTGCCACCAGGGAAGCCCCTCCTTTTGTTTTATGCCAATGTTCATGAACAAGCATTACTGAATGAAAATTGATTGTCAAAAATGTAACAAATGTGAGGTGGGCTGTGATTTTGATGGCACGTGTCACTTAGGCCAGCAAAATAAGAGAAGTGTCACCATGTTTCAGGGCTCTTATGTGGCACTTAGAAAACTGCAGGCTGTGACCTAGTCAAGGTGATTTATCACAGGTAAAAAGCATATGTTTTGTGCCTTTTTAGTGATGTGCTTGGCACATATTAAGAAATGATACAATCTGTAGAGTATAAAGTTGCAGTGCATACCAATCAGAGATGTTATGCTTCGGGCTTACATAATTCACTGTTTGAAAATACCTTATCTGAAGAAAACAAAAGAACAAGAATCTGCTACCAAGGTAGTTTTCAGTCTTCTTAAATAGACTTCTAGTACCCCTTCTCTAGTGTGTGCTATGGCCCCTAACCTTCTTTATTTTAGACTTTTTGTTGCTATTCTTTTCTCTTGGTTGACAGTTGATACATACTGTTTTCTTTTTAATTTTGTAAAAAGTTTTAATCATAAAATGTAAACAACATAAAAGTGTAAGTAACAAATTCCTCTTTGCCGTGTCCTTACCCCCCTTCCCTTGCATTCCATCCACTTTCTTCCACAGGTATGCATCTTTCCAAATCTTTACCGTATATTAAATGTATAGATATATGTACATATACGTACACATATACTTTTCACACAAATGGGATCCAGCCATACGTATGTATGTGTGTGTGTGTGTGTGTGTGTGTGTGTGTATATATATATATATATATATATATATATATATAAAATTAAGTGACATGCTTTTTTCATTTAATATCTTAAGACACCTTTTCATGTTAGTACATATAAATACATCTCATTCTAATGGCTGCATAGTATTCCATGCCATGGTTCTAACAAAATTGATTTATCTATTCTTCTTTTAATCAAAATACATCTGTTTTCCCTCTTTTGCAATATAAATAGTATAGCAATTGACATTCTTGTCTATTTATCTTTCCATAGGGTAGAGTCCTAGAAGTAGAATTGCTGTGTTAAAGGGCACACCATTTTTCTGAGTGCCACTTAGAACAGTCTATTGCAACATTTAGTAACCATTGCTATTTGTTTTTTCTTTCCTGTTTTATAGAGGTTGGAAATCTACTCTGGTTTAACCGATCCTTCAAATACATTGAGATGTCAGCATAAAGAAGCTTTTGCTTCTTAAAAAGAAGGGGGAAAGGAAAGATTGTGCCTCTTATGTTAATTTAATCAGGAAGCTTTAATGATGTCTTAATGTTTGGGTTTTCACCATAACAAAGTTTCTTTTAAAGTTGAGTTCAGTTCGTTTTACCTTATTGTTTTATCTTATGCCACATCCAAGAGGAGTTTAACCATTTAAATTGGTAGTCACTTAAAAAAGTTATCTCCCCACAGCATGGATTTGAGCGGGGCAGGCAAATATGGAGTGAAGTGCTTCTCATTAGATTATACGATTGCAATCCAGTTCTACTGAAGCCCTGCAAAATTATTGCTGCCAAATTTAATGTACATTTTCTGTTTTTTGGTTTTGGGGGAACAAATGCTTTCATTATTTCTTTTGTATTGCAGAAAGGGAAGAATCTAAGAATTCTGAAATTTTAAGTGTTGAAAATGAGCAATGTAAGCTACAGCTATACGGATCATGTTTTGAGCTATCTTTTTAAAACGTTATGGAGATTTCTAAGAATGGGGTTATATCACAGCCCCTCAAATGGGAAGTTATGAATAACACTCATAGAGGACTGAGGAACTAGGGCCATAGAGTTCTGGGAAACTATTGGATGATGGTGTTTTGGGGCTGTTTGATCATACCTCCTGGACTCCCTCCTAGAATCTCCTGGTACCCTCCTCCACCTATCCTGACTGCTGTGATCACAAGTGAAATGATTTTCTTTATCATCTTATTGTTAAGCTTCTGCTACAGCTTCAAAAATCAGAAAATTTTAAAGTGGAAAAGGAGTCCTTGGAGACCACTAACTTCTTTCTCTTGTCCTGAAGTAATAAAATTGAGCTGCATTCTAGTGTAATCACAAGTCATCTGTCTTTCCAAATGATTCCTATTGAATTTCTTTCACTTATTTTTTAACTAAAAAAAAAAGTGATGACTAATAAGAACAGAATGAGCAAATCAAACATCTCCCTCTCCATGCCCTCAGCACATGTGCCCATTCCTTGGCCTTTCCCTACTCTGTTCAACATTGCAGTTCCTCCTCTTTATACAGACTCTGGCTGGTTATCACTTCCTTGGTGATGGAAGCCATCCTTTGTATACCCTCACTCCCAGTGGAGAGCATTCTTCTAACATGCTTATCACTATAATCTGATATTTTTCTCCTGTTTGTCTCTCCCATTAAACAGTGAGAATAGATTTGTCTTTATCTTTGTATCTCCAGCACCAAGCACAACATCCAGCACTCAGTATATGTTGGTTAAATGAATGGACGAATTAACAACTGACTGAATAAACCAATTGGATAAACAGTCCTTTCTTAGATGTCATAAATATTTTTCAATCTAGAGGAAGAAGGATGGATTAGAGTTCCCTCTCTACTTTCTGAGTCCGTAAAAGCCATAGTCATTTTACTTAGACGCTTTAAAATATTTGAGTATGGATGATAATCACCTACTTTGGAGAATGACTAGTGCATGATTTGGTGTTTGTTAATGTGCCAGAAGGCATTATGACAGCAATTGTTCATCCATCATTTGGTAATTTGCTGGATTCTTACTTAGCCCATGGAAAGGATTCCAGAGCTTTGTTGTAGAGACCTCTGATCGTCTGGACTGGGCCAAACTGATTCATAAAAATCTGAAATTTTCAGGGCCATATGTACCAAGAAACATTCCAAAATTTGTGTGTGATTGTGTTTAGATTAGATTGCCTTTTTTAAATTTGTCAGATGATGGCCAAAGTGACAAGACCTGTATCAAAACAAAATACGCTGTGAAAACTGCTAAACAGTGGCATTCGGGAAACATGGTTAAGTGTGTGTGCTTTTGTAAAAGTGATTAAAGTGAATCAGGATTAGCAAAAGTTTAGGGTTCAAGATTAGCATAGAAATTAGTTTCTGAACAAGCAGGTTGTCTTGTTTCATTTCATTGCTTCCTGTGTGATTATGTAAAGCTGAAATTAATTTCTGAGCTGTTTTTTAGCCACGAAACCATGCTAGTATTTCTCAACTTTTTATTTGTGTCTGTATCTAGATTCCCATTTTGTGTCCTCCCATCATGCAGTGGCTAACCAAGGGCCTAGCTATACGCTTGTGAATTTCTGACTAGTTGCTTCTGACCCTACCTATCTCATGTAGCACTTTTCAGTTTGTATCTGAACCATTCCTTAATCAGTGTGTTTTTGAGGAAGATCTTTATCCTGCCAAGAACCTGGGAAAGCTTCATGAAGAGATTTCTCAGCAGCCTAGAATTTGCAAGTGCTTAATCAGGGTACAAAGCTTGCTTAAGGTTGGAGAGTTAGTTCCCATGAATGCGTCTATACCCACACAGCAGAGTGACTCTGAAGGGGGCCAACCCCTAACAGGGGCCTGCAGTGTGGACCAGCCATCCTACTTTATTCAGGAATGAGAAGGATAAAAAGAAGGAAGAGTTGTGGTGACAAAAGTCTTAATGCCATACTCCTTAGCTCTATAGAAGTTTTCTGGGTTTAAGGTCCTTCTGTTTTAGGCTCTATTCTTCTCCTTTTCACTGCCAGCTAAACCGCTGCAACTTTATCATGCTTATTTTGACATGGCCTCTTAGATTCTTACTCAATATAATTTTTTATACCTGGGTGAAACGTAAACATACTAAATCCTCTTTAAACTGGTACTGGTTTGTTCTGGACAGTAGTTCTATTGCCCTAAGTTAAAAGCTACTCTTCTTCCCAGTACATTAGGTGCTTAGTTACTCTTAAAACACTGGCTATCCCAAGTTTCTTGGAGTAGAAATCTCTTTATTTCTAGGCTCCCAGTATTTTAAAATAAAAATATTTCCTGTAATTAGGCTTTAAAATGATGGAGCAGTTATGAATAAAATTATTTCTGTGACTACCTAAAATATCCACTAAAAGTTCAAAACGATTAAGAAGAGGATGTGTGCTTGGCACTTAAATATCATATGTTTGTGTATAAAGTCATATTAGTTTTGTACATATACTCACTTCAGGAAAAAACATGGTCAGAAGAGTAAAATAGGGCTTCCCTGGTGGCACAGTGGTTGAGAATCCGTCTACCAATGCAGGGGACATGGGTTTGAGCCCTGGCCCGGGGAAGATCCCACATGCTGCGAAGAAACTGAGCCCGTGTGCCACAACTACTGAGCCTGTGCTCTAGAGCGTGCGAGCCACAACTACCGAAGCCGGTGTGCCTACAGCCCGTGCTCCGCAACAAGAAAAGCCACCCCAATGAGAAGCCCATGCACCACAACAAAGAGTAGCCCCCGCTCACCACAACTAGAGAAAGCCCTCATGCAGCAAGGAAGACCCAACACAGCCAAAAATAAATTAATTAATTTAAAAAAAGAAAAGTAAAATAAATGTTAAAGATAATGCTACAATCACATTATTGAAGAAAAGTGAACATTAAATAGATCTATAAACATTAAAATTAGATTTGATATTTTAAAATTAAAAGGTATTATCATTTGTTGAAATTTACTAGGAACAGCACTTAACAATTTCACTAACTCATTCGCTCTCAAAATTTTCCTGAAATGCTATTTACATAAGCAATAGTAATATTAATATTAAACATTTTATGGTATAGTTCAACTTCAACATTTAAAAAGCATACACAAACCCTGATAGAGTAGCTTCATAGTCTATTAATCAATTACAATCAAATAGCACAAACCAGAAAAATACTGAGTTAATAGTCATCAGCAATTAGGATAGTAATAGTTTTGGAGAAGAAAATTTCCTACAGTGATTATTTCCATAACTTACTCATTGCTGTGAGGAGAGCATTAACACATACTTTTAGCATTCTTTGCAGAAATTATCTTCTAAAGACAGCTCTGTTCTAAACTATGTCACTGACATACTATGTGATTCTTTGGACAGACTTCAATGTTTCCATCTATAATACATGGATAAATATGTTGAAACCTAATTTTGAAGATCCACTGACTAAATGGAATATAAAAAATAAAGCAATGTTTGAAAATAGGCATGCTGCATATTTTTAATGGGTTTACTGAACACAAATGTGCAGGAATATTGAGAAATTTTTGGTGAGAACAACTTCCCTAGCATGAAAAGCATATTAATATTGCCACATGTTGACATTTACAGCCACATATGACATTTAAATCCAGTTGCATATGGTTGCTAAATCAAGGATCTGATATAATCAAAGTTTTAAAGCTCAAAGGATTCTTAAAGAGCAGCTAGTCCAAGCTCCTTATTTTATAGATGAGGAAATTATGTTCAGAATGGAAAACGCATTTGTTCATGTTTTCATGGAGTGACTGCCCATCCAGATCTCCTCAGTTTCAGTTGTTATTTCCCTCAGAGGGCTGACTTTTGTTGGGACCTTTGAAGGTGCATACCAGTGTCTGGAAACTTAACATATAGTGTCCCACAGGTACAATTTTTCAAATGTACATAAATGCTACTGGGATTAACAAAATACATTCATTTTTAAATAATAGGAAAATTCATGATAGTTGTTATTTTTGCTGTTGTCATTTTGTATCTGTCTCATCAATAGATTCTCAAAATACAAAATATCACATGGAAGCCACTGAAAAATTTTGAAGAGAATATGAAAAGTTTGGGAACCATGACACAGTATCCCTTCTCCTATCTATTTATTAAAATTTTGAATGGCTGGAAAGGATAATGATTTATTCATTTGTTATGATGATGATGATGATGACGATGATGATGATGAACTGGGGGAACAGAGGCCCAGATATACTGATGCAAAGATGAGCCTGAAACCAAGGGCTCAGGTAAGCATGCTGATATTGGTATGTACCCTGTGCCACTGGAGCATTATTTACCATGCACTCACACCAAGTGAAAGGCAACCTCCTTATTTTATAGGCATGTTAAGACACACAGAACATTTGATTTTAATGGCATTTTTCACTTGACACTAGTAGTATCATAGTAATATCCACCTAGTCCTTTATCCTGACTTACTAGCAATACTCCTGATTCTGGTTTTCAAGCAACTCTGGAGAAGCCCGAAAACCCCTAAGGTACCTAGCAGTGTCAGGTCTTCCTTCTTTTTAACCTTATGGCAGTGTAAGCTCATTCCCTTTTGTTCATTCTTCACTGCTTCATTTATATGCTTAAAAATAGTTTTCCTTTTCTCAAGCAAAGGAATTCAAGTTACTTCAGCTCTTATGGAGTTTATTTTCCATAAATTAGGGCACTCAGAAGTACTCGTATTAAACTGTGCTCTGTTGAGGAGACAGTGAGTAGCACATCACTAGAGCAAAACACTGCCATGCGTCTGCACACAAGCAGGGTTCAGGAAAACATTCTGAGGCTTTCCCAGAAGAAAGGAGGATCCAGAACACGACCCTTATTACAATTCCACAAACCAACTGAGCATTTGTAGTCAGAACATTCTCAGAGTCTCCTCTATTATATTCTCTGCGTTCCATGTTTGTTTTGATGTATGCACCTCATCCCCATTAACTTTAATGAGTTTTACCTGCAATCAAGAGACTGACCCTTGTATGCGGGGAGCTACCATTCTCTGTATTTCTCAGGAAACAAGACGCCACAGGGGTAGTCTTACATGGGAAGATAACCAAGGTCTTCCTTAAGGCCTCCTTTCCATAGCAGAATCTGTCTCTCTTTGCATTTAAGTGCTCGGAGTCTAAATACACTTTTGCATTTAAAAGAATAACTAAGATTTTTAGGTTAAAAGTTTGGCAACCCAGAAAAACCTAGTTTTTGTTTAAACAATTTGAGAAATAACACACATTGCTAAAGAATTGTGACTATTATTTGTGTTGAATCAACTAATACATGTACAAAATGTTGATATTTTTAATTCTTGGATTTTCAAAATTTATTTAAAAGGGTTAATGTTTAATTATGTTTATTATTTTTCTATACAACTATTACTACTGCTCTTGCTGCTACTACTATTAATATTACCAAGAGGACTTGCTGAATAAGAATTCTGTGTTTTGCTTGTCTTAAAACATCTCCTTTTATCACTTTTCTTGGAATGTCCTGCTAAAAGTTTAGTTACACTGAAGGAAATGGAAACAGTATACGAAGGAGGGATGGCTTTTATGAAATGGAATTTGCGGAATGCCCTCATTTTGGATGAGTTGCAGACTCAAATTCCACAGAAACCCAAATAAAAACAGTTATATGCCAGTTAAAACAAGACTTCACTTGGTCTTGGAATGGTCTCTCTGTCATTTGGTGGTATGGCACTAACCTAAAAACTGCAAAAAAAAAAAAAAAAAGCCATGAGACTACAAATTTGACAGTAGAAGAGAAAAAATGAGTTAGAGTACCTCTAATGATCAGAATCTGAAAATACCATAATTGCAAAAGTAATTTGAACAAGTTAGTTGTTTAGTTAGATTAAGGAGAAATTATTGTCCATTCAAACTTGTCATTCTATAGATGGTTTTATCTATCTTTTTATCTATCTATCTATCAATCTATTTATCTGTCTATGCTTGTCATGTTTAAAAGGACAAATTGTAAATGATGAAGTTATTATAGAATAACAAATTGAAAGACTTGTTTGATCTTCACAGATGTAATATATGGACCTAGTTCTCAGTAAAGATCCAACCCTAGGACATGAAAATGAGTTCATTGCAGGCAGGGGCCATGCCTTTCATGTTTATATTTCTGGTTTGAGCAGAGTCTTTGGCACATAGTTGGTACAAATTGATAGTTGTTGAATGAGAGAGTATATCAAAATAATATTCCAAAGAGATGGTCTTCTTGTTTCAAAACTCTTGTTGATTGTATTCTGTCTGCCAGACAGTGTAATTTTAAGGAATGTTGTGAATGAGAAGACATGATTAGTATGTGCAGCATTAAAAAAGAATCCTCTTCTTAAAAAGTCCAATAAAGTATATGGATAGATAAGAAAGTATATAAGATGATTATGCAAGAAGTATATATGTTAAGTATATTTTTTAGAAAATTACCCAGAGATAGCCACTGTTCATATTTTTATATATTTCCTTTCAGGCTATTTAAGTATTCATATGATTTTTATATTTGAACAAACTTGGAATCATATTGAATTTCCAAAATATGTCAAACTCCACATATATCTCATATATAAAATAATCCAGAGTAAACTAAAAATAATTACCCTATAACCAGCTTACACTTAATATATATCACTTTCAAACAATGAATTCTCAACAAATTTAAACTAAAAGCAAAAACTAAATAAGATTTGAACCAATGTAACAGGACTAGGGGGACTGAGGAGATTTCTAGTTGTCAGCACTCCTAGAGTGTTTCCCCTTTGTATGAAGACTTTCCATTTTCAAATGAGGGCATTTTACTTTAGCAGCTTATACAGTATTTATTCTCAATATCTTAGCAGAGTTTGATAGGCAAGCATTCCCTCTAAGCTGCAGGTGTACATAGTGACATCTGATTTCTGAAAACACCTTGGCAAATACCTATTATTGTGATGATTTAGCTAAAAATACTTATCTGAAAGGTGGGCTGTGGTAGCCAATTACAGCAAGTTAACTGATGAGATGACTGGGCAGGGTGAAGAGTTTTATCCTCAGGTAAATTCAAAGAATTGTCAGCAGCCTGTTCCAATACCAGGTGAACATACAGAATGCTGTCAAAGCCAGAGCTCTTTTACTAGTATTAGGGTGACACTTGGGATGCTTACCACAGTAGCATGAACCCACAGGCCACACTGCAGATGTACACGTAGTAAATCAGAAGAGAGTATCCAAACTGCAGTAGCCTCTTTTCTTTCTAATCCCTAAATTGCCGTGGCACATGATTTCTTTGAGGCCAAGAAGTTGCCTTACACTGCAAAATATTAAAAGGCATGGCAGTATTTCAAGGTATCAAATGAAAAGATCACTTTGAAGTGTTTTAAAATTGTATTCCCTTGGCTTAAAAGAGTTAACTCACTTTCAAAAACACTTACAACTATATACCCTGAGAAAACCATAATTCAAAAAGAGTCATGTACCAAAATGTTCATTGCAGCTCTATTTACAATAGCCCGGAGATGGAAACAACCTAAGTGCCCATCATCGGATGAATGGATAAAGAAGATGTGGCACATATATACAATGGAATATTACTCAGCCATAAAAAGAAACGAAATTGAGCTATTTGTAATGAGGTGGATAGACCTAGAGTCTGTCTTACAAAGTGAAGTAAGTCAGAAAGAGAAAGACAAATACCGTATGCTAACACATATATATGGAATCTAAAAAAAAAAAGAAAGAAAATGGTCAGAAGAACCTAGGGGCAAGATGGGAATAAAGACACAGACCTGCTAGAGAATGGACTTGAGGATACGGGGAGGGGGACGGGTAAGCTGTGACAAAGCGAGAGAGAGGCATGGACATATATACACTACCAAACGTAAGGTAGATAGCTAGTGGGAAGCAGCTGCATAGCACAGGGATATCAGCTCGGTGCTTTGTGACTGCTTGGAGGGGTGGGATAGGGAGGGTGGGAGGGAGGGAGATGCAAGAAGGAAGAGATATGGGAACATATGTATATGTATAACTGATTCACTTTGTTATAAAGCAGAAACTAACACACCATTGTAAAGCAATTATACCCCAATAAAGATGTTAAAAAACAAAACAAAACAAAACAAAACACTTACAACTGAAAGTGAATTAGGCACCAAGGAGAAGAAGGTTAGTTGTAGTAACTCACTTTTTTTTTTTTTTTGCGGTATGCGGGCCTCTCACTGTTGTGGCCTCTCCCGTCGCGGAGCACAGGCTCCGGACGCGCAGGCCCAGCGGCCATGGCTCACGGGCCCAGCCGCTCCACGGCACGCGGGATCCTCCCGGACCGGGGCACGAACCCACGTCCCCTGCATCGGCAGGCGGACTCTCAACCACTGCGCCACCAGGGAAGCCCATAGTAACTCACTTTTGATCAAAATGCCTCAAAAGTTCTGCCCAAGGCTCATGCTATTGAGATAGAGACCCCAATTGCCATGGATCAGGGAGCGTATGACTCAGAGTTTAATAGTCGTTCACCCAGATTTTCTGATAGAATGTGTGTACTGTTTCTATAACAAAATCAAATAGGATAACTGGCATGAAGCCATCCTGTTTAAACAATAAGGAAGGGGAAGGAAAGTAAACAACAGCTATGTATTGCCAATTAAGCAAACTGATTGTAAGAATACCCTAGAAGATAAAATATTTTACTCAATGGTATTGTATTTTTTTACAACATTTTGCAAGCTGGGAGAAAGAAGCATTACAAACATGCAAGGAAGTATTGGGAAATATTAATAAAGTCATTGTTGCATTAAGAAAAAGTCTTAAGGATATTTCTGGGGAAAATTCAATCAGAGAATTTAAGATCCAGGGAGGCCCAACTCAATTATAAGGCTCACAACCCGATTTTAAAATAAGCAAAAGATTTTAATAGATATCTTATCAGAGAAGAGATACCAATGGCTAAAAAGCACATAAATAGATGTTCAACATCATTTGTCATTAGGGAAATGTGAATTCAAATTAGAATAAGATACTATTTCTTACCCATTAGAATGGCTATAATAAAAATGACAGACAATAACAGGTATTGGCCAGATTGTGGAGAAACTAGAACCCTCATACACTGCTGACAGAAATGTAAAATGGTACAACCACTTTGGAAAATATTTGGCATTTTCTTATAACATTAAACATAAATTTATTATATGACCCATCAATTTTACCCATAGGTATCTACCAAAGAGGAATGGAAACATATATCCATGCCAACATTTGTGTGTTCATAGCAGCATTATCCATGGTAGCCAAAAAAGTGCAAACAATCTAAATGCTAACTAACTGGTGAATAGATAAATAAATGTGATATATCCATACAACAGACTACTATTCAGCAATGAAGAGGAAAGGACTACTGATGCGTGCTAAAATATGAATGAACTTCAAAAATATTATAAGTCAAAGAAGCCAGATACATGAGACCACATATTGTATGATTCCATTTATATTAAATGTCCAGAATAGGCAAATCCTTAGAGGTAAAAAGAAGATTAGTGGTTGTCTGGGGCTGAATGTGGAAGCAAGACTGATTGTAAATGGACACAAGGGAGAAAAAACATAGTGAGACCATGAGCAACTGAATAGATTACTAAATAGGATTGTGAGGACCCAGCATTGGCTACTGGATGCCCAGGATGGTACTGCTGATTGGGGGGTGGGGGACAGAGTGATGAATAAATTGTGGGAGTATAAAGAACTGTAAGCTTAGAAACTACAAAGCAACCTTTTGTCAAAGAAGGTTCGGAGAAGCTGACCTAATAACAGGGATGTGGCTGGCTTGTTCTAGGAAACCGGAGGTCCAAACCTAATGAAATAGATTTTAGAGATGGGTTTTGGAGGAATGTAATTAATTTAATTTCATCAGGATGAAGTTTTTTTTTTTGTTTTTTGTTTTGTTTTTCTCTTTGTGGGGAGGGATGAGGTATGGGACCCAGACAAAACCCGCAGGGAAGCTGAGAGTAACAACTTTGTCCTGGGTGTGATGGTGGGTGTAAATTAAGTGTGAAACAGGAAGAAGTGAAGCCTGGTCTATAGGCTAATCCTGCAAAATAATTTCAAACTCAATAATGTTAAAGTGGCAAAGGGACAATTTTATGGATATGGAAACTTCAGAGAGATTCAGTGACTTCTGAAGGTCACACAGAAAGCAGAACCTGAGATAACAAATTCAAGTCTCCTCATCCCCAGTTTGGTGGCCTTTCCACTACAGACTAATTTGTGCCCCAGCATTCCTTTGTACTATAGTTAAGACCATCTTTACCTTTCCTTTAAACTGGTAATCGATTGTACTGTGCTGAGGATATAGTGGAGGAGGAACTCTGCAAGATAAATGTCTGACTTAGAAAAGCAACCCTCATTTCCTTAGGGGTGATAGGAAGAAAAGGTAGCCTAAATGTCAGCAAAGCCACATGGGAAACCATCCAAATGGAACACATTTTATCATAAACCTTGTGGTCCAAAGGGAAATACCAGAGCATGTGGAAAGATCAGTTCGGCTTTATCAGCATTAGAGAAGCTACCTATTGTCTATACCTGAAAGCTTTTCAGCAGAGTCTTAGTGTAGAAACAGAGCTTAAAATCTGTGCCATGAGACCATCAACAATAGAGGCATTGGTATTGGCAGATTTACATAATTTAAAATAAGTCATTAGGGACTTCTCTGGTGGTGCAATGGTTAAGAATCCACCTGCCAATGCAGGGGACATGGGTTTGAACCCTGGTCCAGGAAGATCCCACATGCCGTGGAGCAACTAAGCCCATGCACCACAACTACTGAGCCTGCACTCTAGAGCCCACGAGCCACAACTACTGAGCCCGTGTGCCACAACGACTGAAGCCAGAGCACCCAGAACCCATGTTCTGCAACAAGAGAAACCACCACAATGAGAAGCCTGCAACGAAGAGTAGCCCCTGCTCACCTCAACTAGAGAACGCCTGCGTGCAGCAATGAAGACCCAATGCAGCCAAAAATAAATAAATAATTTAAAAAATAATAATAAAAAAATAAGTCATTAAATATAATAAAATGTATGTTCTTTGCTTGATTTGGTCTGTAAGAACTTTAAAAAAAATTCATCAAAGACAATACAATCTAGTGGTGGAAATAATAGGTTTGCCTAGACCATTTCATTCCCTTACATCAGAGGCTGCTGCAGACAGAAAGAGACAATGCCCAAGGTGGCTTGTAAAAGGCCCAAGAGAAAGTTAAGGGAGAAGGAAAAGAAGATGGAGAATCAAAAAATAAAAAGAAAGGAAGAAGGAGGAAACATCTAAAGTAAGAGTAAGAGGGGGAAAAGAGTGAAGAAAAGAAAAGGGAAGAATAAAAAATAATAAGTAGCTATATATAGTAGGCAGTTCAATTGCTTCAAGACAGTTTACCTTATTCTGCTTTGTACATTGCCTTTTTCTCAATTTTCAACACCAGTATAATCCAAACTTTTATTGCACAAGAAATAATAGGTTCATTTTTTAAAGTTTTAATTGCAGAAAAAGCAAAAAGAATAAAATAAACATTAGCTGTAATATCACCATGTAGATTAAATCTCTAGTAACATGTTAGTCAATAATATCACCATCTTTTCAAAACATTTTCTTTTTTATAAAAATAGAGCTGTGCTTCCTTTCTCACTTTGTAGCCTGATTTTTTCACAGAAAATAAATGAATATCTTTCTACCTCAATAAATACATACTTTCAAAGTATTTTAGGGCTTCCCTGGCAGTCCAGTGGTTAAGATTGCATACTCCCAATGCACGGGGCATGGGTTCGATTCCTGGTCTGGGGAAGATTCCACAAGCCACACAGCGTGGCCAAAATAAATAAATAAATAAAGGGTGTCAAAAATATTTTAAATATTTGCCTCCATTTAAATTTAATTTTAAAGAATTTGATTTATAGGACACATAGAGCTTTTACAAATTTATGAATTATTGCTTTTACTTTTTTATCATGTTTGTAAAATCTCAGAATTCTTTTTTTTTTTTTTTACTTTTTATTCTTCGTTTCTGTGCGTGGGCTTTCTTCTAGTTGCAGCGAGCGGGGGCCACTCTTCATCGCAGTGCGCGGGCCTTTCACTGTCGCGGCCTCTCTTGCTGCGGAGCACAAGCTCCAGACGTGCAGGCTCAGTAGTTGTGGCTCACGGGCCTAGTTGCTCTGCGGCATGTGGGATCTTCCAAGACCAGGGCTCAAACCCGTGTCTCCTGCATTGGCAGGCAGATTCTCAACCACTGCGCCACCAGGGAAACCCTCAGAATTCTTAATGTAAACACTTTTGGGGGAAAGAATAGAAAAGAGTTACTTAACGTCTACTTCTAAGAGAACCAAAGCTAGAAATAATAAAGTATATGCTAGAACCCTGTGCCGGGCTCTGCTGAAGAGAGATGGGAAGACTATTTGGGGAAAGATGAGTATTGTTATTCCTCACTGTGTAATAGGTGTGTATGAAAGAAGCTGTGCATCCATCAGAAAAATCACATTGTTATTTGTGAAGCTTTTTGAAGAAAATGCAGTAGCATGGATTGGTGAGACAAACATTTGCCATCTATTGCAGTTTACAATAACAGAGGAAAATGACAAAGCCTTAATTGTGAAATGATTATACACCTTATCATTGATTTCAGAAACTGCTAGTTGCATTTCTTTAGAATGTTCTCTGATGTTTCGGATCCATGGTTACTTGTCGCTAGTAACTCACATTTACCTACCAGAGAGATGTAATATGGAGAAATGTGGGTTGTGCTTAGGGAAGGACATCTAACTCAACTTTCACAGGCTAATTCATCAATTTCTTTAAATGATTTGTATTTTCCAAAGTGACTATCTCAGCTGTATTTCAAAATATAATCCAAAGCCTTCTGTTGGTAATAAATCCACAGAAATCCATAAAACCTAGAGTGTTTCATATTATTATTATCAAACATTTATTGAGCTTTCTACTAGTTGTATTCTAGTTATTGTATAGGGCCAAACATTCATTTGTGATCCCTACCTAGAGGGGCTCGCAATCTAAATTTGGCCTAAAGAGAGTGGGGATAAGGGATATTCACAAAAATTATGTGTATGGTTAAATAGTCAAGCAATACAAGTTCCTGTTTCCCATTGTAATGATTTACAAATTACAATGGCAACAATCTCAAAGAGAGAATTCAGTTAGCAACCTTTGCAGTTATTTTTTATCTTTATGGGGTTAACCTTACAGGGGTTGATTAAATTCAAGCTGCGATCTTTCATGAAAACTCAATGGAGGGTCCAGATGGTCCAACATTACCTCCTTTTGTGAGAGGAAATAACTTGAAGATTTTTGTCTAATTAAAGTATTTGTGCTGGTTATTCCTTTAAAAGGAGTCTGCATTACAAATAATCTTTATAAAATACTAATTAGTCAAAACTAGAGCTCTGATTTCACTCTTTCAGTTATGTCTGAGAACCAGAGCAGCATGAACATGACATTTTGAAACTAGACTGTGATACCATCTTTGGGATTTCAGTCTGAAAATACAATTCTGAAAAGTCAACAGAACAAGGTTCTGTGGAACAAAATGCCAGGAAGGTCAATGCATTACTTTCCTACTGTTCCAGTCCCATGCTCACAATTACCTTAACTCTTGTCAAAATATTTTCTATGGTAACAGCCAAGACATAATTAGCACCTTTTCTTCATGCTGAAAATATCATTCGTAGCCATAAAACAAATTTGGAGAAAGCTTTTCAGCACCTCAACTCGGCAAATGGCTACTATGGTTATATTGTGGTCATTAGTTATTGGTATTTGCTTGCTAGCGGGAGAAACACTCCATCTTATTCTGCCTTCCCTCCTTCTAATAGCCCTAACTGTATGAGATACAGAGAAAGAGAAAAGTCTAGGGAGAAGGTGGGGATTAGGTGGGGTATGGAAATGAGTTGTGACATTCTATAGGAAATTAGGCAAGAAACAACATTACCATGCTTTGGTTATTTAGTTATTTGCCTTTGTTATTCTCCAACTTCTTTGGGTATTTTGTCTGTAATCAGGTTGATATTCTGAGATAGTTTGTTCTCCAAAAGCCTGTCTTATGTCAGACAGGCAAAAAGTATGGGTCAATTTTGTTATGAATGGAAAGGCCCTTTATTTGGCTTTTCCTATGTTCTTGGTTCAGCCTACAAAAGCCAAAGTAGTTATGATCAGAGATTTCCAGCAGGGGGTGTACCTGCTTCTATAGGGTAAGTTCATTGAAGCCAAATGACATCAAACATCTCAATATGGTATGTAGTGTTACCACTGATGGTAGAAGGTGGAATTTTGATAACATTTTTTATGGCTGTCATCTCTTTTGATCCTAAAAAGACCATGCATATTAATACTTTATTAGGATGTGTTAAAGAACTAGAAACTTGTGGAGAATACTTAAACTAAAAACCTAAAATGCCTGACTGAAATCTTATTCTGCTAATTTTTAAAAAGTAAATGAAGAACAAAGCTTCAGGTGAATTTAATTATCCAGTACAGCAGAACAAGTGCTTAAATTTTTTTTAAGATAAGAAGAGTAGTTGATCTGAGAGGGGTTGGTAATATTTTCTCTCTCTCTCTCTCTCTCTCTCTCTCTTTCTCGCGCGCGCACGTGTGTGTGTGTGTGTGTGTGTGTGTGTGTGTGTAAATGATAAATTACTTATTTTCTCAAAGTTTTTGTTTTGGGTGGGGACCATTGGTGTTTAAAGCAATTTCTCTGAAGGCATGGTTCCTGATCAGTTTTAAAACATGCCATGTTGTCCTTGGGTTTTATTTTCTGCTGTTTATTGCCTTTTATTTGTATATATGTAAGCATTTTTAACCCTAGAACTTTTGCCCCCAATTCCTATTTTCAGATTTTTATGTGTACAGAAAACTGTATGCTTTCTTTTTTGAGAGGAGGCAGGTACTAACATAAAAATGATACAAATTTGTTAGTTATTAAGCAGTTTACCAGTATATTAGTATTAATAAGGAGCAAAGTTGTAAAGTTCCAGACCCCTTAAATCAAGGTGGATGATGCAGGAGGACTAAGAAGTAAAAACAATGCCAGCTATGAAAATTATCTTTTGAAAACCATGACATTTTTCCCCCTACACTTTCTGGTGTCTTCGTTATGAGAAAATGAGATTTCAAAAGTCCTTTTTTTCCTCCAGTATTATGTCCTGACTCTTCAGTATCATGTCCTGTTTTAAAGAAAACAGTATTATGTAAAGAAAGTAACACCTTTAAAAGCCCTGATTTGACTTTGGTTTATATTGATACATGTCCATGGTTATGAAATTTCTGATTATTTAGGAAATAATTTAAAAAGTATCTTTAGGACACCCTATAGTACTTAACATTTCAACCTCAAAATTATGGCTTTGAATTGGCTTCTTGTACTTTTAAGGACTTTTAGTACAAAGGTCAAAAAATGCATTTAAATGCATGAACTTTCCAACCTATACAAGTGGTGTGGCTATGTAAGGCATTAGTACCATGTTTTGATGGATCCACTCTCCGAAATTTCCTCCTCTCCTCTTTTTTCTTCCTTTTCTCTGTATTTTCTTTCATTGCAAGTTTTCTTGAGTGTCCTTTTTCCCCTGCCTATAGTTTGTAACTGAAAGAAATAAGTACCTATGTACCTTACTTATCTGGTACCATTCAGATGCGAGGGAGTGACTGGAGTAATTTTAGTCACACCTTTTTAAACTTAGGGAGCAAGAGACATATAGAGAAATTAAACATCCCTTCTGTTTTTGTCTATTAAGTTTACCTTAGAGAAATATGGAGAATAGAGGGGCAGGGGTGTGGAAGAAATGCACAGAATTTCTGCTGGGATATTGTGACAGATTTACTGACAAATATTTTCTAACAGGTTTTTACCAAAAGGCAGTTTTTGTTTTCCTTTACTGACAGACCGGAAACGTACTTCCGGTTGGAAGCAGCTGCATCATTGTAACACTAAAAAGCAACCTTGGCTAACTTCAGCCCCTTATGTAACATAAGCAATACAGAATAATTTGAATTTCAAAGACTTTTTTTTTATATGTTAACTTTATTGACGACGAACTGTTTTCAAGGCAGGAAATCTATCCCCAAAGAGAAATTCTCCCCCACATTACTTCTTTCTTTTAAACTTAACAAATTGGGGTAGATTTATGTTTTCGCTCATTCATTCTTTCATCTGCTGGCAGCTATTTTAAGACCTCTGTGTAAGACGGATTCTGATGACCTTGGGAAAAATCACAAGACCTCAGTTTCTTCAATGGTAAAAGAAAAGGCATTCTTCCACCGTCCTTTCTCCGCCATTCAATGCCAATGCCCAGATGAGAGATACACCGAAAGCTCAGTGTACCCCCAAACTTGTGAGATTTCCACAAGTCTCAAAAAATATTGAATATACTTAAGGCAGTGTAATAAAAGCCGGGTGGCCGATGGTTCCTAAGGTTGGGCTGGTAGTGGTGTGAACAGGGGTCTTCTGGGCCACCCCAAAATCCGCCCCATGTCTTGGCATCTCGCTCAACTTCCACAAGAACGGACTAAACCGAGGGCCTGCCTCCGTCCTTGTGCGGTGTCGACGGCGAAATGGATTCTTCTTGCTCCCATGGAGTTTTGCTTTTTGGGTGAGTATGGCACCAGGTCCCGGGCGGGTGATGTCTGTAGTTGGCCAGCGATCCCAGGCAGAAAACTGGCTGCACACACAGGAGCATACAGGCAAGTATGTCCCTGAGAACGAGCTTGGGCGCATATTTTCATCTCTTGAATTCTTTAACGCTCTGAGACCGTAGGCTGATTTATCGAGAATCATTCAGTGCCCATGCGATGTTTTGCGGCTAACACAATATCAGGTTCCTTTTCAGTATTGTGGTTTGCTCTCAGTTACGGCCAGAAACCGGAACAGAAGGAAAGGGAGAAAGCAGGAAAGGTTTGGAGACGACCGTGCTCAGGGCGGCATGGTCTGCAGCTTCTAAAGCGTGGAGGATGGGACGGAGGAGGAGCAGAATACGGAGAAAGGGGAAAGCAGAGGAAAAACACTCACGCCAATGGGTAAAAGGGAAAAGGTGAGAAGGAATGGAGTAAGAGAGGGAACCAATGGGTGGGAGGGGCGGAGGAAGAAGGGGGAGGGGCAGAAGCCAATGGGGGAGCCGGGACGCGAGCGAGGACGCGGCCCCGCGCGCTCGCTCCCTCCCTCCTTCTCGGGAGCTCGCGCCTTCCCAGGCTCCCAGGAGACGAGGGCAGGGGCGGGGCCCAGCCGGGCTCGCGGCGCGGGAGGCGTCGCGAGGTGAGGGCGGCGGGGGCGGGGGATTGTGGGGAGGGCCCTGTGGCTGCGCGCGCGCGCGCCCCGTCGAGGCTGCGCCGCCGCTCCGCCCCCGGCCGGGTGTGTGGCAGCGCGCGCGCGCGCGTGCGTTCCGGCGGTGCGCGCCGGGAGAGATGCTGAGGTAAAGTTCGGGAGAGAGGGAGAGATCCGTCAGCGCGAGGGAGCCCGAGTGGCCGCCATTACTGAGCCCGGCGCGGCGGCGGGCGCAGGGGAAGGGGGGAGGGACGGGGCCGCCGCTGGTGGCGGGGAGGGAGGGAGGGTGGGTTACCCGGCCGCGGGAGCCGTAGGGCTTGAGGTTTCGGGGCGTGTGTGTTGGGGAGGGCGGGGGGAGGTGGCTGAAGGGACGCGGCGCACGGTGAGCGCGCCGGGGAAGAGAGACGAGCAGAGAGTGGAGGAGGAGGCGGCGGCGGGAGCGCTCCCCAGGAATGTCGCTGCCGCCGCCACCGCCGGGGCCGCTGCCGTTGAGGAGGAGATGGAGGAGACCGACGGTGTTAGGTAGGACCTTGCGACTCCCCGCTCCTTCGGGCCTGCCGGCTCGCCCCCTCCCCGCCGGGGACCCTTCAGCCGCCCGCTGCCCTCTGTCCCGCTCGGTCGCCGCCGCCGGTTGTAACCAGTTCAAGGGGCTGGGGCCCCGCAGCCGCCGAGGGGAGCCTGGCGCCGCGCTCGGTCCTTGCAGGCCGGGGCGGGGAGCGGCTGCCGCGGGGAGGATACGGGCGGCGTGAAGGGCAGAGAGGCCGTGGGGGTGGGGGGCGCTTTCTCCACAGGTGACGGGGCAGGGGTCGGCGGAGGCCTGGTGGCGGCCGGGGATCGCGCGGGCCCCGCCGGGTGTAGAATCTCGCCCGCCGCCCTCACTTGCTCTGGTCTCGGATGGTGCGTGGGGGAGGAACGTGGCCGTGTCTGTTGCCCGGGTGGCTGCTGTTAACGAGTTCCACCTGGAAGGGGGAGATGGGGTGGGCGCATATTCGCGGAGACACAGTCCTCGTTGCAAACTTGAGCGTCTTTCTGGGGGATCGGCCCTTTCACTTTTTTCCCCTAGCTCCCCCACTTCTCCCTGGGTTCTGTTCACCAATTTCCCGTCTGCTTCTAAAGCTCAGGGTAGGATATGAGAAGTTGCGCTGCGCAACCAAAACACAAGAGTCCTAAGGGTTGATTGCGACTGGGTGAGCCTTTGATACTGAGTTCTCGCTAGAATAACCTCTAGATTCTCCCTGTTTCCACTAAAGAAAAGTATCGGGGTGGGGGTGGGGAGCTGCGCGGGAGCGCGCGCGCACTTATCCACACATAAATACACTCACTCCTTCACACCCTCCCTCTCCAGCGTTACTAGAAATGCAAGTGAGGTGGACGCTCTGGGTGCAGCTGAGGCTGAAAGGTGCTCGGAATTCAAGGCAAACTATCAGGACGTTTAGTAAAATTTCGAGAAAGTTGTAGGGGAGAAGCTCCAGTCTGGGCCCATGCTGAATATATGAGAATTTAAATGTTCTAAATTTAGGCCAAAATAGGCATGCAGATGGTGTGTACGCGCGTTTTTAACTTTAAATTCCCAACGATAATTTGCTTTTGCCTTTGTGATTGGTAGGAAACGACATCATTCTTTAAAAAGTGTTCAGGTATAAAACAGTGAAATACATCGCTATATTTACTGATTTTTGCTTATGCTGTCTTCTACAGGTGTTGGGGGGGCGGGGTTTGTCGACTCCATTTAAATCCAAAACCAGTATTCAATTTGAATAGTATATTAGGGAGTGTTTATTTACATTGATGTTCTCCTTCATTTCAGGGCATATTTCTCTAAGTCTCCATTTAAGATGGTTCTTTTAACAAAAATGTGATCTAGATTCAACTCTTAAGAAAAATATTTAGTTAAGTAAGATACGTTAATAAAATGTGTTTGGAAGTGTTTTGCTGTCAATTCCAGTTTATTTGACTTTAATGTGATAAAACTATACTCTTACTTAGTATTTTTAGATAGATATACTGACCATATAGGTAACCTGCTAGACAGTTTCCAGATTAAGGTTTTGCTTCCATTTTAAATTGCTTTCTCATTTTTGGCTTTTTCATGTGTTCTTTGTAATTGACTCACATTTCTTGTATCTGTGTAGTATCAATAGATCCGAGGAAGAGACTGGTAAATGCAGATCACCAAAAACTTTTATAGGCCTTGGAGCATATGACTAAACATACATGACCGAAAAGCTGGGAATACCTGTGCATTTAACTTTCAAGAAATAGCACTATTGATCAGATGGACTTAAAGCAAAAATTAGAGCAATACAGGTGACTAGATAACAATCGATTTGGTTGTCATGTGTAGGCTACATTTTTTTTTTAACACACCTCAGCATGTCTTATTTTACCATTCTTTGTACGTTAATTGTAAGAGCACTGGGGAATGGGGTGTGTTACACTTTGATATGAGAAAGAATTGTCACAGAATCTGATATCTTTATCAATTTTTTAGCACTCCTCCCCCACATTTAAATTAGCCATTTAGAAATTGTATTGCAAAATTAATATCTTACTTCTGTCACATGGTACTTATCCTAAATGTTTTCAAACCGTGCCCCTACCCCCATCTTTTTATGTTTGAAAGGCAGATTTAAATCTGCACACTTGCTCTTTCGGAGAAAATTATTTTGACCTTGAAAGTTAAGATTTTTTAAGGAATAAAATACTGTACTTGCATTCTTTTTTTGGAATTGAAGTTGTGGCACAGCTTAGAATAATAGTTTTGTAACTCACTTTTAAATTGAAAAAATTATTTCTCAAGAAGAGCTTACTAAACTTTTACTTTTTCATCATTAGCAGAACTTAAGGTAAGTGTTGCCTTTCGTATTCACTTCTTAAATATGAAATGGCATAATAGAGATTTTCTTGATAGCTACAGAATGTTTTAATTTTCACAACTTCAGTTTCCATAGACATTATTTTTAAAACTGTTTATTTGGGCTAATTGTTTCTTTGCCCACTAAGGAAGGATACAGGTAATATAGTTCACTCAAGACGCGCTGTATAGTGTTCTGTTTTAGTAATGTCTTATGTTCCTAAAGGATGTTTGTAAAATACATTTGAAGTACACCAAGGGAATTCGGCTTTTTAAAGAACTGTGAAGAAACTTTATAAAGTGATCCATTATTTGGTGACTTGAGTAATCAAGCTCCTATTTGTTTACATGAAGGTTGTTGATAATTTTCTCAAACTCGGAAAATTAAGAAAAAATAGTTCAGTACTAAGAATTTTAAGTATGAACTTTAATTGGTTTTCAAATTCTGTTCCTTGGATGCCTTATGGATTTTTGCTGGATGTCTTGAGACTTCCTCTGATACCCCACGCTTCAAAACCAGGCAGCCTTTATTTTTGTCTATTAAATGTGTTGTATCAATACTTAAATATAAAAATTCCTTTGAAAAAAGAAATCATCTGCATTAGGAATTTTTTGAAAGCCTCCAATTTGTATTCATTAGTTCAGATTATCTTTTTTGGCACTTACTATATGCCTGGCCTTGGGGGTACCAAGATAAGTTAGTAGTAACTTTACCAGGAGTAAATAGTTACAAGTACTAAGAGATGCGGAAAAGAGAACCACTGTTTCTGTCAGGGCCTCTTTGGGAAACGTTTACAGAAGAAGCATTTGAATTTGGATGTTTTGACTGCAAATAGGAGTTTGAATGTAAGAGAGACAAAAAAGGTTTTTGTTTTTTCATTGTATTTTGGAGGTTGACTGTCCACAATTCCTTAGATTTGCAGTCAGATAAAGTAGGTTGTTAATATTTGGTCATGTCTGTGTGTTTTACTCCTTAGAATTAGACTGTTGGGAAAAAATTATGCATAACTTTGTAATTTTAGGGTTAAAATATGACTGGTATGTTCCATTTGGTTAGATTCTCAAGCTTTTCATCATGAAGAGTTAATGGAAAGGTGAATTTTTATTTTTCTAGGTTCGTATTAGATTTAGTCTATTTTATTATCCCTGACCAGTATTTTATTGAGCAACGAGGCACTGTGAGTGATACAAGGAAATATAAAATATTGCTCCCTTAAAAGAGCTTACAGCTTTGGTGGGGAGTGAGCTTGACAATGTAGGAATAGTTAAATGCCAGTTAGAAGTAGAGTAGAAGAGCCATATACAAGGTAGTACCTATTGATTTAAAAATTGGTGTAAAGGAATTTAGATAAAGGAGATGTCATTTGCAAGTTGCCTAGGATTGGAATGAGTGAGAAAAAAAGACATTTAAGTTAATGACACTGTGGACCCAAAGCATAGGGGAAGTGTGGATAAATTGACAGGTGAGGAGAAAATATAAGGTAAAAATGTAAGAGCATCAGTTTGTATGTTGTGAGCCAAATTGAAGGATTGGGGAAAAGTGTTAACACAAGGTTAATAGGAGGAGTAATCGGGAAATAAACAAATTACATCTTCATTACTGTCCTTGTTATTATATTTGGCATTGTCAAACAGCCTTGGAAAACTCATTCTTTGGCTTCTGTTAAGGTATATAGTTTGTTCTTTTTCTTCCTAGTGATCCAGTATTGTCATCCAGTACTTTATGTTTCTTTCTATACTTGCCTTTCCAGAGTCAGGATAATGTATCTCTTTTTATTTGCTCCTTTATTTTTATTTTGGTTGATTACTAAAGAGAAGGTAGAAAATTAACATTCCTATGATCTGGGAAACAGGTCCAGATTTCTACTCTTCTCTGTAAGTTTGTAACTCTTTGGATGCTTGTTAAAAAGAGTATTAAATAAAATGGTCTCTTAAATAATTTTCTAAAGTTTATGATCTTGAAATTGATGTTACTGATCTTGACTTTGCCTCATTTCATTTCTGTATTTTCATTTGTCTTGGTAATACTGTTACCTGAAACTCAAGTGATAGCACCATCTGTTGCTGAGACTGATTAGTTTTTCTTTAAGAAACATTGACTCATTTGTTTTTATTTCTTTTATCTAGCAGCCAGTCACCAAGATCTTTGTCTTGGACTGCTGTTTTCAGTTCTGTGATAGTTCAGGTGCTTTCAAGCCTCTAGTATATATACATCTCTTGGGCATTGTGCCCTACCAAATCCAGTTTTGTATTCTACGTCTAATCTGGAATGGCTTCTTATTGCTCATTACAAAGTCTAACTCATGTTTGCCCTTGAAGACCTTCCATAGATCTTATATCTTCAGAAATAAATAAGAAATAAGTTTCTACTTTCCAACATGGCAGCTGTGCTCAACCACTCCACCCTAATCACACACCAGGAAGGACTTCTTTTTAAAATCCAAATCCAGTCTGTTTTCAGAGTTTACTCAGATCCTTTAATCTGTTGCAGGGGTCTGCAGATTATAGCCTCTGGGCCAAATCCAGCCTGCTGCCTGTTTTCATTTAATGGCTTTTTACATCTTGAAATGGTTGAGGAAATAGTTAAAAGAATAATATTTTGATATATGTGAAAATTATATGGAATTCAAATTTCATTGTCCATAAATAACCAGTGATCATTTTTGTAAGTATTGTCTATGGCTGTAATATTTACTGTCTGGCCTTTTACAGAAAAAGTTTTCCAAGCCCTAACCTATACCAATATGTACTGATTTTTCATTTCTTTGAAATCCTGTTACATTTATCAGTTCCATAGTATAACACACTGCCTGTGACTCCTCAGCTATGGTACTATATATAAAGCTTCTTAAAAATAGTGGGGAAAGTGTTTTTCAACCTTTAAAAAAAAAATCCATACCTCCTTTTTAGTCTATACCCCTTTTTGAGATTCTTATTTGACCACCTAATGTTCCCATAATTAAGAATATTGTTAAACTTAATACAGTTTGTTTTCCCTCCTGTGTAGCATTATAATAACAAACGTTAAATTATGCCCTTTCCCCCTGCTTTTCAGTTCTTCAAAGTGAGAAGAAAGGACTCAGACCCTGGAAGGGAGCATATTCATAGCCTGGCTTAGTGGACTTCCCTATACATACCTTTGTACCCTCAAAACTTCTGACATAAAGCTAAGCAAATAGTAGCTAAGCACAGTATGTACTTAATGGGTTGCTTACATAGGTTGATGTAAATGAGGTTACTGTTGGTTCTTCTGTTTTCATCACAGAATAAGGAAATGGACTAGGAAGAGTTTAGAATAACTTTGACACCACGTCCTCAGAGACAACATGTTGTTAGAGGGAAGTGTGGATTAAAAACAGGATAGGCAGTTAATCTATCTAGGGAGTAGTTTATATCATTGCTTTTCAAATATTTTCTGCAATGAAACTTTTTCAAACAATAAATCCTTGAAATATCAAAAGGTAAAAATGGATAAAAGCAGAATTACATTTGCTGAGTAGGTTTTGGGGAGATCTCAGAGTACTGCCTACTGAGACCCTTCTGGAAGGTACCCTTCAGGCTTAATGTTTATAAACCCATAATTTGTTAATGAGCAGACTAAAGATCTTGGAAAAAATACTGGACTTTTTATATTAGAATATTCTGCTGTGCTAAACCTTATGGACCCATAATAGTGTGTGATTTTGTTAATTGTGACTGCGAATATGACTTCAAGATTGTCCAGTGGTTTAGGATCTGAGTCTGGAGATTGATTCATTCAGTCATCAAATACTTGAGCACCCACTGTGTGTCAGGCACTGATCTGAGTGCTAGGAATATGGTAAAAAACAAAACAAAATCTCCATCCTAACAGTTTATCCTGAATCTTACCAAGATATGCTTCAATAAAGACTAATTCGTAGGAATGATGACTTTAGCATTCCTTTCACCCTTAAGATAGTGTGCTTATGTGGTACAGACCTTGGTCAAAGAAAACATGGAATATGATTGACTCTCCTACAGGTGTTAACATTGTTTACTTAGCTATCTTTTATATGTTAAAATGACTTTTCCATTTCCTCTTCTAATTTTTATGGCATATATTTGTCATTGAGAATTAGCAACATTAAGAAAAGTGTATTTTAAGGCAATATTATGCCATATTCATCTTTTAGTATACAGTTGATGTTTTTATTCTCAAACTGTTCTCGATAAGTTTACCTAAGATTGTGGAATATATGATCACCTTTGGGCTTGGATCTGCTTCTGTCTTGAATATTTGTTTATTTAAGGGATATTTTCTCTATTTGACTTAAAGAAGATGGAGCACATAATTACAGAGCTGCTTCTGAATAATTAGGTCTTTGAAATGTTTTCTGTAGTAAATAGTTGTGATTTAAAAAAATTTTTAGGTGTCAAAAATAAAAGTTAGATGATTATTCTGGCTGAATACAGGCATACATTTTATTACGCTTCACAGATACTGTGTTTTTGCTCATTCAAGGTTTTTGGCAACCCTGTGTAGAGCAAGTCTATAGACACCATTTTTCTAACAGCATTATTTTTTAGTTAAGGTATGTACATTGTTTTTTTAGACATAATGGTACTGAACACTTAGTAGACTACAGTATAGTGTAAACATAACTTTCATGTGCACTGAGAAACCAAAAAATTCATGTGACTTATGTTATTGTGATACTTGCTTTCTTGTGGTGGTACGTTATTGTGATACTTGCTTTCTTGTGGTGGTCTGCAACCAAACCTGCAATATCTCCGAGGTATGCCTGTACAGTATTATAGATTATAGTTAGTCTTTATTCTGATGGCTTAATTTTTGACAAAAAATTTTGGGACCTTGAATATATGTATATTTTCTCCATAAGTAGCTTTAGAAAATCTTTTAGATTAGTAAATCATGGCACCTATTTATTAAACCTAACATGCTTTACTTTTTTTTTTTTAACCGAAGATTTAAGAACATTTGATTTTAATATTTATTAGCGTTCATGCATTTGTTGAATAGCTACTAGGTGGGAAGGACTGTTCTGGGCTCTTGGGAGCCCAGATGATGGAATGAACAGATTTGTGCCTTTGTGCATCTTTATTAAACCTGGAGTGGGGCAGGGAGAGGGATAGAGTTAATGACAGATAATAAAGAAGTAAGTTGTATAGTAAGTTAGGAGGGTAAGCAAAGGGGAATTTGGGGAGTATTAGGAAAATAAGTGCAAAGGTAGGAACATGTTTGGCTTGTTGAGCGACAGTTCAGGGTTTCTCACTGTGACTGGAATAGAATGAGAATGGAGAGAATAGTATGAGAGTAGGTCAGAGAGTAAGATAGGGCTGGAGAAGGTAGATCTTGTAGAAAGCCATTGAAGGGACTTGGCTTTTATTTTTAGGAGCCACTGGAGAGTTTTGAGCAAAAGAAAGGAAGGATCTGACTTATGTTTTAAAAGAATTACTCTGGCTGCTCTATGAACAGACTGGGGAAGGGGAGCAGGAGTGGAAGCAGAGAAATTAGTATAGAAGGCTTTGGAATAATCCAGAGCCAGAGATGACAGTGGAATGAGATCAGAGTTATAGCAGTAAAAGGTAGTGAAACGCAATAAATTCTGGATGTATTTTGAAGATAGGGCCAGCAAGAATTTCCTGACACAGTATGGTAACTTAAACGTGTAAAATAGTTTTTAAAATATACTTTTTATTGATTAATGAGTGCAACAGTTCTGTGAAAAGGTACAAAACAAAATTTAGTTTAAGTCCAGAATTTATAAGAATCTTTTCAGTTTCCTAGATCCCTTATAGAACTTAAAAACATTTATTTTGCAGAAAACCACTTCATGTTATTAAAACTTCATTAAAAGGAGCATGTTACGTTTGAATGGCTTAAAATTGCTCAGAAAACTTAGTTGTAGAGGTAGCTTCATTGCAGCAGACAACTGTAGGACAGTTCCACTCAAAAATTGTACATTGTCATTAATTTCTGTAAGGATGCTTAATCTAAACATTTCCTTGAAGTGAAAGTTTATAGGATAATCTTAAAGGCAGGATGAGAAACTGATTGCAAACTATTAAAAGCAGCACTACTGCTTAAGAAAGTAGATTGGTCATCAAGAGACTCATCTTAACCCTCTAACTTTGAGTAGGTCATTGTTTTTATCTTGGTTTTTTCATGAGCAAAAATCAGCATGATAGTAGATGTTAGAGAGAACAAGGTATTTTTAGTTATATGAAAATAGTTATGTCAAAAATAGAAAAGAGGGGCTTCCCTGGTGGCGCAGTGGTTGAGAGTCCGTCTGCCGATGCAGGGGACACGGGTTCGTGCCCCGGTCCGGGAAGATCCCACATGCCGCGGAGCCTGTGCGTCCGGAGCCTGTGCTCCGCAATGGGAGAGGCCACAACAGTGAGAGGCCCGCGTACTGCCAAAAAAAAAAAAAAATAGAAAAGATACGTCTGGATTGACATAGTCAAATATTACCATTAAAAATATTTGAAAGGAATTTTCAAATTAAATCAAACAGGCTGCCTATAGACATTGGCCGTTAGCTTATTAGTGGGAACTCAAAACAAAAAAAACCAGAAGGCATTCTTCTTTTCTCAGCACAGCAGAAAAATTACCTTGGTTAGTTAATGAGGGCAGTTTTGACTTGGATAGTGAGGGCCAGTGGATAATTCATGTATGTATAAACTATCCAAGTGTCTGAAAGTAAATTTCTTTATAACCTATTACAGGCAATCTCATGAGAGCTGTCTTTCTCCCTTGGGGTGGTAATAGCGTACTCACTCAAACAAATGGCAAAATCTTTTTGAGGGCAGGATGGCAACAATTTTTTTTTTTCTGGTCTAGGATTTCTGAAACATTTTAAAGATCTGAAAACACTTTTATAAACTTCAGTTTCTGAGTTAAGTAAACCTGTAAATCAAATAAAGAAGACACTGCTCTGATGAAGAGTTGGAGAGAGCAACTATTTATTTGCCCAGTGTTCTTTCCCACCTCTAGATGAAAGAATTTTCCCACCAGAATTTGAAAATCACTATATGGCGACTCATGACATAAACTCTGGATCTGACTTCAGAATACCAGCAGGTAGCCTGCCTGAGAGCATCGTTAGAAAAAAGAATATGGATGTTCCTCACTGTGTCTAATTGGTAGTTTACTGTAAATTTGGTTTGTTAACCATAAATGTCACACAAAGCTACCTTATTTTTAATTTAAACTTCAGTATTTGTAATTCAGAGACTGCCACTAACAAATTAATTAGGATGTGTTGAAGCCTTAGTATTAAAAATTATCCTCAGTATATTAGAGGGGCCTCCCTGGTGGCGCAGTGGTTGGGAGTCCGCCTGCCGATGCAGGGGACACGGGTTCGTGCCCCGGTCCGGGAAGATCCCACATGCCACGGAGCGGCTGGGCCCGTGAGCCATGGCCGATGAGCCTGTGCGTCCGGAGCCTGTGCTCCGCAACGGGAGAGCCCACAGCGGTGAGAGGCCTTCGCACCGCAAAAAAAAAAAAAACAAACACGTAATAGAGGGGTTTTTTTTGTTTGTTAGATAAAAAGCCTTCCAGTTTTCAATGACTGATGAAAGCGTGAAGACTTCATGCCTCCACTCATCTTCATTTACTTTTAAGGCCTATTTCTTTCTGAAACTTTAAAAGTTGATTTTGTGATAGTGTTTTTATTTCTACTCTTATACTGTATAACTTTAGATAGAAAAGATCTCAGTCTTTTGAGGTTTATGCTCTAGGAGAGCATGAATGATTCTTTTCATGTGTTTCGATAAGTATATGTAAAAAATATTAACAAAGATGTGACCGTTATGACAAGGATTAGATTTGTAGTTGAAATTTTTCTGCAATATTCAGTTCCATATGATGTTGTATTGTTACCTTTCTATTAACAGCTTTGTGTCTCTTAAGCTGGAAAGCAGGGGATAGTCTTAAACTTCTTTGAATTGCTCTTAGTTTTCAGAATAGATGTTTGTCTACCAAAGAGTTAATAAAGAGCTATGTGTAGTTCCAGTGTTTGTACTGTTTAATGTAAAAATTCCCCAGAGTAATCACTGGTTATGTTTTCTTTTGATGTACATTTAAAAGGATATCTTCTGCAATTTTTTGCTTGCTTAGTAAGAAAGAAGGATAGACCTTGTATTCCACTGTGTTTTCAATTTTTTTTCTTGTTAGTTATGAATCACTATGCTATTTTCACAAACTAATTTCCCTTTTTATCACTGTTTGTAACTTTGTTATCCAGTTAGTTCACTGTTGTCTTTTCAGTAAATATCCATTAAGTAGCCCAGTTGTTCTTTTATGCAGTTTAGGTAAAGAATGTTAAACTTGGTGCTAAGTGCAAATATTCAGTTTGATCACATTAAGATTTGTAAAAATTTTTACTTAATGAAAGAGAGTTAAGAGCATTGGGTGGGACTGCCCTAATTTCTTATACTGCTAGTTATTGTATATACTGCTACCAGATAAATATTTGTAAGTCACCAGTCTGATCACATCATTTTTAATAAATCTTCAGTAGCTTCCTTGGTTCTAAGAATCAAATTTTAAAAACAGAACTTAGTATTTGTTAAGCATTTTTTTTCTTTGCTAGGCACTTAACATTAAAGAAAAAATTAGTTCTTAAATTTATATAGATAGGCAGCCCTATTTCATAGATGGGGGAACCATGTCTCGAGGTTTAGGGCTTTACTATTGTCATAAAGTAGTAAATACTAGGAGTTGAATTTGAAATCAATTCTATTTACTCATGGTGTTCTGCTACTTATGTTGCTCCTTCAACATGACAATATTTTATTTATTACCGAATTGAAGATAATAAACATTTTGCTTGAATATCAGGTGGCTGATATTGTTAAAATTAATATTTGGTTGAGGCTGATAGGATAAACTTAGAGAATACAAGAATAAATCTGAAATTTTATTTTAAAATATTGTACTAGAAATATTAGAATTTAAATTTCAAGAATAATTTCTCTTTACCATTAGTTGTTAGTATAGCAGATGTGCAGCACAACCTAAATAGATGTTTACTTGCAATTTTGAGGGTAGTGGAGAAGCCACGTATTGGGGGCAGGTAGTGGTTCTTTTCTTACCTTTATTTTTTTCCTCATGGTCTTTTTATTCTTTTATTTTGTCTGGATTGAAGATAATTTTCACATATGTTGATGTACATGACTGGATATTTTCCTTGTGAAATTTTGATGTGGTAGAAATGATGTATTGCTTTTCCTTCAACCTCAAAAGAATGTGAAGAATCTCCAAATAATACCTTCGTAAGAGACTGATTCATTGCTTCCACACAAATAACCTAAATTAAATTACATGCAATTCTTAAAGTTTATTTGATGTTGTTGGTATATCAAATAATTCTAAAAGATTTTCTCAAATATATAATCGTAAAATTCTTTAGCTTTGTGCTACTCAAAATGTGATCTCTTTGTAAATACTCAGAGGGAATAAGTACAGAAATCAAAAACATTTAGAAACAATTTGACAGTAATTTTGTATCTCTTGAATCTAATAAGAAACTGGGACCTAGATTTTTTAAACATTTCATTCATTGTATTTTTAAAAATTGACTTACAGATATGAAATAAAAGGTCCTTAGATCGTTTGAGAAGCATTGATCTAGTTAAATGCTGTCATTATTTGTATTAACTGTTCATTTATATTTCCTTGTTTAAGTATATGAATATCCTTAATTGGTTTTAGGTATAAAATTTGATAGATTTCACAGGAGTATGTTGAAACTTCTTGAAAATTTTTTTCTAAAATTTTGCTAAATTCATATGAAATTCCATTTTAGGGAATAAGTTTTGAGGAACCATGTTACAGAAAGCAGATAGTTTTTTAAAGTTGTGAGAGAGTTGTTCACGCAACTAGTATGTTTTAGTTATCGTCAAACATAGCCAGCCTGCAGTCAGAAAAGGCAGGAAAATTGAGGGAGAGGAAAAGACTAGTTGTTTCCTCAAACTCATAGGAAGAAGTAGAAACAAAATGCACATTTTGTTAAGAGGGTTTTATTTTAAAGTTTGTAAGATCACATTAAAATTTGTATTTAGTTTTTTTTGTTGTTAGATTTGTCTTAAATTTTGAGGTCATCTTGCAATTATAACAGTAAATCATAAACTGTCTTTGGTGATTTCTTAAAATACATGTAACATTGTTAACTTGCCTGATACTTTGTTATGAACATCTTTAATATGTATATAATTCGACATGTGTAATTCATGATTAAGATTTGTCCTTTTTCTCTTTCTAGGAAGATGATCCATATGATCTTGAAGACCTTTCTGCACAGAAATGAGGGAAATACAAAGAACCAAATATCGTTCTGAAATTCGGGATCTGTATTTTGAGATGATTTTATTTTCAGAATGAGAAGTATATCTGGTTATCTTTATGAATGTAGAGACATGACAAGAGAGTTATGATGGCAAAAAACAAAGAGCCTCGCCCCCCATCCTATACCATCAGTGTAGTTGGACTCTCTGGGACTGAAAAAGACAAAGGTAACTGTGGAGTTGGAAAGTCTTGTTTGTGCAATAGATATGTACGCTCAAAAGCAGATGAATATTATCCAGAGCATACTTCTGTGCTTAGCACCATTGACTTTGGAGGACGAGTAGTAAACAATGATCATTTTTTGTACTGGGGTGACATAACACAAAGTGGTGAAGATGGAGTAGAATGCAAAATTCATGTCATTGAACAAACTGAGTTCATTGATGACCAGACTTTCTTGCCTCATCGGAGTACGAATTTGCAACCATATATAAAACGTGCAGCTGCCTCTAAATTGCAGTCAGCAGAAAAACTGATGTACATTTGCACTGATCAACTAGGCTTGGAGCAAGACTTTGAACAGAAGCAAATGCCTGAAGGGAAGCTCAATGTAGATGGATTTTTATTGTGCATTGACGTAAGTCAGGGATGCAATAGGAAGTTTGATGATCAACTTAAATTTGTAAATAACCTTTTTGTCCAACTATCAAAATCAAAAAAACCTGTAATAATAGCAGCAACTAAATGTGATGAATGTGTGGATCATTATCTTAGAGAAGTTCAGGCATTTGCTTCAAACAAAAAGAACCTTCTTGTAGTGGAAACATCTGCACGATTTAATGTCAACATTGAGACATGTTTCACTGCACTGGTACAAATGCTGGATAAAACTCGTGGCAAGCCTAAAATTATTCCCTATCTGGATGCTTATAAAACGCAGAGACAACTTGTTGTCACAGCAACAGATAAGTTTGAAAAACTTGTGCAGACTGTGAGAGATTATCATGCAACTTGGAAAACTGTTAGTAACAAATTGAAAAATCATCCTGATTATGAGGAATACATCAACTTAGAGGGAACAAGAAAGGCCAGAAATACATTCTCAAAACATATAGAACAACTTAAACAGGAACATATAAGAAAAAGAAGAGAAGAATATATAAATACTTTACCAAGAGCTTTTAACACTCTTTTGCCAAACCTAGAAGAGATTGAACATTTGAATTGGTCAGAAGCTTTGAAGGTAATGGAAAAGAGAGCAGATTTTCAGTTATGTTTTGTGGTGCTAGAAAAAACACCTTGGGATGAAACTGACCATATAGACAAAATTAATGATAGACGGATCCCATTTGACCTCCTGAGCACTTTAGAAGCTGAAAAAGTCTATCAGAACCATGTACAACATCTAATATCAGAGAAGAGGAGAGTAGAAATGAAGGAAAAATTCAAGAAGACTTTGGAAAAAATTCAGTTTATTTCACCTGGGCAGCCATGGGAGGAAGTTATGTGCTTTGTTATGGAGGATGAAGCCTTCAAATATATCACTGAGGCTGATAGCAAAGAGGTGTATGGTAGGCATCAGCGAGAAATAGTTGAAAAAGCCAAAGAAGAGTTTCAGGAAATGCTTTTTGAACATTCTGAACTTTTTTATGATTTAGATCTTAATGCAACACCTAGTTCAGATAAAATGAGTGAAATTCATACAGTTTTGAGTGAAGAACCTAGATACAAAGCTTTACAGAAACTTGCACCTGATAGGGAGTCTCTTCTACTTAAGCATATAGGATTTGTTTATCATCCCACTAAAGAAACATGTCTTAGTGGCCAAAACTGTACAGACATTAAAGTAGAGCAGTTACTTGCCAGCAGTCTTTTGCAGTTGGATCATGGCCGCTTACGGTTGTATCATGATAGTACCAATATAGATAAAGTTAACCTTTTCATTTTAGGGAAGGATGGTCTTTCCCAAGAACTAGCAAATGAGATAAGGACACAATCCACTGATGATGAGTATGCCTTAGATGGAAAAATTTATGAACTTGATCTTCGGCCTGTTGATGCCAAGTCGCCTTACTTTTTGAGTCAGTTATGGACTGCTGCCTTTAAACCACATGGGTGCTTCTGTGTATTTAATTCCATTGAGTCACTGAATTTTATTGGGGAATTTATTGGAAAAATAAGAACGGAAGCTTCTCAGATCAGAAAAGATAAGTATATGGCTAACCTTCCATTTACATTAATTCTGGCTAATCAGAGAGATTCTATTAGTAAGAATCTACCAATTCTCAGGCACCAAGGGCAACAGTTGGCAAACAAGTTACAATGTCCTTTTGTAGATGTACCTGCTGGTACATATCCTCGTAAATTTAATGAAACCCAAATAAAGCAAGCTCTAAGAGGAGTATTAGAATCAGTTAAACATAATTTAGATGTGGTGAGCCCGGTTCCCACCAATAAGGATGTATCAGAAGCTGACTTGAGAATTGTCATGTGTGCCATGTGTGGTGATCCATTTAGTGTGGATCTTATTCTTTCACCCTTCCTTGATTCTCATTCTTGCAGTGCTGCTCAAGCTGGACAGAATAATTCCCTAATGCTTGATAAAATCATTGGTGAAAAAAGGAGGCGAATACAGATCACAATATTATCATACCATTCCTCAATTGGAGTAAGGAAAGATGAACTGGTTCATGGGTATATATTAGTTTATTCTGCCAAACGAAAAGCATCAATGGGAATGCTTCGAGCGTTTCTGTCAGAAGTTCAGGACACCATTCCTGTACAGCTGGTGGCAGTTACTGACAGCCAAGCAGACTTTTTTGAAAATGAAGCCATCAAAGAGTTAATGACTGAAGGAGAACACATTGCAACTGAGATCACTGCTAAATTTACAGCACTGTATTCTTTATCTCAGTATCATCGGCAAACTGAGGTGTTTACACTGTTTTTCAGTGATGTTCTAGAGAAAAAAAATATGATAGAAAATTCCTATTTATCTGATAATACAAGGGAATCAACCCATCAAAGTGAAGATGTTTTCCTGCCATCTCCCAGAGACTGTTTTCCCTATAACAACTACCCTGATTCAGATGATGATACAGAAGCACCACCTCCTTATAGTCCAATTGGGGATGATGTACAGTTGCTTCCAACGCCTAGTGACCGTTCCAGATATAGATTAGATTTGGAAGGAAATGAATATCCTATTCACAGCACACCAAACTGTCATGACCATGAACGCAACCATAAAGTGCCTCCACCTATTAAACCTAAACCAGTTGTACCTAAGACAAATGTGAAAAAGTTGGATCCAAACCTTTTAAAAACAATTGAAGCTGGTATTGGTAAAAATCCAAGAAAACAGACCTCCCGGGTGCCTTTGGCACATCCTGAAGATATGGATCCTTCAGATAACTATTCAGAACCCATTGACACAATTTTCAAACAGAAGGGCTATTCTGATGAGATATATGTTGTCCCAGATGATAGTCAGAATCGCATTATTAAAATTCGAAACTCATTTGTGAATAACACCCAAGGAGATGAGGAAAATGGATTTTCTGATAGAATCTCAAAAAGTCATGGGGAACGGAGACCTTCAAAATACAAATACAAATCTAAAACCCTATTTAGTAAAGCCAAGTCATACTACAGAAGAACGCATTCAGATGCAAGTGATGATGAAGCTTTCACCACTTCTAAAACAAAAAGAAAAGGAAGACATCGTGGAAGTGAAGAAGATCCACTTCTTTCTCCTGTTGAAACTTGGAAAGGTGGTATTGATAATCCTGCAATCACTTCAGACCAGGAGTTAGATGATAAGAAAATGAAGAAGAAAACCCACAAAGTAAAAGAAGATAAAAAGGTAAGTTTAATTTATGGTTCATAATGTTTCTAAAGATGTTTGCTTTTGACTTTTAAAAATCATTTTTTAAGAGAATGGATTTGACATCAGTGAGAACTTAGGCTGCCTGTGTCATTCAGTAAATATAATTGACAGCTCTTTTAAATTTTCTGAGTATTTTGTGAGGGCAGATTATTTTTTGTTACCTATTTTATTTACTTGAGCTTTATCTTATTTGGGGTGGAAGTTTGATTTCATATTCTTCAGCATAAAAGTTCTAGCTGAATATGTGTGTTCTCTCTGCAGAAACTCAGATATAAAGTGATTTTGTTCATTTTTTTTCTGTTTGTCTGTAAGCATCCCATTTGTCTGTTTTTCCCTTTTGATCTACCATTTTGCAATATTAATTTGATACATTGACATAGCTTGTTTTATTGTGCTTTGCTTTTTGCGCTTCTCAGGTACTGCATTTTTTTACAAATTGAAGGTTTCTAGCAACCCTGCAACAAGCAAGTCTTCATCAGCACCATTTTTCCAATAGCATTTGCTTACTTACTTGCTTCCATGTTACATTTTGGTAATTCTTGCAATATTCCAAACTCTTAGATTATTATATTTGTTACGGTGATCAGTGATCTTTGATGTTGCTGTTGCAAAAAGATTATAGCTCACTGTCGGCGGCTCAGATGATGGTTAACATTTTTTAGACTAGAAAACTATAGACAAAGATCTGGCAAGATTGATCAGATAAAAAGAGAAGGCATAAATCCTGAGAATGAAAAGGGGAATATAATTACAGATAGATCAGATTAATAAGATAGTAGAGAATACTATCAACAATTTTATGTCAACAAATTTGAAAGTTTAAACAAAGTTAAACTCCTTGACAAGAAAGCTTAGAATAATCCTGTAACTATTAAATAAATCATGAAGTATAGTTACATCTTGCCACAAAAATACCAGGCCCAGGTAATTTTACAGGAGACTTTTTAGGGAACAGATCATTCCAGTGTTCTACAAATCCAGGAAATAGAATAGGAGAATACATTCTTTAATTTATTATCTGGGGGCTTCCCTGGTGGCGCAGTGGTTGAGAGTCCGCCTGCCGATGCAGGGGACACGGGTTCGTGCCCCAGTCCGGGAAGATCCCACATGCCGCGGAGCGGCTGGGCCCGTGAGCAATGGCCACTGGGCCTGCGCGTCTGGAGCCTGTGCTCCGCAACGGGAGAGGCCACAACAGTGAGAGGCCCGCGTACTGCAAAAAAAAAAAAAAAAAAAAATTTATTATCTGAAGTTATCTATTCTTAATTCCAGAACCAGTCACGGGTAATATTAGAAAAGAAAATTATAGTCCCATTTTACTTATGAGTGCACATGCAAAAATTCTAAATAAAGTTCAGATCTACAGACCCTTAACTGCAATTTTGAAATCCAGTAACCTCTGAAAACCAAAAGTTTGTTTAGAACTTGGCAGCGTAATCTGATTTACCCTGTTCTTGGTGGGAAAACCTGACTTGAACTAATGTGTGAGGCTACATATAAGCATTGTCTTATTTAGGGTGAATATCCATATAGTTCACTGCAAGTGTATTAATGTATTTGAATACAGGTACTGACCCACAGTTTGTTGGGGTTGTTACCTAATACACGTTTTTTGTACTGTACAGTAGGGATGATGACTAAAATTTTCTGAATTCTAAAATATCTTACCCTAAGGGTTTTACATAGGGATTGTGAATGTATAATACCAAAAAAAAAAAAAAAAACCAACAATATATATAAAAAGCACTTGATAAAATTTAATTCATGAGAAAGCTACTAAATCATGAACAGATGAGAACTTACTTGAGAAAAGGTATCTATAAATATGCAAACAAGTGAAATCTACAATAAGCATCATCCTAATTAGGGAAATGGATTCCCTTTTCAACCAGGAACAAGACAGAATGTACACACCATCACCACTTCCAGTTGGTATTATACAGAGATCCTAGTTAAAGCAGTAAGATAAGAAAAAAAATTAAAAGGATGAGTATTGGAAAGGAAGAAACAAAATTGTCACTCTTGGCTGATGATATGATTGCCTATGTGAAAGCCAAAAGGGATCTACAGATAAATTATTAGTATTAATAAAAGAGCAAAACAGCTCCATATAAGATCAGTAATCGTCCGTTGCATATCTATACATCAGCAGTAAACAACTAGAAAAAATAATCAGAGGAGACACCGTTTTTAAAAGCATGGCAGATTATCAAGTGCCTGGGAGTAATTGTAACATCATGTGCAAACCTCCGTGTGGTGGTTTTTTTTTTCCGTGTGGAAAAGTATAAAATTTTATTGTAAGACATTAAAGAAGATCTAAGTAAATGGGGTCACTATTGCCTTCCTATCCATGAATATGGCTTATCATAAAGAAGTTATTGCTGTTCAGACTTATCTCTAGATTCAGTGTTGTTTCATTCAAAGTGTCAAAGATTTTTCAAGAAATTCTGCACTGATTCTAATACAAATATGGAAGAGTAAATAGTAAAACCAAATATTGAATAGCCAGGACACTTCTGAAGAAGAAAGGCAGAGGTAGAGTGGTGATGATATATGTGCTTATTCTATCAGATAACGTAAAACTTTAGTATTTAACATAATGTGTTATTGGCTCAGAGACAGGCACATTTACCAGTAAAACAGAACAGAGTGCTCCCAAATACACAGACCTCTGACTTGGAGCTGTCCTTCCAAGCCATGTGAGGCTGTTGAACACTTGAAATGTGGCTAATCTGAATTGGGATATACTGGTCTACAGGGTGAATAAAGGCTTCCCTGAGACTTGTCATTTTGTCAGATCTGATAGATGAATTGGACTTAAGTAGGGGAGTGGTTTGGTGGATGGAAGAATATTTAATGCTGAATGAATAGAATGTGCATATTCTTGAAGGAGGTCACTGTGGCTAGTCATTGATCTAAAGCCGTCATTGGCAAACTTTCTGTAAAGAGCAAGATAATAAATATTTGAGACTTTGAAGGTAATACCTCCTGTATTATAATCGCTCAGATCTGCTGTAAAAAAAAGCAGGCATGGACAACATGTAAGTGAATGAGTATGGCTTCTTTTTATTTATTTATTTTTGGCTGCATTGGGTCTTTGTTGCTGCTTGCGGGCTTTTCTCTAGTTGTGAGCGAGGGCTTCTCTTGTTGCGGAGCACGGGCTCTAGGCACACGGGCTCTAGAGTGCAGGCTCAGTGGTTGTGGCACAGAGGCTTAGTTGCTCCTCAGGATGTGGGATCTTCCCAGGCCAGGGCACGAACCCATGTCCCCTGCATCTGCAGGCGGATTCTTAGCCACTGCGCCACCAGGGAAGCCCAGTATGGCTATTTTTAAAAACAGGCAGCAGGGTGGATTGGTCCCCTAGGCCATAATTTGCTGATACCTGATCTATGGGAGAGAATAATACAAGGAGAGATTTGAGGCTAGGGACTAGATGCAGACCTTTTTAGCACTGTTAGGAATTTTTGTTATTTAGCCTAAGAGTAAATTGAAATTAACAGAGTTAGTGGATCTGAAATCACTGGGTTTCTGTATGGAGTATGGGTTGAGTGATACAGAAGACCAGTAGGCATTTACAGTAGTCTAAGCGAATCGTGATAAAAGCTTTGAATAGTTGGAGTGGGGAGGGAGAGTGGTTTCAATGGATAGAATGGGATGGATTTGAGAAATACTTAAAATATATAAGATTTGGTAATGTATTGCATATGTGGGGGAAGAGTAAAGACGATGAAAGAGATAGGAAAGATATCTCCTTGGTTTCTAGCTTGTGCAGCTTAATCAGTGATGATGCTGTTCCTGACGGAGAGCATTGGAAATTTGCCAGGTTTGGAGTGGAGGGATGGAAATGAAAACTTTTAGAGTTCAAGTGGAGATATCAAATAGGCAGTTAGATATATAGGTCCTCAGAGAAGAGGTCTGAGTTGGAGATATGCATTTAGGAGACAATGAAGTAGAGATGGCAGTAGATGAAATGACCTAGGGAGTGAATGCAGAGGAGTGCCTAACACAGCCTAGACCAATGTTGAATGGCCAAGGATCAGAGAGGATCCTTAAAGGTAGGGAGAGTAAAAATAGACCACTTACCCTTTCTTAGCTCATTCCCTCACCTGTAAATTAGGAATGATAATGTTTCGCTTGGAATTGTGGTAGAAATTGGAACTGTGTGTCTCAAGTGCCTGACATACAGCAGTGTTCAATAAATGCTATTATAGTGTGCTTCAGGCCTGAAATATCCCAGTATACTCTGTCTGTATTTCAGAATAGTCCTTTGACCCATTTGCTGGATTAGTCTCCTGACTCATTTTTAAATTAAATACTCCTGTGATTTCTGATCCTGAATTTATGTACTTCTTCTTCTTCTTCTTCTTTTTTTTTTTTCTAAGAGAAAGTTCATTCTCTTTACCTTCATTCTTTGATTCCAACATGGCAGCTATAGTCTAGGAATATTTTCTCAGGTTCCTTGACGTTGGAAAATTATAACTTTTGGGCATTAGTGGCATCTAAGGAAGGCTCAAAGATCTGTTTCTCTTAATGTGGGCTTTAGTTGTCATTCCTGCCAAGCAGAGAAGGCTTTATGCTTAATTATCTTTTGTTCTATACCCCAAAATGAGTTTAGTGTTAGTTGTGGGAACAAAACCTCTAAGATATTTCTTGATTTGCAAGGATTTTCTTAAGTCATAACCCGTTATAGACATAAATATTTCTATGTAAAGGAAATCTTGCAAAACAATACCTACTTTATAAGTTATTTTGATTTTCTAGTCTATTGCAGTGAAAAAAGGGGTGCTGGTTGTGACCTACTGAATTGACTTTAACTTAACAGGTGCTTGAAAAATAGTGCTTAAGAGAATGAACTGAATGAGAAAATTTGAGTTGTATTGATAAAATTGCCAGTTTTTAACATCCATTCAATGCGATATACTTGTGTTTAAACTAGTTTGTTTTTTCTTCAGTATCCATTTCAGTGCTGTCAGCTTGATTCAGATAGTAAATAGTAGAATACTTTGTGAATTTTGTGGTGCATTAGAATAAGCTGGTATTCTAATGATTTTTTTTGAGCTTTTCTTTAAAATTGTTTTCCTGTCTTATTTCCAGGTCATGAATCTTTTCATCCTCTTATTTATATTAGCAACTACCAACTCCTATTTTACTCTCAAATGTTCCATCCAGTCCTTATTATTTTCTCTGTTTTATTGGTCCCTTCTTATTGAACCCCTCTATCAAATAGTATCTTAGAAGATTCTGCTGCTTTAGCCATTATACTAGGGTTTGGAGCCTGTTTAGGGAAGAATACCAAAATAGGTATGTTTTCTTCAAAAAACTGAAGAGATATCTATATGTATATATTGAGTCGAAGATGTTAATTTAGTATTAGTAGATAGTGAACTGATACCAAGCTATTAATAGGGTAGATCCTTTAGAGTATAGTAAATCTTAAGTTTAGAATTATTTGACTTCTGACTTCTAGAACCTACAGTCTTTATTAAGTAAAATACCTTTTGAAAACACTGTCAACCAAACAGTGGTGACCAGAATTTTCTCTTGATTTATAGATTGTTCATTCCAGATATAAAAGTAATGAAGTATATGAAAGTATGTCTGTGGTGAACTGCTGTTTGTCTGTATCAAAATGTATAAGTTGTAGGGTAAGTTTGCTTTTTATTTTTAGTGTATATCACTTAACCTCTTGACAGTCACTTAACTGACTGTCAGTGTTCACATCTGAGGTTCTTGGAAGAGTTATAATTAAGGCTAAATAAAAATTGGATGGGGCTTCCCTGGTGGCGCAGTGGTTGAGAGTCCGCCTGCCTATGCAGGGGACACGGGTTTGTGCCCGGTCTGGGAAAATACCACATGCCGCGGAGCGGCTGGGCCCGTGAGCCATGGCCGCTGAGCCTGCACATCCTGAGCCTGTGCTCCGCAACGGGAGAGGCCACAACAGTGAGAGGCCTGCGTACCGCAAAAAAAAAAAAAAAAAAAAAAAAAAAAAAAAAAAATTGGATGATTAAAGAGCTTACTGTAGGAAGAGCAGTACTTACAGATCAGATACAGATAGAGTAGTTTGCACTTTGTTTAATGAGCTAAGTCATTTAACAAAGTCTTGAACTGCTCGACAGTTTCAGGTTTTCTATTTTTCACCTATTTTTTGGGGAGTACCTTGGTTAGATTTCTGGGCAGTTGATAATAGGGTGCCCATTATATATGTTATTACTTTGCAGACACTTCCTTAGGGGAGAGAGTGAGGGTCACTTTTATAAAGGAAGTATGATCAGAAGAATGAGAAAACTGCTTTCCCAGATTCCTCAGCCAGCATCTTTTCCAGCCTCATTGCCATGAGTTGGGTCTTATATCCATTCCTGACCAGTAAAGTCTGGCCAGAGTTGGAGAATTATGCTGTTGAATGTAGGCCTGAGCCTTTAGAGCTCTTGGCGAGGTTGGCTTCCCCCAAATTAGGGTAATTTCTAAGGGATGAAAACTGCAGTGTCTAATGCAGGCTAGATTTATATGTTGTTTATAGTTGATCTCCATGGCCTAGCATAGTATGTTGTACTATGATCAGTTGAAGTCAGTAGGAGTATATAGGTTTGTTTTTGTAGTGGTAATGAAAGAACCATTTATGGGTTTTTAAAAATAATTACATTTATTTTGACTCAAGGAAACTGTTGTTTTATTCAACAAGCATCTTACTGAATGCCTTCTATGCCTGAACACTGTCCAAAGCTAAGGATACAGGGATGACTTGGTCATGGGCTCTGCTCTCAGGCATTCAGTCTAGTACATTTGATTTTGGTGAAAATTAAACATATTTTATATTTTCATCAAGGTTAGTAAAACTTCTGGTTCTTTCATATCTCTCATTTCATTTGGAAAGCATTTACTTAGGAGTCTTAGTAACGATTTTTATTGCTTTCATATTGGCTAAATATGTTCTACATCTGACTGATTAGTTCTAAGGTGTTTCTGAAATTTCTCATAAAGTTAAAATTGGTTTCTTTAGTAGCATTTCTGGTGCTGGCGACATCAATTTATGGTATGATGTAAGTGTGGATATATAATGTGAATATTTCTGCCTACATTTCACTATTTGCTGTTTCTTTGAATTTGTTCTGTGCTGTTGGGTTGACCATGATCTGTTACTCTTCAAATTCAGAATGAAATGTAACGAGATGGTTAGTTTTTAAAGTATATTTTGACTGATGTGTTCTAATAAGACTCAGTTTAAATGATTGTGTCAGTGGTATGCTTGTTTTCACTAATTTAAAAGCAAACGTAAATGTCTTCAGTGTGGCTTTCTATTCAAACTTTGTGTTTTTACTTAGTTTTCATAACAGCATGTTGAATGTTTAGCAAAAACTGGCATAGCACAAATTATTGAAATTACTCTTCTGCAGCACATTCATTATATTAATTGTTAGACTATATTTAGTTAATATATCAAGGAGGTACTTTACCTCTATAACATAGAATACTGCGTTCTTACTATAATTTTATATCAATGGGCAATTGTTACTATTCCAAGACTTATAAGTGAGTTTATAGGGTTGTCAATTTTATGTGCTCCAAAAATTTATATACTACAAATCATCCCACTCAAACCTAGAAGAGTTATTTCCACAGTAGGTATAGTTTTATGATTTTCAGCTCTGTAATGTGTTCTTGTCATCTCAGCTGATGTGTTGAAAGAGTCCTCAACAGGGCTTAATCTATGACTGTGTTAAGAGAAACCTCAGCGGAAGGAGGACTGCTTTTTAAAAGTAGTAATATCTGATGTTTACAGTTCTTACAACAGGATATAAGGGTGTGACAAAAGTGATCTTGAGTTAGTATCTAACTTTGTCCATATAAAGGTACACCTTGCATATGTTTGTGTATGTGTGTGTAGTTGTTTTGAGCTTTTTGGAAATTGTTCTTAGCCTTTGAAAATCTGAGGAAAGGTTTGGATATTTTAACTGGAAAAATGCACGTTCACAAAATTTTAGTGGCATTTTAAGGGTGTCATATATACTTTCTAAAGTATATATGGACTCTAGAACCTCTGTTGATATAAGAGAAGAGAAGAACACACTTGAATTTGTCTCATTCTTTACTGATGCTCTGATTTGCAATCTTCAGAGTGACAGAAAGAACCTAACAGATGACATGGGAAGCAAAGGGAGAAATAATGGTTTTAAGAATGAAATGCTGGGTATAATATAAAACTTATTTTGATTTGAATACACTTGAAAAAATATTTTTAGGGAAGTTGGGAAGAAATCACTCATCATTAACTTGAATAGCTAGATGTTTTGCTAGGACCCTCTCCAGGTGACTCCAGGTCTAATTTTTTGTTAGTAAAGTTGTTAATGGCATTAATAAAATGCCTGCCAGGTAGATAATATATGTTGAAATGCTTTATAGGAAGGTGTCATCTTAGAGATGAATCAGTGCAAGAACCAGTTTGTCTGATACATGTATACAAGAACCCAGACCACATTTATTTGCCCTCAGTTATTTTCTCTTCCCTCTTTTCACCTAGTGTTAGGTTAAAGGGTCTGAAAGAGCATTCACAACATCCAGCACCTAACAGCTTTTAGAGAATTAAAAAAAAAAAAAAAAGGATTAAGTAGACCTTCATGGAGTACTGGCACTAAAGACTTCTTTTTTATGTTGATGTGTTATGCTATGGTGTAATACTTATTCTTCCCACATAAAGTAATCACTTTCTAGTAGTTTTATTGCTTTGTAGTTTAATAAGTTTTGTTTTTCTTACTACATTGTAAGCTTTTTGAAGGCAGTTATGATTATCATTCATCTTTGTGTACCGTACAGTAGTGATTCTCTGTCTTGAATTATGTATTGACTTTTTTTTTTTTTAAGTTAAAGTCTCAGACTTCCCAGGGCTATATCTGTAGCCATCTCCCAAACTTGAGTTCTTAGTCCTTGATTTTATTAGCCTAGCGCAATGGTTCTCAACCAGGGTCAGTTTTGACCTGCAGGGAGCATCTGGCAATACCTGGAGACATTTTTGGCTGTCACAACTCAGGTGGGGAATTGCCACTGGTATCTGTTAGATTGAGGCCAAGGATGCTGCTAAACACCCTGCAATTCAAAATGTCAATAATACTGAAGTTGAGAAACCCTGTGTAGCCAAATGTGGTCTTTAATGAAATTCCTGTGAGATTCTAGAAGTCAGTCATACAAGGCTTGTTTGTACTTGCTCATTAGGAAAGGCAGGTTTTTCCTCACAGGTCATAGATATTTCTTCCCTATCCTCACCATGATTGGGTAAGGATGCATTTTCAGGAAGGAGGTACTGTGGGTCAAAGCCACATGCTCTTGCTATTTAACTTGTCTGATCTTTATTCTGCTGCGAAACATGTTGTTTCCATTGTCACAGTCTTAGTTGAGGTTATCATAACTTCTTACTTGGATTATTGCAATGACCTTTTTTTTAAAAAAATCTTTTTAATTTGAGGTAATTGTAGATGGACATACCATTGTAAGAAATGATGCAGAGAGATTCCATGCACCCTTTGCCCAGTTTCCCGCAAAGGTAACATCTTGCAAAACTAGTAAAATATCACAAACAGGGTATTGACATTAATGTGACCTGCAGATACTTTAGTCCCCCAGGTTTGCTTGTACTTGTGACTGTGTGCACGCATGCGTGTGTGTGTGTGTGTGTGTGTGTGTGTACTCTATGCAGATTTTCACACGTGTAGCTTTGTGTATCATATCCTGCACAATACCTAGCATGATGTTATTATGCACATGGTAAATGCTCAGTTCTTACACACTGTTGAAAGTACATTACCTTATATCCAAATGAATTCACATAGAGTTGGCTATTTAATCCTTCTTGTAGTTTTATGATAAGAATCATTATTTTGTATGAATCCTGATTTTATTAGGTTCAGATGCTTAAGCTTAGATACATCTATATAATGACTCCCGTAGTAAAAAAAAAAATTAGGTATAATGAAACTGTTTGCATAACTGGTAAATAAACTAACAGTATTTTGTATGTTTATTAACAGAAATCTTATATGGTAAAGGCTTTCTCTGGTTCTTGTTTATAATTTTGTTTGCTGCTGTTAGTGTTGACTGAGCACCCACCATGTGCCAAGTTATAGGTACTAAAAAGGAAAAGTGGACAGTTTCTAGAGTATTTTGGAAGTCATACCAACAGAGCTTCTTATGCATTCGCTGTGGAGAGTAAGGGAAAATCAAGGCTGATTCATAAATTTATGGTTTAAGCAACTGGGTAGATTTAGATTTACTGAGATAGTGAAGAAGGTTAAGGGTGAAAGGTTTCAGACCAGAGAGACTCAAGACATCTGTTTTGTGCTTTTTATATTATGTTTAAAATATCTATGTTGACATCCCAGTGGAAGTATAAAAGTTAGATTATGAATCTGGTATTCAGAGGAAGACTTATCAGGTTATAAAAGGATTGAAAGTTATGAGTTTAGATAAATTCACGTAAGGACAGAGAATAGCTAGAGAAGAAGGGAGGGGCTCAGAAGTGAGTTTGGGTAGACCAGGAAGACTTGTTGGCAGGTGAAACCAATCCCACTACTGGGCATATACCCTGAGAAAACCATAATTCAAAAAGAATCATGTACCACAACGTTTATTGCAGCTCTATTTACAATAGCCAGGACATGGGAGCAACCTAAGTATCCATCGACACATGAATGGATAAAGAAGATGTGGCACATATATACGATGGAATATTACTCAGCCATAAAAAGAAACGAAATTGGGTTATTTGTAGTGAGGTGGATGGACTGGAAACTCATACAGAGTGAAGTAAGCCAGAAAGAGAAAAACAAATACTGTATGCTAACACACATATATGGAATCTTTAAAAAAAACAAACCAAAAAAAGGGTTATGAAGAACCTAGGGGCAGGACGACAGGAATAAAGATGCAGACATAGAGAATGGACTTGAGGACACGGGGAGGGGGAAGGGTAAGCTGGGATGAAGTGAGAGAGTGGCATGGACTTATATATACTACCAGATGTAAAATAGTGGGAAGCAGCTGCATAGCACAGGGAGATCAGCTCTGTGCTTTGTGACCATCTAGAGGGGTGGGATAGGGAGGATGGGAGGGAGACACAAGAGGGAGGAGATACGGATACGGGGATATATATGTATAGCTGATTCACTTTGTTACAAAGCAGAAACTAACATACCATTGTAAAGCAATTATGCTCCAATGAAGATGTTAAAAAAAAAAGAAAGAAAGAAAGAAAAATGAATCCCTGGTGAGAAAAAGGAAAAACTGGTAAAGAGTAGTGACATGGGAGCCAAGAGAGCAAGTGTTTAAGGAGGAAGTGATCAAGAAAGAATGCTGCTGAGAGCTCAAGAGGAATGAAAAGTTTCTTTTTGATTTGATAGTGTGGAAGTATCTGATCTTGACAAGCAGTTTAGTGGAATGGGAGAGAAAGCCAGATGGAAGCAGGGTGAAGAATGAATGGGATGTGAAAAGTAGAGATAGATGTAGATGACACCTTCAAGAAGTGTTTCTATGAAAGGGAGCAAGATTTGGGTCAGTAGCTAGAGTTCAATAATGGGATCAAAAAAGGGTTTTGTTTTCATGTTTGTTTTTAAAAATGAGAGATATTATATTTGTATATTCATAAGAATGACCCAGGAGAGGGACAGGTTGATGCTATGAAAGAAGAGGCGAGGGGATATTGGCTTGTATGAACAGGGGATACTACAGTCATAGGAAGGAAAACATGAATCAGGGTAGAGATACATAGGTGGGTTGGTTGTAGGTATAAATGAAGAAAAGGGAATTCCTATTTGTCTTTTCCAATGAAATGTGAGTTGAGGACATTAGGAAGAGAGAGGGTAGGTAGTGCTTGTAGTTACATGAGTTTCTTTAATTGTACAACTTCTCAGAATTTTTTAGCATGCTGTGATATGTTGAGAATCTCTTGAGTGTGGGACAGAATATATAGGGCGGGACCAGAGAAAACTCAAATTGGAAGCCATTGGGGAGAAATTTGATTTCCTATTTCTTTCCATTTTGAAAAGAGGATTAAAGTTCATATATCATAGACATAAATTTTTAAATTAATCTGTTTTTGGCTGTGTTGGGTCTTCGTTGCTGCGTGCAGGCTTTCTCTAGTTGTGGCAAGCTGGGACTACTCTTCGTTGTGGTGCGTGGGCTTCTCATTGTGGTGGCTTCTCTTGTTGTGGAGCATGGGCTCTAAGCACACGAGCTTCAGTAGCTATGGCACACAGTCTCAGTAGTTGTAGCTTGCGGGCTCCAGAGCGCAGGCTCAGTAGTTGTGGTGCATGGGCTTAGTTGCTCCACGGCATGTGGGATCTTCCTGGACCAGGGTTCAAACCCATGTCCCCTGCATTGGCAGGTGGATTCTTAACCACTGTGCCACCAGGGAAGTCCCGCATAGACACAATTTTTTAAATCTTGATTTTTTTCTGGTTACACAAGTGATCTTTATCTTTTCAAAAAGTACTTCCTTTACAAAAGGAAATGTACAATTTACAGTGAAAATTCTGTATAACCTCCCCCCAGTCTTTTCTTTCTCTTTCCTTCTATACCCAGCTCTAAATTTAAGGGTATCGTTGTCAATAGTTTGGTATTCGTTTTTAAATTTTTGCTATAATATCAACATAAATGATTTATTTTGATGGAATGGAATTATACTATTTATCCTGTTCTTAAACTGTAACATATATCAGTATATGTAAATCTGTTAAAATCAGCCTTCTTAATTCATCTTTATTATCATTAATTTTGGTGTACTAGATCTTGACAAGGACTAAAGGAGATCATTTAAAATTTCTTATTCTGTTTCCATAGAGGTACATATTTCTGCTATACTTTGTTTCTGCTACTTGGTGGATTGAATTCTAGGTAATTGTAAGTGAGTCTCTTTTGTGTAGTTCAAAGCTTTTTGCTTAGAAGACAGCTGCAATGTTAACCTTGCTCTTGTAAAAACAAAAAAAATCATTATTTTCTCATCATTTTGTTTTCAGTTTTTAGCAGTCTGTTTAAATGGCATGTGGTTAGTTAGTCACGTTTAGTTTTTTGTGTTTTTTTAAATGAATTTATTTATTTGTTTGTTTGTTTTTGGCTGCATTGGATTTTCAATGCTGCGCGAGGGCTTTCTCTAGTTGTGGCAAGCGGGGGCTCCTCTTTGTTGCGGTGCACGAGCTTCTCATTGCGGCGGCTTCTCTTGTTGCGGAGCACAGGCTCTAGGCGCATGGGCTTCAGTAGTTGTGGCACACGGGCTTACTTGGTCTGTGGCATTTGGGACCTTCCCGGACCAGGGTTCGAACCCGTGTCCCCTGCATTGGCAGGCAGATTCTTAACGACTGTGCCACCAGGGAGGTTCTCCTGTTTAGTTTTGTACCAAGTCTGAGAGTCTTTTATAGCTGATCTGATCTTAATCCATTTACATTTATTTTTTAATTTGCTTTTTTCTTGTTATCTATTTTCTTCATCAGCAAAAAGAGAGAGAGAAATAAAGGAACTAATAGTTATTCTTTTTCAGATTCTTTTCCCTTGTAGATTATTACCAAACATTGAGTATAGTTCCCTGTGCTATAAAGTAGGTCCTTGTTGGTTATCTATTTTATATACAGTAGTGTGTATATGTTGATCCCAAGCTCCTAATTTATCCCTCCATGCCCTGTCTCCGCCCGATGATGTTTCATTATGTGTTTAGGATTTCTAGGGCAGTTCGAGAGTGCTATAATTTAAATATTAACTATTACATATTTGAGAACTTAAAAAAAGCTGTAGTTGCTTGTTACACACATTTGGATGACATACTGGCTAAATAAAGAATCTTTGACAAATCTTTTTCCCATGAACATTCACATAGAAGAGTCTTCTGACTTCCCAAGTTTTCGTGAGAACTTTGAGGCTAGCCTGATATTTTCCCTCCTTTGTTGGTCATTGGTTTCTTCTGCCTAGATGCTTTTAAGATTTTTGAAGCTTACTGAGTTCAGCAGCATATGTCTGTAACTTGATGGTTTACTCCTATTTGTGGTGATCATTCAATCTACAAATTAAATTCATTATTTCAGAAGAGACCTCGACTATCTTTGCACTTTTCTCTTTCTCACAAGCAGAATTCCAGAGCATTGGAGTATGTTAATGAACAAAGCAGATAAAAATCCGTGCCCTTGTGTGGAGCTTAAATTGTAGCAAGCGTACACCAAAATAATAATGATGATGATGATATATGAGAAAATTTATATAGTGTTGTGGGTAGGAAAAGCAGTGTAAGAGGGATTAGAAGTACTGGGCAGTAGTTAGAGGAAGACAGGCCATAGATCACAATTTTTAATAGTCCATGTAGGCCTTATTGAGAAGGTAAAGGGAACAGCCAATGCAAAAGTCCTAAGTTAGGAGCATGTGTCACATGCTAAAAAAGCAAGTAAGCTGTGTAACTTACTTGCACAAGGAAGTAAGGAAAGGGAGTAAAATGATGGAGAAAGTAGAGGAAAATGAGGTCAGAATATATAGAAGCCGAGTTCAAAGCACGCTAGATTATATATGGCTTTGAAGGCTGTTATTTGTGGGTCACTGTCATTCTGGGTGCTTTATTGAGAACGGTATGTAGAGAATGGTGGTAGAAGCTGGGAGGATTGATTGAGCAGTCAACGCAGTAATCTACATATGTGAAATGGTGATAGCTGTATGGACCAGGGAATTAGCAGTGAAGATGGTTAAGATCTCATAGATTTGGAAGTAAGGCATGAGAAAATAAGAGGGATCAAAAGTGACTCCAAGATTTTAGCCTGGCAGCTGAAAGGATGGAATTACCAGCAACTGAGATGTAGAAGGCTGAAGGTGGAGCTCATTTTAAGGAAATCATCAGGAGTTCAGTTTTGCATGTTAAGAAAGAAATATCTCTTATACATTCAAGTGAAGAGTCAGGTAGAAGGTTTCAAATGAGTCTGGAGTTCAGGAGAAAGAGCTGAGCTCTTGGGTTAGCAGCATATGGATGACATTACCAAGAGGGTGATTATAGATATTGAGAAAAAAAGGCAGGGACTGAGGCCTGGGGTATTCACAGTATTACAAGGTTGCCGAGGAGGGCCAAGCTAAGGAGACTAATAAGGGGAGAACAAGTGAGATAATAGAGACTAATAAGGGGAGAACAAGTGAGATAATAGAGGTCGTCTCCTAAAGAGAGTGACTGCTGAAAAGTTAAGTAAGATGAGAGCTGAGAACTCACTATTGCAAAACAGTCATTCGTGAACTTAGTAAGAGCAGATTTAGTGGAGTGATGAGAGTGATAAACTAATATAAGTACATATAAGAGGGAATGGAAGGAGAGGAATTGGAGACAGCTAGTATAGATGATTTATATAGAGTTTGTTCTACAAAAGGGAGTAGAATTCTGGAGCAGTAGCTAGCAGAGAGAAGAAGATTAAGACTTCTTTTAAAAATGGGAGCAAAAGTATTTTTTGGCGTGTGTCAAAGAAATGATGCAGTAGAAAAGAGAACTCTGATGATCTTTTCCACTTTTTTCTGATCTTTTCAATCATATTGGTTCTTTTACTAAAGAGGTATTCATTTCTTTAATGGGTTTTTTTCTTCACTTTCTTTACATTTTGCCTCTGGTTGTCTCATTTCTTCTTTAATCTTTTATTTCAAGAATCCCATAATAATTTAAGAGAATAGAGAAGTCCAAAATTTCTTGTTTCCTGGATTTATTCTTTGAAAGCGTCCTCAACTGTTTTTTGCTACTTAAGTTTTCTGCAGTTTGTTGGTTACATATGAAGCAATTGAGGTATTGTTTTTTTCAGTGTTATTGATTGTATCGACAGTATTTATTGAATATTTGAGGATGTTGCTTAGATGCTCTCTTTTGTTGTGTTGCTGATATTGCTGAAGTGGAAGAGCAGATTCTGTAAAGAGCTATTTATATGCCTTTTCCTGGTCCTGTTTACTTATACTAATGATAGTTTTTAATATCCACTGGACACTTAACTGATAACATTGTTTATATTATTTGTGAAATACAGTGTTTATTTTACTGGATATGCTTTTGCAGACATGAGATTTGCCTAAGTGGCCAGGAAGAAAAGACCATGGGTATTTGCATTTAAGCAGAAACTAAGATTTGTATGAATGTAGTAATGAATCAAAAGTTGGATTATCATAAATCAGATCCTGTTTTCCTGCTGGCATAATTATTTATTGGGACCTGCCATTTCTGACTATTGGCTCATCAAAAGCTATAGATATAAATGACCAAATAACCATATGCCTCATCTTTTTCTTGCATTTCAGAGAACCTTGATGGGATTTTATAGCAGTTGTAATCATCTAGCCTTAGTTTAATTTATGAAATAGATTTTAAATTATATAAGTTAATTTGAATTGGTATAAATTTGTAGCTATAGATTAGCAACTCTTAAGTAAGGGTTGTATGTTAGAATAATGTAGAGTTTTTCAAAATTCACATTTCTAAAGAACTCCCTGAAGTGATTCTTATGCTTAAGAACTATCACTTGTAGAAAAAAAGTTATATATGTTTTTATTCATCATAAAAGCTAATATAGGAATGTCTAATTCAAAACTATTTTCCTACATAGAGTTTTCTTTTGCACCACTGTAAATTAGTAGAAAAATTGGTAAAGTCACATAAGCTTTTTATGCTTTTTTTCCCCATATATGTGAACTATAACTTGACTGTCAGGGCAGTTGTATGTTAGTAAATTATCCCTTTATACTTTGCCAGAAATTCCATGCTATAAGCCACTTAGCATTTCATTGCCTCAGATTACTGGTGTAATCTGATCTTGGAGTAACTGCAGAATTAAATAACTGGCCCTTGTAACTTTATGGACTTTGAGGGATGGATATTCCCTGAGCATAAGCCAGAGAAATCTACCCCCAATTTTAGTGAAATATTCAGAGTTTAGTTTGGTTCCTAAAGGGTAATATAAAAAGAGAATTTCTTAAGAGTTGATTGGAACAGTTAGGACTAGCTAGCTTACTTTTCTTACAACTTTGTTTTTTAGGTGTCATTGCAGATTAAGATCTTTTATTCCTGTTGCTCTTGCCATAGGTTAGGCATTTGCTGTTTTCATTAATTTGCTTAAGTGTAATCTTTTTCACCACTGTATTATCTCTCTAAACAAAAACATCCATCTTTGGCTCAGTTTTCACTTTTGTAATCAAATGGTGCAGCTAATAGTTTGCAGGCTGGAAAGCACCTTAGTGCTCCTGAGAAAGAAGAGGACCCAGTCGCTATATCCCTACCTCAGCTTTGAAATTACAATCTCTTCATTTCTACTTTCTTGCACATTGTTCTGTTTTGGTGGTGGTGGTAGTGGAAGGATTGTTTAAGGAGTAAGGAAGGATCCACACTACTTGACTTGGTGGGCTAGGTCTTGAGCCATACCAAGTATTCCAATGCTTTGTTGGTAACATTTCAGACAACTAGTTATATTGTATGTAATCTGTACCTACCAGAGTTTATGTAATCTGTATCATCAGAGTGATAATAGTATATGAAGACTTAGAAGTTGGATTTCATGAGATCTGGAAGTTTGCTAGGTAGAGCAGCCTGAAATTGAAATGAAGAAAGGACTTGATTGATTATGCAGGGTATCAGTTGCATAACTTGGAACTTGGAAGAACACATTGAAAGATCAATCCATCCAAAGGAGAGACTCCTCTGGAAATTAAAATGAGGACTGTTGCTTTAAGCATTGAAAGCTCTGCCTGTGTTCCCTCCCCTGCCCCACACACACTTTTCTGATTAGAAATGGTATGTTTTTATGTGATTTGTAAGTCAGTAACAATACTTACGACAAATATAAATACACCCTACTTAAGGAAGACTGACTCAGAATCTCCTTAAGGGTTGAATTCCAGGCAGTATCTCCTTAGGTTTTTGAAATGTTCGCTCCCTGGTTAAGAACCCATTTTCTCCCAATGCAATATTGAGATTAAACTTTGAAAATTCTTATGTAATTTTGTTTATTATTGTGAAAATGTTTTGTCCATTACTTATAAAAATTATCTTTTTGGGGGTGCTTAATAAAACATTTTTAATAGACTAAATTAACATCTCCTTTCCCACTAGGATGTTATTTTCTTTTATAAAAATTATCTTAATATTTAAGAAATAGAGTCAATAGATAGGAAGAAAATGGGGTAATGATGGGGTTAAAACTCATGGAGTTGCATAGCTTCATTGTATAATCAATAATTAAAGCTATGTTATATTCTTACTAGTATAGCTATGCACAAAAATCTCACTTGGAACTTCCCCAAAGACCAAATAACAAATGCACCAATCAACAGACCACACTGAAACTGTGAATTGAGCATTGCTTACTCCTAGTTTCTCCTTTTCACGTGGCATTGAAAAATGATCTTTTCTAATTTCCTTACCTATCCAGTTTTCTAGTATTTTACAAAGGGAAAAGTTTCTTCTATTCAGTCATTTTTTTGTCTGTTCACTTTTGTCTCTTTCTTTTGGTCACGTTGCTGCTTCTAGCAGAATTTTTTAAATGAACCCAGTATTAATGGACGTTTAGGTTGGATATGGCTTTTAAATATATCTTTTGATACAAAATGTTTATTTACATTGCTTAATACTAATGTTTTTCTGAAGGAAATTAATTTTAATAGTTTTAACTTGAATATGTTTTCTTATAGCAAAAAAAGAAAACTAAGAACTTCAATCCACCAACACGTAGAAATTGGGAAAGTAATTACTTTGGGATGCCCCTCCAGGATCTGGTTACAGCTGAGAAGCCCATACCACTATTTGTTGAAAAATGTGTGGAATTTATTGAAGATACAGGTAGGATAGAAGTATCATTGCAAGAGGTTTGATATAAAATTTCACTTTTGCTACACCAATAGTTTGTCAAATGTTCCTGATTCAAGCTAAAATTTGAAAGAGGTGTATCGTTCTCATTAGGATTGATTATCTTGAGTATTAATTCTAGATGTAACCATCTGATATTTGAAAGCAGTTTTGTTGTTAGCCAGTCATGCTTTTGTTGGACTTCTCTTTATTAAATGGCTAAGTCAAATACTAAAATGTTAAACTTACCTTTTTCTGGAATTTAGAATAACTCAGTTATTAAATTATGCTACTGTTTAATCATAGTTATGATTTAAATCAGTAATTTGAATGTTTGCAACATTTTAAGTCTAATACTATTTTTTAACTCATTTTACACGTGAATTTTTCTTTTAAAAATTCATAGCAATATTTGTGAATGTGCAAGAGGTAGCTTGTGATGTTACTATTTATTCAGCAGCGCTAGCTTAATATGGTTTGTATGGTTTGAGTTGTATTTGTAAGGAGTGTGTAGATATCCTCACTGTTTTAAAAACAAGCCTGCTGTTATGTTTACTTTGATGAAACTATTCAGAAAGTAGTCAGAGTTGGGTTATAAAGGCAGAACATTATGTTTATGTGCATTTAAAATGAATACAAGTTAACCATGAAGCTTCAGTGATTTGAATAGACTCCAAAATGTAATGGTTTGAAAACGTGAGCTAATTTCATTTTAGCTTTATTTATTCTTAATGACCTCTTTTGATAAACAAGTATTGTTTAAAGAATAAACAAGCTAGGATGCCCATGTCCTATCTAAAAAATCAAGCTATTTTTACTTAGGTGTATGTACGCCATACCATTTAATCTTGACTGTCAGCTATGTTCTATACGTACATATTAGGTTGTCCGGTGAGAAGTGCTAACTTTCAGTTTTAATAACGATTGGAATATGGGGCAATACCTGTTATCCACTGGTATTAGAGTTGAAATAGCCTATCTTCTCCCTTAAGTTAATAAATTTTAATTTATAGAGCCTGTATTTGTATATGCCTTTAATCATTTGTTTTTTCCTTCAACAGAAGTATTAGGCAAATTTCTTTATGTATTTCTGTCCATCTTTAGCATAGTAGAAATGCAGAGGTTCTTATAATATTAGCTATCTGCTTTGAGGTAAAAGAAATCTCATTTTCTCTAGTAATATAATTAGGCCTTGTGGATATGACTGAGCAATTCAAAAAGACTTTTCTTTAGTGATTAGAAAATAATAAATTAATAATGGATTGCATTTTGTACATTTATTTTTATAATTAAAAAGTCCCACTTCTTGAATATTTTCATGGTAGTCGAGTGATTTGGCTTGAGGAAAATAAATTCCAAGTGTAAGATAAAATGAAAATTCTAGTTCAATTCTTAGCAACATTTGAATTAGTTCAGTCAACTGGCAGGTAATTTATATATTTAAGTGCTTTGTTAGAAGTATACTTAGGTACCATAAAACCATAAGAATACTTATATAAAGATTAAAGCTAGTTCTTTTGTTGATGTAGTAGTATGTATTATTTTGTTACTGATTAATGCTAATCCATTTTAGCAGAAATTCTCAGTTGTTTAAGAATTGAATATCAGATTCTCATTATGGACTGGAGCAGCCATCTCCATATTTAAGGTTTAACTTGTAATGTAAATATAATCAACACCCTTGTTTAGAGGACTAACCTTCTTTTAAACAACCCTGAAGAAAATATGGTGGAAGTTTTTAAAATCAGCTTTACTGTCATAACTTACATGCAATAAAATTTGCCAATTTTAATTATACAGTATGAGTTTTAATAACTCTGTAGTCATATAAGCACCACTGCAATCAAGAGTTAGAACATTTTTATCACCTCAGAAAGCATCTAGTCTTTTGTCAGGTATGATGTTAGCTCTCAGTTTTTTGTAGATATTCTTTATCAGGTTGAAAAGTATCCTTCTATTTTTTTAAAGAAAGCACTGGCTCTTTTATTTTATTTATTTTTTAAGATTTTTATTTATTTTTTTTCAGTCTGTCGGGTCTTAGTTGCGGCACGTGGGGTCTTCGTTGAGGCACGCGGGATCTTTCTCGTTGCGGTGCTCGGGCTCTTCGTTGTGGTGCTTGGGCTTCTCTCTAGTTGTGGCGTGTAGGTTTTCTCTTCTCTAGTTGTGGCCTGCGGGTTCCAGAGCGCCAGGACTCTTCAGTTTGCAGCACGCTGGCTCTAGTTGAGGCACATGAGCTCAGTAGTTGTGGCATGTGGGCTTTAGTTGCCCTGCAACATCTGGGATCTTAGTTCCCTGACCGGGGATTGAACCCACGTTCCCTGCATTGGAAGGTGGATTCTTTACCATTGGACCACCAGGAAAGTCCCAATCCTTCTATTCTTAGTTTGCTGCATTTTTATCCAAAATGGATGTTGATTTTGTCATGTGGCTTTTCTGCTTCTGTTGATATGATCCTAGAGTTCTTATTAAAGTCTGTTTATGTGGTGAATTATATTAATTGATTTTATTTTTGAGGGTTTTTTTTTTTTTTTTTTTTTGCTGTGGGATCTTCATTGGGTCTTTGTTGCTGTGCAACGGGCTTCTCTTATTGTGGAGCACAGGCTCTAGGCACTCAGGCTTCAGTAGTTGTGACTCATGGGCTCTAGAGCGCAGGCTCAGTAGTTGTGGTGCATGGGCTTAGTTGATCCGCGGCATGTGGGATATTCCTGGGCCAGGGCATGAACCCGTGTCCCCTGTATTGGCAGGTAGAATCTTAAGCACTGTGCCACCAGGGAAACCCCATTAATTGATTTTTAAATGTTGATTTTTAAACTAACCTTGCGTTCCTGGGTTAGTCATACACCATTTGGTCATAATGTTTTATCGCTGGATCCAGTTTGCTAAAATGTTAAGGGTTTCTGTATTCTGAGAAATATTGGTCTATAGTTTTCTTTTCTTGCAGTGTCTTTGTCTGGTTTTGCTATCAGGGTAAACCTGGCATCATAGACTGAGTCTATTTTCTGGAAAAGTTTGTATAGAATGGTAATATTTTTAAATTAAATTTCTGTAGAATTCACCCAGGAAACTATTTGGACCTGGAATCTTGTTTGTGAGGAGGCTTTTAACTATACGTTAAATTCCTTTAATAGATACAGGGCTGTACAGATTTTCAGTTTCTTCAGTAAGCATTGATTGTGTCTTTCAAGGAGTTTGTCCATTTCATTCAAGTTGGCAGAGGTGGTTTATAAAATTCCTTATCATACTTTTAATGTCTGTAGCATCTGTCTTCTCTTTTGTTTTTGGCATTACTGATTTCTTTTTTTTGTCCTCTTGAGAGAGGTTTATCAATTTTCTTGATCTTTCAAAGAACCAACTTTTGGTTTTATTGATTTTCCTCTCTTGTCCATTTCTAAATTCACTGAATTATACTTTTTTTTCTGTTTTCCTTCTTTCTGCTTTCATTTTGTTTCTTTATAGTTTCTTAAAATGGAAGCTAGATAATGATTTTGACCAGTCTTCTACTATAATGTTAAATGTTTTAAAATTTCCTGTAAACATTATTTTAGCTGTGTGCCACTGATCTTGATATGTTGTTTCCATTTTCATTCAGTTCAAAGTACTTTGTAATTTCCCTTTTGACTTTTTAATTTAACTCATTGATTATTAAGAGTGTTTTATTTCTAAATGTTTTCCAGATATCTTTCTGTTATTCATTTCTAGTTTAATTCTGTTGTAGTTGGAAAACAGTTTGATTTCAGTGTAAGTTTATTGAGACTTGTTATTTATAGCCCAGAATGTGGTCTGTTTTGAAGAATGTTCCATGGAGCCTTCAACAGAGTGTTTTTTAAGCTGTTGGGTGAAGGGTTCTATAAATGTCAGGTCAAGTTCTTGAGAGTATTCGTCAAGTCTTGTCTATCCTTACTGATTTTCTTGTTGACTTGTTTTTTTAATCGAATACTATTGAAATCTGAAATCATGATTGAGATTTGTCTGTTTCTCCTTTCAGTTGTGTTAGTTTTTGCTTCATGTGTTTTGAAATTCTTTTAGTTGCACATACATTTAGGATTATGTCTTTTTTTATGAACTGACCTATTATCATTATGAAGCATTCTCCTTGTTCTGAAGCCTCATTTGTCTAAAATTAACATAGCCAATGGTATTTTCTTTTGAGTAGTGTCTATGTGGTATATCTTTTTTCATCCTTTCATTTGTATCTTTATATTTAACATAGTTTCTTGTGGATAGCATATCTGAATCTGACAATCCACTTCTTTTAAGCAGAGCGTTTATTTGATCATTGGCTTTTCATGTAATAATCAGTATAACTGGTTTTAAATCTGCCATCTTGTTTTTATTTTTCTTTTTGTCTCATGTGAACATTATTCCTTTTCTTTTCTTTTCCTGCCTTCTTTTGGATTAACTGAATATTTTTTATTCTATTTTAACTCCAATGCCAGGGATATTAGTTATATTTACCTGTTAGGATTTTTTAGTGGTGCTCTAGAATTTGAAATAATAAAAAGTTCAGAAAGTTAAAAAGGCATCAGTTATCACTTTTATACCATCCTAGTGACTTTGGTTTTTAAATGAATGGACAATGATGTACAGTTTTTACTATGTGGCCACTGGTTTAAAAGATGCTGACTTTATTTTTTCATTCATTTTTGCGGGAAAAGGGGACTTGTGCATAAGGTCAGTCCTGCTCCCTCAGAATCATGTTAAATGTGGCTAACAGTGTGGTACAGAACTGTAGTTAGTTGTGCATTTGTGATTTTTATCACTCTGTTTGTTTAATCACAGTTCATCTTCAGGCAACATTATACCACCATGATATGTAGCTTAAGAACCTTGGACCAGTTCATTTAACCCTCCTATCCCTTGTTCTTTTGTTGTACATTTTAATTTTCCAATATGTTTTAAACATCACAATATATGTTCATAAGTTTTGCTTTAAACAGATAATTATCCTTATTTTTGAAAGATATCACATACTCTACAATTCACCCATTTAAATTGTACAATCCAGTGGTATATTTGTATATTCACAGAGTTGTGTAGCCATCGGCACTTTCAATTTTAGAGCATTTTCATCACTCCCAAAATAAACCCCACCCATTAAGCAGTCACTCCCTCTTCTCCACACCCACCCCCCCTTAACTTTCTGTCTCTATAGATTTACCTGTTCTGGTCTTTTATGACTGGCTTCTTTGATTTAACATAGTGTTTTTTTTTTTTTTTTTTTTTTTTTTCAGTATGCGGGCCTCTCACTGTTGCGGCCTCTCCCGCTGCGGAGCACAGGCTCAGCGGCCATGGCTCACGGGCCCAGCCGCTCCGCGGCACATGGGATCCTCCCAGACCAGGGCACGAACCCGTGTCCCCTGCATCGGCAGGCAGACTCTTAACCACTGCGCCACCAAGGAAGCCCTAACATAGTGTTTTTTAACATCAGTGTTAGCATCTATCAGTACTTCATTCATTTTTATTGTTGAATAATTTTCCATTGATGAACATTTGTGTTGTTTGCCACTTTTTGACTATTGTGAATATTGCTGCTGTGAACCCTCCTGTAAAAGTTTTGTGTGGACACGTTTTTCACTTCTTTTGAGTATATATACCTAAGAGTGGAATTTCTAGATCATATGGTAGCTCTGTGTTTAACCGTTTGAGGAATTTACCAGACAGTCTTCCAAAGTGGCTGCACCATTTTACATTCCCACCAGCAATATGCAAGAGTTCCAGTTTCTCCACATCTTTGCTAACACTTATTTTCTGATTTTTTGATTATAGCCATCCTAGTGGGTATGAAATGCTATCTCATATGGTTTCGATTTGCATTTCCCTGATGACAAATGATGTTGAACATATTTTCAGGTGTTTATTGGCCATTTGTATATCGTCTTTGGAGAAGTATATATTCAGATACTTTACCTTTTTTTTTTTTTTTTTTCCGGTACGCGGGCCTCTCACTGTTGTGGCCTCTCCCGTTGTGGAGCACAGGCTCTGGACAGACGCGCAGGCTCAGCTGCCATGGCTCACGGGCCTAGCCGCTCCGCGGCATGTGGGATCTTCCCAGATCGGGGCACAAACCCGTGTCCCCTGCATCGGCAGGCAGATTCTCAACCACTGCACCACCAGGGAAGCCCCTGGATACTTTACCATTTTTAAATTGAGTTGTTTGTCTTACTGTTGAGTTTAAGAGCTCTTTATATATCCTGGATACAAGTTGCTTTCAATATGACTTGCAAAATTTTTTTCCCCAGATTCCTTATTGGTATCGTTTGAAGCACAAAAGTTGAAAATTTTGATGAAATCCAGTTTTTAAAAAAATTTTGTTACTGTGCACATGGTATCATATCTAAGAAGGTTTTACCAAACCCAAGATCACAAAGATTTATTCCTATATGTTCTTCTAAGAGTTTTTTTGGTTTTAGCTCTTTCATTGAGGTCTATGATCCATTTTGAGTTAATTTTTGTGTATGGCACAAGGAAGGATTCCAGCTTGATTCGTTTGCTTCTTTTTTTTTTTTTTTTTTTTTTGCGATACGCAGGCCTCTCACTGTTGTGGCCTCTCCCATTGCGGAGCACAGGCTCCGGATGCGCAGGCTCAGCGGCCATGGCTCACGGGCCCAGCTGCTCCGCAGCATGTGGGATCTTCCCGGACCGGGGCACGAACCCGTGTCCCCTGCGTCGGCAGGCAGACTCTCAACCACTGCGCCACCAGGGAAGCCCCGATTCGTTTGCTTCTATGTATCCATTGTCCAAGCACCATTTATTGAATTGCCTTGGCATTCTTTTTGAAAATCAATTGACTGTAAATATGAGTACTTCTGCACTTCCACGTATATTCCATTTATCTATATGCCTATCCATTTTTTTAAAATATATTTATTTGGTTGCACTGGGTCTTAGTTGTGGCAGGTGGGCTCCTTAGTTGTGGCTCATTGGCTCCTCAGTTGTGGCATGTGAACTCTTAGTTGCAGCATGTATGTGGGATCTAGTTCCCTGACCTAGAATTGAACCTGGGCCCCCTGCATTGGGAACATGGAGTCTTAACCACTGCACCACCAGGGAAGTCCCTATGCCTATCCTTTTTTGCCAGTACCACTTTGTTTTCATTATTTTAGCTTTCTAGTAAGTTTTGAAATCGAGAAGTGTAGTCTTTCAACTTTGTTCTTCTGATAGTTCTAGGCTGTTGATGGATTTCTTTTTTCTTTTCAGCTTTTTTTAAAAAATATTATTTATTTTTGGCTGCGTTAGGTCTAAGTTGCTATGTGTGGGCTTTCTCTAGTTGTGGCAAGCGGGGGCTACTCTTCATTGCGGTGTGCGAGCTTCTCATTGCAGTGGCTTCTCTTGTTGCGGATCACGGGCTCTAGACACGCGGGCTTCAGTAATTGTGGCACATGGGCTCAGTAGTTGTGGCTTGTGGGCTCTAGAGTGCAGGCTCAGTAGTTGTGGCACACGGGCTTAATTGCTCTGCAGCATGTGGGATCTTCCTGGACCAGGGTGCGAACCTGTATCCCCTGCATTGGCAGGCGGGTAACCACTGCGCCACCAGGGAAGCTCTTCTTTTCAGCTTTTTAAAGACTGCTTCTTGTCTTCTGCATGATATTTAAAAGGAAATCTGCTGCTATTCTTAGCAGTATTCCTCTGTATATGATGTGTTCCCCTTTCTCCCTCGATTCCCAGCTGCTTTTAACATTGTTCTCTCTAGTTTTTAGCAATATTATTAAAAATGTATTTTAGTGTGTGCTTTAAAAAAAAAAACACTTCTGCTTGAGGTTTCTGGAGCTTCTTAGATGTCATGGTTTATAATTTTCAAATTTGCGGCCATTATTGAAATATTTTTTCCTGTTCTGTTTCCCAGTTATGGACTCCAGTTACATGGTATTAGACATCTTAAAATTGTTCCGCAGATTACTGAGACTGTTCATTTTTTTAAACCTTTTTTTCTTTCTGTGTTTCATTTCACCTAGGCTGTGTATCTATTGCTATATCTTCTAGTTCACTGATTTTTTTTTTTTTTTTCCCCTGTATGGTCAAATCTAGAAGTTCCATTTTAAGTCTCTTTTTTATCATTTATCAATATCATGTTGATATTTTCTTTTACATCTTTAAATATACTTATAAAATTTATAATAGCTGTTTTAAGGCCCTTGTTTTATGGATTCTGTCATATTTTATTTCTCGGTCTGTTTATGTTTCTGTTGGCTTTTCCCCTGATTACGGGTTGTGTTTTTCTGCTTCTTTGACTGGCGGTTTTGATTTGACATCAGACATTTTGAATTTTTCATTTTGCGTGGTGAATTTTCTAGTGTTCCTTTAAAGAGTGTTGGATTTGTTTTGTCATGTGTTAAGCCTTTTGTGTATCAGTCTGGTCCTTTCTAGGCTTGCTTGTAAGTTTATTTTGGCAGATCCATGGCAGCTTTTATTCTAGTATTTATTTAGACCTACTTTAAGGTATGAAGACTTCACTTACTGCCCTGCATATTAGAAGGTCTTAAAATCAGCTCTACTTCAATTAAAAAAAAAGTCTTTTGAGAATAGAACTTGGACTAGTCTCAGCCCCTGTCCTCAGAAAGTTTCCTCTCACACACTTGCAGTATTCAACCAAAGACTCCAGTGTCTTTTCTGCATATCTCTGAGGCTTTCTCTATATATCTCTCCCTCTTTTTTTGGTACTCTACCTCACAAATTCTAGACATCTCATCCTTTCTGAACTCCTGTCTCCATATTTTCAACTCTGGTAGGCCAATATGATTCCACCTCTCTGCACTGCTATCTAGTATCTGTTTCCAGGCACTAAATCGGGGCATTCAGACATTTTAATTTATTTGCTGCTTTTTCCTTACAGATCAGTTTTGAGCTGCCTATAGTTCAGTGTCTGAAAACTGTTGTTTCATATAAATTTTACAGTTTTTAGTTGAAGTTGTGATAAGTTCCATTTAGGAAATGACCCTTGAAATATTAGTATAAGTTTTAAGTAGACAGAAAGTGTGGTGGAGAGAGATTGAAAAGAAAGAGTAATAGTCCTCTCTAAGAAACTATTTAGGATAGATAAGGAGTTGAAAGAGGTCTCAAAAATGCCTCTCAGATTCTATATTAGGGTGACCATAGGTGGTACACCATTAATGAAAACAGGAATTATGGTATGAAAAGCAGATTTGACAGTTTGATAATAGATTCATATTATGTACATCTTAAATCTTAAGGTGCCTGTAGGGCAGTGGTCCCCAACTTTTTTGGCCCCAGGGATCGGTTTTGTAGAAGACAATTTTTCCACAGACGGGCAGGGGCACGGTGTCGGGGGGGTGGTTTCAGGATGATTCAAGCACATTACATTTATTGTGCACTTTATTTCTGTTAATATTACATTGTAATATATAATGAAATAATCATACAACTCACCATAATGCAGAATCGGTGGGAGCCCTGAGCTTGTTTTCCTGTAACTAGATGGTCCCACCTGGGGGTATTGGGAGACAGTGACAGCCGAAGTGTGTTGCTTATGGTCCAGTCTACTATGTAAGATGCAGCTTAATGGTCACTTGCCACTCACTGATAGGGTTTTGATATGTTTCTGCAAGCAGCTGATTTATTATGGTCTCTGTGCAGTCAAACCTCTCTGCCGGTGAAAATCTGTATTTGCAGCCGCTCTCCAGCACTGCAGTGGGGAACAGCTGTAAATACAGATGAAGCTTCCCTCACTCGCCCACTGCTCACCTCCTGCTGTGTGGCCTGGTTCTTTAAAAGTTCAAGATTCAATTGAATGTATGGCTGTGGATCTTTGGAAAGTTATTTGGTCTTTTTTTTTTTTTTTTTGCGGTACACGGGCCTCTCACTGTTGTGGCCTCTCCCGTTGCGGAGCACAGGCTCCGGACGCACAAGCTCAGCGGCCATGGGTCACCGGCCTAGCCGCTCCGCGGCATGTGGGATCTTCCCGGACCGGGGCACGAGCCCGTGTCCCCTGCATTGGCAGGCGGACTCTCAACCACTGCACCACCAGGGAAGCCCAGTTATTTGGTCTTAAAATGAGATTTGGGTAATTGTCACTGTATAGATATTAATGTAAACTATGTGCTGATGAAATTCAGGGTGAGCGTAGAGACTGAGAAGAAAAGATCACATTGCAAATAGGCTGTACAAAAGAATGGAGCCCTAAAACACTAAGAAGAAAATTTTTAATAAGAAGGAAGCATGGTTATCAGCTTTGAAGTTACAGGGGTTAGATGACTTAGAATACTTTTTTTTTTTACATTTTTATTCAGGTGAAGTTCATATATTATAAAATTAACCTTTTTTCTTTTTTCTTTGGTACGCGGGCCTCTCACCGCTGCGGCCTCTCCAGCCGCGGAGCACAGGCTCTGGACGCGCAGGCCCAGCAGCCGTGGCCCATGGGCCCAGCCACTCCGCGACACGCGGGATCCTCCCGGACCGGGGCACGAACCCGCGTCCCCCGCATCGGCAGGCGGACTCTCAACCACTGCGCCACCAGGGAAGCCCTAAAATTAACCATTTTAAGGTGTACAGTTCAGTGACATGTAGTACATTTACCATGTTGTACAACCACCGCTTCATCTAGTTCCAAAGATTTTCATCACCCCAAAGAAAACTATACCAATTAAGTGGTTATTCCCTTCCCTTTTCCCCCCTTGCTCCATCCTCTGCCACCATAAACCTACTTTCTGTATTTATGGATTTACTTATTCTGGATCGTTCATATAAATGGAATCACACAATGTGTGACCTTTTGTCTGGCTTCTGTCATTTCGCATAATGTTTTTGAGATTCATCTGTTGTAGCATGTGTCATTGTATGGATATATACTGCATTTTGTTTATTTGTTCACTTGGTGAGCATTTGGTTTGTTTCCACCGTTTCGCTGTTGTGAACAGTGCAGCAGTGAACATTCATGTACAAATATTTGTTTGAATACCTGTTTTCAGTTCTTTTGGGTACATACTTAGGCGTGAAATGGTGGGTTGTATGGTAATTCTATATTTAACTTTTTGAGGAAATGTCAAACTGTTTTCTGCATTTTACATTTCCATCAGTAATGTATAAGGGTTCAAGTTTGTCCACATCCTCCTCAACACATGTTATATTCTGTGTATGTGTTTTATTTATTTTTATTTTTTTATACAGCAGGTTCTTATTAGTTATCTATTTTATACATATTAGTGTATATATGTCAATCCCAATCTCCCAATTCATCCCACCACCACCACTCCCCCACTTTCCCCCCTTGGTGTCTATACATTTGTTCTCTACATCTGTGTCTCTATTTCTGCCTTGCCTTGTTCATCTGTACCATTTTTCTAGATTCCACATATATGTGTTAATATACGATATTTGTTTTTCTGTTTCTGATTCACTTCACTCTGTATGACAGTCTCTAGGTCCATCCACATCTCTACAAATGACCCAATTTCATTCCTTTTTATGGCTGAGTAATATTCCATTGTATATATGTACCACATCTTCTTTATCCATTCATCTGTCGATGGGCATTTAGGTTGGTTCCATGACCTGGCTATTGTAAATAGTGCTGCAGTGAACATTGGGGTGCATGTGTCTTTTTGAATTATGGTTTTCTCTGGGTATATGCCCAGTAGTGGGATTGCTGGGCTCATGTGGTAATTCTATTTTTAATTTTTTAAGGAACCTCCATACTGTTCTCCATAGTGGCTGTATCAATTTACATTCCCACCAACAGTGCAGGAGGGTTCCCTTTTCTCCACACTGTCTCCAGCATTTATTGTTTCTAGATTTTTTGATGATGGCCATTCTGACCGGTATGCGGTGATACCTCATTGTAGTTTTGATTTGCATTTCTCTAATAATTAGTGATGTTGAGCAGCTTTTCATGTGCCTGTTGGCCATCTATATGTCTTCTTTGGAGAAATGTCTATTTAGGTCTTCTGCCCATTTTTGGATTGGGTTGTTTGTTTTTTTAATATTGAGCTGAATGAGCTGTTTATATATTTTGGAGATTAATCCTTTGTCCATTGATTCATTTGCAGATATTTTCTCCCACCCATTCTGAGGGTTGTCTTTTTGTTTTGTTTATAGTTTCCTTTGCTGTACAAAAACTTTTTAAGTTTCACTAGGTCCTGTTTATTTTTGTTTTCATTTCCCTTACTCTAGGAGGTGGGTTAAAAAGGATCTTGCTGTGATTTATGTCAGAGTTTTCTTCCTGTGTTTTCCTCTAAGAGTTTTATAGTGTCCAGTCTTACACTTAGGTCTTTAATCCATTTTGAACTTATTTTTGTGTATGGTGTTAGGGAGTGTTCTAATTTCTTTCTTTTACATGTAGCTGTCCTGTGTGTGTGTGTTTTAATTCTAGCCATCCTATTATTCCTTTTTGATAGGGATTGCATTTTGATCTGTAGATGACTTTGGTAATATTTCCATCTTAACAGTATTAAGTCTTCCAATCCATGAACACTAGATGTTTTTCCATTTATTTAGGTCTTCTTTAATTTCTCTCAACACTGTTTTATAGTTTTCATTGTACAAGTCTTGCATTTCCTTGGCTAAATTTATTCCTAGGTATTTTATTCTTTTGGATGCTGTTATAAACAGAATTATTTTCTTAATTTCATGTTCGGAATGTTTGTTTCTACTATATAGAACTGATTTTCGTGTGATTATCTTTTATCCTGCAACTTTGCTGAAGTTTTTTTTATTAGCTTATTAGTTTTTTGGTGTGTGGGTGTATTTGGGATTTTGTCTGTATATAAGGTCATATCCATTTGTGAATAGGGATAGCTTTACTTCTTCCTTTGAAATTTGGTTGCATTTTATCTCTTTGTCTTGCTCTGGCTTGAACTTCCAGTATAATGTTGAAAAGCTGTGGTGAAAGTAGGCATTGCTGGTATTCCTTACTTTAGAGAAAAACTTTCATTCTTTCACCATTATGTTAGCTCTGAGTTTTTCATAAATGCTCTTTATCGCATCGCAGAAGTTCCCTTCTGTATTAGTTTCCTGGAGTTGCCATAATGAAGTCCCACAGACTGAGTAGCTTAAAACAACAGAAATTTATTTGCCAACAGTCTAAAGGCTGGAAATCTGAAATCAAGATGTCAGCTGGGTCACACTTCATCTGAGACTCTGGGTAGAATCTTTCCTTGCCTCTTTCTGGCTTCTGGTGGTGGCTGTCAATCCTTGGTGTTCTTGGCTTGCAGCAGTGTTAACTCCATTCTTCCTGTGTCTGTCTTCTAAGAAAGACACTAGTCATTGTATTAAGGACTCGCTCTGCTCCAGTATGACGTCATCTTATCTTAGCTAATTACATCTGTGACGACCCTGTTTCCAAATAAGTTCCCCTTCTGAGGTTTTGGGGGGTTGTGACATCAGCGTATCTTTTGGGGAGACAGAGTCAACCCATAAAACCTTTTATTCCTAGTTGAATATTTTTTATCATGAAAAGGATTTTGTGAAATGGTTTTTCTTTCTCAATGGAGTTATCATGTGGGTTTTTTTCTTTCATTCTATTGATGTGGTGAGTTGTATTGATTGTTTTTTTCTTATGTTGAACCACTTTTGCATTCCTGTGATAAGTCCCACTTGCTCATGGTATATAATCTTTTTAATGCTGTTGCGTTCAGTTTACTAGTGTTTTGTTAAAGTTTTTTGCATCTGTATTCATAAAGGATATTGGTCCATAGTTTTTTTTTTTGGTGTCTGTCTGGCTTTAGTATCGGGGTAATACCTCATACAATGAGCTAGGAAGTGTTTCTTCCTTTATCCTTTTATCCTTTAGAATGATATTTTAATGAAAGTTTTCTCTGGTATTAAAAACGTGCTATCTTCAGAATCTTTTGAAGCATTCCTATGTTAGAGACTTTCTAAATTTTTTTCTAGATTTTATAGTTTTTCAATTTCCTGCTTTGTTGTCAGTGTACCTCCTGCTGCTTATAATCTTATTTACTTTTCCAGTTTGCAACTTCTAATCTGCTGTGAGTGAGGAAAACATATGGCAGAGTTAGTTTAAGTTGTGTTTTTGGTTACGTTAAATAGAATCTGGAAAAACAGGAGGTATTCCTCCTATAAAGGAAATAATATATTTTAGTGCAAGGGCTTTGTACATCTTTTTGGCTATTTATAATCCTTTTTGTTTCCATTTTTTCAATTATGACAGGTTAGGTGATCAGATGACCAAGTTCCAGATAGGGGAAGAATTTCTTCACCTATGTATCCTAAAATTTATATTTGCATGTAGATGTAGTTAATCTGGAATGCCCCCACTATTACAAATGGATTATAAAGAAATAAACTATCTGTATAGCCTAGAGGTTATTTTTCTGCTAAAACTCTGTTAGAAGGATGAATGTCTCGGTAAGTTTCTTTAAATATTGGCCTAAAAATTATGTTGTTCCAACACACCAAAATGGATGAAATAAATGAGGTTAAATGGGTAAAACAAATCTTTGTTTTATTGCTAAAATAAAGGTCAGTATAACTTTCTTTTTATTTAAATATATAACTTCCTTTTTATTTGATTGATTTATTTTATTTAAAAGCATTCCCATTTGCTTTTTTGAAGAACTCCTACTAATTTTCATTATTCTGACACTTTTTCACTAAATGTCATTACCTAATGTCTTCTGTACTTCCTTGTCCTACCTATATATATCTCAATCCATTCTTATATTCACTCCTTTGCATACCTCCTCAACCCTGACCATGTTACTCTCTTGGCAAACCTCAACTTTGGTTAAACTAACTCCCTGTCTACTCTGTGGTTGGACCAGAAAGTAGATTATAGCTGTAGAAAAACAAAAAACATGCATTTCGTGTTAAATATGCGACCACAAATCTGAAGTAACCATCCCATATTTTCTTTATTTCTTCACATTTTGAAAACTTTTGAACGTTCAGAAATGTTGCAAGAATAGTATGATTGAGCATCCATATATCTTTCATCTAGATATACCAGTTTGGATGGGGGGCTGGGTTGCCACATTTCTCCCCAGCTTTTTTTTTTTCCCCAAACCATTTGAAAGTTACAGACATCATGGCACTTTGCTCTTAAATCTTTTTGGCATGTGTCTCTTAAGAACAAGGACATTTCCTCCACATAACCACAGTATAAATACCACCTTCAGGAAATGTAACATTGATAAAATACTGTTATTTAATATTTTACTTATAATCAAATTTCCTTCATTGTCCCAATAATGCCCTCTTACAATTTTTTTATTCTTTCACTTTAGGATCCAGTCAAGGCTCGTGCATTGCATTTCTTGTTATGTTTCTTTAGTTTTCTTTAATCTAGAATAGTTCCCTAGCCTTACGTATGTTTTCCTGACACATTCTTTGAAAATTTTAAGTCACTTTTTTGCAGAATGTTCCTGAAGTTTGTCTGATTCCTGGTCAGAGTCAACGTAAACATTTTTGGCTGGAATTCTACACAGGGCTGTTGTGTCTTTCTTTTTTTTTTTTTTTTTTGCGTTACGCGGGCCTCTCACTGCTGCGGCCTCTCCCGCTGCGGAGTGCAGGCTCAGCGGCCATGGCCCACGGGCCCAGCCGCTCCCGCTCCGCGGCACGTGGGATCCTTCCGGACCGGGGCACGAAACCGTGTCCCCTGCATCGGCAGGCGGACTCTCAACCACTGCGCCACCAGGGAAGCCCTGTTGTGTCTTTCTTAATGCATCACACTAGGAGACATATTATTTCCTAAAGGGCTTTTTATGTTGCTTTTGAAATTCTAGGCTTTTAATAACCTTATCCGTGTCAGATAATGCTAAAAGTTGGTATCATTGGCATCTGAATTTAATAATTCAAGTGTGACTTGTTTATTCTTGATCTAGCAAAGAGGAATTATAAATTAGACCTTAAAGCCTTTCTTTAGATAATTTTAGTATGCCTATATCTAGCAGAAATTCCTTAAGGCTTTTTAGTATGTTAATATGTTACCTTTTGTGTTTTCTAGTTTTGAAATAAATTTTTATCTGTTAGCAAGAACATTTTCTTCTTTGAAGTAGTTGGTCATTGGGTTACAGCCAATGCTTTGTTTTGTTTTGTTTTTTAAACACCACAGCCATTAGACCATAATCTCTAAGAGAGGAGGGACCCGCAGCTCCTAAAACTAGGAGGACATGTGAATAAATCCTTTTTTAATAAATGTTTAGAAAATGAACCCTACTTAATTTTAATAATCCTAAGTGTGTGTCCTTGTGCCATTAGTTATACATGAATGATATCTCTTTAAGTCTTTATTTAACAAACTAGAATTAGCATTTATTATTTTTTCCTACAAAAATGCATGACCTTTGCAAAAGATGAGAGAATGGAGGCATGTGTGCTACAGTGTGACTTTTATAATTTACATTTATATCAATTGACTAATTTGTATTGTGCTGAGCTGTTATATCATTAAAAACCCAGGTTTTACATTGTAATAATAGTGGATGATGAAGGTGATACACAATATGCAAGATGCTCTGTGGTTATTCTCAGGAGAAAGCTATGTCAAATACTTTGTTTGTAAGTTAGATTGAAACATACGGAATCGTCATTTTTTTTGTTATTGACAACCAGGTGATTATACCTGTAGCTCTTTTGTTTTTTTAATGGTGAAATTCCAGCAGGAAAATGAATGTGGTGCAAGTCTGAAGAAACACTCTAGCCCTTATCCTTTTTATCCCCAAGGTGAAATAATTAGTAATGTATTCAGCTTTTACTGAATGCTTGCTATTTGTATAGTAAACTTTCGGTATGCTATAAAATAAGTGTGTTGTTTTTTCATTTAATTTTTTAAAAGTATTTATTTATTTATTTAGCCGTGCCCTGTGGCTTATGGGATCTTAGTTCCCCAACCAGGGATTGATCCCTTGCCCCTGCAGTGGAAGCATGGAGCTCTAACCACAGGAATGCCAGGGAATTCCCTGTAGTTTATTCATTTAATTTTCACACCTCTATGGCGTGTGTGTGCATTTACTATCTCTGTTTTACAGAGCAAGAAACTGAGGCCCAGAGAAATTAAGTAATTTGTCTGAGGTCACACATTTAGATTCTAGCCCAGGCTCCACTACGATTATCGCTTACAAGTGATATTTGATAGCCAGGGGTTTTTTTGTTTGTTTGTTTTGATTTGTTTTAAGGAAAGGAACTATCTATTTCGTTACAGCAGGAAAAAAAGTACAGATGAGTCCATAAGGAATAGAACTGAAAAAATCACCTGTGATTTCATGAGTAAGAGATAAGTTTTTCTTCTTCTAAATGTTTACACATTTAAACATATAGCTTTTTCAAAAGGGGAAAATTCAACATGGTTTTGTAATATTTTTAATACATGAGTAAAACTTCATTCCATTTGATAAGATACTTTAGAATTACTTTTTATGACCTATATTTCGTATCTAACATCTTGATAATTATGGTTTATTCAGTAATTCCGTATTTCTGGACATGTCTTGAAACAGTCAATAATGGCACTTATCCTTTTGTTTACATCTATGCTCGCGTTTTTATTTTCTAGGAAACGTGACTAGACATGAAATTGCTATGCCCAACCCCAGTGATAGAAATCATGCAGAGAGAGGAAATCACCTAGCATAAAACAAATGGGGTAGCATGTCAAAAATATTTCCTTTTATATATTGAATGAGACAAACTAATGACCCTGGCTTGCCCAGTTTCTGATTTTAGCAAGTCACTTCACTTTTCTAAGTTTGTTTCCTTATCATTAACGTAAGGCCTCTTGTCTGTTATTTTGAAAATGGAATGAAAACAATGTATGTCATGTTCACGTTATGTATTTTTAAGCATTATATGTAAAGAAAGTAACAAAATGAAAGTTTGGAACACTGTTGTTGCTTTTTCTTGGATATTAAAGAGATACATATATATATATATCTTTAATATAGCTTCCCCCCCATTTTTAAAAATACTGTTTCTGATTGAGGAAAAAAAAATACTGCCTTTAGCCGCCTTATTTCTGTAACATTCTTGTCCCTGAAGTGTCACTTATCATTGCTAAAAGACTCTCGCTCCATTGATGTTACTTCATCCTTATAAGCTTTGATGTATCTATATATGTCTAAATCTTTTTTTTTTTTTTTTTTTTCCTTTTTTTGCGGTTCGCGGGCCTCACTGTTGTGGCCTCTCCCGTTGCGGAGCACGGGCTCCGGACGCGCAGGCTCAGCGGCCATGGCCCACGAGCCCAGCCGCTCTGCGGCATGTGGGATCTTCCCGGACCGGGGCACGAACCTGTGTCCCCTGCATCGGCAGGCAGACTCTCAACCACTGCGCCACCAGGGAAGCCCTATATCTTTTTTTTTTTTTAAAGAAGTTTTAGGTTTATAACAAAATCAAGAGGGAGGTTTAGAGATTTCCCATATACCCCCTATCCCCCCACACATGAAACCCTCCTCACCCCCAATTACCAACATCACTCACCAGAATAGTACGTTTTTTGCCGAGGATGAACCTGCATTGACACATGATAATCACCCAAAGTTCCTAGTGTACATTAGTGTTCACTCTTGATGTTGTACATTCTGTTGGTTTGGACATATGTATAGTGACATATCCATCATTATAATAGCATACAGAGTATTTTCACTGCCCTAAAAATCTTCTGTGCTCTGCCTATTCATCTCTCCCCACCTCCCTCACCCCTGGCAACCATTGATCTTTTTATTGTTTTCATAGTTTTACCTTTTCCACAATGTCATATAGTTGTAATAATCATACAGTATGTACCCTTTTCAGATTGGCTTCTTTCATTTAGTAATACGCATTTGTTTCCTCCATGTCTTCTCATGGTTTAATAACTCATTTCTTTTTTGGCATTGAGTAATATTCCATTGTCTGGATGTACCACAGTTAAATTATCCATTCACCTCCTGAAGAACAGCCTGTATGCTTCCAAGTTTGGGCAGTTATGCAGTAAACATAGCTATAGCTATAAAATAAATGTTATAAACATCTGTGTGCAGATTCTTGTGTAGATATGTTTCCACTTCCTTTGGGTAAAATAACAGGATGATTGCTGGATGGTATGGTAAGAGTACATTTAGTTTTGTTTTTTGGGGTTTTTTTGGGGGTGTTTTTTTTTTTTTTTTGTCCACACTGCACAGCTTGTGGGATCGAACCCAGTCCCCTGGCAGTAGAAGTGTGGAGAGGACATTTAGTTTTGTTAAGAAACTACCAAGCTGTCTTCCAAAGTGTCTGTAGCATTTTGCTTTCCCACCAGCATTGAATGAGAGTTCCTGTTCTCCACATCCTTGTCAGCAATTGGTGTTGTCAGTGTTCTAGATTTTGGCCATTCTAATAGTGGTATCTCATTGTTGTTTTAACTTGCAATTCCCTAGTCACGTGTGATGTGGAGCATCTTTTTATGTTTATTTGCCATCTATAGATCTTCTTTGATAAGGTATCTGTTAAGGTCTTTGCCCCATTTTACAATGGAGTTGTTTTTTTGTTTTTTTTTTTTTTTGTGGTATGCAGGCCTCTCACTGTTGTGGCCTCTCCCTTTGCGGAGCACAGGCTCCGGACACGCAGGCTCAGAGGCCATGGCTCACGGGCCTAGCCGCTCCACGGCATGTGGGATCTTCCCAGACCGGGGCATGAACCCCTGTCCCCTGCATCGGCAGGTGGACTCTCAACCACTGAGCCACCAGGGAAGCCCTGGAGTTTTCTTATTACTGAGTTTTAAGAGTTCTTGGTATATTTTGGATAACAGTCCTTTACCAGATGTGTGTTTTGTAAATATTTACTCCCAGTCTGTGACTAGTCTTCTAATTCTCTTGATGTTGTCTTTCACAGAGCAGAAGTTTTTAATTTTAACGAAGTCCAGCTTATCAATATTTTTTTCACAGATTGTGTCTTTATCTAAAAAGGCATCACCGTAGCCAAGGTCATCTAGGCTTTTTACTATGTTGTCTTCTAGGAATTTTATAGTTCTCCATTTTACATTTAAGTTTGTGATCCATTTTGAGTTCATTTTATGTATATATATATATTTATATATATATATAAAATTGGCTGCGTCGGGTCTTAGTTGCAGCACGCAGGATCTTTTCATTGTGGCATGCATGCTCGCTCTTCGTTGTGGCGTGCAGGCTTCTCTCTAGTTGTGGCACACAGGCTCCAGAGTGCGCGGGCTCAGTAGTTGCGGTGTGTGGGCTTAGTTACCCCACGGTGTGTGGGATCTTAGTTCCCCAACCAGGGATCAAACCCACGTCCCCTGCATTGGAAGGCAGATTCTTAACCACTAGACCACCAGGGAAGTCCCCAGTTTGCGTTCATTTTGTCAAGGGTGAAGGTCTGTGTCTAGATTCATTCTTTTGCATATGAATGTCCTATTTTTCTAGCACCGTTTGTTGAAGAGACTGTTTTTGCTCTGTTCTTATTGCGTTTGCTCCTGTGTCAAAGATTAGTTGACTGTTAATGGGTGTTTATTTCTGGGCTCTCTACTCTGTTCCATTGATCTATTGAATATTTGCCTCTTTTTTCCTCAATACCATATTGTCTTGATTACTGTAGCTTTATAGTAAATCTTAAAGTCATGTAACGTCAATCCTCCAACTTTGTTCTCTTTAAATATTGTCTTGGCTTTAAGTCTTATCCTCTCTATATAAACTCTAGAATCAGTTTGTTGATAACCATAGAATAATTTTCTGGGAATTTGATTGGGGTTGCATTGAATCTGTAGATCAGGTTGGGAAGAACTGACAACCTGACTATTTTGTCTTCCTTTCCATGAACATGTTATATCTCTCCATTTACAGTTAGTTGACCCTTGAACAATGTGGGTTTGAACTGCGTGGGTCCACTTATACCTGGATATTTTTCAATAGTAAATACTATAGTACTACACAATCCATGGTTGGTTGAATCCGTGGATGTGGAGCAACAGTGGATACAGAGGGCCAACTATAAGTTATACATGGATGAACTACTGCATTGTTCAAGGGTCAGTTGCATTTAGTTCTTTGATTTCATTCATCAGTTTTGTAGTTTTTCTTATATAGATCTTGTACATCTTTGTTAGAAAATTCTCATTTTGGGACATGCTAATGTAAGTGGTATTGTGTTTTTAATTTCAAGGTCCATTTATTCCTTGGTATATAAGGGAAGAAGTTGATTTTTGTATCCTGCAACCTTGCTATAATCACTTACTAGTTCAAGGATTTTTTTGGCAGATAGATTTTCTACATAGACAATCATGTCATCTGTGAAAAATGATAGTTTTATGTCTTCTTTCCCAATTTGTATACCTTTGATTTCCTTTTATTGCTTTAGCAAGTACAAGAACTTCCAGTACTTTCAACCAGATGTTGAAAGGTATGGTGAGAGGGGACATCCTAGCCTTGTACCTGATCGTAGTGGGAAAGCTTTGAGTTTCTTTGGGTACTAGACCCTTATCAGATAAATGATTTGCAAATATTTTCTCCCATCTTATAGGTTGTCTTTCTTGATAATGTCCTTTGATGCACAAAAGTTTTCAATATTGTTGAAATCCAATTTATCTTTATTTTGTTTCTCATGTGTTGGTGCTGTATCTAAGAATCCATTGCCAAACCCATTGACATGAAAATGTACTCCTGTGTTTTTTTCTAAGAGTTTTATGGTGTCAGTTCTTACATTTAGTAAGTATTTTCATCAGCAATTAGGACTAATTTTATTTAATTTTTTTATGCTTTGGATTCCTTTTATTTCTTTTTCTTGCCTAATCTAGCTAGAACTCCAGTACAGTGTTTATTAGAAGTAATGAAAGCAAACATCTTTGTTGATCTCTCTGTTTTTCTACCTTTTTATTTTTGTATGCTACTTTTTATTTTGTTTATATCCATTTTACTTTTTATTATTTCCTTTGTCCTATGTAGGTCTCTTTGAGTTTATCCTGTTTTCAGTTCATTGAACTTCAGGTATAGATTTGTAGGTTTCTTTTTCATATTTGGAAGTTTTCAGCCATTATTTTTTCAGATATTCTTCTTTCTCCTTTTCCCCTCTGGGAAAGTTTTTATGCTAGTGTTGGTACGCTTGATGGAGTCCCAGAAGTCTCTTTGGCTCTGTTCATTTTTCTTCATTCTTTCCTCTTTCTGCTCCCTAGACTGGATGATCTCAATTAACCAGTCTTTAAGTTCATTGTTTCTTCTGCCTGCTAAAATCTGCTGTTAAACCTCTATAGTTTATTTTTCATTTTAGTTATTATACTTTTCAGCTCCAGATTTTCTCTTTAGTTCTTTTAATAATTTCTGTGTGTTTATTGATATTCTTCATTTGTTAAGTCATCATTCTCTTGGTTTTCTTTAGTTCTTTGTTCATGGTTTCCTGTAGCTTTTTGTGCACCTTTAAAGATTGATTTAAAGTCTTTGTCTAGTAAGTGCAGTGACTGGGTTTCCTCATGGACAGTTTCTATTAATTTCTTTTTTTTCTACAATGGGCCATACTGGCTTCTTTGCATGCCTCTTAATTTTTTTGTTGAAAATAAGACGTTTTGAATATTTTAACATAGTGAAACATAGGCAAGCCCTTGTGCTCTTTCTTCTGGGAGCCACCAGACAGGTCAAAATATGCAACTACAGTTCTTTGAGAATAAGATCTGTGTTGCTCCCTCTGGCACTTGAAACCTAAACCCAGAGTGCAGGCTGCCTTCCTTATGGTCGTTGCCCGTCTAGAGTGGCAACGGGAATGGTAGGTGGGCAGCTTAAATCTTCTTTCTTCAGCAAGCCTTCTAATGGTGGTTGTAATTTTTTTACTAGATTCCAGAGGTTCTGCAGAAGTTGATTCTGATACTTTTTGGCTGCTCATTAGTTGGTTTTATGGGGGAACCAAGCCCCAAAATTGCTTTCTCTATCTCTTTTGCTGATGTTACTTCCCATGGACATATTAATCTAATTTGTGGATTATCTACACACCTTACTTCCTCTTTACCATTTGTAATCTGTTTTATGACTTCAGTGAAACTCTTGTATCTGTTAGCAACTCAAAGAGAACTTAGACCATTTTAGAACTTAAGATATCAAGAGTTCTGTGTAGTGTAAGGATTAGTTACCTTTCTAATGAAAGAAAAAGGGGTGATGATACTTGGTTCAAACATATTTTAAATTTAGTTTTGGAATATTGGTATAGATTTTTAATACCTATATATTACTTGGAGGCCCAGGATAGATACTTTGGGTGATTTAAGTTAAACTTGTATAATTCACATCTAGATAATTGAGTTGGCTGCTGCTGCTTTTTTTTTTTTAAAGTCACTCATTTATTAGTGAATGGAAGGCAAGATTTTTTATCATGGATGATTAAGCACCTTATAATTTTCATTTAGCAAATAAATGCTTATCACTATGTCAGGGTTTCTCAACCTCAGCATTATTGACATTTTGGGCATTTTTAATTCTTTATTAGGCAGACACTTCAGGAGCCAATCTGTGTGCACTGCTTTTAGTAATCATGTCTTTTTTAACACCTTTAGTTTGGGAGAGTTGCTCAGCTTCTTTTGTTTTTCTTGACTTTGAGACTATCAGACTTTCAGCCACTAGTTTTAGCTTCCGTTGATAATTTTTTTTTAGTCTCTCATTTTTTGTATGTTTATTGGTTGACATTTTACTGTACAAATGAACTTTTTCTTTCTCCTTAATTTGAGGTTACTGTTTCCTCACTATTAGATTCAAATTATGCATTTTTGTTAGAAATACCACCAAAGTAATGTTGTATCCTTCTAAGTGCATCATATCTGTTGGGATAGGATGTTATTTTGTCCCACTGTAGATGATAATAATTTTGGTTATTTGGTGGTGTCTGCCATGCTTCACTGAAGTTAAAACTTTGGATTTAATAACTTTGACACTTTTATCAGTGGATTTTTGCTACCTTTATGACCATGAATTTCTGAATATAAAAAATTAGAATTAACATATTGTCCCATACAAGCACCTTGACATTTGTCCAGGAATAAATTTGACAAATTCTACGTTTCTGGTGATTCTTTTTTTCTCCTTGGGATCAGAACAATACAATGCCTTATCAGATGGAGTCTCTTTCAGAAGTGCTTTCAGAAACTTCCCATTGAACATAGAGATAGGTTTTCGGCTGATGACACAAATATTAGATCTTTTGTTATTGTCACACAAATCCCTGAGGCTCATCATTTTTTTTTTAGTCTAATTTCTTTATGTTCTTTAGATTGGGTAATTTCTACCGATTTGTGTTCAAGTTCATTTATTCATTATCATTACTCTGTCATCACTTTTCTATTATTGATCTCATTCAGTGAATTTGTTGTTTCTGTTACTGTATTTCTAGTTCTAAAATTTCCAGTTAGTTCCTCCTTATATTTCTGTTTCTTTGCTCAAACTTTCTATTGGGAAGTTTGTTTCAAGTGTGTTTATAATTGTTCACTGAAGTGTTTTATGATGCTTTAAAATCCTTGTCAGATAATTCCACAACTGATATCTTTGTATTGGTGTCTGTTAATTGTTTTTTCTCATTCAGGTTGAGACTTTCTTGGTTCTTGGAATGATGAATGATTTTAGTTTTATTATTATTGTATTCTAGACATTTTGGATAGTATGCTGTGAAACCTTGGATCTTATTTAAATCTATTTTAGCAGGCCTCCTCTGACACTGCACCAGCAGGGGAGGTACAGCTGCCTCATTACTACACAGTGGGGCTGGAAGATTGGACTCCCCTCCCCACTTGATCTCTACCAGCCTCTGTTGACTACCATGGTGAAGAGGGGAGGGTACCTCTTACCTCAAGGTGGTAGTAGAAGTTCAGACTTGCCATTCAGTCCTTGCTGACACTCTATAGAGGGGAAGGGGCACCTTTGTTACTGCTGGCAGTGGTAGAATTCTAGTCTCCCTACTTGGTTCCACTGATGTGGATGAGGAGGAGTGGATTCCATGGTGTTTGGCTGGAGTAGGGCAGTAACAGTAAAAAATGTTTTTGCTTCCTAGTCTGCACCTTTCCCAATCCTTTCACTAGAGAGAACTGGCTTTTCTTGTTGGTTTTCTGAGTGGTGTTTTGTTTTTATTTTTATTTTTTTGCCTGTGCTCATTGGTACTTCTGGGTTGCAGGCTTCTCTGTTGCCTGATCTAAGATACGTAAGAAGCAAAAGGAAAACCCAGAGAACTCACTGTGTTGTTGTTCTTCAAATTCTGTGGTTGCTATTCAAATTCACTTTCTCTCCACCTTTCAGAGTCTTTTGACGTTTTTAATATATTGCACTCAGGAATTTTAGCTGTGTTTAGTGGACTAGGAAGAAATGTATCTTATTTTACATGGAACTGGGTAGCCTAAATGGTTTAAAATTAAGGTAGTCCATTAAGAACTTACTTTAAATGAAATGCTCAAGAATATTTTATTCTTAAAAATATTTTACCACCATATTTTCTAAGTCACTAAGATGTACATAAGGTTAAGTATATTCTTTGTTATAGCTATATATTTATGTGTAAAAGTCTATTTATTTCTTTATTCTTTTAGGATTATGTACTGAAGGACTGTACCGTGTTAGTGGGAACAAAACTGATCAAGACAATATTCAAAAGCAGTTTGATCAAGGTAAGAAGATAATTATAGATATATTTATGTATATATTTGATCAAGGTAAGAAGATAATTATAGAAGATAAAATCATTGTTTTATTATTTCCCTCATTGAAATTTCATATGAAAACCTCCTAAGAATATGGATGTTTAGGGGAGAAAGTTTTGAAGTAGTATTGGAAGTATTTAATGGAACAGATACCACAGTCAACAAATGGGAGAGCTATAAATCCATTACCAGAATTAGAGAAGCAATAAATTGAGTTATGATGCATCATCATCTTTGTATATCACAGATTGCACCTATTTAAAGTTGTGATTTAAAAGGTTTTTTTTTTTCCTTCATGATACTGGGCCAACTAACCATAAGGAAGTTTTAAAAAGCTGAATTTCCTACTCATATTAAAGGAAATCTGTATGAGATCAAAGGTTTAAATGCAAAAAATGAAAACTAAGTTCTAGGGAGAAAAACGAGTGAATATATTTATAATCTTGGAGTAAGGAGAGGCCTAAACTTGACATGAAACCTAGAAAGCATGAACAAGATGATAAACTAGACTGCCTAAAAATGTAAAACTTCTGTATGAAATAGTGTATAAAGCAAACAGAATCAGGAGACAAACTGTAAACTTGGTGTGGCTATGGAATTTCTTTGCTAGATTAAGCAATTCATATCAGAAGAAAGCAACCAACAAATATATGAAAATATGCTCAGCTCTGTCAGTTATAAAGAAATAAAAACTAAAACAAAAAGGTTGTATTTATTTTATTATGTGAGTGGAAAAGATTGTTGGTAGGGTGTAGGCAAGCAGGTGTGTTGTATGCTGTTGGTTATGGGTGCTTCAGGTAGCTTTGCTGGAGAAATTCTATTTGTAAATACTTATGTTACAAAAGTCTTTGTGTAAGCATACCAAGATATTTATTGCAGCATTGTTTGTATTTTGTTTTAAAGGTAGGGGGACCAGTCCTGTTTACAAGTAGAATACTAGATAGCCGTATAAAATAATGAAGATTATATGTGTTGAAATGGTAAAATGTTGAGTGGTAAATGGTAAAGTTGAGTGGTGGGTGGGGTGTTTGTGTGTGTGCCTTGCTTTGAAAGACTGGTATTTCATTATTGCATGGTATTTCAAATACCATACATTATTGCATGATATTTCATTTAAAAAAATTGTTAGAAGAACTGTTTAGACTTTAGCAAATTGGTACAATTTCACTTCAGGTAATGAAGGAAGAGTAGTCGTCAGTACCAGGGCCTCTTGAATTAGAGTTTCTGGTTTTGTTTTCTGGTTCTGCCACTTACTGTCTTTGTGGCCTAGTGAGGTTAACTTTTCTAAATCTCAGCTTTTTCATATCTAGAATGGGAGTGATAAGAGTAACTGAGGAATAATGAGATAATGCATATAATGAGTTTTCTGTGCCAGGCACCATGTTAAATGTTCACTGGGTAGCTGTTATTACAAGGAATATAGCCTGCCTAAGGACCTAAGCTTTAGTACATAAAAGTTGTTATCATAACATCTTTATAATATTTTTAAATGAAATAAATCTAAATGTTCAGTAATAGAATATTATGTAAATTTTTATATCTGGGAGAATGTTTTGTAGCCATTAGAATTGCTTATGTAGGGCAGAATGTAAGGATTGGTGATTCTTGGTTAAGGATATATGTGAGTTCTTTGTATTTTTATTATTCTTGCAAATTTTCTGCAAGTTTGAAATTACAATGAAATGTTACCTGCCCCCTCAAAAAGTTTTTAAAAGTTGCTTGTGAAATTTTATTAACCTTGGATAATGCCTTAAAAATTAAATCTAATATAAAATCTATCTATCTATATATTTTTTTTTAATGAGCAGAAAAGGGCTGAAAGGAAACATGCTAAATTATAAACAGTGATTATCTCTTGGTTATGGGAGTAATTTTTTTATTTATCATAAATATTCATTGTATTTATAATAAGGAAAATGTTACTTTTTTAATAGCAAATTAACCTTATGATATACCTTTAATATGTTACATTCTTATTTTTTAAGTCAGAACTTCACTGATAAGTGTTTTATATTAAAATTTTTTAAGTATAAGTTCCCCACCAGGGAACTAGTAGATTTACACTGTAGATTACAATTTATATTGGCTTGCAGTATAATATTGTAGAAAAAACACACAAAAGTGGTCCTGCGATGTGAGAATAATAATGTATATTGAAACAATAAAATAGTGTTCGCCTTTTACCCCTTTTATGTCCAATTAAGCATACTCCATGAGGTATAGTGATTTTGTTTTTTCTTCCAGTTTTATTGAGATATAATTGACATACAGTACTGTATAAGGTGTACAACATAATGATTTGACTTATATATATCATGAAATGATTACCACAGTAAGTTTAGTGAACATCCATCATCCATCAAAACTTGAATTTATATGCATGATTCCTATCTTTTGTCTTTCTGCTTCCTTATGGCCTCTTTTAAATAGCTTATGTGAACAAAATGTTTCAAAAGAAGAGAGATGTCTCATATACTGACAAGCCTAATAGCATTTTTTTATTGTCACAGAAAGTGCTTCTTACTTGGTTTTCTCTTTCCTTATCTATAGTTTGTCAGGCAAACTTATATTAAAACAATGGGGGAGGGATGAATCAGCCTGTGAAGAAAGGTGGTCCATGAGAAGACTTAAATGTCTTTGGATCTACAAGTATCCATTTAACTTACTTCTCCTGTAATAAATTTAAATTTATTATAGTTTTTAATTTTTATTTTTGTCTTATAGATCATAATATCAGTCTAGTATCAATGGAAGTAACAGTAAATGCTGTAGCTGGAGCTCTTAAAGCTTTCTTTGCAGATCTACCAGATCCTTTAATTCCATATTCTCTTCATCCAGAGCTATTGGAAGCAGCAAGTAAGTAAAAGCCTCCTTTTTTTTTTTTTGAGAGGGATGATGATAGTGGGGTTTGTACATTGATTGCTTTGTGTTAAGATCAGTCATGCACTAGAATATGTAGCTAATAAAAATTTAGCTTCTAGAACTGTTTATTAAAGCTCTTTCCCTTTAAATAAATAGTTTTAGCTAGGCTCCTAGATGACTTGGTGCTCTTAGAAGTTAGACCATTATACTAGAAGTTTGAGATTTGTGTTTTTAATTCAAACTCAAAGGCATTGTAAGAAAAAGAAATTAAGTCTTGGGCTTCCCTGCTGGCACAGTGGTTGAGAGTCCGCCTGCCGATGCAGGGGACACGGGTTCGTGCCCCTGTCCGGGAAGATCCCACATGCTGCGGAGCGGCTGGGCCCATGAGCCATGGCCGCTGAGCCTGCGCGTCCAGAGCCTGTGCTCCACAACGGGAGAGGTCACAACAGTGAGAGGCCCACGTACCGCAAAAAAAAAAAAAAAAAGAAATTAAGTCTTCAAATGAATGTATCTGTAATGTATTTTAGTAACATATTAACCTGTGTATGGTCTGTACACGTGTATATAAATATTTTTTAAGTCAAAGAAATTAACTTTGGCCTCATGTCTTAATTCAGTTTTTGAAAAAGTAAGACAGGAAAATGGGTACTCATTCAGTATTGATTCCTACTTGGCATCATCATTCATCCAGATGTTTCTATGAAGCAAATACTCATTTGTTATCTGGAAAATGAGACCAAAGGTCTATTTGAGTATCAGGTAACCTAGTGCTTAATCAACATTGTGTTCTCAATGGCTAAATTTAATGTAGTTTCTAAATATTTCTCTTTAATATTTCCTTTTGATTACAAGTCTTCAAGCTCTGTAGCGTGAGACTACTTATAATACTTATTGTTAAAGTTCTCAGTTAATTTTCTTTTCACTGAAATCCACTTTAGTATATTGTCATAAGATACAGTTGCCTTATACATTCTCTCATATGAAAACTAGGAAAATAGTCCAATTGATAGCTTAGATTTTCTTACGTTTTGGCTATGAACAATAGCCTCAGAACTTCCCTACTTAGGAAATATTGAGGGCTGATTTAGAAATAATATGTGGCAAATGAGAAATTTGTTAGTACTTGGTGTACTACCATGAGTTGGTTGGCAGACTGGCCTCCTCCAGAGGAATCCATTGTTATTTTTGAAGAATGAACTGAATGAGGAAGAGCAGAGCAGTAAGGCACTCTGTCCTCTCCCATTTACAGCAGAGCCACATTTCAGTTATCCTGTTTCATAATTTGTGTAAATTTGCAAAGTAACTGAGCTAAATACTTGTACTGCTTGTGCTACTTGTGAAGAACAATGTTTTATAAGCTAAGTGGATTATAAATAAGTATAATGCTTTAAATCAGGTGTTGGCAAACTGGCCTGTGGGCCAAATTTAGCGTGCCATCAGTTTTCAGAAGGCTTGCAAGCTAAGAATGTTTTTTTACATTTTTAAATGGTTGAAAAAATATTAAAAGAAAATTTTACGAAATATTAAAATTATATGAATTCAGATTTTTAAAGTTCTATTGGATCACAGCCACTCTTGTTACATATTGTCTGTGGCCGCTTTTGTACCACTGCAGAGTTGAGTAGTTTCACCCACAAAGCCTAAAATATTTACTATCTGTAGCATGAATATTAAGACCCTAACAGATTTGTAAGTAATTAGTTAATTCTAAATCAGTATCTAGTTATATAAGTTGCTTAGAGAAATTACTAATATACCATTTCCTATTTTACCACCCCCAGGTTACTTTGATCTTCAGTTATTAGCTTTACTTGTGAAAAGGCTATTGTAAATAGATGGTAGTCTGTTTATTAGCAGGTTCTTTACAACATTTTCTTTGTTTTTGTTTCCCTCTCTTGATATGCTTTATATACATTCTTGATTATCTCATACAATAGGCATAGCAGGAAGCTTTATCAATATTTTTTAATGTTTGTGTTTCACACAAATTCCTCGCTACTTTAATTTTACAGAAATCCCGGATAAAACAGAACGTCTTCATGCACTGAAAGAAATTGTTAAGAAATTTCATCCCGTTAACTATGATGTATTCAGATATGTAATAACACATCTAAACAGGTATTTTTATTTTTCGTTTTTGCAAATAAAATGCACTACAGATTTCAAACACGTAACTTTATAAATTGGGTAATCATAAAATAGAGAAAGATTAATTTAAACATGCAGTTCAATTTTGGTTCTCTAAATTATTTTTTCTGTATTTTTAAAATAGATTTTTCATCAACTTGTTTAAAGAAAGGTATATGACCCTTTTAGTATCTAACATGATTATATAAATAATAAGTGTGGTGAGTACTTTTTTTTTTGTCATTGCTGTTCTTTAACAATTCTCTTCTATAGAATCTTAGAATTTTAGTTATGAAATGACACTTAGATAATTAACCAGATCAACTTGTTTGAAGTTGGAAAGGTTGAGGTTTAAAGAGAGAAATCATATGCTCAAGTGACACATCTTATAACTAGAATCCAAGTTTTATTAAGTGGTTTAATTGCCTCTTCTTTTGTATTGTGTCTCTTTTGTGTATCTTGCTTGTTTTGTTTGGATATTCTTCATAGTGGAATTTTATTAGAAACTTGAATTCATATCACTATCCACCTTGACTGTTACTGAAATGCAGGACATTAATCCTATATCAAAAGCCTTAAATATGTTAAGCTTCAAGTTTATACTTTTTTCTATAAAGATACTCTTCCCAACACCATTTCTTAAATGAAAGGCAATATTAATATTGTATAATAGCGTAAAGCTCAAGACTGTGGAATTAAATAGGCTTGGTTTTGAAACATTTTTAGTTCTGTGGCTTTGGACAAATACTTCACCCTGCCTAAGTCTTGATTTTTCTCAACTATAAGAATGAGAAGAATAATAGCTCACAAAGTTGTTATTGAGACTGAATAGAATCATTAGTATTTGTACTACTTTTTTCAAAAGTCTACTCTTCACAGTATTTTCTACTAACATTTTAACGAACTGAGGTTTGGTTTTTTTAACTAATAATGTCAGTGTCCAAAACAAATACATTTTAGTCTGTACCTCTTAAAAGAGAGTATTAAGCAGTGTTTAAAGTTTTTTTGTTGTTATTAATGTAGCATAAAATTATATTAGCACTTGTAGTAACTCTTCTCTGGGGTCTCCCTCTGTGAGAAAATACCAACATACATAGTATTGCAGTATAATTAGTGGAATTTCCTCTTGAAAATTACCATGCAACGTGGTTCATGATTTAACAGATGTGTACAGGGTACTACAGGAGACCTTACCCAATATGGAATGTAGGGATGGTATATGAACATATTATTGTATTGCCTGATTAAAGTGCTGAAACAAGAATTGGACTTTATTAAAAACAATAGGGAAAAGAGAGAAAGGGAAGAGCATATGCAAAGAATCACAGTGCTAGCCCACCATCAATGTTATATTAAGACACTTAACTGTGTTTGACTCCAGTGATACAACAGTTAATGACAGGCATATTTGGCATGTTGAGGAACAGCAAAAAGGTCTGTGTGGTTTGAGCAGAGTGAAGGATAGGGCAGTACTACCCAGAGTTTAGCCTATTGATTAGCTTTAGTCCTCAAAATATTTTACTGACAAGGAGGTTGCTTTCATGTCTATCACTAAGTGCACTGTTGAGTTCAGCTGACATTTGTGGGCGGGGGGGGGGGGGGGGAGCAAGACTTTGTCAATGAAAAACGCATTGCATGATTGTTACTCTGAATGGTATGGGGAGCCACTAGAGAGTAGAACAGAGAAATAGTATCATCAGACTTAAATTTTAGAACAAACACTCAACTAGTGATTATAATGGATGTACTCTTTGTGCCAGGTACTCTTGTAAATGCTATACAGACATAGCAGTAAATAAAATAATCACATTTCATGGAGCTTTACATTCCAGTATAGGAAATAAACGATAAATATATGTTGGGTGATTGACAGATTGCAAAAATTAATCCATGGAGCTGTTCTTTGGATGTATTTTCTCTCACCTTCCATATTCAGTGAGTTATTGTGTCAAATTAGTTTTTTCTCCTGATTAGTTTTCCTTTTCATTCCTCTGCCACTGCTTTAGTTTAAATTTTATCATTTCTCATTTAGGAAACTCTAGTTTGTCATTGAGCTCTCTTTCTGCCTATTTTTCTTCTTGATTCTCCCTTGATCCTGATGCCAGAATGATCCTTCTAAAAGCTCTTTGTGTAAAGATCACTTACATCCTAAAGGAAAAAAATCTAAATTGTTTATCATTAAGTGGCCTAGTTCTAACTTACTCTGTTAAATCTCCTTTCCTTTTCCACCGTGCAACACCAAGTGCCACTGTATTAATATTAAACTAATAGGACTTAACTGAAAGTATCAATTTGTGCCTGGTCCCTTATCACATCTTAACATGACTGCCTCAGTCTTTCTCAAAATTCAGTCCTCAAAGCAGCAGCATCAGCATCACCTGGGAACTTGTTAGGAATGCCAATTATCAGGCCCCACCCCAGACATAATTATCAATCTGTGTTTTAACAGGCCCTCCAGGAGGTTCTGATACACACTGAGAATCACTGGGGGCGGGGGTTGGTTTGTTTGTTTTTTATGGAAGTATGGTTGATTTACAATGTCATATTAGTTTTCAGGTGTACAGCAAAGTGATTCAGTTATATATATTCTTTTTTTAGATTCTTTTCCATTATAGGTTATTAAAAGCTATTGAATATATTTCCTGTGCTATACAGTATTGTTTATCTATTTTATATATAGTAGTGTTTATCTGTTAATCCCAAACTCCTCATTTATCCCCCACACACCCTTTCACTTTTGGTAACCATAGGTTTGTTTTTTGTGTCTGTGAGAATCTGTTTCTGTTTTGTAAATAAGTTCATTTGTATCTTTTTTTTTTTTTTTTAGATTCCACATATAAGTGATATCATATGGTATTTATCTTTCTCTTTCTGCCTTACTTTGCTTAAAATGATAATCTCTAGGTCCATCCATGTAGCTGCAAATGGCATTATTTCATTCTTTTTTGTGGCTGAGCAATATACCATTGTGTGTGTGTGTGTGTGTGTGTGTGTGTGTGTGTGTGTGTGTGTATGTATATATACCATATCTTCCATATACCACATCTTGTAAGTAGTGCTTCTGTGAACATTGGGGTGCATATATCATTTCAAATTAGAGCTTTCATCTTTTCTGGATATATGCCCAGGAGTGGGATTGCTGGATCATATGGCAACTCTATTTTTCGTTTTTTAAGAAACCACCATACTGTTCTCCATAGTGGCTGCACCAATTTACATTCCCAACAACAGTGTAGGAGGGTTCCCTTTTCTCCACAGCCTCTGCAGCATTTATTATTTGTAGACTTTTTGATGGTGGCCATTCTGAGCAGTCTGTGATGGTATCTCGTTATAGTTTTGATTTGCATTTCTCTAATAACTAGTGATGTTGAATATCTTTTCATGTGCCTGTTGACCATCTATATGTCATCTTTGGAGAAATGTCTATTTAGGTCTTCTGCCCATTTTTTGATTAGGTTGTTTGTTTTTTGATACTGAGCTGTTTGTGTATTCGGAAATTAACCCCTTGTCAGTCACATCCTTTGCAAATATTTTCTCTCCGTAGGTTGTCTTTTCATTTTGTTTATGGTTTCCTTTGCTATGCAAAAGCTTATAAGTTTGATTTGGTCCCAGTTGTTTATTTTTGCTTTTATTTTTGTTGCCTTGGGAGACTGACCTGAGAAAACATTGCTACGATTTATGTCAGAGAATGTTTTCCCTATGTTCGTTAGGGGTTTTATGGTGTCATGTCTTATATTTAAATTTTTAAGCCATTTCGAATTTATTTTTGTATACGATGTGAGAGTGTTCTAACTTCATTGATTTACATACTGCTGTCCAACTTTTCCAACATCATTTGCTGAAGGGACTGTGTTTTCTCCATTGTATATTCTTGCCTCCTTTGTCAAAGATTAATTGACCATAGGTGTGTGGGTTTGTTTCTGGGCGCTCTCTTGTGTTCCAGTGATCCATATGTCTGATTTTGTGCCAGTACCACGCTGTTTTGATTACTATAGCTTTGTAGTATTTGAGAACCACTGTTTTGACTAAATTACTCTTTCTTCCTACTGTTTTACTAACACCCATCACCCTTGGCTCAACTCAGACATTACCTCTTTAAGGACCCTGACCACTGTCATCTAACTGATTTGCTACCTTTCCTTTGTACTTTTTGACTCAACAATTAGATTTGATGTCCATATTCATGTCTTTCAAATCTATGGGTATTTTCAGAACCTATACTTGACTACCACATAGACACACCGGACTGGGCCCCTCTCTATACACTATATTTTAACAGAGGTTGACTTTATTCTGAATATTCTAATTTAGTCTCTTAACAAATGGTAATAACTTTTACCACAGAACACATGTTTTTAGAGCACTTATTTTACCTCAGATGAGCAACTCCTGTGTTTGGGGGTGTGGGTCCTTTGGTTTAGATTTTTAATTTTTTGATATACAAATTCAAATAAAAAATTTTCCTGCTACCTTGCATATTGGGCTGTTTCTTCATGTGTGAATGAGAGGATTGGATAAAATACCTAAAATTTCCTCCCAATTTAATAATTTTGAGTTAAAATTCAAGATTTGCTTCTTATGTTTCTTGCTTATTACAGACAATGGTAGTAGTGCTTGCTCACATATTTAAAAGACTGGATGCAAAATAGTTAACATATGGTCATTTGTAAATTATTTATTGTCAGATCAAAAGAATTTTAAGGTAGAATTTGCTCTGTGAACTGTTGTCATTGAAATTAAATTTGTAACGATGTACAAGTTAGTTAATGATTAAAAAGATTGTTTTTTGGAATACTAGAAACTTGAGTTTTTTGAAAGTTGAAAAGTCTCCCAGTTGGAGGATATGATAGTTTTTCCAAAGTAAAAACCATCTTTGGTTCTCATAAGGAATGGATTTTACTGCTTTTTTCTGTTATTAGAATGTAGTTGAACATGGAATGCACAAGCAGGAAAATGTTTTAAATTTGAAGTTAAGATTTTTAAAAAAGGTAAAACCAAATCATCTGAAATAATATCCAGCTCTCAGATTCTTTAATTGCATTGAGTTTTGACTGGTTTCTAATTGTTTTTTTCCTATCATAATTTCAGGGTCAGTCAGCATAATAAAGTCAACCTAATGACAGCAGACAACTTATCCATCTGTTTTTGGCCAACTTTGATGAGACCTGATTTTGAAAATCGAGAGTTTCTGTCTACCACCAAGATCCATCAATCTGTTGTTGAAACATTCATTCAACAGTGTCAATTTTTCTTTTACAATGGAGAAATTGTGGAAACTGCGAACACTGTGGCTCCTCCACCACCTTCAAACCCAGGACAGTTGGTGGAACCAATGGTACCGCTTCAGTTACCACCACCATTGCAACCTCAGCTGATACAACCACAGTTACAGACGGATCCTCTTGGTATTATATAAGTAGGAAGTGATTGCAGACAGCCTGAAATTGGACAAAAGCAAATCTAGGCATGCATGTTTCAGGGTTCAGTAGTATACTTCATGTTTCTTACAGATAATTCACATTCAAAATAATGAAACATTTTCTCTTTGAACTATATGGTATTCCTTATTCATTTATATTACAAATCTAAGACCATGTGATAAGCATGACTGGAGAGGTTTAATTTTTATAAACAAAAATAGCTATAAAATACAAAGCTGCTGTTGCATGCAACCTTATTGCAATCAGTATATCATTCCTGTGGCATTTTCTGTCACATTATATTGTGAATAAAATTTTTCTATAGAAATTAAATGATTTAAAAACTCACGTATATGAAACATTTAATGCTTTCCAGCCTGCTTTATGGCTGGTTTTGTTATTTGATGTGCTAATTTGAGCAACTTAATTTACTTTTATCAGTCTGTATAGATAACTAAAAGCCCAGTTAAGTATTTTATAATTTCAGGCTACTTATGCCATGCTTGGGATGTTGTTTGAAAGAAAGAAAAGTACACTTAACATATTTCTGCACCTTCATCTTCTAAGTAAACCTGTGGATGATCTGATGGGGGTAAATGGATATATTTCTTGTACACACATACCAAGGACATGCTTGTGGCTAAAGTGAGTTGATAATGTTGTGCAAAGGATAGTTGTCACCAACTCATTTCTTTATAGTCCATGATGAAACAAACATCTTGTATACTGTTAATTCTGTAAACAGATGCATGTTCAAAAGATCTATTATGGTCTTGTAATCTTAATCTAATATATTTTAGATATTTTAATTTTTTCCCTCTTGGGAAATACATTTAGTATAGTGTAGAAAATACTTCATGACATTTTCATATAAGGTTATATAACTTTTCATACATAAACATGAAATTTGTTGTAGAAAATTCTTTAAACCAAACATTTTAATCTAGGACTTCAATTTAAATCTGTCCCTTGAATCTATTTTTATGTGGCCCTTAAAAACATATCCAAAAATCCATTGCTAATATAGCAATAAAAATACTTTGGGTACTGACAGCCTCTTTGGAGTATGTATATATAAAGTTGCATACTTGTATTCATATTCTTTTCTGTGATATGTTGTACTAAAATCCAAAGTGGCTTTTGCACCATTTTTTAAACCAATTTTTTCCTTTGATGTTGGTACCAGATTTGCTGTAAATGACTGCTGCTTTGGAGGTTAAACATTTCGTTAGTGAAGTTACAACCAGAACACGAAATTATGGATAACATTTTCAGAATAAGTGGCATAGGTAAATTTTGTTAGGCTTTATTCAAAATTTGTTCATTATCAAATGATGCCGGTTTTTTCCCCAGAAAGGGAAAAAATGGTTTTTTTTGTTGCTAGGTTATATTTTGTGTAGTAAAGAAAAAATTCTTTGGTCCACATTGTAATCTTCATACTGCAATTTTAAGGTTGTCTTATGTGTACTGTAGTAAATAGATGATTTTGAGATTTGAGGCTCCTAAGAGTTTGATTTACTCCATTTTTTCCTAAAATAAATATTGTCTTTCCCAACTGTTATGTCCTAGGTATTGTACTTCTAATTTTAACTTCAGAATCAAGATGTTGACATGAACCAGGCTGCTGTTGAAGTACATGTATATTATAAATTATCTTATTTGTGTTATACTCTTACATGTTATTATCTTTTCTAAGAAAACAAAGTCCCTATTATTCCTATTGCAAAGCACACAGGAATTAAGAAAGTACAGTAATTTTTAAAAAGAAAAATCTGGTAAATGTAGTATTCTTAACTTGTTCTATATTACTTATACCTATTGTCTATATAGCTTTAATTTATAGCTGTCAGTTTAACATCGGCATGTCTGGCAAAGAAAATTAAACTTTAAGAGTTTTATAAACTGTTTCTAGGTTGCTAAAGAATTTATTTTTCTACTATATATGGTATAGACAAAGCTCAAAACTATGTACAGGAAAAAAGCCTGACTATTTCTTTTGGAAGTAGGCTGAAAAGAGAATTTTCAGAACTGTTCATGTCTTCAGTTCATTTGGTCATAACTTTGCTATTGTAATATGTGAATCCCAGTTTATTTAAGCTATTCTCTTTTATACTGTGTTAATTTAACTTTCATGTGCATTTAGTACAACTTTTGTTATTGAAACTAGCATTTACCATTTTCCACATTTACTACCTTACACCTTCCCAAAAATTTATCTCCACTTTTCTATGCATTCTATAATTGATTTGAAAAGCTTCATAGTGGGTCATTTAAAATTCTACTTTTGGTTCACTTAACAGATAGGTTACAGTTAATCGAAAATTAAAATACGGTTTAAAGCTCAGTCTGTTACACTGAATTGATTGCGTTTGTTTTTGCCAAGGGTTTAGATATGTTTTTAAATATTAGAAAAATAATGCTAAAAACAAAATAATATGATTAAACTTTTTTCTGGTAAGTTACTGGAAGGTTTCACTGTTTAGGGAACTATCATATATGAAACTTCTTAAAGGATGAAAAGAATATTAGGTAGTCTCGTAATTATGCGTAAACATTAAGGCATTATATTTTACAGTTTTAAATAAAATTCCATCTACACACATGTTGCCATCGTTTCATTTAAGCTTCAGTGCTTGTAATTATTACAGTATTGTACTTAACAGTATCTAGATTAGCAATATAAAGAAGCGTAGTGGAATTCTCAAATTTTCAGTAGATATATGGGAAGTCAAATTCTATTCAACAAACACTTATTAGGATATACAATTAATTTTAGAACAAAATTCCAGGCACAACATATTTTCATTTGAAATGGTATTTGTTAGTACTGCTTATTTTTCCAACATTTACAATGTAAATAATGTAGGTAGCAGCAATCTAACTTAGCCAAAAAGCAGCTTTTATTTTCCATACTGTATGTAAATAATGTAGACTTTTTTTTTGAGGTACTGCAGTTTAATTTCTAATATCTCTTAGATAGGAACAAAAAGGAACAATTGGAATAAGAACTTAGGCCTTAGCTTCCATGTGATTTTTAGTTTTTTATACAGTAATAATTGTGATGCTATTTGTCAACTGGATATAAATATATATATATAATTTTAAAAAGTCAAAAGTGCTTTGTTTCTTCGTTTATAATTAATGTAATTTTGTGCTTCACCAACAGGATGCTGCAGTAAATTAAATATCAGTGAAGCTTCTTCTGTATGAAGAATGCTGTGAATAAAACATTAAGAAGCTGTGTAATTTTAAGTTATAGTTGCCTCTAATTTTACCATTTTATTAGTAAAAATCAACTAATATTTTTTCATAAAATAGGAAAATGTTTTTAAAATTGTGATGAAAATTTTATTAGGGAAGTGTATTATTGAGCTTTTACTGTACCCATGAGAGGAGATCTAAAATTTATTCTGGATGTATACATACAGATGAAAATTAATTTTTAAACGTTTAGGAAAACAGGATTGCACAGATTTCTAAGACTCAAATGTTACCTGGAATTTCGAGCTGTGGCTAGACATATTTTGAGCCACTGAAAATATTTTGAAGGCTATTCTAGTTTATAGCAGAGGTGCTAACGTTGAACAACAATATTTTTATTTTCTTCATGGTTTATGAATATTAAGTCAAACTTCTATAGGTATATGTTGTCAGATTCTATGGATCTGGTGAGGTCAGTTTGACCTGAATCATTGTATTTGTTTATCTTGAGTTTAATCCTTTTAATTAAGTTCCTTAATTCTTAGGCTGAACAATTTCTGATTTGTTTCAGAACTTTATGGGACACTTAAAATTTTTTATTGTGTCTGAACTGTTAAAGTTCTTAGCATTTTCAATTTATCAAATGTCTGAAAATAAAATTTTCTAAGGTTTAATAAGGGAAGGAACTACTCTTCAAAATTGATTTGTTATGGTAGGATTTGTGTGTAGTTGAGAAGACTGTACAAGCATTAATGACATCTCATATCCAATATCCAGTCATTAGATGTGATCTTTAAAGCAGTTAAAAATCTACTAACTAAGGAACTTTGGGAATATCCACTATTCAGTTGGTCCTCATCATCATCCTATAAGCATGAGTCCATTTTTTTTTCCCTTACAATATTAGTTTTAACTCTTGGGGTGTGTTTGGGGGGTGGCACTGGGTGGGAAGGATCCACAGTTCTCACATTGTTTAAGTCTTAAAATGTTCAATATTAGTCTGTAGAAATTTTGCAGGCAGTAGGAATGATTTTGAAAAGCTAATCAATGGTAGTCAAAGGTAGGATTTCAGTTATAACTAAGTTTAATGTATAAAATTATAAACCTTGAAATTAATGCAGTGCTGGCAGTTCTGGTTTATTTTTTACTCATCATTAGAAGAGTGCCAAGACCTGCAGTATACGCACTTCTGCTGTAAGTAGTTGTCAAGGAATTTGTACTTTAGAAACGACCTAATACTTGTTTATTCCCACAGTATAGTTTTTCTATTCAGCTTTATTTGCCTCATAAAAATTCATAAATTTATTATGGACTATTTAATAATGGCTTTCTTGTTCTAATAGTTTATCTGATACTTAGTTAAGATTCCCTTAGTGTTAAAACCTATTTTTTCAACTTTCTATTTTGTGTTAAATCTTATTCCAGCACAAGTGATGTTGGATTAGCAATTGATATATTTACTAATTGCTTTACTAATTCATCAAACTTAGTTATGTATCTGTATTCACCAGATCATTTTCTTTTTTTTCTGTCATCTATTTTATACATAGTATCAGTAATGTATATATTATTGATATATATATATACACACACACCCAGATCATTTTCTTATGACCTTGAACTAAATGTTCTGTCCTAACTATTTAGTATTTTTTAGGTCCTTACCAGTTTTTTTTTTTTTTTTTTTTTTGTTGGTACGCGGGCCTTTCACTGTTGTGGCCTCTCCCATTGCGGAGCACAGGCTCCGGACGCGCAGGCTCAGTGGCCATGGCTCACGGGCCCAGCCACTCTGCGGCATGTGGGATCTTCCCGGACCGGGGCACAAACCCGTGTCCCCTGCATCGGCAGGCAGACTCTCAACCACTGCACCACCAGGGAAGCCCCCCCTTACCAGTTTTTAAACTATCTTATCAGTTTCAAATTTGGAGCTCTTAGTTTCCCTTATCTCTAGATTCTTGGTATTTCATTTTATCCAAATAAATGTCTTTGTAGGCTTAGTTGCTCCACGGCATGTGGTATCTTCCCGGACCAGGGCTTGAAACGTGTCCTCTGCATTGGCAGGCGGATTCTTAATCACTGCGTCACCAGGCAAGTCACTATCCAATTCTTCATTGCAAAATGACTTGTAAGTTACTTTAAAATCCACTTAGATAATTATGATCATGGTGAGCAAACTTTTTGGTGAAAGGACAGACAGTAGATGTCTTAGACTTTGTAGGTCATGCAGTCTCTGGCACTACTCAACTCTGCTGTGGTGCAAAAATAACCAGAACAATATAGAAATAAATTAACATGACTGCCTTCTAATAAAACTGTGTTTATAAAAAAAAAAGGCAACAGGCTGGATTTGGTCCACAGAGCTGAGTTGATTGATCCCTGCCTCAGATGGTTAGTAGAATTAGGATCTTCCAAGTTTTATCCATGTGGAATAATGTATGATAGAGTAACACAAAGTAATGTAGGTCAAAGTAAAATTCTATGAAGGATGATGACAGTTGCCCGCTGTTCATGCTGCCTTTTTTCCCAAAGGGGATCATCTTTTTTTAGTCGTAAGTAATGAGAGCTATGTGGAATAGTTTTTTGAAAGATCATAATAAATTATTAAAACGTTGCATCTAGAAGGTAGGAATGATGATATAATTTTATACATCAGAACTGAATTGCTTTCATAGCTTTATTTCTCTTCTTAAGGATAAAGCAATATTTTTGAGGGCAGTAATTGCCATCTCCACACACTATATATTAATCATATATAATCATACATATAATAAATATGTCAATAAGTTGTTACATAGGTTAATGAAGTGGTTAATATTTTTAAACTGCTAACCCTAAAATAAAATCATGTCCATATGGATCTAGAAGTATGTGACCATCATTTAATGGATCATCTCTTCAAACTGTAGATCTCTACTTCTGAAATCTTTTTGGTTGTTTTTAGTCTATATTTAAGTGCTATATGAAGCTTATAATGGCAAATCGTAATAGATTCATACTTAAATTCAAACAAGTTCCTTCAGGTAAAAATAACCTTTCTCAAGTTTTAAGAATGTGCTGGCCTTTGAGTGTTTTTCTGTTTATAGCAATGGTTTCCATACATCAGAATCACTTGTGGGAGCTTTTTAAGAATCAGGCTATCCAGAAGCTAGCCAACTATACAAATCTCTGAAGTGCAAGTGTAACAGATTTATTCCCGGTCATGTGCTTTTGTATTCCATCTAGGGAGGACAAAATGGAGTTTCCAGAAGAAAAATTTCATATGGTAAGGGTTAATTACATAGAAAAAGCCTTGGTATTCAAATTTAAACTCATAACTATATCATGTAGGCTTGATAGTTACTGAGCAATTTTATAATCATCCATTGTAATAATCTAGTTAAAACTAAGCTTTTTAATGGCAGAGATCTGGGCTTGTTAGTAAGGAAATTTTAATGTTATTTCCTAGAAAATTCAAGTATTTACAATTCCTTCTTCCCCTTTTTGTGAATAAAAGGGTTCTATCAAAGAAATAGAGAGGAAAATGATAATAAAGGGAATAGGGCAAGGAATTGGAGGAAAAAGAGTAATTTGTACTATAGAACGTTTTTTAGTGTTCTAACTTTATACATCCTGAATTTTCCAAAGTCGTCATTTTCATTTTTATACCACTTTAATATTTGCCTTACAAACGATGTAGAGGTTCTATTTTCAATGGGATGTAGTAGGTCACAGCAGGTAAAACTACACCATCTAACATATAAAAAAGCAAGATAATTTTCGAAGGCCATATTTTTAAAGGCATCAGTGTGATATGGAAATGACTGACTCTAAAATAGACTTCAGTCTGACAGAGGGGAGAACTATTCAGAGGTTAGTGGAAGATCAAAAACCTTTTTTTTTTTTTTTTTATCTCCCTGATTTCCTTTGCAGTATCAGGGCATAGTCTGGGGATCTGGATTTGGCCCAGGCAGAGGGCCATGTTAAGGGAAAAAGAAACCAGCTATGCTTTTAATGATTGCATAGGGCTGGAGTTACAAAATTGGAGGTTTGAAAGAATAGCCAGTCTTCCTGTCAAGATATTAAATATTGTAGCTTAGAAAGGCTAAAAAAGCTAAGCGGAACATTTCTGACAGGCAGAGCTGAATCCCTTGCAGATTTCTGTACCTCAGAAATGTAATAAGTGGGTTTTTTTGAGAATTCTTTAGGAGGTAGCTGAGCAGCTGAGCAATACTTCTGATGGCCTCCTGTAGGCATAGGTGGGTTTTGAGTTTGGGGGTAATTTACACAGCAATAGCACATCAAAGCACAATTGCACATCAAAGTTCAGAGTGGGGGTATACTTTATGAATGCAGTGATTGTGCATTTCCTTCACTTCCAAGTCACAGTTCCAAGTGTAACAAAATTCACACAGAGTGATATCATATATGTGTACTGAGTGAGAAAGCACTAAGTGCTAGAGTAAATCTCAGTAAATGTCAGAAAACTCCCTGTAATGAAAAATTATATTTGTACCAGATAAGAGAGAGCCTTTGTAAAGAAATCTTTAAAATACATGTCAGAGAACCTGTACTAGACAGAAATTGTATGAGTGTGCTGACTGTGGTAGCTCCTTTAGGAAATATCACAGAAGCAGTGGAATCCAGTGGCTGCTGGACTCAAAAGGGAAAGAAACTGTGTGAGAAACTCTGTGTGTGTGTGTGTGTGTGTGTGTGTGTGTGTGAAGGCTTTTCCAAACAGTGTTTGAATATGACCAGAGTAGTCATGCTTAAGTCACCGTTAATGCAGTGACGGTGGGAAGGGCCTTGGAATGAGTTATAGTGTATATCAATTTATAACTGAAAGAAAATCTGTTTCTTCAAAGTGAGAAAGTCTTACAGAATCAGATGAAATTGCACATTACAGATTTTATATAGCCTAGAAACTATATAAATATATTTGTGAGAGGAACTCTGAGGAGAACAAAATGAAGAAGGATGCATTGAGGAAAGGGCATCTCATTTCACTTAAGTAATAATTCATAATGAGGGAAAACCTACCAGTTTGAAGTATTAGGGTGTGGACCAGCAAACTTATAAAGGGCCAGATGGTAAATATTTTCAGCTTTGTAGTCCAAGAGGGCAAAACCAAAAATATTATATAGACACTTAAGAGAAAACAAATGTCCACAGTATTTCTACTGACAAAAATTAACGTCATTGCATCGCAAATCATTTCCAATTGAAGTTTGGAAGTTCCACAATTGCACAAATATATTTTTAGATATAGAAATTTCCCTTGCAATTTCATCAAGGTCCGAAAAATCCTGCTGGAATTATAGTGTAAGTTTGGAAAGTACATCCAGTGCAAATTTGGAAATGAAGGATTCACTTCTTGTTTTAACTTCTGATAGTACTGAAAGTGTATAAAGCAGCTTGACATTACTTTTGATTCAAACAATGCTAATTGTCATCGAGATGACTTTACTGCAGCATAGATTTTGCATGTAAGAGCTATTTTGCCACCCTCCACAAAAGAAAGAAAAGCATTTTATGTGAACATAACACTCAAGTGGAATTTAAAGGAAAAAAAAAAAGTTACACAAGTTTGTTTCGTTTTGTTTTACCACAGTTCCCACATATCTTCACCCTTATCAAGCCACCTTTTTTCTTACAAAAAGTCAGGTTCCTATATAGTTAGAATATAAATGGCTTCAGTAACAAGAAGGGATTTCCATTTATAATAATGCCAGGTAAGGTCATTTGGACCAACTCTTCAACTTAGGACACTTAGAAAGAAAAAAATGGACAAAATTATTTCAGAAAAATCAATTTGAAGTCCATCAAGAAACTAATAGTGAAGTGAAGATTTGCAGCTAATAGTGAAGATTTGCAGCCAGGAGTTTGGAAAGAAAAGATGCCTAGCTGATAAACCTGTGTTTGGAATCACTTCCCCCTTGGGTTTTTTTGAGAATTCTGTGGGAGGTAGCTGAGCAACTGAGCAACACTTCTGATGGCCTCCTGTAGGCATAGGTGGGCAGAATTTGGAGTTCAAGACCTCAAGTTTGGTGTCCATTACAAAATAAGGCATGTGTGGAGTTAAGGCAACATGTATTAAAAGTAACAGAAACACAAAATTTAAAATATGCTAACTGAGCCCAAGGAGAGAAAAGTCAAGATGGAGATTGCAGCAGATAACTGGGAAAGTACAGAAAAGTACCAAATGGAAGTTAGAGAGCCAAAAAATATATTAATTGAATTTAAGAACGCAAAGGATGGGCTTATAGCAGATTAGACACAGCTGATGATAGAATTCGTGAAAGACTGGTCAGAAGAAAATAGAATAAAATGAGAACTGAAAGAATAAAAATACAGAGAAGAGAGTTTTGTGATAAATTTAATGAACTTCCCAGAAAGAGAAAGAGGTAGAAGGATTATATGAATGGATAATGGCTGAGATCTTTGCACAGCTATCTGAGAGCAAGCAACTGATTCAAAGTTTGTGAATTAACCCCATGCAAGAAAGAAAAAGAAATCCATACTTAAGCATATCATAATAAAGCTGCTGAAAACTGGACAAAAAATTATAAAAGCAACCAGAGAAAAAGAATCACCTTTGAAAGAGTACTGCTTAGACTAAAATCTGCTTTCTTAATCAAAATATTAGAAGCCAAACAACAGTGAAATTATCTTTACCTAAAATTCAGTAACAAAAAATTGAGCCTTTAAGGAATCTCCAGTGGAATGCTGATATGTAGGAAAGAGTGAGAAGAATGAAAAGCAATGAAAAATACCTTGGTAAATCTAATGTTAACAATAATAGTAAAAAAGAGTCTAACATCAAAGTCAATAGAAGGGGGAAAATAAATACTTAATAAAAAGGGGAGAAAAAGAAGAAAGAATAAAGGCAAATAGAACACAAATGTATTATGGTACATTTAGACCCAAATATATTAATAAGTACATTGAATTAAAAAAAATGTTCTAAATGATACGAGAATCAGACTGGATTAAAAAATGATAAAATTGCAAGCATTTACAAGGGCCCCACCAAAAGTCATAAGGATCAGAAATATTAAAAGGAAAAATATTATAAACAACTGATATCTATTAAAATGAATCTGTAACTTCAAAGTTCATGACACACATAGGCCTACGTGGCTTTGCTGGTGAATTTCACCAAATAAGGGAGAAATAACACAAATCTTATATAAAGTCTTTAGTAGAACTGAAAAGGAGGAAATACTTTAACTGATTTTATGAGGCCAACATAATCTTGATAATTAAATTCAACAAGGACATAATTATGGGGCAATCTCATGAATATAAATGCAAAAATCTTAAGTATTTGTATTTAGCAAGATACTAAGAGGGAGAAATAGAGTTGGTTCAACTTTCAAAACTCAGTGACTAATTTGCATTTATGGAATAAGAAAAATATATGATTGTGTCAAAAGATAAAAAGGCATTTTATAAAAATATATCATGCAAATACTCATAGCTGGTATTGCCACGCTATTATCAGACAGTAAAATATAACGCAAAAAGCATTACTAGAGAGAGAACATTTAATAATGATGAAGGGTTTATTCAGCAAGAAGAGATAGCAATTCTAAATTTGGAAGCACCTAATAACATAGCATTAAAATAAATAAAGCAAAAAAGAAATACAAGGAGAGAGAAAAGTTTACAATCCAAGTAGGAGATTAGCACCTCTCTTTCATAGCTGATGGAACAAGCAAATAAAATATCTGAAGGTATCAAAGATTTGAACATGGTAAGCAAACATGACATAATGGACCTATATTACACATGGCACCTAATAATTGTAGATATTTACATGAAATTGTTACAAAATTGGGGCTTCCCTGGTGGCGCAGTGGTTGAGAGTCCGCCTGCCAATGCAGGGGACACGGGTTCATGCCCCGGTCTGGGAAGATCCCACATGCTGCGGAGTGGCTGGGCCTGTGAGCCATGGCCGCTGAGCCTGCGCGTCCGGAGCCTGTGCTCCACAACGGGAGAGGCCACAACAGTGAGAGGCCTGCATACTGCAAAAAAAAAAAAAAAAAATTGCTAACAAAATTGAATATACACTGAACCACAAAGGAAATCTCAATAAATTTCAAAGGATTAAAATCACACAGAGTTTGTTCTCCAGTTACATTAGAATTAAGGTAAAAATCATTAATAATAAGATAAGAAAGTCTCCAAATGTTTGGAAATTAAGCATATACTTCTAAAAGTTCATAGGTGAGAAAGAAATTGAAATGAAACATATTTTGAACTAAAAGATAACGAAAGTAACATCAAATCTCATGGGATGTTAATTGTGGGAGGCTGCTTAGGGCCGTGCTTAGAGGGAGATTTATGGCTTTGAATGCGTTTATTATAAACAGGATTTATAGCTTTCAATGCATGTATTAGGAAACCTAAATTATCAGTACAGAAAAAGAGTAAAAAGTAATGAAGTAGAAAACACACAGAGTAAAGCCACAACTCATATCTTTGTTTGCTTTTTGTTTTTTAATCTTTCCCCAATGTGAAATTTTTTAAATTTTATTTTATTGAAGTATAGTTGATTTACAGTGTTGTGTTAGTTTCAGGTATACAGCAAAGTGATTCATATATATATATATATAAAATCTTTTTCAGATTCTTTTATAAGTTATTACAAAATATTGAGTATAGTTCCCTATGCTATACAGTAGGTCCTTGTTGGTTAACTATTTTATATACAGTAGTGTGTATATGTTAACCACAACTCATATCTTTGAAAAGACAAATAAGCAGAGTTACCTGTATTTTTAGGTATGTGATGGGAAAAGACAGCATGTGGCATTTATGGTATCATTCCCCAACAGAAGTATCACAACAGAGTTTCTTAGGATTTTGAAGCAATCCATGTCATCTGCAACAGAGAACTGCATACTTTTTAGAAAGCTCCTGGCATGCTTATGGGCCATGGAAAAGACAGAAAGCATGATCATGGACTATTAAGTGACCATGTGGCCAGAACTATTTAAGATGAGGTAGGTTCTGTCAAATCCATGAAGTCATCCTGAGGTCAGATGGACCCAGCAGCAATCTATCATAAGATGGAAGAGGCACATCTGTGATTGGGCCTTAGTGGGTCTGGAGGACCCAATTAAGTTGCACAAGCAAGTCATTGTGATCCCCATCTCATCAACTTGTGTTGCCCTAGTGCCTGCTTCTCAGTTCAAAACCATGTGCATATGGTAGCCATGGAAGTACACTGCTCAAATCTTTCAAGAATTGCCTCTAGGATTGCACTCAGCTGACAGTCCTAAGCTGCAGCACTTTCAGAATCCACTGCAGCATTTAAATTCAAGACATACTATCTCTGGGTACCTATAGCCAATGACCAAGTACTGGTGGGATTGGACAGATATTAGGATCTAAATATTTCTGCATTCACCAAGATCCTGTGACTTTGCATTCATCAAGACCATCAGGAATGTTCTTGTGAGAGGGGCACCAAGTATCACTAAAGAGTGTAGTGGTGACTCCTCTCATCTACAGGCTGGAGATGATGGTAGGAAAGGTAGTCACAGAACTGAGCTAATTAATAGCAACAGGAATGATGGCATCCCAAAGCAGGTGGCACACTAAACTGCAAGAAGTCACAAGGCCATAATTACAATGACCTGCAAGGTTGGAGGGGTAATCTCAGAGGCTTGACTAGGGAATTGTGGAGAAGGCTAATAGAACATTTCATCTCTGGGGGCAAAAGAGATGGGCATTCAATAAGGATGCTATTTAACATCTAAAAAACATTTTTTTAACCAAGTATGGAGAAACAAGTGGCCAAAGGCAGCCAGTCCAAAAAAGTTGAAATCCCTTGCTTAGTTCCCTGACCTGTATTCACAACCAGAACCAACTGACTAAAAAGGCGAACAGGTCTCCAGGAGGAAAGATCCTACAACATCTCAGTATATATTATAAGATTTCCTGTCTTTTCCCAAAACGACTGAGGCCCTTTACTCAGGTGATTGTATACTGGAGAAAGAGGAGAACCTTGCATTTCAAAGAATATTAGACACAGGGTCTGAGTTGACCTTTGATACCTAGAGACCCAAAGCATCATCACCACCCCTTCGTTGGAAATTCACTAGTCTGTCCTCTGAAGAAACCAGATGGATCCTGGAGAATGACTGTAGACTATCATAAATTCAACCAAAGGGTGTTATGTAACATTACATAACAGATGTAATGTTAGGCATGATATCATTGATAGAGTATGTTAATAATATACATGTCATGTGGCCATTGATTTGGCAAGTATAAGAATATATTCCAATTGGGAAAGAGAATCAGAAACAGTTTGCTTTCATGAGGAGCAGATGATGTTGATTTAAGTTTTACCTCAGAACTCTGTCAATTCTCTTAACATCTGTTACAATACATTGTGAAGAGATGAAAGTGTCTGGGCATCCCATGATCCATTAGACTGATGTCACACTGATTACGCAGGTGGAGTCCTTGATGAGACGATGCACTCCAGAAGAGGGAGATAAGCCCTTTAAAGATCAGCGAGCTGTCACTTCAGTAGAATTTTTAGGGGTCCAGCGGTCAGGCACGTGCCAGTATATTCCCTCCAAAGTAAGAGAAATTTGCTCCATCTTGCATCCCCTTCTACAAATAGGGAAGTACAGCACCTGGTAGGCCTCTTCTGGCTCTGAATGCAACACATTCTACAGCAGGGTTTTTCAACCTTGGCACTATTAGCACTTTGGACCAATTAATTCTTTGTGTGGGGAGCTATGTTGTGCATTGCAGGCTGTTTAGCAGTATCCCTGGCTTCTACCCAAGTTGATGCCAATAGCACTCCCCCTACTCCAGTCATGAAAATAAAAAGTGGCTCCAGACTTAGCAAATGTTCCCTGGGGAGCAAAATCATCTCTGATTTAGAACCATTGTTATATACCTAGGAATTCTGCTGTCCTATGTACCAAGTGACAGGGAAAGCTGCCAGATTTCAGGGTGGTCCAGAATACAAAACAGCCCAGCAGAAAGTACAAGGTTTGGTATAAGCAAATATACTATACTATCCAGTAGACCCTCTGGTCTTGGAGGGGACAATAGTGGAAATGTAGCGTTTGTTGAAAGTCCTAAAGGGACAATTACAGTGCAGACCCTTGGGGTTCTGGAGCAAGGCCATGCCATCTACAGTGGAAATTCCTGTATCTTTTGAAACAGCTTTTGGCACATTCCTGGGCTCTGGTGGAGAAAGGAATATTTGACTGTGGACACCAAGTGTCCACACTCTGTTGTAGGGAGGAAGGTAGGACACTAAGGGAGATGCTGGATCATTATATGACAAAGGAGGAAGAAACCTTAAAGAACCTCAACATTTCACCATTGAGGAAGCTGAGTCCAGAGACATAACTTTGCCTAAAGTCATCACGAGGTTAGTGGAAACCAAGTTAGGAGTCTTCTACTCCATGTAAGTGAGTATCTCACTTCATAAATTGAAAATGATTGCATTTTCCCTGTGGAATATTCTTACACACAATTCTTGGGTTGTTTAGTACTGTGGCTACAGTGCATTATAGGTTAAAGAGAATTTTGTGGGCCAGTTTGATGTCTTTCTCTTACAGAATGCATTCTGAGTCCCCAAAAACTGACTTACAAAACAAACTTGAACACTGGGAACTTCTTGGTATGTGTGTGAGGTATGGGCTCTCAGGTTTTAGAACAATAAGAGGGAATCCTCCCCCATACTCCTGCCCCTGCCCCATATACTGGGCAACAAACCTTTCTGCCAGGTTACATGGAGCAGCAGTTTTCAATTCTCATTTTGACCAAGACCCAGAGTAAGAGATATTTTTGACATCATGACCCACTGTGTGTATGTGCACACATACACACTCACACATACAACACAGATATGAAAGTTTCCCAAATAGAACTTGCCCTTACCATATGTAATGCTTTCAAATATTTCCTCTATTTTTTTAGTATTGATCGTAACCAACTAATCATAGCTACAATCCTCCTGAGCAGGTAATTTCACAGCCCATTAATAGGCTAGGTCCCAAAGTTAAAACAAAAACAAAACACCAGTGTTGAGAGTTGTAGGCCTAAAAATTCTAGACTCTAAATATAACTTGATAATAATATGTACTCAAAGATTAATTTTTCAGGATTTCCCTGGTGGCACAGTGGTTAGGATTCCACAATCCCAATGCAGGGGGTCCAGGTTCAATCACTGGTCAGGGAACTAGATCCCACATGCATGCCCACCTAAGAGTTCGCATGCCACAACTAAGGCCCAGTGCAACAAAATAAAAAAAAAAAAAGATTAATTTGTAAAATATGAACACTTATTGGAAGTTGGCTGTTTGGATGGAGAATACATTTCACGTTGGGAAATATATCTTTTAAGGTATAAAGCAGGCCAGTCCACAAAACTTTCTTTCCATAAATGTATACACAGGAATAGGACACCAATTGGGCAGCATCTTGGGGTGGGCAGTCAGCCACTTCACTGATGCCCTTATGTTTTCTTCTACAGCCATTTCAAAAACAGGACATTCTCTTTTATAATATAACAGACAAAAAAAATGCTAACCAGCCCCTTGGAAATTATGATAACCCAAAATGCAAAATTTCTTGAAATGGAATTTTTTGGTCCACACAATAGGATTATTAAGTATGTGATGTTTAGAACTTCCTAAACCAGATTCTAGGAGAAGCATTTTCATTGTGTATGAGTTATACCTACTTAGAAACATGTTATCCCTAACACTGAGTAGGAACAGGAACAAGAACTACATAATAGAGCACCTAGAGGCTCTACAATAAACACTTTCTATACAACACTTTCTGTACTGGGCTTAGTAATTCTATGAACAATATTTTTATCCTGCAGCTGAGGAAACTGAGATGCAGATATTTTAAATGTAATTTTCTGAAGACCATGCAAGCTTTATGGTGGATTTGAACCCTGGTTGTTCTGACTACAAAGCCCATGTTCTGCACAGTCTCATCTGCTTCTTAGTCATTTGATTTGTTGATTGGGAAGAAGTGGCCATCCTTTGACAGTCGATCCTTTGAAGAAGTCCATAGTGCTATGAGTTCTTACTGCACCAGGAAGTGTCAGGTAAGCCTGAAAAGCTGACTTTGCTCCAGTTTTGATCAAGATGGAAAAAACTGAACTCCAAAGTCAGTGATGTATCACCTGAAACGTGAATTTCTGAGATTGGACATAATAATATAAAGAAAATTAGGGAATTCCCTGGTGGTCCAGCATGCTTTCACTGCTGTGGGCCCAGGTTTGATCCCTGATGGGAGAACTAAGATCCTGTAGGCTGCGTGGTGCAGCCAAAAAAATAAATAAAAATAAATAAAAATAAGGTCAGAATTCTAAAAAGATATTTTTTATTTTTTATTTTTTTAAGATATTTTTTAAAAAAAGAAAATTAACAATGGTTTCAATAAACTCTAACATAATTTCATACCTTGCATGGTCTTCCACTGTTGATAGGGTACTGATGTTTAGGCCTTTCCCACCCCACTCCCACCCCCAAGTAATATTTCATATGTCTTTCACTATACCATCAGAGGCTTAGCATGAAATATGAGAGTTCAGACAATCCTTCCTTTTCTGGTCAGGAGGAATCCAAACAATCTTGGGAGGATCATCTAAAAGATCACCTCTCTTTGGTGTGAGCCTGAAATTTTTTAGTGAATTTTCAATTTGCACCAGTCCATAACCACATCAATCTGATATGATTGACAATATTTTTCTACGAATTTGTCTCATTCATCTAAACTTTCAAATTTATTGACACTAGTTGTTCATGTTTATTACCCTTTTAATTCCTGCTGTTATCTGTAATATCCCTTCCTCTACATTTTAAACATTGCTTATTTGTACCTCTTCTCTTTTTGTATTGATTAGTCTTGCCAAAGTTTGTTAATTTCATTAGGTTTTTTCCAAAAAATCAAGTTTTTGCTTTATTGGTTCTTTCAAAAATAGGGTCTTTATTTTTTATTTCATTAAATTTTGCTTTTATCGTTATCATTTTCTTCTGGGTTTATTGTGTTGTTTTTATAATTTCTCTGGTTACCTAGATCATTAGTTTTGGAGTTTTTTCATTCCTTTAATGTACATTTAAAGCTATAGGTTTTCCTATATGTAGTACATTAACTGTATTCTACAAATTTTGATACAGAGTTTTTATCATTGTTTATTTTGAAATATTTCCTAATTTCTGTGTATTAGAAGCATTTTTAATATTTTATATACAGAAGATTTATAGTTATGTTTTTGTATGATTTCTAATTTAATTGAAGTTTTTAGAGATCATAGTGTTTCTAAAATTTTTCTTGTCTTGCCATAAAATATGAATTTATTTCATCATAATCAAAGTCAACAAATTGTCCTCTGATTTTTTTAACTAAGAGAAAAGGTTGATGAAAAGAACTTCAGTTGGGGCAGTTCAAAATAGGGATTTCAGCTGGTGCAGCTCACACATGGTAGAATCCTAGAAATCATAATCTTTCTAAAAACACTTTGAAATTAGTTGAGATCTATTTTATGGAAAGTACGTGATCAGTTTTCTTTCCATAGACACTTGGAGAGAAAAGGTGAAGTCTCTACTTCTTGGGTACAATTCGTGTTCTATACCTGTCCTAAATTACACTAAGCTTAGTAAATTGTTGTGCTTTCGATCCTTAATGTTTTTATTGATTTTTTTGTCTATTGCTCTCAATTACTAAGATAAGTGTGTTAAAATCTTTCATATGATGTAGAATTTGCCAGTTTTTCCTTACTTTCTGTCAATTCTTGCTTTAGATAATGTGAAGTTCTTTTTTATGTTCATAAATATTCATGATTATTAAACTTTCTTGGTGAATAATATCATCATTGTATAATGTCTCTTTTATCCCTGTTTATGCTTTTTGCCTTAACATCTATTTTGTTCATTATTAATACAGCTCTGCTGCTTTCTTTGTGTTAGCATTTACTGAGTATGTCTTTTTTTGATCCTTTACTTTCAATCATTGTGTTGAAACTTCATCTCAAACTTTAAATATTTCTCCTGTAAATGGCATAGGGATGGACTTCTTTTTTTTTTTTACCAATTAAATAACATGCTTAGCTTCACTTTCAGCCTTAATTTCTACTACACTTTTTTTTTTTTCCTCCGGTACGCAGGCCTCTCACTGCTGTGGCCTCTCCCACCGCGGAGCACAGACTCCGGATGCAAAGGCCCAGAGGCCGTGGCTCACGGACCCAGCTGCTCTGCAGCATGTGGGATCCTCCTGGACTAGGGCACGAACCCGCGTCCCCTGCATCGGCAGGCGGACCCTCAACCACTGCACCACCAGGGAAGCCCTCTACTACACTTTTTAGCAAGGATGATTGATTTTTTAAAATTAATTATATTTATTTTTTGGCTGCATTGGGTCTTTGTTGCTGCGTGTGGACTTTCTCTAGCTGCGGCGAGCAGGGGCTACTCTTTGTTGCAGTGCGTGGGCTTCTCATTGTTGTGGCTTCTCTTGTTGTGGAGCACGGGCTCTAGGTGCACAGGCTTCAGTAGTTGTAGCACATGGGATCAGTAGTTGTGGCACACGGGCTTAGTTTCTCTGCAGCATGTGGGATCTTCCTGGACCAGGGCTCAAACCCGTGTCCCCTGCCTTGGCAGGCGGATTCTTAACCACTGCACCACCAGGGAAATCCCAGGGATGGACTTCTTTTTAACTTAGGGCAACAGTTTTGTATTTCAGTTGGAAGTTCTATATACTTTTTGTAATCATTTATATACTCAAATTTCTTTTTGTCATCTTATTTTGTGCTTTCCATCTGTTCCACTTTCTCTCCCTCCTTTGTTTCTTGCCTTCTTTTGGCTTTGACTATTTTTGTTTATTCCTTCTCCTCTACTAATTGGAAAATTTTACACTCTATGTCTGTTCTTTCAGCTTTACTCTTAAAATTTTAATATGCTTTCTTTTTTAAAAATATTTAGACTGCCCTGGGTCTTAGTTGCAGCACACAGGATCTTTGTTGTGGCATGGGGGATCTTTACTTATGGCATGCAGGCTTCTTAGTTGTGGCATGCATGTGGGATCTAGTTCCCTGACCAGGGATCGAACCCAGGCCCCCTGCATTGCGAGCATGGAGTCTCAGCCACTGAACCACCAGGGAATTCCCTTAGTTTGCTTTCTTAAATTTTAAAGTTAGTCAATACATTTATTTTTTTCTTGATCATTACAGGAGCTTTTTAACTCTGACCACCCCCACCCACCTATATGTTATTATTTTCTAGTATTTTTTAAAAATTTATAACCATATAAATTAATTCCCATTATTATTTAGCATAGTAAATATTTGTTTTTATTTAATCACATATTTACTATTTTCTTTGCTCACAATTCCTCCTTTTAACTCAGATCTTGTTTCTGGATTTATTTTCATTCTTTCTGGAATATATTCTGTATGACTTCTTTTAGTGAGGATTCTAAGTTTTGGTGTTGGAAAAATATCTTTATTTTGCACTTTTTATTAAAAAATAGTTTTACTAGCTATGCATTTCTAAGTTCACAGTTGATTTTGAAGATATTATTATTCCATTATCTTTTTACTTTCATTGAAGCTGGTGATAAATCTGCTGTCAGTCTAGTAGAGGTTCCTTTGTAGATAATTTGTGTTCTCTGTCTTCCCCTAAGATTATTTTTGTCTTTGGTATTCTGTAGTTTCAATATGATATGTCTAAGTGTGTATTTCTTTTCATTTATACTGCTTGGATTTTTAAAATTTATTGAACATCAGTTCTAAATGTTCTCAATCATTATGTCTTTGAATATTATCTCTTTCCTGTTCTATCTAGTCTTGCCTATTGTTATGGACTTAATGTGTCCCACCAATATCCATATATTGAAACCCTAACCCTCAATGTGGTTATATTTGGAGATAGGGCCTTTATAGAGGTAATTAAGTTTAAATGAGGTCATAAGGGTGAGGTCTTAATCCAGTGGTGTCCTTATAAGAAGCGGAAGAGAGACCAGAACTCACTCTCTCTCTCTACACATACATAGAAGAAAAGCCTTGTGGGGACACAGAGAGAAGGCAGCTATGTACAAGCCAAGAAGAAAGACCCCACAGAAACCAGCCCTGAGAACAACACCTTGATCTTGGACTTCAAGCTTCTAGAACTTTACATATGTTTTAATATCTGTATTAGCATTCTCCAGATAATGACCAATATCCTCCATTTATTTATTTACCTCTACATATGTAACCATTTACAAATCTGGAGAAAGAAAGAGAGAGAGAGAGAGAGAGAGGAGAGAGAAGAGATTTATTGTGAGGAATTGGCTGACATGATCATGTGGGCTAAGAAGTTCCACAATCTGTTGTCTGCAATTAGAGATCCAGGAAAGTGGGTGGTGTAATTCTAGCCTGAGTCTGAAAGCCTAAGAACCAGGGGAGTCAATGGTGTAAATGCCAGTCCAAGATCAGAAGACCAATGTCTCAGTGCAAACAGGCAGGCAGGAAAGGGATAAATCCTCTCTTCTGCTTTTTGTTCTATTCAGTCCCTCACCAGATTGGTTGCTGCCCACCCACATGGGGAGAGCAGTCCACTTTACTGAGACCATTGATTTAAATGCTAATCTCATCTAGGAACACCCTCACAGACACACTCAGAAATAACATTTAATCTGGGCACTCTGTGGTCCAGTTAATTTGACACATAAGATTGACCATCACAATATCTTTGTGCTATTTTCTGATTTTTAGCTCTATCTTCCATTTTAGTTAATTCTCTCTTTAATTATAAACAGTCTGATATCTAACCTGATCATTGAGTTTCTTATCTTAGTTTCATTTTTCATTTTTAGATGTTATGTTTGATTTTTTTTTTTTTTCCGGATCTACCTGATATTTTGATGGTCTCTTTTTCCTTGGGCCTACTCTTAATACTCTCTTGTTTTTTAAAACATAGTCACTACAATCTGGCACCACTTTTTTTTTTTAATGGTCACCACTATGTATTCCTTTGTTTTTTTAATACATTTATTTATTTATTTTATTTTTGGCTGTGTTGGGTCTTCGTTGCTGCTCACGGGCTTTCTCTGGTTGCGCTGAGCAGGGGATACTCTTTGTTGCAGTGCGTAGGCTTCTCACTATGGTGGCTTCTCTTATTGAGCAGCCCGGGCTCTAGGCTCACAGGCTTCAGTAGTTGCAGCACCCAGGCTCAGTAGTTGTGGCTCGTGGGCTCTAGAGCGCAGGCTCATTAGTTGTGGCGCATGGGCTTAGTTGCTCCATGGCATGTGGGATCTTCCCAGACCAGGGCTCAAACCCGTGTCACCTGCATTGGCAGGCAGATTCTTAACCATTGTGCTAGCAGGGAAGTCCCTCTTTTTTTAAAAAAAAATATTTATTTATTTATTTGGTTGCACTGGGTCTTAGTTGCAGCAGGCAGGCTACTTAGTTGCAGTTCTCCAGCTTCTTATTTGTGGCACATGGTCTCCTTATTTGTGGCTTGCAAACTCTCAGTTGTGGCATGCATGTGGGATCTAGCTCCCTGACTAGGGATTGAACTCGGGCCCCCTGCATTGGGAGCTTGGAGTCTTATCCACTGTGCCACCCGGGAAGTCCCATAGCATCACTTTACACTAAACTTTCAGCTTAATATAAATTCTTGCCTGTAACCCAGATGAAGGCAGACTTGTGATTAGGAAATCTTTAGAGAACATTTTCCCAACTCTATTCAGAAATAAGATTGAGACTGGCATATTTCCTAACTATCTTCCTCTATGTGATGGGGTTTTGCCCAAGTTTATCCTTCCATTAGAATGACACCTCTCAAAGTCCCAGCTTTATGCCAGTATCTTATTTTGAATTGCCATTTTATATATGTGTTCCAATTAAACTTTATATATGGACACTGCGATTTGAATTTTATACAACTTTCATGTGTCATAAAATACTATTCTTCTTTGATTTTTTTTCAACTATTAAAAAATGTAAAAATTATTCTTAGGTCATGGGACATATAAAAATAGGTGGTAGGTTGGATTTGGCCCATTGGGTTATAGTTTGACAATCCCTGTTCTATAAGAATGTTTTTAGCAGCAAAATAATCGATACAACCTAAGTATTCTTTATGCAAGAGTGAATAAACTAAAAAACAGTGACATATCAAGGAAAGGAATACTACCCAATAGCTACATGTATTAGCATGGTTAAACATAAAAAATATAATTTCAAGCCAAAACAAAGCAAAAAGTTGCAGAAGGACATTCTAATATGATACAATTTAAATAAAGTTTTAAAATCTGCCAAAGAAGACTATATATTACTTATGGATACATATATATGTGTGTACGGAAAATTATTTTTTAAACTCATGAAAATTGGAATTTAGAGAGAGAGGAAGAATGGCAGCTGAGAGAGATACACAGTGGGTCTAAGATATATCTGTAATGTATTGTTATTTTTGAAAAGTTTGAAGTACGTTGGGCAAATAAGATTTTATATATAGGGTTTTCTTAAATTATTCTCAATACTTGTGTATATGTTTGAAATATTTCATAATTTTAAAAATAATCTAAGATTTCATCTTAAAATTTGTATGGAGACACAAAAGATCCCGAATAGTCAAAGCAGTCTTGAGGGAAAAAAACAGAGCTGGAGGAATCAGACTCCCTGACTTCAGACTATACTACAAAGCTACAGTAATCAAGACAGTATGGTACTGGCACAAAAACAGAAATATAGATCAATGGAACAGGATAGAAAGCCCAGGGATAAACTCACATACCTATGGTCAACTAATCTATGACAAAGGATGCAAGGATATACGATGGAGAAAAGACAGTCTCTTCAATAAGTGGTGCTGGAAACCTGGATAGCTACATGTAAAAGAATGAAATTAGAACACTCCCTAACACCATACACAAAAATAAACTCAAAGTGGGTTAGGGACCTAAATATAAGACCAGACACTATAAATCTCTTAGAGGAAGACATAGGAAGAATACTCTTTGGCATAAATCACAGCAAGATCTTTTATGATCCACCTCCCAGAGTAATGGAAATAAAAACAAAAATAAACAAATAGGGCCCAATGAAACTTCAAAGCTTTTGCACAGCAAAGGAAACCATAACCAAGACAAAAAGACAAGCCTCAGAATGGGAGAAAATATTTTCAAATGAAGCAACTGACAAAGGATTAATCTCCAAAATTACAAGCAGCTCATGCAGCTCAATATCAAAAAAACAAACAGGCCAATCCGAATATGGGCAGAAGACCTAAATAGACATTTCTTCAAAGAAGACATACAGATGGCCAAGAAACACATGAAAAGCTGCTCAACATCGTTACTTATTAGAGAAATGCAAATCAAAACTACAATGAGGTATCACCTCACAGCAGTTAGAACAGGCATCATCAGAAAAATCTACAAACAACAAATGCTGGAGGGGGCGTGGAGAAAATGGAACCGTCTTTCACTGTTGGTGGGAATGTAAATTGATACAGCCACTGTGGAGAACAGTATGGAGGTTCCTTAAAAAACTAAAAATAGACTTACCATATGACCCAGCAATCCCACTACTGGGCATACACCCAGAGAAAACCATAATTCAAAAAGACACATGCACCCCAATATTCATTGCAGCATTATTTACAATAGCCAGGTCACGGTAGCAACCTAAATGCCCATCGACAGACGAATGGATAAAGAAGATGTTGTACATATATACAATGGAATATTACTCAGCCATAAAAGGGAACGAAATTGGGTCATTTGTAGAGATGTGGATGGGTCTAGAGACTGTCATACAGAGTGAAGTATGTCAGAGAAAAACAAATATTGTATATTAACGCATATATGTGCAACCTAGAAAAATGGTACAGATGAACCGGTTTGCAGGGCAGAAATAGAGACATAGATGTAGAGAACAAACATATGGACACCAACGAGGGAAAGTGACATGGGGGTGGTGGTGTGATGAATTGGGAGATTGAGATTGACATATATACACTAATATGTATAAAATGCATAATAAGAACCTGCTGTATAAAAAAATAAATAAAAGACCCTTGCCTTATTCACCACCTGAAAAAAAAATGATCTAAGATTTCATTAGTTTTTATAATATTAACATGGTGTAAAATGCACATCTTGGTTTGGAAGAAAGTTTGGAGAAATGAAAAGAACACTAAACAACTTAGGACAACTTAGTCCTAAGCACTAGACTCTATCAGGAACTAGCCTCAGACAAGAATGTGACCTCAAACAAGTCTTTTCATATCTTTGGGTCCAATAGAAGAAGTTCTATCTGATGAACAGTGTGCCACCTGTTTGAAAACAGTGATATGAAACACCCTAAAAATGCAAGAAGATACATATTTTTTGTTTGTTTGAGACACACACACACACACACACACACACACACACACCCCCCTCATTTTAAGCCTTGTCCATTGTGAAATTTAACACACATACATAAAAAGTGCATAAAATAGTAATGTATACCTTAATCATCATAAAGTCAAACCATGTAGCCACTACTCAGATCCAGAATACTGGCAGCTCCCAGAAAACCCCTGAATGCTCCCCACCCCTCCACCTATGATAATTGCTTCCTGCTTTCCTTTTCAAGGTAATTGTTAGTCTTTTTTTTTTTTTGGCAGCCCCACACAGGGCGATTTCAGTTCCCCAAGCAGCAGTGAAAGCTCTGAGTCCTAACCACTGGACCACCAGGGAACTCCCCTTCAAGGTAATATTTTTATTTGTTTGTTTCAAGATATTATCCTTGATGAAATTTACTGTGACCAGAATTCTTACAGTATTTTGACTCAAAGGTCTTTGGAATGTCTGTGGGCTCAGAGAGAAGGGGACTGGGAAATTCTTTACTAGATTGTTGTTGAGAACTCTCCTTTCTCCTGAAAGGGAAACTCAGGCTTAGGCTGTGCCTTGAATGGCAATATCAGCTGCCCAGATGCCCCACCTCTAGCCTGTACTGTGTGGTGGGCGCTGTTTTGGGCATTGTATATATTTACATCATTTCATCCTTGAAACAGACTTGTGAGAAAACTGAAGTAGTCTCTAAGGTCAAAGAGCCAAAGAGAAAGATAAAGGAAAGAAAAGTTGCACTTAATTCCTAAATATTCAAGACTATTAATTTATTTACATTTTTTCCCAAGGTAAAATGTACAAGGCATAGCCCCAAGTGGCTGATTTGAATTTGCCTCTTTAAAGTATTTGCATAATTGCCATTTACTTTATCTGTGGAGAACTTGAAAAAATAAATTTCCGTGGATCAAAGCATTTTGAACACATTTAGGGCTCACCAAAATTCTTATGAATTATTAAAAATGTATCATGTGTACCTATAGTCAGCTGTACTGTAAATTGCAGCTAATCGATGTTTAGTTGACAAAAGGTGGAATAGTTTGGCTGATTTACTCCTTGGGCTCCTCCTGTTTCACTGGAAAACTCATCTAAACATGTATGTCACAAACTAATTTCAAGACAAAAGCAAAGCCTCAGCTGAATGGTGAAAACAGATAGCCCCGTCCAAAATAGATAGCCCACCTTCCCAGGTAAGACTGGGAAGACTGCCTGTCTGAAGGAAACGGCCATCAATCTAAGTGAATGCTCCAGAAAGACACTTCTAAAAATAAAAGCAGCCTCTCTACAGGAGAAAAGAAATATCACTAGACATTTTGACCGTGGTTTTATCTCATTAAATTGCTGAGTGTAAGCTGAGTTACAAGAAGTAAGATTCAATATATAGTTTCCAAGTGCCTCCTCTGTTTAAGGCACTGTGTGGTGGGCGCCAGAGGACGCAAAAAGGAATGATCTGCCATCCTCACTATTGAGGAGGTTATAATCTAAGGAGAGGTAAACAGCAAGATAACATTATATGAGCAATGTGTGATAAGGCTTATGAGAAAGAAGCAGAGGGGAAATGAACCAAGTTATTTGAGTACCTTTCATAGGCCAGGCATGTTTCATACATCATCTTATTTTAATCTTACAATAAGGTAATGAGGTTGATATTATTCCCAATTCGAGGAACTGTGGGAAAGTACAACCAAACAACTAACCCAGGATCACACTAGTAAATGGCACAGCTGAGATTCAAATCCAGATATGCCTGCCTCAAAACTTGTGTTCCTAACAAGCCCACAGGCCTTAACCATGTGATGGATAGAAAAGAGGTCCTTACTGGCCATGACTCTCAGAATTAGAAAGGAGCCAGGAGGATAAAACATATTAGGGTGACTTCAGACACCATTTATGTGTGCCCTCCAATACATGATTGTATGACTTGGCCTTGTTTTCTTAGCCTAGAATGTAAAACACTTCGGATAGAAGACATGGAGTGAGATTTGATCACAGGCGTTCTTCTGTCTCTGCCATCAACCTCACTCTGCTCAAAAAGATAAAACGAATTGAATTTTATTATTTATTCATGTGAATACTAACACTGTGGATATATTTTCATAAAATAAGAAAAAAAACCCCTCAGCCTCACCATATAAATTGTAGGAATCCATTTTCACTCTTATTACTATTACTATTTATCATTTTGATTCTTAATTGTCCTTTGTTCAGGTGACTATGCAGCCCCAGTTGTCCTTCTCTTTAATTGCTTGCTTTCGCTTGAATACCTGCTTCATGGTTTCTCAAGAGCTATCATCATCGTTATCATCATTATTTTGAAAGGTGAATGAACATAAATGTCGATTTTCATCATGTGTAGACTCCACTGACAATCAGCAAAAGTTTTTCTTTCATATGAATTGTGTAGCTAGAAGATTAGCCCCAAATGGAAAGTTCAGCACTCTCTGGTTTAATTTCAGTTCTGCCAGTGAGCCACTGGGCAGACCACACTGCCCTTTGGCATGGTCTCTGTTTCTAAGCAGGTGACATTAAAGATGCTTGTCACCCATTGTTTTCCCTGAAGTGCTAATAGGGTTTACTAATGAAAGAAAACACCATTTCTCAAAATGATACAAAGCATCATAGAAACTAAAATTACAGGAAATAATTTCACCCACATTTTGGCTTGCACAGGCCTACCTGACTTTGGGAAAGTTGTTTTTAGGACAAGGGTTGATCTACCGTAGTTGAGACTAATACAATTTTAGCTTTTCATCAATGTCAAACAAAGCTAAAACACCAATAGCTAGAATCTCTTTCTGTTCCTCCACTGATGAGAACCAAAATAAACTTTAAGACATCAAGAGCAACAATACTATGGTGTGGTAACAGATGCTTAAACTGGTGAAATCCTGTGGCTCAACTGCATGACTCTAGAACAATTCCAGTGAACTAGTTGCTAAGACTTTAGAGTCTGAAACTTTTATTCCCTATACCGTACATGTTATATGAATGAGGGCTTGGTATGTAGTATGATTTTCATGGGTCATTTCAAGCCAGTAGGTTTTAGAAATCCCCAGTCACTTACTAGTATACCTTCTTAAATATTCAAGCCTTGAGGAGAAAGTGGGAGTTTCCAGTGAAACTGAGGGATGATAGTGGATCTTAACAGTGTGGTGTTCTTTACTTAAATGCACAGTCCATATGCTTTTAATTTATGTGTAATGATTTGGTGAATTGTCAATCTGTCCTTTTTTAAGAGTGTGTGAGAAAATGTACATAAATGTGCACCAGTGAAATAGGCCTTCATGTTCTCATGTTTTGAAAATGTGTTTTCTTCATAGAGTGAGAGCAAAAGTATTTGAGAATTGATATTTGAAATCATAACAGAGCTAAATGTGACATGCAGTTTGACAGGCAAATATGTGATTCACACACCCTGCCTCAGAAATGAGTAAAATGTGGTCAAATATTTCATTTTCCTCATTGCATTTATCACCATCTGAAATTACCCCATTTATTTATTTGAATACTTTTAAAATCTCTGTCTCTTCCACACTCAAGTGAAACTCCATGGTCACTGCTCTATCCCTGGTTCCTAGAACATTACCTGCCACACAATAAGTGCTCAATAACTATTTATTAAATAAAGGAATTAATGTAAGTTGAAAGATATTTAGTGCACTACTTTAGAAGTATATTTATCTATTTCTTTTTTTAAAAAATATTTATTTATTTTTGGCTGTGTTGGGTCTTGCTTGCTGCATATGGGCTTTCTCTAATAGTTGCAGTGAGCAGGGGCTACTCTTTGTTGTGGTGCACGGGCTTCTCATTGTGGTGGCTTTGTTTGTTGCGGAGCATGGGCTCTAGGTGCGCGGGCTTCAGTAGTTGTGGTACACGGGCTCTAGAGCGCAGGCTCAGTAGTTGTGGCGCATGGGTTTAGTCACTTCTTGGCATGTGGGATCTTCCTGGACGAGGGTTCAAACTTGTATCTCCTGCATTCGCAAATGGATTCTTAACCACTGTGCCACCAGGGAAGTGCCGAAAGTATACCTATTAATTCATCTTGATGAAGCCTCCACAAAGGCAGTATCTACCAACTTTACTAAGTGCCTTGTTATTAGATGGGATCAATATATGTCTAGTAAGGGAGTATAGATAAAGTTCCAGGAACACTGGTTAAAAACAGCAAACCCTTCGGCATTAGATTTCAGCAACAATTCTTTTGTTCTTGCTGCTTTCTTCTTTTTTATGGAAGCATGCTTTTTTATTGCAGTATAATTGATAATGGTGAGATGCACACATTTCATGTATATATAGTTGATATGTTTTGACAAATGTATACACCCATATAACCCACATACTGATCAAGATATAGAACTTTACATCATTTCAGAAAGTTCCCCTGTACCACATTCAGTCCATTCCCCATTTCCCTCTCCCCCCTAAGCAATGGCTGTTCTGATTTCTATGACTATTAGGTTAGCATTGCTTGTTCTTAAACTTTATATGAAAGAAGTCATACAAATGTATTCTTTTATGTTTGGCTTCTTTTGTACAGTTTACCTGTAAAATTCATCCAGGCTGCTATGCATATCAGTGATATGATCCTTTTTATTGCTGAGTAGTATTCCATTGTATTAATGTACTACAATTTATCCAGTTTCCTGTTGATGGAAAACATTTGGGCTGTTTCCATTTTGGAACTATTATGAGTAAAGCAGTTGCAAACTTTCTTATACAAATCTTTGTGGACATATGTCTTAATTTCTCACGGACAAATACATGGAAGTGGAATTGATGGTTCACAGTGTCAGTGTATGTTTATCTTTATATGAAACTGCCAAGCAGTTCTTTGAACGTTGTATCATTTTATACTCCCACCAACAATGTATGAGAGTTCTTAGTTGCTCCACATAATTGCCAATATTTGGTATTATCAATCTTTTACATTTTAGCCATTCTAATAGGTATGAAATAGTATTCATTGTGTATTAACTAACAGTTTGCTGATGATTAATGATGTTGAGCATCTTTTTATTTGCTAATTAGCCATTTGTATATCTTTTTTTGTGAAGTGTCTGTTTAAGTCTTTTGGCCACATTTTATTTGGGTTGTTCTTTTTATTGTTGAGTTGTAAGAGTTCCTGATTTATTCTATATACATGTCCTTTTCTGGATATCTCATTGTTAAATATTCCTGAATATTTTCTCCCAGCCTCTAGATTACCTGTTTTTTTTTTAATGGTGTCTTTTTATGAGCAAAAATTTTTAATTTTGATGAAGTCCAGTTATCAACTTTTTAATGGTTTCTGCTTTCTGTGTCCTATCTTAGAAAGCTTTGCTAACCCTAAGGTTGCAAAACTATTTTCCTATTTCCTTTAGAATCTCCATCTCTAATTAATTTTTGTGTATTTAAAAAAAAAAACAAACCTGCGTTTTACCTACCTTTTTAGGAGCTCTCAGAAATGCTAGAACTCTGTGTGACTCTACTGAGGTTCATTAATGAAAACTATTTGATTAAAACAAAAGCTTACTACCTAAAACAGAAAGCTGATTTTAGTTGATAAAACATGCATTCAAATAATTGAGTTATTATTTATTTTATTCAATTATTTTTCGAAAACTGAATTTTATTTTATTTTGCTTAATTTTTTTTAAAGAACTGACCACTAAAGGCAATTCTGAATCACTTGTTTTAATGGAGGACAACATGGGCATAAATCCTGGCTTGGGCCATTTTATTATTGTTTTTTATGGTCACAGGCTTTTTTTTCTTCTGTTTTTTTTTTTCTTGACCACAACAATTATATTACCTTTAATTCACAAGTTATCTTCAGTGGTCTAAAAAACATAACCCAGAACATTTTGGAAGATAAAAATAAGCTGTTGAGACAATTTTTTTCCTTCCTAAGCTAGAAACAGAACACCTAGAGTTGACTGAAGTTTTTCCTCTTATTATGATCTACGTATTGATTGCCCAAGAATTTTTAAATAGTTTATAAAGATTTTCCTGGTTAAAGCTATATTAGGATTCCTCTAATGTTAAATAAAATTATAGAATAAGAAGGAGCGTGGATTTGGATTCTGAGGAAACTGAATTTGAATTCTGGCTTCCCCCAGTCCAATATTATTACCCATATGAATTTACCCAAGGTACATAATTCCTTTGAGCATCAATTTCCTCAGCTGTAGAATGGGATAATACCTACCCCTCAGAATAATTGCAAACATTAAATGCAATCTTGTATGTAAAATGCCTACCAAGTAGTTGGTGCTCAATAACTATGACCCCCTCCTTTTCTATTTCTAATTCTTGAGTTGTCCTCTCAAGAAAAGGACACATATAAAGCTACACAAACTCCAGAAAGTAGATTTTTCTATATCAGCCTATACAGTGTTTCTCAAACTAGGATCTAGAACCTCTTGGAGACTTCAGACAGATTCTCAGGGGTCAGAGGCTTTTCTACAGGATTTTCAAAAGAAACTGTTTATATTTGGATGATTATCCTAAAATATTAAAATAAGCAGAGTCTGAAACTTCTGAATAAGTTATCTTTAGCTTATAACTAAGCATTGCCATAAGATTTCAATATGAATTTGCATTTGCCTTTGCCATTTCAGCTTACTGAACTAAGGGACCATCAATGTGTCAGTGCTGTTTGGTTGGCATGTCCTACTATCTAAATGGCAGCAATGGCCAGTGTCTGCTATTACACTCATGTAGTAATAACGTACATACAAATAACATTTTCAATGATGAAGACTTTAGTTTCTTGTTTTTTTAATAAATCAATACTTTTTCTCATCAAGAAAATGACACGCCACTGAGTATTTACTATTTTGTAGAGGCTAATGAGAAATGAACAGAGGTAGACTGAATAATATTAATGATGCACTTGCACCAAGAGAAAGCCAAATGCTTTCAGGACATTCTATACAAATAAAGATTTAATGGTAATTTGAATATTCTAAATTGAAAACAGAGTGGAAGCAATCATAATAAAATCTGACTTATGATCAATTTTGAAATGGTGTAAATGAGGCATTTTCAGTATCTAACTGCCTCTGTGAAATTCTGCACTCTCAAGCCTCATTCGTGGTAAACATGGCGCTGAGCCTGTTGAAAACCCACGAGGCTTGTGATGCCTGTGTCAGACTTGTTTCTCTGTAGGAACCTGTCTGCCTTGTTTTGGGGGTGAGAGGGTAATTTTGATTATACAGCCTCTTTGTTAATCCTTTTCTCTCTTGCCAACAATTGTTGAAATATTGTCCAAATGGAGTCCCAAGCAGATATAAACAAAACACTGTGAGAAACCTAGTTCCTTCTTTGCCTTCAACAGTCTGTGAGCTCAGGACTGAAATTGAAAAAAAAAAGTTTAAAAAGTATTTCTAGGAGTTTAAAACTAACTTCACATAATCTTGTTCTAAATTTCAGCAAAATTTGATTATGCATTTAGTGCTGATTTCAATTATACTGTTATGCCAACTCCATGTTGAAATAAGTAATACAGCTTTACAGAGTCATCAAGCAAGTATTGCTCACTGCAGAATGTTAATTAGGAGGCCTAATTTTCCGAAACTACCTTATTTCATAGAGTCTCAGCTCCCATCTATTGTGTGCTGTATCCTGATTTCAAAAATGCTACAATATCAAAAAAGTATGTTCCAGTATCTATATAATTTGGTAGTAAACAAAGGTTCAGTTTTTTCAGAACATACTTATGGGAACTAGCATTCTCTGCATTAGTCAAAACACAAAAACAAATTAAGTATAGAACTGAACCTGAGGCTACATCTTTCCACTATCAAATCCAACAGTGGTTATTCAGTTTCAGCCAAACACATTATCATTATCACTGCAATAAATTTGAATTGTATTGATTTGCAGTTGTGTGTTTAATTTGTAAATCTGCTTTGGTTTTAGAGTATGTAACAGCTATAAGCATGAGTTTATACCCAGTTTTATGTTTACACATATTTAAATAACAGTATAATAGAAGTAATTTGGGAATACTGGGAGCCTAGAGAGAATTTATTTTTTTAAAGGGGGTCATGCATATATCACCTGTGAGAAATTCTGCTCTAGTTCTTTAACAGCTCATTGTTCAAAAGTGCCATGACTCTAAAAACATGCGTTTTTGCTATTTCTGTACACATCTGATAATTTAAAGCCATTATAAAGATTTTTCAAATCTTTTTTCAAATCTTTTTTTCTGTCTGTGGTAAACATTTTTCCTCTTTTCAGAATATAAACATTTTTCCTTTTCCTGGCTTAAACATGGTCATCCAGAAGTGTAGCTGACTGAAGGAGCTTACAACTTGTTAGAGACATCAAGCTCATGTCCCAGGAACTCTGACCATCCTTCCAACTATAGATTCCTCTAATCATGTATCCTTTAACAAACTGGTTGTAAGGTTTCTAAAGAGAGTAAGAACATGAAGGGGTTTTGATATATTTCTTCAAATCATAAAATTGAACATCAATTTACTATTTCTTAATAGCTTTGAAGTCAGAAATGCTTATTGGAAAGACAGGCTATTGGAAGAAATACATCAAAGCATATTTTATTTGTAATTGGGAAACTTAACCGGCTGTCATTTTTTGCCTAATTTGGGGGGGGAGAACAGTATATTTTATTACTTTTCAAAAGCTGTGAAAGTAAAGAATTATAACTATAAACACTGAGAAAGAAAGGTTGAGCAATAAATAATCCCTATAGGCTTTCTGTTCCTTTCTCTATTTTTGTTTCAGCAATACCAGAAACTCTTACATGGTTTCACACTACTTTCTTTTTGTACATCATAAAACTGGATACCAATTTTAAAACTTCTCAAAATTACTTATCTTTCACAGGTTTTTACTTCAAACTATTATGTTGTGGAAAGGATAGGACGACCATAGGAAGGAGAAAAAAGAAACAAAACTTCACTTATTCTATAAATATGCCATATTCCTTGTTGAGGGTGCCATTTTAACACAACGCAGGCAAACCTGTGCCCTTCACTTCAATATATGAAGGCTTTCACCTTTGGCCCTCAGTTCACTACGTGTAAGGCTGTAACTTGAGCAGCAGTTAATATCAGAATGTTTTAACACTAACATTCCAGTATTTCTTGCAGGTAGATCTGTCCTGCATGTTTGTAGCATAATAGGGCTAGGGTTAGGGTGTGGGGAAGTATACTTAAGTACAAGAATGATTCTCCAGTTCAGCTCTAACAGTTTAATTCTTCGAATCCATCTCTCAGGCCGAACAGGTGCGCTTCAGCGTGTTCCAGTGGGTTGGAGGCCAGGCTAGAAGGCGGCCTAAGGGATGACACCTGTGAAGGGCGTGGTCACCCATGCTGGCTCCACCCCCCCATCCCAATGACGCCTGCGCAGAATGGACTCAGGTCGAGACACTTGAGCTAATACTCGAAGAGCCCAGGGCGTCCTAGAGTGTGGTGCTGACCGTCATATCTGAGTGGTCAGTCGTTGGGAGGAATCTCCCGGAGAGCTGGACGGTGGGCTTCGCCATTTCAACAAAGCCTCTGGAACTGGCACAAGGCTCCTATGTCATGGGTGAAATATCGGTGACACGTTCCATATTTTGCTGGGAGGACCCGAGCTCGATCCAGAACCCTAGTGACCCAGCGTCCTGGTTGGTGGCCCAGCAAGACAACCGATTCGCAAACCTTAGAGAGATTTGGGAGAGGCGCCGCTTGTTCCAGGCAGGCCGCCAGGGCCGCCTCAATCGCGCCAGCCTGGTGGCCCACTCCGCATCGCGGTCGCCTCAGAGAGCGCGTGTCCAGCTCGCTGGCCGGGTCTTCGAGAGCGCCGCGCTCGCCACTCCCGGCATGCTCCGCGAGCCGAGCGCCTCCGCGGGAGGGCCCACAGCCCGGGACCTGGGGCCCGCGACGGGGCTTCTTACCCAAGGTGCCCCGGGCGCTCATTTGCATGTCCCTCGGAAAGGTAAACCCAACAGGCCTCGCGGTTTAGCTGTCATAGCACCAAATGTGCGAGCCTGCTCGGTGGTTGCGAGACATCAGATTTCCCTAAACGTTCGGCGGTGGCTGGGAATACGCGCATTTCAGTCACCGTAAGCGTAGGAAGCAAGGAACTCCCGTGCCTTATATAGGCTGTAGGGGTAAGGCTGTACTGTGCTCGCTTCGGCAGCACATATACTAAAATTGGAACGATACAGAGAAGATTAGCATGGCCCCTGCGCAAGGATGACACGCAAATTCGTGAAGCGTTCCATATTTTGTGCCCTTCCCCACCATCTGGACACCCTTTGTTCATCAGCTCGTAAAGGAAAAGCTATGGGCCAGAAGCACAACGTCTGGCACTTAATGCTGAAATTAAGTGATTTTCACTGTAGTGATTTTTCACTATGAAAATAATCGTGTAAGGCAATGTATGAAATGTGAATGACGCCGAGTTGTACACCTGGGAATTTACGTGTAAATATGTCGTTTCTACGTATCTTGGAAATGAGAAAATGTCAACTTGCATTTCCTTCATAGAACTTGAAAGTTCTGAAATCGCCTTACTTATGGTCTGTCTCCCTTAACAACACAAACTCCAGAGGCCCAGCTCTTATTCACTATAGACTGACACATGAATCGCTCGATGAGTCCATACCAAATCATTTCTAAATTATTAAATCACTGAATTATTGCGAAGTTAATGAATCCTTGCTAAAGGAAGTAAGCAACAGCAGTGCACAAATCTTGGGCCTACTTTGTGACATTCGTTTGTCGTTTTAGACCGGAGTTCGTACGCTCTCAGACTGAGCTACACAAAAGCAGGGACTGTTAGCAAGGAGTGGTTATACTGGATGAGATCAATATTGGCCGGTGCCTGTGGATCCTAGAGCTCCAGCACCAGTTGAAAACTGGCTAGAAGCAGCAAGCCCATTCTGATCTGCTTTCCTAAGAAGTCATTTTTATCTGATCATTTTATCACTCAAAATGCCGCTTTACCTAAATCGGGTGGATTCTGTGATGGGAAATTTAAGAGAAAAGTTAATTGCCCAAACCAAAAGCAGATTTTAACCAATAGTAACAAGCATTCGACTGCGGACAGCAAGATTATCTAGGCAGTTTAATAATAGAAATGAGACAGGTCGGGCGGCCATCGAGATAGAATCGACCCTGGGAGGAAAAAGTATCCGGTGGCAGAGCCATGCAGGAGGCCTCAGAGCGGTCTTCCAGAGCTGCCTCTCAAAACCCGTTTTTTGTGTTAATCAGCACCGGGGTCGGGACGGTGGGAAAGGGCACAAAATATGGAACGCTTCACGAATTTGCGTGTCATCCTTGCGCAGGGGCCATGCTAATCTTCTCTGTATCGTTCCAATTTTAGTATATGTGCTGCCGAAGCGAGCACAACATAGCTCTTACCCACAGCGTATATAAAGCACGGTGACTCTCGACTCTTTAAGTTACGGTGACTGAACTGAGAGTCTTCCTGGCGATCGCCGAACGTTTAGGAAATTTGATGTCGAGCCCCACTCATGAGGCTCGCACATTTGGTGCTGTAGTCGCTAGACTGCGACGATCTGTCTGGTTCATCTTTCGGAGCGACATGCAAATGAGGGCCCGGGGCACCTTGGGTAAGTGGCTCCGTCGCGGGTCCCAAGTCCGGGGCGTTGGGTCCTCTCGCCGGGGCGCTCGGCCCGCGGAGCATGCCGGGAGTGGCGAGCGCGGAGGCCTGCCCTGCGGGCGGCGGCGTGCCCTGCGCGCGGCGCCCTCAAGGACGCGGCGAACGAGCGGGACCCTCGCGGTGCGTGAGGCTGCCGTGGTGCGGAGTGAGCCGCCTGGGTTGGTGCAGCACTTCAGAGCACGTCGTTTCCCACTTAAAGTTCCTTTGATGAGTACTTGGGAAAAAAAAAAAAAAGTAAACACCCAGCCATAATCACACCTCGAAGAGTTAAGGTAATTCCTTAATGTCACCTAATATTCACTCTACGTTCCAATTTCCTTGTTTTAAAGATGCCTTTTATTGGTGGTTTGTCGTAAGGATCCAAACGAGGTTCAGTGCTCCCACATGGTGTTTGGTTGCTATGCCTCTTAGGTTTCTATTAATCTCCTAAAGCCCCCTCTCCACTCCCGCCCTCCCCCCACCGCCATTTCTCTTCACGCTCTTGATTTGTTGGGGAAACCGGATACTTGCACCATGAAACGTCACATTTCTTTCATTTGGCTTATGTATTACTGACGATGACGTTTAACTTGTTTCTCTATCCTCCATGTTTCTTGAAAGTTTGTAGTTAGATCTAAAGCCATAATTAGGTCCTGGTTTAATTTATTTCTTAAGCTTTAGAGGCCCATTGGTAGGGCGTATCCTTCCTATTGCATCTCAACATAAGGCAGGTAATGTCCGGCTGCACCAGTGGGTTCAGGTGAGGTCAGTAGCCTGATCCCTCCATTATCAAGTTTCTCATACATCTTTCACTTAATGATTTTAGAATACGCTGATGAACGTTGCCCAGGTAGTGGGTCTGGCGGTCTGTTTGTTGGTTTGTTTTTAACCCTTGGCTCATGAGCTATAAGGATGTAAACCCAAGGCCCTTGATGTCCAACTTCTGTACCCCAAGGAAGAAATTGAGAGGAAAAGACCAGGAAAAGAAATGAAGGAAGAGTGTCATTGGTCGTTCAGTCCTTTCCGTGATTTGGTTACATGAGCTAACAAATTGCCTTTCTTGCTTAGGCTGGATTGGAGCCCAGTTTCTGTCTCCTCACTGCTAAGAGGCTCTTATGGAGCCAGCAACGGGTCTCCAGACACCACCTCCCTCACACAGTCTCCTTTTCTTTAGCTACACTTTTCTTGTGTAGAATCAATTGGATAAGAAAAATAGCCCCACCCACCCATATCACTATTTGAAGGCAGGCTGTTTCTTTTCTGGATATTTTCTGAATGTTTTCTGTCAGGCTATACATTTATTGAAGGCCTCACCTAGGAGGACAGTTGCTGGAGGTGTTCAAATTAACATCTTAGATTTCCTTACTCTGTTCTCTCCTTTCTGTTACACAGTTGTCTTTTTTTTCCCCCCAAAACTCTTGTGTTCTCCTACTCTTCTCCTCCTATTTCTTCTTTCTCTATCCTGTCCCTCCTCCCAGCTACATCGAATACCTCACTAACTGAGCATATTTACCCAGTTCACCTTATGCCTTTGTAATCACCCTCATGTTTTCACACTACACATTTGCAGCATTGAAACCCTATTGGCTTCTGCCAAACTACAAAATATTTAAGATCCCATATTTAGATTTTGAAGAAAACAATTCTTGTTCTTATCACCGGTTAAGTATGTGTAAGTCTCCAATTGCTTTTTTACGGGGAGATAGTGATCTTTAAACACATCTTTTGGAAGTCATATAGGAATGTTCTGAGGAAGGTGGCTTTTTAGTTAGATAATCTTTTGCATCTTAAGATCTCACATGAGGAGTCTCACTAGGCATTTTTTAATAAACAGACTTTAGAAAAGGTTGATTTAAAGGATTTTTCTCAACTTATCCGATTTTTTAACAAAAAAAGCGTTTTATTTTTATATACTGGAACATTTGGAGTCTGTTACCATAAATGCTGTCATCATAATAATTCTAACTATTTACATTAGCAGTGGAATAAAACAATCATCTATGTTTTCTTAGTGGTATGTAAAACTGTGGTGCCTCTTACAATCAGTGGCATTATAGATCCAAAGAGATGGAAAATCTCATTTCTGAGAGAAGGAAACTGAGGCTGAGGTAAGTGTGTGGTGATTTCCCTGGGCAGTACTGGCACTGGTCCTACCATCTTCTGAGGCCAAATTCACTTCTCTTTCTACTTTGCAGTATTACTAGGTCATACTTTTTGCAATAGCTTAGAAAAGAATAAAGACTTCAAGCCTGTCATTTTACAGCCACATTTCTGAGTCCTGCTCATTTTACTGCAACAACAGGATAGCACACACTGATAAGTGGAAAATCTACCTTATTCTTTTTCTTTTTATTCACCGAAAGGGAACATTCAGTGATGTGACTCAGTTGAAACAGGCAAAACCCACAAGTCATTTCCTCTTTAGGAATTTTGCTCTAATTAAAAAGAAGAGGAAGCTCAACCAAAATGCTCACATCCTCTTGAACAGGGAACAGATGAGTCACTTAGAACCACAGTATCAGTGACCAGCTTTACCTGGTGTGAAATTGGTGAACTTCAGCTGGGGAACAGAGGTTAGCACCCTGGGCTGCAGTTTGTAATCACCATGAGAGCTTTTTAAAATATAAGTGCCAGAGCCCTCCCCTGAAGGTTCTGATTTAATTGTTCTCCATTTCTCTGAGTCTTTCTACTGAAGAAGCTCATTGGAGTTCCCCACTAGGAACCCTTCCTTTGCTATTCCTTCCCTTTTATGGCCATTCCTCCTTCCCTCATGTTGCACCCATTGACTCCCCAGGACACCTCCTAAATATCCCACCTAGAAAGAACTCCAAGGACCTTTCAGAACTTACTAGTCCTGGGTTTCATCTTTTCAGGGCTTTTCTGGCTAACTCCATAAACTAAAAGGTGATAGAGCAGGGTTTCCCAAACTTGCCGAGAGATAGATTCCCAGAGGATTGGCCAGTGCCAAGGCAAAGGATGATACAGCATATCTCCCAGATGACCTATCTGTGGCTTAAAGGCTACTTTTACTGAAATGAGAAAGTCACTGTGGTAAGGCTGGTGTGAGGTATTTTTGTGCATGGAACCCTTTCATAGCAACCAGCTCCTTTAATTTGTAGTAGCAGATAAATCTCATGTTTTGTTTTATGGGGGGAGTGGGAAGGGGGAAGAGGGGAAAGCATGCACAAGAGACTTATCAGAGATGAGCTTCCTTAATTTCTTGTCCTTATTACAGATTTACTTATATTCACATACATCCCTGTTTCTTCTGTTTTCATGGGAGAGGTGTCTCTTGTATGGGAAAAATTTGTGCCCAAGTGGACAGCTGCATTATCTAGAATCTAGACAATCTCCCAGGGTTATCTGATTAGGGTTATCTGATTCCAAATCTATGGAAACTATCTTAAAACTCTGTAAATTGTAGATAACTGATAGCAATACAAAATAATTCTTGTTTATAGACATGCAAAATCTATCCTTACCAGTAGAGGTTCAGTTGACTTCTCTCTACCACTGTGGAAGAAGCTTGTTTTGCTTCCATTTGCAGATTCATTTCAACATTCCTTTACTCTATATAAGTTTGTGGTTTTTGATTTCTCCTTTGAGCTGGTTACAATGTCTACCTTGTTTCTTCATTGATTAATACATTCAATACAATCTTTAACACATTTTCATTTTATATCTGTATGAGAGGCATGATTTTTACCTTTTTTTTCCCCCAAATGTCTTTTAACAGTTTGGAGGTCTTCTACTGAGTTGCCCAATGGATTCACCTAACAAAACTAGGTATAGTTCTGACCAGAGGAATGCAGCTCATGGGTTGCTTAATGCCCAGACACATCTTTTTTTTGGCTCTCAAAATGACAACTTTACTTTGCTCTGTTTTTCTAGTTTTAATATTGTTCTCTATTAATTTTGTGGTTTGTCTTTGTTGTGCTTACAGCAATGTCATTGCCCACTCTTGGTAGCAACGATTAGGAATTTGGTGTTATGTTCTGACCAGAACATGTGAACGGATTAATGATTTGTAGAGATCTTTTCTCTGTTGGGTGAGAGACAACAGAGAAACTAGTTTGTTAGTCTTGTTTGTTTGCTTATTCATTTATTTGGGCTCCAATAAGTTAAGAATGTTGTATTCCACCAAGAAGGAGAACAGCTCTTTGATATCTGAACCAGTAAATTTTTTGTGCTTCTGTGTTTACTATTGACTCATGACTGAAATTTTAAAATTGAAATCACAAACTCTGTGTCTGTATGTCTATATGTCTGTAATTCCAAAAGGTCTTTACGTCTCGTTGTATGGATGTGTAACGCTTTCCTGAATCCAGATGGTATTATTAGATTATAAAATTTCCTAAATTAAAGAAGTCCTGTTCTGATTGACTTATGAGATAAATAAGTGCTTATTTAAATATAATATTCTTGTAATTCTCAGAAAATAAGGAAGTTGAATTTCTGAGATTTAAAATGTGCCAGATTTAAAAACTATTTTAAAAGAAATCAGCTCAGAATCATTTAAAGAATTCAAGTTCACATAATTTAGGTAAATCCTTGGCAAAGTAGACTTTTTTAATGGTAAGATCCTTGAGGCAGTGCATCAGGATGGGCTTCAGACATTCTTTAACAGAAAGAAGGTCAGGCTCCTCTTCTGAGAGCAGAGCAGGAAGAAACAAGGATGAGAGCAGATGCAGGTGTGCTTTCAGGGGTGTGTATGGAATGGGAATACACAGGGAGATGCTTGATGGATTTCAAGTCTGATGGATTCTCTTTTTAAGAATCTAGGAGGTGAGGGAGCCTGCTGAGGATGAAGGGCTAGGTTTGGGTAGAAGGCCTGGGGAGGGTAGCAAAGGCTTAAGAAAGTATTTCACAAAGTGGAGGAGCTAAGTCACTGATGTACTTTGAGGCGATTTTCGTGGGTACATAGGCAGAGTTGTTTTTTAAAAGTTTAATAGTTTATTTTAATGCAGAGGGTGTTTTTTCATTTTAATAGTTTTGTTTTTAAATGTGTATTGGAAATAAACAATTAGCACATCAAACCTAATATTTTATGGATATTACTTATAAAGCAAAAGTACTGTTTAAAAATTAAGTTAGGGCTTCCCTGGTGGCGAAGTGGTTGAGAGTCCACCTGCCGATGCAGGGGACACGGGTTCATACCCTGGTCTGGGAAGATCCCACATGCCGCGGAGTGGCTGGGCCTGTGAGCCATGGCTGCTGAACCTGCACGTCTGGAGCCTGTGCTCTGCAACGGGAGAGGCCACAACAGTGAGAGGCCCACGTACCGCAAAAAAAAAAAAAATAATAATAATTAAGTTAATTTGAAGAAAGGGATTCAGTTACTATTACCTCAGGGGCTACTTTGATATGGCAAAAATCCCAAAGGTGTACTCAAAAATTTGGGAAAGTTTGATTTAAATAAGATATCCAATAGGGCACTTGGGAAAAGAGGAACAATGTGGGTAAAAAGACTGGTGAGTGGTGCTGAGACCATAGCCACCTGAAATCACAGCTTTTAGCACTGGCTCAGACCATAATTCTTCCCTGAAAAGCCCTCATGCTTTCATGGGGATGTTGCCAGTAACCGCTGAAAAAATAGGATTTGTCAGAATCAAGATAAGCAACATAAACTGAAGAGTAAAACAGTACATTTTTTTTTCTTTTTGGTTTAAAACAACAAATTTGGATTAAGAGCTCTGGTTAAAGGAGCTCCAGAGATGGGCGCAAGCCATGGCTAACAGTGCATACCACACAGATGGACATGAGACGCTAAGGCTGCTGCTGCCACCACCAAGAAGCCTGTGTGCAAGCACAGGTCACTTTCCACACCTCCCCTCCTGGGAGCCTGTGCAGCCCACCACTGCCAGGGTCCCAGGATCCAGGGACAACTTCCCCGGGAGAACACACGGCGCACCTCACGCTGGTGCAATGTCCCGCTGGCCTCTTCCGCCACAGGCTCGCCCCGCACCCCATGCCCCTCCCTCCCCCCAGCCTGAGTGAACCAGAGCCCCTAAATCAGCGGCTCCTTTAACCCCATCCTGTCTGAGAGAAGAACAGACGCCCTCCGGTGACCTACATGCAGGAGCGGGTCCAAATAGAAAGCTGAACCCCGGGAGCTGTGCAAACTAAGAAGAGAAAGGGAAATCTCTCCCAGCAGCCTCAGGAGCAGTGGATTAAATCCCCACAATCAACTTGATATACCCTGCATCAGTGCAATACCTGAATAGACAATGAATCATCCCAAATTGAGGAGGTGGACTTTGAGAGCAAGATTAATTATTTTGTCCCCTTTTCCTCTTTCTTTGAGTGTCTATGTGTATGCTTCTGTGTGAGATTTTGTTTGTATAGCTTTGCTTTCACCATTTCTCCTAGGGTTCTGTCTGTCCAGTTTTTTTTTTTTTTACTTAAAATTTTTTTTCTTAATAATTTTTTATTTTTCATTTTAATAACTTTATTTTATTTTATCTTACTTTATTTTATTTTCTTTTATCCTCTTTCTTTCTTTCTTTCTACTTTTTCTCCTTTTAATTCTGAGCCGTGTGGATGAAAACTCTTGGTGCTGCAGCCAGCAGTCAGTGCTGTGCCTCTGAGGTGGGAGAGCCAACTTCAGGACACTGGTCCACAAGAGACCTCCCAGCTCCACGTAATATCAAATGGCGAAAATCTCCCAGAGATCTCCATCTCAACACCAACACCCAGCTTCACTAAACGACCAGCAAGCTACAGTGCTGGACACCCTATGCCAAGCAGCTAGCAAGACAGGAACACAACCCCACCCATTAGCAGAGAGGCTGCCTAAAATCATAATAAGACCACAGACACCCCAAAACACACCAGCAGATGTGGACCTGCCGACCAGAAAGACAAGATCCAGCCTCATCCACCATAACACAGGCACCAGTACCCTCCACCAGGAAGCCTACACAACCCACTGAACCAACTTTAGCCATTGGGGACAGACACCAAAAACAACGGGAAATACGAACCTGAAACCTGCAAAAAGGAGACTCCAAACACAGTAAGACAAGCAAAATGAGAAGACAGAAAAACACACAGCAGATGAAGGAGCAAGAAAAAAACCCACCAGACCTAAAAAATGAAGAGGAAATAGGCAGTCTACTTGAAAAAGAATTCAGAATAGTGATAGTAAAGATGATCCAAAATCTTGGAAATAGAATAGGGAAAATGCAAGAAACATTTAAGAAGGACCTAGAAGAACTAAAGAGGAAACAAGCAACGATGAACAGCACAATAAATGAAATAAAAAATACTCTAGAAGGGATCAATAGCAGAATAACTGAGGCAGAACGACGGACAAGTGACCTGGAAGATAAAATAGTGGAAATAACTACTGCAGGGCAGAATAAAGAAAAAAGAATGAAAAGAACTGAGGAAGTCTCAGAGACTGCTGGAACAACATTAAACACACCAACATTTGAATTATAGGGGTCCCAGAAGAAGAAGAAAAAAAGAAAGGGACTGAGAAAATATTTTAAGAGATTATAGTTGAAAACTTCCCTAATATGGGAAAGGAAATAGTTAATCAAGTCTAGGAAGCACAGAGAGTCCCATACAGGATAAATCCAAGGAAAAACACGCCAAGACACATATTAATCAAACTGTCAAAAATTAAATACAAAGAAAACATATTAAAAGCAGCAAGGGAAAAACAACAAATAAGACACGAGGGAATCCCCATAAGGTTAACAGCTGATCTTTCAGCAGAAACTCTGCAAGCCAGAAGGGAGTGGCAGGACATATTTAAAGTGATGAAGGAGAAAAACCTACAAACAAGATTACTCTATCCAGCAGGGATTTCATTCAGATTTTTTTTTTTTTTCGGTATGTGGGCCTCTCAGTGTTGTGACCTCTCCCGTTGCGGAGCACAGGCTCTGGACGCGCAGGCTCAGCGGCCATGGCTCACAGGCCCAGTGGCTCCACAGCATGTGGGATCTTCCTAGACCGGGGCACGAACCCATGTCCCCTGCATCAGCAGGCGGACTCTCAACCACTGTGCACCAGGGAAGCCCTCTCATTCAGATTTGATGGAGAAATTAAAACCTCTACAGACAAGCAAAAGCTGAGAGAGTTCAGCACCACCAAACCAGCTTTACAACAAATGCTAAAGGAACTTCTCTAGGCAAGAAACACAAGAGAAGGAAAAGACCTACAATAACAAACCCAAAACAATTAAGAAAATGGGAATAGGAACATACATATTGATAATTACCTTAAATGTAAATGGATTAAATGCTCCCACCAAAAGATACAGACTGGCTGAATGGATACAAAAACAAGACCCATATATATGCTGTATACAAGAGACCCACTTCAGACCTAGAGACACATATAGACTGAAAGTGAGGGGATGAGAAAAGATATTCCATTCAAATGGAAATCAAAAGAAAGCAGGAGTGGCAATTCTCATATCAGACAAAATAGACTTTAAAAAAGACTATTACAAGAGACAAAGAAGGACAGTACATAATGATCAAGGGATCAATCGAAGAAAAAGATATAACAATTGTAAATATTTATGCACCCAACATAGGAGCACCTCAATACATAAGGCAAATACTAACAGCCATAAAAGGGGAAATCAACAGTAACACATTCACAGTAGGGGACATTAACACCCCACTTTCACCAATGGACAGATCATCCAAAATGAAAATAAATAAGGAAACACAAGCTTTAAATGATACATTAAACAAGATGGACTTCATTGATATTTATAGGACATTCCATCCAAAAACATAGAATACACATTTTTCTCAAGTGCTCATGGAACAATATCCAGGATAGATCATATCTTGGGTCACAAATCAAGCCTTGGTAAATTTAAGAAAATTGAAATTGTATCAAGTATCTTTCCCGACCACAATGCTGTCAGACCAGATATCAATTACAGGAAAAGATCTGTAAAAAATACAAACACGTGGAGTCTAAACAATACACTACTTAATAATGAAGTGATCACTGAAAAATTCAAAGAGGAAATCAAAAAATACCTAGAAACAAATGACAATGGAGACACGACAACCCAAAACCTATGGGATGCAGCAAAAGCAGTTCTAAGAAGGAAGTTTATAGTAATACAATCCTACCTTAAGAAGCAGGAAACATCTCGAATAAACAACCTAAACTTGTACCTAAAGCAATTAGAGAAAGAAGAATAAAAAAACCCCAAAGTTAGCAGAAGGAAAGAAATCATAAAGATCAGATCAGAAATAAATGAAAAAGAAATGAAGGAAATGATAGCAAAGATCAATAAAACTAAAGGCTGGTTCTTTGAGAAGATAAACAAAATTGATAAACCATTAGCCAGACTCATCAAGAAAAAATGGGAGAAGACTCAAATCAATAGAATTAGAAAGGAAAAAGGAGAAGTAACAACTGACACTGCAGAAATACAAAAGATCATGAGAGATTACTACAAGCAACTCTATGCCAATAAAATGGACAACCTGGAAGAAATGGACAAATTCTTAGAAATGCACAACCTGCCAAGACTGAATGAGGAAGAAATAGAAAATACTAACAGACCAATCACAAGCACTGAAATTGAAACTGTGATTAAAAATCTTCCAACAACAACAACAACAAAAAAATCTTCCAACAAACAAAAGCCCAGTATCAAATGGCTTCACAGGAGAATTCTATCAAACATTTAGAGAAGATCTAACACCTATCCTTCTCAAACTCTTCCAAAATATAGCAGAGGGAGGAACACTCCCAAACTCATTCTACGAGGCCACCATCACCCTGATACCAAAACCAGACAAGGATGTCACAAAGAAAGAAAGCTACAGGCCAATATCACTGATGAACATAGATGCAAAAATCCTCCACAAAATACTAGCAAAGAGAATCCAACAGCACAGTAAAAGGATCATACACCATGATCAAGTGGGGTTTATTCCAGGAATGCAAGGATTCTTCAATATATGCAAATCAAACAACGTGATACACCATATTAACAAATTGAAGGAGAAAAACCATATGATCATCTCAATAGATGCAGAGAAAGCTTTCAACAAAGTCAACACCCATTTATGATAAAAACCCTGCAGAAAGTAGGCATAGAGGGAACTTTCCTCAACATAATAAAGGCCATATATGACAAACCCACAGCCAACATTGTCCTCAATGGTGAAAAACTGAAAGCATTTCCACTAAGATCAGGAGCAAGACAAGGTTGCCCACTCTCACCACTCTTGTTCAACATAGTTTTGGAAGTTTTAGCCACTGCAATCAGAGAAGAAAAGGAACTAAAAGGAATCCAAATTGGAAAAGAAGAAGTAAAGCTGTCACTGTTTGCAGATGACATGATGCTATACATAGAAAATCCTAAAGATGCTAACAGAAAACTACTAGAGCTAATTAATGAATTTTGTAAAGTAGCAGGATACAAAATTAATGCACAGAAATCTCTGACATTCCTATACACTAATGAAGAAAAATCTGAAAGTGAAATTAAGAAAACACTCCCATTTACCATTGCAACAAAAAGAATAAAATACCTAGGAATAAACCTACCTAAGGAGACAAAAGACCTGTATGCAGAAAACTATAAGACACTGATGAAAGAAATTAAAGATGATACAAATAGATGGAGAGATATACCATGTTCTTGGATGGGAAGAATCAACATTGTGAAAATGACTCTACTCCCCAAAGCAATCTACAGATTCAATGCAATCTCTATCAAACTACCACTGGTATTTTTCACAGAACTAGAACAAAAAATTTCACAATTTGTATGGAAACACAAAAGACCCCGAATAGCCAAAGCAATCTTGAGAACGAAAAATGGAGCTGGAGGAATCAGGCTCCCTGACTTCATACTATACTACAAAGCTACAGTAATAGAGACAGTATGATACTGGCACAAAAACAGAAAGATAGTTCAATGGAACAGGATAGAAAGCCCAGAGATAAACCCATGCACATATGGTCACCTTATCTTTGATAAAGGAGGCAGGAATGTACAGTGGAGAAAGGATAGCCTTTCAATAAGTGGTGCTGGGAAAACTGGACAGGGACATGTAAAAGTATGAGATTAGAACACTCCCTAACACCATCCACAAAAATAAGCTGAAAATGGGTTATAGACCTAAATGTAAGGCCAGAAACTATCAAAGTCTTAGAGGCAAACATAGGCAGAACACTGTGTGACATAAATGACAGCAAGATCCTTTTTGACCCACCTCCTAGAGAAATGGAAATAAAAACAAAAATAAACAAATGGGACCTAATGAAACTTCAAAGCTTTTGCACAGCAAAGGAAACCATAAACAAGACCAAAAGACAACCCTCCGAATGGGAGAAAATATTTGCAAATAAAGCAACTGACAAAGGATTAATCTCCAAAATTTATAAGCAGCTCATGCAGCTCAATATCAAAAAAACAAACAACCCAATCCAAAAATGGGGAGAAGACCTAAATAGACATTTCTCCAAAGAAGATATACAGATTGCCAACAAACACATGAAAGAATGCTCAACATCATTTATCATTAGAGAAATGCAAATCAAAACTACAATGAGATATCATCTCACAACGGTCAGAATGGCCATCATCAAAAAATCTAGAAACAATAAATGCTGGAGAGGGTGTGGAGAAAAGGGAACACTCTTCCACTGTTGGTGGGAATGTCAATTGATACAGCCACTATGGAGAACAGTATGGAGGTTCCTTAAAAAACTACAAATAGAACTACCATATGACCCAGCAATCCCACTACTGGGCATATACCCTGAGAAAACCATAATTCAAAAAGAGTCATGTACCAAAATGTTCATTGCAGCTCTATTTGCAATAGCCAGGAGATGGAAGCAAACTAAGTGTTCATCATTGGATGAATGGATAAAGAAGATGTGGCACATATATACAATGGAATATTACTCAGTCATAAAAAGAAAAGAAATTCAGTTATTTGTAGTGAGGTGGATGGACGTAGAGTTTGTAAAACAGAGTGAAGTAAGTCAGAAAGAGAAAGACAAATACCATATGCTAACCCATATATATTGAATCTAAGGAAAAAAATGTCATGAAGAACTTAGGGGTAGGATGGGAATAAAGACACAGACCTACTAGAGAATGGACTTGAGGATTTGGGGAGGGGGAAGGGTAAGCTGTGACAAAGTGAGAGAGTGGCATGGACATATATACACTACCAAACGTAAAGTAGATAGCTAGTGGGAAGCAGCCACATAGCACAGGGAGTACAGCTCGGTGCTTTGTGACCACCTAGAGGGGTGGGATAGGGAGGGTGGGAGGGAGAGAGACGCAAGAGGGAAGAGATAGGGGAACATATGTATATGTATAACTGATTCACTTTGTTATAAAGCAGAAACTAACACACCATTGTAAAGCAATTATATTCCAATAAAGATGTAAAAAAAATAAAAACAACAAATTTTTTATTCTGCAATTCGGGAGGTCATCAGAAGTCTGACATGGATCTCACTGAGCTAAATCTGTTGGCATGGCTGAATTCTTTTCTGGAAGTTCTAGGGAAGAAGAATCTGTTTCTTCACCTTTTCAGCTTCTAGAGGTCACCTGCATTTTGTGGCCTGTGGCCCCATCCATCATCAAAGCCAGCAATGCCATCTGAGTCCTTCTGCTGCCTTCTCTCTGATTCTCTCCTGCCTCCTTATTCTCCCAGTTGATTCTTGAATTCAGAAATTCCTGCCGATGTTGTTGGGCTTAATGCATATGGGGGAGGAGAGGACAACATATATCACTATGATAGGTCATAGCACAGTCGTAAACTCTTGCTATGGAAACAGGTGAGAGTTGCTAACCAGTAGAGCTAGAGAAGATACTTTTGAGGTGACATTTCACCCGGTGGGCAGGGTTGATGAGAAGCCAAGGGAAGTCACACCATAAAAGCTCAGAGGTGTGGAAGGGCATGATGAGTAGAGGGTGTATGAGATGATCCAAAAGGCCTAACTCAGATGAACTCTTCCTAGCCTTGATGGCTGAATGTTCTTCTAGTCACTAGAGCACTGCATTTTTACTCAAATTATAAAACATTCTTTTTAAACTGTGATACCCTTTCTAGGAGGGCTAAGGCAGGAAGCTGTTATCATTGCTTGGGTTTATTTTTAACCCAATCTGTGAGTTAAAAATAACTGTGAGTGTGGGTCCAGAATAGAGGAGGGAACTTGCCATAAGAGCAGCCAAGTATCTGGAACCTGTGGTTGCCTGTGTGGAGTGTTCTAAGGGGATGTCCTGGGAAAGCAGAGGCCACTGATTAATTAGGGAGGGAAATGAGCGGTTTCTCAGACAGGCTGACTCAATGAGGACCATTCACATATTCATTCATTAAATATCTGTGTCTAGTCTCATGAATGTAGGAAATTCATTTAGTGGTCTACCTAATCCTTTACTTTCTAGGTCTAATAAATTTCAGAAGTCATCAGTGGAAGATGATGATGATGTTTTCATTGAACCTGTACAGCTTCCCAACCTTCTGCACTAGTGGTAGCTGATCAAAGCACCATAACATTTATATCATCAAAAAATTAGGAGCTGCAATGAAATGATTCCACAATTCTTCCTTCCTCAGAAGAATTGGCTTCTCAGAAGGGACGTGTGAGACAATTGTCGTTGGTGATGAAGAGGACATGGAAACAAATCAAGGGCAAGAGAAAAATTCCTCCAATTTTATTGAATGGCGATCTCCTGAAACTAAAACTAGAACCCATGATGTGGATTTCTCCACTTCCAGTTTTTCAAGAAGACCAAGACTGCAGTAGGACCTTTTAATCCTGGTAGAATGGATGTGGCAGGAGACTATTTCAAAATGTAGATTCTGCAGCTCATCATAAACCTGATTCTTGGATCTCCCAGTCAGCATCATTTCCCTGTAATCAGAATCAGCCAAGGGTAGTCTTCAGCAGCCTTGCTTCCTAAACAGATTTTCCAGTCTTCTGCACATTAAACCAGTTTAAGTCTCTTGCGCAAACTGCAAAAAAAGAAGGGATAGATTAATAAAAATAGCTATGTCTTCTCTGATTTATCAGTATTACATATAATGCAAGTATACATTTTTTTTATACTTGGGTATGTTTTTTCTAAACTTATACATGTTTACAGGTCAAGTAAGCTAGCATTACTTCCATTTAATGCTTTGCTTATGAAAAATATAAATTTGTGTTTGACCAAATTAAATCTTTATTCTGATGTACTTTGTTTAATTAGTAATTATATCAGCTTAAAGATAAATTTCCAAGATCTAGGTAAGTTAAATCTTGGATTGGCATTAGATTGGGTTAATTAATGGAAAATCATTGGATACCTAGATCATTTGCAAGTAAGATCGAACACTAAATTATTAAGCATAATTTAAATTTTATATACCTTAGCTTCTTACTTTTATATACTACAGAAAAACCATATCTTTGGTTCATATTAATGAACACGTTCATTTCTACCATTTTGAGAAGTTGTATATGGAATATTCGTGACTGTAGAAAGTTGTGTTATGTGAATTCTTGAGCTCTGCTAGTCTGATAAAATGCTGGGGTGTGACAGTTCACATTATCCACGCCCCCAGTCTTCTATGCAAAATAGAAGTTATTTTGGTTTAAAGTTATAATTATTATCAATGGTTGAGACTACACTGAGAAGCAATATTTTCAGAGAATTATAACTGTGTACATGCTTCTGTGTTTTCAGGAAAAGACTAGTTTTGTCCTAAAGCAGCAGCATGACGTTTTTCATAATATTACCTTGTTTTTCTTTTAATCTCTCTAGTATCTGTAATGAGGTCTCCTCTTTTGTTCCTGATGTTGGTAACTTGTGTTTTCTCTCCTATTTTCTTGATTTGTCTGGCTAGAATTTTATTAATTTTGTTGTATTTTGCCAAAAACTCCCACCAGTTTTGGTTTCTTTTTTTTTTTCTATTGCTTGTTCATTTCTATGTTAATTTCTACTCTTTATTTCCTTCCTTATATTTACTTTAGCTTTAATATACTCTTCTTTCTCTTGTTTCTTATAGTGGAAATTTGGATTATTAATTTTAGACCTTATTTTCTAATAGAAGCATTTAAATTTGCTTCTAGGCAATTTTAGCTGCTGTAGCTGTACCCCACACATTTTTAAAAAAAAAATTTTAAGTATGGTTGATTTACGATGTTGTGTTAATTTCTGCCGTAGAGCAAAGTGACTCAGTTATACACATATATATTCTTTTTCATATTCTTTTCCATTATGGTTTATCACAGGGTATTGTATATAGTTCCCTGTGTTATACAGTAGTGTATATCTATACGCTATACAAGTGTATGGATAATCCATACAAGTTATTGTAATCCATACAAGTTATTGTTTATCCATCCTATATATACTAGTTTGCATCTGCTAATCCCAAACTCCCAATCCTTCCCTTCCCCACTCCCCTCCTCCTCCCCCTTGGCAACCATAAGTCTGTTCTCTTTGTCTGTGGGTCTGTTTCTGTTTCATGGATTTGTTCATTTGTGTTGTATTTTAGATTCTACATATAAGTGATATCATATGCTATTTGTCTTTCTCTTTCTGACTTACTTCGTTTAGTATGATAATCTCTAGGTCTATCCATGTTGCTGAAAATGGCATTATTTCATTCTTTTTTATGGCTAATAGCCCATTGTATATATACACCATCTTTATCCATTCATCTGTCGGTGGACATTTTGGTTGTTTCTGTGTCTTGGCTATTGTAAATAGTGTTTCTGTGAACATAGCAGTGCATTTATCTTTTTGATTTATAGTTTTGTCTGGGTATATGTGCAGGAGTGGGATTGCTGGATCATATGGCAACTCTATTTTTAGCTTTTTGAGGAACCTCCATACTGTTTTCCATAATGGCTGCATCAATTTACATTCCACTAACAGTGTAAGAGGGTTCCCTTTTCTCCACACCCTCTCCACCATTTATTATTTGTAGACTTTTTGGTGATGGCCATTCTGATTGGTGTGAGGTGATACCTCACTGTAGTTTTCTTTTTTTTTTTTTTGGCGGTACGCGGGCCTCTCACTGTTGTGGCCTCTCCTGTTGCGGAGCACAGGCTCCGGATGCGCAGGCTCAGCGGCCATGGCTCACGGGCCCAGCTGCTCCGCGGCATGTGGGATCTTCCCGGACCGGGGCACGAATCCCTGTCCCTTGCATCGGCAGGCGGACTCTCAACCACTGCGCCACCAGAGAAGCCCTCACTGTAGTTTTAATTTGCATTCCTCTAATAATTAGTGATGATGAACATCTTTTCATGTACCTCTTGGCCATCTGTATGTCTTCTTTGGAACAGTGTCTATTTAGGTATTCTGCCCATTTTTTGATTGGGTTGTTTGTTTTTTTGTTATTGAGTTGTTTGAGCCGTTTGTATATTTTGGAAATTAAGCCCTATCAGTTGCATTGTTTGCAGATCTTTTCTTCCATTCTGTAGGTTGTCTTTTCATTTTGTTTATGGTTTCTTTTGCTGTGCAAGAGCTTGTAAGTTTGATTAGGTCCCAGTTGTTTTTTTTCGCTTTTATTTCTATTGCTTTGGGAGACTGACCTGAGAAAACATTGCTACGATTTATGTCAGAGAATGTTGTGCCTATGTTTTCTTCTAGGTGCATTTATCTTTTTGAATTATAGTTTTGTGTCTATAAGACACATACAGTGTCTTATAGACACTATATAGAAGACATATGGTATCATGTCATATTTAAGTCTTTAAGCCATTTTGAGTTCATTTTTTTGTATGATTTGAGTGTCATAACTTCATTGATTTACATGTGGCTGTCCAACTTTTCCAACACCACTTGCTGAAGAGACTGTCTTTTCCCCATTGTATATTCTTGCCTCCTTTGTTGAAGACTAATTGACCATGGGTGTGTGGATTTATTTCTGGGCTGTCTATTCTGTTCCATTGATACCACACTGTTTTGGTTACTGTAGCTTTCTAGTATTGTCTAAAGTCTGGGAGGGTTTTGCCTCCTGCTTTGTTCTTTTCCCTCAAGGATTGCTTTGGCAATTCTGGGTCTTTTATGGTTCCATATAAATTTTAAGATTATTTGTTCTAGGTCTATGAAAAATATCATGTGTAATTTGATAGGGATCACATTAAATCTTTAGGTTGCTTTGGGTAGTATGGCCATTATAGCAATATTAATTCTTCCAATCCAAGAGTATGTTTACCCCACACATTTTAATGTGCTGTGTTTATATTTTCATTTAGTTAAAAATATTTACTTTACTTTTTATCCTTTTTTTCTTTGTCACATGGATCATTTAGATGCTTACTTTTAGTTTCCAAATATTTGGGGGATTTTCTAGATATCTTTGTATTATTTTTAAATTTAACTCCCTTGAGGTATGGTTTCAATTATTTTAAATTTATTGAGACTTGTTCTACAGCCCAGGTTCTATGCCTAGTGAATGTTCCATGTGGGCAGAAAAAGAATGTGCAGTTGTTGGCTGGAGTGTTCTATAAATGTTAATAGGTCAAGTTAGTTGATAATGTTGTTCAAATCATGTATATCCTTGGGACTTCCCTGGTGGCACAGTGGTTAAGAATCTGCCTGCCAATGCAGTGGACACGGTTTCGAGCCCCGGTCCAGGAAGATCCCACGTGCTGAGGGGCAGCTAAGCCTGTGTGCCACAACTACTGAGCCCACATGCCACAACTACTGAAGCCCATGCGTCTAGAGCCCGTGCTATGCAACAAGAGAAGCCACTGCAATGAGAAGCCCGCACAGCACAACAAAGAGTAGCCCTTACTCACCACAACTAGAGAAAGCCTGCGTACAGCAATGAAGACCGAACACAACCAAAAATAAATAAATAAATGAATTAATTTTAAAAATGCTTTATAAAAAAAGAATCATGTATATCCTTACTGATTTTTTGTACTTCTTCCATCAATTATTGAGTGAGGACTGTTGAAGTCTCTAGCTATAATTATGGAGTTTTCTATTTGGTCTTTCAGTTCCAACAGTTTTTGCTTCATATATTTTGAAGCAAATGTTGTTGTTAGCTATATACACATTTAGGATTGCTATGTCTTCCTGAGGAATTGGTCCTGTTATCATTATGAAATGTTCCTCAGTGATCACAACTAGTAAAATTAATCTAGTGGATTTTTGTTGATTTATAGAAACATTTAAAATGGACACACAACTTGTGTTTGGTGAAAGCTACATCCCCTGTATCCTGCTTCAGTTTTTTCCATGGCATCTGTGTCCATCACACAATTTATTTGTTTTTTTTTTTCTATCTTCCCCCACTAGAATAGAACTTCCAAAGAGTAGGACTTCATTTGTTTTGCTCACTGCTGTATCCCAACTACCTGTCACAAAGTCTGACCTCAATAAATACTTTCTGAATGAATTAATGTTTAAAAAAGCTGCAATAGCTATGAGCAGATAATATTCCCATGACGACTCTATCCCATTTACTCCATGGTAAGAAGCCCTCTGCTCACACAGGGCCTATTTCAGAAATAACTTCTACACTCCAGTGTGCTCTCACACTGCCCTTCAGCACAACTAGTGCCACAAAACAGTGTTGCTTTGGGTTCTTAGGGTCTCAGGGAGACGTTAGTAAGATAATTCTTTGTTTTAATTTGCTCTTTGTATCTTTAGTCCTGAATCATTCCAGAATGGTGATTCCAGAATGACAGACACCCAGACTCTGCCCCCCACACCCTGGACCTGTATTATGTGCCTCCAGTCACTCCTTCAGGAGGCTATTCAGGCCCTCATGTAAGGTGGACTTTTGGGCTAGCCTCACTGCTTCCAGGAGTGGCTCTATATATCCCTGGATTGTAGGGTAAGAGTTTGGTTCTTATACCAAGACCCCAACTGTATAAAGCATTTACATTTCACATCTCCTTAGCCACACTGTGGTTTCACTTCCCCCACCAACTCTGTTCCTTCATGCAGCTGAAGGGTTTTGTTTTCCCAGGAAATTTAGCCTTCAAATTCACCAGGAAAACTGAGCCTACCCTGATTGAAATATTTGATAATGTAAACTGCAGATAAAACATCAATCAAGTATTCCTCTCATATTTACTTTTGAAGAGAAAAAAAACCTTTTTAAATTAATTGTGTGTTTCATGTATCATAAAAAGATCCCTGAGCCTGACGGTCAGAGTTCAAATCCCTGCTCCATCCCTTGGACATACACCTTCCTGTGAAGGGAGAAAATAATAGTGTCTGCTCTGCTGGCCTCTGAGGGTTGATGGAAGAATCTATGAGAAATGCTTGGGAAAGTGCCTTGTGCATTGCAAAGCTCTGCAGGTGTGTAAATTGCTGTCGTTGCCATGAGAAGCTTTTTTCAACTTTAAGGTTTGCAGTGATTGAATATTTTTTGCTCATTAATTCAAGAAGAGCATTTGGGTATTTGGATCAGAGGCCTTCACTACATCCTGAACTGCACCTGCCTGCAACTCTTAAACTGGGAGGAATACAACCCAATATCCATTGGCTGTTACCTTGGAAACTAGGACAATTTAAAAACACTGGAAAGGAAATACTGTAACTGGGAGGAAAAGCACACTTGGGGCCAATCACCTTTTTTCTTCCAAAGCTTACAATATTAGACACCTGTGTAAACATTTCTTAATCATTTTTTTAAACCCATAAGTTATTGTTAAATACATGATGAAAATGAGAGAGGGCATAAGATCTTTTCTTACTTTGGGGAAGTTAAGACTTAAAAGTCCTACTACTTGTATCTACTGTATACCTACTATTAGCCTATTGGTTTTCCTTACTGTCTAGGATGCTATCAGCAGGCTCAAGCTGTATTCTTGGTCAGCTGTAGGAGTCCCAATGTAATTATCTAGAACTACAGAGGAAAAAGAAAAACATCCAAGCACCTAATAGAACTTTCTCCACAAACTCCCTCATTCTTGTGATAATGTATAATTCTGGTTCCTGCTAAGCTCACAAACTCCTTTCTTTCTGTATCCTTCGTTGGCTACTCTTTGTGACCCATAACTGTTGAGACACCCCCCCCCCACCGCCTCCTTCCCCCAATGCTTTAGTGCTTGGATCCTGCTTGGATCCTAAGCTCAGCCACTTGAAGTTTGGTCTACAGGGTATACATATCTTATTTCTGGTTCAATGGGGGACACTCCAGTGCCCTCAGTACCTCCCTCCTCTAAATTCATTTAATCCAGATTCCTGGGATTGTGGTTCAGTAGGTCTGGAGGGGAGCCCTGAAATCTGCATTTTAATAGGCACACAGGGGATTCTGATGCAGAGCTCTAAGGGCTACTGTTTGAGTATCACTGTATTCAAATGCTGGCCTGATTTTTATCTTTGATCTTTATCTTTCATCTTAAATTTAATGAGCCTAAAACTAACCTCCACGAATAGATACAGGTTTCTTTTGCCTGTCATCATGCCTGCACCAGTTTTGTAAATGTAATCAGTGTAATCTTTGTTCTTCCATCTTCCCTTCTTTCCTCCTCCCTCCTCCTCCTTCCTTTTTTTCTCAATATTCCAGTCCTTCCCTGTCTGGTTGGCTCCTCCTCCCCAGTCTTCATTCACATTAAATCTCATTCTTAGGGCCATTCCTCTAAATCCCCACCCTCATCAACTCACGCATGGACTACCCAGGTCTTCTAGCCTCTCTCTTTCTGCTCTAATCCTTCTTTCACGTTTTCACCATGTCACTTAGCTATTCAAGAATAAGTAGTATTGCCTGTTTGCCATGTCAGAACTGAACTTCTCTCCCTAGTATTTAATGTTTTCCTTGTTACTCCGAAATTATGTATTTTTATTTTCTGAACTAGTGCCTCAGTCCATTATTTAGACACAATTTCTTTTCTCTTGCCTTTGAATGTGTAGTCTCAAAATATATTCATTGCAAACTTCCATGGACATAGAATTTATTTGTTAGAGAGGAATTTTGATATACAGACTACATTATTATAAATTCCTTCCCATAGGCGAGGTCTAGAGAGGAAACCAAGTGGACTGGTGGACTGATTGAATGAGAACGTTACATTCCTCTATTTTACGGCAGAGTTAAATTTCATTTTTGTGGTTTCCTTAGATTAAATGAATTTCTCTTTGAACTTTGAACTTTTAGAGGGAGTAGATTACCTTTTAATAGGTTGTCTATTGGTAAAATTTTCCTAAAGCTGTTCAGCCAAGATTTTAAGTCAATATATAGATTGTTTTGTACGCCTTAAAAACTATTTTCTGTCCTGAGCAGCTGTACATTTAGTTAAACTGAATCTACTAAGACAAAACTCTGACATGTTTTGAAAATTAGAAACAAGTACTCAGAAAATCAGGAGAGGTAGCTGGTCACTCTCATAACAGGTTTTTTTGTTCTTATTCCAGTGCTTTGATGTCTCTGGTACCCATGCAGTAGCTTATGTTGGAAACGGTTTAAGCACTTGATAAATCACAAATGTTTCTTTTCAGGGCGCTTATCATTGAGGTTGGCTACTGTCCAACACCTTGAGAAAGACTTAACAGTTCTCAACCTCTTTTTACCACAACATAACATCCCTAAGCGATCCCCCTCTTTCTGACAGTAACAGAGGTGTACTGAATTAGTTCTCAGAAGATCTCTCCTTTTCTCCTCTCTGGGTAATGTATTATTTGAAAAAGTTCCTCAGGTGGTTCTGAAACCCCCACCCATTCTGCATTGGGAGTCACAGCTTTCAGATCTCCTAATTGCTCCTTCTTTAATATAACTAAAATTTATTGGCTTGATTTATCAGTTTCTGAAAGATGCATGCTGAAATTTGCCTCTGAATTTATAGTTGTGAAGAAGTTTTCATTGTAGTTCTATCACATTTGCTTTATATAATTAGGTGCTTACAAGTTCAAGATTGTTTCATCTTCCTGGGGTGTTTTCTTTTTCTCCTTATGTAGTATACTACTTTATCCCTGTTAATGTTGACGCATTACCTTTTATATTGTCTGATATTAATATTGCTATGTGTTCTTTCTTTTGGTTAGTATTTGCTTGACATATCTTTATCCATTTCCTTATTTGCAAACCTTTGGTGAGATTTTTAAAAAGTATGTTTTCTGGTAAATAGCATTATTTGAATCTTTAAAAATTGACTTGCTCTCAGGCTTCCCTGGTGGCGCAGTGGTTGAGAGTCCGCCTGCCGATGCAGGGGACACGGGGTTCATGCCCCGGACCGGGAAGATCCCACATGTCGCGGAGCGGCTGGGCCCGTGAGCCGTGGCCGCTGAGCCTGCGCGTCCAGAGCCTGTGCTCCACAACGGGAGAGGCCACAACAGTGAGAGGCCCGCATACAGAAAAAAAAAAAAAAAAAAAAAAAAAAAATTGACTTGGTCTCATCCTATTTTTTAATAAATGGGTTTAATTCAGAGGTCAGCAATCTTTTCCTAGAAAGGACCAGACAGTAAATATTTTTGGCTCTGTGACCCATATAGTCTCTGCTGTAACTACTCAGAAATAGCCACTGACAATACATAAATCAATGCACAGGGCCAGATTTGTCCTGCCAGCTGTAGTTTGCCAACCCTCGGGCTTAGTCCATTTACATTTTTGTGATTGATAATATACCTACATTATTTCTGTCAAATTATTTTATGTTTTCTGTTTACCATCTGTATTACTTAGGGTAGTGCCAGCTGAGGTTACAGATGAACCTGGAAACCTCAGTGGCTTAACATAATAGAAGTATGTATTTTGTTATATAAAAATCCAATCAGTGGCACAGAGGGTATGGTCTGCCCCACACAGTCATTCAGGAATCAAGGTTTCTTCCATCTTGCGGTGCTGCCACTCCCAACATGTAGGTTCCAAGATCACCCTAGAAAGGGAAAGAAAGGGTTAGGCTGCTTCTTAACCACATCAGCCTGAAAGTTATTTATATCACTACTGCTCACATTTTGTTGATGAGAACTAGTCATATGGTTCTACCTAGAAGCAATAGGGGCCTGGGAAATGTAGTTCTTGGCCTGACAGCCACTTCCCAGCAGCAGTTCCTCACTATGGTAGAGGATCACAAATCTTTGGCAGACATCTGGACACTTCTGCTGTAGCCACGCTTTTTCTTTGCTGCTTTTTTTTTTTTCTTTTCTGCTTTCTGTGTGGTTGATTTTTTTTTTCTATTTTCCATTATTCCCTTTGTTGCTTGCAATATATATGATGCATTACTTTTATTTTAGTGGTTGTCCTTAAAGTTTTAACATATATACATAATTTTAAAAATTTCTATAAAGCCTATGTTTATTCAGTATATCTCGTCTCTTCTAGATAAGAAACTAATTTCTTTGTTCCTCTCTTCCTCCTATACCTACACTGCACATATCTTTCTTCATATTGCTGTCTAGGGTTTTATTTAAACCTAACCCTCCCACCCAAATAGTTATTATTTTTATGGGTAAGGATTAAATATACAGTTATTATATTTTTATCAGTTTCTATACGCATTCTTCAGTTTTTTGTTTGTTTCTTTCAGTGAGTCTCTGGGTAGTAAGCACCCCTAGTCTATTAGTTTTTTAAGGAACCTCCATACTGTTCTCCACAGTGGCTGTATCAATTTACATTCCCACCAACAGTGCAAAAGGGTTCTCTTTTCTCCACACCCTCTCCAGCATTTATTGTTTCTAGATTTTTGATGATGGCCATTCTGACTGCTGTGAGGTGATACCTCATTGTAGTTTTGATTTGCATTTCTCTAATGATTAGTGATGTTGAGCATCCTTTCATGTGTTTGTTGGCAATATGTATATCTTCTTTGGAGAAATGTCTATTTAGGTCTTCTGCCCATATTTGGATTGGGTTGTTTGTTTTTTTGATATTGAGCTGCATGAGCTGCTTGTAATTTTGGAGATTAATTCTTTGTCATTTGCTTCATTTGAAAATATTTTCTCCCATTCTCAGGGTTGTCTTTTGGTCTTGTTTATGGTTTCCTTTGCTGTGCAAAAGGTTTTAAGTTTCATTAGGTGCCATTTGTTTATTTTTGTTTTTATTTCCATTTCTCTAGGAGGTGGGTCAAAAAGGATCTTGCTGTGATGTATGTCATAGAGTATTCTGCCTATGCTTTCCTCTAAGACGTGTATAGTGTCTGGCCATACATTTAGGTTTTTGATCCATTTTGAGTTTATTTTTGTGTACAGTGTTAGGGAGTGTTCTAATTGCATTCTTTTACATGTAGCTATCCAGTTTTCCCAGCACCACTTATTGAAAGGCTGTCTTTTCTCCACTGTATTCTTGCCTCCTTTATCAAAAATAAGGTGACCATATGTGTGTGGGTTTATCTCTGGGCTTTCTATCCTGTTCCATTGATCTATATTTCTGATTTTGTGCCAGTACCATACTGTCTTGATTACTGTAGCTTTGTAGTATAGTCTGAAGTCCGGGAGCCTGATTCCTCCAGCTCCATTTTTCTTTCTCAAGATTGCTTTGGATATTCGGGGTCTCCTGTGTTTCCATACAAATTGTGAAATTTTTTGGTCTAGTTCTGTGAAAAATGCCATTGGTAGTTTGATAGGGATTGCATTGAATCTGTAGATTGCTTTGGGTAGTAGAGTCATTTTCACAATGTTGATTCTTCCCATCCAAGAACAATGGTATATCTCTCCATCTGTTTGTATCATCTTTAATTTCTTTCATCAGTGTCTTATAGTTTTCTGCATACAGGTCTTTTGTCTCCTTAGGTAGGTTTATTCCTAGGTATTTTATTCTCTTTGTTGCAATGGTAAATGGCAGTGTTTCCTTAATTGCTACTTTACCAAATTCATTGATTAGCTCTACTAGTTTTCTGGTAGCATATTTAGGATAGTCTATGTATATAGTACCATGTAATCTGCAAAAAGTGACATTTTTACTTCTTCCTTTCTGATTTGGATTCCTTTTATTTCTTTTTCGTCTCTGACTGCTGTGGCTAAAACTTCCAAAACTATGTTGAACAATAGTGGTGAGACTGGACAACCTTGTCTTGTTTCTGATTTTAGAGGAAATGGTTTCAGTTTTTCACCATTGAGAATGATGCTGGCTGTGGGTTTGTCATATATGGCCTTTATTATGTTGAGGTGAGTTCCCTCTATGCCTACTTTCTGGAGGGTTTTTATCATAAATGGGTGTTGAATTTTGTCGAAAGCTTTTTCTGCATCTATTGAGATGATCATACGGTTTTTCTTCTTCAATCTGTCAATCTGGTTTATCACATTGACTGATTTGCGTATATTGAAGGATCCTTGCATTCCTGGGATAAGCCCCACTTGATCATAGTGTGTGATCCTTTTAATGTGCTGTTGGATCCTGTTTGATAGTATTTTGTGGAGGATTTTTGCATCTATGTTCATCAGTGATATTGGTCTGTAGTTTTTTTGTGACATCTTTGTCTGCTTTTTGTATCAGGGTGATGGTGGCCCTGTAGAATGAGTTTGAGAGTGTTCCTCCCTCTGCTATATTTTGGAAGAGTTTGAGAAGGATAGGTGTTAGCTGTTCTCTAAATATTTGATAGAATTCGCCTGTGAAGCCATCTGGTCCTGGACTTTGGTTTGTTGGAAGATTTTTAATCAGAGCCTCAATTTCAGTGCTTGTGATTTGTCTGTTTATATTTTTTATTTCTTCCTGGTTCAGTCTTGGAAGGTTGTGCTTTTCTACAGATTTGTCCATTTCTTCCAGGTTGTCCATTTTATTGGCATATAGAAGCTTGTACTAATCTCTCATGATCCTTCATATTTCTGCAGTGTAAGTTGTTACTTCTCCTTTTTCATTTCTATTGATATGAGTCTTCTCCCTATTTTTCTTGATGAGTCTGGCTAATGGTTTATCAATTTTGTTTATCTTCTCAAAGAACCAGCTTTTAGTTTTATTGATGTTTGCTATCATTTCCTTCATTTCTTTTTCATTTATTTCTGATCTGATCTTTATGATTTCTTTCCTTCTGCTAATTTTGTTTTTTTTAATTCTTCTTTCTCTAATTGCTTTAGGTGTAAGTTTAGGTTGTTTATTTGAGATGTTTCTTGAGGAAGGACTGTATTGCTATAAACTTCCCTCTTAGAACTGCTTTTGCTGCATGCCATAGGTTTTGGGTCGTTGTGTCTCCATTGTCATTTGTTTCTAGGTATTTTTTGATTTCCTCTTTGAGTTCTTCAGTAATCTCTTGGTTATTAAGTAGTGTATTGTTTAGCTTCTATGTGTTTGTGTTTTTTAGAAATTTTTCCCTGTAATTGATATCTGGTTTCATAGCATTGTGGTCGGAAAAGATACTTGATATGATTTCAGTTTTCTTAAATTTACCAAGGCTTGATTTGTGACCCAAGATATGATCTAGCCTGGAGAATGTTCCATGAGCAGTTGAGAAGAAAGTGTATTCTGTTGTTTTTGGATGGAATGTCCTATACGTATCAGTTAAGTCCATCTTGTTTAATGTATCATTTAAAGCTTGTATTTCCTTATTTATTTTCATTTTGGATGATCTGTCCATTGGTGAAAGTGGGGTGTTAAAGTCTCCTACTATGATTGTGTTACTGTCGATTTCCCCTTTTATGGTGGTTAGTATTTGCCTTATGTATTGAGGTGCTCCTACATTGGGTGCATAAATATTTCCAATTCTTATATCTTCTTCTTGGATTGTCCCTTGATCATTATGTACTGTCCTTCTTTGTCTCTTGTAATAGTCTTTGTTTTGACGTCTATTTTGTCTGATAGGAGAATTGCTCCTCCAGCTTTCTTTTGATTTCCATTTGCATGGAATATCTTTTTGCATCCCCTCACTTTCAGTCTGTATGTGTCCCTAGGTCTGCAGTGGGTCTCTTGTAGACAGCATATATGTGGGTCTTGTTTTTGTATCCATTCAGGCAGTCTGTGTCTTTTGGTGGAAGCATTTAATCCATTTACATTTAAGGTAATTATTGATATGTGTGTTCCTATTACTATTTTCTTAATTGTTTTGGGTTTGTTATTGTAGGTCTTTTCCTTCTCTTGTGTTTCCTGCCTAGAGAAGTTCCTTTAGCATTTGTTGTACAACTGGTTTGGTGGTGCTGAATTCTCTTAGCTTTTGCTTGTCTGTAAAGGTTTTAATTTCTCCATTGAATCTGAATGAGATCCTTGCTGGGTAATCTTGGTTGTCGGTTTTTCCCTTTCATCACTTTAAATATGTCTTGCCACTCCCTTCTGGCTTGCAGAGTTTCTGCTGAAAGATCAGCTGTTAACCTTATGGGGATTCTCTTGTATGTTATTTGTTATTTTTTCCTTGCTGCTCTTAATATTTTTCCTTTGTATTTACTTTTTGATAGTTTGATTAATATGTGTCTTGGCATGTTTCTCCTTGGATTTATCCTGTATGGGACTCTCTGTGCTTCCTGAACTTGATTGACTACTTCCTTTTCCATATTAGGGAAGTTTTCTACCATAATCTCTTCAAATATTTTCTCAGTCCTTTTCTCTTTTTCTTCTTCTTCTGGGACCCCTATAATTCTAATGTTGGTGCGTTTAATGTTGTCCCAGAGGTCTCTAAGACTGTTCACACTTCTTTTCATTCTTTTTTCTTTTTTTTGCTCTGCAGTAGTTATTTCCACTATATTATCTTCCCGGTCACTTATCCATTCTTCTGTCTTTATTCTGCTATTGATTACTTCTAAAGAATTTTTAATTTCATTTATTGTGTTGTTCATCATTGTTTGTTTGCTCTTTAGTTCTTCTAGGTCCTTGTTAAATGTTTTTCGTGTTTTCTCCATTGTATTTCCAAGATTTTGGATCATATTTACTATCATTACTCTGAATTCTTTTTCAGGTAGACTGTGTATTTCTTCTTCATTTGTTTGGTCTGGTGGGTTTTTACCTTGCTCCTTCATCTGCTTTGTGTTTCTCTGTCTTCTTATTTTGCTTAACTTACTGTGTTTGGGGTCTCCTTTTCGCAGGCTTCAAGTTTGTAGTTCCCGTTGCTTTTGGTATCTTCCCCCAGTCGCTAAGGTTGGTTCAGTGGGTTGTGTAGGCTTCGTTATGGAGGGGACTAGTGCCTGTGTTCTGTTGGATGAGGCTGGATATTGTGTTTCTGGTGGGCAGGACTGTGTCCGGTGGTGTGTTTTGGGGTGCCTGTGACCTTATTATGATTTTAGGCAGTCATTCTGCTAATGGCTGGGGTTGTGTTCCTTTCTTGCTAGTTGTTTGGCATAGGGTCCAGCACTGTAGCTTGCTGGTCTTTGAGTGCAGCTGGGTGTTAGCGTTGAGATCGAGATCTGTGGGAGAGCTTTCGCTATTTGATATTACGTCAAGCTGGGAGGTGTCTGGTGGACCAATGTCCTGAACTCAGCTCTCCCACCTCAGAGGTACAGGCCTGACACCTGGCTGGAGCACCTAGACCCTGTCAGCCACGTGGCTCAGAAGTAAAGGGAGAAAAAAAGAAAGAAAGAAAGAAAAAATAAATAAAAAGAGATAAAGTTATTAAAATAAAAAAAACATTAAAAAGTAATAGAAAAGAAAGGAAAAGAAAGAAGGGAGAGAGCAACCGAACTAAAAAACAAATCCACCAATGATAACAAGCACTAAAAACTATATTAAAAAAAAAACAAAAACGGACAGACAGAACACTAGGACAAATGGTAAAAGCAAAGATATACAAAATCACAGAAAGACGCATACACATATGCACTCACAAAAAGAGAAAAAGGAAAATATATATATGTATATATATATATAAAAGGAAGAGAGCAAGCAAATCAGTAAACAAATCTACCAATGATAATAAACTCTAAACACTAAACTAAGATAAATGTAAAACCCGAAACCAGTCAGTCGCATGCAGCAAACCCCAAGTCTACAGTTGCTCCCAAAGTCCACTGCCTCAATTTTGGGATGATTTGTTGTCTATTCAGGTATTCCACAGATGCAGGGTACATCAAGTTGATTGTGGGTTTTTAATCCACTGCTCCTGAGGCTGCTGGGAGAGATTTCCTTTTCTCTTCCTTGTTTGCACAGCTCCTGGGGTTCAGCTTTGGATTTGGACCCGCCTCTGCGTGTAGGTTGCCTGAGGGCATCTGGTCTTCACTCAGACAGGACGGGGTTAAAGGAGCAGCTAATTTGGCGGCTCCGGCTCACTCAGTATGGGGTGAAGGAGGTTTACAGAATTCGGGGCGAGCCTGTGGTGGTAGAGACTGGCGTGACATTGCACCAGCCTGAGGTGAGCCTTGTGTTCTCCCCGGGAAGCTGTCCCTGGATCACGGGACCCTGGCAGTGGTGGGCTGCACAGGCTCCCGGGAGGGGAGGTGGGGATAGTGACCTGTACTCGCAGACAGGCTTCTTGGTGGCTGCAGCAGCAGCCTTAGCGTCTCGTGCCCGTCTCTGGGGTCTGCACTGATAGCCACAGCTCGCGCCCGTCTCTGGAGCTCTTTTAAGTAGCGCTCTTAATCCCCTCTCCTCGCGCACCAGGAAACAAAGAGGCAAGAAAAAGTCTCTTGCCTGTTCGGCAGCTCCAGACCTTTTCCCGGACTCACTCCTGGCTAGCCGTGGTGCACTAGCCCCCTTCAGGCTGTGTTCACGCCGCCAGTCCTCTCCCTGCATCAGACCAAAGCCCGAGCCTCAGCTCCCAGCCCCGCCCGCCCCAGCGGGTGAGCAGACAATCCTCTTGGTCCGGTGAGTGCCAGTCGGCCTTCATCCTCTGTGCGGGAATCTCTCCGCTTTCCCCCCCGCCCCCGCACCTCTGTTGCTGTGCTCTCCTCCGTGGCTCCGAAGCTTCCCCTCTCCACCACCCGCAGTCTCTGCCCGCGAAGGGACTTCCTAGTGTGTGGAAACCTTTCCTCCTTCACAGCTCCCTCCCACTGGTGCAGGTCCCGACCCTATTCTTTGTCTCTGTTTTTTCTTTTTTCTTTTGCCCTACCCAGGTACGTGGGGAGTTTCTTGCCTTTTGGGAGGTCTGAGGTCTTCTGTCAGCGTTCAGTAGGTGTTCTGTAGGAGTTGTTCCACGTGTAGATGTATTTCTGATGTATCTGTGGGGAGAAAGGTGATCTCCACGTCTTACTCCTCCGCCATCATGATGGTTGCCCCTTAATACATTCTTTTTATATTTTATCTGTTGCTTTATGTTTGGAGTAGTGGTGAGAGGGTTGTGGTCCAATTCTTCTTCTTTTAGGAACCAATCTCCCCTATTTGAGACCTTTCCCCTATTCCTTTTGATTCCTTCATCGTGATAATACTGCTTTGTCCATTTTCTGTACCTCACATCACTGTTGGATCCCCAAATGCACTCATAGCAAGCAGGCATGCATTGTTCTAGATAATTTTCCTCAGAGACAGGTGGTGGTGAGTGAGCCTGATGACGGGAGTGGGTTGGGTCTCAGTGGCTGTGTCAGAATGAGGTTAGGACATGGCTGGCTTGAGTGTACGTCCTGGTAGGGCCACCATGTTTCTGTCACCCTTGCTCCTCCTAACATCTCTGTCCTTAGCTAGCCTGGCACAGACTGTTGCCCCAACATGCAGAAGGGTGTGAGAAGGCTGACCCAGACATGACACCTGCCATCTTTTCTGTCACTCTGCCTTGAACCTAATTATTTCTAACCCCTGAGCTATGGAATGGGACTGCTCTGTGTTGCTATGCGTTGTGCACTGTACCTGAGCACAAATCATGCCCATGTTTCACCCAAGCTATGCACCCACAGGTCTCTATCTACTCACAGTGAGGGAGGGCCTTCTCATTTACACAAAGATGTCAGTTAGACTATGTTGGCCATACAAGGACTCTTGTATAGTCTCTCTCTGGGCTTCTTGTCATCACCTCAGATAAGATGGTCAGGCTCTAAACTCCTTGTTTATCACCCTTATAGACAAGAGTATTGCTGAACCCCATCCTGGGGATGCTTTCCTACTAGTATGGTGAAGGGAGGGCCAGAGCCTGATACCAAGTTGTTGTGGCACCTGGCTGGCAGCTGGAAGAAACTCCAGAGGCTGGGCTTTTGTCTCGTATTTCAGTATAGACCTGGCAGGTGAGGTACCAGCTTCCCCTTTTATCTGGGTTAGACCTCATTTTTTCCAACAAGTGACACCCTCAGGCTGCCAAGGGGCCAAGGGAGTTCTTGGCCTTTGTTTCCTCCAGGGGCCAGCTTTTTGTGCACACTGCCACTGACCCCCTGGGCCTGGATCTAATCCTGTCTCCCTCTGCACCCTGCCCTCCCTCGCCACAGTTGGGCAGTAGTTTCTGGCCATAAAGCTATTAGAAATTGGCACCAGCAAATGGGTCGCTGGAAACCCAGCCCTTGGTACAAGGAAAGCCATGGTAAACATCACTTTGCAGTGCTGCTGAGATACTCAATATTAAGTAATGTTACAGCCTGACTCCTTTTCAAGGGACCCTTCTGCGCTAGTGCCTAAGGTAGCATAAAAGCATTTGTTTTCCAGAGCCAAAAGCCTGCTTCCTTTAGCTTTTTTGGGTTTTGCTTGCTTTAGCATTCTTGCTACTTTTGCCAGAACTTACTAAGAAATTCCTTCAGGGAAGTTTAGGAGATGACAGAAGGAAGGAGAGGTTCATTTGTAATAGGAGGAAGAACAGTAATTATGAAAAGCACAGAGGAAGCTAGAGAAAGAAAATCAAGGAAAAGAGACTGGGAACAGTCCAATCCGAGGGATTCATGTTGTGGTTGGTAGATTTGGGTTGGGAGTCTCTTTTACAGGAGTGCCTTATGCCAGCCACTGTCCCTGAACCCAGTTTGTAGGGACAAGGGAACAGGATTCAGGGACCATGAAGAATGTGTCTTATAACCAGGGTGCAGGAGCATGGTAGTCAGCCTAGCAAAGCTAACATTTAGAATTATGGAAGCTTTTGATGCACTTTTCTTCTAGGAAGCATTTTACTAGGCCAGACAGTTTACCAATGCAGGGGACAGGAGAGCTGCATTGCTGTTTGGAGGAGGACAGTTCTTCCTTGTGTCCCCTTGTGTGGGACACTGTTTTCAGCTAGGCAGTGAGAGCATTTGAAAGTCTATAGATGTCGTCCGTGATTGTTACGAAGAAAATACCAACCATGGACCCTTGAATACAACAGAGCAGTTGTAGGTACAATTCCTAGAGAATTAAATGGACATGGGTTCCAACATCAATGGAATTTATCAAGTTATCTGTAAAGCAGAATCTCAGGTGGCTGTTTCCACTCAGACCAGAGAAATCAAAGGTAGAGCTATGAATGTCTTTGGTACCATGGGAGAGATGTAGGAATTACACATAAGAAACTAGGAAGCAAAAAAAAAAAAAAAAGAAACTAAGGAGCAGAGAATGTGTTCTTATGATGGCAGCATTCAGAGCGCAGGAAGGGGAAGTTTGTAGGTAGATTATAGACTGTAATGAGGATGGAACTTGAGACCCACCAGAAAACTTTGTTCCCATGAGTGTGGCCATTTGGGATGCTGAGAAGGCAGAGTCTGGGAGAACTTTCTCACATTATGCTCATGCTTTATTCCACATCTGTTTCACTTTCCTATCTACTTATACATTCATTCCTTCTGTCCTACCCCTACCATTTTACCATGTATTCACAGTAATCTTTCCTATCATCATCAAGAGAGCTTCGGCAGTGCTGCCTTCTCTAAGGCATCTTTCTCACCCACTGGAAAAAATAGCGTTCCTGTAATGTGCTGGGGTTTGTGCAGTTCGCATGCATCATCTCATTTCATGGTCCCAGCAAATCCATGAAGTAGTTATAAGAGAACTTTCTGGAAATCTCCAAATGGGGTTTAAGATCCCTGGGTCTGACTATGTAAAGGTGTTTCCATCCCACAGGCACAGAGGGTATTAGTGAATTGTGAGCACTATTTTTTTTTGTGTGTGTGAGCACTATTTTTAAACCATATTGACAAGTGTTGCTACAAGACGATTTTACAAAATCTTCTTTCGCTAGGGGAAAATGAGTAACACATGCTTTATTTAGGCTCCTTTTAGTAAGCAAACATGTCTGGGAGTCAGGTTTGAATCAATGAGTGTCAATAGCAAGTCAGGGAATGTTGGTACCTTTCTAGGCAGGTGTAATGAAATAACATTCCTTGCCAAGGAGGAGCAGGAGTTGAGATTGTTGTAGTATTGAATCCACTGAACAACATACACTGGCTCAGGAGAGACATGAAAGGCTGAGCAATTGATTTCTCAGTAGTGGACCTGAGCTGGCCAATTTGTAGCAAACTTGGTTATTCAAAATATATTTTCCAGCTAAAGACAGATGGACCCTTTGATATGAGATGTTTTGCTGTGCTCAGAGAGCTCATAGCCAAGGCACAGCCAGGCACTGTGAGCAGAGTCAGTTCATTTACCAGAAATCACCCTGATGAAGTGATGGAATCCAGAGCATATGGATTACAGGGAAAGATGGGGGCAGTAAGGGAGCATAGAGATCCTAGGCCTTCTGTTAGGGGTGTTAGAAGATAACTAGTGGGATGTGGGAATAGGAGATGGAGTTGAACATTTGATGCCCTTCATGTGGGGATTATTGGAGAAAGAAATTCTCCCTGACCAAATGATTAAGCCATAGATTCATAGAGCTTGAGTGATAGGTGGAGCTTAAGCAAATAAGCCTCTCATTATGCAGTTGCGAAGCTGAGTCCCCAAGAGATTTGTCCAAGGCCACACAGCCAGGAACGAATAGAATGGGATTCCAATCCATGTCTTCAGACTCTAACTTTACATCCTGTTATATAGAGTTAATTTATTTTTTTAAGGTTCCTGATTCAGTCTGATATGGCCAAATGAGTCTCTTGCTTCTTTTTATGAAGACAGAGACTATAGATCTGCTATTATTTCCTTATTAGCAGCAATGTCAGAAGCTCATAAGAAGTTTACACCCCAGATAATAAACTCCCACTCATGGTCTGAGAGAAAGATTGAAAAAAATTACACAAAAAATATCAAAATCCCAAACTCATTAATGGATCCAATTCTTACTAACATTCCTTTTCCCTCCTACTTCTTTTTATTTTTATGATGGTTTTGGGCTTCCAGGAGTGAATGATGATTTATCTTGAACAAAATAGAATTTGTTCTTGAATCCTGCTGGTGTAAATGCTAAGCTAAATAAATGGAAATAGATAGAAGTCTCAGGAATAAATCAGACTCCTTGCTTAAAAAGCAAGATGTAATTCAGCCCTTTCTTTTTGGTAGGTAAGAAAAAGCCATAGGACTAGAAGTCCATCTCCTTGTCCATATGTAGGCCCTCACTCAAGTTTTTGTTCATTTATCCATTTGTAGCAATACAGGGTTTTCTTCCTCCCTTGCTTCCTTCTTTCCTTGTCTCCATTATCACTCATTTTTGGGAGGGGTCTTTGGAAAGTCAGAAAAAAAATAGAGACTTTGTCAGCACAAAAGTCATGCTATGAAAGGTTGTGAATATTAGCAAGGAAGGATATGTTAGAAGTGGTGTTCCTCTGAGACTCTGAAGGACTTAAAATAATCAGAACTCACAGGACACCGAGAGGCTGACTCACACTCCCCACCCCAGGGGTAGAGCCAGGACTCATGAAGGAAAAACAGGGATGGAAGAAATAAGGGAAACATGGGCAAAGAGATAAAACGGGAGACCAGAGAAAAAAGGACCTCACAAAGTCCACCAAAGACAGGCTCGGCAAGGACTGAGGAGTGACTTGGTTGAAAAAATAAAGGGCCCCATGTGTATTTGTGATCATCTAATCAATGGAAAACATTCATTTTGGTGACAGACTATATACCTAAAGTAAAATATAATTTGCTGTCCAAACTGATACTCTTTAGCAAGTAAAAGGGGCCATTACTTATTATGCGGATACAACAGGTATAATCTGGGATTATCAGGCAAATCAGGACATATGGTTACAGACTTTACCTCTACCCCTTCCAGACCTCATGGGCATAGAGCTAAGAAGTTAGACTTTCACTCATTCAAAGCACAATTATTAAGCCCTGATGTGTCCGGCATCACGCTTGGCACTGAGGGTACAAAGTTGAGCTCTTCTGCTTCTGCAACAGATGAGTAGTTCTTTCTGTGGCTGAGACTTTCATGACTAAAGATCAAGGCAAAACCTTCACAGTCCAGTTAACCAGTCATGACACTTCTCAGCGGGGCTTGTGTATGTGGCTCCCACCTGGTCTCCGGCGTGTTGACGGCTGCACACCCTGAAGCGTGGAGTGAGTGGTGTGGTTTTGCTCTACCTCTGCCCTGCATATGCTGCTTTTAATCAGATGAGCGCTTAATCCTGTAGCGAGTCTTATTACGCCCTTTGCCCTTTCCCATTCCATCTGTTACATGTCTCATTGTCTATCCTCCAAATGGAATAAGCTATATTTTTTCTCAGTCTTATTTTCTTTCCATGTTTGATGTCTTTCAGAAATAGGCCTGGAGCCAAGAATTACGATCAAGCTGAAGTGGGTCTGACTGAGGATTTTAAGTACCTTGAGTTACCTTCCCTAATGCTCCACTTCTCTTACCAGCAAAGCCTCCAATTTTGATGGCTTTTAATGCAGGGTACTGGGGAGCTCTGCAGTTGGTTTCACAGATCTTCCTCTTAGGACTGCCATTACTGTCTCCCCAGGGTGTAAAAGCCTCTTGGGGCACACAGTTATGGTGGCATCCAGTTGGATCGGTAGGTCTGTGTCCCAGCCATGCTGCAGAGCCCAGATATATGCTGATGGATGGATCATAATCTTGTCTCAGTGGGCCTTTCTAATCCTTTTGATCTCTTTGGCTATTTGCTATCTTACTGACCAAATCATTCATACACATCAAAACCAGCTCAACTTGGAAATAGACCTCAGGGCCTCTGTCCTGGGATTAGTAAAAGAATATAGACAAATCTTCCTCAAGGAGCATATTTCTGTTTATTGTAGTTTCTCTCCTTCGCAGATATGATAAGGTTTTACTCTGGAAAAATGAAAAATATTTAAAAGTTGTTGATGGTATGGCAAGTTCCAAATTTGGTTCTCTTTCAGCAAGCACAGCCCCATACACCTGGGCTCTGTCTCTCTTTTGTATTATTTATTTTTGTGTCTGTGTGTTTCCTCCAATTTTAAGGTCATTTGAGGGGAGGCTTCTTGTCTCTCATCTTTCAAGCCCTTCTTCACCCTACCCTACTCCATCCTAGTGCTAAATCCTTTGTTTTCCATATGGAAGGCAATTGATAAATGTTTCCAAACTCAATAAATATTTCTGGCTTGTAAGTCAGTAATTTCCTTATTGATACTTCTTTAGACTGAAAGACTTACTGATAGGTTCTTAGATGGAATGCAGGGGTTAATGTCCTTTGAGTGATAAGGCCAGACCAGAGATGTGGAAAATATGAAAGTCACTCCACGTGCAGTCCTATGGGGGAGATTTTGCTATGCCAGATGCAGAATCTTCAGAGTTCTAGGGATGCAAATAAAACATGAGGTTGATGCCGCATCCAATCTTTTATGACTCTCTTGTTTACTGCTGTTGCTGTCTGACAAACACTCAAACTTACTTTGCAATAGATGGAAGGAAAGGTGTTTTAGACCTAGGAACACAGGTAAACTAAGGCCCAGGACCTGCCTTAAAAGTAGCATCCAGAATCCTTGGTTGGTTCCCAGACCAAATTAGGCTAGTACACGCCCCACCTTGAACTAGACAGGAATCAATCCAGCCTAAAAAACCAAAAGGAATAAGACATAGGGCAAATGGCCACTTGGTTCTCTACATTCTGTTCCTAATTATTGAGTGTTTCAACCCAGGTATAGCATGCTCCCTATCCTATTTGACACTTTCTTGTTGCTTCTCTCTATTAATAGTCATTCGGCTTCTGGTCAGCCAAGGATAATTATGCTCCATTACCACCCCTGGGTAAAACTCTGGTTGCCAGAAATTCTCTTTGTGTTGTATTTGAGAACAATCCAAGTTTCTGCCTCATCGAGGGGGGTGGAGGGGTGGGTCAGGATCGGCCATTATGAACAAATGATGAAAGTTTAAGGCACTAGGAATCTTCACATGAGTTTCCAAGTAGAGAAGTATGGAAGATGTATTATAGTAACTTTCTGTGTTTTGAAAGTAGACCCCCTCTTGTTCAGGGGTGGGTGGTGAGAAACCTGAGATAGTATCTCCCATTTATGTAGTGATAGCCATGAATTTGGAAGGCAGAGAGGTGCCATCCAGGACCAACCACACATGGACATGCAGTGCATGCCCTGCACAAAGCCTGCCTCCAGTCAGTCAGGAGGAGGGTGTGACTTTTTGGTCATTTGTCTGCCCACAGAGGGGATGCCTTTTTGAAATTCTAGTAATACTAAGCCTTCTAGTCATCTACCCACCAAGAAGAAGGAAAACTATCACTAAGATTATGTTTCCATCATAAAATCATATTCTAGCTCGGCAGAGACATAGGATATAGTCTTTTGCTTTTAGATAGTGTTCTTTGCCTAGCTCCATCATTTTGCTGTGTGTGTGCTCAGGGGCAATCCAAAAGGCTATCTATTAAATTTCTTCAGGATGGCTCTTCTCTCTACTCCTTTCCTGAGCTCCAGTATTTTAAACTTAAAACTCCAGTCCTGACTGATGCAACACCACACATAGCTACTAAATGCTGGACTTCAGGCTCCTGGGAAACCCTGGTGATCGATGCCAATTAGTTTGCCATAAGCCACAGCTGAAAAAGCCAACAGGAACTTCGAGCTTTCTAATCTAGGCATAAACAGCCGGGTAGTGCTTCTTTGAAGTTCAGAAATTGGGAGATGGTATGTGGGCCCTGGATTGGGAGAGAAGGGGGTGAAATATTCTGGTAAAAGTAAATATAGGCACAAGCCAGTTGTGTCACGAACAGATAGTTTCTTAGCGTGCCTTGAACTTAAGTTCGAGGAAAGGAACTATATTTCAGGAACTTGAACTTTTTTTTTTTTGCGGTACGCGGGCCTCTCACTGTTGTGGCCTCTCCCGTTGTGGAGCACAGGCTCCGGACGCGCAGGCTCAGCGGCCATGGCTCACGGGCCCGGCCGCTCCGCGGCATGTGGGATCGTCCCGGACCGGGTCACGAATCTGTGTCTCCTGCATCGGCAGGCGGTCGCTCAACCACTGCGCCACCAGGGAAGCCCAGGAACTTGAACTTTAAAACTCAGGGTTAAGAGAAGCAATGAGATTGCAAGTTCCATAGGCATGGGTTATGCCTTACTTATTAAGTGTCTTTGCAGCTGCTAAGGTAGTATTTTACCCTTGGTGGGCACTCAATAAATGTTTATTTAATTGGATTGAGTTTTCTGCAGATAAGGAGGAAATTGGTTGACAATCCTGATTTGGGTATTTTTCAGTCCGTTTTCTCTGTACAATTCTGTGATTCTAGGAAGGCCAGCAGGCAAGAGAACAGCAGGTGTGAAGGTCTGGAAGAGATTCTGTGGGGCTGGAACATGAAATGTGAAGGAATTCTGGTGAGAGATGCGGCTGGAGAGGTATGTGGAGACCAAGTTACGCAGGATATCTTCAGTTGGTTAAGACATTTGGACTTCATCCTAAAAGCAGAATGGAGCTACAGGAGGATTTTTAGTGAAAAGCATGACATGCTTAGATATACATATTAGAAAGATCACTGGGTTCCGCATAAGGATTGGAAGAGTTCAAGTAGGGTCAGGAGACCGGTTGGGAGACTTATCTCAACTTTGGGAAATAATGATTTTTACCTGAACTAGGCTGGTGGTTGTGAGAGTGGAGAAAAGTGGATGGATTCAAGAGAGGATGATGACAGTGTTTGACACTGATTGGATGTGAGGGACCTTGGGTGGGGAGGAGCAAGGAGTGAAGGGTGAGTCCTAGGTCTCTTATATGGGCAATGATAGAAGATGGTGCCATCAACAAGAGAAGAGAGAAAGAGAAATGGCTGTGAGGAGGTGGTAGAGAGAGAAGATGATGAGTTCAGTTTTCTACAGATTGAGTTTGAGGTGCTTGTGGGAGTTTGGTAGTTTCATGAATGGGTCTGAAGTTCTGAAGAGAGATATCAGTTGAGGTACAGGTTTGGGAATATATGCTGTGCCCATGGGAATAGATGAGTTTGTTCAGGGAAATACCAACATTTAGGGCTTGGCAGAAGGAGAGGGATACATAAAGCAACCTAACCGTGAGTGGTCAGAGAGGTAGGCGGCAAACACAGAGAGGTGTACATAGGGGAAAAGAGAATTTAAAGAAAGAGGAAAGGTCCAGCTTCCTTACCTTTAAGTCATCCAATCTCTAGGTTCCCAAATATTTCAAACTACTTTTGGCCAATAGGCCCTAGATTAGAAAAAATGCATATCCAACCACTCCTATGTGAATGATATAGCCTAAGGTCATTGGTCTATTTTATTTAAATATATCTAGGTTCTGTTCCGTCTGAGGATTTTACCTAATGCTAAAGAGAAAGAGAAGAAGTCCTCATCATACAGTGTACAACCACACTAAAGGTAGCCAGCAGGGAAACTGACCTATAAGTACTCTGAGCACATTAAGGTAAGGACATTTTTAAAAACGGTATGTCTTTTGATTATGGTCTAATGTGATGATTGGTGGAACTGGAACTGAAGAGTGACAGGAAATATTAATGGAAGATAACACACAGGCTTTTGGCCTTAGAAAGAGCAATGGGCTATATCTGTTCCCAGAGGGAAAGTTTGATGAGTAATGATCCTGATATACGTTTTAAACATTCTGATGATGACATAATGGGTACTGCTTTTACTCTTTGGACAGCAGATTCTCCTTTGCTGTAGTCGGGTCTATTACTTCAAGTCTGTTTAGAGGGCCACCTGAGGGTACACTGGAAGCATCACGACACCTATATACTTGTTCTAGACAGTGGGTGCTGTAAAACGCATGCTATAAGATAAGTGGGTGCTGTCACATCAGGGCTTGCTTTCCCTACAGAGGGAAGAGCGCCAATCCAAAGGTCTCGCAGGCGTGCTTTCCCAAAACTTCCCACCCCCCAGGTTGCTGATTAAGAGCTGATGATTCACATTTAGATGTCCTTGCACCTCCACTCCCTTCCTAACCATACAAAATTTGAGTCAAGCTTGAACCTTGCTAAGAAAACAGATTTGCCCTTTTTAGTCTTAGCAGCACTGAAGTCTAAAGAGAGACTATGTGGGAAGGCAGATCCTTAGTTCCCTCTTCTCCAGGCTGTTGGAGGAATTTCAGACCTCTGCTTGCCAAAGCACTTTTATGGAGCTCAGATTTTTAAATTTTTTTTTTGTGGGGTGAGGGAATGCCTTCAGTGACTCACTCCCCTCCCCTCTCTGAGCCTCAGTTTTTTCCTCCTAACAGGGGGGTCTGGATTAGGGGATCCTAGAGGGCCCCAAGGCCTAGCCTGTGTCCCCGCCAGCTGGCCCCGCCAGCAGAGAGCTTGTTCTCAGAGAGGCCCTTTCCTGGTGAGCTAAACTGGCCTGAAAGGACTGCTCTATATTTGGACAAGGCAAGTCACAATATGTCAGTTTGCAGAAAGGGAGCTTGTTTGGAGTCGGAACTCCATGGGAAGAGGCTTCTAAGTTGAAAATGCACACACCCTGTGGGATGGGGGGAAGACAGAGAACCCCAGTTGCTCTAAGGGGTCTAGAAATCAGAATGGTTAGAGTTTGCTTGGCCCTGCCAGTGCTTTGCTTGATTCCCTGGCCTCTTCATTTTGTGTTCACCTGCGAAGAGGCCCCTGGCTGAGAGAAGGGTGTCGGAGGTAGATGAACCTAGCTCTGTCCCTTAGTCGTTGTATGATGGTGAGTTGTTGGACTTTCTGCACCTTATTTTCTTTATCTGTTAAATGAGGATGCTTTATAGACCTGGATGAGGAATAAATGAGAAAACATACATAAAACAGCCGTACAGAGTCTGGCATGGGGGGCAGTTACCTCCTTCCGTCCCCAGTCCTCTTCTTCTTTTACCTTTGCTCACATTATTCCCCCCACCTGGACCATTCTCTCCACCTCTCCAAATTTGACTCACTTTCAGTGCTCAGCAAGATCTTTCTGCCTGTCCGAGTGCTCGAGTTCTCCTGCTGCTCCAATCACGTATTACCTGACTTCACATTCTGGTAACTGCCTTCTTTCTTGATACTGTTTTGCTGATTTTTCCCATCTAAACTGCTGCTCCCTGAGGGAAGAAATTTGTCAAATAACAGTTATCTTTCTATAATATCTGGTAAGATGTTGGGGACATAAGCAATATTTGAATGAATGAATACAGAAAGAACTAAGTTACAGGGAGAATGCGGTAGGGGGCAGTATGTACTGTGGTTAAGGTCTGGATGCTGGAATTAGCCTGCCTAGGTTTGAATCCTGGTGTTGCCAGTTATGAGCTTTGCAACTTTAAGAGTTGTTGCATCCGTCTGTCAGTTTTCTCCCTGTATAAACGTAGTGGCAAATACAGTATTTCTCTCCTAGGGTTGTTGTAAAGGTTAAGGTTAGACTTGGAGAGTATTTAGATCAGCGCCTGGCACGTGGTACTATATAAGAACCACCATTATTATTTTAAAGAACATGAGTTTAGGATTAGACAGGCCTGAGTTCAAAGACTGCTGTACTGCTTACTAATTATGTGACCTTGGACAGAAGTTATTCAGTTTCTCTGTGCTCCAATTTCCTTATCTGTAAAATAGGGATGATACGCCTGCCTAATAAGTTGTTGTGAAGACAAAATTAAGAGCCTAGAACACAGTATATGCCTGAGAACTGGTGGCTACTAGAAGCCTGCTTCAGTCTTCTAGAAGCAAGAGTTTGAGGTGACTGCATGAAGAGTCATTGCGGTGGCCTGGGCCCCATTTAGGAAACTGAAAACCTGGGGCTTGCCTTGACTGGGAAGGATTGAGAGAAGAGTCGAAACAGGGGTTGTGGGTACATTGTAGGAAGGAATAGGGAAGCTACTTTGTGCTGGTTGCTAAGCTGTATCACCAAAATCCTGACCAAATTAGGTCATTAGAGATACATTTGGAAGGAGCTAGAGACTTTTGCCTGAGTGAAATTCCGATACAAGTCCATGCATGTCACCTTTCTGCATATCTTTGATTATGTAAGGTGTTTCTCGTGTTTTGTCCTTACGTAGCCAGCTGTGTTACTGTCATGGTGATGCCACAGGCGTGGGTGAGTGGAGACGCGCCGTCCTCTGCTGGCCAAGCGGATCTGTGATTCTTGTTGTCCGGGAAGGTAAAATTTGCCACTTCAGAGCTTGTGTAACTGAGGGGTACCATTTAGCCTCTTCTGACCCCAAGTTGGGACTCTGAGAGTCCTAATTTCTACAGTTTAGTCTATTGATTCTCAGTCCCCAGATCTTATTTGGTGTGCTGAGTGATGGTTTAGGGCCTTAGGAAGTCTATCTCCCCTTAACTTCTGCCAGCAGTAAGAGGCTGACTGTTCTGTACTGTTCAGGGCAGAGGGATCTGAGTGGTTTCAGTCAGGAACCCCACTAGGTCCACTGGCCTTGAAGGGAGGTGTGGGAGAGGAAAAAAAGCAAAGAAGAGGTGGGCAGGGAGGCCTTGGCATTGCTGGCTTCTTCCCCAGATGGCGATGCTGTGTTCACACCATAGGACTAAGGGTTTGAACCTCTCTTCCAGCACCATCTGGATATAAGTTTAGACTTTTCACGATGCAGGCTTCTCACATCCCTTTCTTCTCTGTCCCTCTGTTGCTTCTTTGTTTGAATTTAATGCTGAATTCTGCAATGCAATAAATCCTTTGGTAAGGAGATGTAACACATTTATACCTCAGAATTACAGATTTGCTACATATTTGCTATATTATCTCACCATCTCATCAACATCTTGTGGCTTCGTTGTTAGCAGTGCCAACAACTGGTTTCAAATATCAAGATAAAAGTACCCACTTCCTTTTTTTTCATTACCTCAAAGTTCTTTATGATTACAGTCTTGTTTTTACTCTATTCCGGTGGGAGGACTCTCGATTAACTTCATTGTGCAGAATAAAATTCAGATATGGGGAAGTTCAAAGAAGGCAGTTAATTACATTCAGGTGGTGGGCCTGGCTACCCCAGCTCAGTGGTACTCAAGCTGGCCGTACACCTGAGGATTTTAAAAAGGTACTCTGCTCTGGACCAACCCCAAGCTGATTAAGAATGATAGTCCATTGAGGCGGGAAGGATGGTTTAATCTTTTCAGGTGAATCTAATGGGTAAGCGTGGTTGAGATCTCTGCTGAATTTACTAAGGAAGCAAGACTTTCACAGTTTGGATTAGGAGATCACAGGAATGACTTGTAGCTGAAAATGTTAAGTTAAAACTTGCTTATGCTATTACTTTTCAAACTAGTTAGCATTTTGCATATGAAGGTTTTTGGTTAACTGTAGATTCAAGGCTCTGTCTTTGGGTTTTTCATTTTAAAGAGTAAAACTTCAGGGTAGGACTGGAGGTACTCACGCATTGTTCATCAGTACCTTAAATCATGAATATGTTGGTGTCACCCACCTGTGTTCTCTCTTTGCTTTATGATCGTGTTAAATAACCTAAGTGATTTCCAATGAGGTTAAGCAGAGTCCCTTCAGGGGGCTCTCCAGTCACTTTTTCAGAGTATGCGTTTTCAAACTATACCCCGCGTCTCATCCCCCAGCCTCCTCATTCTGATCTGTTCCCTGCGGTAGACAGCCTTGGTAACTAATGGGAGTATATCTTTTGGGTATGTGAGGGCAGAAGTTAGGTTAAGGGCTACTTTCTTAGAAGTTTCCCCAGCACTCTATTAAGTATGGTATATTTATCCTCGTCTTTAGAGCTTTATGTGGAAATGTCAAGCTAGTTATTGCAAAAGACCTGGTACTGGAAATTCCTTGCATTTAATGTGAAAGTGTGATGCAGCTGTAGTTGGGATGGTGTGTTTTTTAGGGATGGAGTTCAGAGCAAAAGGAAAATGTTCTGTGTAAGACTTGCCCTAAAAAGGCACCTCTGACTGGCTGAGTCCCTCTTGAACCACTTTGGGATCCTTCAAGTTTCTAGCTTGGCTGGGTTGCTTTTGGAGCCAAGGAGAGTTCTAATCATTAGCATTAGTGAATTGTTGCTCATTAGCATTTGTGTGGAGTACCCAAATCACTGCAACAAAAGTGTGAAACCCCAGCTGGTGGTGGGGGGAGGGTGAGCGGGATTGTTTCTTCTTGGATTAATACCAGAGTTATTTCCCTTGGTGCAGATCCATTCTTCCCTGTGTGGGAATGTTTAACATTCATACTGTTAGGTGAGAGTCTCAGTCAGAGAACTTTAAAAAAATACCCATTTTTCTCAATTTATCTTAAAAAACCCACAAACCCAACGAAAGTATACTTCCTCTGTACGATGACTTGTTCAGAAATTTGAAAAGACCTTCTGCTGCGTGAGAGAGCTTTTCCTGCAATGCAGGTCCACCAGTTATTCAAGCAAAGAGTTAACCGAGGTCAGGGAGGCCTCTCTGGCAGCCTGCAAGCTTTGTGCAATAACCAAGCTGGGGGCTGAGAGAGACTGATATTCATTTGTTTGTGTATGAAGCTTTCATTCCCAAAGTCTTAGACATCACATACCAGGAAAGATGACTGTGAAAAGCACGGACAAGCTCAAGTGTTTCCTGGCTGTTCTGGTTGCCTTTGATACATCTAATTCTGCCTGACAGTGTTTGCCGCTTGGTTGTCCAAACAGAATTGTCTTCTTCAGTGGTGACTGAGAATTAATTATTCACATCCAGTCGTCATCATAAATACTCTTATGTGAACCTGTGTCCCTAAATGAGTCTTACAGTAAAATCTTTAGTTTGGAAATCTTCAGTCCTCCCATTTTATTGTACCATGTGTAAGCTTCACCCTGGAATTGCATAGTTTGATGAGGTGTAATGGTCTTTGGTTCTGAGAAACTGTGCAGCGTGGTTGTGCAGAGAGGCCCAGCTAGGAATGTCTCCCAGGAGTTTGAGAGCTCTGTCACTTCCTTTTCCTCCATGGCTCCAAGTTCCTTGGGCCTGGATATAGCAACAGCACCCTCTAGTGTGTGATAGGGTGAGGATGGGCTCCTGTTTAACAAGGTGAGGTGCTTTGGCTTCACTGAGTGAGGTGTGGGAAACAAGGGGCTTGGCATTTATTGAACAGTACAGCTCAGCCTAAATATGCAAAAGCAGCATGTCTTCTAGGTTTTGACAGCTGAGAAAGGAAGATAGAGACAGCAGGAAGATAGGGTTTTAGATTATTTTACAGAGATGTGAAAGCTAAGGAGAGCCAAAGGAGGGAATCCGGAGGTCATTGGGGAAAGGAACTGTTCCTATGAACAGTTTGCTGTTCTTCCAAAGAATTCAAAGCTTGGCCATATGCACGGGGAGGAGGATGGATAGGGCCTGGCCACAGAGACCTTCCATTGCTGACTAAGACTGGGCCTGCATCGGGGCCAGAGCTTTTTTTAGAAAACTGAAATTCCAAACACTCCAAGCAGTGGTTTAAAGGCTACTAAAATGTAAATGACTGTTAGGTATTACCTGACAACAGAGTTTTGATGAAAGGAACTAGACTTAAGTATAACAGGGAGCAAAAAGTGGGTAGAGATGGATTGAGTATAGAGAGAATGGAAGAGGGATGCTTCCATCCTTCATTTTGTTCATCTAGCAAATATTTACTGATGAACTGCTATTCAGTGACAGCTTCTGTTGTAGGTACTGGGTGTGAATTCACACTAGGTGTAAATAAAAGAGAGTCCCTGCCCTCATGGAGTTTATGTTCTTTACAGTTGCCAAGGGGTTCCAGGGCTCAGTCCTCCATGCTTACATTTTTATAATGTGGTCTGTTTACAGGCAGAATGTCATTTGAGGACCTGGAAAGTACCCACTGCTCAAAATTGTGTCTGCTCCAACTGGTCTCTCCTGCAATTTCCAAACCCAAACCCCTTGTTCAACAAAGACATGTTTTCTGAGAGAAGTAACCACGAAGTCAGACACTTTGTCCCCACGCTTGTCGTCTGGTGAAAATGAACAATCTGATGAGACCTGGAGGGATGGGGGTAACTCTGGCACCAGAAAATTGTGGCCTGGGGGAGTGTATTTTTCAGAGCCAGGGTTTCCTCATCAGTGGAAGCAGCTGTATTAATTCCTCTGTCAGATCCTTTCTGGATCTAACATTCTATTTTGCACGGCAGGTAGCATCCTGGAAAGCACAGAGTGTGGTACATCCCTGGGAACACTGGGTAATTGTTTGGGGGTGGGGGCAGGACCGGATTAGACACTGTAAAAAAAAAAAAAAAAAAAGAGGAGAGCATGGAGAAGGAGCATGATTTGACAACCAAATTAAGGCTATTTAAAAATGTTTCTAGGACATATATTCCTGGGTCCAATTTCTGACTAGAAGGTGCCTGCAAGGGAGGGTGGTAGTGTAGGTATGGTTGTTGCAGATTTTTTGGAAGCTCAATTACTGGTACTTTTGAGGATGCTAATGAGTTTTGAAAATTATCTAGAAAACTCATGGCCATAGATCTGACCCCTGAGCTGCAGCTGCTGCTATAAAGAGCTTTATGGTGAAGATGTTCTTGTGGTGTGGAGTGCTTTCCTTTTAACTGCAGATGGAGTACCACAAGCTGATATTCTTTGAATCCTAGAGAGCAAGTGACCTACTTACTTACTATTGTGTCTGAAATATTCAGTTAGAGTATATTTTAGGAAAAACTTTTTCAGTTTGGAACATGGTTTTGCTTTTGTGAAAACACACACCCATAGAGACATAAGATTAGTTTTCTTGGCTGTTCTGACCCACTGTGTCAGGAGTAACTTTGGATACTGTATGACTTCTCTCATTGGAAAGAGGCAATGTAAAATCCATGGGCTTCTTTAGTAAAGACTATTCATAACTATACCTTTATAGGCTCATGTGATGAAGATTAATGAAAGCTTTCGGTTTAGAATGAAAAAATGCACGAGTTATTTGCTAGGCTCTCTAACATCTCGAAGATGTTGATCCTAGTCTTTGCAGTTTATTGGTCAGGCTTTCTTTACCTTGTGGCTTTTCCCTTTGCAAAGAGTTTCAGCCTCTCTGTGGAGTACAGTGTAAATAGGTTTCAAGGTGGAGTGTGGGTGGGACTTTTTTTGCAAACTTTCTTCTTTCAAGACTTTTAAAGAAATCATACACGGGACCAATTGAGAGGCAGAAACCTTGGGTGGCTTTGGAGTTTTCTATGTGTGTGTTCTGCCATCTGCTGGAAAAGGATCACCAAGCTTGGAAAGCTGACCGGCAGTGTGGAAGAGGGTGTGCACTCCTGGTGCCTCCATCCCTCTCTCAGGGCTGGGCAGAGTACACAGCAAAGCTTCTAAAATGCCATGATGTACTTGGTTTTCTGTTGGATCACCTTAACTCACAACCAGAGTTATCTCACAGGGATTTCCCTACCAGTCTGCTGAGCTCAGGTCCAAGTTGCTTTGGGAACCTGCATCACAGTATCCTCTGGCCTCATTCTTCTGGGTATACAGTATGTTGATTGGGATTGCCTTGAAGTACTTTTCATCGGTTTAAAGTGGAAATAAAACAAAACATTCAATCCAAGTCGGGGGTGGGGGCAAGGTGGCTGCCTTCGTAGTGATGTTAGTATAAGAGGGCTAACTGAGCTATTCAGGAAAGATCAGCCCTTTTTCTCTGAGATCATAATCTCCCTCCTTTTTGGTGTTAAAATGCCCTTTTACAAAATGATAGTAATAGATGAGAGTGATCATGTTAAGCATATATTTGCACGGCAAAAGTAAAAGTTAGCAACTGTGAGTCAGTTTCCTAATTCTTTTAAAAAACATTTTCGTGTCTGTGAAATCCCAAAGTCTGGGTTTGCTACTCCCTGTGGTCTCACCTTTTCCTTCATGTGACAACTCGAGTAGAAAAGTAGGGTCAACAATCCTCAGTTGTAGCTTCCATATTTTCCCTGACAAATCCTCCGTGGATTTTTCTGTGCTATGACCCACATAGAAACACAAAAATAATAGTCTGGTAGAATGATGATAACGTCTCCTTACTAACTGGGTCACTGCTTTATAGATGGATTTTGGTCTGTAGTAAATGCTTGGCCTGGTTTCGCACCCCTCTGCATCATTTTCTTCCTCTGGAGTTCTTGATGGAATGTGACCTTCCTGTCTGGATGTGTCTGTGGGACTCCCATGGGGAAGACTTAAGATTTTTGGCAGCCGGATCCTCAAGGCAACTGGGACAGGATGTAAAAGGCCAGCATCCTTGTTTCTTCTTAAAATTTCTCAGAGGCTTATAATCCTTTCGAAAGATTTTAAAATGGTAATATGACATTTTGATATCTAAGATTAGTTAAAGGTTCTAGTAACTGAAGTAATGAAACTGACTTTCTTCTTTATTAAGGGTTATACTTACAGAAACATATGATTTTTTTCCCCAAATGTTTTAAGGCCTAATTCAAATAAAATTATAAAGATTAAAGATAAAAATACAACTGGAGTTACTCTGATTGAGGTAGGTTTGGTATTTGGCTCTGTGGAACCTGAATTGAAAATTGCTATTGTATAAAAACTGAATTGAAATTTATTTCTGAGAAGCTATTTAGCTAAGAGGGCAGATATTTGAGATCTGAGTAGGTGGAGGCTGGGAAAATAAGTTTGTACTGAAGCCAGAGCACATGGTGTCTTCGTTGGAAATATCAATAGATGTTCCCAGAGAATAAACGTTTTTGTATATTTATCTAGAGATAACAAGTGCTTCTGAACGAGCAAGGACATTCAAGATTGCAGGGTATAAGTTTCATATGGGCACACACAGAGGCTTGTGACCTAAAGGCCATGTGAAGAAGGTGGAAAAATCCTCCCCAGTTAAATTTTCATGGGCCAGATTGTTAGAAACATGTCCAAGAAGTGATTTCATAAAACTTTTGAAACTTGGCTTAAAACCCTGGCAGATCTGTATCATCTGGTAAATATTTAGGACTTTGTGTATATTATTTTCAAGGAACGGCAATAAACTATACAAAAAAACTTTCTTCAGCAAAAACAAAACACTGCAGGAATGTTAGCGTTTGAATCAGAATTTTGTTTTTTTTTTCCCAAGGGTAGCTGTGGGGTGGGGGAGAGGGAAAGAGGTCTTATTTCTGATAGAATTAGGTCAATTTAAATTCTCTTTCATTGAAGGTGACTATCAAAGTTTACTATGATTTTCTTGTGAACTTAGCAACACTGGGCATATCATAGCTTCATTTTTTATCACCTGGTAGTTTTTTGCTTTTATTTTTAAAAATTTTCTTGCCTGAAAGAGCTTATGAGATTTCACCATTACCTGCACCTTAAAATCTCAGTATGTAACTCAACAGCAATTGAAAATGTGAATTTTCCTATATAGTAGGAGAATTAAAAAGCAGGAAGGTAGAGTTCAGGAATAATACTCCCAAAAGGGAACAATCAAACATCGAGGCCATGTTCTAGTTTCCTCAGGTCATAGCCTTCTGTTAATGATACCATCTTATATTTCTTTTCCAATGGGATTCACATCTGTTTGTCTTTCACATATCTCCTAAGGCAAATGGCTATAATAATCATGCCCCTATTATATAATTTGGGAAACAGAGTCATAGATGAGGAATTACTTTCCTGTCTCTCTTTTCCTCAATACATTGTTCTATTGTAGTGAGGAAAACACAGATGTCAACCAGTTATATATGCCAAGCACTTTACATGTATTATCTCATTATTTCCTATGAGGTAGGTGTATTTCTATTTTTTTTCTTTCAGATGAGGAAATAGTGGCTTATAGAGATTGAAAAACTTGCTAGAATTTATATAGCTAGTACGTGGCAGAATGGGGAACAGAAACCATTACACCATACTGCCTCTCCAGTAATATGCTACAGAGAAAGCAGCTTCCATAGCCCAATTGAACCCAGCTGTCTATTCCCAGGCTCCCAGCCTGGTACCTTTCTTCATGTCCAGCATTCAGTGAACCAAGGAGTTGATTTAGACCTCCCAGGAAAGGGGTCTGGAGAGGCAACAATGTCCTGCTCTCTAGCTTAGAGTTAGCTGTCACTGATAAGACCTCTCTAAGATGCTTTAAAACAGCATGATAAAAACGTAGTAAATGAATATATGTTCTATGCAAAGGCTCATGAAATAGCAGCTCAGCAATTGCCCAAGGCCTAAGCAGGCAAGCAGGAGGCCTCAAACTGGACATGCCTCCCCAGTGTGTAGGCAGACATCTTCTCACAGGCTGTATTCCCATCCTGGCCTCTTCCCTTTTCTGTTGACTTGGGCAGAGTCCCAACTTTTCCTTACAAAAGATCAAAACTAAGACTTCTTGGCTGTCCAGATCAGATCGTCACTAAGGTTTGGCCGTCTCTCAGAAAAGACAGGCTGGGTTGGCCTGAACTTTCCTCACTTGGCATTTTAGGGAGTTCATACTCCACTGAAGGACCTTAAAACCAACAACTGTCTCCTTCATACTGTAGTAATGGCTTTGACTCAAAAACTGAATGTAGCTGATGCCAAATAAATGGCAACTCAGACGATGCTATCCAGACTCGGCAGCTTTTAACCCATTTATCTTTAGAAACCTAACCCTTCTCTCTCAGACCCAGGCCTGTACAAATGAAATTCTATTTGGGTATAAAGTTTATTCTAAAACTAGCTTTTTGGACTGCTACTGATTTTGAATACTAATGGCCATCTTTGTTACTTTTTTGATTATGAATTTTCTAGAAGGAATAATTTTGTAGAGCACAAGTACTCTGGACCCTGTTTGTGCAGAATTCACTTTAAGGGAATGCCTGACTGTACACTATGTTAGAAGGAGAAAAGACATCTAAGCACTACATTTGTTCCTTTTTTCTTAGTTCTGTGAGCCTGTGAGACTTAGCTCTTCAGTTTCTCCCATGCCTCAAAAATTCAAATCTCAGGGACTTCCCTGGTGGTCCAGTGGTTAAGAATCCACCTTCCAATGCAGGGGACACGGGTTTGATCCCTGGTTGGGAAACTAAGATCCCACATGCCATGGGGCAACTAAGCCTGTGTGCTGTAACTACTGAGCCTGCATGCTCTGGAGCCCGTGTGCCACAACTAGAGAGCCTGTGTGCCGCAACTACTGAGCCCGCGTGCTCTGGAGCCAGCGTGCCACAAGAAGAGAGCCCACGTGCTGCAACGACTGAGCCCATGCGCTCTGGAGCCCACGTGCCACAACTAGAAAGAGGCCCGTGCGTCACAACCAGAGGAGCCCGTGGGCTACAACAAAAGATCCCACATGCCGCAACAAAGATCCTGCGTGCCGCAACTAAGACCCGATGCAGCCAAAATAAATAAAATAAGTTAAAAACAAAAAAGAAAGCAAGCACTAAAATTTCTTTAAAAAAAAAAATTCAAATATCTAAGCTACCCACCACAACAAAATATCACAAGTGCTTTGAGAATTTCAGAGGAGGAAGGGTGTGGTCAGAATGCTGCCTTCTTTTTCCTAGCACAGTCAGACAGCATCTGCTCACTTTCTAATTCACTACAGAAAAACTGACCTTTCATTTTAGCCTCTGCATATTAAGAACATGATTCCTAACATTCCATTCATTACAACAGAAGCCCATTATTGTAAATATCTGGTCTCAGATGTTCATTATAATGCTGTGTTTCCTCTTCTGCTTTCAGAGAGGGAGGTAGTGTCACTTACATCTGGCATATGGGAAAGGGTTAAATAAACAGGGACTCATCAACCAGTTCAGCCCTGGCCCCAAGCAGCAGGTGGTTCTTTTGCTCTTCTCACTAAACTGGGACTTATACAGGAAACAGCCATTGAGGAAGGCAGGTTAAGTAACGTAGCAGTTTTGTAAGGAACATGCATGTAAACCAGAGGATAATCCTTTCATGCCCCAAACATCTTATAAAATAGTGGTGGAACCAGATGTACGGGGTATCCCAAACATGCAGTTTCTGCACTGCAAACATTATCCAGTCATGAGCTGTAGAAGTGTAGCTGGTGATGCCTTGCTTATGTCTTAAACTGAAGAGAATGAGGGGCTCTGCATTTAACAGGTTACATATGCTATCAAAGAAAGCTGTACCCCTTGGCAAAGTGCATCTTCTTTGGGGATCAGGACCTCTAACCCTACAGAGCCGAGAGTGATAAGGATGGGAAACACAGTGACCCCCCGTGGGTCCTTGAGAATGATGGTAAGGTGGGGCCACTCCTGCTTCCATGTCTTGGTTCGCAGACTCATGAATTCTTCCTACTGGGACACAGCACCATATAGATTCAATACTTACACTACATCCTTGGAAGATGGCACTCCATCCTTGCAGAGAATTGCTTCCAAGCTGGTATTTCAGCTATACCTTCAACAGGGCATTCCAATGCTCTGTCATGCCAGTGACTTCTGTCTGGTGCGGTGTGTGATATGACCAGTATATTCCATGGTCATGGGCCTGCTGCACATGTCCTTCATTGTGCAATGGGTTCCTGGTCATATACTGTGTTTTGTGGCCTTCCACGTCTGTGGGATAGGCACACTGTGATTCCTGATAGCGGTGCTGCTTGAGACTCTGCAGATAGTAAAGGCAACCCCATACTCAGAATAGGTGTCTACTCCTGTAAGAATGAGTCATTGGCCCTTGAAGGAGTATAGTCAGCTTGCTGCCAAGTGGCTAGTTGTTCTCCTCAAGGAATAGTGCTATATAGGATGCTCAGCTTTCATCTCTGAGGTTGAAAATTCAGAGATGGCAGTAGCCAGATTGGCCTTGATAAGTGGGGATCATGTTGTTGGGCCCAGGTATACTCTGCCATTGTGGGCCTGTGCCCATCTTGGTAGTTCAGCATGATTGATGGCAAAGGCTGACTCATGTCAGCTGGCCGAGTCATTTTGCCTATTTAATTGCTCAGTGCCTATTCCATGGTGGCACTTACGGCATTAACATGATACAAAAATCTTCACACTTCATTCTCACAATTACATGTCCATTTACATGTATATTTTTGTTTCTGATCTTCTGGTATCTTTTCCTTTCAGGTCCCTGACCAGTCAGCTGTCCCTCTAGCCTTGCCAGTCACTGCAATAATTTTGTTCTCCTGGCTTCTGTGCTGCCACCAGGGCTCAATTGCTTTGGGGCCCCATCAACCCCATCACTGTCAATAAGCCAAGCTTTGTGACTGCCTCTCTTACCATAGGCTCTGGCTTGCAGAGTAGAGCCACTACTGAAGTTCTTAGTGAAGCTGGCTCTCCTCTCCCTAGCAAATTCCTGATGGCCTTGGTCCATGAAGCATCCTCTTGGCTCTCCTAAGAAATACCATCCTCTGGTGAGTCTGTGGTATCACATAATGCATCCATTCCAGTATGCCAGCTTCCCCCAGCCTCTTTATCCCTTCTTCTACTGCTTGCTGTGGCCACGCAAGCATTTCCACTTTCTTTACAATAGGCTATAGTTTTCTCCAGGCTTCTAGGAGCCCCCTAACCGCAAGTTTGCTCCTTTGCTGGTGTCCTTGCCAGGATGTTAAATCCCATGTCCCAAGAGAATGCCCCAAGGCAATTTATTCTTGCTTACACAGTCTTATACTCCTCCTCCTTTGATTAAGCACCCTTAAAATCCAGCCACAGAGGTCCTTCCCCAGACTGTCGGGACATGCTAATTCTGGCAGGTCTTTGCTCTTATCAGCCTTAGCACGTCACCACAGATTATGCCGGAATTTATCTCTAGTTATCAGTTTGGCAGGCAGGGGACAAGTGGGACTACTCCTGAAGGTGGCATGTACTTCTTGTGGCAGAGAGGCCTCTGTAGTGTCTTCCTTCATGGGGGATGTGCTAGCTTCTAACACTGAGTGGTAGGCTCTGCAGGCTCTGAGGGTTTAGGAGAGCATGTAGAGCCATAAGCCTCTGGGGCTTTAACCCAGGTTCCCCTATATGGGTCTCAGGTTTTTCTAATTAGGATTTTTGTGTAATAGACCTGCCTTGGCTAAGCATTTAAATGTTTCTGGAGCTTTGGACTATTCAGCCCTGTGTTTGCTCCTCAGTTGTGTCTATTCTCTCATTATGGGAGAGAAGGGTCTCTTTGTAAACTACCAAAAAGGTTTTCTGATTGTTATACTCAACTGTACTTATACTTTGTTAGAAGGTGCTCTCAAGTTGTTCATTATCCCTCTGCAGGACAATACAATTTAGTAATAGCCAACTGACTCTACTGTCCTTTTATACATTGTTCCCCCCTTACCTTTCAAATGCCTGCTTCTTCTCGGCAAGGGCATTCCCCTCCAATGGGATGTGTTCCCACATCACTACCAGTAACATCTTCAGCAGCTGGCCCACCACCTTGTGCCAGGGACTATCTGTGCCCCACAAACCACCTGGGGTATGCTCTTCTTTAGATGAGGGGTGGTTGATCCAGTCTAAAACTCTCGTCTTACTGCCTGCTTTCTCAGCCCACTCCTGCTACCGATTGTGTCAGTTCATGTTCTCTGGATGTAGATGCCAAAATGGAATTAGAAGTGCAAGGGATTTATAGAGGGAGACACCTGTGAAGGATAAAGGGGTGTAAGAGCCAGAGTAGAAGGGAGAGCCTTTGGATGGCACTGTAAATCTGAAACCAGTGACAGAAGGGAGGGAAGAAAGGAGGAAAGGTTAGGAAGAGCCTGAGACTCAGCACAGCTCTGAGATAGTCTTAGGGGGCAGGTAAGGAACCAGAGTAAAGATTGCCCTTAGAGGCATCCTGCCCGGGCTGGAGTGGGCCTGCCCTAGTGCCCTGCTGTGCACAGTCACTGGCTGAGAGCAGTTCAGGCAGTCTGTGGCCTTGGCTTGAATGCTGGCTCAAAGCCTGGAGGTGCATCTGCTGGAGACTGGCAGCTAACCACATGCCACACAGCAGGGAGATTTGAACAGTGCACCTCATGGCTGCCATCTCCACTTCTCTGTCTGTAGTCTTCCCTATCTTCATGGCAACATATCCTGTTCTTAGGCCAAAATCATGGACTTATGCTTTATTCTTTTCTCTTTTACGTTCTCCACAATCTGTCAGGATAACCTGTGGCCAGACCTTCATATCTTAACTAGAATCTGACCACCTCTCATTACCTTCACTGCTCTCATTGATATGAAGAGACACAGGGAGAAGACAGCTGTCCACAAGCCAAGGGACACCTGAAGCTACCACAAGCTAAGAGCGAGGCCTGGAACAGATCCCTGCCTAGGCCCTTCAGAGGGAGCATGGCCCTGCCAACACCTTGATCCCAGACTTCTGGCCTCCATAACTATGAGACAATGAATTTCTGTTGGTTAAACCACCCAGTTAGTGGTACTATGTTTGTGGCAGCCCTAACAAACGAATACAAATACCATCTCTCATTTGGATTACTGCAAGAGCCTTCCTGTTGATCTGTTTGCTTCAGTCTCTTTTAACAGAGTAGTAAGAAGGATCTCACTTAATGTAAATCAGATTATGTCACTCCTCAGTTCAGAAATCATCCGGAGGATTTCTGTTTTAGAGTAAAAGCCAAAGTCTTTACACAGGCCCACATTACATGTGCTTCCCCTTGCCCACTCTGCTCTAGGTACCTACCTTTAGTTTTCAAGTAGGCCAGGCTCTCCCACATAAAGGCCTTTGCTAAAGCTGTTTCCTCAGACTGCCCTTCCTGCAAAGGACAAGGCTCATTCTCTCACTTCTTCCAAGTCTTTGTTCAGCTGTCACCTTCTTTACCTTGACCACATTGCTTAAAATCACAATCACTCCCTCTGTACACCTGATCCCCTTTAACCTGCTCTATTTTGTTCTTTTTCCATAGCACTTATCAACTAACATAGGATATTGATTATTTCAATTATTTATTACCTGTCTCCCTCCACTAGAATGTAGGCTATGAGGGAAAGGAATTTTTGTTTGTATCCCAAGCAAAATAACAGTGCCTGGTTCCTGGAAGATGCTTAATGTTTGCTGGATAAAGAAATGGGCTTTCCAGGATAGGAAACAGAATAAAATATTATACCGGATAGCCTGGTAGCACAACAAATCCCTCCACAATTTAATACCTGGCTTGCGTCTTGTACCGAGAACTGACCTACCTTCATCCACCTAAGACGTATCAAAAGCATCCTGTGTCAGGCGCAAGATCAAAAAGGAGTAATGTTTGGTCTGTGCCTTCAAGGACTCAGGAGTCTAGTGGCTGGAGGCAAGCAAATGTGTGCCCTAGATTATCTTTTTGTCATCTCTCTTCTCTTTTTTCTTTTTTAAAATATATAGTAGAAGTAAGGCAAGGGGTACTAGTGAGTGATGACAGCCTGGTAGATTTACTTTGCTTCATATAGTCCAAGCAGGCTTTCTTTGAGGGGAACTTGAACCTTATTTCAGGTATCACAGTAGCATTAAAATCTTCCCTCTCCCACCCTGTGTCTAATAAAACAGTATAGGTTTCACATAAAAAGATGTCATTATCTGGACTATAATGATTAACCTATTTTAAAATACAGAGACATTTCTATTAATGAAAAATTATGATCATTATGCAAGTTTCTGACTAATCCTAATTGCTTCCAGGCCAATTTCATGAAAACTTGTAAATGAAAAGTGCCGCTGGCACCGTTATGCAAAAAGAAGCCTTTAAACATGATTTATTTAAGTCTGGTGAATGCAGTGAAAGATAAAAATAAATTAATAATCTGTTCATAATCTTAGGTAAAAAAATAGGTACTTATAGTCCTATTCAAAACTTTTTTTTTTTTAAAGAAGATGTTGGGGGTAGGAGTTTATTAATTAATTTATTTATTTTTGCTGTGTTGGGTCTTCATTTCTGTGTGAGGGCTTTCTCTAGTTGTCGCAAGCGGGGGCCACTCTTCATTGCGGTGCGCGGGCCTCTCACTGTCGTGGCCTCTCTTGTTGCGGAGCACAGGCTCCAGACGCGCAAGCTCAGTAGCTGTGGCTCACGGGCCTACTTGCTCCGCGGCATGTGGGATCCTCCCAGACCAGGGCTTGAACTCATGTCCCCTGAATTAGCAGGCAGATTCTCAACCACTGCGCCACCAGGGAAGCCCCTGTTCAAAACTTTAATTCTCTGAAATGTCTTTCCATAATCTGTCAAAAGATAAAATATTTAAAAACTGTATTTCATTTATTATTATTTATTTACTTTTTTATTGAGGTATAGTTGATTTATAGTATTATATTAGTTTCATGTATATAACCTAGTGATTCAAAATTTTAAAGAATTTTTAAGAAGCAAAAATTTGAGAAGCTTTGCATTTTAATTGAATTATTTTTCTTGAAAGAATATTTTTAGTAGTTCTCGATGTCTTGTCTTTGATGTGACTTAGAAGTCTTGAGTGATTACTCAAGGAAAAAGCAGTGTTTTTGTGTGTGTGTATATTTTTCTGTTTGTCATTTCCTCCTTTATTCAGTGTTTCTTGAGTGACTACTAATATAAAGAATTGTCTACTTTGTATTAATTGCAGTGACTTTAAAGGAAATAGTTTTTGTATCTCTTTTGGCTTAAAATTCTTAGTCTGCAAGAGGGAAAAAGCCTTGTATGTAATTGAATGAGGAAAAGAGTAAACAATGTCAAGAGTTCAAGGTTTAAGAAAAACACCTATATTTCCACCTCTAAATGACAATTACTATTTGATTTAAACTATCAATTTCTCTATTTGTATTCATTCCTATTTTTTTCCCAAAAGAAGAATTGCTACTTTCTTCCTTAATGTGAAAATTTTCATTGATGTTCTTTCCCTCTCTTCAAGATAATTTCTGAAAATATTTTCTTCACGTATATTTCCTTCTCTTATTTTGTGACATTTCCATGTTTTCTATTTTCTAATTAGCCTTTTTATGTGCAAACTATATTTGTTCACTTTTAAATTGTTTATTACCTATATAGTTATTTTCATTTTTCAACTGCTATACCTTTTTTTTTAACCTGAGAAAATAGTTTGGGTTTACTGATTTGGGATGCAATACATTACAATTTTTTCATTAAAATGAATGGAAAAAGTTTTTAAACTTAATGGCTTTTCAGTTTGCAGTCTGTTTTTTAGGAATGAACAGAAGTTCCTAATAGGTATCAGTGTATCAATTTGTGGATCAACCTAAAGCATGTCTGTGGAGTAGATTTGGCCAGCAGGATGCTAGTTAGTGACATTCAATGAAGAATGGCTGCAAAAGTACTGTAAATATGTTAGCGTGCTGAACAAGCTATGGGGGTTATTATTCTAGGCCTTTCAGGGTGCAGGGTGGAGGGTGGTGCTTTTTTCTTTTTAACATCTTTATTGGAGTGTAATTGCTGTACAATGTGGTGTTAAAATCCTCAACAAAATACTAGCAAACAGAATCCAACAGCACATTAAAAGGATCATACACCATGATCAAGTGGGGTTTATCCCAGGAATGCAAAGATTCTTCAATATACACAAATCAATCAATGTGATATACCATATTAACAAATTGAAGGATAAAAACCATATGATAATTGTAATAGATGCAGAAAAAGCTTGTGACAAAATTCAACACCCATTTATGATAAAAACTCTCCAGAAAGTGGGCCTCACATAATAAAGGCCATATATGACGAACCCACAGCCAACGTCATTCTCAATGGTGAAACACTGAAACCATTTCCTCTAAGACAGGAACAAGACAAGGGTGCCCACTGTCACCACTATTATTCAACATAGTTTTGGAAGTTTTAGCCACGGCAGTCAGAGAAGAAAGAGAAATAAAAGGAATCCAGATCGGAAAAGAAGAAAAGCTGTCACTGTTTTTAGATGACATGATACTATACATAGAGAATCCTAAAGATGCTACCAGAAAACTACTAGAGTTAATGAATGAATTTGGTAATGTAGCAGGATACAAAATTAATGCACAGAAATCTCTTGCATTCCTATACAATATTGACAAAAAATCTGAAAGAGAAATTAGGGAAACACTGCCATTTACCATCGCAACAAAAAGAATAAAATACCTAGGAATAAACCTACCTAAGAAGATAAAAGACTTGTATGCAGAAAACTATAAGACATTGATGAAAGAGATTAAAGACAATACAAACAGATGGAGAGATACACCATGTTCTTGGATTGGAAGAATCAACATTGTGAAAATGACTCTACTACCCAAAGCAATCTACAGGTGCAATCCCTTTCAAACTACCAATGGCATTTTTCACAGATCTAACTAGCTTTTAAAAAGCTCTAGAAACTCACCTCAAAATCCCTTGAGTAAATCAAGTTATTCTCAGATTATTGCCCTGGTCCCTTGCCTTTTTTTTTTTTCTTCTTTGGCCTTTTTCTTCAAAGATATCATCCTATTTTTATTTCTCTTTCTTCTGAAATATAGTTAACCTACTTCTTTTTGAAAATTTCTGGATCTCATTGAATTTCTGGATTTGAGGAGTCTTTTAATAGATTTCAGAGTGCTGTCTCATTCATATTATGAGTCTAAGAAAGGTATTCTTTACTCTAAGAAACTTTCTTCTTTCACATTTCTGGATGTTTCCTTTATTTCAGTTCCATCTTGTTTTCCCTTCACTTTTTTGTCTTCTTCCTGGAAGACACAAAAACTTCCTCTTACTGAATTATCATTGGTTTATTTGTAGAGTGATTCCAAGACAAAATGTCAGATTTTTCCTTTCATGTTAGGGAGATACTCCCAACATCTCTTCCTCTCTGGGCCTCTGGTAGGTTCATTTTCATAAATGCCATTTTCTAGTTTTCCTTTAAGAGTATATAAACAGTCACTTCTGTGATTTTCCAGAGTTCGCCTTATCTCTTAAGGGCACCAGATGGCTTACTCCATATTCGCATGTTAGGCTCACTTACTTATGTACCATATTCAAAATGTCAAAACCAAGTGATCTTGGATTGTTTACTTTTGTTATTTTAATTTGTCTGAATTAGACAACTTACCTCCTTCCAGTTAAACTCAAACTCTTAGGCTTCCCTGAATGTTTAATTAAAATTTTTTCTCCAGGTCCTTTTCCAACCTTTTAGCACATCAAGACATTACAATTATGTTTCTGGAATTCTCTTCTCTAGCTAAGTTGAGGGCTTTGGTGGTGTCTCTTTTCCGTGAAAGGCTAGTCCAGTCTCAGACTCCTCAGTTTCAACTTTAATAAAAATTGTTCCAGGGCACTCCCCTGGTGGTCCAGTGGTAAAGAATCCACCTTCCAATTCAGCGGACACAGGTTCGATCCCTGGTCAGGGAACTAAGATGGGGCAACTAAGCCCGCGTGCCACAACTACTGAGCTCACGTGCCTCATCAAGAGAGCCAGCGTGCCACAAACTACAGAGCCCATGCACCCTGGAGCCTGCGCGCCACAGCTAGAGAGAGAAAACCCGTACACTGCAACTAGAGAGAAACCTGAGCAGACTGCACGCTGTAACGAAAACGATCCCACATGCCTCAACAGATATCCTATGTGCCGCAACTAAGACCCGATGCAGCCGAAAGAAAAAAAAAAGAAAAAAAGGAAAATAAATAAAATAACTAAATATTAAAAAAAGAATTGTTCCAAAACACAAATGCTACCCCCCTTCCTCTCCCCTTTCTGTTTGTTAAATTCAGGAGTTGTCTACTCATTCTGACACCGTTTGATTGAAAAACCAGTTCTTGGGAATAAAAGTTTTTATTCACCGTAATGTTTAGGGGTCAAATTATCAGTCAAAATGTGACCAAAAAACATAATGCTCCATCTTCTCATGTTCTTAGCCTTTTCCTTCTTTATAGGATTTATCCTTTAGTATGCTTTTTATTCCTGAAAACTGGCTTGAGAGTCCCTCAGAAAAAAGGATTCATCTTATTATTTTTTGAATTGTGAATCAACTTGTTCTCATTTCAAAAGGATCTTTTCTCCTCACTTTGAGTGATAAAGGTTCAAAAAAATAATTTCTCTGCACACTAAAAATTCGTCTTTAGAATGTAAACGAAAACCACGGTGAGATTCCACTTCATACCCACGGGGATGGCCCAGGCTGGTGGGGAGGGTATAATGGGTATGAGGCTTCTTTTGGGGATCTGAAAATATTCTCAAACTGTGGTGATGGTTGTGTGTATCTGAATATATTAAAAACCATTGAAGTGTGTATTTTAAATGAGTGTATTGTATGGTATATGAATTATATCCCAATAAAATTATTAAAAGAAAAAAATTTTAAACACATTTACTTTTCAGTGATCGATACCACTTTCTCATGAAATGCTTACATATGAGAAATGTTCCTGTGTCTTCTCACCTTAAATTGTTCTCTTTTGCTTAGAAGTCCTGCTCATTCCTCTGGCTAATAATTGCATCTGACAGAATCCCGTCAGTGTTTTTGCTTCTTCCTTTATTAGGCAGACTACTTCCAGTTTAAAGAAAATTTTGCCCTCAACAACCACTAGGGTTCCCTAAGGTATGGTTCATAAAGGAAAGGCAGGACAGGTGCTTGATTCTTTCTTTCTATTTATCAGCTTTACAGATAGTAAGTGGTTCCCTAGCGTGCAACAATGACCAGTGCTTTTTAGGGTCATTATGAACTTAGGGATTTAAACGCATGTGATATATTCTAATCCATTGCAGGTATTATTATCCTTATTGGTGCTTAAATTTTCCCATATTTGCCCAGTAGGAGCATTCACGTTGACTCCTGGGTCTTCTAGATACAACTCCAGTAATGTTTGATGACTTCTTTATTTTCTGGTGTAAAAAATTGCTCTTGGCTCCTCTTTTACATTTTCTGTTCCAGACATGAATTTACCATTTCTCCAAGAAGCCCTGGGGTATTTTAGAGACCACTACCTGGATGCTATGGGTGCTTATTGCTTCTGGTTTCGTCATTATTTCTAGGTCTTTTCAGTAGACAGATACAAGAAATATTTTTTAACATAAGATAAATTATGAATTCATACTGATACTTCTAATTCAAAAAAGAGGGTTTTTACTTAATTTCATTGATCTTAATCCGTACCTTTCTTCTACATCGAAATCTCTTCTTAACACCAATTACTCATTTTCCTTATCCCCCACTAAACACACAGTAGTCCAAGTGTAGCATTATTAATGCTACTCTAACAATGTGATTAGTTGAAAATGTTAGAATTGTTTGAAGTTCTTTTTTGTAATGAGGGTATATGCCAAAATAATGAATAACCAGACACATTACTGTGTTTTCAAGTCACTTGGCATGATTTGTTTCTGGTGGTTATACCACCAACTAGACACACATTTAGGTTCTTTTTTTTTTTTTTTTTTATTTTATTAAGGATATTTTATACTTCTTTTTAATAAGGTATAATGTATATACTGTACAATTTATCCTCTTTAATGTATAGTTCTGCATATTTTGACGAAAGCATAAAATCATGTACCCTGCACTAAAACCAAGATACGGAACAGTCTTATCATCCCCCCGAATTGCCCCAAGCTCCATTACCGTCAACCCCCACTCCAGTTCCCAGCAATTTGAATCTGTTTTTTTGTCCATGTAGTTTTGCTTTTATTCAGAATGTCATATGAATGGAGTCATATAGTATATAGCTTTTTGAGTGTGGATTCAGGATAAAAGTATTGCTTTTTAAAATTTAATTTTTTTTATAATGACATAAAATATTTACATGATTCCACAGTTTAATCAACAGAAGTATATGTAAAGAAATTTGGCTTATTATCCTGTCCTCTTCACTTTATGCCTTTCCTCCCTCTATAGATAGCCATTTTTTTAACATAAATTTATTTATTTATTTATGGCTGTGTTGGGTCTTCATCGTTGGGTCTTCATCATCGGGTCTTCGTTGCTGCATGTGGGCTTTCTCTAGTTGCAGCGAGTGGGGGCTACTCATAGTTGTGGTGTGCAGGCTTATTGTGGTGGCTTCTCTTTGTTGTGGAGCATGGGCTCTAGGTGCACAGGCTTCAGTAGTTGTGGCACGCAGGCTCAGTAGTTGTGGCTCGCGGGCTCTAGAGCACAGGCTCAGTAGTTGTGGTGTATGGGCTTAGTTGATCCACGGTATGTGGGATCTTCTTGGACCAGGGATCGAATCCATGTCCCCTGCATTGGCAGGCGGATTCTTAACCACTGTGCCACCAGGGAAGTCCCTAGATAGCCATTTTTTATTTTTTGATATCTATCTGTCTACCAATCTCATATTTCCCTCTCTCTTCTTAAACAGTTAACATAATATGCACACTTTGCTCAGGTGGGGCATTTTAGTTTAAATTAATTTCAAGGACTCAGAATTAAAAGGGCTTAAGGTTAATAATATATTTGACTAGTCTCTAGTTTTAAATTGGAATTGTATTATAGGTTTGATAAAAAGTAGTAAATCACCCTTTTTTTTTCTTTCTTCCCTCCCTTATTTACCCCCAAATTTTGTTAGGGCCAGTGATGTGTCTGCTGCTGTGGACTTGGAGGGTGGTATTTGTGCTGCAGTTTAGGGTTGGCTAGGATTTCCTGAGCCCTCTATGTCAAAGTGAGCCTTGTGCAAGCTTATGCAGCAAAGAGCAACAGTTATTACTGAGTAGCTACTTGTGCCAGGCATATTCTAGACCTGGGGGATAAGGCTGGAAACAAGTCACTTTCTCTGGCCTATGATCTTACAGTCCTCTGAGAAAGGAAGACAAAGGATGAGGAATGTTTGCCCTATATAAGAGATGGGAGAAGCTGGGGGTTCCTATCTCCTGTGGGGTGGCCAAAGCTTGTCACAAGAGTAGCCAGATGAGGCAGCCATCTACCTTAAGGCCCTCTTTTGCCTTCAAATACCTCACTACCAGGCCTGATCAAAATTTCCATATCTGCAAAACTCATTCCTTGGGGCTACCATTATCTTCAGAAACTTTTGTTTCAATGTAAAAGGAAGGGGCAGCACAGTAATATATTAGATCTCCTTCCATTCTTGCCTAGGGTGTTTAATAGATTTCTAGAAGGTGGAAGGACCCTGAGGAGTATAAATAGAAAGGGTATGGGGAGGACAGCCAGGCGTTAGATTGTAATGAAGCTTAGTTAGCTAACATACAGAATGACAGATAAAAAGATCTCGATAGGTTGGGAGGATGGGCCAGGTATCAACAAGATAAAGTAATATATGGATAAAAGTATATTTCGAATTTTTCATTACAGAGCTAAACATACACACCTGGCCCAGGAGTTGGAGAAGCTGGGGAAGATCCAGGGGAAAGTAGAGCAAGTTGCAGGCCCAGCTGCTGCCGCATGCAAACGAGGTGAGTGAGCAAAGATAAGCAGCAACCTGTGTGAGCTGCAAAATGGTTGCTGCATCATTTCTGCCCAGCAAATCTCCCACAAGAATATTTCTTGTGCTGACCCTCATCAGAAATATATAGGAAAGGGAATTCTGGAAAATGTGGTTCAGCTTAGTTAAGTTGACACATTAAAAAGACACCACAGATAGGTACTATTGTGATTCTGTGGTGGCAAGTAGCAGACTCCAGTCAAGATTAGCTAAGGAAAAAATAACTTGCAAAATACCAGGAGTGACTCATGTAACGCGGAGCAAGAATGTAGCCAGGCCTCTGGAGGGCCTAGGATCAGGTGTGTCTTGCCATAGGCCTGTTTCCTCTGCCCCTTTGACCTTTGGCAAGTACAATATGGTCAGCCTACAGGTTCTAAGCTGTGTCATGGTAACTGGATGAGGCATCCCAAGAGGCTCAGCCTGTTTCTCTGTCTCTCCCTTCTTCCTTCTTCACTATTTCAATTCAGATATTGGTAAATGGACTTTGATTGGTCCAGCTTAGACTTCATGCCTATTCTTGGTCCAATCAGGATAACAGAGTCACACTATACAAAGTGGCTTCAGGACCAGGACCTGCCACTGTGAGGGAAGCAGACAGTTAAGGCGAGTTCACTCATCAGCTAAATTCGTTCTAAAATTTGTCCCTAAGCAAGGTGTTATACCACAGGAGATGCCTAGAGCTCCCTGTGGTTCTGGGTAGTGCCGTGCATCTTTGTTTTCCCCCTTTCTAGTCTTTTCCCTTTTCCCCCTTGCACCACTCAGAGCTCTGATACCCCAGTCCCTCCAGGCCTAGGAAAGCAATCAATGTGTGACCTCCTCACTCCCATTCTGAACTAGAACTATATGCATTTTTAGAGAAATAGGAAAGGGCAATGTAGTATTTAACCTAAGGGAATTAAGGGTAATGCCTGGACCCAAAACAACAACAACAACAGAACCCAGCCAACCAAACAAAACTCCGAAAACCTTTTTAGTAACTAGCCACTTACTTTGATTCTGAGTCAGACAAGCCTTGGATTTTGGAGAAACCAAAGGGGCAACAAGGCATGGAGACTGGGCCAGCAAGAAATCAGCATTGTCATTTGGTTTAGTCCAGATGGCAGTCCTGAAAAGGGTCCTAACATTGAGGCAAATACAAAGATACTATTCACCCTCATCACCACCAAATACTGCTTGTTAAGCAGTTCATTGTTTTGTCTTTACTGAGCGATTGCGTGGAATGATGAACAGCTAGAACCGTTATGACCACTGGTTGGAAACCACCTGAGGAGTAACAAAATAAATTCTGTTCCTCTCTGTGAGTTGTGGAAAGACCAGGGTGAAAAGAACCAATTGTATTGTCTGGACACTAATTCTTACTGATAATTCTTAGTGATAATTGTACTGCTAGTGTTTTCTGGCCTGTTTCTACAGGCCAGATATGCCTATTAAAGCGTTAACAACATGAGCAAGCTGTGAAGTAGATGAATTTTGCAGTCTGTGTCCTATGCCTCCAAACCCAACTCACTCAAGTAAGTTAAGTGCCTCCTATATGGTAAGCATTGTACTACTTTCTAAAACTCTCACTTAAAAACTAAACCCATAAATCCTTAGATTTAGATGGGATTTTAGAAGAGAATGAGACCCACTCTGTCTGGGACTCTCTTCCAGTGACATCAAGTGCTGTACATTCAAAGGCAACACCCTCCATCAGTGATCATCTCTGAATGATAAAAAGCTCTTCCATATATTGTGATGAAGCTTGATTCCTGTTTCTACCCATGGATTATAATCTGTCCCATAGAGAACAGTCTCATTCCCACTTACACATCCCAGCCTCTTAAGGTTTGTAGACTTCCTTCAAGTCTCCTCTAAGGTGAGCATCCTCAGGGTTCTTGGCTGTTTCTTTGATATCACGTGAATGCTCTAGTTGCAACTGTTCCTCTTTGAACGTGATGCTGAGAACAGGACATGGCAATCCGTAAGTGACAAGTTCAGTAGGAGTGTTACACTGGGCTAGTAACATGCTCTGCATTTGTTTTACTAATTATTTTGAACATACTGCGTTTGAGTTAACTAAAACTCCAGGGGGAAGCCAGAGCTCTCCTACTCTACTCCTGCCATTGATTTCTTGAGTTCAAGTGTATTAGCATTATAGTCAAAGAGGGCTCTATTAATTTCTTATTACTGCTTATTAGCACAAATTTGTTATCTCACGGTTCCGTAGGTCACATGTCTCACCTGAGTCTCACTTGGCTAAAATTAAGATGTTAGCAGGGCTTCTTTGCCTTCTGGAGGCTCTCATGGAGAATCCATTTCTCTACCTTTCCAGAGCTAGAGACTGCTCACTTTCCTTGGACTCTGGCCCCCTTCCTCCATCTTCAAAGTCATCAATGTTGCATCTCTGTGCCTTTATTCCATAGTCACATCTCCCTTCAACTCGCCTCTTCTGCCTCCCTCTTTCATTTCTAAGAACTCTTGGAATTACATTGGGCCCACCTGGATAAACCAGGATAATCTATTTTAAGGGTTAGCAATTTTAACTCTATCTGCAACCTTAGTTCCCCTTTGCCATGTAACCTAACATATTTACAGGTTCTGAGGATTAGGATATGGACATATTTGGCGGGCATTATCCTGCCTACCATAAGGGCTACAGCAGCTCCAGAAACCATCTTCCAGCAAAACAACATCCAAAGATATGAGAAGGGTCATCTCTTTTGCATGTCCCCTTTTAAGAAGGAGGGGGGGAAATTTCCTAAAACCTCTTTGCACCCAACACATTTCCCTCATCAACTGGCCAGAATTATGTCACATGGCCATTCCTAACCCAATCACCGGGAAGGAAAATAACTGACCATGATTGGCTTGGGCTACTCAAGATGCATCCTCTGGGGCCGAGGAAGGCCCAGCCTCCCAGGAGGCAAGCAGGCCTCTGACGCCTGAATCAAATTGGGTTTCTGCTAACAAGAAAGAGATGGAAAATGGTTTTTGGGTATTCTTTATCCTATAATGTCACCATGTAATGGCTTTTAGTTATGACCTAGTTAACTGAAGGGGAGAGAGAGAGAGAGAGAGAGAGGGAGAGATGTTTTAAAATTATTTTTGCCTTTTCCCTTCTATGTTGAAGAGAGCACAGAGATGTGAGATATCCAGAGAAAAGCAAGAAAAGTATCAACATATTAAGTATATGGGTGTGTATCTGTAAGGGTTCGTCAGATATATATACCCCCAGCTCCCACAATAATATAAGGTCTCATACCTGTAACAAATCCCTTCATATATGTACATATATATATGTACACATACAGACACACAGGGATTTATTGTAGGGGTGTGACCTTATGTAACTGTGGGAGCTGGTCAGGCAGTCTCTATAATGCTGTCGTCTTCACATTTGAAGTTGGAGCTTGTGGACACAGAGCAGGCAGGGAAGGGAAGATGGCTGTAAAGTAGCCAGTGCAGGAGAGCAAGAGCAAACTGGAACCATAAGCACAAGTGGGATCCCACGAGGATGGACTGAACCCATTTGAATTGATTGTCTCCTTCTTTAACATGGACTGAATCTTACTTGGATTCCAGTATTTCATCTACTCAGGATTTGTTGCTCCTCCTGACTTTTCTTCCCTACATTTGAACTTTTTCCCATTTAGGAACACTGGCAAATTTAAACATTGGAATAGGTAATGTGCATCGATTAGAGGCCTGTATTTTAAGGGCTTTGTTTTCTGGCAGCAGAAAGGGGAAAAGGGTAGTATATTTCAGGTATTATGTCAGTTGGTTCCCTTTGTTTTACCTTTCCTTTGCTGTGCTTATGAGTGATTTAAAAACAAACTCTCTGAGACATTTGTTTCTCTTCAATAAGCAGGAGCCATATATTATACTTTAACAATCCTGGTTACAGTTCATTTTAGGTTTGGCATTTCTTTTTGGTCACTGGATTGAAAGATTAGAGAGGAGTTTTGATATCCTCAGTATAAATTCTCTTGGTAAATGTCAATTATAGTATTTAAGGCTAAGTGGCTATATACTTAACTAGCAGTAATGGTCTCATGAGATAAATACTAGTAAAAAATGTAAAATTATGTTTTATAACTTTATTAACTGTTGATATTTGTTTATTAATAACAGTACCATGTATAGCTTAGGAAGAATTTTGCATAAATTATTCATGTTTGAATTAAAGGGAAGATAATCAAATTTACTGAATCCTCAGAATTTGTCTGGTGCATGCACATGTTCTCATCTCACTAATTCACATTACAGCCCTGTGGAGTAACTCCATGTACAGTGGAGGAAACTGTGCCTTAGAGTGGTCATTTATTTGTCTCGAGTTCTCTGAATTGTAAATGGTGGAGCCAGGATTTGAACAGTTTTATGTGATTCTGAAGCCCATTTTTGTTGTTGTTGTTTAATTAAAAAATTAAGACTGATCTAGTAAGCTTAGGTTTCCTTCGTAAAGTTTGTTATTAATATACCGTAAGATATACACTTGAACACACTGATTTAAAATTACATGAAACAGCAGGATGTCTGTATGTGTGTATATACACACACATATGCACATGTGCACTCATGATCATACACTTTCCTGTTAGGTAGAGTGATTATCTAATCTGACTCTACACTAAGAATAATAATTCTAAAAAAAAAAAAAAATGAATAATAATTCTACGTTAAAAGGGCATGGTGAGGGCTTCCCTGGTGGCGCAGTGGTTGAGAGTCCGCCTGCCGATGCAGGGGACACGGGTTCGTGCCCCGGTCCGGGAAGATCCCACATGCCGCGGAGCGGCTGGGCCTGTGAGCCATGGCCGCTGGGCCTGCGCGTCCGGAGCCTGTGCTCTGCAACAGGAGAGGCCACAACAGTGAGAGGCCCACATACCACAAAAAAAAAAAAAAAAAAGGGCATGGTGAAAAAACGGTGCTTTTCTTTCTTTTTTCCTTTTTCCTTTTTTAAAAGGGAATTACTTATAAGGTGTGTATTTACATACATGAACTATTATATTGGCATTTTATGGTGATATTGTCTGATGATGGCATTATTGCAACCATTATTATCAGCATTCTCATATAATTCTTTTTTTTTAATTAACTTATTTTACTTATATATATTATTTGTTTTTGGCTGCATTGGGTCTTCATCGCTGCACGTGGGCTTTCTGTAGTTGCAGTGAGTGGGAGCTACTCTTCGTAGTGGTGCACAGGCTTCTCATTACAGTGGCTTCTCTTGTTGCGGAGCACAGGCTCTAGGCATGCGGGCTTCAGTAGTTGTGGCGCGTGGGCTCAGTAGTTGTGGCTCGCAGGCTCTAGAGAGCAAGCTCAGTAGTTGCGGCACATGGGCTTAGTTGCCCTGTGGTATGTGGGATCTTCCTGGACCAGGGATCGAACGCATGTCCCCAGCATTGGCAGGTGGATTCTTAACCACTGCACCACCAGGCAAGTCCCAGCATTCTCGTATAATTCTTATTTCAACTCTTTGTATTATATTTAGAATCTGAGAATGAAGAAAAGAACTGACTACCCAAATCATCTTTTTCAAAATTAATCTATTCACTCTTGGAAGTTTCCTTTCCTTGTCCTTCTCTTTGATTTTTTGTTCTGTTGTCTTCAATTACACAGACCTTTGATACAATCAGTAGTCATTAATTTTGAATCACACTTAACAAAATTTACCTTGTAGATAGAAGTAAATATTTTAAGGCCATATGAATTCATATTGCTATTTTTCAAACATGTCCATAAAACATGTTACTTTATTCTGTTTCCCTCTAATTCAGACACAAGCTAGCACTTTTTATATTCTACAAAGACTGAAACATGTTTAGATGAGAATGGACATGCCCATTTCTTCTTCCCTTTTGACATTTGTCTCCAGTGACGTCAAAAGCTCCCATGCCGACCTCTGTTAGTCACACACACCAATTTGGGATTGAATTCAGGCTAGTGTGTATTGGGGAGTGGGGTTCAACAGTGACTTAGGAAAGTGAAGATACAGACCTGCTTCATTGTTTATGGAGGAAGGGAAGTTGGGGAGACAGAAAGAGATGGATTTTATGTGAGTTGCAGAATTGTGACCCCAAAAGCAGCAGTTTGAGGGTAACTCTTTTGGTTTCTCTTCTCCATCTGTTACATGCAAGGACAGAGGTACCATTGATACCCCAATCCAGTGTTCAGGGCAGGGACATCTAGCATCTACTTAAGAGAAGTGTGTGTCAGGCCAGGGACTTTCCTCACTCCCACCCCTTCATGCCATGAGGACTGTGGCACTGGATATTAGACTCTTTCCTTATAGACCCTGTTTCATTTCTAGTCTCCAAACTACCCAGGACTGACTTTCTTGTAGAAACATGAAGAGATTCAAGATTTTTACTTTAAAAGAAGTTAATGTTGTACAACTGTGTGTAATTTCCAGGATCGGAAATTGAATGTAAAATTGTTCAAATGACTTGTCTGTTCACAGCTTTGTCTATCTTCGGTGAATTCTTTGCCAACTATTTCCATAGCCACACTCCTAGATTTTGAAAACAGTTAATTTATCTAGGCAGGAACTTTTCTGGTAGCTTTGTTTCATGGCCAAATCATTCAAACAACTCGACTTAAATATGTTTTGGAAGCTTATTTATAATGAACAACAACACAAAAAAAGTTACAACTTGGCAATGTCTATTAAAATCTACTAAAATAAAAAATATATATAGAAAAGTAGAATATCTAGTAATCACTATGTCAGGAATTTATTCTACTAAAATACTCTGAAAAGTATGCAGTGATACTACTCAGTAAAAGATTGGTGAAATAAAGGCATAAACTTAAAATGGAGCACTATTTAGCTGTTAAAGCAAATGAGATAGATCTATCTCAGCAACTGGAACTACAGCAACTGGAAAAAAGTAAGAGGCAAAGAGTGTATAATATGATCAAATTTTCATCTTAAATATCTACATTTATGTACAAATAGTGCACAGGTATCTTTGTATGTCTATAAGAAAGCTAAATAAAAACACTAAATTGTTATCCTCTGGGGAGATAGGTTTATGGGCCACATTTTCTTTTATATTTCAAAACTGTTTCAATTTTTAATAATTATCACGTGTTCCTTTTGAAATAGAAAACATACTTTAAAAATACCCTGTTTCTTTCCTCTTCACCCCTTTAAAACAAGTCAGGGGGCCCAGTCCTGGCAAGTATTGGGGTCTGTGATCCTAAGAGATCTGATGTATGAAGACTTGGGCCTCCTTTCTCAGTATGATGTTTTGTCTCAAGAGTCTTATCCTGACTGAACCATCAAGCCTAATTAAAAATGGAAAATTCATGGGAGGAGAGGCCTCCCTGCACACCCCAGGGGAGCCATTCTTTCCTGGCTCCCTCTGGATCCTTCCAGTTCATTAGCTAAGAAGGAGTTAGAGGAGATGTCTCTGGCCACAGCTGCTGCCTTCTCGAGTGTCACTCTGATCCGGTGAGCAAAACCCCCCGTGGGAAGCAGCAGGCTCTCAGCAGCCTGCCAGCCCAGCCCGCTGGCTGCCTCCGAAGCAGGCCTGCTGGCTAGGCCTGCCCTCCCTCCGTCTACCCCCTCCTTCCTCTTTAAGCCACTGTGGTACAGATAATCATTAGGAAACAAGGGAATTGAGGGGCTTTATTCTTCCAGGTGGGTGTGCCAGGAGTGAGGCACCCAGACCTTGGGGATTTACTGTGGATATCCCAGGCCTGAGATCTTGGAGATGACCAGAGCCAGTGGCCCTATTTGGGTGAGGAACACTGTGTGCCCCCTGGCAACTGTACTCTACTCTGAGGGGTGTTTAGGAAAGAGAACCATTCTTTGCTGCTCTTCCCTGTGAACATGAGGCCCCCTTTGTGGGGATGCTCTCGCCCTCCCTGTGGCCCAGGAGAAACCCAAGGAAGGACACAAGACTGAGAACAAGAATCTCATTAATTTGAAGGTGGCAGGCAGGATGAGTCACATAGCAGATAATGACATCAGGAACATCTGGAGCCGGTTCTGCTGTGGCGGCAGCCCGCCTGACAATGGAAATGGAGTAGGAAGATAGCGAGAGTCTAGCAGAAGACAGAAAGTTCTGCCCAGAAGGGTCCTTCTCTGCTCCTTAATTCCAGAAGTATGTTTCCATAGATCACGTTCCATCAAAGAAAATCGCAGTTTGGTCATTTCCTGACCATTTACACTAGAGTTTCTGTAGTCTTGGTTCTCTGCCCCCTCTCCTCTCCCCCTTTTACTGATATGATTATATTGACCACAGGGCAGGCAAAACCAAACTAGTTCTATGGAAATAGCCCCTTTTTCCATCTGAGGCCTAATCATTCGACTTTTTTATATCCTAGTAAATTTTTTGCTTTCATATTTTAATAAGAAATCTTGCATATCTTGATTACTTAGATAACTGAAGTGCTTTTCTTGTGTCATTGTAAAATGAAGTATTTTCAAATCATATCTGTGTGTAGCTAATTCAGGTAGGGCAATCTCTGTATTTAGATAGAGATAAATTACACTAAAGAAATTACTGTCAGATTTTTTATTTTCTTTCAAGTCCAGGAATTTGCTGCTTGTGGTAGAGCCCACTGGAACTCACTAATAAATGTGTTCTTTCCTTCCTGGGCACAAAGCTAGACCTCATTTCTCAACCTCTTGTGCTCCTCTTCCAGGCCTGACCCATAAAAGTCTCCTATCACCAAGTCCTACTCTCTTCTCCATTTGTCTGCTGAATGGAGAGATTCAAAGACTAAAGATCAGAATTACAAGATGGAAGAACCTGAATAACTTTGTGGAGCAGAGTCCCTCTAATGACCCACATTGGACTGCGCTCTGAACAAAAAGTAAACTTTTAATGTTCTAAGCCACTGAGTTGTTTTTTTTTTTTTTTTTGCTACAGCAATGTCTCTTCTAATATCTTATTTAAATGAGCTACTTTAAAAAGAGTTCAGAGGTGCTTTCTGTCTACTTTAACTTATTTCCGTGATAGGAAATACTGCAGGAGTATTAATATTCTATGTTGTTAGGTCTCCATTTATAGGCAGAGCTAGTTCATGGCATCAGTAACTCTTTAAAGCAAATTTTGTTTCTTTTTTTAAATAGCAATATCCTATGAAATATTTATGGGCAAGCCCTCAGGCACTGTTTACATTGAGTGCTGTTAGTTTCAAGGACAAAAAGTTGACTTTCCATGTAGCAAGAGTAAACACAAATTAAAATACTCACTTTCTTCAACTGCAACATAGTGGCTGGAGGTAAGGGAGCATTGTTATTACCTCATTTCTAAGATGCCTTCCAGATACAATGTTCTGATCCTCTAAGTTTGCTTGTAACAGAAACTGACTAACTTTTAGTAAAAGAAAAAAAATTTATTGAATAGATTTGCCTAGCTCACACAATAACAAAAAATAAGATCTCACAAGTATAGAAGCCATGGGATCTCAGTTGGAGTAGCTCATGCAAAGTCTCTTTAGCGGCCATCAGAATGATTCAGCTCCATTTATCTTCTATCCAGTATTCCATTTCCTGGCGGAGAGGGTCAGATGTAGATTGTTTACATGCCTACCTCTCAGCCAGGATAGGGTGTCAAGACTGAGAGACCCAGGAGTACCACAAGGAGGGTCAAAGGAGAGCACACCCAAATGAAAAGCAGGACTCCGAGATACCCCTTTAGAAACACAAAAGGTGGTAGCAGGAAAAGTAGAAGCAAGGTTAGATGGCTGTCACTCTCTTTTGCCTGATTGTGTCCTCTGAAGGATCTGGGTCCTCTTTCTTGTCTAATAAATATCTGAAAAGATGATACCAGGTCAACATATAGAACTTTTACAACTGAAGGCATTATTTTTGTAACTAGATGATTGAGTTACCAATCATTAGAATAGTAGTAGGCATTTATCACCTAAAGCCTAAAATATTTTACTTTATTTAGTTGCTTATAATATGAATGAGACTCTTGGGCATCTATTCTGAAAATGTGAGGTATAATCATTGTAAGCACGTGGCACTGTGGGTAATGGCAGTTTTTAATACTATGCTTAAATTAGCGACATTAACAGGGTACAGCCAAATTGAATATTGTATCTTCAGATTGACAGCAACTTTTAAAGTAATTACTTCATTTTAGTAAGAAGCAACATTTGGGCTCATTAGCATCTGAGGTCAAAAGTACAGTGAGTAAATCATGTGAAGCTTGGTTATTGATTCTTGAATCACTGGGCTCTTAATCCATAGTATCGCTAGCTCCTTGTCTGGGTTACATGTGCTCTGTGAAATGCAGTTACATTCATTTTAAAAATTCTATTTGGAAATAATGTTAGACTTACAGAAGAATTTCAATGATAGTACAGAGAGTTCCCATATACCCTTCACCTAGCTTCCTCTAATGTTAACACTTTATGTGTCCATAGTTACAGTCATTATTTGTGGTTAAACATGAACACAGTTATTTAGACTTAACAGAGACAGATTGATGCATTTAAAAACATGGGGTTTTGGATTCTAACAAACTTGGATTTAGGTGCTATATCACACTTACTAGCTACTAGACAATGTCAGACAAGTTACTTGTCTGTAAAAATGGGGTGCCTTCTTTCTTACAAGGTCCTTGTGGGCATAAAAATGGAATCATAAAGTTTTAGTACATGGTAGATCCTTAATAAATGTTCATTTCTTCCTGCACCTCTCATCAATCTTTTTGCCCCTCTCTAAACCTTCCTTCTCCTCCTTCTTTGTTCATATCATTGGATAATGTTACTTGTTTTCTGCTTTTGTGTCTGTCCCCAACCAGGCTGCCTTCCCAATCCTCCAGTTCTGGCATTTTCTGGTGCTGGGGGAGGAGATGGCCTTTTGACCTTAGATGGCCTTTTTGACCTTTTGACCTTAGTATTGCCCAGCCTCTTGCCGATTTAGCTTTAACACTCACCAAGCTGAATTCGAAGTACAAAATGTTTCCACATCACTAACAAGGACATGGAGAAATTATAAGGAAAAAAATGAAACCAACTTTCTGTTACAAAATGTTTGTGAATGTATTGTGTGTGTGTGTGAGTGTATATAGGTGTGTAGGGGGGCAATCAGACAATCAGACAACAATATAAACTCTGAAAAACAACTCAAACTCCCCTTCACTTTAACACTAGAAGGGATGCCTAGTATGTGAAGTTCAACACTCTGGATCCAAATAATCCATTTTAGCCAAGTGGGACTCAGATTCTTAAAGGGCTAATCTACTCTCTAGTCATTTACTCTGATGAATGCCCACAGGGAAGGGAAACAGTACAACACTGGCACCATTTCACCTCTCAAAAAAACCTGCTTAAAACCAGATGCTTGGTAGCCATATGACAGACGCTCCACCCTGAGGAGGGGGCTCCCCTCAGGGACCCAGGAGAGGCACGGGTGATTATGCTGTATGCTTGCTTCTAAGCCTAATGGGCAGGCTGGGAGGGAGAGATGGAGCCCTTAACATCTTGGAGGTGACACCCTCTGAGCCATAAGTGCTCCAAACAGGATTTAGTCTCAGCTCAGCAGCTGTCCCATGGCTGCAGCCTTTTTTTGCCATATGGGGGAGCCGTATTTGGCATGGAATCGGGATCCTCAGGCTGGTGGAAACCCCATTATCTGTGTGAGAGTGTGGGTCAGAGGCCTAATTTGAGAGTGAGGGAGAGAGAGGAGAATAGGCACTGTCACTCTCTAGTTGCCTCTCTTTTTTTTTTTTTTGCCTCTCTTTTTTAAAAAAATTTTTAAAATTTTAATTCCAGGGCTGTTGTTTTGGTCTCCAACCCACAATAGGAGAGGGGCATGAGTGTTCCTTTGTCACCATCAGGGACTATAATAAGGAAAAAACAATAATTAGGGTTGGGCTGGCAAGGAGTTTCTCCAAGAGGAAATGCTTGCCCATGGTGGGTTTTTTCGGAAGTCTAGCATGGGTCATTGGAAGGATCACAAAGTGAAAACATGACCATTTGGTAAAGCAAATGGAAGCCAGATGTGAGGCAAGTAGCATTTCCATAGCAGCTACACACTGGGATTTGTAGCAGTGCAGGAAGCTCAAAGGCTGAGGTCCGGCAGTGTTCTTGCTTGTGGCGGCTGTGGCTGGGATATAGGACCAGGGGCGCCTTCTTTTCCTGAGTGATGTGGGGAGGGCGTGGACAGAAGAGGGATGATCAGTGGCCTAATTTGTTATGGTTAAGGATTGAATCATTAGCAAAAAACGTATTGGATAGTTGAGCTTTGCAGAGGTAGCAGAAACATAATCATTTTGACTAAGAGCTCAGTGTTAGGAATATTCAAGTTTGTGGAAATATGATATGCAGTCTTTCAGAAGAAAAACACTAACATGTCATATCAGTACAACTATATGACCTAGTAGAAAAGTGGTTGACAAATAAGAAACCTGATTTATCGTCTAGGTTCTTTGGCTGATTTGCTTGTTTCTTTTATGTATCAATGGGAATGATAATAATGGTTAACACCTTATAATGATTAGCCAGGTACTTTCTAAACACATATAGGTACTGTTAATGTCCTCTTCATTTTATCATGAAGGAGCTGTGACCTGAGTTAAAGAACATAGCTAGTATCACAGAGTCACCATTTTGATCCTGACTCCAGAGCCTATATGTACAACTCACACACCATACTGTCTACTCTATTTACCCCATAGGGTTTGGCAGTGATGAAATTAGGTAATTGAAAGGAACAGACTAGTTTTGAGATGGCTGACAGAATGGAAAAAGCCTACACTTTGGAGCCTGGTAAAAGTGGATTTGAATCCTCTTATCACCTTGTGACTAGCTGCAAATTACTTAATCTTAATTTTTGGTTCTGTCATTTTAATTGGGAATGGTAATGACTGTTTTGCTGATTGTTGGAAGGTTAGAGATGATGTATATAAAGTGTTCAATTTGTAGTAGGAACTCAAAACTTGGTAACTATCATCATTTGCTCCTACTTTTATATATTAGTCTTGAGAACCAGGACCATGCACATATCTTTACATCCTGCTTTTGTTATAATGGGACTGAGAACAAAGCTGTCACTCAGCTATCAATAACAAAGGCTTATGTTTACTTGGGGCTTACCATGGGCTAGGTGCTGTTCTAGGTTCTCTACATATATTAACTGATGTCACCACCACAAGGTGAAGAAGTTACTCTTAGTGCCCTAATTTTGCAGATGAGGAAGTAACTTGTTCAGAGTCACACAGTTTGTAAGCGACAGAGTTGGGTTTTGAAACCAGGAGTCTGGTTCTTAATTACTATGCTATTAGTCATGGCTTCATAAGATCTCTCATAAGAACTCTATGTTGGAGGAAGAGATAGAGGTTTTATAGTTCAACCTTATGCCCCACAGTGTGAATTACTTGCTTGATATTTCTGAGAGATGCTTATTCAGCCTCTGCTTGTTTATCTTCAGTAATAAGGTGCTCCAGGGCCCAAGGAGGCAACCCTTTCATTTGCTGGGCAACTCTTTGTGAACGTTTTGTAACGTTAAACTGAAAGCAGCTTTGCCTTTTCTTTCTCCATTGATCTTCTAGTTTTTGAGTACCAGAACAAGGTTAGCTCACTCTTCAGCATGACACCTCTTTGCTATTTGAAAACCACTATGTCCTCTTTTGCAAGCCAGCAACTTCAGTTTCCCTCAGTGGTGACTCATTGGCTAACTCGTCCTAGTTGGCCCTCTGACTGTTTCTTTTTATGTGTGGTAGAATAAAACATGACAGTTGCTGTCTGTCAACCGTACATTATTATTTTCTTAAGTAAAGATTGCGTTAGCTTTTTGCACAACCTTATCACACGGTTTGTTCCTACTGGCTTTAGGTAACTGTAACCTCCTGTTTATTAGTCTGCTCAGGCTGCCATAACAAAATATCATAGACTAGGTGGCTTAAACAACAGAAATTTATTTTCTTATGATTCTGGGGGCTAGAAGTTCAAGATAAACGTTCTGGCTGATTTGGTTTCTGGCGAGAACTCTTTTCCTGGCTTGTAGACAGACGCCTTCTCACTGTGTCTTTACATGGCCTTTCCTTGGTGCTTGTGTGTGTGGGGAGAGAGCAAGAGCTTGATGTCTCTACCTCTTTTATAAGTCCCATCGGATTAGGACCCACCCTTATGACCTCATTTAACCTTTGTTACCTCCTGATAGGCCCTAACTCCAAATGCAGTCATATTGGGGAGGGGGGTGATTAGGGCTTCAACATACAGATTTTGGGGGACACAGTTCAGTCCATAGCATCCTATGACCACAGGGTGTAGCTGCGTGCTGGAGACCTGTGATGGAGAACTGAAGGGAAGGGCCATGGCCACTCAATCTTGGCTGCAGGGCAGTGTGGAAAGAGTCAAAACTGCCCTTCTGTCTTCAGGGCTTGTACTCTCTGTCTCTGTAATTCCACTGAGCCACTGAGGTTTCATTTTCTTGGTTTTGAGTAGCTGTGATATGACAAAGTGGTAAAAGAAAGGGAGACAGCTGAAATCTGTTATTGCATCAATAACTCTGAGCTTCAAGCCCAGGGATTTCCCCATCTATCTCATATTGGGCATTTTGCTTTCCTGCCATAGGAAACAGATGCAGAGAGGGCAGGTTGTAAGCCGGAGCCCTTAATCATAGGTCAAAGGGAGCTCTCTCAGGACCTTCGTTGCTGGTAGAATGACTGTGGAGACCTGCCAGAGAAATTCCAGCAGCCTTATAGAGAGGCTTAAGGTAGGGAGACCTACTGCTCCTGGGACTCAGCCTACTTCAGCCTGGAGGAGAGTAAGGACAGGGGAAGCAGGGCATGTCCATTAGGATTCTCTAGATTGCAAGCACTAGAAAAGCCAACCTAAAGTGCCTTAAGTAAGATGAGAATGTATTGCTTCACATAAAGTACACGGGCAGGCTGAGCTTCCAGTGTGGTCTGATCCAGTGCTCACATATTATCACCATGATCAGTCTCTAGGCTTGCTTCGTTTGGGTGTCAGCTTTACTGGCTCACTTTGTGGTTTTATATGCTCTCACTACCAATTCCAGAGGAAGACTAAACATGTTTCCTTGGCTCTGACTGGTTGATGTGCCATTCTGGAAGTAATCAGTGTAGCCACAGGGATGGGATACGTTGTTCTTTAAAGCCAGTCTGGGACTCCCCTGCAGCTAGGGTTGGATTCAATTCCACATGACTGGAGAATAGTGGAGGGTGGTTTCCAAAGGTAATTTTGGATCCTCTTTTCCAAAGGAAAATAAGCTTAAGAGACAAAAACTTTGGATATCTCAGAACTTTTGGAAATGGCTGTTGGGTAGAAACAACAGCTGTTTATTAGAGAGCATTTCTGACATGGTCCCCAAAACAAATCTTCACTCAGTTTTACTGGAATGTCCCTGAGAATTGTAATAAAGTGTCACTTTTTCTTCATACTCTTATTACAGCAACTTTATGTTTTTATATGCTGGAGGTTAGGACTATAGTCCTTTCAAACTTTCTCCCATTTATTTTTTATTATTATTTTTAACATCTTTATTGGAGTATAATTGCTTTACAATGGTGTGTTAGTTTCTGCTTTATAACAAAGTAAATCAGTTATACATATACATATGTTCCCCTATCTCTTCCCTCTTGCGTCTCCCTCCCTCCCACCCTCCCTACCCCACCCCTCTAGGTGGTCACAAAGCACCGAGCTGATCTCTCTGTGCTATGTGGCTGCTTCCCACTAGCTATCTATTTTACATTTGGTAGTGTATATATGTCCATGCCACTCTCTCACTTCGTCCCAGCTTACCCTTCCCCCTCCCCCTATCCTCAAGTCCATGTTCTAGTAGGTCTGTGTCTTTATTCCTGTCTTGCCCCTAGTTTCTTCATGACCTGTTTTTTTTTTTCTTAGATTCCATATATACGTGTTAGCATACGGTATTTGTTTTTCTCTTTCTGACTTACTTCACTCTGTATGACAGACTCTAGGTCCATCCATCTCACTACAAATAACTCAATTTCGTTTCTTTTTATGGCTGAGTAATATTCCATTGTATATATGTGCCACATCTTCTTTATCTATTCATCGGTTGATGGACACTTAGGTTGCTTGCATGTCCTGGCTATTATAAAGAGAGCTGCAATGAAAATTGTGGTACATGACTCTTTTTGAATTATGCTTTTCTCAGGGTATATGCCCAGTAGTGGGATTGCTGGGTCACAAGGTAGTTCTAGTTTTAGTTTTTTAAGGAACCTCCATACTGTTCTCCATAGTGGCTGTATCAATTTACATTCCCACCAACAGTGCAAGAAGTTTCCCTTTTCTCCACACCTTCTCCAGTGTTTTTTTTTTTTTTTTTTTTTTGCGGTACGCAGGCCTCTCACTGTTGTGGCCTCTCCTGATGCGGAGCACAGGCTCTGGATGTGCAGGCTCAGCGGCCATGGCTCAAGGGGCCCAGCCGCTCTACAGCATGTGGGATTTTCCAGGACCGGGGCACGAACCCATGTCCCCTGCATCGGCAGGCAGACTCTCAACCACTGCACCACCAGGGAAGCCCTCCAGCATTTATTGTTTGTAGATTTTCTGATGATGGCCATTCTGACTGCTGTGAGGTGATACCTCATTGTAGTTTTGATTTACATTTCTCTAATGATTAATGATGTTGAGCATTCTTTCATGTGTTTGTTGGTAATCTGTATATTTTCTTTGGAGAAACATCTATATAGGTTTTCTGCCCATTTTTGGATTGGGTTGTTTGTTTTTTTGACATTGATCTGCATGAGCTGCTTGTAAATTTTGGAGATTAATCCTTTGTCATTTGCTTCATTTGCAAATATTTTCTCCCATTCTGAGGGTTGTCTTTTGGTCTTGTTTATGGTTTCCTTTGCTGTGCAAAAGCTTTTATGTTTCATTAGGTCCCATTCGGTTATTTTTGTTTTTATTTCCATTTCTCTAGGAGGTGGGTCAAAAAGGATCTGGCTATGATTTGTGTCATAAAGTGTTCTGCCTATGTTTTCCTCTAAGAGTTTGATAGTGTCTGGCGTTACATTTAGGCCTTTAATCCATTTTGAGTTTATTTTTGTGTATGGTGTTAGGGAATGATCTAATTTCATACTTTTACATGTACCTGTCTAGTTTTCCCAGCACCACTTATTGAAAGGCTGTCTTTTCTCCACTGTATATTCTTGCCTCCTTATCAAAGATAAGGTGACCATATGTGCATGAGTTTATCTCTGGGCTTTCTATCCTGTTCCATTGATCTATATTTCTGGTTTTGTGCCAGTACCATACTGTCTTGATTACTGTAGCTTTGTAGTATAGTCTGAAGTCAGGGAGCCTGATACCTCCAGCTCCATTTCTCATTCTCAAGATTGCTTTGGCTATTCGGGGTCTTTTGTGTTTCCATGCAAATTGTGAAATTTTTTGTTCTAGTTCTGTGAAAAATGCCAGTGGTAGTTTGATAGGGATTGCATTGAATCTGTAGATTGCTTTGGGTAGTAGAGTCATTTTCACAATGTTGATTCTTCAATCCAATAACATGGTATATCTCTGCATCGATTTGTATCATCTTTAATTTCTTTCATCACTGTCTTATAATTTTCTGCATACAGGTCTTTTGTCTCCTTAGGTAGGTTTATTCCTATATATTTTATTCTTTTTGTTGCAATGGTAAATGGGAGTGTTTTCTTAATTTCACTTTCATATTTTTCATCATTAGTGTATAGGAATGCCAGAGATTTCTGTGCATTAATTTTGTATCCTGCTACTTTACCAAATTCATTTATTAGCTCTGTAGTTTTCTGGTAGCATCTTTAGGATTCTCTGTGTATAGTATCATATCATCTGCAGACAGTGACAGCTTTACTTCTTCTTTTCCAATTTGGATTCCTTTTATTTCTTTTTCTTCTCTGATTGCTGTGGCTAAAAATTCCAAAACTATGTTGAATAAGAGTGGTGAGAGTGGGCAACCTTGTCTTGTTCCTGATCTTAGTGGAAATGGTTTCAGTTTTTCACCATTGAGGATGATGTTGGCTATGGGTTTGTCATATATGGCCTTTATTATGTTGAGGTAAGTTCCCGCTATGCGTACCTTCTGCAGGGTTTTTTTATCATAAATGGATGTTGAATTTTGTCAAAAGCTTTCTCTGCATCTATTGAGATGATCATATGGTATTTCTCCTTCAGTTTGTTAATATGGTGTATCACATTGTTTGATTTGCGTATATTGAAGAATCCTTGCATTCCTGGGATAAACCCCACTTGATCATGGTGTATGATCCTTTTAATGGGCTGTTGGATTCTGTTTGCTAGTATTTTGTTGAGGATTTTTGCATCTATGTTTATCAGTGATATTGGCCTGTAGTTTTCTTTCTTTGTGACATCTTTGTCTGGTTTTGGTATCAGGGTGATGGTGGCCTCGTAGAATGAGTTTGGGAGTGTTCCTCCCTGTGCTATATTTTGGAAGAGTTTGAGAAGGATAGGTGTTAGCTCTTCTCTAAATATTTGATAGAATTCGCCTGTGAAGCCATCTGGCCCTGGGCTTTTGTTTGTTGGAAGATGTTTCATCACAGTTTCAATTTCAGTGCTTCTGATTGGTCTGTTCGTATTTTCTATTTCTTCCTGGTTCAGTCTCACAAGGTTGTGCATTTCTAAGAATTTGTCCATTTCTTCCGGGTTGTCCATTTTATTGGCATAGAGTTGCTTGTAGTAATCTCTCATGATCCTTTGTATTTCTGCAGTGTCAGTTGTTACTTCTCCTTTTTCATTTCTAATTCTATTGATTTGCGTCTTCTCCCTTTTTTTCTTGATAAGTCTGGCTAATGGTTTATCAATTTTGTTTATCTTCTCAAAGAACCAGCTTTTAGTTTTATTGATCTTTGCTATCGTTTCCTTCATTTCTTTTTCAATTACTTCTGATCTGATCTTTATGATTTCTTTCCTTATGCTAACTTTGGGGTTTTTCTGTTCTTCTTTCTCTAATTGTTTTAGGTGTAAGTTTAGGTTGTGTATTTGAGATGTTTCTTGTTTCTTGCAGAAGGACTGTATTGCTATAAAGTTCCCTCTTAGAACTGCTTTTGCTGCATCCCATAGGTTTTGGGTCATCCTGTTTTCATTGTCATTTGTTTCTAGGTATTTTTTGATTTCCTCTTTGATTTCTTCAGTGATCTCTTGGTTATTAAGTAGTTTATTGTTTAGCCTCCATGTGTTTGTGTTTTTTAGATTTTTTCCTGTAATTGATATCTAGTCTCATAGCATTGTGGTAGGAAAGGTACTTGATAAGATTTCAATTTTCTTATATTTACCGAGGCTTGATTTGTGACCCAAGATATGATCTAACCTGGAGAATGTTCCATGAGCAGTTGAGAAAAAAGTGTATTCTCTTATTTGGTGATGGAAAGTCCTATAGATATCAATTAAGTCTACCTTGTTTAATGTATCATTTAAAGCTTGTGTTTCCTTATTTATTTTCATTTTGGATGATCTGTCCATTGGTGAAAGTAGGATGTTAAAGTCCCCTACTATGATTGTGTTACTGTCAATTTCCCCTTTTATGGCTGTTAGTATTTGCCTTATGTATTGAGGTGCTCCTATGTTGGGTGCATAAATATTTACAATTGTTATATCTTCTTCTTGGATTGATCCCTTGATCATTATGTAGTGTCCTTCTTTGTCTCTTGTAATAGTCTTTATTTTAAAGTCAATTTTGTCTGATATGAGAATTGCTACTCCAGCTTTCTTTTGGTTTCCATTTGCATGGAATATCTTTTTCTATCCCCTTACTTTCAGTCTGTATGTGTCTCTAGGTCTGAAGTGGGTCTCTTGTCGACCCACTTCATATATACGGGTTTTGTTTTTCTATGCATTCAGCCAGTCTATGTCTTTTGGTTGGAGCATTTAATACATTTACATTTAAGCTGTTTATCGATATGTATGTTCTTATTACCATTTTCTTAATTGTTTTGGGTTTGTTACTATAGGTCTTTTCCTTCTCTTGTGTTTCGTGCCTAGAGAAGTTCCTTTAGCATTTGTTGTAAAGCTGCTTTGGTGTTGCTGATTTCTCTTAGCTTTTGCTTGTCTGTAAAGGTTTTAATTTCTCCATCAAATCTGAATGAGATCCTTGCTGAGTAGAGTAATCTTGGTTGTAGGTTTTTCTCCTTCATCACATTAAATATGTCCTGCCACTCCCTTCTGGCTTGCAGAGTTTCTGCTGAAAGATCAGCTCTTAACCTTATGGGGATTCCCTTGTGTCTTATTTGTTGTTTTTCCCTTGCTGCTTTTTTTTTTTTTTTAAACATCTTTATTGGGGTATAATTGCTTTACAATGGTGTGTTAGTTTCTGCTTTATAACAAAGTGAATCAGGTATACATATACATATGTTCCCATATGTCTTCCCTCTTGCGTTTCCCTCCCTCCCACTCTCCCCATCCCACCCCTCCAGGCTGTCACAAAGCACCGAGTCCCTTGCTGCTTTTAATATTTTTTCTTTGTATTTAAGTTTTGATAGTTTGATTAATATGTGTCTTGGCGTGTTTCTGCTTGAAATTGTCCTGTATGGGACTCTCTGTGCTTCCTGGACTTGATTAACTATTTCCTTTCCCATATTAGGGAAGTTTTCAACTATCATCTCTTCAAATATTTTCTCAGTCCCTTTCTTTTTCTCTTCTTTTCTGGGACCCTGTAATTCAAATGTTGATGCGTTTCATGTTGTCCCAGATGTCTCTGAGCCTGTCCTCAGTTTTTTTCATTCTTTTTTCTTTATTCTTCTCTGCAGTAGTTATTTCCACTATTTTATCTTCCAGGTCACTTATCCGTTCTTCTGCCTCAGTTATTCTGCTATTGATCCCTTCTAGAGAATTTTAAAATTTCATTTCTTGTGTTGTTCGTCATTGTTTGTTTGCTCTTTAGTTCTTGTAGGTCCTTGTTAAACGTTTCTTGTATTTTCTCCTTTCTATTTCCAAGATTCTGGATCATCTTTAGTATCATTATTCTGAATTTTTTTCAGGTAGACTGCCTATTTCCTCTTCATTTGTTAGGTCTGGTGGGTTTTTGTCTTGCTTCTTCATCTTCTGTGTGTTTTTCTCTCTTCTCGTTTTGCTTACGTTACTGTGTTTGGGGTCTCCTTTTTGCAGGCTGCAGGTTCGTAGTTCTTGTTGTTTTTGGTGTCTGTCCCCAGTGGCTAAGGTTGGTTCAGCGAGTGGTGTAGGCTTCCTGGTCTAGGATACTGGTGCCTGTGTTATGGTGGATGAGGCTGGATCTTGACTTTCTGGTGGGCACGTCCACATCTGATGGTGTGTTTTGGGGTGTCTGTGGCCTTATTATGATTTTAGGCAGCCTCTCTACTAATGGAAGGGGTTTTGTTCCTGTCTTTCTAGTTGTTTGGCATACGGTGTCCAGCACTGTAGCTTGCTGGTTGTTGAGTGAAGCTGGGTCTTAGTGCTGAGATGGAGATCTCTGGGAGATTTTCGCTGTTTGATATTACATGGAGCTGGGAGGTGTCTTATGGACCAATGTCCTGAACTTGGCTCTCCCACCTCAGAGGCACAGCCCTGACGCCTGGCTGGAACACGAAGAGCCTTTCATCCACACGGCTCAGAATAAAAGGGAGAAAAAATAGAAAAGGAAGGAAGGAAGGAGGGAGGGAGGGAGGGAGGGAGGGAGGGAGGGAGGGAGGGAGGGAGGGAGGGAGGGAAGGAAGGAAGGAAGGAAGGAAGGAAGGAAGGAGATAAAGTAAAATAAAGTAAAATATAGTTATTAAAATAAAATCTAAAAAATAATAATTATGTTTTTAACAACGTTATTGGAGTATAATTGCTTTACAATGGTGTGTTAGTTTCTGCTTTATAACAAAATGAATCAGTTATACATATACATATGTTCCCATATCTCTTCCCTCTTGCGTCTCCCTCCCTCCCACCCTCCCTACCCCACCCCTCTAGGTGGTCATAAAGCACTGAGCTGATCTCCCTGTGCTATGCGGCAGCTTCCCACTAGCTCTCTACCTTACATATGGTAATGTATATATGTCCATGCCCCTCTGTCACTTCCTCCCAGCTTACCCTTCCCCCACTGCATATCCTCAAGTCCATTCTCTAGTAGGTCTTTGTCTTTATTCCCATCTTGCCCCTAGGTTCTTCATGACTTTTTTTTTTCCTTAGATTCCATATATATGTGTTAGCATATGGTATTTGTTTTTCTCTTTCTGACTTACTTCACTCGTATGACAGACTCTAGGCCCATCCATCTCACTACAAATAATTCAATTTCATTTCTTTTTATGGCTGAGTAATATTCCACTGTTATATATGTGCCACATCTTCTTTATCCATTCATCTGTCAATGGACACTTAGGTTGCTTCCATGTCCTGACTATTGTAAATAGAGCTGCAATGAACATTTTGGTACATGACTCTTTTTGAATTATGGTTTTCTCAGGGTATATGCCCAGTAGTGGGATTGCTGGTTCGTATGGTAGTTCTATTTGTAGTTTTTTAAGGAACCTCCGTACTGTTTTCCATAGTGGCTGTATCAATTTATATTCCCACCAGCAGTGCAAGAGTGTTCCCTTTTCTCCACACCCTCTCCAGCATAAGTAAAAAACAAAATAAAACAAAAACGGACAGAGAGAACCCTAGGGGAAGTGGTAAAAGCAAAGCTATACAGACAAAATCAAACACAGAAGCATACACATACACACTCACAAAAGAGAAAAAGGGATAAAAGTATATATATCTTTGTTCCCAAAGTACACCTCCTCAATTTGGGATGATTCGTTGTCTATTCAGTTATTCCACAGATGCAGGGTACATCAAGTTGATGGTGGAGATTTAATCCGCTGCTCCTGAGGCTGCTGGGAGAGATTTCCCTTTCTCTTCTTTGTTCGCACAGCTCCCGGGATTCAGCTTTGTATTTGGACCTTCGCTCAGACAGGACGGGGTTAAAGGAGCAGCTGATTCGGGAGTTCTGGCTCACTCAGGCTGGGGACAGGGAGGGGTACCGATGTGGGGCGAGCCTGTGGTGCCAGAGGCCGGAGTGATGTTGCACCAGCCTGCGGCTCGCCGTGCGTTCTCCCGGTGAAGTTGTCCCTGGATCCCGGGACCCTGGCAGTGGCAGGCTGCACAGGCTCCCAGGAGCGGAGGTGGGCATAGTGACCTGTACTCGCACACAGGCTTCTTGGTGGCGGCAGCAACAGCCTTAGCGTTCCATGCCCGTCTCTGGGGTCCGTGCTGATAACTGTGGCTCGCGCGCATCTCTGGAGCTCGTTTAAGCGGTGCACTTAATCCCCTCTCCTTGCGCACCAGGAAACAAAGAGGCAAGAAAAAGTCTCTTGCCTCTTCGGCAGCACCAGACCTTTTCCTGGACTCCCTCCCGGCTACGTGGTGCACTGACCCCTTCAGGCTGTGTTCACGCTGCCAGTCCTCTCCCTGCGATCCGACCTCGAAAGCCAAAGCCTCAGCTCCCAGGTGAGCAGACAAGCCTCTCGGGCTGGTGAGTGCTGGTTGGCACCGATCCTCTGTGCGGGAATCTCTCCACTTTGCCCTCAGCACTCCTGTTGCTGCGTTCTCCTCCGTGGCTCCAAAGCTCCCCCGCTCCGCCACCCGCAGTCTCCGCCTGAGAAGGGGCTTCCCAGTGTGTGGAAACCTTTCCTCCTTCACAGCTCCCTCCCACTGGTGCAGGTCTTGTCCCTATCCTTTTGTCTCTGTTTTTTCTTTTTTATTTGCCCTACCCAGGTACGTGGGGAGTTTCTTGGCTTTTGGGAGGTCTGAGGTCTTCTGCCAGCATTCAGTAGGTGTTCTGTAGGAGTTGTTCCACGTGTAGATGTATTTCTGATGTATCTGTGGGGAGGAAGGTGATCTCCACGTCTTACTCTTCCACCATATTGAAGCTCATGCCTCTCCCATTTATTTTTGAGATTTCCCCCATGGTACTGTCATTTGTGCCTATCCATTTAAAAACAAATACTTGTGGAGTGTCTGTGTGTGGAGTGTCTGTATGCCAAGGGATGCTAGATGCTGGGGATGTTGCAGTGAACAAGAGAGAGATGGTTGCTGCCCTCATGGGGCTTTCAGTCTAGTGTTCCAGTCTCCTCATCAAGCCTGTCCATTGCATTATGTGGTATAAGCATCTCTTATCTCCCTGAGGCCATGGCTGCCTTCACTACCACACTAGCTGTGCCCTATTCTTGGGTACAAAGATCAGGATCTCCCCTTAATTCTGCACAGCATGGGAGAGACTGCTGAATGCTGTCATATGTATAAGATGGCACTTGTTACAATTGTCATGAATTATCTTCATATTTATTTGTTTAATATCTTCCAGTCTAGACTAATTATAAAGGTAGTGTCTGTGTCTACCTTATTTGTCATTGTTTTCCCTTGCCTAGCACAGTTTACAGAGCATATTAGGCATTCAAATACCTTGAGAGATCTGTTAGACTGTCAGGTTTAATAGGACTATTTAAGGTGAAGGAATAATGAAACAAACAAACAAAAAATACAAAAAGTATCCTAAAAGTTACTAGGTATGTGTCTTGGTTGGCTCAGGCTGCCATAACAATATATCATAGATTTAGTGGCTTAAACAACAGAAATTTGTTTTCTCACAGTTCTGGAGGCTAAATCCAAGATCAACATGCTGACCAATTCAGTTCCTGATGAGACCTCTCTTCCTGACTTGTAGATGGCTGCCTTCTTGCTATGTCCTCACATGGCAGAGAGAGAGAGAGAGAGAGAGAGAGAGAGAGAGAGAGAGAAAACGTGCTTGCGCTCTCTGGTTTTTCTTCTTATAAGGACACTAATCCTGTTTGATTAGGGTCACACCCTATGACTTCATTTAACTATAATTACCTCCTTATAGGCCCTATCTGCAAATATAATCACATCGAGGGTTAAGGCTTCAACATGGATTTTTGGAGGGGACACAGTTCAATTCATAGCAGTGTTGTTATCTTCAAAGCACATAGCTCCAGAGTACCTTCAGGGACCTTTTAGTGTATACCTGCCTAGTTTTCTGGATGCTTCTATGTGGCAGAGGCCAGCTAACCATACACTGGAGCGCTCTACTTGTAAGAATCTAAGCATACTTCTCCCAAGACCCAAAAAGAGAACAAAGTTCCTCCCCTCCCAGTCTATGGTTGGCTTTCTCTGTCCCTATTTTTTGTCCAAGTCTCTGTCTCATCCTAGTATTGGGAATATCCACTCCCTTTAGGTGAGCCTTTTTTTTCAGTCCATAGCTCCCTTATGAAAAAAAGGAAAAAGAATTTCTAAAGTCTGCTCAAGCTCAACCTAAAGTGAAAACCTTCTCTACCAAAAAGAATACTTATGTTGTAAATTTAAAACACCTACATTTAGGTTATTTCACATTGTTCTCCAAGGAAAATTGGTAGATGTAACCAAGGTACATTTAGATGTTTTTTTCAAAATGAAGGTTCTACCCACTCTGAAGGGAATTCAGGTCCCTGTATCTGGGCAAATAGAAGTGTTTCCAGCACTTAGATGGCAGCCTCTCTTCCACTACCTCTTCCCTTCAGATTTTACCCATCAAGGCTTGGAAAACCTCAGGAGTGGCCAGAAGTCTCATTATACTTACATTGAGTCTGGTACTAAATCACACAGTGCAATATTTTAGTCTTTGAAGCTAGACTTCTGTATCTCTGAACCTTGACGGCTGGAGTAAAGGAAAACTCCTATTCTAAAACTTCCAGAAATGCGTTTTCTCTGTATGTAATGGGTGGAAGTAGGAATAATATATGGAGCATAGTTCTTCTTTTTTCTGAAAGTCCTCTAGGTCAGATAGCTGTAATTAAAAAACCAACTCCTGGTTGCATGAAATAGCCTTGGTTACTGGTAAAGTCAACCAGGTTGACCCTGGAACAATGAGGTGGTTAGAGGCACTGACCCTAAGCACTTGAAAATCTACTATAACTATAGTCGGTCCTCCATATCTGCAGTTCCACATCCATGGATTCAGCCAACTATGGATCATGCAGTACTAAAGTACATATTTAGTGGAAAAAAATCTGCGTGTAAGTGGGCCTGTTTAGTTCAAACCCATGTTGTTCATGGGTCCACTGTACTTCAGGCTGAGTGATGTTTTCTTTAATAACAGAAAATAATGTTTCTTGAAGAAAAGGACAAATTTTTGAAAGTGTGTTTTTCTTTTTCACTGCTATCCTCATTGATTGATTTATCTAGAATTTCTGCGGAGAATACTTGACATGACTAATAAGTGCTCTAAATTAAGAAATCACCTAGGGGCTTTCATGGTGGCGCAGTGGTTAAGAATCTGCTTGCTAATGCAGGGGACACGGGTCTGAGCCCTGGTCCAGGAAGATCCCACATACCGTGGAAGAACTAAACCCGTGCGCCACAACTACTGAGCCTGCGCTCTAGAGCCTACGAGCCACAACTACTGAAGCCCGCGTGCCTGGAGCCCATGCTCCGCAACAAGAGAAGCCACTGCAATGAGAAGCCCTCGCACTGCAATGAAGAGTAGCCCCCTGCTCGCGACAACTAGAGAAAGCCTGCAGCAACGGAAGACCCAACGCAGCCAAAAAAAAAATAAATAAAATCTATTAAAAAAAAAAAAAAGAAACCACCTAGACCATTAACAGCTTAAAAACAAGAAATAAGAGTAAAATATAATTTTCAAATGGTGGAGTTCTGGATATTATCTTTTTGGTAATAATAGTAAAGATAACATTTATATAGTGCTTTAGAGTTTATAAAACATTTGCTAGGTTACCATTAGGTCTGTTTTAGGGCTGAGCACTCTGCTTAAGCCCAAGCTGGTAACCCTGAATCTCATCGTTCAAATAACTAGTGGGTATTTGTGGTGGGGGTGGGAGCATAGTTTTGGTTTTTCCCACCTCCAGCGCTGCCTCTGCTTGTGCTAGGTCACTCCATTCTCTCTGCCCTGCCATTACCTGCCCCAAGCATTTCTAGAGCTTCTGCTGCCTCTGGGACCAAAAAAAGATGAGGGAGTCTTTGCCACCAATGAAGAAAGAGCTGACCATGAGATAACAATGTTACTTGACTGAACGCAAAATTATTAGCTCAGTCCTTGTACTTCTGTATCCATCCTGGCTCACCATCAGCCACTTGGTGGATATTTGCTAGTACACACCCATTTGATGCCACCAGATTCTGTATTTTTCCATTACCTAGCCGAAGGCCGCTGTTGGCAAATGCTGAGCTTGGCAAGTTAGGAATCTGGAGTCAGGAAATCCGTTCCTGGGTGAGCCAAGGGAAATTTCAAGACCTGTAAGCCCTGACCAGCCTTGGAGATGCGGTGATGAGATAGGTGATGGATTTTAAACCATGGACACTTTCTTCCAGTACCATTCCTGGAATTACTGCCCACATGCATCCCCTGCAGAGCAGAAGAGAACCTAAGCTTTCTACCCCTTGGGCTCTCTGCTCAGAAAGCTCTGAGCAAAATTGCTTCTCCGCTTGGGATTCAGCCAAATGGAACCTTCTTTGTGACCTCTGATTTCCTATCACTGAGGAAAGAGGAAAGTGCTGGGTTATGGAGAGCTCATTAGGCCTCTACAGAAAAAGGCTCCTGACTTGTTTGTTCCCAAAGGGCAGATTGTTGCCCTTCATTCCCACGTTGATAAAAATACTGTCTAGTAGTGGTAAGTGAGAGTCTTCCTAATATATCTTATTTTAATTCCTTTGAGTTATTCCATTAGGTTGTTTATTTCTTGTTGTGTTGTCATTTTGATGTGCTGTGTTTCTTTGGCTGTACCGAGTCTGTATACGTGTATTTGGATAGGTGTGCTGATGTCTTCATACATGTATTTGCTAACCAGAGAATGTGTTTTCCCCTTTGGAATTGCTCTTATTGGAAGGATGTTTCTTTATATGTGGTTCATGGTCAAGCTTTGCCCGCTTTTGGCTCTTTGTAATTGTTTTCTTTTTAAATATATACCAGGTATATAGTATTATTATTATTATTTTTTGCTGTACGCGGGCCTCTCACTGCCGTGGCCTCTCCCGTTGCGGAGCACAGGCTCCGGACTCGCAGGCCCAGCAGCCATGGCCCACAAGCCCAGCTGCTCCGCGGCATGTGGGATCCTCCCGGACCGGGGCACGAACCCGCGCCGCCTGCATCGGCAGGCGGACTCTCAACCACCGCGCCACCAGGGAAGCCCCCAGGTATATATTATTAAATAAACTTCCTCCCCCATGTTCCCCAAGGGAATCCATGCATTAAAAACAAGGGCAAAAAGGAGGGAATTCCAATGCATCTATGCTTTTGTTACTTTATCAAACAATAATTAAAATCTTCACCACAAAAAGAAAACCTAGATTGTGAGGATAGATGGGAGAATCCATCTGGTGTTTTAAGTTTATTTTCTTGGCTTCACTGTGGTCGCTCTCCCAACCTCTTCGTCCTTTTCCCCAAAGTACCTGGGACAGACTTGGGCCTCTCTTTCAGGTAGTTATCTAAGCCTTTCTGCTCATTCCCTGACACCCGAAAAACTGACTTCGAATCTGCAGGACTGGAGCCTCTTAAGATGTTGGGGTTTTGAGAGTCAGAGAAGAAGTTTCTAACCAAGGCTGAAGTTTGAGAGCACAGGTGCCTAGGATTCTTTCTCTTGAAGTATTGAATGAATCAGGCTCACCACTGTTCAGAATTCTCCCAGCTTCTTTCTTTAGCATCTTCCCCATTTAACGGTAGCATTGAGTTGCTGCATCTGATAACAGATGACAATTTACAGGACTGGTATGATGAAACCTGTATTTAACATCCATTAGCATTTGAGCTTCCTCAGCTTGCAGGGTTTGCTTAATTTCTTTTGACTTGATGCCTATAAATCAGTGCTTATTTGCATGAGAGACTTTATCTTCTTAGTATGGGGATAGATGATCCACAGTAGAAGAAGGCATAGGCTGGGATAGCATTGCAGTGATTACTGCACTTATTGCTGCCCTTACTACTATTGCTCTGTTATTGTTGCTGCTACCTGCTGCTCTAACAGTGATCCAGCTGATGCTGCTGTGGCTGATTTTGCTCCTACTAGATTGCTTCTTCTGCTGCTGCTACTAGTCACCGTTCACATATTCAGTTCTATGCCAGAAGCTGTAGGGATTTTTAAAAATTCATTATCAAAGCCTTGAAGATGTTTATAGTCTACGTAAGACTAACCTGAGAAAGAATGGCTGGCAAACAAGCACAATATTTACCATTTATTTAGCACTAATATGTGCCAGATGCTTTCTATAATTAACTCATTTCGTTACTTTGACTATTCTAAGAGATAGGTCTTACTGTTAACCCTTTTCAACAAATGAGAACATTATGTTTAGAGAGGGCAAGTAACTTGCCCATGATCACACAGTTAGTGAATGACAGACCTGGGATTTAAACCTAGGTCTGTTGGGCTCTAAAACCTTTGCCATTTTCACTGGGCTGGCCTGTAGACTTTAAATACAGAAAGCACATTCCCCATTATTATCTCAGGGAATCTCACAATAGCCCCCAGAAATGGCAGGGTATGTATCGTGACAAAAACTGAAACACAGAGAAGATGAATGACCCTCAGAGCTAGTTACCAGGACTGAGACTCAAGGCTCTCAATTCCCAGCCCTGTGTTCTGCTTCCCTCTGGAGCCACGGTGTGTTTTACTGACTCTTTTTTTTTTTATAAAGCAACCCTTCAAATTAGCACGGACCCAAAGCCTGAAAATTAGGCCAGGGAAACAAGAGTTCTAGCAGTTATTGAGCTCGTACATCCTTGTAGCCTTGCCATGCCATGCACCTCGTGCAGCCACACTCTTTGATCAGTAGCGTTGTCTTTAAGCACCTTGGTTCCTTGAGCAGCATAGGCACTATAATGTGGAAATAAATGCCTGGGCTGTTCATATTTTCTATTTCTTCAGTCTTGGGAGCTTGTGTCTTTCTAAGAATTTGTTCATTTCTTCTAGGGGGTCCATTTTGTTGGCATATATATATGTTTGTTGTAGTAGTCTCTTATGATCCTTTGTATTTCTGTGGTGTCCATTGTAACTTCTCCTTTTTCATTTCTAATTTTATTCATTTGCACCCTCTCCCTTTTTTTCGTGATGAGTCTGGCTAACGGTTTATCAATTTTATCTTTTCGAAGAACCAGCTTTTAGTTTCATTGATCCTTTCTATTGTTTTCTTCATCTCTATTTCATTTATTTCTGATCTTATCTTTATGCTTTCTTTCCTTGTACTAACTTTGAGTTTTGTTTGTACTTCTTTCTCTAGTTGCTTTAGGTGTAAGGTTAGGTTGCTAATTTGAGATTTTTCTTGTTTCCTGAGGTAAGATTGTATTTCTGTAAACTTCTCTCTTAGAACTGCTTTTGTTGCATCCCATAGGTTTTGGATTGTTGTACTTTATTTTCATTTGTTTCCAGGTAATTTTTGATTCCATCTCGATTTCTTCAGTAGTCCATTGGTTGTTTAATATCATATTGTTTAGCCTCCACATGTTTGTATATTTTACAGTTTTTTTTCTTGTTGTTGATTTCTAATCTCATAGTGTTGTGGTTGGAATAGATGCTTGATATGATTTCAATTTTCTTAAATTTACCGACACTCACTTTGTGGTCCAGCACGTGATCTATCCTGAAGAATGTTCCATGTGCACTTGAGAAGAATGTGTATTCTGCTGCTTTTGGATGGAATGCTTTATAAATATCAATTAAGTCCATCTGCTCCAATGTGTCATTTAAGGCCTGTGTTTCCTTATTGATTTTCTGTCTGGATGATCTGTCCATTGATGAAAGTGGAGTGTTAAAGTCCCCTGCTATTATTGTGTTACTGTCAATTTCCCCTTTTATGGCTGTTAGCATTTGCTTTATGTATTGAGGTGCTCCTGTGTTGGGTGCATATATATTTATGATTGCTATATCTTCTTGGATTGATCTGTTGATCATTATGTAGTATTCTTCTTTGTCTCTTGTAACAGTCTTTATTTTAAAGTCTATTTTGTCTGATGTGAGTATTGCTACTCCAGCTTTCTTTTGAGGTCCATTTGCATGGAATAACTTTTTCCATCCCCTCACTTTCAGTCTGTATGTGTCACTAGATCTGAAGTGTGTCTCTTGTAGACAGCATATATATGGGTCTTGTTTTTGTATCCATTCAGCCCACTTGTGTCTTTTGGTTGGGGCATTTAATCTGTTTATGTTTAAGGTAATTATCAATCTGTATGTTCTTATTGCCATTTTGTTAATTGTTTTGGATTTGTTTTTGTAGGTCTTTTTTCTTAAAAAATAAAATTAGTATCTTACCGTATACCAAATAGGGTATTTGACTAATAATCAGTGACAATATAAATGTCCATCAACAGGAAAATGGATAAATGAATTTTGGGCTTCTCATGAAATGAAATACTTTACAGCAGTTAAAATGAATGTCCTAGAGCTATTTCTGTCTACCTGGATAGATATAAAAAATTTAATGTTGAGCAAAAAACCGCAACTTTATGCAGGACCACCATTACATAAACTTTAAAACCAAATTTACAATACTGCATAATGTATATGGATGCATCAATATCTAGTAAACTTGTGGAAACATGCATAGGAATAATAAAAACTGAGTTTGTAATAGAAAAATGCCTGAGCTAGTGGCTGAATAGTTTAGATCTGGGTATTGCTTTGATCAACAAGAATTTATTGAAAACTTAATACATGCCCATTAGCGTCAGATTATACCAACAAAGTTTTGTTAGGCAAGACTTTTGCAATTGGTAGCCTCTAAAATGTGAGGGGCCAATTGGAAGCTTTTTAAGGCATAGTCTCCTCTTCATGATTTATACACAGCTAATTTATATTGTGGATTATTGGAGTGAGCATGGTCTCTCTTTTCCACTGCTGACTGAATTCTGGGTTGCTGCTGGGGAACCAAGTGGTCAAGGCAAGATGCCTGGAAAGGTCTTTTAATGAGGGAGTGTCTGTGTTCCAGAGATAAATATAAACATTTGGGGGATTATATTCAATATGCTGTGTCTTGGAGGTTAAGAGTACAGGCTCTGTCCAAAATATACGAACAGCTTATACAACTCAATAACAAAAAAGCAAACAACCCAATCAGAAAAGAGGCAGAAGACCTAAATAGACATTTCTCCAAAGAAGACATACAGATGGCCAATAGGCACATGAAAAAATGCTCAACATCGCTAATTATTAGAGAAATGCAAATCATAACTACAATTAGGTACCACCTTACACCAGTTAGAATGGCCATGATCAAAAATCTACGAAAAAAAAAAAATCTACAAATAACAAGTGCTGGAGAGGGTGTGGAGAAAAGGGAACCCTCCTACACTGTTGATGGCAATGTAAATTGGTATAGCCACTATGGAGAACAGCATGGAGGTTCCTCAAAAAACTAAAAATAGAGTTGCCATCTGATCCAGCAATCCTCTCCTGGGCATATATCCAGAGAAAAATAATTATATTATTTTCATATAATTTGAAAAGATACATGCACTCCAGTGTTCACAGCAGCGCTATTTACAATAGCCAAGACATGGAAGTAACCTAAATGTCCATTGACGGGTGAATGCATAAAGAAGATGTGGTATATATACACAATGGAATATTACTCAGCCATAAAGAAGAATAAAATAATGCCATTTGCAGCAACATGGATGGACCTAGAGATAAATATACTAAGTGAAGTAAGTCAGAAAGAGAAAGACAAATACCATATGATATTACATATATGTGGAATCTAAAATATGATGCAGATGAACTTCTTTATGAATAGAAACAGACTCACAGATATAGAAAACAAACTTACGGTTACCGGGCTTCCCTGGTGGCGCAGTGGTTGAGAGTCCGCCTGCCGATGCAGGGGACACGGGTTCGTGCCCCGGTCCGGGAGGATCCCACATGCCGCGTGGGCCCGTGAGCCATGGCCGCTGGGCCTGCGCCTCCGGAGCCTGTGCTCTGCAACGGGAGAGGCCACAACAGTGAGAGGCCCGCGTACCGCAAAGAAAAAAAAAAAAAAACTTACGGTTACCAAAGAGGAAAGGGGAAGGAGAGGGATAAATTGGGAGTATGGGATTAACAGATACATATAATATAAGTAAAATCAGTAAACGATAAGGATTTACTGTGAAGCACAGGGAACTATACTCAATATCCTGTAATAAACCATAATGTAAAAGAATATGAAAAAAATACATATATATATGTATAACTGAATCACTTTGCTGTATGCCAGAAACTAACACAACATTGTAAATCAACTATACTTTAATTAAAAGAAAAAATAGTACAGGCTCTGTAGTCAGTCCACCCACCTGGATTTAAATCCTGGTTCTTCCACTTATAGCAGCAAGATCTTGAGCAACTCTTGGCGCCTCTGTTCCTTATCTGCAAAATGAGACTCAGTACCTTTCTCACAGGATTATTTAATGATTAAATGAATTAATACCTACCCTAACCGTGCCTCTCACATAGTTAGCTATTATAAGAATTATTATAATTTTTCTCTCATTTATTCTTTCTTATTTCTCAAAAAGTAACTCATATTTGACTAAAATATTTGAATCCCTTACTCTGTATACCTTTGCTGTATATATGTCTCCTTAGTAATTTAAGCTGAGAGTATATTTTTATTTATTTATTAAATATTTATTTATTTGGCTGCGCTAGGTCTTAGCTGTAGCATGTGGGAACTTTGTTGCCACGTGCGGGATCTTCGTTGTGTCATGTGGGATCTTCAGTTGTGGCACGTGAACTCTTAGTTGCAGCATGTAGGATCTAGTTCCTCTACCAGGGATCAAACCCAGGCTCCCTGCATTGGGACCGCGGAGTCTTAGCCACTGGACCACCAGGGAAGTCCGAGAGTGTATTTTTAAAAGATAGCTTTTAGATACAAAAAAAAAGGGAGAACTATACCAATTTAGAGATTAATAGAAGAGCCTGTTTCTAGGAATTCCAGATGAGGACATATTATAAAACTCTTAGAAAGATAGCCTTTAGAATATGCCTCTTCCTAGTTTAAAATTCTGAGTGGCTCCACATCCCCCTCACCCCCTAGACTGAGCCCTCTTTAAGGCACATTCAAGATCCTTTCATTCTACTTCTCTTATCTTGCATACTCCCCCTCACCTTCTGTAAGTCAAGTGAACAAGTAAAGTGTGGATCAGAACAAATATGTCACCCTTAGTAGAAAAACTCCGAAGTTCCTGTTCTAGCCACAGGAAGTGCATAGCGATCCTTCATGTACATTAATTATATACTTATACTTCACACAATGCAGCAAAGTTACTCTTAATTATTCACATATGAATTTTTTAGTTCAGCAGTTCTCAATCCTGACTGATCATTAGAATAACCTAGGGGGCTTTGAAAAATACATGTAACATCTCAAATATTATAGTAGTATTTTTCTCCTCATTTAACAGTCCACAGTGGGTGTTTCGGTCGAAGAGCAGTTTTCTTCAACTGATGCTGCAGGGTGGTGCATCCTGGGCACGCAGGGGTTCCACCTCAGTCTCTCTCCCTGGTACCATCTGGTTTGCCAGAACTTTCTTCCCTTCCTCAGCAGAGTTTACCTCTTCTAAGTTCCATTTCTCCATAGAAATAGAATCTGGCTAATCTGATTAATTTGAGCTAATAATAATATTTTACATTTTATAAACACCATACATTGTTAGTATCAATGAAAATGTTAATTAACATCTACTGAGTGTCTGGTATATGCCAAGTACCATGCTAGACACTTCGATTCACACTAGAATGTCAGCTCCCCAAAGACAGAGATTCTGGTCTGTTTGTTGACTGATGCATGCCAAACACCTAGAATGGTGCTCACTAAATATTGGTTGAAAAAATGAATAGATAATCTTAATAATAACATTGAAAGGCAGAATTATTATCCCCATTTCCCAGAGGAAAAATGTGAAGCTTTTGCCCAAGGACATACACTTAAGTGGGAGCAGAGCCTAGAAGAATTCAGGCTCCAAAACCTACATTCCTTCACACCTTTTCCCTTCCTCTGTGCCCCTTTCCCTTCCTGTTGCTTCTCCCCTTCCACTTTCCCCCATTTCCCTTGCTCTTTTCCTCCCCTCTTTTTTCATTCCTCCTTCCCTTTTCCCTGCCCTTTTTTCTCTTCCTCATTCCCCTGTCCCTTTACTTACCTCTCTTCCTCTTTCTTTTCCTCTTTTTCTTCCTTCTCTTTTCCCTTCCAACATTTTCTTTTTCCCTTTACTCAGTTCCTCCTTTCCCTCTTCCTTTCTTATAACACTTACAAATGCGGCATTTGCTACTAGATTCTCATGGCACTGTTAGGTAAGCAGAGCAGTTACTCCTCATTTTACAGTTGGGGACTCTGAGAGAGGTTAATGCCTTGCCCGATTTCCCGTGGCTGTTAGTGGTGGGGCTTCAACCTATTTGTCTTCCCACTCGTCTGCTTAGTGCCTGTCCCACAGCACGCACTGCCTTGCGGGTATCAGTGGCTGCGATGGCAGATGGTGACACCTCTCCTCCAAAACATTCATTAGCTTCCAACTGAGTGGAGTGGATTCTGAGGTAATTTAGGAACCAAAGCAGGTTTGTGAGGGAGACCATGGGGCAGGTGGGGCTTAGACTCTCCTCAGGTCCCACCGTCTGCATGACAGTTACTCATAAGGCTGTCTCCTATGAAGGAGACTCCAAAGCTGATTTCTAAGCCCACCAATACATGGGAGCCCACACAGCATCAGAAACAGTGCCTCAGAATGGTGCCACTTTGGCGGGGGGTGGGGGAGTGGGGTGGTGGTATTTACTTATTTTAAATCAGCACTTGGAGTCCCAGATAGATAAATGGTGCTGGCTCATTTTTACTGTGACACATCATCTTTTTGTTCAGTCTAACTCATCTCTTGTACTATTCGTGATACTCTACAGCACACGACTAACATTTTAAAACCTGAATGGCACATTATTAAAGTGCTGACCAACTACAGCAGGTACTATCTACAGTTATGCCACACTTCTTGGGTGTTTTAAGACATTAAGCCAAGGGCCAGCACACCAACTAAAACAGGTCCTGAAGTATTTTGATCTTTTATTAGTTAGGAAACATACAAGATCTGGGTGTCTTTTTTCTTGTTGGCTAAATTCCGTACAAGATCCGGGTGTCTATTTTCTTGTTGTTGTTATTTTCTCCCTCTATCCCCCAGCTTTATCAAGGTATAGTTGACAAATAAAATTGTAATATATTTAATTTGTACAATGTGATGATTTGCTATACATATACATTGTGAAATGATCACCACAATCAACTTAATTAACACATCTGTCGCTTCACATGGTCACTGGGTTTTTGTTTTTTGGTTTCTTTGGTGACAATGCATAAGGTCTATTGATACACTCTCAGCAGATTTCAAATATACAATACAGAATTATCAACTATAGTCACCATGCTGTACATTACATCCTCAGAACTTACTCATCTTATAATTGAAAGTGTGTACCCTTTGATCAATATCTTCCCCAAGGCCCTGGCAACCACCATTCTATTCTCTATGAGTTAAAAAATTTTTTTTTCAGATTCCATTTATACCATACAGTATTTGTCTCTTTCTCAGGCTTATTACATTTAGCATGATGCCCTCCAGGTTCATCTATGTTGTTACAAATGGCAGTATTTCCTTCCTTTTTATGGCTGAATGTATTTTATGTATACACACACACACACACACACACACACACACACACACACTCATATATGGAATGGGAGATATAAATCCCATATATAGATATCTTCCATAGATTATATATGTCTTCCACATTTTCTTTATCCTTTCATCTTTTGATGGACACTTAGGTTGTTTGTATATTTTGGCTATTGTGAGTAATGCTGAAATGAACATTGGAGGGCAGATATCTCTTTGAGATAGTGATTTCATTTCCTTCGGATATATACCCAGAAGTAGGATTTATGGATCATACGGTAGTTCTATTTTTAATTTTTTGAAGAACCTCCATACTGTTTTCCAGAGTGGCAGTACCAGTTTACATTCCCACGAACAGTGTATAAGGGCTCCCTTTTCTCCACATTCTGGACAATATTTGTTATCTATTGTCTTTTTGATAACAGACATCCTAGTAGGTGTGAAGTGATATCTCATTGTGGTTTTGATTTACATTTTCCTGTTTAGTAAGGTTGAACATCTTTCATATACCTTTTGGCCATTTGTATGTCTTCTTTGGAAAAGTGTCTATTCAGATCCTTTGCCCATTTTTAAATTGGATTGTTGTTTTGCTATGAGTTGTAAGAATTCTTTTATATTTTGGATATTAAACCTTTATTGGATATATGGTTTGCAAATATTTTCTTCTTTCTTGTTTCCTTTGCTATGCAGAAACTTTTTAGTTTGATGTAGTCTCATTTATTTTTGCTTTTGTTGTCTGTACTTTTGATATTGTATCCAGAAAATTACCGCCAAGACCAATATCAAGGAGCTTTTCCCCTATATTTTCTTCTGAGAATTTATGGTTTCAGGTCTTTTCCTTAAGTCTTCAATCCATTTTGAATTTATTTTTGTGTATGATGTAAGATAAGGGCACAATTTCATTCTTCTGCATGTGGATATCCAGTTTTCCCAGCTCCACTTACTGAAGAGGCTATCTTTTCCCATTTTGTGTTCTTGGTGCCTTTGTTGAAAGTTAGTTGACCACATATGCATGGGCTTGTTTTGGGTCTCTCTATTCTGTTCCATTGATCTATGTGTTTTATTTTTATGCCAGTACCACACTGTTTTGCTTTCTATAGCCTTGTATGATAGTTTGAAATCAGGAAGTGTGATGCCTCCAGCTTTGTTCTTCTTGCTCAAGATTGCTTTAGTTATTTGTGATCTTTTTTGGTTCCATGCAAATTTTAGGGTTGTTTTTCTATTTCTGTAAAAAATGCACTGGCATTTTGATAGAGATTAAATTGAATATGAAAATTGCTTTGAGTATTACGGACATTTTAACAATGTTATTTATTCTAATCCATGAATATGGGCTACCTTTCCATTTATGTGTGTCTTCATTAATTCCTTTCATCAATCAGTGTTTTATAATTTTCAGTGTACTTATCTCTCACCTTCCTGGGTTAAATTTACTACTAAGTATTTTATTCTTTTTGACTCCATTGTAAATAGGATTGTTTTCTTAATTTTTCTTTTGTTGTAGGTATATAGAAACACAACTTAGTTTTGAGGAGCTGGAATCTTAATCTGTTTGGGCTGCTATAACAGAAATACCATAGACTGGGTAGTTTATAAAAAACAGACATTAATTTCACATAGTTGTGGAGTCTGGGAAGTCCAAGATCAAGGGGCTGGAAGATTCTGTGTTTGGTGAGAACCCACTTCCTGGTTCATAGACAATGCTCTTTGCTTTGTCCTCACATGGTAAAAGGGGTCAAGGGAGCTTTTTGGGGCCTCTTTTGTAAGGGCGCTAATCCCATTTATGAGCGATCCACCTTCATCACCTGGTCACTTCTCAAAAGTTCCATTTCCTGATACCATTACCTTGGGGGTTAGGATTTCAGCATGAGAATTCTGGAGGGATACACATATTCAGTCCATAGCACCGAGCAAGCACTATAAACATAGAGCTAGGTAAAGCAATGCTTTTATTACTTGACTTTATTGTTTTGTATGTTACCTCAGTGTATTTATTATGGTATATGTTCTTTTTGTGATATGTATACTTATGAATATTTTAGATTTACTTTTATGTTTGTGTCTGTGTAATCTGTTTCAAAAGAATTCCATGAAGCAATAATATGTTGTATTATGGTGAAATGTTTTACAATAAATACATTTTGATAGAGTGTTTAGGCCAGCAGTAAATTAGTACATTTGAAAGTAAAATATTATCACTGGCTAGAGTAAGAGGGAAATATTGGTATTATGTGCAAAAACTCATTCTCACCTATGTTTTCAAGTCAATATGTGTATGTGTTTATATGCATGTATATTTATGATTGACTGGTGGTTTGGGAGTTTCTAATTGCATGTCTTTAGCTGGCCAGGATCAAGTCTCTGAGTTTGACAAACTCATGTAAAGAAGCATTTACTAGGCAATGTACACGACAAGTGTTTGCTACACAACCTACTCTGCTCTGGAAGACTTAGTCTTTGCCTTGAAGATGCTTGAAGTTGTTTCCATGACAGACATGCGTCCAGTTAATGGAATATAAGGCAGCCTGATATAACGACTCAGATGTAAAGCAAAATGGATACTTGTAATTGGCTGAACATTTCAGCTCTCTTGTTTGTTTCATAGCACTCTAGCAAATGAAGATAACTTTACCAATGGTGTGTAACTCTGTACTTTATATAGAGCTGATTTTTAAGAGTACATTTACTAAATTGGATTATTCACTAAAAAAAATGTTTGTACCTTGTAAAACAATCTCTTTTATCAGAGCTACTTGTAACTTTGATTTAGTGAGCCCTTTAACATATTATTTACTGTAGGAATTTTACATATGAAGGTATGATGTAATTTGTTTCTTTTCCATAGAAAAGAATCACTTTTTCTAACTAAAGTTATCTCAGGAAACTCCATATTTCTAGAATGCATTATGCTTATACTGGGTTAGTTATTTTAATGTAAATGAGGGTTAGTTATTTTATTCATGATTTTTCTCAGGTAAGGGGAGGAATCTAGTTTTTTAAAAGACCGTGTGGGCTGAAAATGCTATGTTAATTAAAAGACTCAGTCGTAAATAACTTGAAACAGGTATCATGATCACTATTCCTTCTGTCTCTGATGACACATATTAAATGTTTGTTTGCTGGCTTGTGTTATCATTTTTGGTCAGATTTTCTTAGTAGCAAATTACTTTTTGTTATTTTAGGCAGCAAAAGGAAGGGGAAAAGATTTACACATGTAAGCCTTAGTAAAATCTTATAACATTTCAAACTCTGCTGTGATAAGGAGAAAGCTGTTAGGAAATTTTTCTTTGCCTGGAATGGAAACAATGTTACTTTAACAAAAAAGAAATTAAGAATGACTTGTTAGGGGATTACTTATGCCTAGGAGTGCACTAAAGGTTATGGGGGAATCAAAAGTAGCGGAAGACATTCGTAGTACCCTAAAGAGCTGTTTACTTGAGTAGATAAGATTAAGACCTATGAAAAAATTGAGTACTACAACAGGAAAGCCCCAGAAATGCCAGTGCAAAGTTTAAACAGCACATAAACCCTCATCATATGTTGGTCCTGATATATATATAGGTATTTCCTTTACCTATATAACTCAGCACAACTGGACTTCCACCAGCACATTAAAACCACTTGGTTTTATGTCGAATGCTTTTGTTTGGCATTAAATCTAGTGAAGCAGCAAACCATATTAACTCTAAAGTCGGGCAAGAGAAAATCTTAAATTCAGAAGATGACAGGGAGACCTTTGAAAAGGTTGGGGCCAGTTTCTTTGGCGAAAATCACCCCAAGGTTTGCTTCAGGTTCCAAATTGAGGTGTTCAGTCAGGAGCTAATCCATCCTCCCTGGGCTTTTGGAGGCTTTTTGGCCTTTGCTGATGGGAATTTTGCCTGGGAAAGGACAGAGGAATGGGGCTTAAGCTGATTGGAGTATGTAGTCACTGTCAAGTCCGGGAATGTCCAGGAGAAAAGATGAATAATGCATTGTGCCTTCCTTGTGAGGGGGTCTTGCCAGCTCTGGCCCTGACCCTAACCCTTTGAGGGGTCTCACTGTTCAGTCTCATGCACCACTCCAGAGCCCAAGCTTTTTTTTTTTCTTCCAAGTATGCTTCATGCTAATGGTGCCAATTTATGCCTTACACAGTTTCTTCAATGATTGGATCAGTTAGGACTCTGTTTACTGTGACTGAAACCCCAAAACATACTGGCTGAAGCAGAAAAGGAGCTTTTTGGCTCTTATAACCTACAGAGTCAGAGTAGGGTTGATTTCTGGCCCAAGCAATGTCATCAGAACTCAGTTTCTTTTCTCTCAACTTATCTCAGCCCTCCCTCTGTTGGCTTAGACAGATTCTTCACTCATGAATACAAAATGGATGAGCTACTTCAGATTTGACACCCTTTCAAAACCAGGAGCCAACAGTGATTTCTTTAAAATGTCTCACTGTATCTTATTGGCTTCAGTGGGGTCTCATATCATCTCTGAACTAATTTCTGTATGTCTGGGGATGGAACAAGCTTATTGGCTTAAGACTGAGAGGCATTCTGCATTCCTTGGTTGGATTCCCACCCAAAGCATATAAGTTAGAATGTGGACGAGGTAATGTCTGAGAGGAAATAATAAATCCAAACATTAGCTAACTACAATAATAACTGAGCTTATTATTAATATTATGGTTGCAAATTCTATTCTGATCACCCATGATTAATAATAATATCTGTGTGGTTATCTAAAAAAAGTAGAAGGGATGGTGTGCATTTGACAACAGTAAGAGCCACAAATGACCACTGTAATTTGGTGTCCAAATATTTTTGGCCAACAAATGTTCTCAGAAAGTATATAGTGTACTGATTAAAACAACATCTACAGCCAGCATGGGTATATGGTCATGTAGGCCTGTGGTTAGAGTGCTAGAGTATTTGTATATTTTGTGAATGAAGGTCAATTTTGAAGCCAGAATTCCATAATTGGGCATTGGTGGTAAAGGATTAACTAAACCCCTTCTCCTTCTGCATAAGATTTCAACCTTTGGTTAATTCTGTAGCTCTGTTCTCCTGGAAACCTGAAAATAATAAAATGTCAACAGTATAGCCAAGTAACATTGCTTAGGGTAGAAATGACCCTTGGCTAGTAAGAATGGCCACCTGGAAGTAGGAGAGTTTCCTTGGTAAGGCCCTGACTCTGTTCTCCAAGAGGAGGTGTTTATCCATTCTGCCCATGGCCCTGGCTCTGTCCTCTGGGAGGACCCCTTGTCAAAGTGAGTAGTGAGGGGTAAGCCCGCATTGGTAGCTGTGCAGACCTTGTAAGCCATTTCCTAACCATCTTATTCCAGAGTCCAGAATCTTACTGGACCTACAGGCGAGAGCTAAATAGCCTCCCCTGACTGGGGTGAGTGGGCTGTTAACGACAATATTAACAAAGGTTCCGCTTTTGGTTTCCAAATGCTTTTATAAACATTAGTGCATGCAATCCTCAAAACAACACCACAAATTGAGGATTTGGAGGTAGTGAGAAAGGCCATTAGGAAATTCAAGGTGAATTACTACAGCCCCATTCACACAGCAAGAAAATACTTCATGACTTGCTTCTGCTTTATGGGTCCACTTTTTATTAGGCCATTTTGGGGGCCAGTAATTCAGCCACTTCAGGTTGTTAAAAGTCTGACTTGGCCTCAGAATTGATGAGACATCCATCTCTTCCCACCAAACCAATGACATTTTTCTGGCAAAGGAAACTCATACTGAGAAGCCATATTCAAGTCTGGAACACCTGATCCCACCCTCTTCTCTCCCTTTTATAGAACCATAGATTTCAGTTATGGAAAGGCTTATAATATTGTTATACCGCCATGACTTTCACTCCATCTTCCCCAGTGGCTGAGGGTTTCATCAGAGTGCCTTCAGAGGTCAGATCATAGCAGGTGAGATGGGGCATGGGGTTGAGAAGAGCTCATCAAACTTGGCTCTGGGCTTCTTATCCCCTCTCACCCAGGGCAGCCCAGCTTTGGTCTGTATCATTAGAAGATAGGGTTCCACGACTAACAAAAAACTTGAAAACCATGGTTATTAGCTAAATCCATCATCTCTGCAGGTGAAAAACTTGAGGCCCAGAGAGGTTAATTGATTGACCTGATGTTACACAGATGCTCACTGGAGGAACTGGCATTAACACTTGGGTTTCCTGAATCCCAGATCAGTGCTCTTTACACTGGAGTGGCTGCCTGTTACTTCCCTTGGTGTGGCATGTGGCCTAAGATAAAGGGTGGGAGTCAGGCTCTGCGCATGACTGAGAGCATGGATGACTTGGGCAGGCAGCTTCACATCTTGCTCTTGGCCTCCCAATTCCTCATTAGGTGAAGCAAGAATAATCCTGGCTTTGCATCAGGGAGGGGATGCTCTGTGCATAGCTGATGGTGCACCCTGCTAGGATCTTGGCGTCTTTCAGGCATTTTATCAGCCCCCATTTACCAAGCCACTGCCTGAATTCCTTCTGCTATTTCATCTCCCCATCCCCCATGCTGCTGGTTAACAATGCCATTTAAAATCTCAAGTAGGAGGGGACGACATAATTGTCTCATTAGATTTGGGGGTTTTAGAATGTTGTTCTTCCCCAGAGTTATGCAGATAGTGTGGATGTATGTAGGTCAGCTTGATTCTCTCTCTATCCGCGGTCTGAGAGTATTAAATATGCAAGAGATGGCTGCTTTGTCCATGTCTCCTTCTCCCCAGTTCGCATCACATAATGTTTGTTTCTGCTCAGGAGTGGAAAGAAATGATTGCTTTAGATTTGCTTTTCTTTTACGAACTACAGAAATACCTCACTATGTCTTATCTAAATGTGGCTTTTCACAGTTTCAGCTTTTGTGGGGGGAGGGCTGTGAGTAATTTCCTCCTGTGTGTCTCATTGCCCCATAGAGAGGAAAACAGAACCCCAATGTTTGGAATGCCAGTGATTTGGGAGTTTCTAGCAGGTCTGCCATTTGTTCCAACTACCAGGTTTGGTCCCAGAAAAAGACTCTTGCATTTTGGCTCTGAGTGGTAGGGGTTCTCTGCATGTCAAAGGAAGGGGCCCGAGAAGTTGAAGGTGATGTGGTGTGCCCCCTAGATTCTAAACCTCCTTCCATGTGCCTATCCAATGCTCAAGTGAGAGCTGGGGCTAGTCTGCATGAGAAGGTTCTGTGTCACGTGTCATGTGTCTGGGTTGGTGTCCATCAGTGGAAATGATTAGGACAGACTTTGTTGGTAGGAGTTTGTCCATATTCTGAGAATTAAACCCTATTTTCTTTAGAATTAGAGTCACTTTCTCAGCTGTTTAGATTCCATTTTTAATTTTTTTTCTGTTCCTTGCTTTGTTCTTTTCATCTTTGACAAATGAGAAAAATTCTTTTTAATAACTTTTTAAAAAAGTAATTGAAATGCTGTCCAGAGAGGAAAAAGTAATCAAATTGCCTAACAGAGAAACATTGTCCATTTGAGTTTTTATTTGTTTTAGCACTAAATCTAATTCCCCCCTCCCCTTTTTCTAAGTGTGTAACAACAAAGTAGGAGGTTATTTTTATTTTTTCCAAAATGACTTCAGGGAAATCCCTTTTAAACCTATGGATTTTAGCCCAATGAGGGATCCTCTTCCTTTGATCTAAATTTTGCATATTGTCTGTTTCTTACAGGGCTTCCGTATTGTCTCAGGCTCCACTGGAAATGCAGCAAGGATTCCTAGCACATCCCAGTTGCCATAGCAACAGCAGTCTTTCCCATAATGAGCTGCATCATCTGAACTGATGTCACAGCATCATGCAGCAGGTCAAACAAGGCATCTCCTAGTATTGCATCCTACAGATGTGCTGTAAACATCAAAAGAAGGCGGTGGGAGCAGGAGATGGTGAGTGTTAAATGTCTGGGCCTTAATTTTATGGCTGTTTTCTTGGTTAGTCGGTGTCTGCTAAGGCGGTGATGGGGGGATGTTGTCTGCTTAAAATGGACTAGGGAAAGAAGGGCTGTTTTACCTAAATCTGTTTTCAGGCTGCTGGGTTAAGACAAAGGCCTATAAGAGTCATAGAGGGATCAAAATATGTGGAATTATTCTTGTTCTATCTCTGCCTGTTATTTTTAGTGTTCTCATGGAATTTTTCATAAACATAAGATATTTTTCTATTGCAAAACCCCAAATAGGCTCTAAATTGAGCAGTTCACAGTATTTAAAGATTGTAAAGATACCTATTTCTTTTTTATGGGGAGAGCTCATTGGTCCCCTATTTGTTCTTGTGATTTATGAAATATTAAGTGATTTACAGTAGGAAATTCAGTATTTACCTCGGTTGGGTTTCAGTTTCTTCATGGCAAGGAACGAATGCTGAATAAGCATTTGACATAGCCCTGATGTGAAAGGGGATCTCTTGAATGTTCAAGACAGAATTTTTTAAAAACATAGAGACCCAAACAAAATGAAATTACTTGAGCCTATTGATTTACATCGTAGTCCTTCGACCCGTGTCCTTCATAGTTAGTTGAAAGACTGCCACAATATTTTTTCATCTCTAGCTAATCCTCAAAATAGCTGGAGTTATCTGCAGGCTGACTTGTAACAAGTCTCCTCTCTGCGGCAGTTGCAGTGAAGGGTAACCCTATGGAGAGCCTCTGCAAGTGGCAATGGTGTTGCTACCTCTTGCTTAACTTTAACTAGAATCTGATAAGATGAATAAATAGCAGAGTCCTCAGTGATTGTGGCGAATACAGATCTCTGGGCTCAGTCATAACCTCAACTCAATTCTGAAACTCTATGTAAACACGTATGGTGCTTATTTCAACTCCTAGCTCTGTCTTTAGGCCTCTTCATTATTATTTTTTTTTTTCTAAAAATTATGACCTGACATTATCAGATAAGGAGCAGTGAGTTGTCTTTTGTTTTGGGCAATGGATTTCCCCGGTGCAGCTGATTGCTACTAAGGGAAGGAAAGGAGGAGGTGCATGTCAGTCCAATGGATCAGTGTGTCCACTTGGGATCAGGGAGTGGTCTTTGGCTCACTGCTGCCAAGCTGATAGTTTTTATTTGAAAAGTCGTACAGGAATGAATGGCAACCCTTGAGTTCCTCTTCTTTGAGGCTGTTTATTGAGCCTAAAAGAGATGTATCACAGGAAGCAGGAAAAGCAATACCTCTTGCTAGCTTGGAGTGATTTGTTTTTTTTGTTGTTTTGTGGGTTTTTTTTGCACAGAGTCGAGCCTATTGGTCCCATTAGGCGCTAGCTGGGATGAAAGATCTTGGACTTAATTAGTTTGTTTATACACATCACACACATGCTGCTCTTGGTCCTTTAAGTTTATGTGCCTGACATGCAGCTGTTTGGGATGGGAGGTCAGCTCAGCCTGGCTTTATCGCAGGCACTTAGGAGCATGGGTTCATTGCCTGCTTTTTTTATGTCGTAAAATGTGAACAGAAAGCTCTGCTGGGACTTCTGGGTGTGAATACAGCTAAGTCAGAAGCTCTAAGGTGACAGGGAGGAGTGCTAGATGGTGATGGGGGAGGGGAAAGTGCGTCTAGTGGCTAGATTATGGGTCTGGAAAAAATCACTCAGTGGCCATTGGAATTCATTTAAAGTATTACCTGCAAGGAAAAGCAATGAAGAAAGACTTGCTTTGGTAACATAAATTGCTAGGAATAAAAATAACCAAAGGTAGCATTTTAAGGAGTTTCCTATTTGCTTAATTTTTGTTTCTTTTGTCTAACAGTGCTCTCAGCTGCTTCATCATGGGTGATTTGTACCATTACTGGAAGTCGCAGAAGCCAGATTCCTTAAAGGCAATGATAGGAAAAGTGGAGTCATGCTTTGAGGGTGGGGAAGGCGCTGGAGGGTGTGGGCTGACGCAGTTATCTGGTAGAATCTTCTTCCAGTTTAGAGGAGCCTGTGATCTCTCCTCACCTCTGCAAATGTTCAAAATGCTTTTGTAGTTCCCCAACTTTATGCTTTTGTGCTCTTTTTGCTCTAGGAGAACAAAGCCCTAGTAACGGGAGCTGTCATCCTGGGTGCTCGTTTTCTTTGCAGAGGGCCACAGCCTGTGCTGCTCTCTGATTAGCTGTGTGTCTTAATTACTGGCTAAGGCTATTTCAGTTGTCTTAGTTTAATATATCCCCAAGGGGTGAATGGGGTGTGTGTGTGTATGGGGGAAGGGAGAGATTGCTCTATGGCTGCATTTTGTGGTGTTTCACTGAAACTTTCTAGAATTTAGAGAATTTTGTTTCACAGTGATTAGTGAAAGATCATTAAGATCATATTTATTGTGTGGCCAAGTTTAGACCATGGAAGCCTGACAAGAAACTAACTTCTTCCATGCTTTTGGTTATGGCTTTCTTCACTGAATTACAAAGGTACAAAGAAGTTAATTCTTTGTAGATAACTAGGCCATGGTGGGGTGATAAAAAGAAAAATCATAGTAACAACCACAGCTCTTATTTATTCAATTCTTATTATGTAGTGGCACTGGGCTAAACATTGTATGTAACTTATTCAGCCCTTATAATGACATTATGAGATAGAGAGTAACAATCTCATTTTATAGGAGGATTAAGTTATTATTATTTACATTTTACAGAAACTAAGTTTTAGCCAGGTTACCAAATATGGCTAAGGTCATATAGTTAATAAGTTATTGGACCAGGATTCCAAATCAATGTGATTTGACTGTGATGCCCACCTGCTTACCCACAGTCATCTTAGTTTTAGAACATCTTAACTGTGTATACCATAAGAGCAGTCGTCTTTACTCTATCAAACTCACCCCACCCTTCTCATTGTAATTGGAAAATCAGATTTCACACGTAGAATGAAATCTCATTTACAGCACTAAGATCCATTTTACTACAGGGATGAGCATGGATCTTGGTCAGATCCTACTCTGATCCCGGAGATTAAAGTAATGCAGACTTGATGCTCAGACCTTTTGCCAGTACCCTTGCTTGACATATCTTTCTAGCAGGATCTGAGGATGGGAAACGCTACACGAATGAGTGTGGGCATGATGGAGTTGTAATAAAAGCAGGTCTTACCTGAGTCAGTAATGATTCAAGTTTGTTGTACCTGTCTTACCAGCTACATATGTAGTGCTCTGCTAACTTTAAGACATTTAAATTCCTTGCCAACACCAGCAAGGAATAGAAGAGTAGACTTCTCTTACAGTCAGGAAGGTGTAATCCATCTCATGGGTTAGGAAGATAAAAGAGAGTTATTTTGCTGAGTATTATCAGTGGCTGAATCTAAATGCTGCCTACCTCTGACAAAGTACAAGAATGACCGTCTCTGCAACATCCTGGAAGCCTTGTGTTTGAGGAGAGCTGCTATAGTCATCTCTGCATCATCTTGCCCATCCCCAGCTATCCACGCCCAGTGTCATTATTGGGCCATAAGGGCTGTTCTTTGTTTGACTGTGGGGCTAATGCACACACTGACAGCACATTGATATTGATTCCGGTATGATGAATACTTAGAAATATTATTCCACAGAGCTCATTAGCCATTACTAGGTTCTGGGAAGAAGTTAATCTTTGTCCCAGCCTGTTTCAATGAGGCCCGAGCTCGTGTCTGCATGAGCTACAGGAATTAGAGGCTGACCAGAAAGCAACGGAGTTGCTGGGTGCAGTGACCACAGGAGTTAGGCTCTATTTAGGGAATAAAAAAGACAGTGGAATTTAGGGAAGTTGGTAGTCCTGCTACATGTCTCATGTTTCCTTCTATTTCCAATCCTAGAAACAGGGAATGATAACTTGTTTTGATCCTATGTATTCAATTCAATTTAACACCTATTTATTGAGTATCTACTATGTGCCAGGCAATGTTAGGAACATAGCAGTGGGACAAGACAGATGCAGATCTCTTACCCCACTGCATTCTAGCGGCAGGGGTGGAGGTGCGGAGATAAAAGTAAACAGATAAATTTACAGTGGAATAATTTATTCTCTTTGATGCTGTAATGCTATTTCCATTTACTTCTATTCCAGAGATACACCCATTATCTCTGCACATATGCATATATGGTCTACATGTGGAGGTAAAATTGCTGCATTGAATAATAGGTTTGGTTTTTCTCTTACTTTTTTATATAACATTCATTTTTATTTAACAGCTGCCTTCATTAGATATTCATTGAAAAGAGGTTTACTGTAAGCAATAGGTGCGGGAAAGAGGTTGAGCATCTAGAATTGTTTTATATCAAACTTTCAATACAAATTAAAAAATAAAAATTATTTTGTTCCAGTCAGCAAAGAAAAATAAACTGTGGGCACATCAGACTAGGAAAGAGGAAATGCAATGTTAAGTGAAAAAAAAAGGGGAGCAGTGTGAACTAGCAGAATAGTTCAGTCCAAACTTTTTAAAGATCCTGGAGTTGTTTTCATTTTTCTACCTTGACAGGCTTAAGTCCTGTGATTTTTGCTTGATTTCCATAGAGCACCTCCATCACTTTGGCTTTGGTGGAGCCAAGTAGCTTTGGTTTTTTCTTCTTGAGTTTGGATTCGAATCTTGCTGGGTGTGAACAAAGCCAATTTGGTGACTAGCATTTTGTTTGTATTAAGCTATTCTGAAAAGTATAATTGTAATTAAACAAAAAGCACATGTCTGTCTCAATTGACATAAACCTGACGTATGGAAATATGAAATGTATATGACAGATCAGTTTAAGGGTTTATTTTCATTTTTATGAAAGATATTTTTAATCTTTAAAAACTGTCCAGTAAGCCCTGTAAATGGAACATTCCAGCTAGCATGCTGGTGGAGGTATGTGCCAGTCACCTCCAGCTACAAGCAGCCTATTTATTCACCCTAGTATGCCTTACAAACGTCACTTTAAATGGGAAGCATTTGTCTAAACAATCATATTAACTAATGTATTCAAAACTATGATTGTGGGACTTCCCTGGTGGTCCAGTGGTAGAGTCTGTCTTACAATGGAGAGGATGTGGATTCGATCCCTGGTCGGGGAACTAAGATCCCACATGTTGTGGGGCAACTAAGCCCGTGAACTGCAACTACAGAGGCCACGTGCTCTGGAGCCTGTGCGCCACAACTAGAGAGAAGCCCATGTGCCACAATGAAGACCTGACATAGCCAAAAAATTAAATAAATAAATAAACATGAACAAAAAACAAAACTATGATTATATTTTTAAAAATGTTATTTATTTATTTTCCTTATTTGTTTTTGCTTTTGTTTTCTGGCTGCCTTGTGTCTTAGTTGCAGCACTCGGGATCTTTGTTGAGACGTGCGGGATCTTTTTGTTACAGAGCGCGGTCTGCTCAGGCTTTTCTCTAGTTGTGGCGTGTGGGTTTTCTTTCTGTAGTTGTGGCGCGTGGGCTCCAGGGCATGTGGGCTCTGTAGTTTGTGGCACGCGGGCTTAGTTACCCTGCAGCATGTGGGATCTTAGTTCCCCGACCAGGGATCAAACCTGCGTCTCCTGCATTGGAAGATGGATTCTTTACCGCTGGACCACCAGGGAAGCCCCTCAAAACTATGACGCGTGTGTGAAGGATGTCTGACTTGTGACAGTCACTTGTGGATTGACTGTTCCTCTTTGATGGCAATTGCACATACCCAACTCTATAGATGGGCCACGAATGGGAAGGTTTTTCAGGGGAGTATCACTTTTTATAGGACTTTGGCTATAGCAACAGACTTTTAGGTATTTTGAATTAATAGGGCTGAAGATTTCATTTCCACAAGCACATACCTATCAACACTGAATCCCCCAGTTGGTTTTAAGACTTGGTGAAGACAAAGGAGAGACTTCTTCCCTTGTAAGCCACCAGCCATGTTTTTCTCTGTTCTTTAGCTGTAGGGCATGCTCCAAACTCTTCCAGCCATCTTGCATTTGTTTGCTTTGAGTCACAAGGGGAAGTGGGAAGAGAATGTAGAACCTTTAGAGCAGGGTCTCAAACTGGGTGATTCCTGAGCTTGTTTTGTATAGCTGCAGGGCAGGCTTCATGGGCTGGCAACCTATGTCGCAGCATAGGGCCCTGCGCTGAGAGGGGTCCACACCTTTGCCAGCTTGCAATTCTTAGTAATTTTTGAGCAAGGGGTTCTTCATTTTTATTTTACACTGGACCCTGCAAGTTACCTAGGCAGTTTTGTATGGCCCTTTTGATATAAAAAATTGACACACAAATCTGAGTTTTAAGCTTCTCTTTAAGAATTAGATCATGTGGCTCACTTGGCAAGAGTTGACTGCCTTAGATGGAGCAGTATTCTCCAGTTCATCACGGTCTCCCCGCTACTCCCATCCATTTACCCCCACTGCTGCTGCTTGAACCCTGTGGGTATTTGAGTTTGAGACTTCTATTCCGGAATAATTCAAATGGCAATTGTAGAGCTTAAAAAAAACAGAAGGACCATTGTCAAACAACCCAGAGAAAAGATGCCATGCATAGTAATTTAGAAGCAACCATGGTAATTCACCACCATGCACAGTAGTTCAGTGGCATTTCTTTTATAGGCAATGGGGGGGACATATTACATTGTACCTGAAGATATTTGATAGGTCAGGATTATTTGTCACCATCACTGCTTTCAGGGGAGAAATCAAATGTTCTTTGCAAAGCAAGCTAATTAACCGTCCTGTTGGTTCATTGTTTGTATTAATTTTCCCGCCCTTTGTTTACTACTTGATTACTTTTATCCCCTGCTTTGTTTAACTTTATTTAAATTACACAACATTTTTACGCTGGCTGGGTATTCTTTTAGCGCTGTTTTTTTCCCTCTATTCTTTCTTTCCAGGAGGCTAGGGGCCTATAATTTGAGATTATATTACTGTAGGAAGAGTTCACTTTTTTTTAGCTAAAAAGGGAATTGCAGTCAATATTTATAATGAACCCTTCTCCAGCAAGGGAGCTCCAGCCATGCTAATGTTAATGTTCGTAAGTCCAGATCTGCCATTACTATTTATAATAATGAGATGCTGGTGACAGACTCCTGGACCTTATAGTAGGTGAAGCATTCTCACCCATCATGTCACAGTGAAAAGATACTGTATTAATCTACAGATGTGCAGAGAAATGTTAGAGAATTAACATGAATGATGGTATTTGCTGCACTGGAAAAAGGTTAATTTTTTGGCCGTGTGACAGTAAACAAGGACCTGACAAATCCATGAGGGGCTTTTGTCACATCTTAGAGATGGAGTCTTCTCTAAGGATCAAGCCCTAAGGACTCACAGCTTTACTCTGTACCCTGTAACAATCCTAATGCCCACCATGTCCACCACTGTACAAGCTGTAAAGCCAGCTGTTTCAGATAATTTCATCAGCAGTCAACAATCAACAGATGTGTCAAATGTCTTACCATGTGCAAGACCATGTGCTGAAGAAACACTTTACCAATTAGGACAACCAAAGGCAAGCACATGCATATTACTTGGAGAGCTTGTCATAGATTTAACACTGTGTTTTCTGGGCTCTGCTTATAGACAATTCTGATTAGTTCTCCCCTTGCTCTAGAGGTACTCTGAGATGGGGCTCCAGGTATATCTGGGGCTGCCATCTCATCTTCTATTCTTTTCATTCAATTCCTTGATTTAAATGTTTTTTTCTTAAATAACTCATTACGTTTTCTGGCCCACTCAGAATCTTTGTTTCCCACCCACTCTCAGCTTTTTCAATTTTTAGTGCTCATCCTTTGTTTCTATCCCATCAGTCTCCAATCACTGTAACCTTCTGGGATAGCTGTGAATCCACGAAAATCCTCCCCACCAGCAGCCCCCCAGGCCCCCATCTTCCCTGCTACTGTTTATTCCCATTATATTAGCATAAAAATAGCCCATCTAAAACCAAATGCCACTTCACCTCCCCTTCTGAAGTAATCTGCTTACATTTAGCTTTAAATATTTAATTCAAATATTGCACTGTATTTAACCTGTTTTTTGTTTTGCTGTGAATTAAAAGAGAATGAGTCTAAAACGCATATTAGTCACTCTTCCAGGCAATCTATGTGGGGCATCAACTAGAAATTACCAGAATAGCAGGGCCTTATGTGGTAGTAGACTACATGCAAAATTAAAACAGGTGTACAAATGTAGTTAAAAATTTTTGTCCTTCAGTGTTATTACTACATTGCATTTTCAATTAAAAATAAATAAAAATGGGGGGAGGGGATGGTGAGAAGGTAGGCATCACAGCAAGCCTCCAGAGAGAAACACATTTCTTCAGCCTTGGCTAGGAGTGGCACGCAGCTTATAGAACACTGAGAATATCTGTCTCAGAAGAGCAGCTGCTTGAAAAGAAAGAACAGACCTAAAAATAATGGTAAAAAATAAAAACAACCACAAAACAGGCATGATTGCTCAGAGAACTAATAAAGAATCAGATTGGTAAATTAAAATATTAGAGTTTTCACTAATTTAGTATTAAATAATTTATAACATGATTTTTAAGCATTTGAATTTTGACTAAACTGAAAATGAATATGCTAAGAGACAGAGGACCAAGAAAAAGGTAATGTAACCAGCTTAAGAAGAGACATGTTTCACCATGTTATTTTTTACTTAGAGAGTTTTTCCTTTTGGTCCTTGCTCTGGTTAGTATTATTAGGTTTATTTGTTGTGAAGGTGAATAAACCCATATATTTTGTTTTAATTAAAAAATATATTTTCTTTAAGAAAATAACAAAAATCATGGTCTCTGGCATGATGTTTTTTTCTGGTTCTCAGATGCTAGATCTTAACTCCATCCTTTTATAATTACTACTTACGCTTAATACCCAAACACGAAGTAGTAAAATGAGTGCTGTCAACCATTCTGAGGGGAAAACAAAATGCTCCTTTTCAGAGATACTCTAGAATCTCAGGTAGTGGTGGAAAGGCCACGTTACCAAATTTAAAGTGAATTTTTGCAATGGCTTGTACCAAATGAGAGATCTCTATTCTGGAGTTTGGAATCCTAAAATCCAACAATTTACACATATGTATGTAGACTGATATTCTCTGTGCAGGAGATTAGTGGTGGGGGAGTTGGGTGGGGGGTGGGGGTGGGGGGGGTGGTCCCAAGAAGGAAGCAATAGCTTGCTTCCCTTTTGACTCGTTTGATCTCCTGACACCCTAAACCTAAACAGTAAACAAGAACAGAGCCTGGCAGGGTGGGTTTTGGAGCCGGGCATATTTACATTTGAATCAGCTCTAACATAAGATGATAAGATCTGTGATTTCGAGTTTTTTAGAGTGTCATTTTCCCCATATGTAAAATGAGGAGAATATCCATTTTACAGAATGACATGAAGTAAGTATTTTTATGTAAAGTTACTAGCACAGAGCAGGCATTTGATAAATAAAAGTTATTATTGTTTCGCTATTCACAAGTAGTGGGGTAAGATTATTACTCCCCCAAGAAGAAATTTAATTTCTCAACTTCAACCCTGAAACCAGTGAAATACTTTTCAGAGCTTTTATTAATGGAAAGAAAACCCCTTTAATATATTTTAAATGCTATAATATATTTTAAAGGCACATATATTATCTCACATAATTTCTTTTTCCTGCTTAATTTTTCTCCATGGCATTTATCACCATCTGCAAACTACACATTTTACCATATTGTTTGCTTCCCCTTAGTACAAAGCAAGTTGCACGAGGGCAGAGATTTTTGTCTAATTTTTTTTTAACATCTTTATTGGAGTATAATTGCTTTACAATGGTGTGTTAGTTTCTGCTTTATAACAAAGTGAATCAGTTATACATATACATATGTTCCCATATCTCTTCCCTCTTAGGTCTCCCTCCCTCCCACCCTCCCTATCCCACCCCTCTAGGTGGTCAGAAAGCACCAAGCTGATCTCCCTGTGCTATGAGGCTGCTTCCCTCTAGCTATCTATTTTACATTTGGTAGTGTATATATGTCCATGCCACTCTCTCACTTTGTCACAGCTTACCCTTCCCCCTCCCCCATCCTCAAGTCCATTCTCTAGTAGGTCTGTGTCTTTATTCCCGTCTTGCCCCTAGTTTCTTCATGACCTTTTTTTTTTTCTTAGATTCCACATATATGTGTTAGCATACGGTGTTTGTTTTTCTCTTTCTGACTTACTTCACTCGTATGACAGACTCTAGATCCATCCACCTCACTACAAATATCTCAATTTCGTTTCTTTTTATGGCTGAGTAATATTCCATTGTATATATGTGCCACATCTTCTTTATCCATTCATCCGTTGATGGACACTTAGGTTGCTTCCATGTCCTGGCTATTGTAAATAGAGCTGCAATGAACATTTTGGTACATGACTCTTTTTGAATTACAGTTTTCTCAGGGTATATGCACAGTAGTGAGATTGCTGGGTCGTGTATGGTAGTTCTATTTTTAGTTTTTTAAGGAACCTCCATACTGTTCTCCATAGTGGCTGTATCAATTTACATTCCCACCAACAGTGTAAGAGTGTTCCCTTTTCTCCACACCCTCTCCAGCATTAATTGTTTCTAGATTTTTTGATGATGGCCATTCTGACTGGTATGAGGTGATACCTCATTGTAGTTTTGATTTGCATTTCTCTAATGATTACTGATGTTGAGCATTCTTTCATGTGTTTGTTCACAATCTGTATATCTTCTTTGGAGAAATGTCTATTTAGGTCTTCTGGTCATTTTTGGATTGGGTTGTTTGTTTTTTTTGATATTGAGCTGCATGAGCTGCTTGTAAATTTTTGAGATTAATCCTTTGTCAGTTGCTTCATTTGCAAATATTTTCTCCCATTCTGAGGGTTGTCTTTTGGTCTTGTTTATGGTTTCCTTTGCTGTGCAAAAGCTTTGAAGTTTCATTAGGTCCCATTTGTTTATTTTTGTTTTTATTTCCATTTCTCTAGGAGGTGGGTCAAAAAGGATCTTGCTGTGATTTATATCATGGAGTGTTCTGCCTATGTTTTCCTCTAAGAGTTTGATAGTGTCTGGCCTTACATTTAGGTCTTTAATCCATTTTGAGTTTATTTTTGTGTATGGTGTTAGGGAGTGTTCTAATTTCATTCTTTTACATGTAGCTGTCCAGTTTTCCCAGCACCACTTATTGAAGAGGCTGTCCTTTCTCCACTGTATATTCTTGCCTCCTTTCTATTTTGTTCATTGATGTTTCCTTAGCTCCTAGAATAGTGTCTGGCATGTGGTGGTGCTCGGTAAATTCTTGTTGCACGAATGAACGAATCCACATAACCCTGTGAGAGAGGCAACTTGATTGTATTCAGTATGTAGAAAATGAATTCTCTTTTTCAGTGATGGTTTTCAAGGTTCTGAACACCTTTGAGTGATTCTTGCTATTCCAGATAGCATGTCAGGAAGCCCTTCTGGCTGATGGTTAAGCCATCATACACCATCCAGTATTCTAAATTCTTCCATTGAAAGCAGGGATATTGACCAGGCAGCTCTGATGGGCTTCTCCTCTCCATGGGGTTTCTAAGAGGGAGCTGGAGTTTCCTTGGTCATTTGAAAGATACATCGATTCTTCTACCAGTGGTTGTCTCTTTCTATCTCTTTAGTGAATTTGAGACTCCTTCAGGATCACTTATTTATTCTCCTTGAAATCATGAATTCTGAGCTGTAAATTTCAGATTGATTGATGGATTGGTGGCTTTCAAAGGAATCTTCAAGGAAAGCAAGAGATAGGGAGAATAAGCCATGGCAGTCAACCCTTTCCTATTGCTATAAAAATGCTCTAATGAGAAATAAAGCAAAGCACAGGCACATAACAATACGCTTGCTTGGTCAGAAGAACATACCACTTCATAAATGAAGGAAATAATTAAGATAGCCGATTTCTGCTATATATTTTGAATTAGAGGCAAACTATCTTTTAACAGTGGATATCTATAGCTGAATTTTGTACCAAAGACATATTCTAAATGTCATGCTTTTGAACTATTTCTCAGCCAACAGGTGTGAGATTTTTGTCTTGAAATTCAAACCATTTTGACAGCATCCTATTTTTAGAATGCCTTCCTCTTTTAAAAGGCAAAACAACATCCAAAAGCAATTAGAAAAACATCTTGAGAGAAGGCAGTGTTCTTGTTATACCATAATAATAATGGGCTGAATAAGAAAATGTAATGCTGTTAAATTTATAGTTCACAATGTTTTCATTAATTTTATTTTTAAAAATTTTATTTATTTTTGGCTGCATTGGGTCTTTGTTGCTGCGAGTGGGGGCTCCTCTTCGTTGTGGTGCGCAGGCTTCTCATTGCAGTGGCTTCTCCTGTTGTGGAGCATGGGCTCTAGGTGTGTGGACTTCAGTAGTTGTGGCACATGGGATCGGTAGTTGTGGCTTGCAGGCTCTAGAGTGCAGGCTCAGTAGTTGTGGCACACGGGCTTAGTTGCTCCAAGGCATGTGGGATCTTCCTGGACCAGGACTTGAACCCGTGTTTCCTGCATCGGCAGGCGGTTTCTTAACCTCTGCGCCACCAGGGAAGTCCTATATAGTGTTTTTATTTTATGGTTATGAAACATTTTTAATATATTTACTTTTAGCAACCTCATCATGCTATAGGATAAAAATTATGCCTTATGAAAGTTTCCTTACAGCTGTAATACATGCCATGGCCAGTTGCAGTACACAAGGACATTACTGTGTTCAAATAGCATGCTATTTTGATCTATTTCAAAGAGCCCTGGACTGGAAGTCAGGAACCTGAGTTTTAATTCCTGCTAATATAATCTTTCTGAATTGTAGTTTCCTCCACAGTAAAACAAAAGGTTAAAATAACTGATTTCTGGTTCCTTTTATCTCTAATATTTTATGCCTCACTTAAAGGGTTCTCCCTGTCTTTCAATTGTTCAGCTTTGTCATTTTTCCAAAATGATATTCCATTAGAATATTTTAAACTTGCTTAATTCCCTCATATAGATGAAAACATATTTTAGTTTATACACCATTTAAATTTCACACTTGTGTGTTTCATTAGCTTGTGTTTCACAGTACTCTTGGTGGTTAACCTATAGTCGATACATAAGTTTTCACTTAAACTAACAAATTACTGTCTTTCACAACAAACTTAAAAATTTTTTTTCCAGTTTTATTGAGAAATAATTGACATACATCTCTGTATTAGTTTAAGACATAGAACATGATGGTTTGATTTGTATATATTGTGAAATAATCACTACAGTAGATTCAGCTAACATCTGTCTTCTCATATAGATACAATAAAAAAAGAAGAAGAAAGGAAAAAAATTTTCTCCTTGTGATGAGAACTCCTAGGATTTACTCTCTTAACTTTCCTATATATCATACAGCAATGTTGGCTATAGTTGTCATGCTGTACATTACATCCCTGGTACTTATTTGTCTAATAACTGGACATTTGTACCTTTTGACCACCCTCCTCCAATTCCCTCTCTTCTTACCCCCCTCACAACAAACTTTTATACAGTTCCCTTATCTTGCAAATTCAAATATTTTCTATTTATTCTTTCTCCCTTTTAGCCATAACATGTATTTTCTGTTAATGAGTTGAGTGAAATATTTGGTGCTCCTCTACCCTTTCTATTGGGTGTGGAATTTCTTTAGAAACTCACACTGCTGCTCCAGACATTTCCCCCAAATACCTGTGTATGTGCTTTTATAAGGTCAAACCATGTGGAATTCCCATTTTCGTAGGTCAAAAATGGCCAGATATTTGCAATTTCATGTGGTTCAACCTAATAATTTGTTATTATCATAACAATATCTTTACTATCTTTATAATGCAGTGATGAAGTCAGTCCCTAAATGAGTTAGGGAAGTAGCACAAAGAGCACACCGCAGGGGCTTTAATGAAAGACACATCAGGGATTGAATTCTGCTTTTCTGCTACCAACGATGTGCCTTGGTCAAGTTGCTCAACTTTGCTGAGCTTCCATTTCATTTGTGAAATGGAAATGCTGATGCCTGCCTCATGGGCTTGCTGAGCAGAACGCTCATGGCTCCTAGAATGGTGCCTGATACACGCTTCAAACTCAGTAATGGTCACGATGTTGTTACTAGTAACCATCGTTGTACTCCCGCAATGATAAATATCTAAACGTTTAGCTAGAAAAACAAACAAATTGACCTAAATAGATTAAATGAGAAATGGTTACAAGAAGGAGCAGATTCCTGGGAAGAAGAGTCCTATCTTCTAGGGCCATGTAGACTTTTAACAAGATTCCCGAGGGACATTTTAGGGGAGAATGGGAAGGTTGTCTTTCATGTCATCCTCAAATAACTATTTCTGGAGCAATAATGCCATAATTCATCTGGCATCTGCAAATTTACTTCAAATGTTTTCCTTTTTATATTTTGGTTTTTGAGAGTAACAGTAACAAAGTTCTCTTATGAAAACTATGGACTGTAAAATTGTATTTATTTATAACAAATAGATTTAAAATTTTATTTGTAAAATTCTTTGAGCCAAAAAAAGTCACAGAGTTTAAATGTTCACTAGTATTACATATGTTTTAATGCCCACTAGGTAAGTGAGTTTACTGTTTTATTTAGCCTAAAACAGCTCCCATGAGACGGTGAGTCTGGTCCCAGAGCAGAAGGGACAATCTTTAACTCTCCTCCTTTCCTCTGAATGATCCTGTGCTTGTCGACGGCTTCTCCTGTAGCCATGTGCTGATGACTCATGAATTCAGATTTTTACCCTCTGATTATTTTCCCTGAGATTCAGATTTATATTTCTCCTGCCTTCTGTTTGTGTCCTCCCAAATCTTCCTTGAGTACCTTCACTCTGCACATCTAAAATCTCATTCTCTTCCCCATTCCAAACTTGTTGCTCTTTCTGAATTCCTTGTCTAGAATAAAGCCCCATCAATCCCATCCCTCAGGGCAGAGACTGGGTGTCATCCTTAGCCTTCTGTTTCACCTCTCCCCTCACCCAAGTTCTGCCGAGTCACCAAGTCCTGTAGAGTTTCTAACTCTATGGAATTTGGTGAAAATGAGCTTAGGGTCACCCTAAATAATTTTTTATTGTCTAATAGACTTAGGTCATGCTTCCCCTTTTCTAAACTATAGACCTGATAATTTTAGACTTTCTTTCATGGAAGGCCCTTCCATCCCCATGATCTTTCTAGCTGTGCTCTGAACCTTTTCCAGCTCTGTGAAAGCCTGTGTCCAGGACAACCTCAGGTATCCAGTGTGGCTGGTGTGCTGTGGTGAAGAGGGGGAGAAAATGCACAGTGTCAGCACTGGATGGGGACTCTAACAAATAAGAAATGTGTTATCCTAGATGGAAAAAGTGTGTTATTTTTTTTTCACTTTGAAATAAAAATTTATCTGATCAGAGAGTTCCAAAAGTTGATACATAAAGTTACTACATCTTGGCTCAAGAGGATTACACACTGCTGACTTCAGCACCAGAATGTATTTCTGTTTTGCAGGCTGATTCTCATTTGTCTTTTGAATTAATTCCAATGGACAGGAGCCAGTTTTTTTTTTTTAATTTTTTTCTTATTAGTCATCCATTTTATACACATCAGTGTATACATGTCCATCCCAATCTCCCAGTTCATCACACCCCCCCCCCACCCCCTGCCGCTTTCCCGTCTTGGTGTTCATACGTTTGTTCTCTACTTCTGTGTCTCAATTTTTGCTTCACTTCACTCTGTATGACAATCTCTAGATGCATCCACATCTCTACAAATGACCCAATTTTGTTCCTTTTATGGCTGAGTAATATTCCATTGTATATATTTACCACATCTTCTTTATCCATTCGTCCATTAATGGGCATTTAGGTTGCTTCCGTGTCCTGGCTATTGTAAATAGTGCTGCAGTGAACATTGGGGTGCATGTGTCTTTCTTTTGTCTGTTTGTTTTTGGGTTTTTTTTGCAGTACATGGGCCTCTCACTGTTGTGGCCTCTCCTGTTGCGGAGCACAGGCTCCGGACGCGCAGGCTCAGCGGCCGTGGCTCACTGGCCCAGCCGCTCTGCGGCATGTGGGATCTTCCTGGACCGGGGCACGAGCCCGCGTCCCCTGCATCAGCAGGCGGACTCTCAACCACTGCGCCACCAGGGAGCCCTAATATTAGTTCTTTAAGGAACCTCCATACTGTTCTCCATAGTGGCTGTATCAACTTACATTCCCACCAAAGTGCAAGAGGGTTCCCTTTTCTCCACCTTCTCCAGGAGCCAGTTTTAACTCTGTGGCTCACAACACTGGCATTGTTCACAGTAATATTCAAAAGAGAGCAAATCAGCAACCATTCTTCCCATTGAAGACAACTAGTTCCCTTGAGGAAGGCAGGTGGCATGTTGGTGAGCTGTGATTGGGGTCAGTTAGATCTTCTGAGTTCAGATCCCAGTCACATACTAGCTCTGTACCTAAGGAAAGTTGCCCTTCTGGGCTTTGCTTTTCTTCATAGTACCTGCCTTGTCAAGTATTGTATAGTTCAGGCACAAAGCACCTAGCACAGTGTGTGAGATACTGAAAACTCTCAGGAGTGTTTAGTGGGGGCTGGAGCTATTCATAATGTAAAAACATGACTAACTGGTGGCCAGCCTTGCTGCCTGACCTTGTTTTAGGAGAATTTCTGTTCCAGTCCCAGACCTGTGAGATTTCAGTGGTCAAAGGAGTCTTGTATCAGCATCTTATCCAACTACCCTGCGTCTTCCCTAAATTGGACAGGAACAACCATATCATATGACTGATATTTATACAGATAGTCCTCAGCTTATGATGGGGTTACCCATTGTAAGTTGAAAATATTGTAAATCAAAAAAGCATTTAATACATGTAACCTACTGAACATCATAGCTTGGCCTAGCCTACCTTAAATGTGCTCAGAATACTTACATTAGCCAACAGTTGGGCAAAATCTTCTAACACAAAGCCCATTTTATAATCAAGTGTTGAATATATCATGCAATTTATTGAATACTGTACTGAAAAGCAGAATGGTTGACTGAGTATAGAATGGTTTTAAGTTTATCAGTTGTTTATCCTCTTGCTAGTGTGATGACAAAGCTGCCGCTGCTCACCATCAGAGAGTGTCATACTGCATATCACCAGCCCAGGAAAAGATCAAAATTCAAAATTTGAGGTATAGTTTCTACTGAATGCGCATGCTTTTGCACCATTATAAAGTTGAAAAATCATAAGTTGAACCATCATAACTTGGGGACAGTCTGTATATCAAATTTTATTTTCCTTATGCTTCCTTTCTACACTAATTTGGGGAAAATGTTTCCATAGAAAATTGTTTTGGGCCCAGTGAATAATAACATTTACTGTTAAACTCTCATAATCTTGTCAAGGGAAATTCCACACTTTAAAATGTGCATTTACTTTTCTAATACAGATTCAGTTCACACAATCTTTTGCACCCTCAGGTATTAAAATACTCTAAATAATATTAAATGTTGATTTCACATTTTTCCCACAGACATTGAATAAGTAAGCAGACAAAGAGGTTATGCATCCACTCTCAGGGGACACGATTGCCTAGAGAGGTTTTCCCAGTACAGGTAAAGCTTTGCCTTGGAAATGATTATATGATTTAGCAGTGAGGGGTTAATATTCCTTACACTGTCAGATGTGGTGTAGGCTGGAGCCTCTCAGCTTGAGTTGCCTCCATCACTGAGCTCCAGACATGTCTGGGCATGTCCGCTGAATGTCTGCCCTATGTTGCTGATGATTTAGTGGTCTGTTCTATCAGTAGACAGAGTGTATTGGCACTAGGGTCAGAAGAGATTTCTGAAGAGAACTCATCCTAAGAGAAATGGAGTCTGCCATGATAAGCTCTAATTGCCAAAGGGTGAAGTGACTCTGAGCCCAGTTTGAGGTGGTCACTCCCTGGACTCAGGGCTGAGATCTGTAAAAACTGGGGAGGGGCAAGTGTAGTGTACATAAGAGCTATTCAACTAAAGAATCTGTATCTGATTTGAGCACAAGACCACTGCTTCAGCAGCCTTAGGCAGAGTATATTGTGCAAGAGGGAGAAAAGTGTGTTCCCATCTATCTACAGATGCTCTAACCAGAGGTTTCCAAATTCTCTTGTCAGCCTTATGTGTTAAAAAAAATGTCTAAGCTCTCACTTGTATTAATATATTATTTTATAAAACATACACAAAAGTAAAAATTAAAAAGGATGAAACAAAAATTAAGCAGAAATCTTAACTTTTCTTCATATTCCCAAAGGTTTGTCTTGCATCTCCCATGGGGTGAGCCCCCAACCTGTAGATTATTGCCCAGAGCGTCAGTGAGAGGGGCCTGCTAGTGCCTGGAAATATCAGCTCTTCCTGGCAAAGGTGCCCATGCTGTAATGAGTGTACACACACATTTCATGCTGAAACATCGTGAAATTCTACCCAGTGCTCTTTTTTCAGGGAACTAGACTCTGGTGAGGCAGGTAAGAGAAAGAAACTGGTAAATGTAAGACATTACCAATAATGTGACTCCATCTGTACCCCTGAGCTGGCCAGCCCTGGGGAATCTTGGGTTGTACAGATCAAAAACCCTTCTGAGACAGTATGTCTGTACTGGATTTTAGAGTTTACAGTCAGCTTTTTACACGTAACTCCTCAACAACTCTGTAGGATATGAAGGATGGAAATTGAGAATTTCCTTAAACCAATTTGATCACACCCAATTCTCAGGTTCTTTTTGGAAATCATAGTAGCTACCTAAGAAGTTTGAACTGATAATTAACTACTCTTCCACAACCTTTACCAAGTTGTAATGACTGCAAGCCTCAGACCAAAATTTACCACGCATACAGGTATTTATTAGACAAACATTTATTAACAAAGTAGGCACAAAATATTTCATACAATCCGTTTGATAGGATTAATGAAGTTCCAGCTCTATTTCCTTTTAGGTGCTTCAACTGTATAGTAAAAGCTTTACTTGAGGTAGGATTCTGTGCCCTTTAGTAAGCATCACACAGTCAGAAATTCTTCTGAACCAGTGGTTGAAGACAAAGAGAGATTAGGGATTGAGCCTCAGACAACATCACTAAGGGGCACATCTGAGGATTCTTATTCTTTTCTTCCCGGAAGTGTTTCTACAGTATTTTAACTAACTCACATGTCTTGAATACCTTTAGTTTTTCCAAGGAAAATCCATTTCTAACTTTCAGCTTTCTAAATGACAAAGCAGTGATTGTTGATTGATGTAGGAGTGAGGCTACCCCCTTTTTGATATAATGCTGGCTGGCACGTACCCCCCACCCTCGACTATATTTACCAGATATTACTTTAGCTAAGTCTAGAAATGAAGCTTAAGTTAATTGCCATATGTATATCACACAGATTATACTGAAGTATTTTAAAGTAAATTATAGATTTTGTTAACACTGGGTTACCATCTTACGTTGAAGCTTATAGTCTATGATTTGCTTGAAGTCTCTTTGCTGGTGAGGGGTGGGTCGGAAACTGAACCCAGGTGTAAATGATTCTCAATCCTGCTCTCTCTTTGTAATACCAATGCATCTGACTGTGTGCACTTCCAGTGCTGGCCTCCTGGGATTGAAGCCTTCTGCTCCTTGGCTACTTTTCAGTAAAGTCTAAAGATTAGTTAATAGTAATAACCCAATGTTAGAAAGTAAGGAATTGCTTCTTCTGCTGACCTGGTCCCTCCTGTACTTCCTGAGGAGGGGAAAGATAATCCCCACCAGAATTATGAGGCTTTGCTTCCATTCCCAAAAGGTGGCTTTGGTTGCTCTGGTTCATATAACTCTTTTCCTCAAGGATATTGGGATATGCTTTCCGGGGCCTGGAGGACATTTGTGTGAAGCCACATGGTGGCTGAGGGCCATGACCCAAGGGCAGGGGCTGCTCTGGACAGTGAGATAGAGATGGACTGAGCAGGTTAAGGACCTGGAAGAGACAGCTGGGCGGGATCATGTTGGGAGCAAAAGCAAGAAGTTCAAGGTAGGCCAGACCAGAAGTATTCTAGACGGGAGCCAGGGGATTTTACAGGTTGCAGCCTATGATAGGGATCAATTAGCCTTGCTCAGAAGAATATAGACCTGGGTTAGACCAAAAAAAAAAAAATTAGTACATTCTGAGATACCAAGAGCAAAAAGCAGTTGCCCAAAAGCTAACAGAAACCCAGAATGTTTAGGAAGAAGATCGTGGATGCTGAAAAACTGAGAAGAGTTTTGTCATGTTGGGAAACTTCTGCTTCTTTTTATCTCCTAGCATTCCTCCTGCAGTGCTTTTACCCTGCACTCTATGAGGCTTCTGATGTATCCTAAAGCAGGGTGAATTTTCCACAGTACTTCCCACCCAGCAACTCTGCAGGGCCCAGGTAATGCCCTGAAAGGTGCGAGTGACCCTATATTTTTTAATCATTCCTATTCCTGTGTCCTGAGCCTGCCCATTGGTCCCAGGGTCCTCCCACAGATCCTCCCAGGATCTGTGTCTCCCAGGACACCTCTCTGATTCTCATGACCAGAGGATACCTAGTGGCCACTCTGACTGGCCAGAGTACTTAAGGTAGAGGTTCCCTTTAAGTCACCCCCTTAGAACTCTTGCTATTGGTTATTTAATTCATAAAAGGGACTCTCTAGTACCTATTGCTCAATAAGAATGATGGCATTTGTGGTTTGACACAACAGGAATTGTTTGAAGGGGTTTTTACAGATCTGTTGGACAATAGCCATTTCCATTCCAATGACATTGCAGCATTTCTAAACAACAGTTATTTGGGGCAGGAATTCAGAACTGCACTCTATAGATCCAAAGTGAGTTTGACTTGTATATGGGAGTGATTCTTTTTTAAATGCCCTTGAAATGTTTCATTTAAACTTAAAAATTAAGGGACATCTTTTTCCACAGAAGTCTTTCGATTTTATGGCTCTGTGTAGATGCTAGGATAGGAAAGAAAAAAAGTTTTATGGTCAAAGAATGTAGAATCCTGGGCCAGGGGTGGAGGAATGTCTATTTCTTGGCCTTATGTGTTCCTGAGCCTCAGAAATATAGAAAGATTGGTAGGCCTATTGGGGCTTGATATAATGACTAATGGGATATAATTTTAGTTTAGGATTTGGAAGTTCCAAATTTGTTAAAAATGTACATAATAGTAATAATAATAATAACAATGACAATAATGGCTTTCTTCTGTTTATTGGGTGCTAATTATGTGTCAGGCTCTATGTTAAGAAGTGCTTCACATATGCTAACTTATTAAATCTTCAACAGATTTATTAAAAGGTAGTTGAAGGGACACATTCCGTGCCCAGAGCTTGGTTTCTAAACACCCTTCTTCAATAAAAAGAATAATTTTCTAAGGCTAGGACAGGGATGAGTGTAAACATCATGTAGTATGAGAAAGTAAGGAAGTGCTCACGAAACAAAAGCAAAAGGATGGGGCATGTCAAAGGGGCGCAGGAGGCAAGCTGCAAGAGCGTCTTTTTTTGGGTCCAGCCGCACAGCTTGCAGGATCTTAGTTCCCTCATCAGGGGTTGAACCGGGGCCCCCGGCAGTGAAAGCACCGAGTTCTAACCACCGGACCATCAGGGAATTCCCGAAAGAGCTTCTAATAGCCAAATTTGGAACACTCTGAGCAATAAAATAAACAAATCAGATAGTATTGAGTTATAATCCAAAGTATAAAATAAATATACATGAATGTATGTTAATATAAATAAACAAACGTGAAAAGAGGCACGTCTTCCTTACTGAAGAATTCAAAATAATGTACATTAGTACTCCTATCTCTAGGAATAAGAGCTTAACCCCCCCACCCCCCACCCCCCACCCCCCCGCCACTTAGGGTGGCCTAGACTTGATGGCTCACTTCCAAGGAACAGTACAGAAAAAGAAAATTATGAAGTAAATTTACAGGGGAGAAGTCTGGCAAACACCACTATAGGCAAGTGATGAAGTAACCTTTGCCAGTGATATCATGCCAAAGTCATGTACCCCCGATACTGATGTGATGATAAGGGCACTTCATCTCCATGATAGTCTATCCAAAAACCCATAACCCCATTCTAATCATGAGAGAAACATCAGACAACCCAGATTGGGGGACATTCTATGGAGCAGCTGGCCTGTCTTCTTCAAGACTGTCAAGATCATGAAAAACAAGGAAAGCCTAAGAAACTGTTACAGACCAGAGGAGACCAAGGAGATATGACAACTAAATGCAGTGTGGTACTCTAGATTGGGTCCTGGAACAGAAGAGGACGTTAACGGAAAAACTGGTGAAATCCAAATAAAGTCTGGATTTTAATTAATAGTAATGTACCAAGATCAGCTTTATAGTTTTTACACACGTCCCTTGATAATGTCAGATGTTAAGAAAGGAGGAAACAGTGTGTGGTTGTTGTGGGAACTCTCTGTACTATCTTTGCAGCTTTTCTGTAAATCTAAAATTTTTCCAAAATAAAAAGTTTACTAAGATAGATAAATGAATGAATAAATAGGTGAATAAATAGTCAAAAGTTTAAAGAAATACAGGCTTATTTTTTTTTAAAATCAGAGTATTGTAGAAAATGAAAAGTAAAAATTCCTCTCCTCTCTGAGTAGGAACTCCAAGCCCACCCCATTGCAATCCCAGAGGTAAATATAGTTTAACAATTTGGTATAAATTTTTCCAGATGTCTGCTATGATCTATATGTGCGTACTTTAAAAATGTGTAACTGGAATCTTGCTTTTCATTCTGTCCCATGATTTATTTTTTCTCTACTAAATACGAAACCATGGAATTAGCTTCAAGACAGAATGTAATGATTTTCCAGGTGACTTTTAAATATTCATGAGAGTATTGCTTCCACAGAGGCATTAGCTATCAAGTCTACATCTTACCTAATTTTTAAGCCTTTTAGATGTACTTCTTGTAGATATCTTAGGCCTTTCTAAATTTTAGTTATACTACCCAAGATTATTACCTGCTCTGCTCTAAAAATAGTATTTGGTAATCATGGACTTTTAAGAAACAAAGACTAAGAAAATAAAGTTATTAATGATTTTAAAAAATAGAAATAGGAAAGATGTTGCTAGTTGACCACATTTATGTCATAACTGTAGATGCATGCTAACTGAAGTTGTTAATGATAGAAATTGAATATATTTCTGTATATATGTGTGTGTGTATGTATGTATATGTATATGTGTGTGTATAATTTTAAAGCATTACTTTACTGCTGCCTCAGGTAGGATAAGAATAATAATCTCTGAGCTCAGAGCCAGAGAAATTACTGATCTGAATAAGATTTTCTTTATTTTTACCCTTCTTTTTAACGCAGCCAGAGCTGGGACTTGAACATGGTTCTGTCTTAGCATCTTGCTGCTCTGCCTCCACCCCCACTGGGTAGACTTGCTGTAGAAGCTGTAGAGGGTTACACAGCCATGGGCAGTGGCTCCTGTGCAACCTTGGGGAACTGTGTGTGTGTGTGTGTGTGTGTGTGTGGTGTAGGGGAGTCTTCAGTATGCTCCTCAGGCCTTTTCCTATCATATGTCTGTCCCATTTCCAGCCCACATTGTAACAATCCTTCACTGGTCAGCCTCACTGTGCCATTCCCAACCTCCCATTTCTCAACTAATGGCTGCTATATCCTGCAGAGAAAAGAGAAGATTAATGATAGGAATCTCTCCCATGTCCTACCTGCTTAATACAAATCTATAAGCTGGTACACCCCCTTTTACCTACCTTCTCTTCCTGCTTTTACAGGAAGAGGCAAAATACTGTTAAAAGCATGGATTTTGGAGTCAGAAAGAAATCTACCTGTTCTCTGCTCTGCCACTGTAGCTGTGTGACCTTGAGCACTTTACTTAAAACTTTCCACACTCAATTCCCCATTCTCTGAAATGGGCATAATTACAGTACCCATTTGGTAGTATTAGAAGATAATGCAGGAGAAGCCTCTTTAGCCTGGTGTCTGGCACAGTAAGTACCTGGCGTGGTAAATGGCAATAGTAACTTCTTTCTCTTCAGAAGAAATCCATCTTCCAGGGCTCACCCAGATCTTAAACTGCCCCTATTGCTCCGACTCCTTCCTCTATCTAGAAATATGGTCAAGTCGCGTCTAGGTTAAAAGTAAACAAGAACCAAAAAACCCCTCCTTTGATCCTGCTTTTATTTTCTACTGTTGTTCTGTTTCCCTTTTCTCACTGCCATGCTTTTTAACAGAGACGGATACCCTGCTTCACTTTACATCGGCTCCTGGCCTAAAGTAATCTGGATCCCATGCCCCTTACACAGAAACTGTTCTCACTCAGGTCACCAGTGAGACCCCTGGAAGTGGACATCGGCTTTTGCTCACCTTGCGTGCTTTCCCCTTCTGGTACTGGTGTGCCATCTTGGGAACTGCCTTCCTCTGTGGACCTTGGTGTAACTGTCAGTTCAGGTGCCCTGCTCTCTCGCAGCCCGAGGGGTGGACACAAGACCCCAAGCCAGGCCAAACGGATAAGCACGTCAGGGGAATTGTAGACAGTGGCATTTCCTTTCTGCTACCCCGATCCCCCTGGACATTCTTGTTCCCTGTCTTTTCTATGGACAAATTCTTCAGTTTTTCCTTGGAGTCTGTGATCTTCCTCATATTCTTTCAATGCATTTCTTTTTGCTGACATGAGATAGTTGGTTCTATTTCTTACAGCAAAATAACCCAAACTGACCACAGGTTCTTTGAAGCATCTTTGATACCTCACATGTAGTTAATGCCTCCCACCTCCTTTCGTCCTTGAACCTAGCATATGTCCCCAGTAAAGTTCATATTACTTTACTAGTTTGGAATACATGATTTACAATCATGTATCCATATATTTCTCTTTTCCACTAACATGTGAAGTTCTTGAGGAAAAGGGCCCTATTATATTCGTTTATGTATTTCCAGATCCTAGCATTGTAAGAGCTCTTAGCATATAGTCATTGTTCCCAACAAATATATGTTGACATATGTAGTGTTACTAAAAAAATAAAAATACCACTATGTGATTCACCCAAGGAGTAAGTTTGTTTTAGGGGATGAGAGCAAATTAAGGAGTCTCTCGCATTATAAATTTAGGACAAAATTTTAGCCTCACTTTGAAACATAATTGGACCTCTCTAGTGGAGAAACTAGGTCACAGTACAGTTGTAGTGCTGGGAAAGTGAAATTTATAGGCATTTAAAAAGCTGGTATGAGTTTCTGTATATAAAAGCTCAGCCAACCATGTCTGTTTTAGGATACTATTTTAGCTATATATATTATTATTTTGTATGAAATTGTTCTTTTTCCCCATATCTATAAATGTTTATCTGAGTTGAGGTTAGATTTACTGCAAGTGAAAACTCTTAGAGAAATAGCCAGAAAGTCAGAAATATTTGTGAGTCCTTACTGTGGACTGGTGTTTTAAGAATTTAGAGACAGAGTTACTGGTTGGAGAACAGTCTTACAGCATGAAATAAAATCATAGCTGCTGCTAGCCCATATGGCACCTTTATGCAATTTAGAAAAAGATATCCCTTCCTCAAAACACTTCACTTCCACGTTTAGGGAACTGTCATCATATAGTGATTTTTATGGAATAGGGTGCTTTCCTGCCATCTTCCGGAAAACCACACTAATAAATATGCAAATCTTGATATTTATGATGTGAAGGGCCCCCCTAGAAGTGGTGCCCTTGTTTAATGCGCAGCCTGCATTGTGGTATATATAGCAGCCTTAGCTATGGGATTGTATTTAGCAGTTTCTCCTTGTATGCAGTTTTGCTACCAATTACTTATTGTTCAAACGATGGTGAAAGTTTGCAGATGAAAAACAAAAAGTCTCAGCTACACTGAGGGGGAGAAGAAGCTGACTTTGGGCATAGCCAGGTGACTCTCAGACCATTCATTTTCTCCTACAGAACTGAATCAGAGCACCGAAGAGTGTTATGTTTAGACTGTTGCTTACCTGGCTTGAAAAGTATCATAGCCTCAAGGGTTCCAAAACATCCTGTGCATTAGCTATGGCTCCACAAAAGGTATGCCTTCAGTTGCCAACTTCCTGTTCTAGAACTCTGAGACAGATTTCCAAGTATAAATTTTAGGTTTACGGTAAAACATCACAAATTATGGCCACCATTTGATCTTTGCCACTTCTTACACTCCCTTGCTGTAGAATTTAGAATTCCTGTTCTTAGGCAAATCCTGCAGTTAATGCTCAACATATGAAGCCAGGGAACTATTTGTTCCTTGAATAAAAATGAACATTTGCTTATTTTCTCATAAAGAATGAAGTTTTGGATCTAAAATAATTTGGATATACTTTGCATCCTGTGTTTTTTCCCTCTAGGTTTGTTCTCTGACATGTGTTTTGGGAAGGGGCCTGGGATGCAGTGAACCACAGCAGTTTACTTTAGGTATATTCTGGCTTTTAACCTCCCAAGAGGACCAGCATAACAGGAGAACCATGGTCCCAATAAAGCTGGGAGGTGAACAGAACATTTTGAGGATAGGTACAGGCTGTAGGAGAGCCTGTTTACTTTGGAGCTGGAGTGATGGGTGGGGTTCCCCAGGGGACAGTGGAAAGGGAGAAAAGCTGTGAGATGTGAGTGAGATGGGGAGATGCCTGGGCCAGTTTGTAAAGCCCACTGGGTAAGGATCAATGATCATACAGGCTGTATTTTCAGTGGTGACCAGGGTTGGTAGAGATTTGAATTGGCCTGGGACTGATTGGTCTCAGAGCTCTGCTTTAACATTGCATCAGAGCAGACACCTGCTGAGGCCCCAGGTGCAGAGAAGGTCTAGAAAAACAGCAGCTGGCAGGCCAGCCCTGAAGGTAGGGTTGGCTCAGGGACTGTCCCTGTATGGATGGAGGCTTCCTTCCTGCCAGTAGCTCCGCTGACACTCACTGGATTCTAAGTGCTGGGTAAGATTAAAAGGGCCCTTGCCTCCATAGAGCTGCTAAGAGGAGAGACACATAACAACTATAATAAAAGGAAGAATAAACTGAATGCTGCAACAGAGTCTCTGAACAGACAAAATCCTAAAGGAATGCAGCATAAGGAGCAATTTACCCTCCTGAGAGGAGCTTTCTCCAAGAAGGTGGCCTTACATTTTTTTTTTTTTTTTTTCACCACGCCATGCAGCATGTGGGATCTTAGTTCCCCAGCCAGGGATCGAACCCATGCCCCCTGAGTTGGAAGCACGGAATCTTAACCACTGGACCGCCAGGGAAGTCCAAGAAGGTGGTTGTTAAAAATGAACATCTTTCTGTTTGTTTCTGATTTTTCAAGGAAAATATACTTATTTTAGAAAAATGGAAGTATAAAATACATACAAGAATCAGAAAAAGAAAAGGTGTACTTTAAAAAACTTTTTATTTTGAAATAAACCTAGATTTATAAGAGTAGCAAAGATAGTATGAATGTCCCCATATAACTTTTACCCAGCTTCCTCCAGTGTTACCCTCTGACATAACCATGATATATTTATCAAGACCAAGAAATTAGCATTGATACACTACTATTAACCAAACACTTCCTTTCCTCCAGATTTTCCTGTTTTTTCCATAAATGCCCCTTTTCTGTTCCAGGATCTGATCCAAGACCCCACATTGCATTAAGTCATCACATCTCTTTAGTCTCCTCTAGTCTGTGACAGTTTCTTTGTCTTTGCTTGTCTTATGTGACCTTGATACTTTTGAAGACTAGTCAGGTATTTTCTAAAATGCCCCTCAGTTTTAGTCTGGCTGGTGTTTTCACCTGAATAAAACTAAGATTATGAATTTGGGGGGGAACACCACGGAAGTGATGTCCCCTTCTCATCATGTAAATCAGATTATCAGGTTATCTCATGGTAACTGCACAATTGATTGCTGGTGATTTTAACTTTGATCACGTGGTTAAGGTCGTGGTTGCCAGTAAAGTTACTGTTTCTTCCTTTCCATGCACTATGCCTCAGAAGCAAGTCTCTAAGTTCAGCCACACTCAAGGTGAAGGGACTTGAGCTTCATCTCTTGGAGGGAGGTCTGTCAAAGGATCTGTGGGCATCTGTTAAAAGCATCACAGTCATTAGTAAATTTGGGAGGTGCTATTTTGAGGCTGTGCTAATATCGTTTTTCTCCTGAACAGTTTTCCCCAATGATTTTAGCATTCATCAATGGATCTTGCCTGTAGCAATTATTACTGTGGTATTATAATGGTGATTTTCTATTTCCCTACATTTATTAATTGGAATTTTTGGTAAGGAATATCACTCTTGCCTTTATTTCATTATTCAAGCATTTATTTATATCAGTATAGACTCATAGATGTTTATTTTATACTTTAGGTTGTAATTCAATACTATGGTTATTTGTTACATTGCTCAAATTGTTTCAGCTTTGGCCATTGAATATATATTTTTGAGAAGCTGGGGAAGGTCATCGCAGGCTGAGAACAGTGTGAGTAATGATCTGGTAGGGAAAGAACCTGGTGGGATCAGGGAATGGAGGTTAGGCTCTGCTATACATGGCAGAGGATGAAGGGAATCAGGGTGAGAAACGCCAGCCAGGAGGCCAGTGAGGCCAGCACTGGAAAGAAGGCAGGAAACAGACTAGTTGGCAGCTATTTCAAAGTACAGTAACTAATGAATCGCTGGACCTTTGAAAGGGACGCCATCTAGAGTTTTGTTTTGGATTCTGCTGGGTAAAGTGTGATGTGAGGGACTAATTAGAGTTTTCTTCATTGCTTCTGAAATCTTTCCCCTTCCTGTAGGGGATATTTCCAACTGCAGTTGTAATAAGGATTGGGTTCTTATTGGTTTTTATTAAGTTTTACACTATATATGGCTCAATCTCAGCAGAGACCAGGGCTCACTTAAGCTACAGGGAAAAGCATTTGATTTCTGCTTGTTCATGTGTATCTTTGATGGCTCCTTCCCATTCATTAGGGCCAGTGGGGCGCTGCTGTGCTTCAATGCTTAAAAAAGTTTGATTCCTTTTGGCCAGGCTTGTCTTTGAATTTCACGTCAGTAGGGGGCTTTGCTGTTGGCTGGCTGCAGGAACTTGGGAAAGTCTTTTTCTATCCGAGGTTGCCTTTCTTCAGCACTGAAAGGGAAATAATTTACTTACCTTACAGGTTTGTTGTGAGAGATAGATAAGATGCTTGATTTAAAAAAAAAATCACCAGCATAGTGCTTGGCCTGTTTTTACTCAGTAAATGCTCTGAGAATCAGACTAGAATTGAGAGGGTCCTTGAGGGATTATCTAGTCCATCCTTCTGCCTGGGGACCAGTGTGTGCCCCCAGCATTCAGGTTAAAGTTTCGTATTTTCTTTTCTAATATTTCTAGACATGCGGACTCTACAGTCATCTTCAGCAGTGGTGAAAACATTTATTAATAACCTCCTATATGTTGTATTATATGGTGTGTGTGCATTACAAAGATGAATTAGATAGGTCTTGGGCTCCAACAAGTTACAATATTGTAGGGGACACAGCTGTGTAGACAGTATTAAAATTCAGTACATTAAGTGCTATACTAGGGGTATGAACAAAGTAATGTGTGGGTGCAGTGTGAGAGAAACGAATGAATTCTGGCAGACTTGAGAAAAGCTTCGGGGAGAAGTTGATATTTGAGCTGGGCTTCTATCCAAAATAGGAACTTGCCAGGAAAAGGTATGTGTGTGCACATGCCTCTGTGTGTGTGTGTGTGTGTGTGTGTGTGTGTGTTTGGGGAAGAGAGGGAATAGACAGGTGATGGTGGTGTTCCAGGTAGGGTGGAGAGCACATGCAAAGGCATGGAAGCAGGAACAAACACGGCATGTACCAGTTTAATGTGACCCAAGCGTAAAGTGAGTAGATGGCTGGTTGGGGCAGGTCAATCACAGAGAGGTAGGAAATGGGACTGGAGAGGTGAGTTGGAACCATGCTAAGGAATTGACTTTATCCTATTGAATAGAGAAGTTAGACCTGTGTTTTAGAAAATCACTTTTGCAACAACTTGAAAGGTCAGTCAGTGGTGGGAGGGCTGAAAGTGATGAGCAGGTTGCTGTCATAGGCCAGGTAAGAAAAGACAAGGGCTGGGATGAGGCTGTGACCATGGGGTTGCAGAGCAGAAAAGGGGAAGCCAGTGACTCAGAAGTATATGCCAGGACTTCGGTGGAGTAGGGGAAGAGAGAAAAGGATGAACCAAAGGTGATCCTGAGGTTTGCAGTGTGAATGGCTGAATGGATGGAATATTATCTGAGGTATGGACTGTATAACAGTTTTATTTGTTTACTGCTAGATGCCATGCTCTTCTGGGCACTGGAGTTACCGAGAGAAAACATCATCCCCTGTCTTGAATAATTTACCATCCTAGTGAATAGACAAAAGCACAAAAATCACCAACCAACCAACCAACCAAACCCTACTAGTAACAGGTTGATTATGTACTATGTGCTGTGCGAACACAGGAAAACAAGCATTTAAGTCTACCTAGGGGAGTAGAGAAAGATTTCACAAGGGAGGTACCATTTGAGCTTCCACTAAAAAGATGAATAGATGGTTGCTAGGACGATAAGAGGGAGGAACATCTGGTAGGTAAAAAATAATGAGAGAGGATTGTAGAGGAAACAGCTGGCTTGCCCGTTAGACTGTAAGTGGGGTGAGGGCAGGGGCCATGTCCCTTTTGCTCAGCATCCTATCTCGAATCTGAGTGGTAGAGAGAATAGGAACTGGAGGAAGGGTGGTAGCAGGAGGTCTCTTTACCATGGGGTGAGGATGTAGAGGAAATGAATCTGGATTGTTCTTTGGGAAAAAAAGCTGAGGAGGAAAAGGAAGGTGTGAGAAAGAAGGTGGCAAGTTTTGAGAGAAACTGATGTGGAGAAATGAAGTCGATTTGGACCAGTTTAGTTCAGTCCTCTCTAGGATTCTTCTAGATATCGATGCAGAGAGGCCTTCATTGTAAGCTCCCTTTGCACCCCTTGCTTCTTAACACAACAAGGGCCCTCGGAAAATCTGATTGGATTGTAGGCTATGGATGCTGCCTGGTGGGCAGGGCAGAGTGGTGTACCCCATCTGCTGAAGGGCGGGTGATGGGGGTGGTGGGGAGGAGTGGGATTGTCTAAGTAACTGCTTGTCTCTTTGGCTAAGGTAAGTAGCCATAATTTCTTCTGATCTTTCACACGGGAGGTATTTTCAACTTTTTATTCATTTGGACCATGTCGCCTGCTCTCCATTCCAATACTTCCCATTTTCTGTCTTACCCCCACCTCCCAATGAAGTATAGAAATTTCAAGGGAAAAGAGCTAAGATTTTCAGGGCTTCCCTGGTGGCGCGGTGGTTGGGGGTCTGCCTGCCGATGCGGGGGACGGGGGTTCATGCCCCGGTCCGGGAAGATCCCGCGTGCCGCGGAGCGGCTGGGCCCGTGAGCCATGGCCGCTGGGCCTGCGCGTCCGGAGCCTCTGCTCCACGGCGGGAGAGGCCACAGCAGTGAGAGGCCCGCGTACTGAAAAAAAAAAAAAAGAGAGATAAGATTTCACTTCAAAGAAAGAGTGAAAAGGGGACTTTTTGAATCATTTCCCTCAATTTATATTTCAGAAATCCCAATTGGGAAAACTTTTCTAGATGATAATCAATGACACAAACAGCAAATTATGACAGGCACATTGGCGTCCCAGATTGTTTCCCATTCATTTGTTGCTAAGTGGTAGATTTAGGTTGCCAGAGATGCTTGGACTCTGGCATCAGGTGTTTAAATTATAAGTAGAATTAATGATAGAATGATAAGGAATAATAGAACCAGGGAACAGCTTAGAAATCATCTAGATTCTGGGACAGACTCCATACTTCACAGATGCAGACACTCAGAATGTCCAAGTCACGCGCTCCCGTTATCGCAGGAACCCAGCTAGGCTTGCCTCAAGTCTCCGGGCTGGACTCCCTGCCTGCCTGGCATGTGGCTCTGCTGCGGGTGACTGGATGCAGCTGCATTCCCCTTCCCTGATTGCTTCCAGCTGCTCTGATCTCTCCCTTGATTGTGGAAGCTACAAGGTGGCAGTACCTCTGTCAAATGAGTCATCTCAGGATGGTAGAGTGGGTTATCTAATGATGAAGTCATGGGACAGTAGGGAGAGAGGTTCTCTAGGTCCTAGTCTTCTGCAGCTCAGTAGGCATTTCTATGCTGCTTCTTCATCCTGGGACCTAGTCTTTCCCTTTTGTAGAGCACTCACATGAACACTGCCATCAAGAGGGTCTAATGTCTCACCAGGACTTACTGATGACCCCAGTGAGCCTTCTTTTGAAACCAACCATATAAAGTGCACCTTGTATGGTCAGTTAACCCTCTTGACTACTGATTCCAGTCCTTTCCCACCTCCTCTGAACAGCTTCCTCCAGCTGCCCTGGCCCCCATGGACTCTACTCTCTTCTGTGATCTCCCGTGGGGGCTACTCCTGGGACACCTGTACCCAGGCCAACTGTCAGGAGGGCCTCTGGGCCATAAGTAATCCTCCTGGTCAGCCTTTCCCCTGTCTTCTCAGAACCAGTCCAAACTTTTGCCTCATGCCCCTCAACTTCACCAAGAAGTGGTTGATCATTGGGTAAGAACTCCTCAGCTTCCACACCCAGGCTTGCCTACCACTATTTGCACTCACTGTTTCCTCCTTCCTCAGGGGAGAGGTGTCCCTGCCCTGTCTGCAGTTAGTCTACCCCTCCCCCCTTCCCAGGGCCCTTGCCCACTGATCACCCCCTGTCTATTTCCTCTATCTTCAAACCTCTCTTTCTTTGTTGACTCTTCCCCTCAGGACAACAGTCCCCAACCTTTTTGGCACCAGGGACCAGTTTTGTGAAAGACACTTTTTCCACAGACCGGGGGGAGGGGGAAGTGGTTTCGGGATGATTCAAGCACATTACACTTACTGTGCACTTTATTTCTATTATTATTACATTGTAATATATAATGAAATAATTCGACAGCTCACCGTAATGCAGATCAGTGGGAACCCTGAGCTTGTTTACCTGCAACTAGATGGTCCCACCTGGGGGTACTGGGAGACAGTGACAGCCGAAGTGTGTTGCTTATGGTCCAGTCTACTATGTAAGATGCAGCTTAATGGTCACTTGCCACTCACTGATAGGGTTTTGATATGTTTCTGCAAGCAGCTGATTTATTATGGTCTCTGTGCAGTCAGACCTCTCTGCCGGTGAAAATCTGTATTTGCAGCCGCTCCCCCGTGCCAGCATCACTGCCTCAGCTCCCCCTCAGGTCATCAGGCATTGGATTCTCACAAGGAGTGTGCGACCAAATCTCTTGCGTGCGCAGTTCACAGCAGGGTTCATGCTCCTGTGAGAATCTAATGCCGCCGCTGATCTGACAGGAGGCGGAGCTCAGGTGGTAATGTGAGCGATGAGGGGCGGCTGTAAATACAGATGAAGCTTGGCTCGCTCACCCGCCACTCACCTCCTGTGCGGCCTGGTTCCTAACAGGCTACGGACTGGTACCGGTGGGTTGCGGACCCCTGCCTTAGGATATAAATACCCTCAAAGTCTCTCCCATTAAAAGAAACAGACATGAGCAAAGCCACCCACAACAAACAACGATCCATTGGTCCTGGCCTCCCTCTGCCATCCTACCCTTCCTTGGTTGCCCCCCTCCATGAAGAGCTACCTCTGCTCAGCCCTTATGCCATCACCCCACATCCTGCTTCTGCCATTTGCAGTGGCCTGATGACTGACCACCAGACTTCATTATTTTTTTTGCTAACAAGTCTTTCTTCAGTTAGAACACAGCGCTTGAACTAACCTTGATGCCAGGGGTCCCCAGGAGTTAATTCTTCGTGGGGCAGTCCCTTCTGGGGTCAGAATCCTCTCTGGATGCGTTGTCAGACTGTGGGCTGATAGTCTGTGGCCGATTGTGACTGTGGGTGGAGTAGGGGGATGGCTGTGATCCTTGGCAGATACTCTCTGACTTCAGTCCAAGGTCTTTAGAAAACCATTGTGAGAGCAAGACAATCTGTCCTGAGAATGAAGCCCTTTAATTTTTAGAATGTTGACTTTAACCGGCATTGCATATTATATCTCTTGCTCTGTTTCTTTTCTAACTAGAGAGTGATATCTTTCTCTCTTTACATTTGGATTAGAAAATGCTGTGTGTGTGGGGGTGGTGGTTCTGGGGAGTAGTGGTGGCAAAACTGTAGCAAGCATTTCTATTTACATTTAGTCTGTTTAGTCAAAATGTTAATTATGAACATCGAGGTGTTTAAATCTCAAATTTGTCCCCTAGGAGAAAGAAAGGCTTGTGCAAGGTCATAGCGCAACTCAGAGGAGGCCAAGGGAAAGAAGTTCCAAGGCACACACCAGGGTGCTTTACAAACCAGCCTGACCTCCCTGAGTTCCGGAATAGGTCCTTGAAATGGGCCTGCGTGGTAGCCAAACATAAGGGCATTCTAAAATTCCCTGCAGTGGGCTGCTCCAACTCAAACCATGAATAATTCAGATCTTTTGGAAGCCCTCCTGGGAACAGCGGTCCCACTCCCCTGGGACAGGCTCTTTTGAATGAGAAGGCCTAGCTACTTCTTCTTTCAGCTGGGAATTTCTTTCCTGTCCCACTAAGTCCACAGATCAACAGGGCCTCCAAAACGGAGATCAGTGTCATCAGTTTGTCACCTGGAGTCTTATCTTAGAGTCTGATAAGACATGCATGTTTACACCAGTGACTTGAAGGTTGGGTTAAGGATATGAAGTGGTCAAAAGTATTATGTTCATGGAATTAAGTGGTCGAAAACTCCATCTCCTTGCTTGTTTGTTTTTAAAATTATTAATTACTCAGGAGCTATGAACACAAGTGTTATTAGTTATTATTTATTATGAAGATCAGATCTTTCTTTCTCTTTACCTTGAACTAAAGTGAACAGCTTTTTCTTGTGTTTATTAAAAGTTGACTGCTGATTCCAATATCTTCTTGTATATTTTTGTTGTATTTTTAAACAGGAATGGATTACCATCAACCATTTAATTTTCTCCTCAATGACTGTACTGTTAGTATCCTGCTCTTTAAACCTTGCTTCTTATGCTACTTGAGCAAGCCTGTTTTTCTTCACAGGTGTGTAGAGGGGGACAGGGATGAATTCCCAGCCAGCTGAGTGAGGTATGCATAGGAGTCTTTTGGGGACTTCCCTTCTAATCTGACCAACCTGCTTTAGCTACTTCAATCTCTACTATTTTTTTCTTTGCTACTTATGACTAAAAATAATCTAGTCCAATCTCACACCCCCGCCAAGTCACAATTTGCCTATGAGGAATGCCTCACGGACAACACATTTATTTTCAGGTAGCTTTGACTGCTAAAAAAGCCCAAGCCTCTTGTCCTCTAATTCCTTTCATTGATCCTAGCAGGGCCATACGAAACATGTTTAATATTTCTTCTAGAAATGTGAAGGCAGTTCTCATTTCTTTGTTTCCTCTTTCCCTCTCTTTTCTAGGCTGAACTGTCTCAGTTTCTGTGTTGTAGTCTGTTAACGTCCCTGATTGCTTTCCTCTGAGCAGGCAGGGGCTATGTTTGTATTAACAAATAGTATGCAGGACTAAACCTCACCCACTGCAGTGTGAGGCAGGACTGTCATCCCATTTTATCTTTATACTGTATGTTTAAGATCACATTAGCTTATTTTCACTAATTCAACTGTAATTTATTAGCTGCCTCCCATGTGGTAGACATTGTATTAGGTGCCTGGGTGCTGAGAATATGTATAAATGCTATCCGGAAGCAAACAGACTAGGAAAGAAGGAGAGAGGGAGAGAGCAAGCAAAAATACTTAACTGGAAAGTAAATATGATGAGTATTAGCTTAGGAGAAGTACAGAGTGGTGTGGGCATAAATAATTGGGGGACATTTCGTAACTAGAGGGTTAGGGAGGGCCTCCTAGAGGAAAGACTTTAAAGCAGGGCCCTAAAGGAATTGGGCTAGAGATTAGGGGGAAGAGAGAGGTAGAGCTGTCGGAAGGAGGGGAATGTACCAAGCAGAAGGAAGAACATATGCAAAGGCCTAGAGGTGAGAAGGAACTGAAAGTAGTAAAATCTGAATGAAGGTTAGACTATAAAGAAGAGAAGGCAGAGCTGAAGTGGGAGATAGAGGTAATGCCCACACTGTAGGTTCCTTAAAAGCTAATCAGTCAGCACATGTTTGAGTATATACTATGTGCCAGGCACTTTTCTGATCCCTGGAGTCATGGCAGTAAAGAAAACAGACCAAAAAAAAAAAAATCCCTTCCCTCATGGTATGTACAGTTTAGTGGTATTAAGAAGTTGAAAAGCCTTATCAAAGAATCTGGACTTTAAGGGCAAGGGGAAGCCACTGAAAGGGTTAAGTGGAGGAGTGATGTGGTTAGAATTATGCTGTTTTAAAGATAGGCATATGATTTCACCCACTGGGGGGCACTTTTGAGAGTGAAAGTAATTATTAATAATTATGATAGAACAATAGGTGTAAACTGGGCAAAGCAAGCAAGAAAGATAGGCACCCTTTTAAAATATGGGCAAAAGACCAGAGAGAAGCAAGATTAAAGGCAGAGATTGGCTATTGCAGGGACCAAGGTGAAAGATAGCCAGGACTGGTACCAAGATGTGCAGTGAGGTGGAAGGAAGTGCATGGGTGAGAAGCACTTAGAGGGAGAGACCTGTTGTCCAAAACAGGCAAAGCACAGGAAATGCAGGGTGGCACCAAAAGCCTTCTTCCAAACTGATTAGAACTCAGAAACCAGTAACCATTAGATAAGGTAATTAGATCTGTTACTGATCTCCTGTTGTCCTGTTATCTTGTCTACATCTTGACCAACTGAGTCAAAATTCTTGATGGAATCTATATAGGTATACACATCTATTATGTTTTTCTGAACTGTTTGTCCAGTAAAACTGTTTAAAAACAAATAATTTTAGGGACGGTTAGCCTCATAGAACTTGTTCATAGTGAATGGCCTCTTGATCCTGAGATTGTTGCTTCCTTTTGTTTCAAGTGTTAGCTTATAGTTAGTGCACTAAGTTAATCAGGGTTCTCCAAAGAAACAGAACTGATAGGAGGTGTGTGTGTGTATACACACACACACACACACACACACACACACACACATATACATACATATAAATATACATATATAGATATACATACCTATATATAGATAACTCTTACAGGAATTGGCTCACACAGCTACAGAAGCTGGGAAGTCCCACGATCCGGTGTGTACAAGCAGGAGGAATAGGAAGGCTCATGGTGTGACTCCGTCTAGATCCTAAGGCTTGAGAATTGGGCATTCAGTGGTATAAGGGGCAGTCTGAGTCCAAATGTCCTTGAAACAGGAGCACTGATGTCTGAGGGCAGGAGAAGATGAATGTCCTAGCTCAAGCAGAGAGAGCAGTTTCGCCCTCCCTCTACCTTTTTGTTCTATTCAGTCCCTCAACAGATTGGATGATGTCCACCCATATTGCTAAGGACAATTTTTTTTACTCGGTCTACTGATTCAAATGCTAATATCTTCCAGATACACCGTCACAGATATACCTGGAAAAAATGTTTTACTAGCTATCTGGGCATTCCTTAGCCCAGTCAAGTTGACACATAAAATTAACCATCCCATGCATAATACATGTATAAGATTAAATTAAAGGATCTTTTCCTTGATAAGTGAGGGAGAGAACAATCCATTTTAAGCACCGAGTTTATCTGTTTAGTGGTTGACTTGCTCCAACTATAAATAACAATTCTTTTAGTTGTTCTCAATCCCTTTTTTCTTTTTCTTTAGGTGTGTAAGTTCCCTTTAAATCATAACTCCCTAGAGCAGCTTAACATCAGGCCATTACATGACCATTATTTCTAAGCCAGTATGTTTTGCTCCACTTTGGCCACAGAGAATGTGATGCATGGCATTTTCAGGACAGGGTCAGAAGTTCTGAAATATTGCTATCCATCAAGAGAGGAACTAGTAAAAGACTGAAGGACTGTGGAAAAATCAGCACAAACCAGAAACTGCTGTTAGAGAAGCAAGTTGATACTTAACCTCAGGGAGAAGCATCACTTTCATGCAGAAGGGAGGGACTTTCTTGGTTCCTGACCACCATAACTTTGTGGCTTATAAAGATGATACTGTTGATCTGGTGGTGGTGTTCTAGGTTCTTATGAGGAATGCTTATAAAAATTGTTGCCGAACGTGCTAGATATGCAAAATGCTATTTAAATGCTTAATTACTAGAAGTGAACCCAAATAATGACTGAGTTTGCTTTCCTGCAGACTAGAACTGCTGCTCCCAATACATGACCATTAGCAGAGTTCTGCAGTGTCTCTAATTGCACAGTCCTGAGGCTTAGCCATAAATAACTTACTGATTGATCAGGGAGGAAACCACAAGCCCTATTAGTGCTGGTGAAATGGAAGGTCTAACTTGCGTGAAAGAAATCTTTTACTTTACTGTTAAATGATGGGGAGAAAGGAAGACAGTCTCTTAAAGCTAAAATATATTACTCTTGTAAAGGCTCTCAAAATGTAAACAAACGAGTAAGTGGTTAAAGGTCTGTTTGGGGTTTGTATTTTCTAGGTTTACTGGCATGCAGAGACTGGGGCAGGTTTTATTACCGGAGGGACCTGCTTCATTCTCTGTGTGCAATCCATTTCGTGATTGCATCCCTTTTCTTTGTGCAAGAGGAGGAGGAGTGACTCATGATGACTCCTGGTTTTAGTTTCAGTGAATTCCTGAAGGTGCAAAACTGAGTCAACAAATCTTCTCATTTAACTTCACTCTGGTTTATTTCTTTTGAGGGGATATATTTGCTAGTTTAAATATTAATATTGAAAAGTAGATTATACATTAAACTATGGCAAGAGAACTCCAGAAACATGAAAATTAACTAAGTCCTAGGAAAAAATGCTCATCTTGTTTTCTAGGACCTAAAAGATGTCATAAGCAAGACACATGAGCCATAATCCCTGCCTCTCCTTCCTTCCTGTCAACACAGTGTTTACTGAGCACTGACTTCATTCCTGGCACTATAGTATGTCCTGGGGATAGAGAATCCACCCCCCCACCCCCCTTGTTGTTGCCTCTCCTTGAAGGGGTGACTAACAAACAAATTGCCTTAAGGGAGGATGCGTGTGTGCCTGAGGTGGCCAGCATGCTGGGGGAGCGGCTAACAGCCTGGGAAACAGGGGAGGCTTGTTATGCAAATTAAAATTGTCAGCATTTTGTAAATGCTGTTTGTTAACATTTTTCTTTTACTTTTGATGGGTCCTTTGTGGATTCCTATGATGGTAGAGGAGTTCTGAGTCACTGTTGAAGATTTCTGTAAAGAAATACAGCATTGCCAGGCAGAGGAGGGGGAGTTTTAAATTCAGTGAACCTTTGCACAGGACAAATTTAGTGGATCAGACGGAGTGTTTGTAGTGGGTAAACAGTACTAGTCATCCAAATCAAATGCCATCACAGTGAACCCAGAAACTGTCACATTCTTTTCACTAGAGTAAAACTTCTTTATAATAAATGCATTTGTTAAAAATCATGTTTTTGGTTTTTGGACACTAGAGACAAAGTAGAGGAAATGGCAAGACTCAGATTTTTGGAATCAAGCATTTACTTGTTAAATTGACAAGAATTTTCCTGAGCACAGTGGAAGGAGGGGTTAGGCATGCCCCAAACAAGATTTTGTGTAGTTTGGAGGCTGTTTCTTATGAGAACACAGAGTGATTAGAGGGAAGTGGAATGAGAGGTTGACGTGTTATTACTAATGGTTGCCTGTTACGTTTTAGGGGAAGATAAGAATGTTAGATGGAAACTTTGGTAAAAATTCTGAGGGACTTTTCAGTGTTTCTGTGTCTGATGGTTCTAGTTCTTTATCATACAAAATTTCATTTAAACCTTAAGGGTTTGTTGTTGTTAGCACTTCTAGAAACAGACCAAGCATCAGCTAGTTGTAAGTGTGCTTCTCCTCTCTTGCATGTTGATGTAAAAGTCTTTATAGGAAGAAAAAAAACCTTATTCCTTAATTATAGAAAATAGACTTGAAATGTGTGCAACCCATCTGGATTAAGATAGAACAACTATATATCCTGGTATCATAGTTATTCCTGGTTAAAGATGAGGGGTGATGAGAACAACTGTTTAATGGAACAGAGGACAGAGAGATTGCTACTGAGTGAGGTGAAAGGCTGAGAGAGAGCAATTTACAACTTTGTATAAGAAGTAGCACACTTCTTAGATTGGTGCTCAGTTTAACTCAGAGACGTGTTTTGAGGGCCTATGCTGTTGGGACATGTGTTGGGACTATGCTGGGTATCATGTATACAAAGATTGAGAGACACAGTCCATCAGGAAGCTCCTAGTATGGGTAGGAAAAACACCAACCACAGCTCAACAGTAACTTATTAATACAGCCATCAGTTAATTTTGTCCAGGAGGTCACCTGAGAGGAGATGCTTGTGCTAAGAACAATTAGACATTTTCTAGTTAGAGAAATAATGGAAGGGTCTTCCAGACAAAGAGAAAAGGATGATAAAACCTTGGCCACAGAAGAGTCTATAAGGCATTAGGCCCTTTGACTCATTTGTCTAGAACATAAGGTACAAATCAGGGGGAAGAATGGGAGGCTGGAGTGGTAGATAGGTGCCCAACTGTGATGGGCCCACCTAAGATGTTTGGATGCTATCCTCTAGATCAGGGGTCCCCAATCCCCAGGCTGTGGACGGGTACTGGTCAGCGGCCTGTTAGGAGCCGGGCCGCACAGCAGGAGGTGAGCGTCAGGTAAGAGCGCAGCTTCATCTGCCTCTCCCCACCGCTCCCCATTGCTCGCATCACCACCTGAACCATTCCCCCACCTCGCCAACCAAGTCTGTGGAAAACTTGTCTTCCATGAAACCGGTTCCTGGTGCCAAAAATGTTGGGGACCACTGCAGATGACAGGGAGCCTTCATGATCCTCTGGCCACCAACATTTTATTATGAACAGTTTTAAGACATACAGCAAAGTTGAAAGAATTCTACAATGAGCACTTGTATAACTATCATTCAGATTGGTACTATAAACATTTTACTATACTTGTTTAATCACCTATCTATCCAACCATCCATCCCTTTGTAATCCATCAATCCATTTTATTTTTATGCATTTCAAAACAAATTACAGATTTCAGTACATTCCTCTCTGAATATTTCAACATGAATATCACTAACTAGAATTTGTTATTTAAGGCATTTAATGTAAAATTATATTCTTTATAGGTTTTAAAGTATGAGAATAAGATAATCGACTTTGTTTTTATGAAATATAATGTGAAGAATCAATTGGAAGAGGGAAACAAATTAGAAACCTGCTTCAAAAATCTAAATGAGAGATGCTAAGAATGTAATGAAAGCCTGTAGTAGAAATGGAGAGGTACCAGTTAATTCAAGAATCAGTCCAGAAGTGGCGTCAATGGATCACTTGACCAACTGAATGTAGGGAGGGGAGGAGTGGAGGGCAAAGGCTGGGTTGGGGAAGTATAAAAAGTGAAAGATGGATCCAAGGTTTTCTAGTTTGGATAACTGGGTGTTTGATGATGGGATATGTAATACAGAGGGGAAAAGAGGTTTGGAAGTAGAACAAAAGATAAGTTGAGGCCATCTCTCAAAGAGAGCATTCAGAATAAGTAGAGAACAGGGGCTAAGGTGACCGCTCTGGGGAAAGCCAATATTTAAGGAACAAGAGGAAAATGCTGAGCCCACACGAGAGGCAGAGAGGAATAGTCAAAAGGCTAGGAAGGAAATCAAGCCTCAGATAGACAGACAGACAGACAAAGGTTTATTATGTGTTTACTATATTCCAGGGTTCCTAAGTGGGTTATATTCATGGACTCATTGAATCCTCATAACAACCCTATTTTATAGATGAGGAAATAGGGGAACTCAGGGACAGAAATGTCAAGTAATTTGCTGAAGGTTTTGCAGTTAGTAAGTGGCAGAGCCAGTTTTGAACCTAAGTCATTCAGATTTGTCTTATCATCGTGGCCAAGGAAAGAGGGTATTTCCAGGAGAGTGTAGTCAGAGGGTCCCGGTCCTCCATGATCTGAACCCTAACCTACATTTCCAACTTTGTCTTCTAATTACTCTTCACTTACTCGAGACTGGTCAACTTGAAATGCTCCATGTCTTTACACAAGCTCAAACTCTTCTAGAGCTTCCCAAAGTGTTTTGTAGGCCACTAGTTCCATGAGATGCTCTGTGAAAAAAAGTGTCTTGTGGTCAAATAAGTTTGAGAAATGCTGTCAACTTTATTATCTCGGAAATTTGCGAGTTATGTTAGCCCATCAAAGGTATTGGGAAGTCCTGCTGTAAAGAACCTATTCTAACTTTGTCTATCAGTGCCTCCCAAACGTATTTGAACTTATTTGACCTTGGGACCCATCCCTCTTTTCCTCATAGAAAATCTATAAACTCCCCTCAGAACTAGAATTCTGAAACCCTCCTAGTGAATCAAGACTTTACTTTTCCTCAGGTGGTTTTAAGTGAGATACATGACGTAGCTTTATCTGCTTCTCACTCTTGATGGCCATGGAACACATTCTCCCCTGAAACATCATTGTTTGTGCCCTGCACTCCTCCCAGTGCCCCAGGAGAATGGTGTCCTGGTCTGTTTCATCTTAGGATCTTACATGGGACCTAGCACAGTGCCTTTCATACAGTCATTGTTCCATCAAAATCTATTTGTGGATAAATAAAATGCGCAAAGCACAGAGGAAATTAGTACTTTTTTTCTTAAAATAAAAGTTTTCTTTTAAAAGGACTTTTCTGTTCAAAACATGGATGCAAATTTGGACTCAAACCAGGCTTTTCTTTGAGAATAAGGAGAATGTATGTTTCGAGTTTCAGTTTTCATTTGAACTGTTTGCTCTTGGGTTCAGTTGAGGATTAAACTGAGGAAAGTAACATTTTGCTCATTTCTGTCCTAACTGCATAATGGGATATACTGCGAGGTCTTGGAAACATCACTTTTCTTGAGCAGTATCTGGTCTTGTCAGACTTGGATTTCTTAGTTAAATCAGTGTGTACCTGTACCCTTTGAACTTCCTTACTACTTTGATGTAATTATTTCTCTTGCTCATTCTGACTTACTGTTGGCAACAGACCCACTGGTTTCATTGTTTCATTTGTGAGTCCTTATATATGGACCTTAATCAAGTGTGATGTTGTGTCTGACCTTCCTCCTTTGAATTGTATAACACATTCAGCTATGCCCTGCTCTGTTTTCCCTGTGGGGATAGAAGAGAGACTTTTCTGATGCCCTCCCACTCTCTTTTCTGCATCATACAGCTCACAACTCCCACATGTGGTGAAGTCATTTAGAAGTGTGTGTGTGTGTGTGTGTGTGTGTGTGTGTGTGTGTCAGAGAGAAAGAGAGAGAGAGAGAGAGGGCGGATGTGTGTGTACAAGCCAGGGGAGTCATGCGGAGTGAGACAGACCAGTCATGAGCGTAGGCAGTCACGGGAGCACGGAGATCCCTAGGAAGGGCCTGAGCATTAGGGTAAAATGGCTGCTTTCCTCCTACACATCAACCATGCCTGCATGCAAGTTTTGTTTGCTTATTCCTTAGCTGGATGTCCTACCCCTGGAGCAGGACACCAGAATCCTTGTGAGTTTAGAGGGCTCCGTAGGAGTTTTATTAGCTCACATGCTTGTTTAAGAGCCCCTGATAATCATAATTATTGTTTTAGAATGGGTCTGAGATTTTTTTTATGGAGAAGACAAACCCTTTTTATGGAGTATATTTTTATTTTCAGAGTCTCTTTAACGCCACAAAGAGCACGTTTTTTGAATTTGCATATGTTCGTGTGGTGATGGTACCTTGATAATCATCATTCAGAGAAACAACAGGCCTGGTGGCCACTTTACAGAAAGTTCTAAATTTATTATAGTAAATGATTTGAAATTTAGGAGAGGAAGAGAGACCCAAGAATCAGATCTGGCTCTGTATGGTAAAAGAACATTGTGCTATCAAGAATAATTCTCATCATTTTCCATAGTGATATTATGGTATGCAATTAAAATGGCAATATTTTACATAGAGTGACAAAATTGTATTGTCATGACCACCATATCATAGAGAGAGAAAACATTTAGCATCACTGTTACTAATACTGAAATATTAAGGTCAAGCTTTAGAACGTTTTTAAAGAATGAACAACTATTATGATGTCATCAAAATGGAAAGTGTTGCAAAGGGAAGAAAACACACTTTTGGCTGAATGCACAGGGGATGCTGATGGTATTCATTAAGCATGAAATAATAAGAGGAACAGAATTTCCATCTCCATCCCCTTCCCTATGATATATCTTCTGTGTTTTCAGTGCTCCCTTTGAAGTCAATATATCTTTGCTTTAATCCATTTTTAAAGCTTCCTTTGAAATCAGTGGGAGCTCATGCCTGGAAGAGAGGGAAGTGGCTGAGGATTGGATGCCTGCTGCGGAAGAGGGACCAGCCTAATCGTCACTGGAAAATAATATTTATTGACTGTCCTCATGTGCATGGTCTGTTAGGCTCCACACTAAAGTGACTTTGAAACTGGTCTGATTCATTTCTAATATTACAAAACTAATAAGATGACTGAAAACAGTTGCTTCTTTTTAGGGCAGGGTTTTTGTTTCAAATGACTGGAGAAAAGTGAATATTTTAAATGGAAATAATTCTTTTATCTTGACACTCTCACAAACACTGTTTCACCTAAGTGAATTTTCCAGATAACTGAAACTAATAATTGTCTAATAGACTAATTCCTTCAAGGACAATTGAAGAGTGTAGGATTATTTTCTCCTCTATGCAATTACTTCAGACTGCTTGGCTTTAAAAAGAATTCTCGTTAAAAACTTTGGAGCAACGTAAAAGTAATTTATTTCTCATTCTTCCTGCCTCTTCCTTTACTGCTGCCAGTTGTCCTCTGTAATATAGGTCATGTGTTCTCCGTTTCTATTAGGCTGTCTTACTTTTACATGCAGTTTCCTGAAGAAGGGCCCAGAGGCCTGAAGTAGCTCTATACCTTTCCTACAGGGTGAAACATAAAGATGGTCCCTTCTCTCATTTCCTTTTTCTCTCCCCTTGTCTTTTCCTGCTCTTCATTTTCTGTCCCTCCTCTCCTTGGACCACCTGCCTCTTTTCCTTTCCCTTGTGCTCCACCCCCATGATGTCAGCCCCATCTATGAGCGGGGCGGGGGGGGGGGGGCGGGAGCAGGGGGCCTCTGTCAATGTCTGGCCTGTGAACTTTGGTCACAGGCTTGAGCTTTGCATCTCCGATTGGATCTTGACCTGGATGCCTCTTGGGGCCTCAAACTCAATACTTCAAAGCTGAGCTCAGCAACTCCTGCCAAGATCTTCATTTTCAGTCTCTGTGAGTGGTATCACCTTCCAGCTAGCCTCCATCTAGCCTGAAAATCTGTCAATTGCCCTTGACATTGTCTCCTCCCTATCACTCCACCTCTAATCATTTAGCAAATCCTGTCCTGTCTGCCTTGGGAGTCCAGAATCTGCTCCTTTCCACTCCTCCCTGCCACTATCTCATCTGGTCCCTCAACACATCTTGCCAATGACAGCAGCTGCCTTCTCTCTGGTCACTTTCTTATGCAAACTTGTCTTCACAAGGTTGCAACTTTTCTTCCTAAAGTTGGATGCTGGCCATGTCATTCTCAGACTTAAGAACCACCCCCCGCCCCTTTGCCTCAGCTGAGCATGTAAAGTCTTTTGTAATCTGTCCTGACTCTCTAGCTCCTTTTCTATGTAGTAAGCCCATTGCTCCTGCCACTGAAAATGCTTCTTGATTCACTTGGCAAATGTCTGCATATCCTTCAAGAGTAGGTGGAGTGTCTTTTCTATGAAGCCTTCCCCAGTGTCTTCAGACAGTCTCTTCCCCCTTCTTTGGGTTCCCACCCTCTCTTCTTTCGAGGTGACCTGTGATGGTCTGTTTCTATGTATCTCCTGCACCAGAATGAAAGTTCCTGGAGAGTGCAGTTTATACTTTGTTTCTCTGTCAATTCTCATCCCAATGCCTACCTCAGATCAGGTAAATCAATAAATACTTGGTGAGTGAAGATTCTGAGAAGTCTTTTTCACTTACCTTTGGGCTTGAAGTTATTTTATGCTATTGGAGATGCTTGTTCAGACATTAAAATAATAAAACATTTTAACAGATTCTCCCTTCAGGAGGCATATGTTAGAGAATATATAAATTTTTTTATCTCTTAGAAGGGAAGACAGTGCCCATACACTGAGGATGGTCCAGCAGAAGGACAGAAAGTTCCAGTCCATAGGGATGTCCTTAAACCCTTGTACCATCTCCAGAATAACCTGTTGCTGGAGTCCTTGTTACATGAGAAAAGTAAGCCTCTATCATTAAAACCACTTTTAGTCAGGTATAGAGAGAAGTCATCTGCTTCAGAGTTTCCACTCTCAAGATTTCTGAGAAGATTTCAGCTAAGAGCCTCTAGTGAGAGAGTTTTTTATTGGTGTTTTCAGCAAGACCTATAAATCAAACACACAAATCCTCAAAATCTTATTTTAAAAAAATGATAGTACAGTGGGAGAAACATCCAGCCAAAGTACCTAACTTATGGTAAAAATGAGAAACCTTTTTTTCTTTTAAAGAAATGTAGAAAATATAAATAAGGTCCCCTTACTTGGAGAAATTTGGTTTTAATTTCAGCGATGTTTCTGAGCAATGGTAGAGATAGAAAATTGTCTAATTTAACAATTGAGTGAGAGCATCTGACTTTATTAAATAAATATATAAAGTAGAAGTCTGTTTCAGTTTCATTGTTTGGGCAATTAAAGGAGAGGGAAAATAGGTAAGAGTGATCTGGGGGCAGAGCACAGCCTGCATTAGAGGAAAGGCTGGGAGGGCAGAGCGAGTCCAAGAGAAGAGGAGGTTGTTCCCCTGGTTCCCCCCGGTAACCTTCTCTTTGAGGTCTCTACTTCATCGTCCCTCCCTCCTTTCTAACTTACCTCATCTGGCCCAGACCATCCTCCAACGGCATGTCTATCCAAGGCACTTCAAGTTCTTCTCTCACTGCTTTCTGATTACTCTCTTTCCCCAGCCTCTGCCTCCACACCCTTACCTGCCCAGCGTCTATGGTCCCGCTTAGCTGTGGGATCTCATCTCCTCCCTCCTCTCCCTAGGTGGATGAAATTTCTGCCTGCTCATCTGCAGCTCAGCAGGGTCCTAACTTACCTTTTGGTGTGCTATTTAACCCTCTGGGCCTCAGTATCCTCATCTGTGAAAAGGGGATTACTAACACATACCTCACAAGATTGTGAGTTGCCCAGCAGGTCCTCAACAAACATTCATTTCCCTTCCCTTCTTTGCTTTTTGCTGCTCTTCCCACTTTTTGCTGCTTCACTTCTGCTCTGCTGATACCAGTGCTTTCCTTTCTTCTCACCAACTAAGCCATCAGCTGGGAATTTGTCTCTGGAATTCTGCCTGGAGTCTATGCCTATGTCTGAGAGTAAGGGTTTCAGAGGGAGGCTCTGAGGTACGGACATCTCTGCACCAGCTGCGGAGTCAGACATCAGATTCAGGTCCTTGTCCCACCATGTACTACTGTATGAGCTTTGGGAAGGTTGCATATTCTCTTGGTGGCCTAGTTTCCTCATTTGTAATTTGGGGATAATATTTCTGTTTCTAGGGTTATAGGAAGGATTAAATGAGCTACTTCATGAAAAGTGTTCAGTGTAATACTCAGCACATTGTAAGTGCTTACTAAATAATATAGGTAACAGCAATGTAGAAAATTGTACTGTGCCTTGTGACCAATGGCATGATGTCCTCAATGCTTCAGCTTCATTATCTCATCTCAGAAGGAAAGCATGGCAGGATCCAAGTGGCAGTTACCAGGGCACATCCAGAGCAGGCCCTTGGTAGATGCTTGATGGGGTCCACTGTCTGTGGTGGGTGTGGGAGTGTGTACCAGCTTTGTTTTGTATGGGAAGGAAGCTGTATCAACAGGGAAGCAACTTCTGCATGGATTCTGACCTAAAGCCTCCTTCACTACACAGAACTCACCACCTCTCTGGGCTACAAGCAGCAAGTGTCCATATATTGCTGACGGGAATCACCTGTTGGGGGTGGAGATTACTTTTAACCCATTTCTGGGTGAGCTTAATCAGCATAAATTAGTATTCATGCCTGAAAGACTTCATCATGAATCTTATGCCCAAATATAGCTCAGCAAGTTTACTAGCTTTCTGATCATCAGCTGTGTTGCTCTGCTCATGCCGTCTGTGAGTGTGCAAGAGAGGGAGAGAGAGGAAGGAGAGGTAGAAAGGAGAACTGTGGGGGTGGGCAGGATGAGGGCAAGGGGATGGGGCTGGGGGAGAGGTTGAGAGAGAATATTTATTTGCAGGTTTCACCTTCTGCTGGATTACATTCATATATAATTGGGGAGTTGGGCCCATAATTCAACAATGTCACTGAAAATGAAGATGATACATTTCAACTGCATTTTAAAAGACAGAAATATATATGCTAGACTTTTAGATATACCACAGGAGGAATTTGGCTATATTCCAGAATGTCATTAAAGAGCAGAAAATCTCTCTAGAATTCTAGCATCAGAGCTGGAAAAGATCTCAGTTTAGCTTTTCATTTCCCAGAATCAGAAACTGAAGTAAAATGATGCTAAGAGACTTTGCCAGAGCTCACCAGCTGATCAGAGGCAGAGCAGGGACTAGACACAATTCTGCTGACTGGTATTCTGAGGGCTTCCTGCTGCACCCCGGACAAGTGTGCATACATAAAATGCCAGAAAACTAACAATACCTGAGAGCCTACAGAAAAAAAAAGGATTGGTTGGAATTGAGTTGGAAGCGAAGGCAGGAGAGGCTGCCCTGTTCTGCAGTAGGAACAAGACTGAGGTGAAGATTTTGAGGGAGGGGGGGCCCCCTCAGGTAGCCTGTGATGGAGCAGGGTAGAGTCTTAGTCAAGCGGAGGACTCTGGAGAGAAGAGATACTATCTTCTGCAGAGAAGAGACCTTTGTGGTGACCAAAGGAGTGGTAAGTGAACATGGCTGATATCCTTCATATCTTGACTCATCTGGCTAATGGGAGAGAGAGAGCTGGAGAACACCAGGCATCTCGATGAGGGTGGTTGAAGGAACTGCAGAGAAAGGAAATGCTGGAGGTGCCTGAGATTTATCATTTTGACTCTCCAGTCTTACCTAGTGTTAGTCCTTTGCTTGCTAGCTGTATGTAGATTTTTAGGGCAGTTATATTTTTAGGGCAGCAGCTTCCACACAGACTTTAATGGGGATGTTGTCATTGATTGACACCAGCAAAAGTATGATTCACAAAGTAAAATGCACCCATGTTACAGACTTAAGAACAACCTATGTAAATATTTGCAGAAAGTACTTCCTGGCATCTGTTCTATGCATATTTACATTTACAAACACACATTTATTTTTATACAAATGTGATCAGACTGTACATCTTGTTTTGTAGTTTGCTTTTTTAATGTTTTAAATCATTTTTATTGAATCTACAGATTGAAGAGACAGGTGAAAATCCTGCTTCAAACTTAAACTTTACTTTTATTTTTTTTAAATCAACTTTATTGAAGTATAATTTACATAAATAAAATACATTCATTTAAAATATACAGTTCAGTGAGTTTTGATAAATATAAAGAACTCTTACAATTCAATAATAAGAAAACAAACAACCCAATAAAAATGGGCAAAGAAAGGACACTTTATAAAAGAAGATATTTCTCCATTTAATTCCATCAATTTTGGCTTCTCATAAATTGAAACTCTGTTAGGAGTTTGAAATTGTACAGAATTGTTATATCATCTTCATGAATTGACTCCTTTTTCATTATCATAGTCCCTTTTGCTCCTTGGCATTATTCCTTGTTCTGAAGTCCACTTTGATATTGAAATAGACTCTATTAATTTCTTGTGGTATATCTTTTCCATTCTTTTGATTTTAGCCTGTTTCTATGTTTTATTTTGACAGTATGTAGTTGGGTCTTGGTTTTTAATCTTTGAATTTTAATTGGAATGTTTACCCAATTTATATTCACTGTAATTATTAATATGGTTGTATTTAAGGTTTCTATCTTCATACTTGTTTTTATATTTTTCAGTTTGAAACAAGATTTAAACATTTTTTTTTTTTTTTTGCGGTACGCGGGCCTCTCACTGTTGTGGCCTCTCCTGTTGTGGAGCACAGGCTCCGGACGCGCAAGCTCAGCGGCCGTGGCTCACGGGACCAGCCGCTCTGCGGCATGTGGGATCTTCCCGGACCGGGGCACGAACCCATGTCCCCTGCATCGGCAGGTGGACTCTCAACCACTGCACCACCAGGGAAGCCCGAATTTTTTTTCTTTTTAAACATCTTTATTGGAGTATAATTGCTTCACAATGGTGTGTTAGTTTCTGCTTTATAACAAAGTGAACCAGCTATACATATATATACATCCCCATATCCCCTCCCTCTTGCTTCTCCCTCCCCTCCTCCCTATCCTACCCCTCTAGGTGGTCACAAAACACCGAGCTGTTCTCCCTGTGCTATGCGGCTGCTTCCCACTAGCTATCTATTTTACAATTGGTAGTATATATTGGTCCATGCCACTCTCTCACTTTGTCCCAGCTTACCCTTCCCCCCACCCCGTGTCCTCAAGTCCATCCTCTATGTCTGCGTCTTTATTCCTGTCCTGTCCCTAGGTTCTTCAGAACCTTTTTTTTTTTTTTTACTTTCCATATATGTGTTAGCATAAAGTATTTGCTTTTCTCTTTCTGACCTACTTCACTCTGCATGACAGACTCTAAGCCCATCCATCTCACTACAAATAACTCAATTTCATTTCTTTTTATGGCTGAGAAATATCCCATTGTATATATGTGCCACATCTTCTTTATCCATTCGTCTGTCAATGGACACTTAGGTTGCTTCCATGTCCTGGCTATTGTAAATAGAGCTGCAGTGAACATTGTGGTACATGACTCTTTTTGCATTATGGTATTCTCAGGGTATATGCCCAGTAGTGGGATTGCTGGGTCGTATGGTAGTTCTATTTTTAGTTTTTTAAGGAACCTCCATACTTTTCTCCATAGTGGCTGTATCAACTTACATTCCCACGAACAGTGCAAGAGGGTTCCCTTTTCTTCACACCCTCTCCATCATTTATTGTTTGTAGATTTTTTGATGATGGCCATTCTGACTGCTGTGAAGTGATACCTCATTGTAGTTTTGATTTCCATTTCTCTAATGGTTAGTGATGTTAAGCTTTCTTTCATGTGTTTGTTGGCTATCTGTATATCTTCTTTGGAGAAATGTCTATTTAGGTCTTCTGGCCATTTTTGGATTGGGCTGTTTGTTTTTTTGATATTGATCTGCATGAGCTGCTTGTAAATTTTGGAGATTAATCCTTTGTCAGTTGCTACTTTTGTGAATACTTTCTCACATTCTAAGGGTTGTCTTTTCGTCTTGTTTATGGTTTCCTTTGCTGTGCAAAAGGTTTTAAGTTTCATTAGGTCCCATTTGTTTATTTTTGTTTTTGTTTCCATTTCTCTAGGTGGTGGGTGAGAAAGGATCTTGCTGTTATTTATGTCATAGAGTGTTCTGCCTATGTTTTCCTCTAAGAGTTTTATAGTGTCTGGCCTTACATTTAGGTCTTTAATCCATTTTGAGGTTATTTTTGTGCATGGTGTTAGGGAGTGTTCTAAATTCATTCTTTTACATGTAGCTGTCCAGTTTTCCCAGCACCACTTATTGAAGAGGCTGTCTTTTCTCCATTGTATATTCTTGCCTCCTTTATCAAAAATAAGGTGACTATATGTGTGTGGGTTTATCTCTGGGCTTTCTATACTGTTCCATTGATCTATATTTCTGTTTTTTTTGCCAGTACCATACTGTCTTGATTAATTTAGCTTTGTAGTATAGTCTGAAGTCAGGGAACCTGATTCCTCCAATTCGATTTTTCTTTCTCAAGATTGCTTTGGCTATTCAGGGTCTTCTGTGTTTCCATACAAATTGTGAATTTTTTTGTTCTAGTTCTGTGAAGAATGCCATTGGTAGTTTGATAGGAACTGCACTGAATATGTAGATTGCTTTGGGTAGTAGAGTCATTTTCACAATGTTGATTCTTCCAATCCAAGAACATGGTATATCTCTCCATCTGTTTGTATCAACTTTAATTTCTTTCATCAGTGTCTTATAGTTTTCTGCATACAGGTCTTTTGTCTCCTTAGGTAGGTTTATTCCCAGCTATTTTATTCTTTTTGTTGTAATGGTAAATGGGACTGTTTCCTTAATTTCACTTCCAGATTTTTCATCATTAGTGTATAGGAATGCAAGAGATTTCTGTGCATTAATTTTGTACCCTGATACTTTACCAAATTCATTGATTAGCACTAGTAGTTTTCTGGTAGTGTCTTTAGGATTTTCTATGTATACTATCATATTATCTGCAAACAGTGACAGCTTTACTTCTTCTTTTCCAATTTGGATTCCTTTTATTTCTTTTTCTTCTCTGATTGCTGTGGCTAAAACTTCCAAAACTATGTTGAATAATAGTGGTGATAGTGGACAGCCTTCTCTTGTACCTGATCTTAGTGGAAATGATTTCAGTTTTTCACCATTGAGGATGATGTTGGCTTTGGGTTTGTCATATATGGCCTTTATTATGTTGAGGTAAGTTCCCTCTATGCCTACTTTCTGGAGGTTTTTTTTTTATCATAAATGGGTGTTGAATTTTGTCACAAGTTTTTTCTGCATTTGTTGAGATGATCATATGGTTCTTCTCCTTCAGTTTGTTAATATGGTGTATCACATTGATGGATTTGCATATATTGAAGAATCCTTGCATTCCTGGGATAAACCCCACTTGATCATGGTGTATGATCCTTTTAATGTGCTTTTGGATTCTGTTTGCTAGTATTTTGTAGAGGATTTTTGCATCTATGTTTATCAGCGATATTGGCCTTTAGTTTTCTTTCTTCGTGACATCTTTGTTTGGTTTTGGTATCAGGGTGATGGTGGCCTCGTAGAATGAGTTTGGGAGTTTTCCTCCCTCTACTATATTTTGGAAGAGTTTGAGAAGGATAGATGTTAGCCCTTCTCTAAATGTTTGATAGAATTCGCCTGTGAAGCCATCTGATACTGGGCTTTTGATCGTTGGAAAATTTTTAATCACAGTCTCAATTACAGTGCTTCTTTTTGGTCTGTTTATATTTTCTGTTTCTTCCTGGTTCAGTATTGGAAGCTTGTGCTTTTCTAAGAATTTGTCCATTTCTTCCAAGTTGTCCATTTTATTGGCATATTGTTGCTTGTAGTGATCTCTCTTGTTCCTTTGTATTTCTGTAGTGTCAGTTGTTAGTTTTCCTTTTTCATTTCTAATTCTCTTGATCTGAGTCTTCTCCGTTTTTTTCTTGATGATTCTGGCTAATGGTTTATCAATTTTGTTTATCTTCTCAAAGAACCAGCTTTTAGTTTTAGTGATCTTTGCTATTGTTCCCTTCATTTCTTTTTCATTTATTTCTGATCTGATCTTTATGCTTTCTTTCCTTCTGCTAACTTTGGGGTTTTTTCTTCTTCTTTCTCTAATCGCTTTAGGTGTAAGGTTAGGTTATTTATTTGAGACATTTCTTGTTTCTTGAGGTAGGATTGTATAGCTATACACTTCCCTCTTAGAACTGCTTTTGCTGCATTCCATAGGTTTTGGGTCGTCGTGTTGTCATTGTCATTTGTTTCTAGGTATTTTTTTGATTTCCGTTCTGATTTCTTCAGTGATCTCTTGCTTATTAAGTAGTGTACTGTTTAGCCTCCATGTATTTGTATTTTTTACAGTTTTTTTTCCCTGTAACTGATATCTAGTCTATAGTGTTGTGCTCAGAAAAGATACTTGATACAATTTCAATTTTCCTTAATTTACCAAGGCTTGATTTGTGACCCAAGATATGATCTTTCCTGGAGAATGTTCCATGAGCACTTGAGATGAAAGTGTATTCTGTTGTTTTTGGATGGAATGTCCTATCAATATCAGTAAAGTCCATCTTGTTTAATGTGTCATTTAAAGCTTGTGTTTCCGTATTTATTTTCATTTTGGATGATCTGTCCATTGGTGAAAGTGGGGTGTTAAATTCCCCTACCATTATTGTGTTGCTGTCAGTTTCCCCTTTTATGGCTGTTAGTATTTGCCTTATGTATTGAGGTGCTCCTATGTTGGCTGCATAAATATCTACAATTGTTATATCTTCTTCCTGGATTGATCCCTTGATCACTATTTAGTGTCCTTCTTTGTCTCTTGTAATAGTCTTTATTTTAAAGTCTATTTTGTCTGATATGAGAATTGCTACTCCAGCTTTCTTTTGATTTACATTTACATGGAATATCTTTTTCCATCCCCTCACTTTCAGTCTCTTTGTGTTCCTAGGTCTGACGTGGGTCTCTTGTAGAAACATATATATGGGTCTTGTTTTTGCATCCATTCAGCCAGTCCATGTCTTTTGTTTGGAGTATTTAATCCATTTACATTTAAAGTATTTATCAGTATATATGTTCCTATTCCCATTTTCTTAATTGTTTTGGGTTTGTTATTATAGGTCTTTTCCTTCTCTTGTGTTTCGTGCTTAGAGAAGTTCTTTTAGCATTTGTTGTAAAGCTGGTTTGGTGTTGCTGAATTCTCTTAGCCTTTGCTTGTCTGTAAAGGTTTTAATTTCTGCCTCAAATCTGAATGAGATCCTTGCTGGGTAGAGTAATCTTGGTTGTAGCTTTTTCCCTTTCATCACTTTAAATATGTCCTGCCAGTCCCTTCTGGCTTGCAGAGTTTCTGCTGAAAGATCAGCTGTTAGCTTTATGGGGATTCCCTTGTATGTTATTTTTCCCTTGCTGCTTTTAATATTTTTTCTTTGTATTTAATTTTTGATAGTTTGATTAATATGTGTCTTGGCATGTTTCTCCTTGGATTTATCCTGTATGGGACTCTCTGTGCCTCCTGGACTTGACTAAACTATTTCCTTTCCCATATTAGGGATGTTTTCAACTGTACTCTCTTCAAATATTTTTTCAGACCCTTTCTTTTTCTTCTGGGACCCCTATAATTTGAATGTCGGTGCGTTTAATGTTTGTCCAGAGGTCTCTGAGACTGTCCTCATTTCTTTTCCTTCTTTTTTCTTTATTCTGCTCTGCGATAGTTATTTCCACTGTTTTATCTTCCAGGTCACTTCTCCGTTTTTCTGCCTCAGTTATTCTGCTATTGATTCTTTCTAGAGAATTTTTAATTTCATGTATTGTGTTGTTCAGCATTGTTTGTTTTATCTTTAGTTCTTCTAGGTCCTTGTTAAACGTTTCTTGTATTTTCTCCTTTCTATTTCCAAGATTTTGGATCATCTGTTCCATCATTACTCTGACTTCTTTTTCAAGTAGATTGCCTATTTCCTCTTCACTTGTTTGGTCTGGTGGGTTTTTACCATGCTCATTCATCTGCTGTGTGTTTCTCTGTGTTCTCATTTTGCTTAACTTTCTGTGTTTGGGGTCTCCTTTTTGCAGGCTGCAGGTTCATAGTTCCCGTTGCTTTTGTTGTTTGACACTAGTGGCTAAGGTTGGTTCAGTGGGTTGTGCAGGCTTCCTGGTGGTGGGGACTGGTTCCTGTGTTCTGGAGGAGGAGGCTGGATCTTGTCTTTCTGGTGGGCAGGATCCCATCCGATGGTGTGTTTTGGGGGTGTCTGTGACCTTATTATGAGTTTAGGCAGCCTCTCTGCTAATGGGTGGGGTTATGTTCCTGTCTTTCTAGTTGTTTGGCATAGGGTGTTCTGCACTGTAGCTTGCTAGTCGTTGAGTGGAGCTGGGTCTTAGCGTTGAGGTGGAGATCTCTGGGAGAGCTTTCACCATTTAATATTATGTGGAGCCGGGAGGTGTCTGGTAGACCAGTGTCCTGAACTTGCCTCTCCCACGTCAGAGGCACAGGCCTGAAGCCCGGCTGGAGCACCAAGACCCTGTCAGCCACATGGCTCAGAAGAGAAGGGAGAAAAAAAGAGAGAAAGTAAAAGATAAAAGAAAATAAAGTTATTAAAATAAAAAGTAATAAATAATAAAATATTAATAATAAAAAAATTTTTAATTTAAATTAAAAAATTTAAATTTAATTTAAATATTTAAATTAAAATAATAAAAAAATTTAAATTTAAATAATAAAAAAATAATAAAAATTTAAAATTTAAATTTTTTATTAAATAATAAAAAAATTTAATAATAAAAAAATTTAAAAAAATTTAAATTTAAAAATAATAAAAAAATTTAAAATTAAAAAAAGAAAAAAAAAGGAAAGAAAGAAAGAAGAGAGAAACAAAGAAATCCACCAATGATAACCAGCACTAAAAACTAACTATACTTAAAAAAAAAAAACCAAACAAATTGACAGACAGAACCCTAGGACTAATGGTAAAAGCAAAGCTATACAGACAAAATCACACAAGGAAGTATATACATACACTCATAAAAAGAGAAAAAGGAAAAAAATATATATCGTTTCTCCCAAAGTCCATCATCTCAGTTTGGGATGATTCGTTGTCTATTCAGTTATTCCACAGATGCAGGGTACATCAAGTTGATGGTGGAGATTTAATCCGCTGCTCCTGAGGCTGCTGGGAGAGATTTACCTTTCTCTTCTTTGTTCGCAAAACTCCTGGGGTTCAGCTTTGGATTTGGCCCCGCCTCTGCGTGTAGGTCACCTGAGGGCATCTGTTCTCGCACAGACAGGACAGGGTTAAAGGAGCAGCTGATTAGGGGGCTCTGGCTCACTCAGGCCGGGGGAGGGAGGGGTAAGGATGTGGGGTGAGCTTGCGGAGGCCGGCACGACAGTGCAACAACCTGAGGCGCACCGTGTGTTCTCCCGGGGAAGTTGTCCCTGGATCCCGGGACCCTGGCAGTGGTGGGCTGCACAGGCTCCCGGGAGGGGAGGTGTGGATAGTGACCTGTGCTTGCACACAAGCTTCTTGGTGGCGGCAGCAGCAGCCTTAGCGTTTCACGCCCGTCTCTGGTGTCCATGCTGATAGCCATGGCTCGCTCCCATCTCTGGAGCTCGTTTAGGCGGTGCTGTGAATCCCCTCTCCTCGGCACCCGGAAAAAATGTTCTCTTTCCTCTTAGGCAGGTCCAGACTTTTTCCTGGACTCCCTCCTGGCTAGCTGTGGTGCACTAGCCCCCTTTAGGCTGTGTTCACGCACCCAACCGCAGTCCTCTCCCTGGGGTCTGACCTCCGAAGCCTGAGCCTCAGCTCCCAGCCCCGCCCGTCCCGGCGGCTGAGCAGACAAGCCTCTCGGGCTGAGTGAGTGCTGGTCGGCACTGATCCTCCGTGCGGAAATCTCTCCACTTTGCCCTCCGCACCCCTGTTACTGTGCTCTCCTCCGTGGCTCCTAAGCTTCTCCCCACCATCCCCCTGTCTCTGCCAGTGAAAGGGCTTCTGGTGTGTGGAAAACTTTCCTCCTTCACAGCTCCCTCCCGCTGGTGCGGGAGGTACCATCCCTATTCTTTTGTCTCTTTTTTCTTTTGCCCTACTCAGGTACATGGGGAGTTTCTTGCCTTTTGGGAAGTCTGAGGTCTTCTGCCAGCATTCAGTAGGTGTTCTGTAGGAGTTGTTCCATGTGTAGATGTATTTCTGATGTATTTGTGAGGAGGAAGGTGATCTCCACGTCTCAATCCTCCCCCCATCTTGGAGGTCTCCGTATTTATTTTTCTATTTGCTATAATTATTCTTTTTTAAATGGAAATATAGTTGTCATACGGTATTGTGTTAGTTTCAAGTGTACTGTGTAGTGATTTGACATTTGTGTGCATTATGAAATGATCACCATGATAAGTCTATGTTCTATCCTTTGTTACCTTTTCCCTATTTTCCTGCCTTCTTTTGGGTAGAGTATTTATTATTTTAATATTATTATTTAATGTTACTTAGGAGTGAATATTTATTATTTTACCACCTCTATTTATCTCTTCTATGTTTGCTGTACTGCTTTATTGCTCTAAAGTTTACAATATACATCTTTAACTTACCACAGTTTATCTTCAAAAAATATTATAGTAGTTAATGTGTAATTTAAGATTCTAACAACCTTCAGTTTCTCCCCTCTGACCTTTATGCTATTGTTCTTATACATGTTGCTTCTGTATATGTTGTAAATCCCCAAATACATTGTTATTATTTTTCTTTAAGCAGTCAATTATTTCTTAAAGACGTTTTTTAAATGGGAAAAATATCTTCTATATATATATATATGTGTATATATATATACACATATATACACACATATTTGCTATTTTTAATACTCTGTTTCTTTGTATAGATCCACATTTCTATTGAGTTATTTACCGTTCACCTAAAGAACTTCCTTTAACATTTCTTATAGTACAAGTTTGCTGGTGATAAATTTTCTCAGCTTTTATTTGTCTAAAAAAAATTTTTTAATACCAGTAAAAAAATTTTACTTTTGAAAGATATTTTCACTGGTTGTAGAATTCTGGGTTGACGATGTTCTTTTACACACTAAAAGTGTTATTTAGCTGTCTTCTGCCTTGCAGATTTCTTATAAGAAGACTATGATCATTTTTTGTTTCTTATTTTATAAAGTATCTTTCTTTCCTCTGATTGATTTTAAGATTATTGTTAAAATCCATGTATACATGGATTTTCATCAATTTGATTATGATGTGCCTTTGTGTTTATCCTGCTTGGAGTTCATTGAGTATTTGGGATTTGTGGGTATATATTTTCTGTAAGAGAGAGAAAATTTTCACGATGTCATTATTTTTGATTGTGTTCCAGTCATTATGAAATTTATGTTGTGTGTGCTGGATTTTTTTGTATTCTTTAAAGAGTGTTGAACTTTTTCTAGAAGACGTTAGAGGATTTGCAAATCATTTCAACATTTTAGAGTTTTATTCATAAGCTATTATAGTGCTGGTCTAGAACAGCCTTTACCAAATAGGTAGTTTAGTCCTATTACCAGGGTATGACTCTTATGGAACCTCCCGAATGCCCTGTATGTTCAAGAAAGTTTCTGTACTCTGGCTAGTGGAAGATAGAATAATTCGCAGTTCTATGTGAGCTTTGGGAATTGTTCAGCTTACATCTCTCTTTAATTGCTGTTTCCTAGGAAGTTGACTGACCTTGTGGGGTTTCATCCTATGCATACACAGATTGCATTCAACTAAAAACTCAGAGAGTTCCTATTCGTATTTCTGGAGCTCTTTCTCCTTGTAGTTTTCTCTTCTTTTGTATTCTGCCCTACCAATTTAAGCTTCCATGTCCTCTCCAAACCCCCATTTCTGTCTCCTTAATTCAGTGAGAGACCATCAGCTCTCTTTGGGTTCCCTCTCCCTGCAGTTTTGTCTGGAATTTGCTCCCAGGCAGAAATCTGGGCTTACGGTAGGGCTGATTATCATTTATTTCCCTTTTTCCAAGAGGCAGAGTCATGTTGATGCTTGCAGGCCAATGGCTAAAAACCAGGGCTGAGATGAGGTTGAGTAAAGGTACCAAGGGTACAGAATTTAAGAAGGTACTCTCAGGGCCATGAAAGTGCCTCCTTAAATTTTGAACCCTAAGCATCTTTCCTGCCTCACTCTAGTCCCAGCCCTGATGAGAACAGTTGTCTTATATATTTTATCCAGTTTTCTTGTTATGTATGCTGGGAAAGTGATTCTGAGCTCTGCCAATCCCTCATTGCCCAAAGTGCAAGTCTCCTGTTATCTGCATATTTAACTCAACAATGTGTCATGGACATCATTTTACATCAGAGAATTTAGATATTTACCGCCCTTTAAAATGATTGCCTTGTATTTCATTGTGTAGATAGATTTGAGAAATTATGGAGATTAAAACTCATTTCTTAAGAAGTCTCCTCATATCGATGTGACATTAATGTATTGCTGAAAATAAAATATGTGGGTATACATAGTTTTTTTCATTTAGAAATATGCTTTGTATTGAGTCTGTTAACTAAGAAGCAAGAATAACAGATGGTTTTTCTGTCCACCTCTTGATTTGTTACCTGGATGTGTTGTTAATTCACAGTAGTGGCCTGGAATAAAACGTTTCACTGTAGCAATGTTCAGCATTACATTCTGGAGTGTGGGGTAACCTTAATGATGAATCAAAACCACAGTTTTAAGAGATTGATAAGACATATAAAAATTACTATCTTTAGGATGTCACTCAGCTGTTTTTCTTTCTCATTTAAAAAAATTTTATCAGAGGTAAAGGTGAAATAAAAACACTAAGGTCTATCTAGTATTTAAAACAAATATAAACGGAGACTAGACTGTCTGATATATATTGTCCTCTTTTCAGATTAACAACAAACTAGGTATCCAAAAATCATAGTTTGTTCTAACAACTATAAAAGAAATATAGTTTCCTTTAACTGTCATTTGTAGCTTTCATGGTGCCTTTTAATTTTTGAACCAGATATAGAAATTTTATCATTATCATAATTATTAGAAATTATGTAAAACCAATAAAAAATACCAGAAGGCTATACAGGGAAATGATAAAACATTGATTTGTTTAGATGGTAGGATTTGGGCTGGTATTTCTTTTCTATTTTATTCATTGTTTTTTAATGTAGTTTCCACACTTTCAGAGTAGAAAAGTACATTTCTATATCAAAATTCAATGCAAAACAAAATGGTAGCAAGTTGAATCCAACAATATATAAGAAGGATTATACACCATGACCAAATGGGATTTATCTCAGGTATGCATGGCCAGTTCAACATTTGAAAATCAATTAATGTAGTCCATCACACTAACAGGCTAAAGAAGAAAAATCATATCATATGATTTTTCTTAATAGATGATCATATTAATAGATGCAGAATAAGTATCTGACAAAATGCAACACTCATTTATGATATTAAAAACTCTCGGTGAACTAGGAATAGAGGAGAACTTCCTCAATTTGATAAAGAAAATCTACAAAAACCCTATACCCACATTGTAATGGTGATGGACTAGAAGCCTTCCTGCTAAGATCAGGAACAAGACAAGGATGTCTCCTCTTATCACTCCTTTTCAACATTGTAGTAGAAGTCCTAGCTAATGCAATAACGCAAGCAAAGGATAGAAGAGGCATGCTGAAAGGGAAGTAAGAAATAAAGTAGTCTTTGTTTGTGAGTACTGTGATTATCTATGTAGAAAATCTGAAATGATTTCTTGGAGCTAATAAGTGATTATAGCAAGGTTGCAAAATACAAGATTAATATACAAATGTCCATAAATTTCTTATATACCAGCAGTGAACAAGTGGAATTTGAAAATAAAAATACAATATTGTTTATATTAAGCACCCCCCAAATGAAATTATTACACATAACTCTAACAAAATATGTACAAGATCTGTATGAGAACAAAGAAAAACTAAAAAAATGGAGAGGTCCCATGTACATGGATAGGAAGACCCAATTTTGTCAAGATGTCAGTTCTTCCCAACTTGATCTGTATATACAGTGCAATCCCAATCAGAATCCCAGCAAGTTATTTTCTAGATATTAAAAAACTGATTCTAAAGTTTATATGGAGAGACAAAAGACCCAGAATAGCCAAAACAATATTGAAGGAGAACAAAAGAGAACTGACACTACCTGACTTCAAGACTTACTAAAAAGACCTACTGTAATCAGAACAGTGTGACATTGGTGAAAGAACAGACAAATGGATCAATGGAACAGATAGAGAGTCCAGAAACAGACCCACACAAATATAGTCAACTGATCTTTGACAGAGGAGCAAAGGCAATACAATGGAGCAAAGATATTCTTTTCAACAAATGGTGCTGAAACAACTGGACATCCACATGCAAAAAAAATGAATCGAAACACAGAACTTACACTTTTCACAAAGGTTAACTCAAAAATGGATCTTAGACCTGAGAGGTGGCTTCTGGTGCAACTCAGAATAAACTTCGCCCAGAGCTTTAAAAAAAAGAAAGATCATAGACCTAAAAGTAAAATGTGAAACTATAAAACTCCTAGAAGGTAGCATAGGAGGAAACCTAAATGACCTTGGGTATGGGGATGATTTTTTAGATACAACACTGAAGGTACAGTTCATGAAAGAATTGATAAGCTGAACTTTATTATAATTAAAAACTTCTGCTCTACAAGAGACACTGTCAAGAGAATGAGAAGATAAACTACAGTCTAGGAAAAATATTCACAAAAGACATTTCTGATAAAGGACTGTTATCTAAAATATACAAAGAACTCTTAAAACTCAACAATAAGAAATGAATGACAAAGTGAGAGAGTGGCATGGACATATATACACTACCAAACGTAAAATAGATAGCTAGTGGGAAGCAGCCGCATAGCACAGGGAGATCAGCCCGGTGCTTTGTGACCAACTAGAGGGGTGGGATGGGGAGGGTGGGAGGGAGGGAGACGCAAGAGGGAAGAGATATGGGAATATATGTATATGTATAACTGATTTACTTTGTTATAAAGCAGAAACTAACACACCATTGTAAAGCAATTATACTCCAATAAAGATGTTAAAAAAAAAAAGAAATGAATAACCCAATTTAAAAATGGACAAAAGACTTGAATAGACATGTCACAAAAGAAAATATACAGGTGGCAAATAAGCATATGAAAAGATGCCCAACATCATCATATGTAACCAGGGAACTGCAAATTAAAACAATAGTAAGATATCACTACGTACCTGTTAGAATGGCCAAAATCCAGAATGCTGACAACACTACTAAATACTGATGAAGATATGGAGCAACAGGAACTCTCATTTGTTGCTGGTGGGAATGCAAAATGGTACAGCCACTTTGGAAAACAGTTTGGCAGTTTTTTAGAAAACTAAACTTACTCTTACCATATGATCTAGCAATTGGCTCCTTGATACTTACTAAAAAGAGTTGACAACTTATATCCACCCAAAAACTGGCATATGGATGTATATAGCAGCTTTATTAGTAAGTGACAAAACTTGGAAGCAAACAAAATGTCCTTTAGTAGATGAATGGATAAATAAACTATGATACATACAGACAGTGGATTATTCAGTGCTAAAAAGAAATGAGCTATCAAGCCATGAAAAAATATGAAGAACCTTAAATGCATATTACTAAGTGAAATAAGCCAATCATATGATTCCAACTATATGACATTCTAGAAAAGGCAAAACTGAAAGGATCTCAGTGGTTGCCAAGGGTTAGTGGGGAAGAAGGTATGTATAGGTGGAGCATAGAGGATTTTTAGGACAGTGAAACTATACTGTATGATAGTATAATTGTGGATACATGTCATTATACATTTGTCAAGCTGGTAGAGTGTACATAACTAAGAGTAAAGCTTAATGTAAACTATGGACTTTGGCTGATAAAGATGTAACAGTGTAGCTTCATTGGTAGTAACAAATGTACCACTCTGGTGCAAGATTTTGATACTTGAGGAGATTGTATATATGTGGGAAATCTCTACCTTTAGCTCAATTTTGCTGTGAACCTAAAACCTAAAGTCTATTAAAAATTCAGTGTAACACTGCATAAAATTTCTAAGTATTATAAGGCTAAGTATAAGAGTCTTTGCTTAGTTTTTCTAGAAAGCAGAGCCTAAAACAAGAATTTAAGTGCTTTATGTGACGGTGCAAACCCAGGTGGTGAGGATTGAGAGTGAAAGGGAAATGAAGGAAGGAAAAATGCCAAGCCGTGTGAAGCAAAGCATTGTTGTATTGGCTAGCACTTGGCTAACAGTGAGGAACAGGTCACTCAGCAGGCAGGTGTCCTTAAAGACTTCTCCAGAAGAGATGCAAGAAAGACCTGACCCTTCAAGTATTCCATTGAATCTGAAAGTGAAGGAGCAACCCAGTGCCACTAACCAAGAGAAAGAAAAAAGGAGGTGGTTAAGGGAATATGGAGACATGCAAGTTTCGAGTATATTTGCCAATGCATTAAGCAAGAAAGAATGAGGAAAATGCAGGAAGAAATGGCATCAAAAAGTCAGGAAGGGCAGTAGGCAACTGTTTCAAGGATGCATGATGGAACAGGACATTAATGCTGGAGTTACACCTGGATTTAAATCCATATTCCATCATGTAACAGTTGTGCGATCCAGGGGGAAATTTGATCACCTTTCTAAACATGTTTTCTTCATCTCTGAAAATGAAGTGAATTATCACTTCATAGGGTAGTTTTAAGAAATAAATATATTAACTTAATGAAATTGCTTGGCACTTAATATACATTACTTTCCTCTATTCCAATTCTGTTATTTCATTTCACAAAAGTCCATCATGCCAGTTTTTCCCCAGAATTTGTTTCTAGGGAGATTGGGGCATTAGAGACGGAAGGACTCAATGTTGTTCCCCAACTTTATTGGGAAATGACCCAATAAATTTGAATTCTCCATAGCTTCTTTTGTCCTCAGCCTGGCTAATGCCAAGGGGAAGCTTTCTAATTTTACCGTATCATTGGAAAAAAAGACCAACATGCCTCCTCTTGAAAAGTGAGTCATTTATTCTCAGATTATTTTCTTTAGGTCCAATGTTACAGTCTCTTGACAAAATGTTTTTTATTTTTGGGGGGGGCGCTTATATTGAAAAGGTAACTTAATTAGCTTGTTTGTTAGCTTTTCTCTGGTAGTAAGCCATGAGTAACATAGCTAAATATGGTTCAAAGCTAGAACATTTGGTGTTTTACTGCCTTTGGAAAGTGCAGCTGCAGTTTTATCATCAGTGAAGATAGTTTTCTTTAGTAGTTCAGCATGAGGTTCAGCATTGTCAAAGACAGCTAACTTTACTAGGTGGCCGTTTCTAACTGCTGTGGAGTCTTATTAGTGCATAAAATCTATTTTCATTTATTCCTAATTTATACCTGAATTATAGTTTAGTTTTTACTTTCGGTGGTTAGTTATTTGCTTTACTTATGCTTTTTCTCTTATTTGATGCTCAGTAGTTTGACACCCATTTGGTTCTCAAGTCTTTTCATTTTCATTTTGGAGATGGAAGAATTGTATATACAGGAAAACGGCATCATGGAGGATCTTAGAGCCTACATTCTCAATAGAGGCACTATGACACCCCTGCCCCAGGGGGCGAAAATTGGTTCTTGAAGGGTAAAAATAAAATCGTATTCTTTGGATATTTAAAGCACAGATATACCTAGAGTACATGTAGAGTATATCTGTGGTAGTAAAATTTTATGAGGGGTGATTACAAAAATATGTCTAAAACAGCACCTGAGGGGTGTTGATAATGAAAAACAGGTTGAGAAACACTGATCTAGAGCCAGAAAAGATAATTTTTAAGAGATAAAACTGTGGTATGAACTGAGGGATTCAGAAAAACTGCCTCTGTTAACACTGTGTTATCTATGTTAGTGATCATCACACCATGGAAAAAGCTGACCATGTGAAAATTTGGTTATTATTTACATCTTTCCTTTTACTTTCTAACCTGTTAATGTTTCTTTTGTTTTTGTTTTCTTTCTAGCCTATTAGTTCTTGTAGCTATTCATTATTTTCCAGTGATGATTAAATTATATAAAAAGATCAGAGTTGGGATCCATTGAGTTGTTGGGTAAAGTTTGGAGTTTAGAATCGTCTGTTATGTTACATTCCAACACAAATGAGTGCTTTCTCCTTTTCTCTTATTTCTCAGGCCTATAATATTTCATTAGTTAAAAAAAAAAATTAGAACCATTGGTAACCATCTGGTGTGTCTTTAACCATTCTTTTGAACAGGACTCTCTCATTCTGAATCTCCAGTGCACTTTTTACATCACTTTACTGTCATATGGCCTCGCTTTATAGCCTTTTCCTTAGTGCTATATTACTGTATTTCTTAGCTTCCTAGCTGTATTGTCTTAAGTCCATAGTAACTGGCATTTGGAAGGTGCTCAACAAATATTCAATAATACTTCATTAATTTACCAGAGAGTTAAAATATAACACAAAAGAGAGATACTAGAAATGATGACATAATTTAACATTTATGTGGAATATTTTTCTAGGTGAGATGCTTTACTGTAGGTGAGTGAGGAGCAATTCTGTGCAGTAAAAGGAGGAGCCCTGCCAGGTTTAGGTATGCTTATCTCTGCAACTGGTATTTTTAGAAACGTTTTCCTCTAGGAAATATTAGTTCAGATATTCCAGAATTTGAACAAGCTGTCATATAATTTTCCTCCATCCTTCTGGAGAAAATTTCATCCCCCAAACAAAAGACTTAAACCGTAATCTCTATGAACTGATGTAGAATGGTTTCCTTGGTATAATAAGTGAAAAAAGCAAAGTGTAAATGACCATCTATAGTATGGTACCTTTCATGTAAGAAAGACAGGCAAAAAAGAAAATATTCATTTGTGAAAGAAGAAACACAGGGTGGATAAACCAGAAACAAATGAAACTGGTTATATAGAGAGTGGGGAAGGGAAAAAGTATGTGTGTTTTGGGAGGCATAGGGAGGATGGAAATGGAGTAGATGAAGTGGGTAGTGACTTCTCTGAATATACCTTTTTCTATAGTTCTGACTCTTAGAACCATGTTAATGTTTTATTTACTCAAAAAATCATACAGGATGTGGGGAAACTCAAAATAGAATATAATAATAACAAACAAACCTAACGATTACACATGAATAATGTAACCAGAGTGAATGGGATGGAGAAGGAGAGAATTAATCTAAGCAACTCTGGAAAACCGGTTTTGACTATACATTGTAAGGTGACAGACTAAAAGAACTGCACACAAATAATGCTCTCGGTTAACAGCTTATTTTTTCACAGGGGTGCAGGTTAGCAATTTTAAATCATCAATGGATGCTAAAACTAGTAGACAGAAGTATTTGCATAATCTCAAAGTATATCTCCACGAAATACTTATTAATTTCAAAGAGAAAAATAGTAGCTTTATAATGGAGAAACCCAGTAGACACCCTTTAACCAAATGATCAAAGTTAACATCATCAATAATTGTTGACATATTGACATCATGTCTCCTACTATCATACATTGAGAAAGGTACAATATCAAATCTATGGTATTCTTGCCAAAAATGCATAGCCTGAATTTAATAATGAGCAAACATCGAACAAACCCAAATTGAGGGGCATTCTGCAGAATAACAGGCCAATACTCTTCAAAATTGTCATGGTCATAAAAGAAAAAGACTTAAGAACCAACCGCTCCAGGTTGGAGGAGACTCAGGAGACATGACAGATAAATGCATTGTATGATCTTGAAATGGACCTAGACTGGAAAAAGGACATCAGTGGGGCAAATGGCAAAATTTGAATCAGGTTAATTGATTAGTTAATAAAATTTTATCAATGTTTATTTTCTGATTTTGACAATTGTACTGTGGTTATATAAGATGTTAACATTTGGGGAAATGAAGGGAAGAGTTTACTGGAATTCCTTGTACTATTTTGCAACTCTTTTGTAAATTAAAGTTAAAGTCAAAATGTTTTAAATTTAAATTTAAAAAACTAAAGAAAATTGTAGCAAGGAGAGACTTAAGGACAAATATGGTTTTTAGTTCTCTTCTTGGCTATTGTTATTTCTGGGTATGACTAATAATGATAAAAAGGAAGAAAGTGCTCTTTAAAAATAAGGTACATTCATAAACACTTGAGATTTGTCATATATTTAAAATTTTAACTGGCAGAATGGAATATATGAATAAATAATAGAATGAGGTGTGGAAATTAAGTGGAAAGGACATTTTTTAAAGAGAAAAGAAATCCTGTAGGAAATATCTACCTTTAACCAGGTTCCTCAGGTTTCAATTACTGCATATTTAAAATCAATAATAACCACCAAGCACTCTCATCTACAGTCATGTTAAATGATTATACTTAACACAGGTGCATGAATTCTGCTTATTCAAGTATGAAACTGACAGTTGGTGGTGTAACATTTATTAAAGTGATCTTTGAGCAGTAGATGAAATTGAAAGCCGTTTGATAGTGGAATTTCAGCAGTATTTCTGATGCTCTTCTTCTGAGATCATTTTCTATTATCATCAAGAAAGTTTACTGAGCATTCATGTTGTGTTGTGTGCCACCCACAAGGGATACACTCTTTGCTTGCTTGAGGCAAATATTCTAAACTTCCAAAGATTTAGGAGTCCAAAGGAGTCTGGCAAATATGTTATAACATTAGGGAGATAAAGGTCCAAAACTGGGACCATGGGGTGGTCTTATAGTTCTACAGAGTGAGATGGAACATCAGAGTCAGAGTTTCAAAAAGAATAAAATAAAAAATGTTGTAGGACAGGAAATGTGGGGTCACTGATGCATGATAGCAAACAGACTAAAAAGCAATCAAGGTGACCTACTCTTGGAGAATTTATATTCACATCACACAGTAGTTCTCTTTCCTTCTCTCTTCTCTACACCTGAATGCAAACACATACACATACACACAGATACCCTTGAACTTGGCTGCACCATATTTATTTGTTGCATGTGTCTCTTTTTGCCGGGGTGACTTTTGGTTCTAGTCAACTGAAACATGCAGTTTTCTTAATTTGTATTCTGCTGTTTAGTTGGAGAAGCAATTCCTTTAGATATGGCTTTATTTTTATTTAAAGTGTCTATATTTGCCATTCTTAGAAACTAAAGAAAAAGGAGGAAAAAGACCCCTGTCTCTGAAAAATTGTGAGGCAAAGCAAATCGCACATGTGAAAAATCAGGTGTCTGCTGGATAGCATCATTCATTATAGAGTGGACCCTGGTACAAGTTAGGGTCACCTTAGTTTCTTTTCCATAGCCTTGGTTACCACAAGTTAGGAGTTGACTTAAGGAATTAAGTAGTAACGGCATTAACCTAGAGCTGCTCTCCTCACCTTTTCCAAGCAGGCACTCAGACAGATCCCATTCATATCTACTATATACAACCATAGGAAACCCAGGCATATGTTCTGTCCCCATTAGGCTAAATATAACTCTATTCCCTTTCTTCTCCACCTCTGAAAGCACATGTAAAATGATAGTAATAGGCTTATAGTGATAACGGTGAACCTGCTCTCATTTATTAAGTGGTGAATCATTTGCATATTCTAGTATTTTATTATTAGTAGCAAGTTACTTTCAAAATATCTCAAAACAGTTGTGTTTTGAGCCTCCACACTGAAGTGGAGCATTCTGCCCTGTGCAGGTCTGCTGCTTTGTTTTACAGATGAAATGCTGTGTTATCTCTGTTGACTTATAAGCGTTGGCCAGAAACAACTTTTTTCCCCTTATTTATCTTTCAGAACCTTCCCGGAGTATCACTTCCATCCTTCATATGTCAGGTGGATTTCATTGCTTTGGTGTGTAGTAGTACATTTACAGTGTGGGCACATGTCTATCCACTGCATCCTGCATTGTGTTCATTTGTTCACATATCTGTCTCTCCATTTCACTGTGGGTCCTAGAGATGAGGACCCACCCTCATTGTATCCCCTTTGCTTAACACTGTGCCTGACTTAGAGTTGCTGCTCTAAGTAATGTCTAGTAAGCTATGGAAATAGCTCCAGGTTACATTATTTGTGAGTCAGGTATGTCATTAATTATCTATTGATACAATGTGTATTCCTATCACATTGGGGAAATGGCCAGAAGACCTCAGCTATGTTATAGAGAATTGTATTATTAGGGGTAGGAGAAGAAACAAAAAGCAAATAGTTTCTGTTTTTCACTCAGCTCCTGAGTTTGCCTGTGGGATTTGATAAATTTCCCTCCAGACTAATTACCATTCAATGCTAAGGGCTGGAGTTTGTGGTCTTGGCTTGCCAGCCTCATGATATTTAGCTTTAACTGCCATGTCGAGAACAGATAATTTCCCTTGCTAAGAGGATGTTCTTGGAAATGAGTTGACACCTATCAGTCATTCCTCCTTTCTCCTCCCTAGCTGAACCCTGATTTCTTTTTGACATCCACCCTCTACAGGGGGGTGGGGGGAGCTGACCCTACCCTCAGACGCAGTAATGGGCCTGATTGGTCAATCCTATCCTTCCTGCCAGTAATTGGTTCAGGAATGACTTCATGTTGCAGTTCAGATCCGTGATGAAAGAGAAGAAAGGTGTGTTGGAGACTTCTGGGAAAGCTTTCCCTCACTCTTTTGGGAGTTGCCAGAGGTGAGCCCTCTCTCTTCCACGAGAGGCTTTTGTGTGCCGATGTGAGACTGGGCTGCCACGCCATCTCATTGGCAACCTCAGAGGAGGGCAGAATTAATAGAGTTCTAGGGAAACCAGGCCAGGGCTGGTGGGTTAGATCAACCAGGGAATCTGCCCTATGTTAGTTTTCCAGTTACATGAGCCAATAAATGTTCTCATTGTTTAAGCTAGTTTGATAAGTGTCTGCTGTGACTTGCAGCCAAAAGTGTTATAACTTGTTAACAAAACAAAACAAAAATTCTCTAGTTTTGAAAAGGTGGAAAGTGTAAACAATGCAAGACAGTTTGGCAGGGAGGAGCTTTAAAAAAGTAGTTCCTTTAGACCAGTGATTCTCAAACTTGACCATACATTAGAATCACCTGAAGAACTTGTTAAAACTTCTGCGATTTAGCCCCAGAACTTCTGATTCCTTAGCTCTGGGTGAAGCCTGAGGATTTTCATTTCTAACAAGTTCCCCAGGGGTGCTGATGCTTCTAGTTCAGTGACCACACTTAGAGAATCACTACCTTAGATTTCCAAGTATTCTGCCTTTTCTGCCAGGATATCCAAGAGTCGGGGACAGGGCCATGGTGCCAAGAAATGAGCTCCAGCTGTTTCCGAGGGAGCCACCAAGTGCCTCAAAGCAGGTAAACCCACATAATGGGACAACTTACAATTGTAGTTGTCTTTTCACCTGTTTTTTTTCTTCCAGTTTTATTGAGATATAATTGACATACAGCACTGTATAAGTTTAAGGTACAGCATAATGATTTGACTTACATACATCATGAAATGATTATCACAATAACTTTAGTTAACAGCGTTCATCTCATATAGGTACAAAATTAAAGAAATAGAAAAATATATTTTTCCTTGTGATGAGATGATTGTCTTCCTAAATGAACCATATACTTCATGTGGAGAGGGTTTATGACTTAAATATCTTTGTTCCCCAGAGGATTTAACACACAGCTCTAAACAGGCTGTAGGCACTCACTAACGCTTGATTAACTTACTGGAAGGAAAGCGCTATCTGCCAAGTGTTTGTGGTTTGATGTTTTAAGAGGAGAGTATGTGCAATACAAGGCTAAAACTAACCCAGGATAATGATTATGTAAATAAGAGCTCACCTAGTTGCTAAGAAACTAGCAACTTGTCCTTTAGGGAAACGGCAGCTCTGAGGTCTCCTCTTTGAAGCCTTGGGCTTCTGAACAGGAAATCTAATCACCTGTCACTTTCTACTTTTCACACTAACTACAGAATAAATGTCGGATACTGCTCTACTAGTTTAGCAGCGTTTCTTGTGCCTTCAAATATTTACTCCCTCTGTAGACACATCTACTCCCAGTTTATAATAAAGGAGACCTTTGTGTTGCAGACAGATAACAAACTGACTTTCTAAGAGAAGAAAACCTTCCTGCTCTTTCCGTAGCTTGCCTTCAAATAACTGTTTCTTAAATAAGGAACATAATTGGTGATTGTGCAAGGGCCAGGAGTACTTCTCTGCTTTCTTTCCAAGCAGCAAACGGTGGTCCCAAATGCAGTGAGGCTCTGCCTCTCTCCTGTGATGGAAGGGAATCTGCTGTGGGCAGGTGTGAAACCTTCTCCCTGGCAGGGAGGGAGTCGCTCCTTCCTCCAAGCCTCTGTTTAAAACAGGTGTTTGTTTTCCCTGAGGCAGGGTCAGGCAAGGGCTTCTTGGCTTTAAGTAGCCTTTTGCGGTTCTTTTGGCGTCAGGTTTTGCCAAGTGATTCACACATTCTGGAGATGCACGGAGGAATGTGAAGGAGACGCCTTTCCCTTAGCCAGAAATGGATTAAGACAGAAACATCAAATTTGATGAACATGGTTTGACGCAAACCCTGTGCTTTCCAGCTATCCACTTGATATATACAGGCCTCTCCCATGGTTTCAGGCTTCTGCTAGGCCTGGCCAGCACAAGGGGTGTGGCAGTCTTTGTGAGTAAGTAAGTTTATGATGATTACTAAACTGCAGGCCTTCACAACAGTGTTTCTCCAACACTGGAATTGAATTTGTATTTGGTACAGATTGATGGTACTCTGCAACTTGCATTTTTCCCTTTTTATATTTCTACAAGTTATCAGAAATAAATTTTAAAAGAAATTCTCCTCATTTAGGGAGTCAGAGAAAAAGGCTATAAGTTTGATAAAGAAGACTCACTCTGATAAAAAGAGGTTTGAGTTTAATATGGTACTTTCTGAAATGTTTGCCTTTGTTGTGAAATGCCATAAATATAAATATTAAGCTCTAAGTTTAAACTCTGATAAAGAAGTTCTGCAGAGCAAGGATTTCACAAAGCTTTTCATCAAACATTCCCTCCATATTCTCACAAACATCATTACCAATCATTTAACTACTGCTCAGCTTCTCACCCTGTTACAGCAGGGGACAAGGATAAATCTCTCCATGTTGTGGTAGGCATAGGCATTGGATACCATTTTGGTGATTTTGGTGATTCCTTGCTTAGATCCTCAAATTACAAAATGCTTTATGGGGTGATGAGATTAACCTTAAGCTTCCCTAGCTTCTCTGACAACTTCTATTGCAACCCAGGATGATTTCTGAACGAGGTCATACATTTCTTGTTAAGAATGATAAGAGGTTGGAAATTTCCCTATTATATATCTTTTTCAAATCTGCTTGGTTCTTTTATTTTTTGATAGTATCTTTCTCCTTTCTCATATTTTTAAGTCTTTCTTGACTTCTAAAAATAATTTAAAACCTCCTGTCCTGATAATTCTATTACGTGAAGTTCATATTTGTTCTTTCTGCTGACTTTCAGCCATGGTGACATGTTCCTTCAGGTTTTGTGATTTAGGATTGTGAGCTCTTGTCTGGGAGAACCCCGTGTGACCTGAGATGAGAATGTGTCTTTTTAAAGAGGCTTCCTGTTTTCTTCAGCCAGGACCTCAGGGACAGTGACAATCTGGAAACCAATTTTTATGTTACTTTCTCTGCCTGGGATTTATCATCCTTGCAGGTAGTGTAAACCCATACCTCAAACCCACATGAGGGCAGACCTGTTGTTACAAATTATCAGGGGAGATTTTTTTTTTCCCCTTACAGGTCTGCCTGAGGTAGAGGAGGTTCCTTCTCCTCCCTCTGTAGATAGATCTGTTTTTTAGTCCACCTGTTCTCAGAGAGTATAGCCCTTCTAGGGTCCTGGCTCAACATAAGAATCTTAGTTCTATCACCCCATCTTGTGGCCTCCTCATGTATCATTTACATACAAGCCGCTTTGTCCTTGAGAATGGCAATGACCTCTATCTAGAGTAACAAACTTGAGTACCTGTTTTTCAGATTTCTCTTTATTTTGGGACTTTGGGGGTTTCCTCTCCATTCCTGAGAGAAAAAAGTATCTGTTGTATTTCTGGGCCACCTTTTCAGGCTTGGTTGACTCTGGACTCTAAGAAGCAGTTAGGAACCCTCCTCAGGGAAGCCTCACAACCTGGAAATTCCTTACAATTCCAGGACCCAAGAAAGACTGTAGATTTGAGGATATTTCTCTGGTCAATCTTCATTTAAATGTGAATATCAAGGAGTTTAGAGCCTCCCTAGAATATAGAGGTATGGACTTGGGCAGCCTCTATCTTTCAGCTCTGGCATAATGGAATGAAAACTAGATTTTTTTTTTTTTTTTTTACATCTTTATTGGAGTATAATTGGTTTACAATGGTGTGTTAGTTTCTGCTTTATAACAAAATGAATCAGTTATACATATACATATGTTCCCATATCTCTTCCCTCTTGTGTCTCCCTCCCTCCAACCCTCCCTATCCCACCCCTCCAGGCAGTCACAAAGCACTGAGCTGATCTCCCTGTACTATGCGGCTGCTTCCCATTAGCTATCTACCTTACGTATGGTAGTGTATATATGTCCATGCCTCTCTCTCGCTTTGTCACAGCTCACACTTCCCCCTCCCCATATCCTCAAGTCCATTCTCTAATAGGTCTGTGTCTTTATTCCTGTCTTACCCCTAGGTTCTTCATGACAGTTTTTTCCCCTTAGATTCCATATATATGTATTAGCACATGGTATTTGTCTATCTCTTTCTGACTTACTTCACTCTGTATGACAGACTCTAGGTCTATACACCTCATTACAAATAGCTCAATTTCGTTTCTTTTTATGGCTGAGTAATATTCCATTGTATATATGTGCCACATCTTCTTCATCCATTCATCCGATGATGGACACTTAGGTTGTTTCCATCTCCGGGCTATTGTAAATAGAGCTGTGGTGAACATTTTGGTACATGACTCTTTTTGAATTAGGGTTTTCTCAGGGTATATGCCCAGTAATGGGATAGCTGGGTCATATGGTAGTTCTATTTGTAGTTTTTTAAGGAACCTCCATACTGTTCACCACAGTGGCTGTATGAATTTACATTCCCACCAACAGTGCAAGAGGGTTCCCTTTTCTCCACACCCTCTCCAGCATTTATTGTTTCTAGGTTTTTTGATAATGGCCATTCTGACTTGTGTGAGATGATATCTCATTGTAGTTTTGATTTGCATTTATCTAATGATTAATGAAGTTGAGCATTCGTTCATATGTTTGTTGGAAGTCTGTATATCTTCTTTGGAGAAATGTCTATTTAGGTCTTCTGCCCATTTTTGGATTGGGTTGTTTGTTTTTTTGTTATTTAGCTACATGAGCTGCTTATAAATCTTGGAGATTAATTCTTTGTCAGTTTCTTCATATGCAAATATTTTCTCCCATTCTGAGGGTTGTCTTTTGGTCTTGTTTATGGTTTCTTTTGCTGTGCAAAAGCTTTTAAGTTTCATTAGGTCCCATTTGTTTATTTTTGTTTTTATTTCCATTTCTCTAGGAGGTGGGTCAAAAAGGATCTTGCTGTGATTTATGTCATAGAGTGTTCTGCCTATGTTTTCCTCTAAGAGTTTGATAGTTTCTGGCCTTACATTTAGGTCTTTAATCCATTTTGAGCTTATTTTTGTGTATGGTGTTAGGGAGTGATCTAATCTCATACTTTTACATGTACCTGTCCAATTTTGCCAGCACCACTTATTGAAGAGGCTGTCCTTTCTCCACTGTACATTCCTGCCTCCTTTATCAAAGATAAGGTGACCATATGTGCGTGGATTTATCTCTGGGCTTTCTATCCTGTTCAATTGATCTGTTTTTCTGTTTTTGTGCCAGTACCATACTGTCTTGATTACTGTAGCTTTGTAGTATAGTCAGAAGTCAGGGAGCCTGATTCCTCCAGCTCCGTTTTTCGTTCTCAAGATTGCTTTGGCTATTCGGGGTCTTTTGTGTTTCCATACAAATTGTGAAATTTTTTGTTCTAGTTCTGTGAAAAATACCAGTGGTAGTTTGATAGGGATTGCATTGAATATGTAGATTGCTTTGGGTAGTATAGTCATTTTCACAATGTTGATTCTTCCCATCCAAGAACATGGTATATCTCTCCATCTGTTTGTATCACCTTTAATTTCTTTCATCAGTGTCTTATAATTTTATGCATACAGGTCTTTTGTCTCCTTAGGTAGGTTTATTCCTAGATATATTATTCCTCTTGTTGCAGTGGTAAGTGGGATTTTTTTCTTGATTTCACTTTCAGATTTTTCATTATTAGTGTATAGGAATGCCAGAGATTTCTGTGCATTAATTTTGTATCCTGCTACTTTACCAAATTCATTGATTAGCTCTAGTAGTTTTCTGGTAGCATGTTTAGGATTCCCTATGTATAGTATCATGTCATCTGCAAACAGTGACAGCTTTACTTCTTTTCCGATTTGGATTCCTTTTATTTCCTTTTCTTCTCTGATTTCTGTGGCTAAAACTTCCAAAACTATGTTGAATAAGAGTGGTGAGAGTGGGCAACCTTGTTTTGTTTCTGATCTTAGTGGAAATGCTTTCAGTTTTTCACCATTGAGGACAGTGTTGGCTGTGGGTTTGTCATATATGGCCTTTATTATGTTGAGGAAAGTTCCCTCGAGGCCTACTTTCTGCAGGGTTTTTATCATAAATGGGTTTTGAATTTTGTCAGAAGCTTTCTCTGCATCTATTGAGAGGATCATATGGTTTTTCTCCTTCACTTTGTTAATATGGTTTATCACATTGATTGTTTAGCGTATATTGAAGAATCCTTGCATTCCTGGAATAAACCCCACTTGATCATGGTGTATGATTCTTTTAATGTGCTGTTGGATTCTGTTTGCTAGTATTTTGTGGAGGATTTTTGCATCTATGTTCATCAGTGATATTGGCCTGTAGTTTTCTTTCTTTGTGACATCCTTGTCTGGTTTTGGTATCAAGGTGATGATGGCCTCATAAGAATGAGTTTGGGAGTGTTCCTCCCTCTGCTGTATTTTGGAAGAGTTTGAGAAGGATAGGTATTAGCTCTTCTCTAAATGTTTGATAGAATTCACCTGTGAAGCCGTCTGGTCCTGAGCATTTGTTTGTTGGAAGATTTTTAATCAAGGTTTCAGTTTCAGTGCTTCTGATGGGTCTGCTCATATTTTCTATTTCTTCCTGATTCAGTCTTGGCAGGTTGTGCATTTTTAAGAATCTGTCCATTTCTTCCAGGTTGTCCATTTTATTGGCATAGAGTTGCTTGTAGTAATCTCTCATGATCTTTTGTATTTCTGCAGTGTCAGTAGTTACTTCTCCTTTTTCATTTCTAATACTATTGATTTGAGTCTTCTCCCTTTTTTTCTTGATCAATCTGGCTAATGGTTTATCAATTTTGTTTATCTTCTCAAAGAAACAGCTTTAATTTTATTGATCTTTGCTATCGTTTCCTTCATTTCTTTTTCATTTATTTCTGATCTGATTTTTATGATTTCTTTCCTTCTGCTAACTTTGGGGATTTTTTTTTTGCTCTTTTTTCTCTAATTGCTTTAGGTGCAAGGTTAGGTTGTTTATTCGAGATGTTTCCTGTTTCTTAAGGTAGGATTGTATTGCTATAAACTTCCCTCTTAGAACTGCTTTTGCTGCATCCCATAGATTTTGGGTTGTCGTGTCTCCATTGTCATTTCTTTCTAGGTATTTTTTTATCTCCTCTTTGATTTCTTCAGTGATTACTTTGTTATTAATTAGTGTATTGTTTAGCCTCCATGTGTTTGTATTTTTTACAGAACTTTTCCTGTAATTGATATCTAGTCTCATAGTGTTGTGGTCAGAAAATATACTTGAAACAATTTCAATTTTCTTAAATTTACCAAGGCTTCACTTGTGACCCACGATATGATCTATCATGGAGAATGTTCCATGAGCACTTGAGAAAATGTGTATTCTGTCGTTTTTGGATGGAATGTCCTATAAATATCAACTAAGTCCATCTTGTTTAATATATCATTTAAAGCTTGTGTTTCCTTATTTATTTGCATTTTGGATGATGTGTCCAATGGTGAAAGTGGGGTGTTAAAGTCCCCTACTATGAATGTGTCACTGTCAATTTCCCCTTTTATGGCTGTTAGTATTTGCCTTATGTATTGAGGTGCTCCTATGTTGGGTGCATAAATATTTACAATTGTTATATCTTCTTCTTGGATCGATCCCTTGATCATTATGTAGTGTCCTCCTTTGTCTCTTCTAATAGTCTTTATTTTAAAGTCTATTTTGTCTGATATGAGAATTGCTACTCCAGCTTTCTTTTGGTTTCCATTTGTATGAAATATCTTTTTCCATCCCCTTACTTTCAGTCTGTATGTGTCTCTAGGTCTGAAGTGGGTCTCTTGTAGACAGCAAATATATGGGTCTTGTTTTTGTATCCATTCAGCCAATCTGTGTCTTTTGGTGGGAGCATTTAGTCCATTTACATTTAAGGTAAGTATTGATATGTATGTTCCTATTCATATTTTCTCAATTTTTGGGGGTTCCTTATTGTATGTCTTTTCCTTCTCTTGTTTCTTGCCTAGAGAAGGTCCTTTAGCATTTGTTGTAAAGCTGGTTTGGTGGTGTTGAACTCTCTCAGCTTTTGCTTGTCTGTAAAGGTTTTAATTTTTCCATCAAATCTGAATGCGATCCTTGCTGTGTAGAGTAATCTTGGTTGCAGGTTCTTCTCCTTCATCACTTTCAATATGTCCTGCCAGTCCCTTCTGGCTTGTAGAGTTTCTGCTACAAGATCAGCTGTTAACCTTATAGGGATTCCCTCGTGTGTTATTTGTTGTTTTTCCCTTGCTGCTTTTAATATGTTTTCTTTGTATTTAATTTTTGATAGTTTGATTAATGTGTCTTGGCGTATTTCTCCTTGGATTTATCCTGTATGGGACTCTCTGTGCTTCCTGGACTTGATTAACTATTTGCTTTCCCATATTGGGGAAGTTTTCAACTCTAATCTCTTAAAATATTTTCTTAGTCCCTTTCTTTTTCTCTTCTTCTGGAACCCCTCTAATTCGATTGTTGGTGCGTTTCATGTTGTCCCAGAGGTCTCTGAGACTGCCCTCAGTTCTTTTCATTCTTTTTTCTTTATTCTGCTCTGCAGTAGTTATTTTCACTATTTTATCTTCCAGGTCACTTATCCGTTCTTCTGCCTCAGTTATTCTGCTATTGATCCCTTCTAGATGTGTTGTTCATCATTGTTTGTTTCATCTTTAGTTCTTCTAGGTCCTTGTTAAATGTTTCTTGCCTTTTGTCTATTCTATTTCCAAGATTTTGGATCATCTTTGCTATCATTATTCTGAATTCTTTTTCAGGTAGACTGCCTATTTCCTCCTCATTTGTTAGATCTGGTGGGTTTTTATCTTGCTCCTTCATCTGCTGTGTGTTTTTCTGTCTTCTCATTTTGCTTATCTTACTGTGTTTGGGGTCTCCTTTTTGCAGGCTGCAGGTTCATAGTTCCCGTTGTTTTTGGTGTCTGTCCCCAGTGGCTAAGGTTGGTTCTTTGGGTTGTGTAGGCTTCCTGGTGGAGGGGACTAGTGCCTGTGTTCTGGTGGATGAGGCTGGATCTTGTCTTTCTGGTGGGCAGGTCCACGTCTGGTGGTGTGTTTTGGGGACTTATTATGATTTTAGGCAGCCTCTCTGCTAATGGGTGGGGTTGTGTTCCCATCTTGCTAGTTGTTTGGCATAGGATGTCCAGCACTGTAGCTTGCTGGTCGTTGAGTGAAGCTGGGTGCTGGTGATGAGATGGAGATCTCTGGGAGATTTTTGCCATTTGATGTTATGTGGAGCTGGGAGGTCTCTTGTGAACCAGTGTCCTGAAGTTGGCTCTCCCACTTCAGAAGCACAGCAGTGACTCCTGGCTGCAGCACCAAGAACCTTTCATCCACATGGCTCAGAATAAAAGGGAGAAGAAGTAGAAAGAAAGAATTAGTAGAAGAAAGAAAGAAAGAAAGAAAGAAAGAAAGAAAGAAAGAAAGAAAGAAAGAAAGAAAGAGGAAGGAAGGAAGGAAGGAAGGAAGGGAAAGAAAGAAAGGGAAGGAGGGAGGGAGAGAGGAAAGAAGGAAGGAAGGAGGGAAGGAAGGAAAAAAAGAAGATAAAGTAAAATACAATAAGATTAAATATAATAAAGTTATTAAAATAAAAAAATAATTATTAAGAAAAAAAGAAAAAATATTAAAAAAACAAACAACAAAAAATCAGACCAATAGAACCCTAGGACAAATGGTGGAAGCAAAGCTATACAGACAAAATCTCACACAGAAGCATACACACTCAGAAAAAGAGGAAAAGGGGAAAAAATCATAAATCTTGCTCTCAAAGTCCACCTCCTCAATTTTGGATGATTCGTTGTCTATTCATTTATTCCACAGATGCAGGGTACATCAAGTTGATTGTGGAGCTTTAATCTGCTGCTTCTGAGGCTGCTGGGAGAGATTTCCCTTTCTCTTCTTTGTTCTCACATCTCCCAGGGCCTCAGCTTTGGATTTGGCCCCGCCTCTGCGTGTAGGTCGCCGGAGGGCTTCTGTTGTTCGCTCAGACAAGACGGGGTTAAAGGAGCCGCTGATTCGGGGGCTCTGGCTCACTCAGGCCGGGGGGAGGGAGGGGCACGGAGTGCGGGGCGGGCCTGCGGCGGCAGAGGCCGGTGTGACGTTGCATCAGCCTGAGGCGTGCTGTGCGTTCTCCTGGGGAAGTTGTCCCTGGATCCCGGGACCCTGGCAGTGGTGGGCTGCACAAGCTACCCGGAAGCGGGGTGTAGATAGTGACTTGTGCTTGCACACAGGCTTCTTGATGGCGGCAGCAGCAGCCTTAGCGTCTCATGCCCGTCTCTGGGGTCCGTGCTGATAGCCGCGGCCTGCACATGTCTCTGGAGCTCCTTCAAGCGTTGCTCTTAATCCCCTCTCCTCACGCACCAGGAAACAAAGAGGGAAGAAAAAGTCTCTTGCCTCTTCGGCAGGTCCAGACTTTTCCCCGACTCCCTCCTGGCTAGCCATGGTGTACTAACCCCCTGCAGGCTGCGTTCATGCCGCCAACCCCAGTCCTCTTCTGGTGCTCCGACCAAAGCCTGAGTCTCAACCCCCAGCCCCGCCCTCCCCGGCGGGTGAGCAGACAAGCCTCTTGGGCTGGTGAGTGCCGGTCGGCCCTAATCCTCTGTGCGGAAATCTCTCCACTTTGCTGTCCGCACTTGCTGTGCTCTCCTCCGCGGCTCTGAAGCTTCCCCCTCCGCCATCCGCAGTCTCCGCCCATGAAGGGGTTCCTAGTGTGTGGAAACCTTTCCGCCTTCACAGCTCCCTCCCGCTGGTGCAGGTCCTGTCCCTATTCTTTTGTCTCTGTTTATTCTTTTTTCTTTTGCCCTACGCAGGTACGTGGGGGAGTTTCTTGCCTTTTGGGAGGTCTGAGGTCTTATGCCAGCGTTCAGTAGGTGCAGGAGTTGTTCCACGTGTAGGTGTATTTCTGGTGTATCTGTGGGGAGGAAGGTGATCTTCACGTCTTACTCTTCCGCCATCTTCCCGGAAGCCCCTGAAAATGAGATTTAGAATCAGAAGACCTAAGCTCAGATCTTGACTTTGCTATGTAAAATTGGTTGAGTTAACTTAAATTTCCTGAGCTTCCATTTCTCCATCTGTAAAATGGAGACAGTAATACCTGACAGAGATGCTGTGTAGAGTTAAAGGGTATAGTGAAGGTAAAAAAAAGTTGGAATGGAGCAAGCATTCACAAATACTAGTTGAATATAAGTCTTTGGTCATCTTAATGGTTGTGGTCTGCCTCAGTTGCTGATCCCTCCACCAGTGTCCTGGTCATTGTGGTTGGGAATCAAATACCCGTTCTACTGTAGTCTAAACCGGTGGTTCACAAACTTAGGTGCATCTGAATCACCTGGAATTCTTGTTAAAACACAGATTGCTGTACCCCAGCTCAGGAGATTCTGATTCAGTAAGTCTGAAGCTAGTCCTAATAGTTGCCTAATAGTTGCATCCTTCCCAGGTACCACTGATGGTCTGGGGACTGCACTTTGACAACCACTCACGGTAATCCTGTTCTTCCCACTGGTGCTTGGTTTAGGAAGGGGCACGTGATCTAAATCTGCTGGAAGAGATGTAAGGGGAAGTCAGCCTCAAGCTTCCAGGAAAGATTCCCTCAGTCCTGAGAAAAAGACACAGGAAAGGCTGGTCCTGTTTTTCCTCTGGCCACTGTGTCAGGACATGATATCTAGAATTACTATAGGCATCTTGCTTTCATCCTGAGGATGAAGCCAATCTAGGGTAGAGGGCAGAGCCAAGAGAATCCCAGGGCAGCAGAGCTGGAATCCTGATAGCTCCTCCTTGGCTAGGTACTACCCTGCTTCTGTTATTTATTATGTAAGGTATTGTATAAATGGAAAAAACTTTAAAAATTTAAATACAGTTTGAGTCAGAGTTTTCTGGTTGTTTACAACACCAAATATTCTAAGTGATGTAGCCATTGTATTAGTTTGTTAGTTCTTATTCTTGCTACCCCCAGTTACAGAGTGTCAAATATGAGTTTATTTAAAATTATGCTTTCAGTTCTTTTTTTTCATCTACTAGTTTTCTGTGATACTTTCTTCTCCACTTTACCTCACCCTCCCACCCTCCAATTTTATCCAGTCCTCTGGGGATATACTGTAACACTGTCAAAACTATGAATCTCTTGAAAGGAGGCAACTGCTCCAAACCTGCATCTCCTTTGCACATGTAGGACTGCGGTATCCATTTGTGGTTGAATGCACGATGACAGTTTTACTGGATGTCTTCTTCCTTGTATTCTATTTCTATACATTGTTATTTTTTGGCAAGCCTAGGTAATTAGTAACTTAACCTGTTTCCTTTCAGACATTTTTCTAGTTTCTAGAATTCCCCAATCAAGTCAACATTGATTCTACCAGAATTTCAATTATACCCTGTCCTTCTGTGTGGAATTTTTGCTGGAAAGAATTGCAGCCAGAATCAAGGCCATGTGATGCAAATTCCTGAATCCTGAATCCTGACCAGGGTTGCAAAGAAAAGAAAAAGGGAGCTCTCTAGGGAGCTGAGTCAGTTCAGCACCTCCACATGGCGTCTGAGAAAAGGAACAGTAATTTTTTTCCCCCTTCTTTTTTCTTTTTTTCTTTTTTTTTTTTTTTGTATCTGACTTCTTTCATTCAGAATAATGTTTTTGAAGTTCGTCCGTGTTGTTGCACATATCAGTAGTACCTAACTTTTTTTTTTTTTTTTAAACATCTTTATTGGGGTATAATTGCTTCACAATGGTGTGTTAGTTTCTGCCCTACAACAAAGTGAATCAGCTATACACATACATATGTTCCCACATGTCTTCCCTCTTGCGTCTCCCTACCTCCCACTCTCCCCATCCCACCCTTCCAGGCTGTCACAAAGCACCGAGCTAATATCCCTGTGCCTTGCGGCTGCTTCCCCCTAGCTATCTACCTTACTACGTTTGTTAGTGTGTATATGTCCATGACTCTCTCTCGCCCTGTCAAAGCTCACCCTTCCCCCTCCCCATATCCTTAAGTCCGTTCTCCAGTAGGTCTGTGTCTTTATTCCTATCTTACCCCTAGGTTCTTCATGACATTTTTTTCCCTTAAATTCCATATATATGTGTTAGCATACGGTATTTGTCTTTTTCTTTCTGACTTACTTCACTCTGTATGACAGATTCTAGGTCTATCCATCTCATTACAAATAGCTCAATTGCATTTCTTTTTAAGGCTGAGTAATATTCCATTGTGTATATGTGCCACATCTTCTTTATCCATTCATCCGATGATGGGCGCTTAGGTTGTTTCCATGTCCTGGCTATTGTAAATAGAGCTGCAATGAACATTTTGGTACATGACTCACTTTGAATTTTGGTTTTCTCAGGGTATATGCCAAGTAGTGGGATTGCTGGGTCATATGGTAATTCTATTTGTAGTTTTTTAAGGAACCTCCATACTGTTCTCCACAGTGGCTGAACCAATTCACATTCCCACCAGCAGTGCAAGAGTGTCCCCTTTTCTCCACACCCTCTCCAGCATTTATTGTTTCTAGATTTTTTGATGATGGCCATTCTGACTGGTGTGAGATGATATCTCATTGTAGTTTTGATTTGCATTTCTCTAATGATTAATGATGTTGAGCATTCTTTCATGTGTTTGTTGGCATTCTGTATATCTTCTTTGGAGAAATGTCTATTTAGGTCTTCTGCCCATTTTTGGATGGGGTTGTTTGTTTTTTTGTTATTGAGCTGCATGAGCTGCTTGTAAATTTTTGAGATTAATCCTTTGTCAGTTGCTTCATTTGCAAATGTTTTCTCCCATTCTGAGGGTTGTCTTTTGGTCTTGGTTATGGTTTCCTTTGCTGTGCAAAAGCTTTGAAGTTTCATTAGGTCCCATTTGTTTATTTTTGTTTTTATTTCCATTACTCTAGGAGGTGGGTCAGAAAGGATCTTGCTGTGATTTATGTCATAGAGTGTTCTTCCTATGTTTTCCTCTAAGAGTTTGATAGTTTCTGGCCTTACATTTAGGTCTTTAATCCATTTTGAGCTTATTTTTGTGTATGGTGTTAGGGAGTGATCTAATCTCATACTTTTACATGTACCTGTCCAGTTTTCCCAGCACCATTTATTGAAGAGGCTGTCCTTTCTCCACTGTACATTCCTGCCTCCTTTATCAAAGATAAGGTGTCCATATGTGCGTGGGTTTATCTCTGGGCTTTCTATCCTGTTCCACTGATCTATCTTTCTGTTTTTGTGCCAGTACCATACTGTCTTGATTACTGTTGCTTTGTAATATAGTCTGAAGTCAGGGAGCCTTATTCCTCCAGCTCCTTTTTTCGTTCTAAAGATTGCTTTGGCTATTCGGGGTCTTTTGTGTTTCCATACAAATTGCGAAATTTTTTGTTCTAGTTCTGTGAAAAATGCCAGTGGTAGTTTGATAGGGATTGCATTGAATCTGTAGATTGCTTTGGGTAGTATAGTCATTTTCACAATGTTGATTCTTCCCATCCAAGAACATGGTATATCTCTCCATCTATTTGTATCATCTTTAATTTCTTTCATCAGTGTCTTATAATTTTCTGCATACAGGTCTTTCGTATCCTTAGGTAGGTTTATTCCTAGATATTTTATTCTTTTTGTTGCAATGGTAAATGGGAGTGTTTTCTTGATTTCACTTTCAGATTTTTCATCATTAGTATATAGGAATGCCAGAGATTTCTGTGCATTAATTTTGTATCCTGCTACTTTACCAAATTCATTGATTAGCTCTAGTAGTTTTCTGGTAGCATCTTTAGGATTCTCTATGTATAGTATCATGTCATCTGCAAACAGTGACAGCTTTACTTCTTCTTTTCCGATTTGGATTCCTTTTATGTCCTTTTCTTCTCTGATTGCTGTGGCTAAAACTTCCAAAACTATGTTGAATAAGAGTGGTGAGAGTGGGCAACCTTGTCTTGTTCCTGATCTTAGTGGAAATGCTTTCAGTTTTTCACCATTGAGGATGATGTTTGCTGTGGGCTTGTCATATATGGCTTTTATTATGTTTAGGAAAGTTCCCTCTATGCCTACTTTCTGGAGGGTTTTTATCATAAATGGGTGTTGAATTTTGTCGAAAGCTTTCTCTGCATCTATTGAGATGATCATATGGTTTTTCTCCTTCAATTTGTTAATATGGTTTATCACATTGATAGATTTGCGTATATTGAAGAATCCTTGCATTCCTGGAAAAAACCCCACTTGATCATGGTGTATGATCCTTTTAATGTGCTGTTGGATTCTGTTTGCTAGTATTTTGTTGAGGATTTTTGCATCTATGTTCATCAGTGATATTGGCCTGTAGTTTTCTTTCTTTGTGACATCCTTGTCTGGTTTTGGTATCAAGGTGATGGTGGCTTCGTAGAAGGAATTTGGGAGTGTTCCTCCCTCTGCTATATTTTGGAAGAGTTTGAGAAGGATAGGTGTTAGCTCTTCTCTAAACGTTTGATAGAATTCACCTGTGAAGCCATCTGGTCCTGGGCTTTTGTTTGTTGGAAGGTTTTTAATCACAGTTTCAATTTCAGTGCTTGTGATTGGTCTGTTCATATTTTCTATTTCTTCCTGATTCAGTCTTGGCAGGTTGTGCATTTCTAAGAATTTGTCCATTTCTTCCAGATTGTCCATTTTATTGGCATAGAGTTGCTTGTAGTAATCTCTCATGATTTTTTTTATTTCTGCAGTGTCAGTTGTTACTTCTCCTTTTTCATTTCTAATTCTATTGATTTGAGTCTTCTCCCTTTTTTTCTTGATGAGTCTGGCTAGTGGTTTATCTATTTTGTTTATCTTCTCAAAGAACCAGCTTTTAGTTTTATTGATCTTTGCTATTGTTTCCTTCATTTCTTTTTCATTTATTTCTGATCTGATTTTTATGATTTCTTTCCTTCTGCTAGCTTTGGGGTTTTTTTGTTCTTCTTTCTCTAATTGCTTGAGGTGCAAGGTTAGGTTGTTTATTCGAGATGTTTCCTGCTTCTTAAGGTGGGCTTGTATTGCTATAAACTTCCTCCTTAGAACTGCTTTTGCTGCATCCCATAGGTTTTGGGTCGTTGTGTCTCCATTGTCATTTGTTTCTAGGTATTTTTTTATTTCCTCTTTGATTTCTTCAATGATCACTTCATTATTAAGTAGTGTATTGTTTAGCCTCCATGTGTTTGTATTTTTTACAGATCTTTTCCTGTAATTGATATCTAGTCTCATGGCGTTGGTGTCGGAAAAGATACTTGATACAATTTCAGTTTTCTTAAATTTACCAAGGCTTGATTTGTGACCCAAGATATGATCTATCCTGGAGAATGTTCCATGAGCACTTGAGAAAAATGTGTATTCTGTTGTTTTTGGATGGAGTGTCCTATAAATATCAATTAAGTCCATCTTGTTTAATGTATCATTTAAAGCTTGTGTTTCCTTATTTATTTTCATTTTGGATGATCTGTCCATGGGTGAAAGTGGGGTGTTTAAGTCCCCTACTATGAATGTGTTACTGTTGATCTCCCCTTTTATGGTTGTTAGTATTTGCCTTATGTATTGAGGTGCTCCTATGTTGGGTGCATAAATATTTACAATTGTTATATCTTCTTCTTGGATCGATCCCTTGATCATTATGTAGTGTCCTTCTTTGTCCCTTTTAATAGTCCTTATTTTAAAGTCTATTTTGTCTGATATGAGAATTGCTACTCCAGCTTTCTTTTGGTTTCCATTTGCATGGAATATCTTTTTCCATCCCCTTACTTTCAGTCTGTATGTGTCTCTAGTTCTGAAGTGGGTCTCTTGTAGACAGCATATATAAGGGTCTTGTTTTTGTATCCATTCAGCCAATCTGTGTCTTTTGGTGGGAGCATTTAGTCCATTTACATTTAAGGTAATTATTGATATGTATGTTCCTATTTCCATTTTATATATTGTTTGGGGTTCGCTACTATAGGTCATTTCCTTCTCTTGTGTTTCGTGTCTAGAGAAGTTCCTTTAGCATTTGTTGTAAAGCTGGTTTGGTGGTGCTGAACTCTCTCAGCTTTTGCTTCTCTGTAAAGGTTTTAATTTCTCCATCAAATGTGAATGAGATCCTTGCTGGGTAGAGTAGTCTTGGTTTCAGGCTATTCTCCTTCATCACTTTCAGTACGTCCTGCCACTCCCTTCTGGCTTGTAGGGTTTCTGCTGAGAGATCAGCTGTTAACCTTATGGGGATTCCCTTGTGTGTTATTTGTTGTTTTTCCCTTGCTGCTTTTAATATGCTTTCTTTGTATTTAATTTTTGACAGTTTGATTAATATGTGTCTTGGCGTGTTTCTCCTTGTATTTATCCTGTATGGGACCCTCTGTGCTTCCTGGACTTGATTAACTATTTCCTTTCCCATATTAGGGAAGTTTTCAACTATAATCTCTTCAAATATTTTCTCAGTCCCTTTCTTTCTTTCTTCTTCTTCTGGAACCCCTATAATTCGAATGTTGGTGCGTTTCATGTTGTCCCAGAGGTCTCTGAGACTGTCCTCAGTTCTTTTCATTCTTTTTTCTTTATTCTGCTCTGCAGTAGTTATTTCCACTACTTTATCTTCCAGGTCACTTATCCGTTCTTCTGCCTCAGTTATTCTGCTATTGATCCTATCTAGAGTGATTTTGATTTCATTTATTGCATTGTTCATCGTTGCTTGTTTCATCTTTAGTTCTTGTAGGTCCTTGTTAACTGTTTCTTGCATTTTGTCCATTCTACTTCCAAGATTTCGGATCATCCTTACTATCGTTATTCTGAATTCTTTTTCAGGTAGATTGCCTATTTCCTCTTCATTTGTTAGGTCTGGTGGGTTTTTATCTTGCTCCTTCATCTGCTGTGTGTTTTTCTGTCTTCTCATTTTGCTTATCTTACTGTGTTTGGGGTCTCCTTTTTGCAGGCTGCAGGTTCGTAGTTCCCGTTGTTTTTGATGTCTGTCTCCAGTGGCTAAGGTTGTTTCAGTGGGTTGTGTAGGCTTCCTGGTGGAGGGGACTAGTGCCTGTGTTGTGCTGGATGAGGCTGGATCTTGTCTCTCTAGTGGGCAGGTTCACGTCTAGTGGTGTGTTTTGGGATGTCTGTGGCCTTATTATGATTTTAGGCAGCCTCTCTGCTAATGGGTGGGGTTGTGTTCCTGTTTTGCTAGTTGTTTGGCATAGGTTGTCCAGCACTGTGGCTTGCTGGTCGTTGAGTGAAGCTGGGTGCTGGTGTTAAGATGGAGGTCTCTGGGATATTTCCACCGTTTAATATTATGTGGAGCTGGGAGGTCTCTTGTTGACCAGTGTCCTGAAGTTGGCTCTCCTACCTCAGAGGCAGAGCCCTGACTCCTGGCTGGAGCACCAAGAGCCTTTCATCCACACAGCTCAGAATAAAAGGGAGAAAAAGTAGGGAGAATTAGTAGAAGTATGAGTAAAGAAAGAGGGAAAGGAGGAAAGGAAGGAAGGAAGAAAGAAGCAAAGAAGGAAAGAAAGGAGGGAGGGAGGGAGGGAGGGAGGAAGGAAGGAAGGAGGCAAAGAAGGAAAAAAAGACAGAAAGAAAGATGATACAGTAAAAATAAAATAAAGTATAATATAGTTATTGAATTAAAAAATATTTAGAAAAAAAAAAAAGGGACGGATAGAACCTTAGGACAAATGTTGGAAGCAAAGCTATACAGAGAAAATCTTACACAGAAGCATACACATACACCTTCACAAAAAGAGGTAAAGGGGGAAAAATCATAAATCCTGCTCCCTGAGACCACCTCCTCAATTTGGGGTGATTCGTTGTCTAAAGGAGGGAGGGAAGGAAGGAAAGAAAGAAAGAACGAAGGTAAAGTATAATAAAGTTATTACAATTAAACTTAATTATTAAGAAAAAGAATTTTTAAAAAAAAAGTCATGGACGGATAGAGCCCTAGGACAAATGGTGGAAGCTAGAGTATACAGACTAGATGTCACACAGAAGCATACACGTACACATTCACAAAAAGAGGAAAAGGGAAAAAAATCATAGATCTCGCTCCTAAATTCCACCTTTCAATTTGGGATCATTCCTTGCCTATTCAGGTATTCCACAGATGCAGGGTATATCAAGTTGATTGTGGAGCTTTAATCCGCTGCTTCTGTGGCTGCTGGGAGAGATTTCCCTTTCTCTTCTTTGTTCTCACAGCTCACAGGAGCTCAGCTTTGGATTTGGCCCTGCCTCTGCGTGTAGGTCGCTGGAGGGCGTCTGTTTTTTCGCTCAGACAGGACGGGGTTAAAGGAGCCGCTGATTCGGGGCCTCCGGCTCACTCAGGCCGGGGGTTGGGGGATGGGGGAAGGAGGGGCACTGCGTGCGGGGCGGGCCTGCGGCGGCCGAGGCAGCGTGACATTGCGGCAGAGGCCGGCGTGACGTTGCACCAGCCTGAGGCCCGCCGTGCGCTGTCCCGTGGAAGTTGTCCCTGGATCCCGGGAACCTGGCAGTGGCGGGCTGCACAGGCTCCGCGGAAGAGGGGTGTGGAGAGTGACCTGTGCTCGCACACAGGCCCCTTGGTGGCGGCAGCAGCAGCCTTAGCGTCTCCCGCCCGTCTCTGGGGTCCGCGGTTTTAGCCGCGGCTCGCGCCCGTCTCGGGGGTTTGCGCTTTCAGCCGCGGCTCGCGCCCGTCTCTGGAGTTCCTTTAAGCAGCGCTCTTAAACCCCTCTCCTCGCGCACCAGGAAACAAAGAGGGAAGAAAAAGTCTCTTGCCTCTTCGGCCGGTGCAGGCTTTTCCCCGAACTCCCTCCCGGCTAGTCGTGGTGCACTAACCCCTTCAGGCTATGTTCAAGCCGCCAACCCCAGTCCTCTCCCTGAGCTCCGTCCAAAACCAAAACCCGAGCCTCAGCTCGCAGCCCCGCCCGCCCGGGTTGGTGAGTGCTGGTCGGCACCGATCGTCTGTGCAGGAATCGCCCCGCTTTGCCCTCCGCACCCGTCGCTGTGCACTACTCCGCGGTCCCGAAACTCCCCCCTCTGCCTCCCGCAGTCTCCGCCCGCGGAGGGGCTTCCTAGTGTGTGGAAACTTTTCCTCCTTCACAGCTCCCTCCCACTGGTGCAGGTGCCGTCCTTATTCTTTTGTCTCTGTTTTTTCTTTTGCCCTACCCAGTTACGTGGGGAGTTTCTTGCCTTTTGGGAGGTCTGAGGTCTTCTGCCAGCCTTCAGTAGGAGTTCTGTAGGAGTTGTTCCACGTGTGGATGTATTTCTGGTGTATCCGTGGGGAGGAAGGCGATCTCCGCGTCTTACTCTTCCGCCATCTTCAAGGTCCCCCCTCCCCCTTCTTTTTAATCCTAGTTTGGACAGCTTCTTTATTCAGAACATCAAGGGCTGTTCAAGTTGAATGAAAAGAGTAGGGGCTCCTGGGATTGCTAATGAGTTAGAAAGCCACCTCAGAATCAAAATAAATTGCTATCTGTTGGCTTCTCTGGCCACAAGGGGATGAGTTAAGAGCTGCAAGCCAATTTCTGTTGACAAATGTCCTTATCCTAGTAAACAGTGTGGTGCACCGTCTACTTGGCTTCTGAGAGGAAAGGCCAAGGGCTGCCAGTTGTGTGCTGTCCTCCCAGCAGATAGCTGGGCCGAGGTGAGCACATTGGTACTAATGTGGCAGGAAGCACAGTATCTGGTAGGAGAATGAGGTTCTTAACAATTATAGCTAAAACATAATATTTCTCATAAAAGTAATTTTCTTAGCCTACAAATTCAAGCAAGAGTTAAAAGGAAGAATTCTATTATTTTCTGATATCAAATGCCATTTCTTATTTCCTCTCCAGTCATAATCATTTCTCTAGACCACATCATATTCCAAGTCTTCTTTTAAAGCCTTGCCTGACAACCCAGGCTAGAAGTAATATTCTTTCTTCTGAGTCCCTAGAGAAGTAATGACCATACTCTTATCCTGTCTTATTTTGCAAATTTGACTATGCAGCTCTTTGAAGACAAGGGTATAGAATGTCTTTTCTTATATTCTCCACGCAAGATTCAGCACAGTGCTTTGAAAGTAGAAGTCACCCAATAAATATTGGTTTATTGGTTGATTCTTTTTTTAAAAAAATGAATTATACAGCAATGTAGACATAGAATTCATCTAAGAAGAGAGTTTTCTCACCTAGGGTCTATGGATGGGCATCAGGGCTTCTGCAAACTCCCTGAAATGGAATGCAAGGTAAATGTTTTCTGGGGAGAGGGATCATAGCTGTCAACAGATTCACAAAGGGGTTCTTGATTCCCTCCTAAATAATGAGAATTACTGAACTAGTTTATTCATTTTCTTTTCTCCTGACAAAACTAGGTCCTAATGTCATGTCTATGACTTCACAAATGTTATGGTAGTAAGAGTTCTCTTGGGATACCTCAGTTCCCATTTTTAGTTGTTGTTCCTGAAAGAGAAGTAGAAATTAAATGGAATTCATGTACTGTGATAAAATGATTTTATTTTTTTTGCGGTACGCGGGCCTCTCACTGCTGTGTTCTCTCCTGTTGCGGAGCACAGGCTCTGGACACGCAGGCTTAGTGGCCATGGCTCACGGGCCCAGCCACTCCACGGCATGTGGGATCTTCCTGGACCAGGGCACGAACCCGTGTCCCCTGCATCGGCAGGCGGACTCTCAACCACTGCGCCACCAGGGAAGCCCTGATTTTATTTTTTTTAATTGCACACCAATAAAACGACTGTTTTCCCAAGTTCTAGTGGAGATGGTATGTCTTGGTGGTTAGATGTATGGGCGCTAAGCCAGATGGCCTACACTTGAATCCCAGCTCTGTCACTTACTAGCTGTGTCATCTTGGACAAATCACTTAAACTCTCTGAAGCTCAGTTTCTTCATCCGTAAAATGGGAATAGTGATAGTGATCTAATTCCTGGGATTGCTTTGAAGATTAAATGAGTGAATGCACGTAAAACATTTAAAACAGTGCCTTGCACACATAGTAAGCACGATGTATTAGATGTTTTTATTGCTATTGTTGCTGTTGTTCAACTCTACCTCTCATTTTCATCGATTCAGATTAGTTATGGTAATTGTATCTTCAGTGGCCCTCTCCACCACCAGATTCTCTCCTGAGTAATCACGTTAAAGTCAGATCAGATTGATGAATTGCTTTGCAGAAATCATGTTTTACTCTTTACTAGGTAGAATTCTGTTTTCTTGCTTGAGTTTGCTTGGCACCCTGAGGTCAAGTCCTCACACTGTGAGAGTATTTCAGTCATTGTAAACATTACAAGGCAGATAATAGAGATCCTTTGAATTTCAATGAATGTGCCTTTTCTCCCATAAAATTGTTTTGAAAATTATTAACAAAAGTGTTCCTCATTCTAAGAAAAACTTAGAGTAGAGTCTTTTAGTCATGATTTTAAGTGCTGTTAACTTAGAAATGGATGAAATGAAATGCAGAGGATGTGGACAGATTAAAGTCAGTGCTGCCTGGAATTAATTCTTCCCAATAGCTTTAAGATTAGCCCTTTTAAAATGATGAAAGGTTTTGATTAATCCCAGAATGTATAAATTTAATTTTTAGAGGTGGTATGAGTGGTGAGCTCTTAGTTCCCACTGTTGGGAAAAGCAGAAAAATAATAAAGTGATTTTTGTGGAGGGAGGAGTTGTGCTAAATGAGGCAATTTGTCCAGTGTTATTTTTATGAGGTGACTGGAAAATATTTGAGAAGGGAGGTGATATATAGAGGCTGTGCTGCAGCGATTCCTCAGCTAAGTGCACATCTACTTTTCCCTGAATAGTGAAACTGTAATTAAACAACTGATATCAACTACTCCATTCCCAGGATCCTAAGACCCTATGGAATTAGAATATACATAGTTAAGGAGGAGAAAAATTTCCATTTGAGGTCTAGGATAATGAAGAATTGTGATGGAAATTGGGGTTATAAGGAGTAAGAGTACATATTAGTTAGGGTCTTAGCAGGAAATAGGTGATTTCTACAAACGGGGTAATTTTCAGAGAGTTTAAATAAAACTAAATTTATAAAGGCATGGACAGGGTATAGGGAAATGACAAGGGATAGTCTAGTATCCTCAGGCTACTAAGGGATGAGAGCAGTGCCTGTCCACCCCTGGGTCTGAATTGATGAGATGAGCAGGTAATAATCATAATCCAGAGGGAAGGAGAGGGAGAGGGAGAGAATGAGTGGTCGAGGAGGGGAGAGAGAATGACTTTGGCCAAAGCCAAAGGATGGTGGGAATGTAAACTGGTGTAGCCATTATGGAAAACAGTATGGAGATTCCTTAAAAAAAACTAAAGAGAGAACTTCCATGTGATCCAGCAGTCCCACTTCTGATATATATCTGAAGGAAATGACATCACTATAGCTGTACCCCTATGTCATTGCAGCGTTATTTACAATAGCCAAGATATGGAAAGAGACTAAATGGCCATCTATGGATGAATGGATAAAGAAATGTGGTATATTGGAATACTATACAACGGATTATTATCCAGCCATGAAAAAGAAGGAAATCCTGTCATTTGCGACAACCTGGATGATTCTAGAGGACATTATACTAAGTGAAGTAAGCCAGACACAGATAGACAAATACCGTATAATCTTACTTGTATGAGGTATCTAAAAAAACCTAACTCAGAAAAAGAGTAGAACTGTGGTTGTCAGGGCCAGGGAGGTAGGGAAATGGGGAGATGTTGGTCAAATATATAGTACTAAGTTTCAGTTATGCAAGCTGAATAAGTTCTCGAGATCTGATGTGAAGCATGGTGACTATAGTTAATACTGTATCATATACTTGAGAGTTGCTAAGAGAATAGGTCTTAAGTGTTCACACACACACACACACACACACACACACACACACACAAAGTAAATATGTAAGGTGATGGGTAGGTAAATTCGCTTGATTGGGGAAATCATTTCACAACGTATATATATTTCAAAACAGCATGTTGTGCACCTTCAATATATACAATGCTTATTTGTCAATCACATTTCAATACAGCTTGGGAAAAAAGTTAAAGGATGTTGCCAGACTGGGGCAAGCCTGCAAGGAAGGGAATTGATGAATGCCCAAATCTTGCTCTTCTGCTTTCCTAATCCCCACCAGTGGTCCTGTACGAACCCACTCAGAAGCCAGAGAGCAAGGGAGACTGTTTATGTGCTCCAAAGAGGTAATGGTGTACCTAGCATTTTTGACACCCAGAACAGATAATTTTAAATACCCTTATCCTTGCCCATATAGGACAAAAATTATTTTCATTAATAATCATGCAAATAATCAGTCATAATTATCATTTCATTGATTCACCCTTACATTTTATGAGACGTATAGTTAACAATTAAAAAGAATAAATTACAATTTAAAGTCATTTAAATTCAGTAAAATAGTTCATGTATGATCTTAAGTTTGCATTTATCAAACAAAACATTACAGTTGCACTCTGTTTTACTGCTTTGAATTTTAAACATGAATTAAAAATTCCATGTGACCACACAGAACGGTAGAATCGATGTAACTCAAGTTTTGGTTTTCCTCTCAACAATCACTTTTTCTAATCTACTGTTTGAACAAGAGGTATGTAGTACTCTGGGGGCTAGAGGCAAGAATGCTCTTGTAGCATACACCACTGATTCTAGACCCCTAGAATTTAACTCTGGAAAGAAGTGCCTGTAGCTGGGTCTCTGTATGTCGAGGCTGATGGTATGACTGGAAGCTAATTGAATTAGCTTCCATGTTGAGTACGATGTTTAGTAAAGTCAGAGAGAGAGAGAGAAATAGAGAAAGGGGGGGAAAGGGAGAGGAAATTTGAGGCCTATATACATATTATTAAAACTGTAGCAATTCTTGGTTTTAGATATTTAGCCATGTGTTAATAAAATGCTGATTGACTTTTGGTTGGTTTATTTCTTATTTTCAAATTCTCCAATTCTCCACCAACAATTCACCCCCTTATTGCCTATACCGGGGAGCAGGATAGGAAGTGGATCCAGAGTGGCAGTAGGAACATGTGTCTTGCCCAGGACATTAAGCTATGAATCGAGAGCTTTCTAAGCCAGAGGTAGTGAGCCCTTACATCCATGCTGTTTCTCTCTGATTGGTTTTCTATTCCTTGTGTGTCTACATGAGATTGTCAGGTGTGTTAGCCTCCTATCACAGATTTTGTGACAGCTGTGTATTTGAGGTGAGTGGCTGAGTGGAGTGATTATAACAAAATGGAGGAAGGACCCGATCTCAGGTGGCCTTGGCCTGCAGTGGCTTGAAGCAGGGTTTCAGTTCCTGGCCAGTGATTGAGGTTGGGTCGTGTCAGTGAGAGCACCGAATCCTAGCCACTAGACAAGTGGTCAGTGACAAGGCTCTGGCCCTACAGCTTTGCAGAAAAAGAATTCCCACAAAGATGGAAAGTAGTAAAACAAGTAAAGTATTTATTAGGAGAAAAAAAGAGTACGATACATGTGGATAGACACACGGGCGGGCTCAGAGAGAGTTGTGACCTCGTGGCAGTTTGAATCACTTTTATGGGGCATTTCTTCTGGGTTTCCTTTGGCCAGTCATTTGATTTGCCTGGTATTTGGTATATCTCAGATCTTCCCATGTGTGCACACGCATCTCTTAACCAAGATGGATTCCACAGAAGAGACCTATGGTGGTTAGCATCGCTTAGCTATCACTCTCCTTTTGACCTCCAAGGAGCCTTTCTGTGCATGTGTAGTCGGGGAGATCTCCTGACTTCAAGAATGAGAAATATGTGATCTCTTAGGGCCCAGCCTCCTCTCTCAGTTGTCCTGCTGTTCTCATCTGGGAGTATCCATCCACAGGGAATGAATCTCTAATTGCTTTACCCTGGGGGCACCCATCTACTTCCTGCCTCAGACCCATTATTCTGTATAACAAATAAAAACCTTAGGAACTCTTCTCTTTTTGCTGCAAGACTGCTTCCAAGAGCTTTTGGAAGATGCTTTTCTGGGCTTTGTATGATCGTATCTGCATATTCTTCTCTGGGAGTCTCCATCCCTCACCCAAGTGCCTCCCATTTATCTGCCTTCCTCTTCTTCCTGCTTCTGCAGATTGCTGTTTCCATTCGCTCTCTTGGCTTTCTTCTCCCCACTCCCTTCTTGGCTACCTCTATTTCCTAATTCTTTCTTCACTGGACCAGACCTGAATTTGTCCTGGGAACTTTTAGTAATCTATGGAAAGCTTGTAAAAGGCTTCATGTCTGATGTTCAGTTGCTTAGTAACTCAGAGAACCTCCTGCCAAGTTTATGTTCAGAGAATTAGACAAACCGTCCAGCCCCCGCTGTTTTCGGGCCTGGGCAGCATCAGTTCACCAGCTCAGCTATGTGTGAGGAGATCACCACACAGGCACAGAGAAGAACCTCAGCCACCACAGAGCGTAGAGGGTAGGAGCAGAGGTTGAGCCCACCTTGCCAGGCCTGAAGAGGCGCCTGGGGAGGCTAACACGCACAGAGGTGTGGGCAATGTTGTAGAGTAAGAAAAACTAAATAATCACTGCATGTCGGGGAGGTGGTTTGAGATTCAGAGTTTCTCTACTTCTTCTTTTATTCTACTTTATAATCTATCATTCTCATTTTACTTCCTAGTAGTTTTCAGGAAGCCCATAGTTTTAGATTTAGAGACCCTCTAATAAATGGTGCCAGGTAACCTCAGAGCAATGGCAACCTCCATAGAAACACAAAAACCAAACAAACAAAATCTCCTAGGATTCTGGGTTGTGAGGTACCAACCTGGAGGAAACAAAGCTTCCATAGTGGTAGGTAGGATGAATCTGGGTAAAATATTTGGTTTAATGCCTGTTAGGAGCTGAGGCACCAGCAACACCCCCAGGTCCTAACAAGAATTCCTTGCTGGACTGCAGGTGATACCTACTGTCTGATGATGTGCAGAAAAGTGCTAGAAGAGTGGGCTTCCTCTGGCTGGTGTCAGGAACCTCTGCTACCTGCGTAAATCATTGGCCTTGTAACTCCCCCAAACTGTAACACAGAGGAGGAAGTAAAGCTTCTCAGAAGAGAGCAGCTGCCACAGCATGAGTAAAAAGTAGTATCTGGCACACCATGGTTAGCTGCGGAGTAGGGGAGCAGACTGGCTGGCCGGGACCCAGGATTAATCAAGTGGATGTGAACAGGGAAGGAGGGGGAAAGAACAAAAGTCGACTGAAAGGTACAATCAAAATTTTAATGAGTCTTCAACTGTTGCATTATCTTGTAAAAGTCATTGCATCATTTGCAAATTTAACTTTGAAATGATTGACTTGAATTGGGCTGGAGATATAAAAATTTACAGAAAAGGAAATGGTCTCAGATTAGCAAAATTATTTATAGTAAAATGTTTTCAGCATTCAGGGAAACAGATAGGATGGATTTTGGTGATGGTTTTAACTGTTGGGAGCTCATTGGATTTTCACTTAGGTGAATGAGAAGTCTCTCTAAAGATAAGAATGAGAACTTGGGTGTCTGCTGTACAGTTTTTCCTAAGATTACAAGTAAATTGAGTGTGACAATTTTAGCCTCTTTCGTAATCAGGGATATTAATTATACTCTGCTATAGTTTAAGGTATCTCCAAATAGGTGTATGTAGGGGAGGAAGATGACATTTGTGCCTTTACTCCCATGGCCTTAGAGTAGGAATAAGGATCACTCCTTGGTGAATGGATATTGGTGAAGGGTAGAGGCTCATGTCCATGGAGAGAGGATGATGCTGGTGAAAGGCTGCATGATTAGTTGATATAACCAATCTTACACAAAGAGTCCTTCCCTTTTTTTTTTGAGGTATGCGGGCCTCTCACTGTTGTGGCCTCTCCTGTTGCGGAGCACAGGCTCCGGACGCGCAGGCTCAGCGGCCATGGCTCACGGTCCCAGCCGCTCCGCGGCATGTGGGATCTTTCCGGACCGGGGCACGAACCCGCGTCCCCTGCATCGGCAGGCGGACTCTCAACCACTGCGCCACCAGGGAAGCCCGAGTCCTTCCCTTTTGAAAATGCTAACTACCTAGGTGACTTTGGGTGTGTTTGAAAGGAGTTAGGTACAGGTGGGAAGGGTTTTGGTGGCATGGGTGCACTGTCAGATGTCTTAGGAAGCTTGTTCTACTTCATTTCCTGACACTGCTGAGGCTTAGGGATATTTGGGGGCTTCAAAATACATGGATGAGGGAGGAGCCCAAAACTTTTGAACTGAAACTGATGAATTAGAGAGAAAAATACTTTTTTCTTTAAAGGTTAGACCTTTAAAAGAAGGTTATAAAAGTAGATTTGGGTAGCTTTCTCATTGATTCACAACTGAACCATCTTCTTAAAAAAACAGCAGCCCTTTATGCTTGATCATGTTCCTGGAATCTTGATGTGGTGATTCTTTCCTGGGATAAGACGTTGACAGATGGCTCCCGAGGTTCCTTTCTACTTCAAAATTGTATGGTTCTCATAAAAGCGTTTTTCTTTCTTTTTTAAAAAAGTGTATTTTATTGAAGAATAGTTGATTTACACTGTTGTGTTAATTTCTGCTGTCCAGCAAAGTGATTCAGTTATACTGTACCTATATATATACATTCTAAAAGGATTTTTCTTACATGCAGTGTACTTCACATATTTATATAGCGTAATAGCAAAGGTTTTATTCCCCTTTTAATTTGAAACTGACATTAAAAGTAGTTAACAATGTGAAAGGTAATAACATTCCACATGTTTAAACTGATATTAGATGCACATCTCTTAAAGGTGGCCAGAACCTCAGAGTTATCCTCAGGAGAATTCACCTGATTTACTCACCACTCTTGATCATCATGTATGATGAGATTTTTAGATGATGATGATGATGATTAAGCTAATAAATGTTCCTTGAGTGAGAAAGAACAGACTGTTTAGAATTTTGTAAAATAAACCTCAGTTCATCTCTCATCGACAGATAATATTAATAGTTTTTGTTTTTAATTTTTAAATGTTGGGGGGAGGGATACATTTAACTTTAGATGGTGTTTTTTAGAAAGTGTTTTTACGTTTAGGTCTTATAAAGAACAAAATAATTTTAGTTGAGAAGAATCAAACTACACTATGCTTCCTAAATGGTTAATTAATTCAAACACAGATTACAAGAGTGTCTATATTCACCCATACATAATTTCAAAATATTTAAGAAGGTGATTTGAAGCTCTGGGTATGTGGGAGGGGCATGTCAACTGTGAGTCTCAGTTAAGGCAGTGATTCTCCACCAGGAGTGATTTTGCTCCTAGGAAACATTTGGCACTATCTAAAGACATTTTGATTGTCATCACCGGAGAGGTGGGAGTGCTATTGACATCTGGTGGTGAACATCCTACAATGCACAGTTCAGCTCTTTTTTTTGGCTGCGTTGAGTCTTCATTGCTGTGTGCGGGCTTTTCTATAGTTGCGGCACGCGGGCCCTAGAGCGTGTGGGCTTCAGTAGCAGCGCATGGGCTCAGGATTTGTGGCACACAGACTCTAGGGTGCACAGGCTTCAGTAGTTGTGGCGCGTGGGCTCAATAGTTGTGGCACACGGGCTTAGTTGCTCCACAGCATGTGGGATCTTCCTGGACCAGGCATTGAACCCATGTCCCCTGCATTGGCGGCAGATTTTTAACCACTGCCACCAGGGAAGTCCCAGGTCAGCTCTTTATAATAAAGAATTATCTGTCCCCAAATGTCAATAGTATCAAGGTTGAAAAATCATGCTACAGGGTGATATGAGCCGTTTACTGATGGAATATCCTCCCTCAACAATATCTTTCAGTCTTTCCTTTGGATCTCATCAGATTCCAACCTCCTGACTAGAGGGTTAAGGCCATGCTGATAGCATTCTGGGATCTGAGTGGAAGAATAGATGAGATCTAAACATTAAATAAGTATATGTTGACCTAATTCTTCAGCGTAGGGTATGGTACCTCTGCCTTCAATTGTGTTTGTATCCTGTAGTCCAGAGACTCTTCATTTTACTGTCTCTAGAGAGAGGCAGACTCCCAACAGAGGGAATCTGGGGTTCTAGCAGCGTCTTAAATGGCAAGTAGGATTGATTGCCTTGTTTACAATGAAAGCCTCCAGATTCAAGATTAAGACAAACAAAAGCGCATTGTCTACACCTACTCTCAGCCCATCCTACCATCTTTTCTCTTTAATCAAAGGCATTTGTATTCGTTAAGATATACAGGACCAGACTAAGTAAGGCAGGTTGCCATTTTATACACAGTGTCTCCTGGATTTCTACTGTGGAGGCTATCTAGAGGGCCTTAGGATTGAATATACTGCTTTAAATTGCCTGTCTTTCTTTTTAACAGCTTCTTGTCCTGATCACCCAAAGGTACCATGTAAGGATAGCATTAAGCAAGTAAGGGGTAGTCATAGGGACAAAATAAAAGTTTCAGGGAAAACCATTCTTAAATCTTGTAATTATACAGCCATAGGATGGGGAAATTTCATAGTTATTGAACCACAAATTTCTCTCTTGCCTTCTGCTCCAACTCATCCCCAAACATAACTCAAAGTGAAGTGCCCTGCCAATGTGCTTTCTGCTGAATTTGTCACAGCTCTTGATGACAGAAGAAGCTCTTCAAGTGTTTCCTCATTGACTGATGGGTGAATCCAAGCTGCATGAAACATTGTTGGATTTCTGTGTCTTTATGGAGCATATTCTCATTGTCACAGTTTGGGGTTTGCCTTTATTGAATCTGTCACAGGCAGAAGGATGAGTCCAAAGTAGAAACCTAAATTGACAGGTATCTGCAGAGGATCAAAGGGAAACCTAGACACTGAGCATAAAAAAATGCCAGAAGTTAGTCATAGATTTGGCTAACCAGAATCTAGAATGTCAGATTAAGGGTCCCGGTCTGAAACTAAGAAAATATCAAAAGAGACATACACCTATCAAATGCAGAATGAGAGATTCAAGTTGAAATTAAAAGATAAATAAAATAGAAAACTAAGCAGGACTTGTAGTCTTTTCTTCTTTTAATACTGGTAGATTGCAGTTGGGTCAGGCTGGGCAGGCAGAGGAAGGGACTGCTGAAGTCAAAAGACAAAAGACTTCTTGCTTTTGACTACACGAGGTCTGGAATCCACACTCTTTGTATATAAAGAATACTTGAAGTTTTCCAGAGTAGTGTTCCCCAAAGTGTGTCCCAAGGAGCACAAGTTCTGTTAATGCAGAAAAATGTTTGGAAAATACTGGATTAAACAAAATTAAGTTTCTTTCCGAAGACTCCCAGGGGCTAACGTGTGCTGTGCATCTCCCCTAGGGGAAGTGTGTAAACAGTGTTTCCCAGATGTATTCAACCTCTGAACCCTTTCTTACAAGGACTTTACAGGACCAGTATTATGTAGACCATGTTTTGGGAAATCATGCTCTGGTCACTATCTATGTTCATATAGAATCTCTATGTCTTCTGTTCAGAACATTTGTTCTGCTGGCTGTCAGAGCTTACCTTGTCAAATTTTGCAGCTGAATGAATATATTGATATATTTTATCCCTATTCTCTAGGCATTGTTTATGAAGATGACACAAAGCATTGAGGAAAAATTTGAAGGCCTTTTACTTTATAGCCAAGTTACAAATGAGAGTGACAAAATGAACTTCTGGTAGTTTAGGTCTCTAATTAATCTTACTCCAGGGAGCAGATGACCTTGAATAACTTACCAGACTAATCCACTCACTATGTTAAACTTGCCTCTGTTCAGATAATTAAATTTGGATTATGTTGAGTTTGTAAAAGAAGTAATTATTTTATGTATTTTTTTTTTTTTTTTTGTGGTACGCAGGCCTCTCACTGTTATGGCCTCTCCAGTTGCAGAGCACAAGCTCTGGACGCGCAGGCCCAGCGTCCATGACTCACGGGCCCAGCCGCTCCGCGGCACGCGGGATCCTCCCGGACCGGGGCACGAACCCGCGTCCCCTGCATCAGCAGGCAGACTCCCAACCACTGCGCCACCAGGGAAGCCCAATTTTATGTATTTTTAACCCCTCTCCCCAGTTGAATTTTGAATGGAGGTAATTGATCCAATTACACCCTAAGAATGAGATTTTAAGATATTTTTATCTGTAAATATTTCATGGACACAGAAATATCTGGTGATACTGGAAAAAGAAATAACGACAAGAAGACAAAGGGGTTCAATCTGCATGATGTTGAATTCTTTGGGAGGTGTAATGCAATACATGGGTGTAGAAGACTCTATTAGCCATCGGATGATGTCATCCTACAGTGTTATTGTATGCAATACACATGCATTTCCTAAGGTTTTTAAGGTGATTTTTTTGCACATGTGCTTACCGCAGTGCCTTAACTGAGCAGATACTCAAGTGTTTAAGAATTACCATTGTTATTTTAAGACTTTTGATTACTTTTAGAATAATAAAAAACAATGTTATTTAATTCAAATGACTGCTGCATAGCGTGGTCCCAAGATGCTATTTTAAAATGTTCTGCCCTCATAAAGATAATTATTTTAAATTTCATGGTAAAAGTATGCATGATCACAGAGATCATGTTATACTATAAACCTTGTTATATTTAAATATATATATATAAATCTTGTTATAGTAAAAGAAGGTTAAATATATAAGTGTAAATGTAAAAGGTTATGAGAACCCTGGTAATGATAGTCAGCTTTTTTTTTTTTTTTTTGTACTATAGTCTCAGAAACTTAGTTTAAAAGTATAGTGGGGGCTTCCCTGGTGGCGCAGTGATTGAGAGTCCGCCTGCCAATGCAGGGGACACGGGTTCATGCCCCAGTCCGGGAAGATCCCACATGCTGTGGAGCGGCTGGGCCCGTGAGCCATGGCCACTGAGCCTGCACGTCCGGAGCCTGTGCTCCGCAACAGGAGAGACCACAACAGTGAGAGGTACGCGTACCGCAAAAAAAAAAAAAAAAAGTATAGGGGAGAGACACAAGAGGGAGGGGATATGGGGATATACGTATGCATATAGCTGATTCACTTTGTTATACAGCAGAAACTAACACAACACTGTAAAGCAAATTATATTCCAATAAAGATGTTAACAAAAAAAAAAAAAAGTACAGAGATGTGACCAGGCAGAAGATACTCTCATCTGTGCCCTGAAGATCCTGAAAGGGCCTTAGACTAGGCATTAGTCCCTTGCCAGCCACAATCCATGAGCAGGCCTGTTGGCATAGGGACCAGGCAGGAGAAACTCTCATCTGCATCCCAGGAGAACCTGAAAGGGCCTTATATGTGGCTTTAGCTTCCTCACAGCCACAGTCTGCCAGTCTGCCAACAGTCCTGAGGCTGTAGGGTCCCTGCAGGAGACACTCCCATTTGTGCCCTCAGAGATCCTGAAAGGGCCCTTTACTCCAGTCCCTTCACAGCCTCAGTCTGCTAGCAGTTTTGTTGGCACAGAGACCAGGCAGCAGACACTGCTGTCTGAACTCTTGGAGATCCTGAAAGGGCCCTATACTTGGTTCCAGGCCCTCCCAGCCGCAGTCCATGAGCAGTTACGCTGGCTCAGGGACCAGGTGGGAGACATGTCTGTGCTTCAGGAGATCCTGAAAGGCCCTACACTTGGCTTTAGCCCCTCTAGTCACAGTCAGGGACCAGTCCAGCCTGCTCAGGGACCTGGTGGGAGACACACTGATCCATGCCTCCAGAGGCAGGTCTGCAGACTTCAGTCTTGGCTGTGGAAACTGAAACAGCCCTGGGGCTTGCTTTCAGCCTCTCTCAGCCATGGTCCAGGGTCAGTCTTGCCCACACAGGGACCCATCCAGTGACCAGGCAGCAATCGTCCCGGACACTATACCTGCCACACATCTGGTAATAGATCCACTGTCTGAAGACCCCACTGTGGACCCTGAAGTGGACACTTATCCCAGCACCACCTTACTGAATAAGGTACTAGAGGCAGTTCTAGCCACCTGGGCACCAGGCATGATCCATATCCACCTGAGACCCTGATAACAAGCCTGCCAACCATAGGTCTCACCGCATACCCAGCAACAACCTCATAACCAGCTCCAACCCAGCATAACTGTGATTCTATAGGTAATCCTATCAACCCAAGGAACAGACAGGAGAAGGTATTTTCTTGCTGGAACCAGTCTGTAAAGCCTGGAAGAGGTGTTCAATCCTTTAAATGCACAAAAAACAATGCAAAGCTACGTGGATCATGAAGAGTCAGGCAATATGACACCACCAAAGGAAACCAAAAAAGCTCCAACCACAGGGAAATGAAGATCTATAATTTGCCTGACAAATAATTGAAAATAATCATCTTAAAAAACAATGAAATGCAGGAGAACACAAATAGACAACTAAACAATCTCAGGAAAACAATGCATGAACAAAATGAGCTTAATAAAGAAATAGAGACCATAGAAAAGAATGAAACAGGAATCCTAGAGCTGAACAATGCAATGACAGAACTGAAAAATTCAATGAGAGCTTCAGCAGCAGACTTGATTGTGCAGAAGAAAGAATCAGTGAACTAGAAGACAGGTCATTTAAAATTAGCCAGTTAGAAAACTTTTGTTTCACTTATATATGTATACATATTAGATAAGTGTGTGTTTGTTGGATTGTGATATAAAATGTATTTTATATACATTTTATATCAAATATATTTTATATTTGATATAAAATATATAAAATATATTTTATATCAAAAAAGTTTTCAGGCCATTGTAGTTAAGTTATACTAGCAAATAAAAGCACAAATTAACCTCAAAAAAATTAGCCAGTTAGAGGAACAAAAAGGATAAAAGATGAAAAAGACTGAAGAAAATCTACCTGAATTATGGACATCATCAAACAAATGAACATTCTCATCATGGGAGTCCCAGAAGAAAAAGAGAGAAAGGTCAGAAAGATTAAAGAAAGACATAATAGCTGAAAATTTTCCAAATCTTAGGAAAGATATGAACACTCAGTTACAGGAAGCTCCAAGGATCCCAAATGAGATCCACCCAAAGATTACTTTGAGACACATTACAATTGAATGTTAAAAGTCAAAGAAAGGAGAGGATTTTGAAAGCAGCAAGAGAAAAATGACTTGTCACATACAAGGGAAACCCCATAAGGTTATCAGTGGATTTCTCTGCAGTACTGTGCATTTCAGGAGTGAGTGAGATGATATATTCAAAGTGCTAAAAGAAAAAAATCCTGCCAACCAAGAATACTATATCCCTTTTGCCTTGTAGGCAAAAACTGTCCTTCAGAAATGAAGGAGAAATAAAGACATTCCTCAACAATCAAAAGCTAAGGGAGTTCATCACCACTAGACCTGCTTACAAGAGATGCTAAAGGGAGTTCTTCAAGCTGAAATGAAAGGGCACTAAATAGCAACATGAAAATGTATAAAACTCACTGATGAAGTTAAATATATAGTCAAATTCAGAATACCCTATTAATGTGATGGTGGTGTGTGAAACACTTTTATGTCTCTAGTATAAAAGTTAAAAAACAATAACATTAAAGATAACTATAGCTACAATAATTTGGTAATGGATGTACAACATAAAAAGATGTAAAGTGTGACGTCAGTAGCATGTCTGGCTAAAGGTTTATCAATTTTGTTTATCCTTTCATAGAATAAGATCTTAGTTTCATTGGTCTTTTCTATTGTTTTTTTAGTTTCTATTTTATTCATTTCCACTATCTTTATTATTTCTTTCCATCTACTAACTCTGGGTTTTCTTTATTCTTTTTCTAATTCCTTTAGGTGTAAGGTTAGATTTTTTATTTGAGATTTTCCTTGTTTCCTGATGTAGGCTTGTGTTGTTATAAACTTCCCTCTTAGCTTTTGCTGAGTCCCAAGATTTTGGGTTGTTGTGTTTCCATTTTGACTTTTCTCCAGGTATTTTTTGATTTTCTTCTTTGATTTCCATTGGTTGTTTAGTAACATGTTCTTTAGCCTCCACTTGTTTCCGGTTTTGCAGTCTTTTCTTCCAGTTCATTTCTAGTCTCATATTATCATGGTTGGAAAAAATGCTTGATATGATTTCAATCTTCTTAAACTTACTGAGACTTGTTTTGTGGCCTAGCATGTTATTTGAAAAGAATGTGTATTCTGCTGTTTTGGATAAAGTGTTCTGTATATATTTATTAATTACATCCAGTCTAATGTATCATTTAAGGCTAGTGTTTCCTTATTGATTTTCTATCTGGATGATTTGTCCATCAATTTAAGTGGGGTATTAAAGTCCCCTACTATCATTGTATTACTGTCAGTTTCTCCCTTTATGTTGTGAATATTTGCTTTATGTATTTAGGTACTATGTTGGGTGCATATATATTTATAATTGCTATATCTTCCTGATGTTTGATTCCTTTATTATTATGTAATGTCTTTCTTTGTCTCTTTTTACAAAGTCTTAGACTTTGTTTTAAAGTCTATTTTGTCTTATATATGTATTGTTACCCCAGCTTTCTATTCCTTTCCATTTGCATGGAATACCTTTTCTATCCCCTCACTTTCAGTCTGTGTGTTTCTTTAGATCTGAAGTGAGTCTTTTATAGGCAACATATATATGGGTTTTGTTTTTTTATCCATTCAGCCACTCTGTCATTTACATTTAAAGTAATTATTGATGATTATGTGCTTCCTGTTATTTTATTAATTGATTTCTGGTTATTTTTGTAGTTCTTTTTGTTCCTTTCTTCTTCTTTTGGTGTCTTCCCTTGTGATTTGATGTCTTAATTGTATGCTTGGATTCCTTTCTCTTTTGTGTTGTGTGTGTGTGTGTGTGTGTGTGTGTGTGTGTGTGTGTATTATAGGTTTTTGGTTTGTGGTTACCATGAGGTTCATATATATGATTATTTAAAATTGATGATCTTTTAAGTTTGAGCACATTCTAACCACCCTACAGTTTTACTACCATCTCCATGTTTAATGTTTTTGACATCATATTTTATGTCTTTTTGTTGTGTGTATGCCTTAGCTACTTACTGTGGATATAGTGATTTTACTATTTTTGTGTTTTAACCTTTCTACTAGCTTTATAACTGGTTGATCTAGTACTTTTACTGTATGTTTGCCTTTACCAGTGAGATTTTTCCTTTCACAATATTCTTTTCTTTTCCATTTAGAGAAGTCCCTTTAACATTTCTTGTAAAGCCAGGTTAGTGGTGCTAAACCCTTTTGGCTTTTGCTTTTCTGTAAAACTCTTTATATTTTCTTCAAATCTGAATGATAAGCTTGCCAGGTAGGTTTTAGGTTTTTTCCTTTCATTTTGAATATATTGTACCACTTCCTTCTGGCCTGCAAAGTTTTTGCTGAAAAGCCAGGTGATAATATTATGGAAGTTTCATTGTGTATAGCTAGTTGCATTTCTCTTGCTACTTTCAAGATTCTTTCTTTATCTTTAATTTTTGCCATTTTAATTAGAATGTGTCTTGGTGTGGACCTCTTTGGGTTGATCTTGTTTGGGACTCTGTATGCTTCCTGGACCTGGATGTCTGTTTTCCTTCCCAGGTTAGGGAAGTTTTCAGCTATTTCTTTAAAGAAGTTCTCTGCCCCTTTCTTTCTCTTTTCTCCTTCTGGGACCCCTATGATATGAATGTTAGTATGTTTGATGCTGTCCCAGAGGTCTCTTAAACTATCCTCATTTTTTGAAATTCCTTTTGCATTTTTCTGTTTAGCTTGGGTGGTTTCCACTATCCTGTCTTCCAGATTGCTGATCTGTTCCTCTTTATCATCTAATCTATTGTTGATTTCTTTTAGTGTATATTTTTATTTCAGTTATTGTATTCTTCAGCACTGTTCTTTATATTTTCTAACTCTTTGTTGAAATTCTCACTTGTTCATCTGTTCTTCTCCCAAGTTTGGAAAACATCTTTATATGATCATTACCTTGCACACTTTTTTGGATAGATTGCTTATCTCCACTTTGTTTAGTTCTTTTTCTGAGGTTATGTCTCATTTCTTTGTTTGGAACATAGTCCTCTGTCTCCTCATTTTGCTCAGTTCTCTGTGTTTATTTCAATGTGTTAGGTAAGTTGGTTACATTTCTCAATCTTGGAGAAGTGGCCTCAAGTAGGAGATGTCCTATAGGGCCCAGAAGCACTCCCCTCTGGTCACCAGAGCTATACACTATAGTGTTGCCCTCAATGTGGGATGAGTTTGCCTTTCTATTGTGTTGGGGCTGATTACTGTGGGTGCACTGGTAGGCCAAGCTCTCCCCTGGCCTGATTGGCTGTAAGGTCATGCCTCATGTGGTGGCTTTAGGGTAGGCTTCCTGTGCAGTGGGCTGTGTGGCTTGGCGGTGGGTGAGGCTGGGTCCCCCTGTGGCTGTCTGTGCAGCCCAGAGGGACTAGGGCCTGGTGTTGGCCTGCTGGAGGTTGGGGCTAGGTCCTGCTGCAGCTATATGCATGGCCTTGGGGGCTAGGGGCTGGTGCTTGCTCACTGGAGGTCAGACTTGAGTCCCCATGTGGCTGTCTGCACAGCCTTGGAGGGGGGCCAAGTTTGGGGCTGGTGCTAGTTCACTGGTGAGTTGAGTTATGTCCCTGGTGCTATAGGCTAGAGAGAGGATTCCAAAATGGCACTTGCCAGTGCTGGTGTTATTGTGGTAGAACAGACTCCCCAGAATGGCTGCTCTAAGTGTCTCTGTCTTAAGCGGGGAGTCCCAGTTGCCTCCTGCCTCTCCAGAGGGCTCTCCAAGATCAGCAAGTGGATTGACCCAGACTCTTTTCAAACTATTGCCTCTGTGATGGGACTCAGAGCATGTGAGGTATTGTGTGTGCCCTTTAAGAGTGGAGTCTTTGTTTCCTGTAGCCCTCTTGCTTTCCCAAACAAATCCCGCTGGTTTTCAAAGCTAGATGTCCTGGCTTTGTCTTCCCAGTGCAGGAGCCCTGGCTTGGGGAGCCTGATGTGAGGTTTGGGCCTCTGCATGAGGACTCACTGGGGGTCTCTACAGTTATGATGTTCCTCCCATTTGTGGATAGCTGACCCAGGTATCTGAGTCCTGGCTATACTGTGTCTGCTACCCATCTTATGCTTCCTTCTTTATGTCTTTGGTTGTAGAAGATCTTTTCTGCTAGTCTTCAGGTTGTTCTCATAGTTGCTTTATAAGTAGCTGTGATTTTGGTGTGTCTGTGGAAGGAGGTGAGTTCAGGGTCTTCCTACTCTACCATCTTGGCCACCTCTCTAATATTACTAAAATGTCCATATTACTCAAAGCCATATATAGATTTAATGTGGTCTCTATTAAAATTCCAATGGTATTTTTCACAAAAAATAGAAAAAAAAACTATCCTAAAATTTGTGTGGAACCACAAAAGGCTCTGAATAGTCAAAGCAATCTTGAGAAAGAACAAAAAAGCTGGAGGCATCACAGGTCCTATTTTCAAACTATACTACAAAGATATAGTAATCAAAACAGCATGGTACTGTCATAAAAACAGGCACATAGACCAATGGAATAGAGCATAGAGCTTACAAATAAAACCATGCATGTATGGTCAACTCATATTTGACAAAGGAGCCAGGAATACTCAATTGTGAAGAGAGAGTTTTTGCAGTGTATGGAATGGGAGAAAATATTTGCAAACCATACATTAGATAAGGAGTTAACATCCAAAATATGTAAGAAACTTATACAACTTGATAACAACCCACCCCCTGCAAATAGTCCAATTTAAAAAATGGGCAGAGGACCTGAATAGAGGTTTTTCCAAAGAGATATACAAATGGCCAACGGGTACAAGAAAAGTTGCTCAATGTTACTAATCATCAGGGAAATACAAATCAGAACCACAGTGAGGTATCACTTCACACTTATTAGAATAACTATTCTCAAAGAGACAAGTGGCAACAGGTGCTGGTAAGGATGTGGAGAAAAGGGAACTCTTGTGCACTGTTGATGGGAATATAAATTGATGTAGCTACTATGGAAAACAGTATGAAGGTTCCTCAAAAAATTAAAAATAGAACTACCATATGATCCAGCAATCCTGCTTCTGGGTATATATCTAAAGAAAATGAAATCACAATCTGGAAGAGATATCTCTACCCCCGTGTTTATTGAAACACTGTTCACAATAGCCAGGATATGAGAAAAATCTGTGTTTATCAACAGACAAATGGGTAAATAAAAGGTGGTATATATATATATATATATATATATTCATTCCATGAAAAAGGAAATACTGCCATTTGTGACATGGATGGACCTGAGGGCTAAAAGTCAGACAGGAAAGGCAAATACTGTATGATTTTACTTGTATGTGGAATCTAAAATAAAGCCAAGCTCATAGAAATGGAAAGTAGAATAGTGGTTGTTAGAGAGAAAATCTTCCAGTTATAAGATGATTAGGTCCTGGGAATCTATTGGACAGCCTTGTGACTATAGTTAATAATACTATATCTTAAGTGATCTCACCACAGACACACAAAATCATAATTATGTGAGTTGATGGATGTAACTAACCTTATGTGGTAATCATTTTGCAATATTTCTGTGTATCAAATCATCACATGCACTTAATTGTACACAATTTTATATATCAATTATATCTCAATAAAGCTGGTAAAAAAAGGAAAAAATGGAAAAAAAGTACAGACTTATTCTTTATGTTCAAGATCAGTTTTTCTCCAACCTATTTCTCTTTATAGTTCAGTTGACAAGTAAGTACACACAGAAGCTGCTAGTTCTTCCTTTTTTTTTTTGCAGTACACAGGCCTCTCACTGTTGTGGCCTCTCCCGTTGCGGAGCACAGGCTCCAGACGCGCAGGCTCAGCGGCCATAGCTCACGGGCCTAGCCACTCCACGACATGTGGGATCTTCCTAGACTGGGGCACGAACCCGTGTCCCCTGCATTGGCAGGCAGACTCTCAACCACTGTGCCACCAGGGAAGCCCTGCTAGTTCTTCCTTTCCTAGACCTGAAGTTCCTGGAAGGTGGATGGTAAACAAGTGTTGACTCACTTGTTTTCCATAGCACCAGGAAAGTGTCAAAGTGAGATGCTCATTAAATTCCTTTTTTCTTTAAACTGTGGTATACATAAAACTGTCAGGCCATTATATTCCTCTGCTTCCTTATAAAGCCGTCTAAATCTGTTTTCTTCATGTTATTTTGAGCATTATGGTGGAAGCAAAGAAAAACCATATTCTCTCAGCTGCTTGTGTTACATTATTTAAAAAAATGAAACAAAACTCTCACCTTGTAGACTCCAGTTTAATTAAAGGGTCATTCCAAATACTCTTATTTTGAAAATTGTCGGCTACATATTGAAGAAATATTCTCGATTGTTCATTTCCAAGCGTATGAAGTAACATCTCTTGTTGAAGAAATTCATTCAAAAGACGTTTAATATCCAGATCAAGGAATCATATGGAACTATTAACAATGAGAGGATCAGGGCAAAGGGCACAATGAATAGAAGCTATGACAAGCAGAAGTTGTCTGAGGTTCTTTTGTATTTGGCTGCAAATGACTAAGTAAGACCCAAAATATCTGTGTCATGTGATGTATGATATGATTGTGAAGCATTAACTGAAAAATTATAAACATGCTTTTCTGAGACTATTGGAGAAGGAACTACTGTTTCTGAGTGTCATATCAATTTTAACTATTGGTAAGGAAGATATGAAAAATTAAAATAAAAATCTTAGTCAGTTTTAATGCATCTGAATCACTCTTGGATGACTGCCAGGTACTCATGTGCTCGATGATAAAGTCTTATCCAAGACTTACCTAAGGAGAGCAAGAAGTGAAAGCCTCAGAAATGATGACCTCTCTGGGAAACTGCTGCTCCCTTCCCACACCACAGCTAGACTAGGTTGGTGGTAAGTGATAAAATCTAATGGCTGGAGGGTTTTTGATTTCAACTTAAGCTTTAGCTGTGTTACAGAGGGGAGAGAGTATGGGTTGATCTGTTATAGTATTCATCATTTTGTCCCTTTTACCCCTATGATTTAGAGGAGCCACCTAAATTAAAAAAATAAAATATTTTTTTCTATATGCTGAAAGGAAGATCTGTCAAAACATCTGGTAATATTCAATCTAACAATTTTTAGGGTTGGTGAAGGATCTGCTAGGTTTTTAGGCTTTTAGAGGCTTTTAAGTCATTAGCTCTTACTCAGCACTTTCTATTATTGCTATTTATTTTCTTAGGCAAGAGAATCAATAATTTATTAAGAAAAAGACAAAATTAAATGAATGTGAATTTATGCTAAGCTAGTTCATGCCCCATGCTTTTATTGTCTACCAGCATATACAGAACACTAAATAAATATGGGCTTGTACTATGTATCTGCTTTTCATTAGAAAATATATATTTTATTTTTCCTTGAAGATCCATGATGTAGAATTTTTATTTGTTATAGGAATTATTTTTTAAAACACCAATTCATGTTGGAGCAAGTCATACTTTATCAGACACCCACCTTCAAGTTAGATGACTACATGGGCAGAAACGCTTGACAGTATCTAATGAATTTGATACAAAAATTTTAAAGCAAAATGATGGTAAAATATTTGAAATAAATAGATTCTACCATGCTGAAATTGTTTCTTTGAAAAGTAAATATAGTACCAGACCTTTAATTATTCTTTCTGTAGTAAAGAGCATTCAGAGGGAGGATCTCTGATCACATCAGACCTTTGGATATTAAGAACCTTTGCTGTCTCCATTAGTATTTTTAAATCTGACATCAGAATCTTCTAAAGAAAATCTTTTTTTGCATGTCTGGGAGGTTAGGGTGAGTAGGAAATAACAGTGGATAGGAAATAATGCTTTTGAAAATCCTGGTCTTTATGAGGGTTCATCACCCATAAAATGCTTTCTGTTTATGAAAGAACAGCAGTGTGGGTAGTTATTTGAAGTGTTCTCAAGTTGCAGCATGAGTAGCACAAACAAATGTAATATTAGTTGAAAGATTTGGCTTAAGTTCATTATTTTGTATTTCAGTCTGATTCAGTTGTCTTCAGAAATAAAAGTTATTCACTCCAGAACAAATCTACTCATGGGACAAATAATGAAATAACCTGTAAACTCAGTCACTTAATCACCTGTGGCTTTCATCATGATATCAGATTTAGTTCATAGGAAGACTTATTTCTTAAAGGAATTATTGGACTGACACAAATACAACCTTATTATTGAACTGAATCACAGTAAGCATTTTGTATTTAAAAATATAGTGTTTAAACAAGTGGGTAGGTACAAGTTTAAATTTAGCATTTTAACTGAGTGCCCCATCCAGTCTGGTGACATTCTCTACCCAAAACAAAACAAAACAAAAATAATCATTTTCATAGTCAAATAAGTTTGGGAACTAAGGCACCAAATATTCCTACCCCTTATTTGGAGATTCTCAATATATCAGAGAGTATTAAAGCCCTGTCCCTCAATTAAGAAACACTTTCATTTTTTAATCTAGATATTTTAAAGTTATGTGTTTATACACAAATAGTTGAGAGTCAAGTAGTTTTGGGATTTTAGACAAACAGCAGCCCTTAGACCTTCTTTTCCATTTCCCATTCTCCAGAGGCAACCATTTTTCATCTGTTAGCTGATTCTTTCGTAACTACCTTCATCTTAAAACAACAGAATGGTATGGCTACCTCCTGAGTATTTTTTCTATTTTTTTAATCTATTGAGTTCTCACTATGAAAGATGGGAGTTTATTTAGCTTGTTCCCTGATCCCATCCCTCTCTCTCTCTTACTTTTCTCTCACAGGGGCACACGTGCACATGTGTGCACACACACAATTCTTACCCCCCCAGTTCTTCCTGTAAAATTATGTTGTGATTTGGATTATACCAACATTTAGTGTTTATATTAAGAATATGTAAACGCAATTTTTAGCTAAACCTCATAGAATAATATAATTCCTATTCTATTTTTGTATACCTTTTAACTTTTTTCTAGAGTTTATTGTTGTTGTTTGCTTAGTTTTCTATGTGTTTAATTCAACCCCAATTCTCCACTAGATCAATAAATCTGTTCTTGGTATGTTCATTTGCATCAGGTTTTCTTTCAGTGTCATCTGTTTCTAGAAGTCTTTCTGAGAGCCTTGTGACCTGTTCCAATCTGTGCTGGATGCCTTCCTTGCCCAGGTGTATGGCTGGCATCCTTAGAGTTCTCTTCCTCACCACCCTGGGGTGCTAGATCTCCTGTTTGCTGTGTCTCCTGACTTCCTCTTTCTTGGTTTACTCTTTTTTTTTGGTAGAGTATCTACCAAAGAGACTGGTATCTCTTGAGAAAATGTCTGGAAAATAGTCTCTTATTCTATCCTCACATTTGATTTTTATCAAACTGTATTATTCTCAGTATACAATTATATGCTAGAGTTCTTTTTCCTTCCTTTTTAAAAATTAAAAAAAAATTTTTTTGGCCGTACCTTGCGGCATGCAGGGTTCTTACTTCCTTCATCAGGGATCGAACCCATGCCCTCTGCAGTGGGAAGACTGCCAGGGAAGTCCCCTCTTTTTCCTTCTCGAGGAAAACAATTGTCTTTTAGCTTCCAATGTTGCTCTTATGGAAGGTCACACTCCTGTGTGTCTCTTCCGCTCTCAGTACTGTTCTTCACTTTTGGCATTTCTGATCACCAAATGTGTGGTGGTTTTTCCCACACCAAGCGACTCAGTGATACCAGCTTGGTGTCCTATAATTTAACTGTCTGCCTGAAAATAGTGTCAGATCCCACCTGTTAAGGGCTCAGTCCCACAGGACATCCCCCCTCTCCCTACCCACTTCAGGTACCAATTGCAAATCCAGATTGTTTCCTGTGGATATGACTGACTGGCTGTAAATCACCCCCCTCCTCAGGTTCCCATGACCCCTCCTTAGGTTCGATTAATTTATTAGAGCTACTCACAGAACTGAGGAGAACAGGTTACTTACTAGATTACCAGTTTGTTACAAAGGATATTAAAGAATATGAATGAATAATCAGATAAAGAGGTATATAGGGCAGTGTCTAGAAGGGTCCCGAGCATAGAAGCTTCTGTCTGTGGAGTTTGGGGCATACCACCTACCCAGCATGTGGATGCATTCTCGTTCACCAATCTTGTGGCTCTCCACAGCCTGTCCTTTTGGGCTTTTATGGGGGCTTTATTGCACAGGCATGATTAATTAAATCATTGGCATTGGTGACTGATTCAACCTCCAGCCTCACTCTTCTCCCCAGAGGTTGGGGGGTGGGACCAACAGTTCCAACCTCCTAATCAGGGTTGATTTCCCTGGCAATCAGCCCCCATCCCTTCTGAAAGTCACCTCATTAACATAAACTCAGGTGTGGTTGAAAGGGACTTATAAGAATAACAAGACTCCTTTCACCATTATGGCTCTGGAGCTATTTCAGGAACTGAGGACAAAAGAACAAATACTATAACAAAAGATGCTCTCCTTGCTTTTGTGCTTTGGACTTTCCAAGAGCTTTAGGCGCTGTGTGCCAGAAATGGGGACAAAGACCAAATATATATTTTTATTATAAATCACAGTATCACAGGTGCTGTTGAGAAATCCAAAGCAATCTAAATTATAATTCTTTGTATATACCTCTACCTCTAACCCAAATCTTATTTTCCTAATATTCTGGGATTTCAATAAAGTGCCTTAGTGTGAGTCTATTTTCATACACTAGATGGGTCTTTTTAATGTAGAGACTCACGTCCTTCACTTCTCAAAAGATTTTATTAATGATATTTTCCTTTCTCTTCCCTTTTGCCTTCAGGGACTCCTGTTCTTCAGGTGTTAGACCTCCTGGATTGGTCACTAATTATCTTTCTCTCCTAATTTTTGTCTATTTATCTTTTTCTTTGCTTTCTGTGAGATTTCCTCAACTTTATTTTCAGCCATTGTATTGAGATTTCCCTTTTTGCAATCATGTTTTTATTTTGCCAAATTATTTTTGTTCTATAAATATTTCTTTTAAAAAATAAAATTCTGTTCTTGTTTCATGGATACAATAGCTTATCTCTGATCATTTTTCTTTTTCACCAAAATCATCTTCTCCTTGCATAATCTTTCCTCTAGGTTGAGGTTTTTTGTTTGCTTCCTTTGGGCCTGTTATCCAACTTAGAGTTTTCCCTTCATCTCTGCTAATCCTTGACTGCCTGATCATATTTAAGAGTAGGAGACTAGAAAGCTGATTGAATGCTCTCAGTGCGTGGGTAGGCCTATTGACTGAATGTCATTGTAGGGTGATCTGGATGTGCCAATTTTCATTATCATGTCTTCTTGGACTGATCAGATCTTCTTGGGGGGGTGGTCTCTAGTCTGCTAACTGGAGGATAAAGGCTTAGGAGAGTCAAGTTGTGGAAGGGGACTGGGGATGGTCTCAGCACTCAGAATGCCTATGTTAACTTAATTCACCTATTTTCAAGGTAACTCTATACTCAACTGCCCAGAGTCCCTTAGTCCAGAGACCCTTTGATTGATTCTTTCTGGAGAATAAAGCTCTAGAATTGGAGTGGTACACCTACCCAGCAACACAGAGTAAGGAAAGACCTAGAATTCTAACTGCTTCTAAACATTTTTAAATCAGAATTAATCTTCTCAATGTGTCATTGCCCCTTTACCCAGAGTTAGGCCGAACTTGAGGTTAAGGGTACAGTTCTCCAAGACTGTCTAGTTTGCCCAAGACTTCTGACACCAGCTGCAGGTTCAGGGGTCTCCAGGGCTGTCCTCACATGAGACTAGCTAATGATAAATTTGGAGGTTCTCACAGATTCCTTCAGATTTGATAATTTGATAAATCAACTCACAGAGCTCAGGAAAGTGCTATACTTATAATTATAGTTTTATTATACCAAAAGGGTACAAATCAGAACCAGCCAAAGGAAGAAACACATAGGGTGGAATCTGGGACTGAGAAGTTTCCCAACACAAAGCTTCCATGTCCTTAGGGATGCACTACCTCTTGCCCTTGGTGTGTGACAATACTCATGGGGTATTGCCAACTTTGGAAGTTTGCTTGAGCTTCAGTGTCCTAGTTCTTATTGGGGCTTCATTACTTAGACATGAATGATTGAATCTTTGCCCATGTGGTTGCTCAAAGCCCCAACCCTCTAATTACATGAATGATCTTTCTGTCTGGCTAGCCCCTATCATGCATCACCTTGTTAGTATAGACTATTAGGTGTCATCTGAGGGGCCCACCATGAACAACAAAAATAATCCTATCACTCAGGAAATTCTGAAAGTTTAGAGGTTACCTCTTAGGAGTTGGAACAAAGGCCAGACTTTTTTTTGGGTAAAGTTAATTTTTCACTACATACTTTTCCATCTCCAGTTCCAGAGGTATCTGGTTCCAGCAATTTCAAAATACTTAAAGAATTATGAAGTAAAATCAGGTTGGTTCTTTCCTCTCTGTGCCATTAGTTTAGGATTTTGTTTTCTTGGGTTGGCTAAGGCATTTATCACTCGTTCATCTGATTTTCAGCTTCCAAAACTATTACTATTTTTCCTCCCATTCTTGAGTGTTTATACTTAAAAAAAAACAAAAACAAATTTCAAACTAAAACCACTCTGCAGTAGTGTTAGTGAGGTTTCTGGAGGGAGCCAAATTAGACACATATATTCAGTTGGCTGTCTCTTCCCAGAAGTTGTCTAGCACTCTCAATTTATTTGTCAGGGGCAACTTTTTGTAGAGTACTTATTAATACCTGGTAAATAAACACTGCATTAGCAAACACTTCTATATTGCTTCATTAGTAGAGATAACCAACAAATTTAGGCTTCAGAATCTTTAAAGACAACTTTTCTTTTAGGGCTCATTTCCTTTCTACTTTACATATTGAGGGCACAAAAGCTAAATAGCCCCTTATCATTTATTGACTGGGGATGAGAATATTGGGATAGAGGAGGATCTTTTAACTTCAGTGTTATCTATTTTTACAATGTTTGACTTAATATATATTACTTTTTAATTAATTAAAACTTTTTAGATTAAGAAAAAACATTGCATAAAATGATCCTAAAATTTTTTCCACTTCAAATCTATGATGCTAGGGTTAATGGAGAGCTAAAAATGGAGAACTCTTTTTATATTTAATGGAGTAGGTAGAACAGAGCACAGAACTCCTTTAATCACTCTGATCTAAAAGTCAGACTTCTAGATCTGAATCAGTCTCTCTTTCTGTTTTTGTATGGGCTATAAAGAAGTTTTTAACCTTACATTTTATATTGATGAAGTCTGCCTGGAAAAGAAGATGTTGATTCTCTCATAATGCTGATTTCTCATTTCATTTTCTTGGTAAATAAGAGTTTGTATATTGATTTTTCTGTCTCATTCTAGCAAACAACTGTAATTTTATTTCTCTTCTTTTGCAATCTTTTTAGAGTTCCTGATCCCTGTGAGACTCATTCCAACCTCCATAGTTTGGTGTTCAAAGCCCTCTTATAACATGGCTGCAATTTACCTTATAGCCTTATCTGTTTCCGGTTCCCAGTTCCCATCAAGCTCCCAATTCCTCTCAACACTGAATTATTTGCTGATTCTCCCAACTTCTTGGTATCTTTGTCCATGTATTTCTCCCAGCCTGGAATTCTTTCCCCATCTCCCTTCTCTTTCTGCCCATCTAAATCGTAGCCATTTTTTTGTTTTGTTTTGTTTTTGGCGGTACGCGGGCCTCTCACTATTGTGGCCTCTCCTGTTGCGGAGCACAGGCTCCGGACGCGCAGGCTCAGCGGCCATGGCTCACGGGCCCAGCCGCTCCGCGGCACGCGGGATCTTCCTGGACCGGGGCACGAACCCGTGTCCCCTGCATCGGCAGGTGGACTCTCAACCACTGTGCCACCAGGGAAGCCCAATCATAGCCATTTTTACAAGCTCATCTCAAATATTTCCTTCTTCGGTGAAGGTTCTTCCTTATGTTTCCTCCATCCCGGATTAATGCCATTCCACTGGGGCCTCACAAGGCTTTGCCCACATCCTGCCTATGTAATAGGTTATCAGTAGATGTGTGTGTGTGTGTGTGTGTGTGTGTGTTAGGGGAGAGTGGAGGGAGGGAAATTGTCCCCATTAAATTATAATTTCCTTGAAAGTAAATCTGATGAGTCATAGATATACATAATGCCTTATATATAGTTGATTCTCAGTAATGTCAGTTGATTTGAAATGAATCTTGTTTCATTTTCTTTGTATCAATAGCATTGATAAAAGTAACAACTGTATAAATTATGTATTATTTTTACAAATCCACCCCAAGTGGGGTGATGCAGCCAAATGAATCTCTGAGTGACAGCAGCTGACCACTGTAGTGGTGGAAGGAAGACATGGGAGGTGTGATGACTAACTGAGTCAATCTGGGTGTCCACGCCACAGGAGAAGGATCTGAATAATGCAGGGTGGGGGCGCGTAGTAGGAGGACGGATGGCTTGAGCAAGGAAGATGATTGATGAAGTGTGTTATGGGTGACAGAAGACCCTATGCTCTGGGCAAGGGAGTTAGCAGTGATTGAGGAGAGACCCAGGAGAGGGTGCATGGTCTCTGTGTGATTAACCAGATGTAATCAGCCATTTGCCTGAGGGGACAGCCATACAAAAGGATATAGTAAAGGGGAAAAGTGTTGGGGGGAACATCAGTGATAACACCAAGGTCTTTTAAATTGTAGAAATCTGTCTGGGCCCCTGTATTTACGTGCTGTGTTCACTCCCTTTCCTGCTCCCCAAGCCTGTGCACTTAAAGCTTGAGATTTTTCTTCTCACTGACATCCACTTGCAGGCTGCTCTGTTATGGCAGGAGGATTAGAAAGTGAGCCTAATCTGGGGTTACCACAGATCTCACTTATCAGTGTTACTCCAGATGAGTGCTGGAGGGTGTGGGGCTGGGAGGAGAAGAGGGCCAAGGAGAAGGAGGAATCAGTGATTATGGAAACTTCCTTAGAGCATCTTACAAAAGCCACTCACTCTTTTTTCCCTTAAGTAGATTTAACTTAATATTTTGTAGGAATTCTTCAGCTCTCCTCTTAAAAAGCTTAAAGCCATTTAAAGTTTCCCAACCCTTGACCTCACAAGAGGCCAGAGAGTAAGACAGGCAGCAAGATTTAAAACTAGGTGTTGAATTAGAGCCTCATTCATCTGGGTAGACTGCGACATTTAATTAAGCAATTTATTAAGCTTGTTTTTGTGGGGTTTTTTTTGTAGAGCCCGATTCTAGAGTCCTGGAATCGGATATAGGGTTCACCTCTTGAGTTCATTTATTTTTCCTTAATGCAGTCAAAGCATGAGAGCTAGCCAGAGACAAAATTCAAAACATTCCAGTGGAACTTTTCTTTCCCTTTCAAAATTCAGTCTCTGTGAATAGGTTCTGTGAAGAATGATTATGAGAATATGAAAGAAAAAAAAGAAGCAAGAGAAAAAAGCACACTTAGTGATGCCTAACTTAATTTTCTCTACCCCAGTTTTGTAACATGTCCTTTGTAGCAAGCAGATTCACTAATTTGGCCTGAATTATGCTTTAGTCTCTCATTTTGGGGGGCAGTAAGCAGAGCACAGAAAGATTGAGAGTAAGTATTTAGGTTTGGGGGTGATTTACATGATGATAAGACTACCTCTCAAACTATACACGTGAAGATGCTCTTGTTTGGAAAGAACAGTTTCTTCCTAAGAAAAGAGAGAGGGCTTGAATGCATTTAGCTCAGATTGACTTTGTCAGCTGGTTATGTTACTATAGTACTATTAATTTATTTATACATTTTAAAATTTATCCTGCTTTAGGATTTGCTCAGTCTTGGGGTATACAGTCTTGGTTCTTCTGAACCGTGCCTGACTGTGCTTTGTCTACCCAAATACTCTTTTCCATAGTGATCCTTGTTTTGGCAACTGTCTCCTTTTTCTCAACTCACTTATCACTGCTGCAAAAGCCCAGCCTATAACCTTACAAGCCTGGAGCTTATAGATTAGCTTCCAAATAGGGACAGTGTAGTAGCCCTCTCTTTGCAAGAGATTTAGGCCACTAAGGGCATTTGAAGCTGGTGCCTTACAGACTCACCAGTGTCCTGCTGGCATGAAGCAGCCCTGATACCGGCCTTTATCTTGTTTGGCTACAAGAAGAGAACCCGAGGGGGCAGGAGGAGGAGGAGCCAGGCGCTTAATCCTGAAGGACCTTTAGGGACAAAAGCATTTACAGTGAGTACAGTCAGCTGATTTCCAGCTTTTCTGTCCTTTTATTTAAGAGAGACAATCACAAGAGAAGGGAGAAAGAGGTGGGCAGTTTTGATGGGTGTGTAGCTGCATTTTTTGCTTCCTAGTTTGGTCGAAGAACACGCTCCTGATTTAAATGTCTTATTCAAATTGAATATATTCTGCTAACATCAGGTTTCGACTGAAAATTTGTGGACTGTCAGGGAGGTAGCAGCACCAGTCCTTGGTTAGTAAGCAAGCCATGGTATGTTTCTTCTGTTTCTGTAGGATGATAGAGTGTGGTGAGAAAAGCCTTAGCACAAATTTTTTTTAAAAAACCTTTAAAATCTTTACTGCTTTTGGATTTTGCACCTTAAATGTTGAATCTTCTTTGGGTTTGTGGAAAGGAAAGGATTTGATCTGTGTTATTTTTAACAGCAGCTGGGTTCAAGGTGGTATTATCTCTAATGCTGGAAACGTGGCCACAGATAAGCATTTGATGGGGGCAGAGGGGTGGGTGGAGAATAGGAGGTCATTGGGTTCCAAAAAGCTGGTTGATCCCTCCTCTCATGCAGCTTTGCAGCCAGAGATATAACTGCATGGGTATCTGTATGTACTTGAATCAGTGCTTCATTTGCATGGTCAGAAGTTGTTGTCTACTGGCTTTTTTCTTTTTTTTTCAAATTTCTCTGTGACTAGAAAGGAATCTTATTGCATGGATCCTTGCATAAAAAAAAATAGAAAACTTAGAATTTAGAAGAATATATAGAGTTGTGTTGAATTTCCTACTATTTGTTTGCATTCAAATGGAGTAATTAATTTGATGGGAAAGCAAGCTTGAATAGTCATGATAAGGACAGGAAAAATACACACAAAGATTGTTATTGTAGATCTCTACAATATGAGGCAGTTTTCCTTTAAAGTATAAATTTATCTTGGAAATCAGATGTGCTTTTGTGAAAATCAGAAATACAGGTTGGTTATCCATGGGTGGTACATCTAAATGTGAACTATTGGAATTGAAAATTAAATGTTTATAGTAATTAGTTTCCATGAAAATGGGTAATTAATCAATTGTATGCCACTTCCTGGGCTTGCTATGCTGTTATGACACATACGGTATTCCTTCCCCAGGGACAAAGCTGTATATGAAGGAAAGTAAATAGAAGTTGAAATAAAACTTGAGTAAAGTGTTGCTTTGCTTCACTGTTTCGGGTTATGGAAATTCTCTTGTTTATAGTCTGATCAGCTAAATATGGAAACATCACATGCAGGTTGAAATTTTGTAGATGCAGGTAACTTTTGCCTTGGCAGCTTGAATATAAGGTTTTCTTGCCCTTTACTCATGTGTGATGCACACCAGCTACATTTTTTTTTTTTTTTTTTTTGTGGTACGCGGGCCTCTCAGTGCTATGGCCTCTCCCGTTGCGGAGCACAGGCTCCGGACGCGCAGGCTCAGAGGCCATGGCTCACGGGCCCAGCCGCTCCGCGGCACGTGGGATCTTCCCAGACCGGGGCACGGACCCGTGTCCCCTGCATCAGCAGGCAGACTCCCAACCACTGCGCCACCAGGGAAGCCCCCAGCTACATTTTTGTTTAATGTTTTTATTTTATTCTATTTGTCCTTTGCATATATAACCACATCTGTCTTATCAGTCTTAAGTGCACACTCCCAGAGGGAAGAATCTCCCATATTTATTCCTCTGGAAAGAATTAGCAACATATAATGTGTAAATAATGATTTACAAAATGTGTTTGCATGGTAATAATTTATTTCTTTCCATTCTTTCCATTGAAGCCGTTTGCCTGCTTTGGTGAAATGGAGGTCCATCATTTAGTATCTACATAGCTCTCAGTATAGGTAGGATGCTTCTAATAGCTTAGAAATCTCTGGATAAATAACCCTAGAGCTTAGAAATCTCTGGATAAATAGCCCTAGGTAATTACAGATTCTCATGGTCAGATGGAATCTTATTGATCATTTAGTCCAATTTTGTCATTTTACAGATGAGAAAACTGAGACCCGCAAATGTGGAGCATCTTGTTCCAAACCACACAAAACTGCACTGTGCCTGCCTGGTGCATGGCCTGATAGTATATATAGAAATGTATGTTGGGATATAAATTACATTGAGCCAATTCTTTGGTATGTTCTTTAGTTTACAGTAAGATATGTATTTCAGAGGAGGCCTTGCCTCGATTTAGGGGTTTCAGAGAAAACGCAATGACCAAGCATTGTTTTTCAGTTGTACAGGGCTCTTAGGTAGGGGCTTGGAGCTGAGTGAGTGTGTGGGTGAAGGTGAAACAGTTCATTTCACACTGGCCTGGCACTTAGTTTTCTGGTTTGCTTGAGTCTGGTTTCTTAGAAGAGGGAACCACTGTGACACCAGTGACTTCTTCATTACTAGTTCTTTGACCTTGCACTAAAAACCTTTATTAACCTTTGTGTATCAGATTCCTTCTCTGGGACAGTGATTGTAAATAGTGATTCACCACCCCAGAAGGCAGTGAATTGATTAAAATTTTTAAAGTGCTTTTGGAAATCAGAATCAGAGACTGAGACTAGGGTATGGTTTATTAAGAAGTAGTGTGGTAGCTCACTCTTCCTGGAGTTTCATCCCTCCCAGTGAAATTTTGATATCTTCTAATTGGTTTCAAAAAATAGTCAAGTCTAGTATTATTGTTATTTTAAAGATTGTATGCAAGGGTGGTTAAAAATGTGGGGCATGGATTTCTCCCTCTTGCAATCAGGTGTGGAAAGCTGTTGAAGCCTAAAACCATTCTCTAAGGCAGGTACCAAAGTGATAAACTTACCTTATGACATAATATTTTGGTCTTTGCAAATAACTTTGTTTTCAAAAATTCATCTGTAAACCCCCTTATCATTTAATTTAAAAATAAAATGCTCAAGAAATTGGGGGAGAGGCAGTATGCTACAGCATTAGAAGGCTTCTGAAATAATATATCATGAGAATAACTTATTCTTAAGGCTTTTGTCAATTCAACAAGTCTTTTTATTCCCTGTGCTCATTCCTGTGTGGAAGGTTACATATTCCTAGTCAAACTGGGAGCTTTCTTGACTTTTCCCTTCCACTTTTGTAGGTAAAATAATTTTGCTTTTGTTATTAAGTTAATCTCAAGAATATAAAGAAATATAGCTACTTTCTGACAATCACATTTAATTTCATATTTTGATCAACCGCCTTTCATCTTTGGAGGAATGGGGTTATAAACTAACTTGAATGTATAGAACTAGAAAAAGACTTAGAAAAGGAAAAGAAACCCATTGCCTTGAAGAACTTTCTCTTGAAACTAAAAAGAATGTCTATTTAATGTGTTCAAAGTACAAGATCTTAAAAGTTGTTATTTTATATCAGACTGGTTACAGAAGAAAGATAAATTACATAGCTAGATCATTAGTAAACTAGTCAACTTTATCTTAAAAAGAAACCGTACACTTCATTGGTCAGAACTTAGCCACATGACCACAGTGAGCTCCGATGGAGATAGGGAATGTAGTTTTAAATTCTTGGCAGGAATATGCACAACTGAAAATCAGGAATTTGTTATTAAGGAATGAGGCGAGAATGGATGTTGGGATAGGCAGTACCACACCGTTTTGTGTTCCTATTGAACCAATATAGGAAGGACGCTTCCAATAGCTTAGAAGTCGCTGGATAAATGCTGGGTCTTGGGTCTAGTTGGTAGAAACTCAAAACACCTCTTTCTGTTTTTGTTATGAGCTATGGTTTCTTAATTTAGAAACTTGGCTTAATTTAGAAATCTTGCTTCTTCTGTGAAGTACCATTCCTTTATTTGGGAATCTTGTCTGACTTTTGCTCTCTTTTTTCCTTTTGCCTTTCAGCTGTTTTGGAAAGAAGTAAGGCTTAGACTTCTCCATGTTAACCATGAGCGTGACACTTTCCCCTCTGAGGTCACAGGACCTGGATCCCATGGCTACTGATGCTTCACCCATGGCCATCAACTTGACACCCACTGTGGAGCAGGGTGAGGGAGAAGAGGCGATGAAAGACATGGATTCTGACCAGCAGTACGAAAAGCCACCCCCACTGCATACAGGGGCCGACTGGAAGATTGTCCTCCACTTACCTGAAATTGAGACCTGGCTCCGGATGACCTCAGAGAGGGTCCGAGACCTAACCTATTCAGTCCAGCAGGACTCGGACAGCAAGCATGTGGATGTGCATCTAGTTCAACTAAAGGTAAGGAAGGTCTCTGGGCTCAGGTCCATTCCAGACAGAAGTCTGAAGGTGGCTGTAGTGCCTAGAGCCTGAGTTCTGTAATTCTCAAGGAGAAAGCATCCAAGAAGAAAAACAGAATAACAGGTTTGAAACCATTATTTCTGTAGATAAACATGGGTGGAATTCTTTCCTCGTTTTACTTTGTGGGCTAAACATCTAGAATAAAACTGATCTCAGGGGATAATGCGGAGAAGCGAGGAAAAATGGGGGGTGGCATTTTTGTGCAATGTCATAGAAATCAGTAGTAAAGAATAAAAATATTACAAAAGGTTTAACAAAGACTCTCATAGGTAAAAAATCAAACTGAGCAGTGATTGTATATGTATGTGATTACTAACTTCTGTTGAAGTTGATGCTGCCTTTGTGGCAAACAGTGGGTTCTCGCATGATGGAGAAGGGCGGTGTTCTCCTTTAGAATGAGTACATTCTAAAAGGTACAATACATCATGCAGAACAAAGGTGCTTTTATAACAGCTCATCTAAAGTTTAGACATTAAAAAAATGTGTGTGACTTTTAGAGAGCCGTTAAAAAGCCTGACCGTTGATACTAATGAGACGGAGATGCTAGTAAGGCGTGCTATTAATAGAGATTTTGGCCTAGGAACCCCAAAATACCGTGAATCTTGCCCTGCCATAGCCACTCCTCTCTTCCGGGTCCCCGAGGGAAATACATGCTCAGGTCAATGGTGGGCAAAGCAGGGCAGATTTATAACCAATTAGGACATTGGCCCCAAACCCCAATGTTAATTTCTAGTCAGTTAGATGAGATACTAAGGAGAATTCCTCTACCTCAGCTGGTTCATTTTAAATGATCTGAAACCAAAGACCAGACAGATTCTTGCATCTTAATACTTAAATGACATAAGATGCAGCCATCAGCGTGAGAGGAAAGGACAATTAAGAGAGCGTTATGTGCCCCAAAGCCTAGAGCAGAGCTGGCTTAGCCTTCCCAGGCTGGTTCAGCAGATCCTGGGCCCAGCTGCCCCATGAGAGAGAGTGCCCAAAAAAGGGAAGGAGGGGGTTGAAGAGAGAGAGAAAAAACAAAAGGGCCAGAATGCCAAGGTGGCTGGGCTTCTCCCAGGTTAAGCAGGCCTGGGTGGCCTTCTTTCTTCGGGTTCTTGGGAAGGAGCAAGCATGAAAGGTACTGGAGGTGGCTAGGAGCCCGCTTTAACGGACAGAGCTTTAACGGAATGCCAGCCCGACTGGTTTCCCCACCGTGGCAGCAGGGAGCGGCGTCTCGCAGTTGCTGCAGCACAGTCCCTTTAATCAGAGGAGCAGCTCCCCAGCTCCTCCGGGTTGCAGTGAGATGGGAGTCAGGGGGCTCCGCAGCACCCCACCCCCTCCTCCATTCCCTCTAATGTTGCACTTACTTATGTGGCTCCCTAAAAGAAATACAGGATTGGGTTTGCAAGGAAAGATGACTGTTGCTCTCTAAAATCTTTCAGATCTACACAGAAAAGGTGATAAATGATAAAGGAGAATGGGGGGAATGGAAATATCTTTAGAAGATTCCACTAAAAATGCTAAGGGCACCTGAAAGCAGGGTGTCAACTAACTTCATTTAATTGCATCAATATAGTACTTAAGTGAAAACTTAATTTTAATTCCAAATAGGAATGTAAAAGTTTTTGTACAGTCAACCAGGATTATGTTTAGTGTTGAGAAATCCCCTGTGGGGCAATTTGCTTCTTTTTCTCATTGGAACTGCCTGTCACCTTCTCACCTCACTCAAAAGGCATCTCACTGCCTCCGTTCAGCTCTGTCGCACAGTGTGGTCTGTCTCCCCTGCTGAGAAAGGAGCCCCAGGAGGGCAGGAAGTCAGCACAGTAGTCACATAGTAGTTCATCAATAGCAGCTAAAGGGAAGAAGTGAAATTGTCTTATGTTAATTTAATTCTAGGATTTCTATCATTCCTTTTTTGATGCTTATTTCATCAAGTGACTTAATCAACGTCCTCTGAATGTTCTAGAATATTCTATAATAATAGAGCCCTTCCACATTGAGGCCAAAGTCGACAAACTCTGGTCAGTGAGCTATGGCCTTGTTAACACAAGGGCTTAGTTTTGGTCTCCTAATCTGCTTATTTAAGTTTTCCCTTTATTTGCATAACATTTTTTAATTTAACCAAATAAGCACTTTGATACATTAAAAAAAAAGATTTTAAATACATGTCAGTTCTTCAGATTTCCACACTGATCCACAAGAATAAAGGGGAACTGGGTTACAGAATTTTATATGTGGAATCAAAACAACAGCAAAACAACCTTGTAGAAGCAGCTCTTAAGTTAGGTGTATGGCAAAGCAGAGGGGCAGGCCCAGCCGGGGAAAGGCTAACTATCTCCTATGGGGCATCCCTGCTTGGCTCCATGCCTTGGTGAATTATTCAGTTTATTAATTTACTATGAAAAATAACCATCGCAGGGATGGGAATGCCATGGCTTTAAGGACCATCTAGGCGCACATAATTTCTAAATTTATATATCCATCCCAGTGTTCTCCCAGGAGCCCCAACTGCCTAAGAGACATCTTGTATCTCTAGTGAGCATCTCAAACTGATATGCCCATTGAAAAGCCCTGAATGCCTCCCCGACCCCGTCTTCCCAATTTCGGTAAAAGGCACCACTTTTTTGCCAAGCCAAAGTGTGATTCCATGCCCCACATATATGTCTATTAACAAGTCCTGGGGATCCATCTCCACAATATGCCCTAAATCCATTCACTTCTCCCCTATGCTACTGCTGCCACCCTAGTCAAGCCACATCACTGCTTGCCTGGGCTACTTTTAGAGCTTCTTCTACTACCCTGCAGTTTATTCTCTACACAGCAGCCAGTGGGATCTTTTAAAAATGTAAATCCAGTCATGTAACTCCCTTGCTTCCTGTTGGCTTACAATAAAACCCAAACCTCTTCCTGTGGTTCTGCCCCTGCCTGCTTCTCCTGCCGTGTCTCCTGTTACTTTCCCCTTGTTTATAAAGCTACAAGCGGATTGAAAGTTCAAAAGAAATGTTAGTCTAGTTCTTGCCCCACAGCTTTTCCTGTTTCCTCTGCCTAGCTCTAGCTTTGCCTCGCAGATTCTGGATCCTCATCAAGCCGTCGGCCAGTGGCACAGCCAAGTTCTAATATCTGGATGCACAAACCTGGGAGAAGGTTGAGCAGGGGTTGGGAGCGAGGAGGGGCCTGTGCTCTGCTCCGTGAAAGGCAAGCACAAAAAAGGAGCTACCCTCACCTAACTCGTCTACACGCCTCAGACTCCCTTTCACATTGCTTGTTCTAAATCTTGTCATTACAGTTTTCTCTGCCATCCTGTTGATGTATAACTTAAAAAAAATTAGTTGAGAAATGCTTTGGGAAAATGCTCAGGGTGGGCTCCCCCTCTGGTTTTATATTTAATGTCACTTTCTCAAAGAAGCTATTCCTAACCCCTATGCTTAAAACACCCATCACCTAGTCCATTATTCAGCTCAGTTAATGGCAAAAATTCTTCAGTGCTATTACCATATTTGAAAAAAGGTCTGTCAGTTACTCAAAAGTTAAACATATATATTCCATAAGCTCAGAAATTCCATTCCTAGGTATTTACCCAAGAAAAAGGAAGCATATGTTCATAGAGACTTGTTTAAGAATTTTCATATCAGCTTTATAAATAATAGCAAAAAACTGTCTGAAGCTCAGGTATCCATCAAGAGGAAAATAAATAAGAAAGTTGTGTTATATTTGTACAGATGGATTGCTATTTAGTAATAAAACAGCACGAACTGCAGATATCTGCAACAACATGGGTGAAACTCAAAACAAAAAATATGCAAAAGAGTACATACATCCTGTATCATTCCATTTATGTCAGGTTCTAGAACAGGGAAAACTAATCTGAGGTTAAAAAGAACCAGAACAGTGTGATGAGAGCAAGGAAAAGCAACATAAAAGAATTTGGGGGAGGTGACAGAAATATTTTATGCTTTGATAGATTTTTTTTTTTAATTTTTATTTATTTTTTATATAGCAGGTTCTTATTTATTATCTATTTTATACATATTAGTGTATATATGTCAACCCCAATCTCCCAGTTCTTCCCCCCATCCCCCGCTTTCCCCCCTTGGTGTCCATACGTTTGTTCTCTACATCTGTGTCTTTGTTTCTGCCTTGCAAACTGATTCATCTGTACCATTTTTCTGGATTCCACATACATGCGTTAATATACGATATTTGTTTTTCTCTTTCTGACTTACTTCACTCTGTATGACAGTCTCTAGGTCCATGTCTCTACAAATGACCCAATTTCGTTCCTTTCTGTGGCTGAGTAATATTCCATTGTATATATGTACCACAACTTCTTTATCCATTCATCTGTCGATGGGCATTTAGGTTGCTTCCATGACCTGGCTATTGTAAATAGTGCTGCAATGAACATTGGGGTGCATGTGTCTTTTTGAATTATGGTTTTCTCTGGGTATATGCCCAGTAGTGGGACTGCTGGGTCATATGGTAATTCTATTTTTAGTTCTTTAAGGAACCTCCATACTGTTCTCCATAGTGGCTGTATCAATTTGCAGCCCCACCAACAGTGCAAGAGGGTTCCCTTTCCTCCACACCCTCTCCAGCATTTGTTGTTTGTAGATTTTCTGATGATGCCCATTCTGACTGGTGTGAGGTGATACCTCATTGTAGTTTTGATTTGCATTTCTCTAATAATTAGTGATGTTGAGTAGCTTTTCATGTGCCTCTTGGCCATCTGTATGTCTTCTTTGGAGAAATGTCTATTTAGGTCTTCTGCCCATTTTTGAATTGGGTTGTTTGTTTTTTTAATATTCAGCTGCATGAGCTGTTTATATATTTTTGAGATTAATCCTTTGTCTGTTGATTCGTTTGCAAATATTTTTTCCCATTCTGAGGGTTGTCTTTTTGTCTTGTTTATAGTTTCCTTTACTGTAATGGTTCTTATCACTAGCTTTAATTTCCTTATTTATTTGTATTAGCTCCAAGGACCTCAAATGTCTGATTCTCCACTGTATCCCTGTTGCCTAGGGCAAGGGCTTGGCATTTGATGGAAACCAGTTCATATCTGTGGTTGGATAGATGAGTCCAAATCTGTATGGTCAGTGCCTTCTCTCCCCATAGGCAGGCTTGCACTGGAATTCACAGGAGGAAGCCTTCGTGGTGAGGATTGAATTAGGACAATGGTGTCGGATGAATCAGGCCCAAGTGCATTTGGGACATTACTCTCCCGTCAGGGAGAGTCTGTGAGTGATTCAGAATCTTGGACATCTTGTCTGGGGAGTCTGCCTGGGAGAGTCTATTCTGCCTAGGTAGCTGTGCTGGTCTTCCTCCCATCCCACTTTCTGTTTGACTCCTTCTTTGGCAAGGATTTTGGTCCATGAGCTAGAGGGCCTGGAACTGCTCTTTTTCTTTAAAGGTAACTTTGCTTATCTTCTGGTCATTGTGTTGATCTTAAAGTTTGTTTATCAGAGACTATTCTTACCAACCTTATTTCAAAGTTCTTAGGGGAAGTTTTATTGTAACCCCCAGGGTGAACTACAAACCACTATTATAAAGTTCCCAAAATTGGGGTGGGGGTTGGTGATTGTTCTAGAAAGTGAATAAATAAAAACATCTCAGTTTAAGATTAAAATATGGAAACAATGCGATATATTACACTGTGTAGTTTTTTCCATTATTTTTTAAATAGAAAATGTAATCCACATATTTTGCTTCTTAGCTTCCAGATATTCTTTAGGAGTAAGTATGAGAAGCCAGCTGAACCATTTTTAGAAACTTTCCTTCTCCTCCCCCTTGCCCTTTGGATTCAGAGGCTGTGCTGTGCAGGAAAACCAGACCAAGAACCTAAAAGGGTTTGACTTTAACTGCAACTTCTGGTCTGGATGAATATATCTGGGTGCTAAATAGGCAAATTAGATACCCATGCTTCCTGATTAACAGTCTTCTTAGAGAGAACATTATTTGTATTCCTGGAAACATGATAGCAGGAAAGAGGCAAGGCTTAGACCAGAAGATGTGGCTGGATGCCAGATAGAAGTCTTGAAGTGACTTTGCTGGAATCAGCTCCCCAAATAACCCCCTTGAGATAAATTTCACTCTCCAGGTGAAATTTGTGTCTGTATCTTCGATTTGCGCCTGATTCTCAAAGATAGAACGTTGAACGGAGACTCTGTTTACAAGACGTTCTGACTGGGCTGTACCCAGACTGAGATGTGCCTAACATCTGGAGTTAAATCCAGATACCCAGTGACTCACATGGGGTCTGAAGGGCTTCCTGGGGAAAAGGCTTGAATCCTCTCTACAGTTGGGGTTGTCACATCAGATATGCCTGAAGGACTGAGGACTATGGAAGTCCTGGGATGATGGAGCTCTTGAAAGAGGGTTCACCTTCATCCTGGGGCAAGGAGACTGCCACAGAGCAGAGGGGAGGGGAGTAGTGGTGTGTGATAAAGAGTGTTCCCAGTTCTGGAACCCATCCTGAGCAGCCACCTGGGCAGTGTGGGTACCCAGTGAAGGGAAAGGGCTGTGGGTGTAATGCGGGGGACCTGTCTCAGCTGACTCTCTGCCTGGACTTCTCCCTTGTTCCATAGGTGTAGGAGGGAAAGAATTCTCTGTCTCCCACTGCTGGAGCATAACAAGCTCTGCCTGCTGTGGCAGAGGAGGTACCAAAGTGGCAACTGTAGAGTCCAGGGTCTGGCTGGCTGTGACAGTGAGCGAGAGCTGGGGTTGATCCTTGGGTACATCCAAAACTCACCCTAGGAGTTTCAGAAATTCTTGGTAGTGGGGACTCTGAGTGGAACTAAACTTCTGACATCAACAGTTTGGGGCTTGGAGGATCTGATCTTAATGTTAATAAACTGTGTGTTAAAGCCTGAAACGTTCAATTTATAACATCTTTGAGTAGTTTTCAATTTGTAACGTATCTTAGGTTAAATAAGTACCAGTTTAAGATCAAATACCATTGTTTCTGGGAAAGAGTAAATATTTTCCTCTTTGCTCTTTAGATGGCTGTTTTTCAAGAAGTAGCTCTCAGTGGTTAGTGGTTAGTTGTGAAATCAATATGATGAACTAAAGAGCTAAAACAGTGAAATAGAATTACCTGAAGTAATGATAAATACTATTTTGTGAAACTTGGTTTTAGTTTTATATATATATATGATTCATCATGATGTAAAATTTATGTCTTTCTCTTCTGAGTCAAGCCAGAACATTTTGATAGTTACTGCTTTAGACCGCTCTCAACTTTCCTCAATATCTTTGATATGTATTTTAATTTTGGAACGTCCTATGCAAGTAAGTGTAACTTGGTCCAGTTTTTGCAATGTGATTATTTTGTATTTTTATGGGATCACATGACAAACCCCCACAGTATATTCCAAATCCCAGAAAACTGGAAAATGAAGCCGATTTCTCTGTTGGTGGGTATGAGGATGGTAAATTTTTTTATTTTCCCAAAGCCCAGATTTGTGGCTGGAATCTCTTTTTTGGCTGATGTGTCTTCCTCAGGGTGTATCTTCTCAGGGAATCTGAATACTAGTTGTTAAGTGTCCTGGGAGTATGGGTCAGTACGGTGATTAACAGTGGAAAAGTTTTTCCTATTATTAATGTCTAGGCTGTGTAAGAATATTTGGTATCATGGACCAATAAAAATGGATGAAATAAAAAGAATGTTTAATGTTTGGAAGGCTAATTTTAGATATGTAAGCGACACAATTATGTGAAAAAAATCGATCTTAATTATTGAGTAATAATCTCTCCACCCCTCCCCCTCCCCCCCCACTCCAACTGCTAAATAAATACTTTTTGATTGTTGAATGATTAATATATTTTCATTATGATTTTGGGAGATGATCTAAAAATCTCAGATCAGGCACATGTTTAAAAATATTTATGTGTGAATACTCTTGGTTAAGACTTGGGAAGGGTGACATGGAAAAAATAACTTTGGTAGTTTATGACACATATTATGGAAGATCTTTGGGTATGCATGAACCTTAGCCACATGTGCTAATGTATTTAGAGCTCAGGATGGGAGCATTAATTTACAAGGTGGCCCAACTAGTCTACTAGGTTGTCCAGCTGTGTAATTTTTAAATAGCAATAATAGCATGGAAAATGAGGATTATCATAGACATCACAATTTGAAGGAAACCATGAACACAGGGTATAGAGAAAAAAAATAATATTATTAAAGAATTTGAAAATGAGTTCAATGAGAAAAGTCTGAAGAAAACAGCATTTTGATTAGAGAATTAGATGCTTTTAGACACAGCATCCAATTTGAGTTATTACTACTTTAGTTGTTATGAGGAATCCTGTTTTATTCTATTCCATGACTATGTATCTCTGATGATACATTTGTGTGACTTTGAAATCAGGACAGAAGAAAATAATCAGCATAAAATACATTTCCTCTGATTATTTTGTTGATCGAATACAACCCGATAAACTTAGACTTGTGAATAATTAGCAGATCTTCCTCAGGGAAAGTTAGTCCACACTTATGCTGGAAATCTGAGAGCATGCATATTTCTATGTCTGCCACAAGACCATAAATAAGAATAAGTATTTCATAACTGTTTCATGCGGTTACCCTAAAGTTCAATACATTTTTTTTAACATCTTAATTGGAGTATAATTGCTTTACATTGTTGTGTTAGTTTCTGCTGTATAACAAAGTGAATCAACTATATGTATACATATATCCCCCTCCCTCTTAAGTCTCCCTCCCACACTCCCTATCCCACCCCTCTAGGTGTTCACAAAGTACCGAGCTGATCTCCCTGTGCTATGTGGCTCCTTCCCACTAGCTATCTATTTTACATTTGGTAGTTTATATATGTCCATGCCACTCTTTCACTTCGTCCCAGCTTACCTTTCCCCTCTTTGTCCTTTGTCCCCACTTTGTCCTCAGGTCCCTTCTCTACGTCTGCGTCTTTATTCCTGTCCTGCCCCTAGGTTCTTCAGACCATTTGTTTTTTTTTTTTTTAGATTCCATATATATGTGTTAGCATACGGTATTTGTTTTTCTCTTTCTGACTTGCTTCACTCTGTATGACAGACTCTAGGTCCATCCACCTCACTACAAATAACTCAATTTCTTTTCTTTTTATGACAGAGTAATATTCTATTGTATATATGTGCCACATCTTCTTTATCCATTCATCTGTCGATGGACACTTAGGTTGCTTCCATGTCCTGGCTATTGTAAATAGGGCTGCAGTGAACATTGTGGTACATAACTCTTTTTGAGTTATGGTTTTCTCAGGGTATATGCCCAGTAGTGGGATTGCTGGGTCATATGCTAATTCTATTTTTAGTTTCTTAAGGAACCTCCATACTGTTCTCCATAGTGGCTGTATCAATTTGCAATCCCACCAACAGTGCAAGAGGGTTCCCTTTTCTACACAACCTCTCCAGCATTTGTTGTTTGTAGATATTTTGATGATGGCCATTCTGACTGGTGTGAGGTGATACCTCATTGTAGTGTTGATTTGCATTTCTCTAATAATTACTGATGTTGAGAATCCTTTCATGTGTTTGATGGCAATCTGTATATCTTCTTTGGAAAAATGTCTATTTAGGTCTTCTGGCCATTTTTGAATTGGGTTGTATGTTTTTTGGATACTGAGCTGCATTAGCTGCTTGTATACTTTGGAGATTAATCCTTTGTCAGTTGCTTCGTTTGCAAATATTTTCTCCCATTCTGAGGATTGTCTTTTCGTCTTGTTTATGGTTTCCTTTGCTGTGCAAAAGCTTTTAAATTTCATTAGGTCCCATTTGTTTATTTTTGTCTTTATTTCTATTTCTCTAGGAGGTGGGTCAAAGAGGATCTTGCTGTGATTTATGTCAAAGAGTCTTCTACCTATGTTTTCCTCTAAGAGTTTTATACTGTCTGGCCTTATATTTAGGTCCTTAATCCATTTTGAGTTTATTTTTGTGCATGGTGTTAGGGAGTGTTCTTATTTCATTCTTTTATATGTAGCTGTCCAGTTTTCCCAGCACCACTTATTGAAGAGGCTGTCTTTTTTCCATTGTATATTCTTGCCTCCTTTATCAAAGATAAGGTGACCATATGTGCATGGGTTTATCTCTGGGCTTTCTATACTGTTCCATTGATTTATATTTCTGATTTTGTGCCAGTACCATACTGTCTTGATTACCGTGGCTTTGTAGTATAGTCTGAAGTCAGGGAGCCTGATTCTTCCAGCTCCATCTTTCTTTCTCAAGATTGCTTTGGCTGTTTGGGGTCTTTTGTATTTCTATACAAATTGTGAAATTTTTTGTTCTAGTTCTGTGAAAAATGCCATCGGCAGTTTGATAGGGATTGCATTGAATCTGTAGATTGCTTTGGGTAGTATAGTCATTTTCACAATGTTGATTCTTCCAATCCAAGAACATGGTATATCTCTCCATCTGTTTGTATCGTCTTTTATTTCTTTTATCAATGTCTTATAGTTTTCTACATACAGGTCTTTTGTCTCCTTAGGTGGATTTATTCCTAGGTATTTTATTCTTTTTGTTGCAGTGGTAAATGGCAGTGTTTCCTTAATTTCTCTTTCAAATTTTTCATCATTAGTGTATAGGAATGCAAGAGATTTCTGTGCATTGATGTTGTATCCTGCTACTTTACTAAATTCATTGAATACCTCTATTAGTTTTCTGGTAGCATCTTTAGGATTCTCTATGTATAGTATCAAGTTATCTGTAAACATGACAGTTTTACTTCTTCTTTTCTGACTTGGATTCCTTTTATTTCTTTTTCTTCTCTGATTGCTGTGGCTAAAAATTCCAAAACTATGTTGAATAATATTGGTGACAGTGGGCAACTTTGTCTTTTTCCTGATCTTAGTGGAAATAGTTCCAGTTTTTCACCATTGAGGACGATGTTGGCTGTGGGTTTGTCATATATGGCCTTTATTATGTTGAGGTAAGTTTCCTCTATGCCTGCTTTCTGGAGAGTTTTTATCATTAGTGGGTGTTGAATTTTGTCAAAAGCTTTTTCTGCATCTATTAAGATGATCATATGGTTTTTATCCTTCAATTTGTTAATATGGTGTATCACTCTGATTGATTTGCATATATTGAAGAATCCTTGAATTCCTGCAATAAATCCCACTTGATCATGGTGTATGATCCTTTTAATGTGCTGTTGGATTGTTTGCTAGTATTTTGTTGAGGATTTTTGCATCTATGTTCATCAGTGATATTGGCCTGTAGTTTTCTTTCTTTGTTACATCCTTGTCTGCTTTTTGTATCAGGGTGATGGTGGCCCTGTAGAATGAGTTAGGGAGTGTTCCTCCCTCTGCTATATTTTGGAAGAGTTTGAGAAGGATAGGTGTTAGCTCTTCTCTAAATGTTTGATAGCATTGGCCTGTGAAACCATCTGCTCCTGGGCTTTAGTTTGTTGAAAGACTTAATCACAGTTTCAATTTCAGTGCTTGTGATAGGTCTGTTCATATTTTCTATTTCTTCCTGGTTCAGTCTCAGAAGGTTGTGCTTTTCTGAGAATTTGTCCATTCCAAGTTGTCCATTTTATTGGCATATAGTTGCTTGTAGTAATCTCTCATGATCCTTGTATTTCTGCAGTGTCCGTTGTTACTTCTCCTTTTTCATTTCTAATTCTGTTGATTCGAGTCTTCTCCCTTTTTTTCTTGATGAGTCTGGCTAATGGTTTATCTATTTTGTTTATCTTCTTAAAGAACCAGCTTTTAGTTTTATTGATCTTTGCTATCGTTTCCTTCATTTCTTTTTCATTTATTTCTGATATGATCTTTATGTTTTCTTTCCTTCTGCTAACTTTGGGGTTTTTTTGTTTGTCTTTCTGTAATTGCTTTAGGTGTAAGGTTAAGTTGTTTATTTGAGATTTTTCTTGTTTCTTGAGTAGGACTGTATTATTATAAACGTCCCTCTTAGAACTTCTTTTGCTGCATCCCATAGGTTTTGGGCCGTTATATTTTCATTTTCATTTGTTTCTAGGTATTTTTCGAATTACTCTTTGATTTCTTCAGTGATCTCTTGGTTATTAAGTAGCGTATTGTTTAGCCTCCATGTGTTTGTATTTTTTTACAGTGTTTTTCCTGTAATTGATATCTAGTCTATAGCATTGTGGTCGAAAAGATACTTGATACGATTTCAATTTTCTTAAATTTACCAAGGCTTGATTTGTGACCCAGGATATGATGTATCCTTGAGGATTTTCCATGAGCACTTGAGAAGAAAGTGTATTCTGTTGTTTTTGGATGGAATGTCCTATAAATTCAATTAAGTCCATCTTGTTTAATGTATCATTTAAAGCTTGTGTTTCTTTATTTATTTTCATTTTGGTTGATTTGTCCATTGGTGAAAGTGGGTGTTAAAGTCCCCTACTATTCTTGTGTTACTGTTGACTTCCCCGTGTATATTAGCATGTGCCTTATGTATTGAGGTGCTCCTATGTTGGGTGCATAAATATTTACAATTGTTATATCTTCTTGAATTGATCCCTTGATCGTTATGTAGTGTCCTTCTTTGTCTCTTGTAATAGTCTTTATTTTAAAGTCTATTTTGTCTGATATGAGAATTGCTACTCCAGCTTTCTTTTGCTTTCCTTTTACATGGAATATCTTTTTCCATCCCCTCACTTTCAATCTGCGTGTGTCCCTAGGTCTGAAGTGGGTCTCTTTTAGAGGGCACATATATGGGTCTTGTTTTTGTATCCAGTCAGCCAGTCTATGTCTTTGTTTAGAGCATTTAATCCATTTACATTTAAGGTAATTATCAATATGTGTGTTCCCATTACCATTTCCTTAATTGTTTTGGGTTTGTTATTGGAGGTCTTTTCCTTCTCTTGTGCTTCCTGCCTAGAGAAGTTCCTTTAGCATTTTTTGTAAAGCTGGTTTGGTGGTGCTGAATTCTCTTAGCTTTTGCTTGTCTGTAAAGGTTTTAATTTCTCCATCAAATCTGAATGAGATCCTTGCTGGGTAGAGTAATCTTGGTTGTAGTTTCTTCCATTTCATCACTTTAAATATGTCCTGCCACTCCCTTCTGGTTTTCAGAGTTTCTGCTGAAATATCAGCTGTTAACCTCATGGGGATTCCCTTGTATGTTATTTTTCCCTTGCTGCTTTTAATATTTTTTCTTTGTATTTAATTTTTGATACTTTTATTGATATGTGTCTTGGTGTGTTTTTCCTTGGATTTATCCTGTATGGTACTCTCTGTGCTTCCTGGGCTTGATTGAATATTTCCTTTGCCATATTAGGGAAGTTTTCAACTATAATGTCTTCAAATATTTTCCAAGTCCCTTTCTTTTTCTCTTCTTCTTCTGGGACCCCTATAATTTGAATGTTGGTACATTTAATGTTGTCCCAGAGGTCTCTGTGATTGTCCTCAATTCTCTTCCTTATTTTTTCTTTATTCTGCTCTGCGATAGTTATTTCCTCTGTCTTATCTTCCAGGTCACTTCTCCATTCTTCTGCCTTAGTTAATCTGCTATTGATTTCTTCTAGAGAATTTTTAATTTCATTTATTGTGTTGTTCATCCTTGTTTGTTTGCTGTTTAGTTCTTCTAGGTCCTTGTTAAATGTTTTTTGTATTGTTTCTATTCTATTTCCAAGATTTTGGATCATCTTTACTATCATTACTCTGAATTAGTTTTCAGGTAGACTGCCTATTTTCTCTTCATTTGTTTGGTCTGGTGGGTTTTTACCTTGCTCCTTCATTTGCTGTGTATTTCTGTGTCTTCTCATTTTGCTTAACTTACTGTGTTTGGGGTCTCCTTTTTGCTGGCTGTAGGTTCATAGTTCCTGTTGTTTTTGGTGTCTGTCCCCAGTGGGTAAGGTTGGTTCATTGGGTTGTTTAGGCTTCCTGGTGGAGGGGACTGGTGCCTGTGTTCTGGTTGATGAGGCTGGATTTTGTGTTTCTGGTGGGCAGGACTGCATCCGGTGGTGTGTTTTGTGGTGTCTGTGAACTTTTTATGATTTTAGGCAGCCTCTCTTCTAATGGGTGGGGTTGTGTTCCTGTCTTGCTAGTTATTTGGTATGGGGTATCTATCCCTGGAGTGCTGGTCGTTGAGTGGAGGTGGGTCTTAGTGTTGAGACGGAGGTCTCTGGGAGAACTCTTGCCGATTGATATTACGTGGGGCCGGGAGGTCTCTGGTGGTCCAGCGTCCTGAACTTGGCTCTCCCACCTCAGAGGCTCAGGCCTGACACCCGGCCGGAGCACCAAGCCTCTGTCAGACACACGGCTGTGACAAGTTTCATGAGCCATTAGAAGGGATTTTCCATCCTCTGCAATATCTTGCTAGTACTCCACTTGGTGCTCTGTGGCATAATCAGGAGAAAACTCTGAGTTCCTGGCTTCTCCCTGGGGAGGGAAAGAAAAGACTGAAGTATTCATGCAACTTTCAGACTTTTGGCGGAGGTACGCAGAGGGCTCAATACATGTTTTAAAATGCAATTCCATAAATGTGTTGCAGGTTTCCAGAAGAAATGTATTGAAGCTTAAAGCACAAGGCTTAATAAAGAGTATGTATTTATTTAATAGAATTTTATGGTCTCTGCTTTAATTTTATAAATCAAATGTGGTAATTTTTATTTATCATCAAACTTAGGTTCTATTGTTTGTTTTATTTTGATTTTTATAGATTTATTAGTCAAAGATTGTAAAAAAAAATCTTATTCCAAGCTGAATCTATTTAAGAAGATGAGTATGTTTTCCTTATATCATAACCCCAGCTAGACATTACAGCACAAATTCTAGACTCATAACTATTCTCATTCACAACTAACTTAAAACCAGTGATCCAAAGCCTAGCACACATCTCCTGTCTCAGCTGTAAAGCCTTCCTGGATGCTCTCAGCCCTCCCTGCTCTCTTGCTCCATGATTTAGCACCAGTGTTTGCTATCTTGCGTTCTTATTTGCTTTTTCATATGTTGTTCTCTAATATTCTCAAACAAGTTTAAAAGCTTTTGCCCCCTTTTTATTTTATTAAAAAAATTTTTTTTACAGTAGGTCCTTGTTGGTTATCTGTTTTAAATATAGCAGTGTATACATGTCAATCCCAAACTCCCAATCTACCCCCCCCCCCGCAAAAAAAAGCTTTTTAAGGGAAAGTTCTCCCACTTTTTTGTATAAAAATGCAAACATTTTTGGTCAGCTGATTGACTGAATCCTCATATTATCATTTTAAACTTTCCCTACTCTCTGAGTGGCATTAGCATGCCAGGGAAAAACACAACTTCCTGAGGATATTTCAGTGAAATAGTAAAATGTATTTGTAAGCATTTTAAAATTAGTATAATTGTTCACAGTAGTTTTGGGGTTAGGTCTTGGCCAAGAACAAGCACAATTTTGTTGGAATTAACTCAGAGCAAACTTTGACATTTTCCTTAATAAGAATGAGGTGATGAGAAACCTTAATTAAATCCCCTTGAAAGACAAGATATTCTGGTTAATAAAACCCAAAGTTTGGGCCAAATTAAATTTGTTAAGTCCTACTCAAGTCCTTTACCAGTTCAGTTCTTCTAAATCTCCAGTGTAACACGTATTCATGTTTGAAAGGAAGTGGAATTATGAACCAATTTCATCTTTGACTACTTGGCAGTTTAATGTTCCTTTACACCCATTCTGTGTCCAGGTGAAAGCTGGTATGGAAATATGCTCGCTCGTGACATTCTCTCTAACAGTTCCTAGTGGGAATCTTGGTTTCAAAGGTTAAAATAGGTACAATGACATATTTAAATCCATCAGAAATCTACCCATGCACACTGCTTTTTCTGTAGCAAGGAGAGCAGAGGGGGAAGAACTAGAATCGAAATGCAGACATCTTGATTAATGATGCCCAGGACCAAAGGTCCTCTTGCAAGGGAGGAAAAACATCTGTAAATCAGGTGAAGCTGAGTGGTTTTGTTTGTAGTTGGATAACAGTATCTCAGTGGCAGCTTCTGTTTGTTCTTGGCTGCCTGGAGTAGGACCAAAATCCAGTGTTCAAGTTCTGTCTCTAACCTTATGATATGGCAACACCTCTCTTTTCTGGGTCTCATCTTCTTCATTTATAAAATGAGGGAACCATAGGGCTCCTTCCAGCCATAACATTTTGCAAGGATAACTAGGTATACCCTAAGCAAACTGTAAATTCTGCCAAGTTTGTGGCTTTGATCCTCAGTCTCCTCCTTCTGCATCTGGATAAGAAAACTTCCTTCCTCTTAAATTTCCTCTAATCATTTTCTCTGCTAGTAATAATACTAACCAGCTACCTAGCATTTATGCTTTGCTTTCCTCAAAGTGATTTGTATGTATTTTCTCAGTTAATCCTTACAATAATACTTGGACTTCTGGTGAGGGATGTGAGGTACAGAGAGGTTAATTGACTTGCCTAAGGTCACACAGCTAGAAAGTGGTAGAGCTAGGAATAAAAACTAGGTCTTTCCAATTCTAAAGTCTGTGTTAACCTTTTTTAGATTAGTAATTTCTTTGAGAATGTGCTGAAAACTATAAATCATCTTCACAAGGCATTGCACACACATGCCCATAATATTTTGCATACTATTTCAAGACACCTTTGAAACCCATTCATTGGGACTCCAAGTTAATTCCTGTAGTATACTATATAATGCTGCTTTTTCAGTTCACTTTTTCCTAATTTCAAAATGGGAAGATTCTGAAAGAGAAAGAGATATATTGAAAATGCATACTTGATTCCACAGTCTTATGTTTAGTGGAAAAGAGTCACCTGGATTCTCCTTTGCATTAGGTTTTTGTTTTTTTTTTAAACATACGTGAACATCAGGAGCTTTGAGGGAGCTGCCCAGTCCCAGGTATATGGTAAGATTGCAGGAGAGATCTTCACCTTGAAAAATCAACTTCCCAGTATATTCTTTAATGCCTGAATTCCCTCTGTCCTCCACAAAGGCTTCCTTTCCATAATTGGAGATAAAGCATTAAAAATAAATGTCATTGGGATAAATAATGTTTGGGCTTACATTCACATCAAGAATACCTACCAGAGGCTTTCTTAGAAATGTTTTTTGATGGAGGAGAGGGCTCTGGGCCCGTGAACGGTAGATGGAAGGAAAAGGCTTCCGAAAGAGGCCCTGTTGAAAACTGCCAGTTTTTACCTCAAGTCATATGAATTCAAGCAGAAGAAACTAGATTCTAAACATATTGGTCATAACTACTAAAATGGTTGAAGGTATTCTTAAAGCTGGGTTGAAGCTGTCTTCTAGAGTATATAGGGCATATTGGAATGTCTCAGTCCTTTTTTTTTGGTGGTGGCTCCTTTAGTTTAAGCAGCCTCAAAGATTTCAGAAGCACATAGGGAGTAATGAACACTTGATGCCCCACTGGTATAAACCAGCTTATAATGTTGGAATGGGAGTTCTTCAAATCAGTGACAGTCAGTTGTCATCCCTGCCCTCATGCCTACCCACTTTCTGCTGGCTCAGGGCTGGCGGGAAGTGAGGCTGAGTGGAAAGCCCCCGGGATCTGGAGATGGCAAACCTGGCTCTTAGCCTGTCCCTGCTCCTCACTAGAAGTTAGACACCAAGCGGTTCAGTAATGCCTATGAACCTTATTTTCTTGGATGTAAATATTTATCTCTAAAGGCTAAAGATCAAGTAAGATCATTCTTTAGAAGAACATGGACGTCTCTCAGGTGCTATATAAATGTCCCTAGTCCTGATTATAATTTTGCAGTTCAAACTCTGCTTGCTGCTTTTGTGGCTACGGCAGGGTGAGCTGGCAAGTGTGCGTATGTGTATGTGTGTGAGATTTGTGGCAACTGTGTATACTGCCAATTACAATACACTTTTCTATTATTTGCTTTTTGTCATTAAAGCACAATAAAATATAGCTTTTTTTTTGAGATAAAGCATAGTTTTATTCTTTTACCTGTTGAGGAAGAACATGATCTCTGAGCCTTGTTTTCAAATTATACTATTATTTTACACCCAAATATATTGAAAAAGTATAAAAAAAAAACAAAAATTAAGGGCTTCCCTGGTGGCACAATGGTTGAGCGTCTGCCTGCCGATGCAGGGGACACAGGTTCGTGCCCCAGTTTGGGAAGATCCCACATGCCGCGGAGCGGCTAGGCCCGTGAGCCATGGCCGCTGAGCCTGCGTGTCCGGAGCCTGTGCTCTGCAACGGGAGAGGCCACAACAGTGAGAGGCCCGCGTACCGCAAAAAAAAAAAAAAAAAATTAAGTAAATATAGCCTTTAAAAAAATAAAATATAGCTTTAAGTAACAAGGGCTGCAAGGGGCAGGACATATTTCATTTGACATTCCTAGTTAACAGAATGAAATAAAGAACAAATACTAAAAAAATTTTTTACTGTGTATTAGTACACTGTCTCCCCAAATTTCAAGTGTATAGTACTGAACATACCTAAATCTTTCTCAGAATTAAGGATACTGAAGCTTTTGAGGTAATCATTGGAACATCATTTTCACCAAATAGAGTAATGTAGATTTAGACATAGTAAGAGGTGTATGCTGAACATTTCCTTCTTCCTTCAATATCCTTTTTGGGATTATTTTTTTTCTCCTAAAAAGTAGAATAAGGGGAAGATCCAATTAATTGAGGACCTTAATTAGTTATAGTTTTATTGTTAAGAATGCTACAATTTGGGCCAATTTGTTCTTTAAGAAGGCTTTTTAAAACCCCAAATGTAGGGGAAAAAAAAAGCCTTCTACATGAATATGTTTATTATAGCTTATTTATAATAGCAGAATATTAAGAAAAACACAAATCGGGCAAGTGGTTTCATTATTATATTTCATCTACCTAATAACCTGGTAGTGGAAAAAATTAATTGACTTGAGGGAAAATGTTGCTTTAGTTTGCAAATAGACTGGAATTTGGAAACACCTGTGAATGAACAAACATCCTTCCCGCTTCATGCAGGTCTTAAAAGTCAAGTTAGCCTTTAGCTAGTTTGCATGATTCCCTAAGACTAAGCTTTTTACTGGCTGGCATTTGAGAAAATAAGGTATTTTGTTGCTTCATTACATTTCGATATAATCAAAACTTGTAAGTAGAAGGCATGAGCTTCCTAATCACTACAGATCTATTCAGTGAGTTGAATAATTTATCATCCTTTCAAAAATCTGGCCTTGCTTTCAATGCTCCAGCTTTTATTTTCTGCAGTCTTCCATTTATCACTCTTTCTTTCTGGTCTATTCACCAGAGCTAGCACAAAGGATATAGCTTTCTTGGCATAAAGCTATTTATTTGCTGGTATGTGAAGTATCTAGGAAACTTGCCAAAGTAGCACATTCATGCCCAGGTTTGGAAACCATGCATATAAAACATGGATTGGGATCTCACTCTGCAGGAAGAGCAGCTCCTTTGATAAACCTGCTGTGAACTAATTTATTCCTGTATCTTCTGGTTGTCTCTTAAGTACAGGTTGGTTGATTTGTTGTTGCTATTGATGTTTAAACAAAACATTTAATATTTTTTCTGATTATAAAGCAACACACAGTCATAAAATAAATACCAATGTCTGCTGTGCTGTCTCAATCAATAGCGACTAGCCAAATATGGATATTTAAACTTAAATTAATTAAAATCAAATAAAACTTTTAAAAATTCAGTTCCTTAGCCACACTTTAAGTGTAGTTGGTGGCAACTATATTTGACAGCACAGACGAACATTTCCATAATTGCAGAAGTTCTATTGGACAGTGCTGATTGATGTTTTAACCTCTACTTCCTCCACTCCTTGTCTTTAATTCATGGGTAAGTTGTGGCCTTATTTCCATGTAATTAACTGTATAGCTCTTTGCAATCTTGTTTAATGTTGTGTAGTAATCCACTGCCTGGATGTGCCTTAACTTATTTGCCTAGTCTGCTCTTGATGTACGTATACGTTGCTTCAATTTTTTCACTGTTACAAAAAGTGTTGTGATTATTATCTTTGAGCATATATCTTTTTGTACTCATGTAAAAAAATATTTAAGATTGGTCCATATTGCAGAGCTGCCCTCCAGAGACTGCATTAATAAGTATTCCCTTGGTTGATTATGAGAGAGGCATTCATATCTACTGGGGCAAGTCACTGAACCTCTTAAGTCTCATTTAATTTTTCTATCCAAGATATGAATAATAATACTTACCACTAAACTCACTAGATAGGTTTTAGAAATGAAATAATATTTATGAATACTTTAAACAAATAAAAGGAAAGTGCTACTGTCATGTATGATATTCGTATTATTAAAACATCTGTTGGTTGTAAGGATGGAAGTCAAGAGACCCTTAATCCTCTACAATCTAGTTTAACACCTAAAGTAAGGACTAATGATGGTGGTAGTGGTGGAGAGAACATGACTTGGAATACTTCATCATGGGAAAGGGACCCCTGGCTTCAGAAACATTTTTTTTTATTGTAGGCATAAATACAAAGGTCAGATTTTCTATATAAGGACATTTAGAGAAGTGGGTCTTTTTATGAGATGAAAAGATGCAGATAATACACATTTTTAGATGTTTAAGGAGTTGTTTTTATTTCACATTTCTTTTTTACAATATAATTAAAAAGGCATATAATTATAGATTTGGAATGATAGAGTTATTTTCCCCAACATAAATCCTTTCTTGTATTAAATTGTTTTCTTTCTTTTATTCATTTAAAAATTTGGTCATGTGTTTTTCTTGAATATACAGCAAATGGATGGTGTGTTTTTCTTGAACATGTAGCAGCTGAATGATGTTAATATGAGAATTATCCATTGGAAGAGGGTCTCAGTGTGTTTGCCAAGTTGTCATCGGACATGGTTTACTCAAAGTCCCCAGAAGTACTTCCTTGACAATAAATTTCCTTCTCCTCCCCTTTTTATTGAAGCAAAATTTGTTCACTCCAAAATCTTCTTTTGTGATATTGATGCTGGGAAAAAACAATGATGAGCCTTATAATCCCTGTCGCTTTTATCTCCTTTAGAGTGACTCTGGTCTGTTTTTATCAGTGCTGTCCTATTTTTAAATTACATGACATTTGTAACTTGCCCCAAACCTACTTTGGAAGTACATGAAGTATAAATCCCAGAGATTGAGTTACTGTCCATCTGCCTATAAAAAATGGGTCAGTGGGGGAAGGTGATTGATCAAAGCAGGACAGTCTGGAGCAGCCACATTGATGAGAGGAAGGGATTTTGTTGTTGCCTTTGCCTCATCATTTTTTAAGGGCTGAAGTTTTGTGGGGTTTTGGTTTGTTTTTTTAAGTGGTGGAACAGCATATGTAGAAAAGGGCACAAATACATGCATTTCAAAAATTTACAAGGGGGTAAGGATTAACTTTTTTTTCTTTTTTTTCCCGATACACGGGCGTCTCACTGTTGTGGCCTCTCCCGTTGCGGAGCACAGGCTCCGGACATGCAGGCCCAGTGGCCATGGCTCATGGGCCCAGCCGCTCCGGGGCATGTGGGATCTTCCCGGACCGGGGCACGAACCCGTGTCCCCTGCTTCGGCAGGCGGACTCTCAACCACTGCGCCACCAGGGAAGCCCGGATTAACATTCTTTTAAGATGTGATAAATGCATGAGACTATTTGATTATAAAGCAGGTACAATAATAGTGCTAAGGACAATAGGATCCATGGAAATTGGTCTAGATATTATCACAATGCCTTATATGAAAAGCAGCATTCAGTGGTTTCATTTTAATTCTGAGCAATCTTTGAATGGCATAGTATTTAATTTAGCAAATCTTTCAAAATGAAGAAAAAAGCAGAAATATTGTCTTCACAGAAATGTAGTTCAGTTTTGACTTTAGAAAGAACAGAAAGCAGAGATCAAAATTCTTTTTACAAAAACCAAAACCCAAAATACAGAGTAAAAAACTATCATACTGTGTAAGCAAATCACCAAATACAACTTTCAAGATTTTTTTGTTTCATTATCGAACAACAAAAATAAGTAGCTGGTAGCAATACTTATAAAATAATGTTCTCAAATTGAAACAAATAATTTTGATAGATGTGAAATCTAAATCAACCAAGATTATATTATAGTTAAAAATGGCTTGTCATATGGCTGAGTCAAGATATCTATTTCAAGGGACTTCCCTGGTCCCTATGCTCCCAATGCTGGGGGCCCGGGTTCAGTCCCTGGTCAGGAACTAGATCCCAAAAGCATGCCTCAACTGAGAGTCCGCATGCCACAACTAAAGATCCCGCAGGCCACAACGAAGATCCTGCGTGCCGCAACTAAGAGTCGGTGCAGCCTAAATAAATTTAAAAAAGAAAAAAGAAATCTATTTCAAAATAGGTACCTTAAATTGTCATGTATTTGCCGGTGGCAGACAGGGCTGGTCATGACCAGAGTTAGAGAACTGGATCATGCCCATGGACCTCAAATATAACTCTTAATGGACTTGCTACTTCTTTAGTGCTAATAATTATATGCATTTTAAGCAAAGAAAGATATTGTCTTACCCAAGAGGAGGGAGTATTACATATTAGGAGAAATAATTTTAATATGAAATAAATCAATGATCTTTAACCTATGCTATTGAAAAAAATGATAGTCTTCAAACTACTTTGGAAACTTCAAAAAACCTAATAGATATTATACATTTATCCATGATATGGTTTCAGAAACTGACATTTGTTTTACTGCTTTCTGTCTGAAGTTCTATTAAGCCCATGAGGTAACTAACATCTCTTATCTCATATTGGTCAGGGAGCTCTGAGAAGCAGTTGTATTTGTCATTGAATAAATGGAAAAATAATTTCTAAATAAATTTAATTTTTCCAACAGGCACAGTCTTTCAGAACATGGGGTTTATGGTGGGAAAGGATTGGCTATAGTGAGATAGCTAACAGAAGAGGTTTCTTGGTGAAGACAGGGTTGAGGAACCATTGAATTAATCTACAGAATAGGGCCTTATCATCTACTGAGTAGGACCTGAGGAAATGTAATATAGAATATGCAGGTTTTGATCAAGTGGGGGAGGGGATGGGCCTGAAACTTCCCTGCCAATGAGCATTTTTAGCAATATCAGATGAAGTCATGAAGATTCCAGACTTCATCTGCTTCACATTTTGGCCCTCAAATGGCCTTGGTGTAGAGTGGAGGCAGCTCGAAATTCGAAAGTTGTCTATACTGCAAATATGGTAAAATACCCCTTCCCCTCATTCTTAGCACTAGGCCAGGGCAGGCAAAACTCCAAAATCCCAAACTACTTATTAATCTAGGATCAACTTCAGGACTTCAGCACAGTGCTAGATGAGAGTGAAACCAAACAGAAAGATACTTGTGTGATGACCACACTGGAAATTCTTTCCTGTGTGCTGCAGGGGCTGACATTCTGATAAAGTTCAGATGCCTGGTGAAGCTACAAAGACAGGGCCCGGTCTCTGGACCACATGCTTCTTGTCTACATCATAAACATGCATTTCTGAATTGTTCCTGTTGGCATTTTCATCTCTGTTCGGAGACCATAAACCTTAATTATATAATGGGACCCAAATTATGACAAAATAGAAAATTTAAATGTTTCCCTTATGTTCAGTTGCCTGAAACCTTCCTTTCCCAACTTTTCAAGGCTGACCTGGTCATTATTTTAGCAAATCACAATAATTTACTTTGCGAGGTAGGGATTCCACCCATTTTGCTACAGATATTCACCAGTGATCTAAGTCACATCTTGTTCAATCTGCCTCCTTGATAGCAAGTTAGTGTGAATGAAAACCCTTGGCAAATATATGTTAGTGTATAAAAGAAAGTTAACATGTTCAAGACAATTCTTTTACTACCCTAAAGCTGTATTAACAGTTAAAAGTGTATCAAATTTGTTTTCGTTTTCTAAAAGGAATCCAAAGCAGAGAAAAGTCTACTTAGAAAAGACAGTTCTTCAGATTAGGATAACGAATCTTCATTTCAGTTATGTACATCTTCGTATATAGGTTGATAATTAGGAGCTTAGAGTTGTAATATTGCCCTACTGTTAACTTGAAGCTTATAAATTCCAGGTGTATCACTTTCTTCTTCAGTAAAATAAGGATAAACACTGACTTCATAAAATTCATAGACAATAGTAATGTTAACTACCCTCCACAGTTGATGGAAGCTGTATAATTATCTGTGTTGCTGACGACATACCTAGTTTTGTATACTCTTGGATTAGGACGTTTTCCTATATTATATGTAATTGCAAATGCCCTTAAAAGTATTATTAGTAGCCACAATAGTAATAAAGAAAATGAGCAACAGAAAAGGTTGATTACCATACAAAATTATTATTAAAAAAAGAGAGATGAAGGAGCAGAAAACAAAACAAAGGAACAGATATAACAAAACAGATAACAGAGAACAAGCTAGTGGTTGCCAGAGTGGGGGTGGGGATGGGCAAAATTGGTGAAGGGGATTAGGAGGTACAAACTACCAGTTATAAAATAAATAAGTCACAGGAGTATAATGTATAGCACAGGGAATATAGTCAATAATATAATAATAACTTTGTATGGTGAGCAATCTGTAGAAATATCGAATCACTATGTTGTACATCTGAAACAAATATAATATTGTAAGTCAACTATACTTCAATTAAAAAAAAAAGATAGGAGAATAAGGAGCAGAATAACATCTTTGCTGACAATGAAAGCATGCCAGAAAGATATGCCCACAAAACATGAAAATGATACCTAATATTTCCAACTGAGCCAAAAGCAATTAAGAAAATAATAGAAGCTATGAAGTAAAAACATGAATCAGAATTACAAAACTCAGAAGTATGACTGTTGAAGAGAAGGAAGATTTTAACAGAGGTAAAAAACTCAGGAAAGAATTAGAAATAAAGGAAAAATAATTTTGGGAATAAAGACTTTAAAGAAGGAACACAAGGGCAAATAAACACAACAGCTAATACCTTAAGAAATATGGAATATGGAAAGGAGGAAAGACATTCCTAATAGCCCCGAAACGGAAGTAGCCCAAATACCCATTAACTGGTGAATAAAGAAATTTTCATTTATCCAGAAAGAAATAGTACTTAACAATAAAAAAATGAACTAATTGTACATGTATCAACATGAGTAAATCTCAAAAGTATTACGCTACGTGAAATAAGTCAGACACAAAAAAGACTACATGCTGTGCAATTCCATTTAAATGACATTCTAGAAAAGCCAAAATATAGGGAGTGAAAACAGATCAGTGGTTTGGGAGTTTATGTATGTGGGGAAGGGGGAAGTGATTGACTGCAAAGAGGCATGAGAAAACTTTTGGGGAGATGGGAATGTTCTATATGTTGGAAATGCTCCTAGTTACATTTGCCAAAGCTTGCCAAACTGTATATATAGCTGGCCTTGAACAACATGGGTTTGAACTGAGCAGGTCCACTTATATGCCGATATTTTTCACTAGTAAATGCTCCAGTACTACACCTTCCATGGTTGGTTGAATCCGAGAATGCAGAGGAACTGAGGTTATGGAGGGCTGACTGTAAGTTTTAACCCCCTTGTAGTTCAAGGGTCAACTGTCCTTAAAAAAGATTAATGCAATTGTATGTAAATTACATCTCAGCAAAAATAAAGAAATAAAGAGTTAAAAAGGATTTGAGAAAGAGTAATAGATACAGGTAGATTGCCAAGCAGATTAAACATGCACAGTAAGAATCTCCAAGGAAGAAAATCAAAACATTAGAATAGAATGAATATTAACATCTCTATTTCATGAAAACTTTCTTGAAATAAATTTTAAAATGATTTAAAATTATGTATTGGAAAGGAACTACACATATGAGGGGAAAGAACTCTACCTAGAAAATGAAAAACCTTTGGACTATAAGAAGGAGGAAAAAAATCCTATGGTCATCCAGGCTAAACAACCAAGTCATTAATATGGGAAAGAATGTGATTGTCACTAGATTTTTATCAGCTGATTAAAAAAATTTTTTTTGCCAGAAGACAGTGGAGTAACATGTCTAGGATACTTGGGGAAAGAAGGATTCAGCCAAACAGAACTTCAAGTATAAAGACCACAGATAAATTTGCAAGAAATCAGGGTATGTTGTTTCCTGAGTAGTTACTAAGGAATCTACTGGAGAATATGTGTTAGGTAATCAGAATGACTGGACAAAGGTCCATATAAGAACTGCTGGCAGTAATTTTCACTGGCTGATAAAAGTCACAAAACGAAAGACAACCATATGTAACTCTCTACAAAACTGTACAATACCATCCATAAATTAGTCTTGCCAAAAGAAGAAAAAAGAAAAAGAAAGAAAAAGAAACCTGAATATGATCAAGACTTTAGATCTGACTGTCAATTTCCAGGAAACATGGGGAATAGGGGGATGTGTTAAATAATACCATGGGGTTGCAATCAGCAAAACCCAGACTATGTGAAATGTGAAGCTCTACAGGACAGACAATGCTACTTCTTCAACAGAATTTCCAAGACAGGGAGAGAGATGGAGAGAGAAAACCTATAGATTAATAGAGATGTTAGAGCCATATTAACCAATCAGTGTTGGAACTTGCTTGGATCCTGATTCAAAATTCAAGGTATACAAACAAGATATATACAGGACAATTGAGGAAATATGGACACTGATTGGATACTTTATAATATTAAGGAATTAATTTTTAGGGGTAAAATTATGGTGTGGTAGTTAGGTTTAAAAAGAGGGGTCCTTGTCTTTTAGCAATAAAAGGCAGTCCTCATGAGGTAGGAACCCAAACAATAGCATTTAGAATCTAGGAAGACATGATTTTTCTATTCAGCCACTAATATGAGAGGAACTCTGGTGCCTTGAACAAAGTAGGCACCCCATTAATATTTACAGATGATGTCAATGAAGAGGAAATGAAATGACATACTCAGAAGAGTTAGTTTCATGACAAAAATATTTCCTACTCTGTGCCTTTTGAGGGGTTGGACTCAGTTTTCATCCCTGTCTGCCGTGCTTTCCATATCTAGGCAACGAATACGTCAGAGACTTGTCAGACAATGCCTTGCCCTTTTGTGGACTGAAGGTCAGTCTACCCCATCAGTGTAGCACAGAAACACTAGACTGGGCATTCCTCGAGGGCAGGGACTTCGCTGATTCAAGTTTACATCTGTGTGCTTAGGCACCCTGTAATTATGGGCTGTTGCAGGGTGTCATCGCTCTTGTTCGGATCAAGGTCTCTGCTAGGTCACACAGCTGTGCTACCGTGACTTAAGGCAAAACTGCAGAACAGGACTTTTGTTTATGGTATGTTTTGTTGTCCTACCATCTCTCATCTTTGTTGCTCCATTCTGTCTTCATGGTACTCCACACCCTCATGTTGTTTCCCCCCACCCCCATCAAAGCCCTCGCATAATCACAACAACCTCTAGAGACTTGCCAATCCCCAAGTGCTGGGCATTCTGACTGGACTTGCCCTCTGCTCTAAGAATCCTAAAGCACCTTCATCAACATCATTATTTCTAGGATACTGATCTGAGATTTGTTTAAAGTGACTTGTAATAAGATGTGAATAATAGGCAGGTTTAGTACAAATTAATCTCTGTTTAGTGGAATGTGTAAAACAGATTGTCCTAAACTCTATAGTACTGCTGCTGGAAGAGGTATTAGTTAAGCCTTCTACTAGAAAATTTGCTGATCCCTCCAAAGTACTGCTTTGTCACTCCTTCCTGACTCTTGGGGTTTACCATGAGAACTGATGCAGCTTTGGGGAAGTACTTTCCTGTTCTACCATGAGACCTAGTGCCTGGAAATCATTTTTAGCCATTGTCTGGTAAAGTTCATCAACTTTCTTTGAAGCAGGCCTATGAAACGAATCCAGGAAATCAATAGAGGGTTTTGTGTTGCCCTTAAACATCTCTAAGGGAAGAGATTTTCACAACTTCCTTTGTATGCCAATGTATCACAAACTTTGTGACCACTAAGATTCTCTCATGTAATTTAAGAACAATTAAAAAACATATGCATACAAATGTTCATAAATATTAGGTTATGTGACATATTAAACTATCAGTAGATTGCTATAGTGTTTCCTAGAAGTAGAAAACTTTTGAAACATGTCCATTTATCTCTATAATAAGCTCAGGATCAATTTTGAACTCGATCTGTAAGAAAGTAAGCAAGATTTAATGATAAATCATTAAGAATTGAATCCTGGCAGGGGAAGGTATTTGCTGTACATTTACCGTTTACTTGTATTATAGCACCACCTAGTGTCAACAGAGAAACCAGTTCTCTGCAGCTTTTCAAGCTTTCCTTGCCTTGCTATTTAGCAGAAACAGATGCCTAAAGCATACTCTTGGTCTGTCAGCCAAAGAAATGCTGCTCAAAGATGTCTCTGAGTTATGAAATACAGATTGCGTTGTATGGTTCTGAAATGAAGGATTATGCCTTCAGTTACCTAATGATCAGAATGGACATATTTACTGACATGCATATATGACATTTTAACTCCTTTAAGCCTAATGTCTGTCTTTTTATTTCCTAAGAAAATAGCCTGTAGATGTTGGGAAATTATTGAGTTGCTTTAACTTCAGTTGCTCTTTCAACAAACAAATCTTTAAATAGTGCAACATCAATTCCTGCAAATATATTAATACCATATTAGGTCCAGGGTTAGTACTTTGCGCCGCCACTCCCTTCCTGCTACTCCTGACACAATCTTCACCACTAAAAAGGCTACAGAACATCAGCTGGAGTACTGACGTTTAGAGCTTTGCTACCCAAAGTGTGGTCTGTGGACTGGAAGCTTAGTCAGTGCCTGGGAACCTGCTAGACGTGCAGAATCTCTCCTCCTGCCCCAGACCTACTGAATCAGAGCCTGCAGCTTGGCAAGATCCCCAAGTGACCCATATGCCCTTTAAAAACTGAGAAGCACTGTTTTAGAGACTTAACTCCCACCTGCCCCCACCCCCCACCCCATGAGAGATTGTGAATCAAGCCAAGACTAAGGACTTTCATTATAGTTTTGGATTTACAATATTTTGTTTTTGGAGAAAGTTACATGATTTTCTTATCTGACTCATGATTTATTCCATAGAAATTGTATCATTGCTGTTGTTGGGACTCACATCAGCAACTGAACAAAGAAGGCATAGTTCTTTCCTACCAAATTCATCAGCTTCATCTCTTGGGAAACATAATTAGGGAGCCATTTAAAGCAGCTGAGAGGAAAATTGCCATCTCTGAAATTGGAGGGCATGTAAAAGCTAACAAAATATTTAAGTTTGCTGTGATAGAGAGATTCATAGTTTGAACAGACAGTAGGAGGTGAGGCTTAAATAATTGCTGACAATTGAGGTAGAAAGGAATGCTTAGAAATTGCATTATTAAAGTTGAAAATTTTAAAGCTTGATTTTTCTTAAGCGTTTAAATAGTGCAACGTCAATTCCTGTATCAATTCCAACTATCAAGTAATTTGATACTGGAAACTTATCTAGTAAGTTGAATATAAAAATAAGATAACTTTTTGGTTAATGTTCAATTAGCTCTTAAGTTTAACAAATTATATCATTCACAAATTCAGTTAAATTTCCTAAAACATCTTACCCTATCAATCTGACACCTTAAATGAATACTAGCATAGACTTAGAAGCTTAACTAAGCCAATCTTTCTATGCACTTAGGCAAATTAGAAAATATAATAAACCAAAATTATAACCATAATAAACTAGATCCTTTTATATTAAAAATTAATCAAGTTTTAAATTTTATTAAAATCACAGCAGGTATGAAACATTTCAAATTAAAAGCTTAAGGCAATATTATATTTCAGATTCTTTAAAAGATTTCAAAAACTTTAAATAATGAACAGATATTATCTCAATAATTACAAAACTTAGTACTAAATCTAGCACAAAGTACCATGACTTACGTTATCATCTCTATACTCATTTCTACATTTTCCTAGTGTTTCGTAGTCACACACATAAAGGAAGCAGAAGTTACTTGATCCATGACCAGTTCTTCAATCCAGTTATGGACATGTATAGTACAGTAACACACTGGCCCAGAATGCAAACCTTGGGGGCTACTTTGGAAACCATAGATTAGCATGCTGAACCTTCTCATACATAGTTTAAATCTTCCCTGCCAGTGGGGCAATCCAAGTCCATGGCCATCAGCTGGGATTTAGTTTCACAAGCCAGTGCATCACTTGTCCCTGAGGTATATTTCTATCTTTATTCAATTTTTCTTGTAAACTCTTTCAACATCCTCTCACCCAGTTGGGGTAGATAGAATTGTGTACCCCCTACCAGGGCTGCAGCTAACATCCTTATTGCACAATTAACGTTAATCGAAACCTGCACCCCCATCCAGGGTACAAACTGTCTTTATAGCTTCTTATCTGTTTCATCTGCCTCCGTTTTACCGTGGTTCTGTTGACGTTGCTGACTGGAGTTTGGCCAAGAATGAAACACTGGACATTGCCTTGCTGGACTCCACTGAGCAAGTACGTGTGTCATGCATTCTGGGTTATGACTTGTGTGCTGGCACAATTATTGTGAATAAACCAAGAAAAATAGTCCTAATGAGATTTCTTTCAGACTTCAATATGTGGAGGCTAAGTGGGTTGTTCCTTAAAAGAAACCTGAGGTTTGAGAATGTACTTGTCCTAGTAGGTTGGGTTCCTAGGAAGCAGATTCTGAGGCTCTGAGATTTGCATGTTGGAGGCTTATTGGAATGAACCATTGGGAAAACACCTGAGAGAGGTCAAATCAAGCAGAGGGAGGAGGTGAACCTCAGTGCAGCTGCAATAGAGGCCCTAGTCATTCCTGTGGGGAACTCCATAGAACTGTACCCACTCCTTCCCTGCCACGCTTTATACCTCCCTCCACAGAGCAGACATTGGATGTGGAAAGCTCCCAGGGAAGGGTGTGACCTTGGGTGAGGCAGCTGAGGGCAGTTCCCAGAGAGGGTCTCAGCTGAAAGCAATAAGCAGCCAATGCTGCTTACAGTTGGGGGCATAAGTTTCTTAATCAGAAGTGGTGGGGGAGTATAAATGCTTCCCACAGCTTTTCTCTGTTGTTGTTGTTGTTGTTATTATTAAAGGGCTTGGCCCAGAAAAGATCATGGTCTTTAGCCATGGAACTTAATTCTGGGAGAGGCAATGTAACAGCAGACTGATCTCCGTAATGCAAATGAAAATGCCCCCCTTTGCTGAGAGGCATTGTGGGGAACTCATGAAAACATGGCAGTGATGTTGGCAGGGAGACGGCAACGAAGTTCTCTGAACCAACTGTCTCCTGCAGCTGTGAAAAGACACACAGCCTGGCTGCCAACTGTTGGGCTCATTGTGCTTTGGCTGAATTTAGTTCCTTCTTATGTGAACTTGCAATTCTGTGTTGAAGAAAATTGGTCTGGTCTGCCACCATCTTCATCTCTTAGCAACTGAGAGAGGTTGAAACAACAGCTGGGTAATTTGATACTGGAAACTTAAGGGTTGTGAAATGGAATATAATGGCTGTTGTATTAAAGGGAAAAAAAGAGAGAAAATGATGTAACTCTAATGCATAGAAATGTTGGGAATGCCACATGGGCTACAAAGAGTGAAAATCTAGTTTAAACTGGTTGGACTATTCCTCTCTCAGAATGATTAAAGTTGAGTCCAGAAGCACTCCCAAACACCTATATTTGCCTAAATAGAAATTCCTGTGAAATGTTGGAACTGCAATGTGAAAAACAGTTTCTATGTTCTGCATTTATTTTCTCTAAGGTTGACCTATTGCTTTTTTTACCACAAGTTTTGAAACAATATTTCCAATATAACATAGGTGACAGTTTAGAATTATGTCTTATTTTGCTTTTGGTGGGCAGTGGGTTGAGGACCAGGTGGAGATGGCAGATAATAAGGGTAATAAGGGGTAGTGCTCAGAGGCAGTGATGTGCTGGAAGCCTGCTTTATAGACGGTTCACACTGTCTCCAGGGCGCACACATAACAGGTAATAATGGAATTATGAGTTTGAAAACTAGAAAATGAAAAGCCAAGCGCAATTGTTGATAACAAGTTGTTTTCCCTCTTCCCTGGGGCCAGTAAAGAGACCATCTGATTTTCAAATTAGTAAAGCCAGAATATACAGTGTTTGCTCTCAGAATAAGTCCAATGTCATACTTAATGAAAATTCCGAAGCAGAAAGAGAGAAAGCAAGGGAATGGGGGAAGAAGAGATTGAAATCCCTCATTAATGGGGCAATCTACTTTCTGCTTATGTTCCTATAGGTTCATAATTCAAGCATTTTGCCATTGTTTAGTAAACCTGCCTGGACAAGGTTCATTGAAGGGGTGTGTATTATAGATGAGGGGACTGAAAATCTAGCGCTCTACATGGGAGGTATCTGCCTGGTCTTGTTTCTCAGAATAACTTGTTCATCCACCGCATGTGCAGCTTTCATCCCAGCGCAGGGGGCAGAAAGTCATTGTTTTCTTTGCTTGCTAGTGGTTTACTTCTTTGTTACCTTCTCGTACAGTTGGGTCATGGGTCTACTGCTGCTGGCAATGTGAGCAGCCTTGTCTTTTTTCATCACCACTAAAAGAATTTAATTCCTTCCACGGGAAGTGGTTCCAGTTCCTCAACAAGTGTTTGGTTTTGTGATACAACAACTTTGAAAAGGTGAAGTAAAAATTCGTTGAGAAATACATCCCTTCTTCTTATCCATCCACTTCCTTACCTCCCAGCTCCCCCAAAAGCGCATCCATCCAGTTTACAACAAATGAAGCAGAACCATATGAAATTGCTTTTTTTGTAGGGCATAGGCAGTTAAATATAGGTAATTTCACATGTTTCAACTTCTTTCAACTTGCATATACAAACAAGTTCTCTGGTTAAAAATATACTGACTGTGAATATCGTCCTTAGAATTCTCTGAGGAGAGAAAAACCGCTTCAAGGTAAACAAACTGACAGACAAACTTATTTGTAAAGAACTAAATTCCAGATGGGGCTGGCTTCTAGTTCACAAACAGAAAAGAAATAGGGATTGCATCTTGCAGGAAACGTGCTTCTCCCTGAGGGAGATGAGGATCGAAGTTCTCTATGAGGGATATGTTTCCAGTTTACTTGGTCTTGCATTTAGCTTAAAAATTCTGCTTGGTATTTGCATGTTACTCATTTTCCAAAATTTGTTCTGATTCCAGATCTCTGTTACTTTTCTATAAATTTGTTTATATGTTCTTTGATTTGGAAGATAGGAAGTATATTGGTTCTTTTAGATGAAAATTAACTTTCCATTCATTTGGGAAAGAATTGTGCATTTGTTCACTTCCACAGCTCTGGAACATGCATTCTCAACTTTATATTTTTATTCGAGACATAGGAAGTATATTTGTTTAAATTTTCTCTCGGAAAATGAAGCCAGAGCTACAGCCTGTTGAACATTATACAAAGGAATAGAGATCTCAGTGTAGTACTCTTTTATACTTTACTTTTAATGGTCCATGAATGTATAATTCATCATAGTGAACTTTTATTCAGCACTTACTATATGTCAGATACTATGCATGTACTATCACATTTAATCCTCATCCTATGACATGAGTCCTGGTCCTAACTTAACAAATGAGGGAACTGAGGCATCAAGGTTAAGTTTCTCTCCCAAGGAATCGAAATTGTTAATAGCAATGCTAAGACTGACTTTCAGGCTATCTCTAGACCTACTCTGTTAATTTACTATACCATTCTGCCCTCACACTGACTGCACTGATTCAGACATCCCCCCAAGTCATCATTTTTAGTGAATATTTTTGATGTTGGTTTGTATTTTGAAGGTGACATTTGGGCAAGGTGTCTTGAAGGACTGATGGCAGGTGCATATTGACTCTTCTTTGAGGAGCAAAGCTTCAAAAGAAGCATCTTGTGAATTTCCTCAGTGGGAGATTCAAGGAAAACCAGCTTCTGTTTGCTTAAAACCACTTGCTCGCCTGAATCCTTACCTCATAGTCTGTGAGCCGAGTCTGCAGCCAGAAATCATTTTTAGCTCTTTCACCTAGCCATAAAAATGTTTTAAGCCCACTTTTAACTGCACGGTCTTGTAATTATTATCTACTTTGTGCCTTTAGATTGTACTATTTCTATGCCGAAACAAAAGTTCAATATATTGTTCTTAAACATATTTATATGCCATATTTCCTGGTATCTTATATGATATTTATCAATTCAATAAATACTGCGAGCCTACCACATTTTTCTTGGCATAACAATGAACAAAACTTGACAAAAATTCTGACCTCGAACACTTAACATTCTTGCAGTGATCGTTTTTAAAAGGGTTATCAACAGAAGGCGAGGGAAGGAGGGTAGATCTATAGAATCAACAACTCCTTAGATAGGGTTGAGAGGTCTGGGGAAAAATGCATGGCGCCTCCTTATTCAGGAGCCCCTAAAACCTGCTCAGATTCTACTCAGACAAGAGCAAACAGCAAAATGGGGGCTGGAAGAGGTTTCAGTTGAGCTTCCCTTGTGTAAATTACCTCAAAGATGCATTGTATTAAGCTACTTGCATAGCAGTCTAAGTCTCCTACTGGATTTTAGCCTTATTTCCCACACATAGAATTTAATCTAGCCATACCTTAATTGTGCAGATAAAGATTAAAACCCTTAGATGTTGGACCCCAAGCTGAGGATCATTCTGAATCACAGAGTTAGAAATAATAAAGAGAGAGAAAAAATATTCCATAAGTAGAAGCAGCTGAAAAAGGAAGTTGAGGGTGGGGTTCACAGTTCTCCCGAGGAGTGGCTGAGGCTGGCTGGTTGAAGCTCAGCTCCAAGGCAACTTGGCTTCCATATGTGTGTGAGTGTCTGTCCTGACAAACTAATTTAGTGCCACAATTCAAGACAAGTGTGTATCACAGACTTGCAAGAATGCCTTGTGGCATATTTACTACTTTGGTTCCCAAACTCAGAATTTAGCCAGATCTTTTCAGTAATGAAGCATTTTTATTTATAGAGCTCTTGCTACATATGAAAGGCCATTTAGAGTGGTGGTTAAGGAAGTTGATTCTTGGAGCCCAACTGTCTGGGTTCAAATTCCAGCCCCACCTCTTACACAGCTACAAAAGGCAGTTCACTGTGCCTCATTTTTCTTTTCTGATGGTCATAATAATAGCATCTACCTCATAAGACTGTGATGAATATAAATTAAATAGTATCTGTGAAATGCTTAGAATGATGCCTGGCCATTATAAGCACCATGTAAATGTAGCTGTATGATGAGAGTCTTAGATTTTTCAGTCAATAGGCATGCCTGGCTGGGGTTTAGCATCCACAGTGAATCTTTCACATAGCTGGGCATGACAGATCTAGTGGGCATCAGCCCTAAAAGCCAGAAGCAAACACTGAGACTCAGAGCAAAGACATTTACTGAGCATTGCCATGTATGGAGTTTTGAGTTTTCATATTTAATGATTAAGAGCCAACATCAGTGAATGTTGTTGCCAAGAAGCATCACACACACACACACACACACACACACACACACACACACACACACACACACCCATGTGCCTGCAAGCCAAGTTCCTATGTGATTGCTATCAAATGTGCCAAGAAGACATCACACTCAGATCTCTGAAACCAAGGGATAGGTGTCAGGAAGATGAAGGTCCTTCTGCTAAACAGATGGCTGAACGGTTAAGTAAGTGAATTGTGAGGAGGAAAATTCCAGCCCCCACATGGAGTCAAGACATGAAGCAGCAGCAGCTAAGCTAATAGACCATGGCGACAAGGATTAAAGATGAACTCAATGTCCTCAGAGGGAAAGCCAAGTGAGATAGAAGACACATCAGAGGAGACCTCTGCCATCAGGAAACACAAAAATGTAATTTGATGCCAGAAAGAGATAATTAGCACGTGGAAAACCAGATTTAGCCTGAAGTATATGTCTGCTCAAGGTGCAGGTCAGGGAAAGAAAATGAACATCTCAGGGTAGGTTTTATGGGGAGCTCCCAGGACACACAAACTCCACTGTGATGACTGTGTATGAAGAAAGATGATTATGGCTCTTTTAGAGAGAGAATAATTGGATTAAGATAGAGAATGAGATAGCAGCGTGAACAAGTCTCATTGGTACTAATGGAATTCACCATTCACCATAAGAATTCCTGATTTCTACTATGTTGTCTTTGGTTCAGAATAAAATTAGTATACAGGAAGAAGGAACTAGTCTCAAGTTAGAGAGCATTGAGGAAAATATATTGGGAGGAGAGGATGGGGCTGCCTGCTCCTATTTCCATGAGAATTTGACATGTTAAAGGGTGCCCCAAGGACATGGGGAAAATGCCTTCTGAGAAAGAATTCCATTGGGTTTAGATTTAGGAACATGTAGCTTATATCAGGCAAACATCCACTTCCCACTTTGATTTATTTTTAGCATCACATACAGTTGCTTTTAAAAATCACTTCTATTGGAGCTTCCCTGGTGGTGCAGTGGTTGAGAGTCCGCCTGCCGTTGCAGGGGACGCGGGTTCGTGCCCCGCTCCGGGAGGATCCCATATGCCGCGGAGCAGCTGGGCCCGTGAGCCATGGCCGCTGAGCTTGTGCTCTGCAAGGGGAGAGGCCACAACAGTGAGAGGCCCACGTACTGCGCAAAAAAAAAAAAAAAAAAATCACTTCTGTTATTTCCCCCTGATTATATGAATAATACATATTCTTATAAAAATGAGAAGAAAATAAAAATCATTGTTTCTTTAACTTAATATTATATCCTGAACATTTTCTGTATCATATAGATGGGCCCATATGTTTATCTTTTCTCACAACTCTTGTGCTCAGGAGTTTCTAGAGTTCTTTACCTTCCTCGTGCTGGCACTGTGGCCATTTAGGCCTTGTGAGGCCAATTTGGGATTTGCAGGGTGTCTTGAGCTGTGAGAGGAAAAAGCAATCTTTCTGCAAATGCAAGAGAATTGGACCTTGGTGTTGGGGTTTGTGTCTCTTAACAGTCTTCCTTTGAGGAGCATATTCTGACTAAATGTATATTCACATTTCAACAAATTCAGACAAGTGATGGGCAGCTGTTGGTTGAGAGAAATATTGGTCACTATATCAGAGGTTTAAAAGAAGGAAGCAGTTGATCATAGCCCTAACTAAGAGAACATTGGAGTCATCTTTTAAGAGGACAAAATTCACAACTGACCTGATAGTAAATTCTCCTGTGTGGGCTCTTGCATTAATGAAAGATCTGTATTAAGCCCTGAAGTCTTGTGATTGAAATAATAGCACAATATGCAGAATCCAAAGGGCTCTCTTCTTAAACATTTGTGTCCTGTTCATAGTCAAGGTGCCCATTCATAGTTGGTCATGCTTTCTGACATTGGATTTCTTTCCATGATTTGTAGATATTTGTGTGAAGTGACTCATATCTATTATGAAGGAAGGAAGAAATGGTTTCATGATTTAGTATAAACCAGTGTGGAGCCCAGATATTTTTAAAAATCTATTTTCATTTATCATTTGTTTGAATTTAGGTGTCACTGTGGTAGGCATGGTTTGGTATGTAAAGCAATGCAAGACATGCTCTCAGGAGCCAGAGTTTAGTATGCTTTTACTCAATCAGCCCAGGTCTAATTCTTCTTATTCTGCCTCAGCCCCTACCCCATCTGCTCATGCCTGAAGACCCCAGTGACCCAGGAAAGTATCTAGTTGGTCTTCTTGTTGCTTCAGCACACAGAAGATTAATTCATATTTATAGATGCCTATATGGTAAAGATAGTTTTAAAATATGAAAAATATATGTTTCCTGATATACAAGATTGTTGTAAAAAAATAAAACAGATAAGTGAGAATTCTCCTTTCATATTTATTTGAGATAACCTCTGGTGACAACTTGGTATATATTTTTCTCTAGACTTTTAGTCCATATTTATATTCGTACTTATATAATTTTTAAAAACATACTGGTTACTATTATTTAACCAACTCTCTTACCTCACAAAATATTTTAGGATCTCTTTCTGTGTCAATATTATAAATATCTACTTTATTGTTCCATTTTGTTTATTGATTGATTTGTGATTAGGTAATGCATGCAAAGGTACAAAATGGTAAACACTGATGCCTCTCTCCTACCCTTATTATCTGGCCTTAAGGTTCTCCTCTTCAGGGGCAATCATTGCTATCAATTTAATATAGATTCTTCCAAAACAAATATAAGCTGCATTAGTCTCTTCAGTACACAAACAAGCAGTAACATAGCACAGCCTGAAACAGGAAGAACTCTTCCTTGACTTGTACATTCCCTTTCAGCTACTACCTCATTTCTTTGCTCGCCTTACAGCAGTAATCCTTAAAAAATTGTCTTCAATTACTGTCTCCAATTCCTCTTCTCCAGTCCTTTGATAAACTCACTGAAATCTCCATTTTCATGCTACATTTAAGCTATGTGGGGCTATAACGGCCTGCCCGCCCCCCCGCCCCCCGCCATTTCCCTACTTGGGACAATTTGAAGAGCATTCTCAGTTTCAGAGTTCCATTTGGGGTGGACTGATCCATGAGTTGAGATTGCTTTACAGCCCAACTTGCCCAACCCCTGCCTCCCTCCTTCCCCTTCCTCAAGCGTTCATCCCAAGAGCACTCCCTAGAAAACTTCCTGGATACTAATCTTCGTTGTGGAATCTGCTTCCCAGCACACCATCCTGTAACACTCTCCAGTGGTTTTCCATCTCAGAATAAAAGCCCTAAGTCCTCGCAATGGCAACCTGTGTCCTTCCCTCCACACCACCAACCTTTCTGGCTACATCTCCTACACTCTCCCCCTTGTTCAGGTCTAATTAGTTTTTCCCTAGATACACTAAGCATACTTAGCACTCCTAAACCTTTGCACTTGCTCTTCTGACTTCTTGGGATGCACTTCCCCCAGATGCCCTCCTGTCTCAACCCTCGTTTCCTTGATGTCTCTGTTCAAATATCACTTTATCAGAAAGTCTTTCCTGACCACTCTATATAAAGCAGTGTCCCCACTACCACCTAAGTGCTCTCTATTCCCCCTATTTTGTTTTTCCCTTCCTTCAAAGCACTTACTACTAACACATACACTATATAGTTTTTCTTATTGTCTGTCTTTTTCTGGTTTGTCCTCTGATATTTTCCAAGGGCCTAGAAAAGTGCTTGGCACAGAAAATATGTTCAAGTAATATTTATGGATGAATGAATTATTCATTTTCTTTTTCATGCAAATGTTGCAACCTTTACAAAAGTGTTTTGCACGTATGAGAACAATACATATCTTGGAGAACCTTCCAAATCAGAATAACGCCTGCATAGTTTTGCACTATATGTATAAACAATTTATTTAATCAGTCCTCTATTAATGGACATTTATGTTATTTGCAGTACTGAAATGAATATCTTCATAATGTCATCTTCTATTATGTGAGTATATCTGCTGGAAAAGAATCTCTAGAATTATAATTTGCTGGTCAAAGGGTATAAAATTTATATTGGTAATTTTGATAGATAGTGCCAAATCATTTTCTATAAATCTTATACAAATTTATATTCTCACCAGCAAGATATGAGCATGCCTCTCTCAACCCATACTAACTCTTTCATATTGCTAATCTGATAAATGAAAATGGTATTTCACTGTAGCTTTAATTTTCCATTCCCTTATAATGAGTGAGGTTGAATATCTTTTTACATATTTAAAAGACAATTGTATTTCTTTTCATATAATCTTTCTACTAATACCTTTTCTGTAAACTTTGTTGATCTTTTATTTGTTGATTTATAGATAATGTGAATATTTGTGAATACTCTTCTTGGTTTTCCATTTATCTTTTTAAAAATTATTTATTTATTTATTTGGCTGCATCAGGTCTTAGTTGTGGCACATGGGATCTTCGTTGAGGCATACAGGATCTTTCATTGCAGCGTGTGAGTTTCTCTCTAGTTGGGGCATGCAGGTTTTCTCTCTCTAGTTGTGGTGCATGGACTCCAGAGCCCGTGGGCTCTGTAGTTTGCAGCGTGTGGGCTCTCTCCTTGAGGTGCATGATCTCAGTAGTTGTGGCACACGGGCTTAATTGCTCCCCATCATGTGGGATTTTAGTTCCCCGAGCAGGGATCAAACCTGCGTCCCCTGCATTGGAATTTACCACTGGACCACCAGGGATGTCCCTTCCGTTTATCTTTTAACTTTGTTTATAGTGTTTTATTTTCATATAGAAGTATGATTTCTTTTTATAGTGGAATATATCAAATTTTTTCTCTTATAGGTTTTGTGTCATATTTAAGTCTTCCTCACTTTGAGACTGTAAATAATTTTTCCATGTATTTTCCTCCAATACTTTTAAATTTTGATTTTTTAAATTTTAAATCTTTATTCTTTGAGAATTTATATTGACGTACATCTTAAAAACAGGGGCATAAAAGTTTTTTTAACCAAAGATCAAAGGTTACCTTGGGGCACTAAGGTAACCTTTGATTATTTGTTGAATAAATGATCTTTTCCCCACTTACACCATCTTCATCACATTTCTGGTTCTAGCTTTATATTTCCATTCATCTATTTATTCATGTATAAGTACTACATTGCTTTATATAGTATAGTTTTATGTTTCATTAGTTATCTGGTTGTTTTTGTCTCTACCTCCAACTAAAAGAAAAGGTCTGAAAAGAATGATATTTTCAAAAATTTGCTGCCTTTCTAGCTTATTTTTCCACTTAAAATTTATAATCAGCTTGTCTGGTACCAAATAAATTTCTGGTTTTTAAAATTAGGCTTATGTTACATTAGAGGTGAATTTAGGAAGAATTGACATCTTCATAATCTTGAGTCTTCTTATCCAATAACATAGTATCTTCTCATAGTTTCTTTATCCATTCAAGTCTTCCTATATTCCTATCAGTATATATTTCCTTTTTAAAATTGCTGTAGTTATATATATGTGTGTGTGTGTGTGTGTGTATGTATGTTTTTTTTTTTTTTTTTTTTGCGGTACGCGGGCTTCTCACTGTTTTTTTTGGCCTCTCCCGTTGTGGAGCACAGACTCCGGACGTGCAGGCCCAGCGGCCATGGCTCACGGGCCCAGCCACTCCGCGGCATGTGGGACCTTCCCAGACCGGGGCACGAACCTGTGTCCCCTGCATCGGCAGGCAGACTCTCAACCACTGCGCCACCAGGGAAGCCCGTGTATGTATGTTTTTGATTTGAAAAACTCTAAAGCAAACATTTGACTTATTACTACCTAGCTTAAACAACAAAAGTAGAACTTTGCCAGGAACATAGAAACATCCCACATACTCCCTCTGACCTCAGCCCCTTCATCCCTTCAGAAGTAACCAGCATTCTGACTTTATGATAGTCATTTCATTGCTTTATAGTTTTGCTGCCATGTAAGCATCTCTAAGTAATATAGTTTAGTTTTGCCTGCTTTTGAGCTTAAAATAAATATAATCATGCTAGATATATTCTTTTGTATCTAACTTCCTTTGCTCAAAATATGTCTATGAGATTTATCCATGAATGTTGCATTTTTAGTGAATTTTTTTTCCTGAATTGAGATCTTTATGTTATTTTTTTAAATTTCTTTTTCAAACATTAAAGCAACATTGCTTTCCTGGACTGAATCAAACTTGGTCATGATATATTATTCTTTTTTATGTATTGCTGGATTCATTGGTGAGGACTGGCCTATTCCTGATTTACTGTACTCCTCCAGAGTGGTCCTTTAGAGGTTGCCCCTGAAAGCCTGATTTTTGTGTTTGTTTTGGTGTTTTTTTTTTTAACCAGGGCTCCTTCTCCTTGCTGCATTCTGAGCTCCAGTTTTTGTCCCTCCAGCACTGAAAACTGCTAGAAGTTCAGCCTACCTTCTCAACCTGTTAGCTCTGCTTACAACTCTGCAAAGGGCTTTAAGGGGAAAATGGTGCCAGATATCTTCTCTCTCTGAATTTCCATTCTCTGTGGGATCTTAGTTTCTCAAATCCCTGTTGCCTTGGTAATTCTCTTATGCCTTCAAACTGATACTTTTTTGTTCAGCTTATCTAGTTATTCTCAGTGAGATGGTTGGTCTACATAAGCTAGTCTGCCACAACTAGAAGTAGAAATCAAGAAATGATAAAAATGGAAGTTTAAGATACAAAGTATAATGGTATTATCAGGGAATGGTAATTATGATTTATGTCCATGCCTCTGGGAGCCACAAAAGTAGTATGAACTAGCTCAAATACCAAGAATATCATTTAGTGTCCCATGGGATGTGAAGGTGATCTGGCTGTGACATCTGTCACTCCACTGATCTCAGGCTCATTCTGCTCATCTCAAGGCTAGGTGACATCTCCTTTCTGAATAAATAATTCATGTGCATCCCATTAGATACCTCCTCCTGATTTACTCAGTTACCAATGCCAGGAAACAAGGATTTACCCATGCTCAATATCTCTGCTTCTTTACCCACAATGTCCAACTGGTTACCAAATAATGTCGATTATATCTCTCTATTGTTTCTATAATATGTTCACTCTTTTTCATCCCCACTGCCTTTGCTTAGGTCCAACTATCATAATTCTTTGTCTGAGTTATTGAAAAGACCTCTATTCTCACTCCCCTTTTGAAATAAGGAGTGATCCTTCTAAAATACAAATCTCACCCAAGCTTTTGCTGCTATGTTTAAAATCCAACAATAGCTCTCTGTAACCCATAAGATAAAATTATATGTATTATACTTATCCTCCCCCCGCCTCCCCACTACAGCAAATACTGAAAGCAGGGACTGTGTGCTGTAGGATACTCATAGATCTCTGTCATTATACAGGGGCTGCCCCTTTCTAGCATATGACTGAAACAAGTGACAACCTCTCTGGACCATGGTTTCCTCCTCTACAATAAGAGGAAATTGAACCAGAAGATTTCCAACCCCAATGATTTTGTGATTCTGAATCATTGCTTTAAAATGTACTATGTGTGTTTTTAAAAATGAAGCTTATGTTTATAGCTACATCCATATTTAGGTTGTAAATACTACATAAAGAGTAAGATCAAACATCACTCACGCAATTTTTATGTAACAACAATTGATTTTATCTACATGGATTCATGACTCAAATGGGAAACTCAATCATGACTTAATTGAATTGTTTTAATTGAAGTCCTCTACCACAAAAGGCTCGCAGAAGCCCCTCAGGATTAAGGTGCACTGCAAGCCATTATCCTAGACATCCCTGCCTCTGGGCTGGCCTGCAGTGTGACAAATTATCTTATCCTCTGGTTCGATCTCTTGCCTCTCTGCTCACTCCCACCCTCACATGCTGGGCTCTTCTCATACTGACATGTTTTCAGCTCCCTCAACAAAAGTACCTCATACTCTGCTGCTTCCAGGTCTTCTCATAGGATGCTTTCTTTCCTTGAATGCTTCCCCACAAAATCCATGTCTGACTCTCTCTTACTTGTTCTTTGGGAAAAAGCTTTACCTCACCGCTTTTTTTTTTTTTTAAGATTTATTTTTTATTTATTTTTGGCTGGGTCGGGTCTTAGTTGCGGCATGCGGGATCCTTCATTGCAGCGCGCGAGCTCTTTGTCGTGGTGCGCAGGCTTCTCTCTAGCTGTGGCATGCAGGTTTTCTCTCTCTAGTTGTGGTGTGCGGGTTCCAGAGTGTGTGGGCTCTGTAGTTTGCGGCACGCTGGCTCTAGTTGAGGCACGTGAGCTCGGTAGTTGTGGTGTGTGGGCTTAGCTGCCCCACGGCATGTTGGATCTTAGTTCCCTGACCAGGGATCGAACCCGCGTCCCCTGAATTGGAAAGTGGATTCTTTACCACTGGACCACAAGGGAAGTCCCCTTACCTCTTTTTCTTTTTTAGAAGGTACAATATTTTGTTTTATTCATTTATTTAAAATTTTTTTTCCATTAAAAAATATTTTATATTAGAGTATAGCTGATTAACAATGTTGTGTTAGTTTCAAGTGTACAGCAGAGTGATTCAGTTATACATATACATGTATCTATTCTTTTTCAAATTCTTTTCCCATTTAGGTTATTACAGGGTATTGAGCAGAGTTCCCTGTACTATACAGTAGGTCCTTATTGGTTATCTATTTTAAATATAGAGGTATGTAGATGTCAGTCCCAAACTTCCAATCAATCCCTTCCCCGCCCCCCATAACCATAAGTTTGTTCTCTAAGTCTGTGAGTCTGTTTCTGTTTTGTAAATAAGTTCATTTGTATCATTTTTTTTTTAGATTCTGCACATAAGTGATCTCATATGATATTTGTCTTTCTCTGTCTGACGTACTTCACTTAGTATGATAATCTCCAGGTCCATCCATTTTGCTGCAAATGGCATTATTTTATTATTCTTTATGGCTGAATAGTATGCTATTGTATATATATACCACATCTTCTCTATCCATTCATCCATCAATGGACATTTAGGTTGCTTCCATGTCTTGGCTATTGTAAACACTGCTTCAGTGAACATTGGGGTGCATGTATCTTTCTGAATTATGGTTTTCTCCAGATATATGCCCAGGAGTGGGATTGGTGGATCATATGGTAGCTCTATTTTTTGTTTTTCAAGGAACCCCCGTACTGTTTTCCATAGTGACTGTACCAATTTATATTCCCACCAACAGTACGGAAGGGTTCCCTTTTCTCCACACTTTCTTCAGCATTTATTGTTTGTAGACCTTTTGATGATGGCCATTCTGACTGCTGTGTGGTGATATCTCATTGTAGTTTTGATTTGCATTATTTGTATTTCTCTAACAATTAGCAATGTTGAGCATCTTTTCATGTGCCTCTTGGCCATCTGTATGTCTTCTTTGGAGAAGTGTCTATTTAGGTCTTCTGCCCATTTTTGGATTGGGTTGTTTGTGTTTTTGATATTGAGCTGCATGACGTGTTTGTAAATTTTGGAGATTAATCCCTTGTCAGTTGCATCGTTTGCAAATATTTTTTCCCATTCTGTGGGTTGTCTTTTCATTTTGTTTATGGTTTCCTTTGCTGTGCAAAACTTTTGAGTTTAATTAGGTCCCATTTGTTTATTTTGGTTTTTGTTTCCATTACTTTAGGAGACGGATCCAAAAAATATTGCTGCAATTTATGTCAAAGATCATCCTGCCTATATTTTCCTCTATGGGTTTTATAGTATCTGGTCTTACACTTAGGTCTTTAATCCATTTTGAGTTTATCTTTGTGTATGGTGTTAAAGAATGTTCTAATTTCATTTTTTTACACGTAGCTGTCCAGTTTTCCCAGCAACATTTATTAAAGAGACTATCTTTTCTCCATTGTATATTATTGCCTCCTTTGTCATAGATTAATTGACAATAGGTGTGTGGGTTTATTTCTGGGTTTTCTATCCTGTTCCATTGATCTTTATTTCTGTTTTTGTGCCAGTGCCATACTGTTTTGATTACTGTAGCTTTGTAGTAGTCTACAAAGGAAGTCATAGTATAGTCTACAAAGGAGGAAGTCAGGGAGCCTGATTCCTCCAGCCCTGCTTTTCTTTCTCAAGATTGCTTTAGCTATTTGGGGTCTTTTGTGTCTCCATACAAATTTTAAGATTTTTTTGTTCTAATTCTGTGAAAAATGCCCTTGGTAATTTGATAGGGGTTGCATTGAATCTGTAGATTGCCTTGGGTAGTATAGTCATTTTGACAATATTGATTTTTCTGATCTAAGAACATGGTATCCCTTTCCATCTGTTTGTGTCATCTTCGATTTCTTTCACCAGTGTCTTATACTTTTTTGAGTACAGGCCTTTTCCCCTCTTAGGGAGGTTTATTCCTAGGTATTTTATTCTTTTTGATGTGATGATAAATGGAACTGTTACTTTAATTTCTCTTTCTGAACTTTTGTTGTTAGTGTATAGAAATGCAACAGATTTCTTTGTATTTATTTTGTATCCTGCAACTTTAAAGGTACGATATTTTAAATTAACTTCATGAGATATATTTTTAAAATACTCTGTCTTTATTTTGGTTTTCTAATCAGTAACTAAAAAGTAGTCTGTTAAAGTCTTCACTACTATACTGTTTCTGCCCATCTTTTCTTCATATATTTCCAATTGTCACTTTTTATAATTTGAAGCAGTATTTCATTTACTTAAATGCTTTTTCTTTTTTGGTTTGTTAATTAATGTATTTATTTTAGTTTTTGAATTTTATTTTATTTAATTTTTTATACAGCAGTTTCTTATTAGTCATTAATTTTATACACATCAGTGTATACATGTCAATCCTAATCACCCAATTCATCACACCACCCCCCAAAACTCCCGCCGCTTTCCCCCCTTGGTGTCCATACGTTTGTTCTCTACATCTCTGTCTCAAGTTCTGCCCTGCACACTGGTTCATCTGTACCATTTTTCCAGGTCCCACATATACACATTAATATACGATATTTGTTTTTCTCTTTCTGACTTACTTCACTCTGTATGACACTCTCTAGATCCATACACGTCTCAACAAATGACCCAATTTCGTTCCTTTTTATGGCTGAGTAATATTCCATTGCCTATATGTACCACATCTTCTTTATCCATTCATCTGTCGATGGGCATTTAAGTTGCTTCCATGACCTGGCTATTGTAAATAGTGCTGCAATGAACACTGAGATGCATGTGTCTTTTTGAATTATGGTTTTCTCTGGGTATATGCCCAGTAGTGGGACTGCTGGATCATATGGTAATTCTACTTTTAGTTTTTTAAGGAACCTCTGTACTGTTCTCCATAGTGGCTGTATTAATTTACATTCCCACCAACAGTGCAAGAGGGTTGCCTTTTCTCCACACCCTCTCCAGCATTTGTTGTTTGGAGATTTTCTGATGATGCCCATTCTAACTGGTGTGTGGTGATACCTCATTGTAGTTTTGATTTGCATTTCTCTGATAATTAACGATGTTGAGCAGCTTTTCATGTGCTTCTTGGCCATCTGTATGTCTTCTTCGGAGAAACGTCTATTTAGGTCTTCTGCCCATTTTTGGATTGGGTTGTTTGTTTTTTTAATATTCAGCTGCATGAGCTGATTATATTTTTTTGAGATTAATCCTTTGTCTGTTGCATAATCTGCAAATATTTTCTCCCATTCTGAGGGTTGTCTTTTTGTCTTGTTTATGGTTTCCCTTGCTGTGCAAAGCTTTGAAGTTCCATTAGGTCCCATTTGTTTACTTTTGTTTTTATTTCCATTACTCTAGGAGGTGGATCAAAAAAGATCTTTCTGTGATTTATGCCAAAGAGTGTTCTTCCTATATTTTCCTCTAAGAGTTTTATAGTGTCTGATCTTACATTTAGGTCTCTAATCCATTTTGAGTTTATTTTTGTGTATGGTGTTAGGGAGTGTTCTAATTTCATTCTTTTACATGTAGCTGTCCAGTTTTCCCAGCACCACTTATTGAAGAGACTTTCTTTTCTCCATTGTATATCCTTGCCTCCTTTGTCATAGATTAGGTGACCATAGGTGCGTGGGTTTATATCTGGACTTTCTATCCTCTTCCATTGATCTGTATTTCTGTTTTTGTGCCAGTACCATATTGTCTTGATTACTGTAGCTTTGTAGTATAGTCTGAAGTCAGGGAGTCTGATTCCTCCAACTCCGTTTTTTTCCCTTAAGACTGCTTTGGCTATTCGGGGTCTTTTGTGTCTCCATACAAATTTTAAGATTTTTTGTTCTAGTTCCGTAAAAAATACCATTGCTGGTTGATGGGGATTGCATTGAATCTGTAGATTGCTTTGGGTAGTATAGTCATTTTCACAATATTGATTCTTCCAAACCAAGAACATGGTATATCTCTCCATCTATTTGTATCACCTTTTATTTCTTTCACCAGTGTCTTATAGTTTTCTGCATACAGGTCTTTTGTCTCCTTAGGTAGGTTTATTCCTAGGTATTTTATTCTTTTTGTTGGAACAGTAAATGGCAGTGTTTCCTTAATTTCTCTTTCAGATTTTTCTTCATTAGTGTATAGGAATGCAAGAGATTTCTGTGCATTAATTTTGTATCCTGCTAGTTCACCGAATTCATTGATTAACTCTAGTAGTTTTCTGGTGGCATCTTTAGGATTCTCTATGTATAGTCTTATGTCATCTTCAAACAGTGACAGTTTTACTTCTTCTTTTCCAATTTTTATTCCTTTTATTTCTTTTTCTTCTCTGATTGCCATGGCTAAGACTTCCAAAACAATGTTGAATAATCGTGGTGAGAGTGGACATCCTTGTCTTGTTCCTGATCCTAGAGGAAATGCTTTCAGTTTTTCACCAGTGAGAATGATGTTTGCTGTAGGTTTGTCATATATGGTCTTTATTATGTTGAGGTAGATTCCCTCTATGCCCACTTTCTGGAGAGTTTTTATCATAAATGGGTGTTGAATTTTGTCAAAAGCCTTTTCTGCATCTATTGAGATGATCATATGGTTTTTCTTCTTCAGTTTGTTAATATGGTGTATCACATTGATTGATTTGCATATATTGAAGAATCTTTGCATCCCTGGGATAAATCCCACTTGGTCATGGTGTATGATCCTTTTAATGTGTTGTTGGATTCTGTTTGCTAGTATTTTGTTGAGGATTTTTGCATCTATATTCATCAGTGATATTGGTCTTTAATTTTCTTTTTTTGTAGTATCTTTGTCTGGTTTTGGTATCAGGGTGATGGTGGCCTCATAGAATAAGTTTGGGAGTGTTCCTTCCTCTGCAATTTTTTGGAAGAGTTGAGAAGAATGGGTGTTAGCTCTTCTCTAAATGTTTGATAGAATTCACCTGTGAAGCCATCTGGTCCTGGACTTTGTTTGTTGGAACATTTTTAATCACAATTTCCATTTCATTACTTGTGATTGGTCTGTTCATATTTTCTATTTTTTCCTGGTTCAGTCTTGGAAGGTTACCCCTTTCTAACAATTTGTCCATTTCTCCCAGGTTTTCCATTTTATTGGCATAGAGTTGCTTGTAGTAGTCTCTTAGGATGCTTTGTATTTCTGCTGTGTCTGTTGTAACATCTCCTTTTTCATTCCTAATTTTATTGATTAGAGTCCTCTCCCTCTTTTTCTTGATGACTCTGGCTAATGGTTTATCAATTTTGTTGATCTTCTCAAAGATCCAGCCTTTAGTTTTATTGATCTTTGCTATTGTGTTCTTTGTTTCTATTTTATTTATTTCTGCTTTGTTCTTTATGATTTCTTTTCTTCTGCTAACTTTGGGTATTGTTTGTTCTTCTTTCTCTAGTTCCTTTAGGTGTAAGGTTAAATTGTTTACTTGAGATTTTTCTTTTTTCTTGAGGTAAGCTTGTATAGCTATAAAGTTCCCTGTTAGAACTGCTTTTGCTGCATCCCAGAGGTTTTGGATCGTCATGTTTTCATGGTCATTTTTCTCTAGACATTTTTTAATTTCCTCTTTGATTTCTTCAGTGATCTCTTGGTTATTTAGTAACGTATTGTTTAGCCTCCATGTGTTTGGGTTTTTTACATTTTTTTCCCCTGTAATTCATTTCTAGTCTCTTAGCCTTGTGGTCAGAAAAGATGATTGATATGATTTCAATTTTCTTAAATTTACTGAGGCTTGATTTGTGACCCAAGATATGATCTATCCTGGCAAATAATCCATGTGCACTTGAGAAGAAAGTGTAATCTGCTGTTTTTGCATGGAATGTCCTATAAATATCAATTAAATCTATCTTGTCTGTTGTGTCATTTAAAGCTTCTGTTTCCTTATTTGTTTTCATTTTGGATGATCTGTCCGTTGGTGTAAGTGAAGTGTTAAAGTCCCCCACTATTATTGTGTTACTGTCGATTTCCTGTTTTATAGCTGTTAGCAGTTGCCTTATGTATTAAAGTGCTCGTATGTTGGGTGCATATATATTTATAATTGTTAGATCTTCTTGGATTGATCCCTTGATCATTATGTAGTGTCCTTCGTTGTCTCTTTTAACATTCTTTATTTTAAAGTCTATTTTATCTGATATGAGTATTGCTACTCCAGCTTTCTTTTGATTTCCATTTGCATGGAATATCTTTTTCCATCCCCTCACTTTCAGTCTGTATGTGTCCCTAGGTCTGAAGTGGGTCTCTTGTAAACAGCATATATATGGATCTTGTTTTTGTATCCATTCAGCATGCCTGTGTCTTTTGGTTGGAGCATTTAATCCATTCACTTTTAAGGTAATTATCGATATGTATGTTCCTTTGACCATTTTCTTAATTCTTTTGGGTTTGTCTTTGTAGGTCCTTGTCTTCCCTTCTGTTTCCCACTTAGAGAAGTTCCTTTAGCATTTGTTGTAGAGCTGGTTTGGTGGTGCTGAGTACTCTTAGCTTTTGCTTGTCTGTAAAGCATTTGAATTCTCCTTTGTATCTGAATGAGATCCTTGCCGGGTAGAGTAATCTTGGTTTTAGGTTCTTCCCTTTCATCACTTTAAGTATATCATGCCACTCCCTTTGGCTTGCAGAGTTTCTGCTGAGAAATCAGCTGTTAACCTTATGGGAGTTCCCTTGTATGTAATTTGTCGTTTTTCCCTTGCTGCTTTCAATAATTTTTCTGTCTTTAATTTTTGCCAGTTTGATTACTATGTGTCTTGGTGTGTTTCTCCTTGGATTTATCCTGTATGGGGCTCTCTGCCCTTCCTGGACTTGGGTGGCTATTTCCTTTCCCATGTTAGGGAAGTTTTTGATTATTATCTCTTCAAATATTTTCTGTGGTCCTTTCTCTCTCTCTTCTCCTTCTGGGACCCCCTATAATTCAAATATTGTTGTGTTTAATGCTGTCCCAGAGGTCTCTTAGGCTGTCTTCATTTCTTTTCATTCTTTTTTCTTTATTCTGTTCCACAGCAGTGAATTCCACCATTCTGTCTTCCAGGTCACTTATCCGTTCTTCTGCCTCAGTTATTCTGCTATTGGTTCCTTCTAGTGTAGTTTTCATTTCAGTTATTATATTGTTCATCTCTGTTTGTTTGTTCTTTAATTATTCTAGGTCTTTGTGAAACACTTCTTGCATCTTCTCGATCTTTGTCTCCATTCTTTTTCCGTTGTCCTGGATCATCTTCACTATCATTATTCTGAATTCTTTTTCTGGAAGGTTACCTATCTCCACTTCATTTAGTTGTTTTTCTTGTGTTTTATCTTGTTCCTTTATCTGGTACATAACCCTCTGCCTTTTCATCTTGTCTATCTTTCTGTGAATGTGGTTTTAGTTCCACAGCCTGCAGGATTGTAGTTCTTCTTGCTTCTGCTGTCTGCCCTCTGGTGGATGAGGCTATCTAAGAGGCTTGTGTAAGTTTCCTGATGGGAGGGACTGGTGGTGGGTAGAGCTGACTGTTGCTCTGGTGGGCAGAGGTCAGTAAAACTTTAATCCATTTGACTGCTGATGGGTGGGGCTGGATTCTCTCCCTGTTGCTCTTTTGCCCTGAGGCAACCCAACACTGGAGCGTACCTGGGCTCTTTGGTGGGGCTAATGGCAGACTCTGGGAGGGCTCACACCAAGGAGTACTTCCCAGAACTTCTACTGCCAGTGTCCTTGTCCCCACGGTAAACCACAGCCACCCCCTGCCTCTGCAGGAGACCCTCCAACACTAGCAGGTAGGTCTGGTTCAGTCTCCCCTCGGGTCACTGCTCCTTCCCCTGGGTCCCAGTGCACATACTACTTTGTGTGTGCCCTCCAAGAGTGGAGTCTCTGTTTCCCCCAGGCCTGTTGAAATCCTGCAATCAAATCCCACTATCCTTCAAAGTCTGATTCTCTAGGAATTCCTCCTCCCGTTGCCGGAACCCCAGGTTGGGAAGCCTGACGTGGGGCTCAGAACCTTCATTCCAGTGGGTGGACTTCTTTGGTATGAGTGTTTTCCAGTCTGTGAGTCACCCACCCAGCAGTTATGGGATTTGATTTTACTGTGATTGTGCCCCTCCTACTGTCTCATTGTGGCTTCTCCTTTGTCTTTCGATGTGGGGTATCTTTTTTGGTGAGCTCCAGTGTCTTCCTGTCGATGATTGTCCAGCAGCTAGTTGTGATTCTGGTGTTTTTGCAAGAAGGAGTGAGAGCATGTCCTTCTACTCTGCCATCTTGGTTCAGCCCCTCACCTCTATCTTCTCTGTCTTTTTCTGACTATGGTACCCCTCCTCACCTTCCTGTTCTCATGACACCCTCTGCAGATACTATTTCTGTGCTTCTCAAACAACATTGTGATTATTTACTTATCTATTTCTCTAAATTCTAAGTTCAATGAGGATAGAGGCCATGTTCTTTTCGTTTTTAAATTTCTGAGAACTGAGCACAGAACTTAATATATAATGTATATTGAACAAACTAATTTATATTTAAATGAATGAATATATTTCTCAATGAAAGCCATTAAAGAGATACATTTCCCTTATCTCATTTTAGAAGAATCTCTTTTTTTATAGCTTTGTTGAATGTCTCTATTGGATGATCTATCTTTCTATCTATCTATCTATCTATCTATAACTTGTGTTGTGTGCTAGACTTATGGAAAGTTATGTATGGATGCTTCTTAAACTCGCTGAGAAGTATGTAAATTCTCAGATAAGTATAGATTTCCAGACCAATATTAATACTTGGTTCTGGTCAGAAAATCTTGTCTTGATTTTGTCATCTTTCTTCTTTTGTGCGGGCAAGAGCTGACAGCTATTTAAATGAGAATTAAAAATAGGACCCTGTGAAGTACATGTTCTTTTTCTACTGCCAGGATATAACTGACCACAGAACTGGGGTTATATCTCTCTCTCTCTTAAAAAAAAAAATGCCACAGGCTATGCTATCAAGTTCTAGAAAAAAATCAGCGATGAAAAAATAACTCCTAAGAGATATTCCAGTGGTACAAATACTTTTCATTACTCCTAATAGAAAATATGTTTTTTCCTCATTCTTGAAAGATATTCAAAGAATTTGAAGATTAAAGTGCCACCAGTTTGTAGCCATTATAGTCTGTGATTCATCCACGTTGTGAGTTGGCTTTGACTGCTGGATGTGTCTTCCCTTTCTGTGTCATCATCACAAATGGAAGACTTCAGATTGTGGGAAGTTTGAGCTGGGGTGTTAGAGAAAAAAGGGTAATTTCATGTCAGAGAGGGAACGGTGTGAAAGCCTTTTGGCTTTGGGAAGGTGGATTCTTATTTATCATTGGCACTAACTGACTAGAGCAGGCCTGGCTTAAGCCTGGAAGTGGGAAAGGGCTCTAAGAACACTTTTCCTAAAGATGTGATGTGTGGTTTATTTACTTGTTTGCTCCTTCATCAAATAGTCATCCGGTTTTATAGCGAAGTCTGTGAGACATCTATTGTGTCACCTCAGAGCTGCTGGTCACCCTGAGCTAACAATATCTCAGGAGAGTGGGAATACAGTAGGAATGGCCTGTTGAACCCAGAAGCAGGCCTTGTGTGCTCCAGTGATTCTAGAACATCCCCCAATTTGTTCATTCAGCAGACATTCTTTGACATCTGCTAAGGGCCCAGTGCTGATTTAAGCCTGCTCTGCAAAGGTGAACATGGCACATCGACTGCCAAGTAGAGTTCCCTGTTTGGGGTGCTAGGAAGAGGTAACAAGACCATTAAAGAAAGCACTGATTAGGGGGCATTAAGCTAGCTAAGGGGAGTCATGTAGCTTCCAGAGGAGATGACCACTGAGCTGACTATCAAGAAGTTTGAGGGAGCAGTAACCAAGGAAAGAGATGAGACCTTTAGACTTTACCCATTTTGTTGCTCTCTCTTTAGGGAGGCCATGGCTAGCCATTTCTAACAGATTTATCAACCCTTTTATTTAAACTTCTCTTAGAATGAGGTTTGACTCATTCTTTCCACAAGTAGTTCTCAGCATATCTCCAACTCAGGAAATTCTTCCTTATGTCTAATTTATATCCACCCCTTCCTGGGAGTTCAAGTTCTCTCTTTGAGTTCTGACTTTTGTGGAAACCATGAGAAGGGTGTTGATGAGGAAGTTGAAATGTTTGTGAATTTATCCCATGTTCCCCTGCGAGTCAGAATGTTCAGTGCTGCATGGAGGGACTCACTGGTAAGGTGCACAGTGCAGTTTCCTGCTACTGTTTTCTTATTTCGGTTATTTCTCCCATGAGACAGTGTCTGCAAAACAGTCATATTAGCCAGTAGGTGGAGTACCTTATTAGAAATAGTAGGACCTAGTAGATATGTATTAGTTTGTAGAGGGGAACTAACTTTAATAATTATGAGAAATGTTTATAGAGTATTTTGTATTTCTAGCTTTCTCTCTGAGAGCCTGGAAGGGAATCAATAATCTTGATTAGATTCTGGGTAGTTTACTTTTACTGAGACTTCCTGTGGAATGATACACCATGTGACTAAATACTGAGGGTCAGAACTTAAAACTGTTTCATAAAAAAGCTGCCCAAGTCGCTTGCATGCCTCTGTTGAATTATTATTATTCATGATGGGTCTAAGCTCTCTGTGGGTATTAAATATAGGTGTATAATTTCGGTGTTTCTCCTCAGCTAAAGTCAAAATACATGTAGTGGGGTGTTGAGGAAGCGCTGCACACAGATTGTGAGCTTCTCGAATGAGCTTTCTATTGTAACCAAGCAGCTTGACACATTAGACTCCCCTTCGCCATCAGCTTACATTCTCTGAGAACTTAGGTCAGTGCCTAAAATAACCCTGCTAATTGTGAGGGGCACATGTGGACTGAAATTCCAGTTAGCAGTCTGGGAGCTGGGGACTGACGGGACTGAGGATTTGAAAGCTTACTATAGTTAACAGTTCAAAACACGCCTCTAGGCAGTTAGGCCCAAAGCATGTAAGTGTTCAGGTATGGAAAGAAAGTTATATGATGTGTTTTATACTCTCAGTTTGTAAAGCTGGTTGCCAGTGACAGCTGGTTAAAGACCAAGCCTAGAGTTATAAGATCTGGGCTTTCAGTGCCCTGCTTTCAATCTGTTGGTTGGTGGTGGAGTAACTGACAGAAGCGGATTCCTTGGCTGAGGGACATGAAACTTCCGCAGCCTGTGTAGGACCCCACGGTGCTTTGGATCTCTTCTTGCAGTGCAGTTCAGGTAGGCTGTTGTTTACATGGAATTTTTTTATCAGTTGGACAGAGATCATAAAACTGTTGAGTTCCAGAGTTGGACATGGGATCTCAAATGCCTCTTTTGCACACAGTGTGTCTGTATTGGTGGGCACTTTATTTCAGTCCCTTCCTTGACATTTTGCAAATGAAAGTCTTTATTTTCTTACTCAGGTGCCTGAAAATTCTAGGACATAAGGGAGACTGATGGAGTTCAGACAAAGTACAATTTATCTGGCATGTGGTGAAATGCCTCTTTAAAATTTACCTCCCTCTTTTCTGTTTTATTTCTCTTATCCTAGCTCCAAAAGACAGGCTTTATATTTGTGAGAAACAATGGGAGAAAATGTTAAGCCTCTTAGTGTAGTTTTCATATATTTAAAAAACCACTTAAGAGGGTCTAGGTTTTTATCTTTAGACTAAGATGAAAATCAACACTACTTTTATCCAAATAACCTCACTTAGCCTTCTGTCTGTGCTCTGTATCAGTGTAACTAACATAAAATGCTGCAGTATTTTCTCTTCTTGCTCCAATGTTGACCTATATTATAAAGTATCGAATTTAGTTTTGACTTCCAGATATCTGGCACATAAAATAAGTATGTAAATGCTGTAAGTGATGCTTTGGAACTTCTGCCTGGGTGGGTTATTTAATCCAGCACTTATTCAGATTTAAATGTATACCTCATATCATATGACAGACGTATTTCTGAAACATATGTGCAAACAGGGTTCTGTAATTGGAATAATTTAACACATACTTCAAAAGCTGATCATTTTTAAGGAATCTATGTATAAAATGAATAAGAAGTTATAACAAACTATGTTTAGATGGGTCTTCTTGTGCATCAGGTTCATAAACTGAGATACACTGATATTGCATGAACTCGGATAAATTTCTCAGGAGCAAAAACTGTCCTTTCATTATCAAGGAACATATAGGTGTATATATATGATCACATGAAGCCTTTTGGGTATCCCTAGAAGGATGTCTGTGGGGTTGGATTTGGGGGTGGCCTATATTGGATATATTGGATATTAAATTGTAACCTTGGTGGGTAAAGATTTTCTAGAGACAAGGGTCATGGTCTGAGACTTAAGAAATTAAAAAAATAATAGTTGTAAAGAGTATTATCCTGCTTTTTTGTGCATTATGTCTATTTAATAACTTGAGAAGCTGCAGTATTATTGCTTTTCTAACATTTATATCTATTGTAGTCTCAGGAATTATTAGCTTGAACAATATGTAATTGCCAATATTTGATAATTTTGGACCTGTAAAAATGGCACTTTTGTGTGGCTTATTCTAAGTGATTTATGAACATTAACTCATTTTAATGAAAGTTTAGCCTTAAATCCCCAACAATAGTAGCAAGAGTGAAATATTGTCCTGAAGTATGAGAGCTATCTCGTTAAAAACATGCTCATCAAGTTACTTCCTGTGAATACATCCAGTATGTCTGTGTTATATCCTTCTTTCAATTCTTAACTTCTTTGTTTGGTCTTCTAAAAAGAACTTACTGTTTCTGCTAAGTGCTGCGTGCGGTGTCTGTCAAGCCTGGTGACTGTGGGCATACATCCTCAGTGGCTGAGAGTTGATATTTAGCAGGGATGTCTTTGAGAAGGTTCATCCTTGGTAGCTTATCAATGACCAAATGTATATTATAGATTTAGGGTTTCTCTACGTATACTATCTCAGTGCTCTTCTTTTTCTGACTTCCTATGGTGGAATCTGAGGTCATTGATTTGAGTCTTTTCTTCAGTTTTCATATAGGTGTTTAGTGCTATAAATTTTCTCCTAAGTACTACTTTAGCAGCAGCATAAGAATTTTTATAGGTTGTATATTTATTTTTATCCATTTAAAAATGCTTTCTAATTTACTTTTTGATTTCTTCTTTGACTCATGAATTATTTAGAAGTGTATTATTTATTTCCCAAATATATAGGGATTTTCCAGAGGTCTTTTTGTTACTGTTTTTAGTATTCTAATTTAATTTCATTGTAGCCAAAGAGCATAATTTTTATGGCTTGAATCTTTTAAAACTTATTGAGACTTGTTTTATAATTAAATAAATTTTATATATAAAATTGTTTTATATATAAATTGAGACTTGTTTTATAATTAAATAAATGTATAATTAAATAAATCTACCTTGGTAAACATTCTATGGGCACTTGAAAAGAATGTGTTTCCTGCTCTTGTTTGAGAAAGATTTGTAAAATGTCAATTCTGTCAAGTTGGTTGCTAGTGTTGTTCAAATCTTCTCTGTGTATGTATCCTTACTGATTTTATGTCTATTGGTTCTATCAATTATTGAGAGAGGGGTATTGAAATATCCAGTTATAACTGTGATCTATTGCTCTTTGCAGTTTTATCAATTTTTGCTTTATGTATTTTGAGGTACTCTCATTAGATGCATTGACATTTAGGATTGTTATGTCCACTTGATGAACTTATACCTTTATCATTATGACCCTTTATCTCTGGTAATATTCTTTGCTCTGAAATTTACTTTTTCTGATATTAATATAGTGACTCCAGCTTTGTTTTAAGGGCTTTTCTCTTTTAGGGACTTTCTATCTAAGGTATTTATGCAAAAATAAACAGTATAACTATTTTATTTATTAATATATTTATTTTATTAATTAAGGTATAAGTAGAATTCACTAACAGCTTTCAGATGTCCTTCTACAATTCCGTTTTCACAGTAGCAGGGTTTCTAAAGCCATCCCTCCTCCACTGTTATGTGACTGTCATTTTACAGTAAGTAGCCTTCTTTCTGTATGATGCATGATATTCATATGTTTAACATGTACCATAAAATGAGCACTGGCCAATCATAACTGATGTCAGCTATAAGCTATAAGCAAACTAAGGTGTGGCCTTAGTGCTGGATGCTGCCTGAATATCAGTCCTGAATAGATAACAACTGATGACCCTTGAATTAGGTGCTAGAATCATTTTTCCAGTCATGCCTATAATATTCTACCTTCTATTTTTTTAAACATTTTTATTGGAGTATAATTGCTTTACAATGGTGTGTTAGTTTCTGCTATATAGCAAACTGAATCAACCCCATATCTCTTCCCTCTTGCATCTCCCTCCCTCCCACCCTCCCTACACCACCCCTCTAGGTGGGCACAAAGCACCGAGCTGATCTCCCTGTGCTATGCGGCTGCTTCCCACTAGCTATCGGTTTTACGTTTGGTAGTGTATATATGTCCATGCCACTCTCTCACTTTGTCCCAGCTTACCCTTCCCCCTCCCCCTCCCCATGTCCTCAAGTCCATTCTCTTGTAGGTCTGCGTCTTTATTCCCGTCCTGCCCCTAGGTTCTTCATGACCTTTTTTTTTTTTGTTTTAGATTCCATATATATGTGTTAGCATACGATATTTGTTTTTCTCTTTCTGACTTACTTCACTCTGTATGACAGCCTCTAGGTCCATCCACCTCACTACAAATAACTCAATTTCGTATCTTTTTATGGCTGAGTAATATTCTATTGTATATATGTGCCATGTCTTCTTTATCCATTCATCTGTTGAAAGACAACTTAGGTGCTTGCATGTCCTGGCTATTGTAAATAGAGTTGAGACAAAGATGTCACAAAAAAAGAAAACTACAGGCCAATATCACTGATGAACATAGATGCAAAAATCCTCAACAAAATACTAGCAAACAGAATCCAACAGCACATTAAAAGGATCATACACCATGATCAAGTGAGGTTTATCCCAGAAATTCAAGGATTCTTCAGTATATGCAAATCAATCAACATGATGCACCACATTAGCAAATTGAAGAACAAAAACCATATGATCATCTCAATAGATGCAGAAGGGCTTCCCTGGTGGCACAGTGGTTGAGAATCTGCCTGCTAATGCAGGGGACACGGGTTCGAGCCCTGGTCTGGGAAGATCCCACATGCCGTGGAGCAACTAGGCCCGTGAGCCACAACTACTGAGCCTGCACGTCTGGAGCCTGTGCTCCGCAACAAGAGAGGCCACGACAGTGAGAGGCCTGCGCACCGCGATGAAGAGTGGCCCCGCTCGCCACAACTAGAGAAAGCCCTCGCACAGAAACGAAGACCCAACACAGCCAGAAAAAAAAAAAAAAAAAAAGATGCACAAAAAGCTGTTGACAAAATTCAACACCCATTTATGATAAAACCCTCCAGAAAGTAGACATAGATGAAACTTACCTCAACATAATAAAGGCCATATATGACAAACCCACAGCAAACATCGTCCTCAATGGTGAAAAACTGAAACCATTTCCACTAAGATCAAGAACAAGACAAGGTTGCCCACTCTCACCACTATTATTCAACATTGTTTTGAAGGTTTTAGCCACAGCAATCAGAGAATAAAAAGAAATAAAAGGAGTCCAAATCGGAAAAGAAGAAGTAAAGCTGTCACTGTTTGCATATCACATGATACTATACATAGAGAATCCTAAAGATGCTACCAGAAAACTACTAGAGCTAATCAATGAATCTGGTAAAGGAGCAGGATACAAAATTAATGCACAGAAATCTCTTGCATTCCTGTACACTAATGATGAAAAATATGAAAGTGAAATGAAGGAAACACTCCCATTTACCATTGCAACAAAAAGAATAAAATACCTAGGAATAAACCTACCTAAAGAGACAAAAGACCTGTATGCAGAAAACTATAAGACACTGATGAAAGAAATTAAAGATGATACAAATAGATGGAGAGATATACCATGTTCTTGGATTGGAAGAATCAACACTGTGAAAATAACTATACTACCCAAAGCAATCTACAGATTCAATGCAATCCCTATCAAACTACCACTGACATTTTTCACAGAACTAGAACAAAAAATTTCACAATTTGTATGGAAACACAAAAGACCCCGAATAGCCAAAGCAATCTTGAGGAAGAACAACGGAGCTGGAGGAATCAGGCTCCCTGACTTCAGACTATACTACAAAGCTACAATAATCAAGACAGTATGGTACTGCCAGAAAAACAGAAATATAGATCAATGAAACAGGATAGAAAGACCAGAGATAAACACACTCACATATGGTCACCTTATTTTTGATAAAGGAGGCAAGGATATACAATGGGGAAAAGACAGCCTCTTCAATAAGTGGTGCTGGAAAAACTAGACAGCTACATGTAAAAGAATGAAATTAGAACACTTCCTAACACCATACACAAAAATAAACTCAAAATGGATTAAAGACCTAAATTTAAGGCCACACAATATAAAAGTCTTAGAGGAAAACATAGGCAGAACACTGTATGACATAAATCACAGCAAGATACTTTTTGACCCACCTCCTAAAGAAATAGAAATATTCTACCTTCTGTAGGTACTTTTTGTTTGTTTGGTTTTGTTTTTTTGACCTTACTGTGCAGCTCGTAGGATCTTAGTTCCCCAACCAGGGATTGAAGCCATGGTCTTGGCAGTGAAAACGTGGAGTTCTAACCACTGGACTGCCAGGGAATTCCCTGTAGATACTTTTTATTAAAAAAGAATCTTTTTTCTGTTTAGAATCCCTAGAGCTATTCAGTAATCAAGTTAACATGTATATCAACATATTAAGGCATAACTTCTTTATATAAGGGAAAATTCCATAGGGGAACTTTTTTTTAAAACTTTTATTTTAGATTTTAGCTTAAGTTTCAGGTAGCAAATACTTGTTCATTAATTTACCACTTATTGAGGCCCTCCCATATGTCAGCCAATGGGAATTGGAGGATGAATGACACTACGTGGTCCCTGCCCTCAAGAAGCTAGTGCAGTCAGGAAGAGAGCCCTATTGCATGTTCTAGCACACCTAGGCTGTGGTGCAGCAGCGTGTGGCCAGTGGAGTGTTAGAGGGCACCCTCTGGCCTCATAGGATCACTTAGGATAGAAGAGCCCAAAATAAATTAATTCACCTATTTCCAAAGAGGTAGCAACTATTTTATAATATATATCCTACTTCCTTCTTCCAGAGATTTTTACCATTTACCTTGTAATCAGTGTATCTTCAATGATTACTTTTTTTGTCCACGTCTGGGTTTTTACTAGAGCTCTTACTCTGCTTACTATGCTCCATGTCACATATATTACCTAATGGAGTGCCTTACACAGTCTTGGAGCTCAATGAATATTTGTTGAATGAATGAGTATTTACCTATGTGTATGGAAGATATAGGAAGAAATTGGAGCTTTTGTTCAGCGCTGTCATGAGCTGGGTGTTACCTAAAGGAAGTGATTATCACCAGAAGGCACTCCACGGCAGCACTTGGCGAGGAAGGTGTCTTCAGGGACCAGGAATGAGCTATCATGATATGCCTATAGGACTGAAATCAGAGCAACAAAATGATTTTGTGTGTAGAGCTGTTAGTGTACTGAGGACAGAGTTCAGAGAAAAGCAGCTTACAGCAGCTCAGACCCCAGGTGGGATTTACCTCTGTTCCTTTCTATACAGTATATATAGCATCTGCAATTTGGCCATGGGAATAAATTAGCTTCAGTCACCATCTAGGCCAGGGCAGCTCCAAGGCCCTGGGGTCAGGAGGTCAGCCTGGTTTGGTTGTATTACCAGCAAAGATGTTTAGAGGCTCTGAACTACCAAGTGAATAATAGTTGGTAGTTAAATAGTTCTACATATCTTCCCTCCTTTTCTTTTTTTGTCAAAACATTTTGGAAACTGTTAAACCCAGTTTATAAATGAGAAAAATTTCTAAAGCTGGGTGATGGGCACATGAGTGTTCGTTTTATTATTATTCTTTATACTTTACATATAAATTATATATTCTATTTTTAGAACGTTTCTTGTGATAGAAAACATACAGGATAGGAAAAAATCTTTTAAACTTAATGTTATATGAAAAAAGCAAAATGAGAATATACACTGTATGATTACATTTATATAAAAATCAGAAACAGGATAAACTAAACTGTTTATTTAGGTGCCCATACTAACTAGGTAAAATGATAAAAAAAAGAAGGAAGAAGTGGTTAACATAAAGTAATAGGCTTAATCACCTCTAGACAAAGGGTATATGAGGAGCATCTTGGCTGTTAGCAATGTTCAGTTTCTTCAGCACAGTGATGGTTACACATGTATTCACTTTGTGATTATTAGTTAAAATTTAAATTTATGATATGGTTTATAAATTTTATCTTTGCAAGCTGTATTTCACAACACAAAAGTTTAAAACACTTGAGAAAAATAAAACTTAGTGCAACAAAAGGAGAGAGAGAGAAGGAATTTTCATTCTTAATCACTCATTTAGGCCTCTCATTCTTTTTTTTTTTTTTAACATCTTTATTGGGGTATAATTGCTTTACAATGGTGTGTTAGTTTCTGCTTTATAACAAAGTGAATCAGTTATACATATACATATGTTCCCATATGTCTTCCCTCTTGCGTCTCCCTCCCTCCCACTCTCCCTATCCCACCCCTCCAGGCTGTCACAAAGCACCGAGCTAATATCCCTGTGCCATGCGGCTGCCTCCCACTAGCTATCTACCTTACTACGTTTGTTAGTGTGTATATGTCCATGACTCTCTCTCGCCCTGTCAAAGCTCACCTTTCCCCCTCCCCATATCCTCAAGTCCGTTCTCCAGTAGGTCTGCGTCTTTATTCCTGTCTTACCCCTAGGTTCTTCATGACATTTTTTTTCCCTTAAATTCCATATATATGTGTTAGCATACGGTATTTGTCTTTTTCTTTCTGACTTACTTCACTCTGTATGACAGACTCTAGGTCTATCCATCTCATTACAAATAGCTCAATTTCGTTTCTTTTTAAGGCTGAGTAATATTCCATTGTATATATGTGCCACATCTTCTTTACCCATTCATCCAATGATGGGCACTTAGGTTGTTTCCACCTCCAGGCTATTGTAAATAGAGCTGCAATGAACATTTTGGTACATGACTCTTTTTGAATTTTGGTTTTCTCAGGGTATATGCCCAGTAGTGGGATTGCTGGGTCATATGGTAATTCTATTTGTAGTTTTTTAAGGAACCTCCATACTGTTCTCCATAGTGGCTGAACCAATTCACATTCCCGCCAGCAGTGCAAGAGTGTTCCTTTTTCTCCACACCCTCTCCAGCATTTATTGTTTCTAGATTTTTTGATGATGGCCATTCTGACTGGTGTGAGATGATACCTCATTGTAGTTTTGATTTGCATTTCTCTAATGATTAATGATGTTGAGCATTCTTTCATGTGTTTGTTGGTATTCTGTATATCTTCTTTGGAGAAATGTCTATTTAGGTCTTCTGCCCATTTTTGGATTGGGTTTTTTGTTATTGAGCTGCATGAGCTACTTGTAAATTTTGGAGATTAATCCTTTGTCAGTTGCTTCATTTGCAAATATTTTCTCCCATTCTGAGGGTTGTCTTTTGGTCTTGTTTATGGTTTCCTTTGCTGTGCAAAAGCTTTGAAGTTTCATTAGGTCCCATTTGTTTATTTTTGTTTTTATTTCCATTACTCTAGGAGGTGGGTCAGAAAGGATCTTGCTGTGATTTATGTCATAGAGTGTTCTGCCTATGTTTTCCTCTAAGAGTTTGATAGTTTTACATTTAGGCTTTACATTTAGGTCTTTAATCCATTTTGAGCTTATTTTTGTGTATGGTGTTAGGGAGTGATCTAATCTCATACTTTTACATGTACCTGTCCAGTTTTCCCAGCACCATTTATTGGAGAGGCTGTCCTTTCTCCACTGTACATTCCTGCCACCTTTATCAAAGATAAGGTGTCCATATGTGCGGGGGTTTATCTCTGGGCTTTCTATCCTGTTTCATTGATCTATATTTCTGTTTTTGTGCCAGTACCATACTGTCTCTATTACTGTAGCTTTGTAGTATAGTCTGAAGTCAGGGAGCCTGATTCCTCCAGCTCCTTTTTCGTTCTCAAGATTGCTTTGGCTATTCGGGGTCTTTTGTGTTTCCATACAAATTGTGAAATTTTTTGTTCTAGTTCTGTGAAAAATGCCAGTGGTAGTTTGATAGGGATTGCATTGAATCTGTAGATTGCTTTGGGTAGTAGAGTCATTTTCACAATGTTGATTCTTCCCATCCAAGAACATGGTATATCTCTCCATCTATTTGTATCATCTTTAATTTCTTTCATCAGTGTCTTATAATTTTCTGCATATAGGTCTTTTGTCTCCTTAGGTAGGTTTATTCCTAGATATTTTATTCTTTTTGTTGCAATGGTAAATGGGAGTGTTTTCTTGATTTCACTTTCAGATTTTTCATCATTAGTATATAGGAATGCCAGAGATTTCTGTGCATTAATTTTGTATCCTGCTACTTTACCAAATTCATTGATTAGCTCTAGTAGTTTTCTGGTAGCATCTTTAGGATTCTCTATGTATAGTATCATGTCATCTGCAAACAGTGACAGCTTTACTTCTTCTTTTCCTATTTGGATTCCTTTTATTTCCTTTTCTTCTCTGATTGCTGTGGCTAAAACTTCCAAAACTATGTTGAATAATAGTGGTGAGAGTGGGCAACCTTGTCTTGTTCTTGATCTTAGTGGAAATGGTTTCAGTTTTTCACCATTGAGGATGATGTTTGCTGTGGGCTTGTCATATATGGCCTTTATTATGTTGAGGAAAGTTCCCTCTATGCCTACTTTCTGCAGGGTTTTTATCATAAATGGGTGTTGAATTTTGTCGAAAGCTTTCTCTGCGGACTCTCATTCTTTATACAATTAGGAAGCTGCCCCTTGCTCAGCTTTTAGATGATGTTTGATTTTGATCTTACACACTCAGGTCTGTGTATATTATAATGTGACCTGTTTAGAAGATGAATGTGGTAGATAATGCAAAGCCTTGATATTGATGCTTAGAATAGAACTTGGATAACATTTTTGATACAGTAGTAGTAATATTAAATAAATATCACTATTAATATATTACATGAAGCTTGAGATATTACTATATATTTATTATCATTTTTAATTATATATTTGATATTATCACATATTTATTATCAAACTAAAAATGGCATTGAGTTTTACATATTTCAAATGTTAAAGTTTTTTAAGCATTAATCAAAAAGAGAGACTAGACACAGTCTTTGTTACATGGATTTTAATCTGAAAAATCTCACAGTTGCAGTTAATTAATCCTCACTCATACCAAATACCTATTACTAAAAGTAGAACTTATTGAAGAAATTTATATGTTCATGATAAAAAATTAAAGCTTTTCAGTAAGAATTTGTATGGACTGAAACAGTGTATCTATATATAGGTATTATTTATAACAGTTTAACTGTAATTGACATGTCCAAGAAGTACCTGAGGCTCTGATTTTGTTCCCTTTCTTTAGTACCTTTGTGCTTCGTTCACTTATAAAAGATCTTTATGTTCAAAAAGAAAGAGACAAAAAGAGGGAGGGAAAAAGTCACTAACGTGGTTTATCAGCTTGATCTGTGGAATTATCAACAGGAAATATAAACAGATTATTCTTAGCAATGATCGTGCTTACAAAAGACTTGTGTGGGCTTTGTGAAGAAGTAGTCACCCACATACATCCTATGACCTGACCGTTTGGCAGATTGCTACAAAGCATTTACTTGGTAAGATTTTTTGTTGTTATTATGTGAAAATGAATATTGCAATATATCTGAAGGAAAGGAGGAAAATATCATACTCAACCAGTTGCTGTTTCCTGCACTTGTGACACTGAACATACTTCTCTCAAGCCTCTGGTAGGAAGGAGAGCATGCTCAGCATCCAGGGTGCACAGGTGCCGATGGTTAAAATTGCATTCCTGTAATGTATCTACTCAGGATTGGTATGGTGGTGTCATTGTGGGGTGCCTGTACTAGTTAGAATGGTGAAGCTTTGGATGGGCAAATAGAACTGAGCAGTTCTGTACTTTAGTGCTGATCACCACCTGTGTGGAGAAGTCTCTATATCCCCCATCTTTTATCCCTTTCTCTACCAGCTTTGCCAAATGTTTTCCAGAGTCTGAATGTATGATGGTCATAACCACATCATCTCATAAGATACTCTTCCTCAATCCCTTTTACCCTTGGTGTAAACAAATCTCTTTCCTTTAGCTCAGCTGGAGCAGGTATGCATACAGGGGACATAGGTTGAACTCCCAAAGGAACAAAGATTGAGCCCTGCAGTTTCTTCTTGCAAAAGCATTCTGGACTGGTGATGGCACAGCACTGTAGTGGAGCAGTTCTGCTCTTTGCAGTCATTCAGGGATCAAGACTCCTAACATCTGGAGCAGCGTTGTCCAATAAAAATATAATGTGAGCCACAAATGTGAATCATGTATGTGATATTAAATTTTCTAGTAGCCACATTTAAAAAATAGGCAAAATAAATTTTAATAATATTATTTTATTTAACCCAGTTTGTCCAAAATATGATTCTAACATGCAATCATTATAAAAATTATTAATAAGCTATTTAAAACTTCTTTATTCTAAGTCTTCAAAATCTGGCATATATTTTATATTTACAGTACATCTCAATTTGGAGTATCCACATTTCAAGTGCTACCATATTGGACAGTGCAGTTCTTGAGACTCTGCCATTTTTCTATGACCTCAGATTTCTCCACTGGATCTTTTGAATCCAGCCAAAAGACAAGGAAGAGAGAGTTCCTAGAGTATCCCAAAGGAGGTTTTGGGGATTAGGCCTGGCAACAAAGTATCACTTCCACCCACATTCCATTGGCCAGTACTCAGTCATATGACCCCACCTAACTTCCTGGGGCACCTGGGAAATAAGCCCTGTGCCCAAGAGGAAAAGGAAATGGGTTTAGTGAGCATGTAGCAGAGTGTCTACCATAGCAAATAGGGTGTTATTATCCACATTTTACAAATCAGGAAACTGATGTCCAAGCAGACTAAATGATGGGCTAGTTAATGAGGAAATATAAGTAGAATGCAGGTCCCTAGAGTGATGTTTCTTCAATCAGACTGCCCAACCTTCATTTATTTATCCCTCAACCTACTCTTTAATTCTGTCCATGTAGATACAGTTCTTGCAGAAAACCTGATGTCTTCAATATTTTCTCTCATCAGTTCTCCTAGGCTGCTCTATGACATAATGACAGTATCCTATTACTGCTGTTTTGTTAGATGACAGGCACCCCAGTATATGAAGCAAATATGCCTTATTACTGAATGGTTCAACTAATAGTACTATTCTGAGCACCACATTATCTTTTTTTTTGCAGTACACGGGCCTCTCACTGTTGTGGCCTCTCCCGTTGCGGAGCACAGGCTTTGGATGCGCAGGCTCAGCGGCCATGGCTCACGGGCCCAGCCACTCCGTGGCATGGGGGATCTTCCAGGACCGGGGCACGAACCTGTGTCCCCTGCATTGGCAGGTGGACTCTCAACCACTGTGCCACCAGGGAAGCCCTGCATTATCATTTTGAGTGGGCCTTTTCCTTCAGCATACTGAAGTTCCTCATTCAAAGCATAGGATTATTAAGGTCCTCATCAAGTTGTTTCAATCAATGTATAAATTGCATTTTATGTTATAATGAGCAGTCTGTTCAATTGAAGTTTTCAGCTTTTTAGAAGTGCTTAGAAGAATAGTAACAGAAGTGCTCTTAATGGTGAAACTGTTGAATTGAAGTGCTTGAATAAGCCGCTTTATTTCTTAGATGGAAGGGGATATTTTAGATGAAGAAAAGAGATAATATTCCTCAAAACAGACTAGTAGTAAAGAGTGATGGCTCTCCATGGACTACTGATTATAGCACGAGTCTCTTAGGTAAGGTTTTATTGAAGATAATATAATTAGACCACTGACTGCCCTTTAGCTTTAAATTACCTATAGCAAACTAGTTTGGAGTTTTTGGTGTTGTCTTAAATTTTTGAATATGAAATACATTCACAGGCTTCAAAATTTTTTAAATATTAAAATATATATATTGCAAGGTGCCCCTTCCATCCTCCAAAGCAGAGGGTTGGCCCTTCTGCCAAGCTTCTCTCTTCCCTACCCCAGCCAGGTAGGTACTCATTCTTATCTGTTTCTTATAGATCCTTCCTGAGTTTGTATATGCATTTATAAGCAAATATGAATATATATTCTTTCTTCTGTGTTATTCTGTACACACTATTCCAAACCTTGATTTTTAAACTTAATGGAGGTCTTTCTGTGTCAGAATATAGAGATCCTTTTTATCATCACCATTCTTTTTTTTATAGCTGTGTAGTATTCTACTGGATGAATGTACCATAATTTACTTAACTAGTCACCTATTAATGGACACTTAGTCTGTTTCTGATATTTTGATATTATAAATTGTATTATAATAAATAGGCTTGAACGTGAGTCATTTCACAAAAAGTGTAAATATATTAGAGACGTAAATTCTTAGAAATAGGATTCTAAGTCAATGTGTGTATGCATTTGGAATTTGATAGAAATAGCCAAAGAACTCTCTACAGTGGTTGCAGTAATTTACCCTCTAACCAGGAATGTGTAAGAGTGTCTATTTCCTACACCTTTGCTAATAGTTTGTGTTATCAAATTTTTGAATTTTTGCCTTGTATCTGAGAAATGATATTTTGGTGTAGTTTAAATTTATATTTCTCTTACTCTGAAAAAGGTTGAGCAGCTTTTCATATGTTTAGGACCATTTGTATTACTTTTTCTATGAACTGTGCTCATTTTCTTTGCTTATGTTTCAGCTGTGTTGTTGGTCTTTTCTTTATTGATTTGTAGGAGCTCTGTGTTGATTGGGGTATAAGCCCTGGGTTATGAGCCACAATATTTTTTTTCTAGTTTGTCATTTGTCATTGACTATTCTTCAGGTATACTTTTTCACCATTATGCAGAACCTTTCTTTTTTCATTTTAGACAAGTTCATCTTTCTTTTAATAGCTCTGGATTTTGAATCCAGAAGGGCTTACTCATTCCAAGGTTATAAGTAATTTAGCTATTTTTTCCTAGTAATTTTTACATTTTTATTTCTTTACATTTAAATCTTTGATACATTTGGGATTTATTCAGGCATATGGTGGATCCAGCTTAATCTTTTTAGATATTTATCTAGTTGTTACTTTTTTCCTCACTTTTTTGAGATGCCCCATTTATCACATGCTCAAATACTCATGTGTATTTGGGTCTACTCCTGGACTTGTTTTTTCCATTTCTATGTGACAGTATTACACAGCTTTAATTACTGAGACTTTATAACATATTTTGATATTTGTTAGACTAGTCTGCCCTTATTGTGGTTTTTTTAGGTTTTCTCTAGTTATTCCTGTTTATCCAGTTTTATGTTAGAATCACGGGTTGGGTTTTCAACACCAACCTTTAACTCCTCCCCACAATAAAAAGGGCAATCTGTTGTTATTTGTATTGGGACTTGTATCACATTTATAAAATAACTTAGAGAGGGCTGCTATTTAATGATGTGGAATCCAAGGACATATTTTGTTGTTCCACTTTTTATCTTTTTTAAAAAAAATCTTCATTAGTGTTTTAAAGTTTCCTTCATTTAGGCCTTCTACATTTTTCTTAAGTTCATTACAAGGCACTTTATCTTCATTGTTGCTATATTGTTAATGAAATCTTCAGTTATAGCTTCCAAGAGCTTACTGTTTGCAAATATGATAGCTATTGACTTCTAGGTATTAGTTTTTTACTCTACTCACTGATTGAATTTTCTTGTTTGTTGCAACTTTCCAAGTATGTAATCATATCATCTTTGAATAGTAGTAGGCTTACCTTCTCCTTCCCAATAGTCACTTCCCTGGTTCTGTTGGCTTTCTCCAAGTTATTTTGTGGCAAGAAACAACTCTCAGATCTTTTTTTATAAGTATAGTTGATTTACAATATTATATTAATTTCAGGTGTATAGCATAGTGATTCAGTATTTTTACAAATTATGCTCCATTAAAAGTTATTACAAGATAATTGCTATAATTCCCTATGCTATACAGTATATTCCTGTTGCTTATCTATTTTTACATAGTAGTTGTATCTCTTAATCCCATACCCCTGATTTGCCCCTCCCCATTTCCTTCCCTTTTGGTAACCACTAGTTTGTTTTCTACATATGTCAGTCTGTTTCTGTTTTACATATATACTAATTTGTATTATTTATTAGATTCTACACATAAGTAATATCATGGAGCATTTGCTTTTCTCTGTCTGACTCATTTTACTAAGCATAATATTCTCTAGGTCCATCCATGTTGCTGCAAATGGCAGAATTTCATTCTTTTTTTTATGGTTGAGTAATAAACCACTGTATATATATACCACATCTACTTTATTCATTCGTCTGTTGATGGGCATTTGGGTTGCTTCCATATCTTGGCTATTGTAAATCAACTCCCAGGTCTTCATGGTTTACAACAACGTGTGAACTCACATTACATGTCCATCATTACATGTCCATTGCAGACTGGGCTTCAGCTCTGCTTCATGTCTTTATCATCTGAGATCAGGCTGAAGGAGTGGCTCTTTTGGTGATATTCAGGTCTCCTGAAATCAGAAAGGAAAGAGTGATGAGAGAGTCACTCTATGGTTATTAAAATTCTAACTATTTCATTTTGGCTCACATTTCATTGGCCAAAACAAAAGTCATATGGCCAAGCCTGCAGTGGGGTGAGGAAGTATAATCCTTTTACAGAGAAGAGCATTAACTATTAGAAATCAGTAATACAATCTACTATAACTTCTCATTTATTTTTCCAGATAAGCAGTGAACTTTGAACAATATAATCATAACTCTTAGAGTCTACTAGCCCCAAATACTTAATCTGTATAGACCTATAATTGTCATTGCTGTATCAGCTCTTGCTGCATGAGAAGCCACTCCACAATTCAGTGCCATATGGCAGCAAGCATTTATCTAGCTCATGTGTCTGTTGATTGGCTGGTGGTGGCCAATGTAGGCCTGGCTTAGCATGGGAGTTTCTGTCATCTTCCTTAGCCAGTAGGTTAGCCAAAGCAGAGCTGAGATTAGTGTGAGACAAGTGAGGGAATTGCCTCAGGCACAAAATTTCAGAGGGTGGCAAAGAAACTTAGTAATCAAGATAAATAATATTTTAATGAAATATGTTAAATAACCAAAATCAATGTAGACAAATCATGATGAACAAAATATCAAAATTTTAAATAAAGATGTGATCAATAACACTGCTGTGTCAATAACGCTGATCCTGTACTTAGGAACAGTTATTGAAAAAGTATATTAATTGAGTATTATGTACAAGGCATTCTGATACATGCGTAATGTATATGCATCTCTTATTTATGAGTTATATGTAAATATGAATGATTCCATTTAGTTTCTCAATCATAAGGAATTTGTATCAAATGTACTTATTTTCACAATCATAGTCCAATAATATGCACAGTAGTTTGAAAATCCATTTTTTGGAATCTCCTTTAGAGACATCTGCATACTTCTTTGAAAGTCCTTAGTGGTGTCCAGTTCTCAAACTTTTTATAGTAAATTTGATTTTTGAAAACAGGCAAAAGTTATTTAGGGCCAAGCGTAGGGTGAGTAAGCCGGGTTACTAAGCTGGGTATTATTGGTCAAAATAAGAAATGAATGTGAAGACATGACATTCATTTTACTGTGCAATTTGTGAACTTGTCCTGAAGGCTGTTCTTAAAGTAGAATTCTAGAAATTTCTATTTTAACTGTACTGTTGAAAAAGGCAGATAGCTCCACAGAGTGATGACTTTGAGAGAAAACATTACTTTTGGATGTATAAACTCTAGCATTAATCCTCCTCCATATCAATGACTTGAAGGAATGTCCTAAAGTCCTGATGAATGGAAGGGAATATAATTGTCGGAAACTTAGTAGAATTATCCTAAGAACATTGAATCAGCTTTGTAGATGGAGTGTAAAACAAAAGTCATAGTTCTATTTGTTCTGCCACGGTGTAGAAAGTGAAAATAAAAATAGTCTGCAAAGATTATGGTAAATGCTCTACTATGAAGATACCAGCTCCTACCACATCCACATAACCTGCACTCTCTCCCCCAACCCCTCCAGAATTTCAGTCATCCCATGGCTGTAAGATCTGGCCTTGATTTTGTGTGCATATGTGGGTATCTAGACATATGTACATTTGTTGGCCAATAGGGGGAGATGGTCCATTCACGCATCAATAAATCTGTGAATGGATCAATTATCCAGTCTCTGATTCAGAAATACATAAAGAGACAGTAGATCCCAAACTTGTGTATCAATATGTCAATAATAAATAACAGTTTTATGGCATATGTAACGGCCATATATGTATATCTCATTTTAATTCTTCAGTCTAAAGGAAGTTCCCTATCTCTTTTCCTGTGTTCATATATCATTATACACACAGCCCCCACACACATACTTCTTAGGAAGACCTTAAGGAAAAGAAAAAAGATGTCTATGTATTGTGCCTAAAAAGCAGTACTTCCCCTGAGTTATGGTATTGGTATAAGAATAGACAGTTGTGACTCAAATAAGGTAAATTAACTGTATTACAGGGTTTTGTTTGTTCTTTGGCATAATAGTAACTATAGTAAAATTTTTTGACCATCTTCTTTCCATCTTGGTCGGTATTGTGTTTATCTATCCAGTAATTGCTCATTACTTGTCAAAAATATGAATCAGTTAGGGGATCATACCATAGCAAATCTCAATTTGGGCCTTTGCAGAATTACTTATAGAAAAGTAATCAGATTTTTTCCAAAATTTGTAGTATAATGCTTTGCACAAGGCACTATTGTGAATACTAAAATAAGTAAGGCACAGTTTTTCCCCTCAAAGGTCTTACCATCCAGTGCCTCAAAGTATAAAAAATAATCTTGCCTTGAAGCTGGAAGGCTTTTGCAGAAATCAGCAAACCAGAAACACTGGCCTTAAATTAAGTTCCACATTTAAAATAAGGAAGGGTGAAAGGAAGCATCAAGATGTAATGCCTGGGCGGCTGTGCTTATTAAGTGGCCTGCTCCAGCATCAGAATGTATTTGCCTGTCTCAACACATTGTATGGTGTTTTTTCCATTTCCACCATTCTTTTCCTTCTTACACATGCAGTAAGCTACTTCACTCAGCTGTGAAATATTTCCCATTGCAAGGCAATGTATAATTAAGTGCTGGAATGAGTGGGGCAGGCACGTGCTATTCTAGATCAGAGGACTAAGAATTGAGCTTGGCCTGGGAAAAGAATTGTGGAGGAGGCAGGACTTGAACTGGGCCTTGAAAAAGATTAGATCAGGCACAGAAGCCAGACAGGAGGACAGTTTAGGCAATAGTAATGCTCTGAGCAAAAGGCAAGAGCCAGGCGAGTCATGCTTATTTCGGGACAGTCTGAAAACTGTCTCCTCTGAAATGAGGATCTGGGTAGGAGATGAAGCTGGCAAGGTAGACTGGGACACAGCTGACGTGGCCTTAAGGAACGAGCCGTGGCCTGCAGGCCAAAGACCTGGGTTCTACCACTGGCCAGCCATGTGTCCTTGGCAGGTCATTGAAACTTGTAAGCTTCAGTTACCTCATATGTGAAATGATGGTTTCAGACTGAAAAATCTCTATGGTAGATTCCCATTTTTAAAGTATTCTGTGATTATTTTATGGCGGTCCTTGATAAACTAGAATAAAGACTTTTGAGTTTATCCTTGCATTGCAGAGACTAAGGTTGCTCTGAGCAAGGGAACCACATGATGAAAGGGGGAATTCATCACATAATTAAAGGGGCATGTATTGGTATTTAACTCAGTAAAGGAATGAGGGAACGTGCCTTAGGAAAGGTGGTTAGACATATTAGAAAAAGGAAACCAGCTTGAGGGCTTTGCCAGTGGTTCAGACAGGAGCAGGGCCATTGAAATAGGAATCAAAGAAAGAGGACAGACAAGTGTCATTGCTTATTCATTCTTTATTGATCTTTAGAAACTGTACTAGGTTCTGGAGATCCAGTGACAAGACAGGAAAGGTTCCTATTCTCATGGAACTTAATATTCTACCAAAAGGAAAAATCGGAATTTAGTGATTGACCAATAGGATATTTGTGCCGTTAAGAGAATGACACTCCAAGGCCAACATCCAGCTACAAAGGATTGATTCAAACAATACTGTTTTCATAAAATGGAATACTGTGAAGCCATAAATAATTATGAAACATATTTATTGACATGAAAGAATATTCATGTTATGCCACTGAGTGAAAAACAGCACAAAAATAGAATACAATCTAGAAAGTTATGCACTACTTTGTATGAAGAGTAGATTATTGGAGATTTATTTAATTATTCTTCATTCAGTGATTATTTACTTATTGAGAGCCTACTATGTGCCAGGCATTGTTTTGGGATCTAGGGATAAATGGTAAGTGAGACAGACATGGTCCCTAATTAATTTTTTTGTCTTAGCTTTTCTAACTTTTTTGCAGTAACCCTCTGTTGAACAATAATTTTTTTTTAAAGCTTTTAAAAATCCTTTAATTGGCCATTTGTGTGGTATATAAGTGTATTTTATGACTTCTCCTTGGCTGTATAAGTGAAGTGCAGGTTATGCTGTTATAAATGACACTGTCCTGGCCTGTGTCTCATCGAGGCACTTACACAAGAGGGGAGGTGGCTCCAGGACACCAGCCTCTTGCTTGGGCTGGATCAGGGCACTGCCTGCTCGTCGGTGGCTGGAGTGGTCACAACTCCCAGACTCAGTCTGGCTCCAAGGCAACTAGAGTCCTGCTGATGAGATGTGCAACTCTGCTGGCTTTTTATAGTCAGTCTGAGGGCTGGTCATTCCAGCCTTGGTGTCAGTTTACACTTGCTGTATGTTACTTGACACTCTTATTCTCACTGAGGTTGCCTCTCCCGGAAATCTTTGTCATTCCATAAGCCCTAGCAGCTGACCTCCCACAGTTTGAAAAACAAGATGTATTCTGGCTACATTTAAAGGAAGTTTTAGGGTGAGTTCATGGGTCAGGACTTGGCTGTAATATCTTTGTGGGCAGAGCACCTTAAGGGGGATCTGGCACTGGTCATCACCTAGGTTCCGGGGCCCTTACACAAAAGGCTTTGTGTTGTTTTTTCCCTCCTTCTGCCCAGCTCTTTTTTCATTACTACTGCTAACCATGTCTTTCTGCTGCAGTGCACTTATTGCCTCCTATTTTTAAAAGACAGGATCTTTGTGTATATGCTGAAGAACAAACAAGCAGGCAAAAAGACCACCAAATGATTATTTTTTGAAAAATATTCCATGTTCCTTATGCTAAATGGTAATATATAAATAAACATATGGATACATATAAAGAAAAAATTACCTCCAATCCTGTTTCCCAGAGATATTTTGATACTTATTTTACATTCTACTCACATAGTTGTTGTCAGCTTTTGTTCTGCCACTTTCATAGACTATTTATAGATCTTAAGCTGTATCCATGCTAATATTTTCCACCTAAGTGACCTGTTCTATGGAGAACGAATGCTATTATAATTAGGTGCTTAGCTGCTTTTTCCAACATCTAGATGGCCTCTTTGCTCTCATCATATGATGACAGAATGTTTGTCAATTTCAGGGAGGCATCTGTTTATTTTCTCATGTCAGCCCCGGATGAAGGAAATCACTGGAGTCAAGCTGACCAGTCAAATCCTCATTCTTTGTTGCTCTGTGATGAAACCCCAGGGGCATTTTGATACAGAGGGCTCCTCGGGGGTCACTGGTGATCTTGACCTTTGTACTAACCTGCGGGAGAAAGGAGGAAAAGAGATCCCTCTGGATCAGATCTTCTTGCACATACCTTCTACCCTCTGCTTGGAGTGTGAGAACCTTCTTGATGTTTGTGTGAGCAAACCTGGAGAACAAATCCTCTATAGAGTATAAGCAGACAAACACCATGGACAAAGTTTAATTACAGAATCTGCTTTTCACTAGTTCCAGAGATAAATTTTCCTTAGGAATTTCCTTGTTGTCAATGTTCTCCCTCTGATTTCAATTCAGCCATTTCCAGTCTAGGTAGGCCTCTCTGCACCTGACTTTCTCAGTTGAAACTTTGGTTCTGTTTTCCACTCAAAATCTGAATTATTGCCAAGAAGATGTCGTGCAATTCCAAAGGAGCAGGATCTTCCATGTGTGGTTGTTCCAGGTCCTTAGTTCACCCCAGTCACAGAAACCATCTACTGCCACCCTCTTGTGTTAACTATTGATAATTCCTTTAAGTCTCAAATTTCTCACACCAGGTCTTTTTCTTCAGCCAACCACTTCTGGTCACACATCTTCTCCTCCTTCCGTAGAGCAGAACTGAGTGCTTGAATGCAGCAACTATATCATTTTAAGTGTCTTATTTATCTTTCTCCCTCCTGTCCTTTTTCAGACTTTAACAGTAAACTTTTCTATTTGTAAGCTGCCTTCCTCTCTCCCCCTTTTTTGGGCAAAGGTAAGATCTAAATCATGGAGAAACAATCTAAGTTACCTTATCCTTGTAAATCTCTCTTATCGTCTTTCCTTACTCTTATTTTCTGATCTCCAAGTCATTTGCTCCTTTTAGTTTATTTCTTTAATTTTATTACTCATTATTAATTTACTTGTACACACCAGAATTTTCACTAGACATTCACAAGACAGTTTCTGTCCGCAATTAAATATGGGTAGAGGGGCTTAAGAGTTAGGATACTATAGGGAGGAGCTTATTAATCATGGATTAAATGTTGAAAGGAGTAACCTGAAGTTTGCTGGGTCTTTGTGCTTGCTCAGAGCTCATTTACTGGTCCTGCTTTTCCTTTTGTGTGCTTTGTGCTCCTTGTGAGATATGAATAGGATTCTGTGTGTGTAGTCAGAAAACAGAACGTTCTTCCTCACTAAGTTTACAGTCAAACTAAGTAAGCAGTGAGGTTAAAATGATTTTATAGGTAAAATTAGTCTGGAAGTTTGGAAAGTACAATTGAAATTGAATTTATTTTGCAGTTGATTGCTGATTTCAAAAGTAAAGTACAATGTCCTTTGAGGAGCCTGAATCAGTGTTATAAGACTATTTGAATGGATCCTTCGTCTTTCATTTTGGTGTGTCATTGGGACATTAATAGTGGATGGTTTCTGTACTTGGTGGTCAGATATGTTATTTTGATCCATTTTTATTTCCCAAAGGGGCCTCTGGAAAAGGGCAATGAGGGTAGATTTTAAACCACATTATTGGAATTCAGTAACTTTCGTCTTGCTTTGTATGTCTAGTTCTTGCTGAAGAGTAGTTCTGATACAGAGTCAGTCAAGCACGACGGAGCAGGCAAAATACCAAAATGGATTTTCTTAACTAAGATATAAGCTGAATTCTATGTTTTCATTTAGGCTTTGATGCTCAGCATTAAATTTTTCAGAGAATGTGCTAGATGTGTGCTTTTTGCTCTTTGTGGTTCTGTGGATGAAGGGATGAACATAGGAACAAAACAAATCCGCCAGTACAAGTTATTTGCATTTATGGAAGTAAACAAAAGTTTATATAAATTGGTCAGCAAAAATTGTGTATTTCAATAATTCCTAAGCAATTGTGAAGAACTGTTACTTTAGTTATGTAAAGTATACCCCCAAGGGAGTGCTGAGTTCTGTTTAAGATGTCTTCACTTCTCCAGTAATTACTCAAAGGCTGTAGTAGCTTGAAAGTGGAAGATTCTGAATCCTAGGATATTGAGGTCACTCCTGGAGATAAACAAGGTCTTACTTTGTCAAGTAATGGAATCTTTCCCCAGAAACATCCCTCCCTTATGGGATTATATGAAAATATAGAAGAGGGTTAATGATCTATGCAGTCATGCTCTGGGACAAATCAATCAATCAAATTAGAAGGGAAAGAGGATGAGTAATACATACATTCTCACTCATTTCAGGTGATTAATGTCTTTCCCTCACCTGTATCTTTATATCAATTCTGTTGAACTTTAAAAAAGGCAATCAAAATGAAAACAGAGCTGAAAGTCTTAATAACCACTGATTAATGTTATTTATCTGTTAGTACTTGGCTAGTAGCACCTGGCCATCTGACATAGAGCCCTAAGAGAATGCTGGTAGGATATCTGTGAATGAAGTGACAGGTCTATCCCTACAGAAAAAGAATGCCAGGAGTCTGGGATCCTGTTGCTCTGACATTGATCTTCTTCAGTAAATGATTTTGATTCTGTTGATACTGTACTCTACATATTACTTACTCTGCATAACTGTGCATTCCTTGACATGTTGCCATAGAAACTAACTTCATTGTTGTTTACTTTTTACTTATTTTTTTCACAAAAGAAATGAATCTCTAGTGGAGAAAAACAGTACATTAAAAATCATTTACAATGCTGCCACCTAGAGGATATACTATGAACAGCTTTAACATATTTTTCAGTTCTTTCCCTATGAGTATACATAACTATAATTTTTAATAGAACTCTTATATAACCTAGTTTTTCTCAATTAACAATATATCTTGAACATCCAACACGCATATTATAGTATCTGTCTATTTTTTCATTGTATGGAACACCACATCATGTTAAACCAATCTCCTCTCTTTTGATCTTTTGGTTGTTAGATTTTTTTCACAATTAAAAAAACAGCTCTGTGATAGCACTTCAGTAGGTAAATGCATTACTGCCTTAGGAGAGTTTCCTGGAAATGAAATTATTGGGTCCATGGGAGGCAGTGGGAGTTTTTCAGAAGGTTAATTGATGACCTGCATTCCCATCTACCTTACATAAAAGGGTAGTATTGGCTTCAGAATATGGATTTGTTGTTATCTCATTCACAGGGTGTTAACCATGGCCTCTAAAATTAGTTTTTCACAGTACTCTAATCCTATGAGGTTCCATTTCCTGTTCCGGACTCTCAGATGTGAGATCTAAAATGTTAACTTCTAACAGGCATGCTGTAGGTGTTTAAATACAAATCAACAGCCAAGCTAGTTGCTGTGGATATATTTATGTGGGGGAGGAAGACATAGAAACACACCCTTAGAAGCTGTGCCATGTTCTTAGTGATCTAAATATATAAAGAGTGCATCTAAGAAAGAGGTTGACTTTTCCAAGGTCGCAGCATGAGTCAGCAATGAAATGCCAAATAGGACTTTCATCCTCTTAACTTCTTTCTCCCAGTATGAAGAGTATTTATGAATAGGTCAAGAGAAGGCATTTGTAGATGAATTTATAAGACCATTTATAACTTGAAGTGCTCCAAAATTTCAAGAGTTACTAGAAAATTTCCATCTCAGGTAAATAAATCTAAATTGCTAAAAATTTTGATAAATTTTTAGAAAATAAAATCTTAAGTGACTGGAATGAAGAGGTAGTAGTGGGTGGTATAGGCAGATGGGAATGAGCCTCAAAGGAATATGTGTACATGCACAGGCGTGTGTGTGTGTGTGTGTGTGTGTGTGTGTGTGTATGTATGTGTGTGTGTGTGTGTTTGCAGGAATGGGGGAATAGGAAAGTGGAAGAATAATGGCCTGAGTCTATCATGGTGACTAAGGAAAACACAACCAAAGGGGCTCCTCAGGACCTTTAACCCTGGGGTGGAAGTGTAGGGGTCTTAGCTCTCTTGTTTTTTTTTGTAATTCTATATTTATTTTTTAATTAAAAAATTTTTTTAACATCTTTATTGGGGTATAATTGCTTTACAATGGTGTGTTTGTTTCTGTTTTATAACAAAGTGAATCAGTTATACATATACATATGTTCCCATATCTCTTCCCTCTTGCGTCTCCCTCGCTCCCACCCTCCCTATCCCACCCCTCCAGGCGGTCACAAAGCACCGAGCTGATCTCCCTGTTTAGCTCTCATTTTGAATGAATCATAGATCTTTCCTCCTCAGCCTGCTGGTATGGATCAGTGCTGTTATTTCAAATCTTATGGGAGGGTCACCTGCAGAACCCAGAGAGATACTTTTCAATGTCCCCAGGACTGGAACTCAGGTCTCCTGATTCCTAGTCTAGTGCTCGTTCTACTACTAGAAGGAAGTAGCAGTCATGTTACAAGGATTTTCAGAGATACACAAAAACTTCTGGGTAATGAAAATTCAGGCTATGTATTATGGGAGGGCTACACAAAATAAAAGAAAAAGAAAACAAAAGAAAATTTTAGAGCTTGGTGGTGGATGGAACACCATCCAGCTTGGTGGATGGTATTCCATCTACCACTTTATTGCAGATGAGAAAACTGAGACTCAGTGATCTACTGGGACAAGGATAACCAGGACACAGCAAGACCAAGAACTAAGACCTTCTAATATTCATCCTGGTGCAGAGTAATCTAGATACATATTATGATTCATTTATTCTTTCTCATGATCATCTTACACGCTCCTATTTCATGGTTCATGAATTAAGGATCACTAACATCAGCATGTATTAAGAATCTATTTGCTTGTGGTACTATACTCTATAAAGCAAAATAGACAAATGCAGTGCTTGCCACACAAGAATTTTCTAAGGCAGACAGACCTCATAGAAATAGACAGAAATGACCTATAGATCACTGAACAAACAAAGCAAATATGTGAAGTGCACAACTTTGGCCATGTGAGATGGAAAATGAAGAGATTTCACAGTCCATGGCTTAAAGAGAAGATCCATCTTCATCTCTGGTCAGCCCTAAACTAATAAGAATCACCCTATGCTCTGTAGGTGTTATACTGGAAAGGAAAAGAAAGAGTGCTTTATCTGGCAAACCCAGCACTCAAGTTCATGTAATGGTGCAGTTTCTTTGGAATACTGTTGATTACTACTTTCATTGATTTTTGTCCTTTTGCATATTCTGTGTTGATCTGCAAAGATTAGAAGGGTCTGCTGAGGCAGGAAGTCTCTTAAGGCATGCCTTCTAAAAGCAAAGTCTTTTCCCTCCTTGTAGGAAAACTAATGGTCATGTGGTTATATTTTTATTGAGGCTTTTTTCCCCTTCGAAAAGGACCTTGGTTAATGTGGGAACCTACAAAACCTGCAAATGTTTAAACTGTGTAATATGAACAGTCATGAATGTGAGACTAGGGTATAAATTCCGTTCTCTCAAAGACCAGTTAAAGACAAACCAAAGGTGACCCAGCTCTCTTCTGTGGTAACAAAAGCCACGTTGACCAGATCTTTTACGTGCCTATCGTAGTCATTTGCTTCAGGGCCAGTATTAATAGTAGTATTAGCATTAGTATTCTGAAACTGTCATATGTATAATGTGAGATAAAACAAATGAGTAATTACAGGATTCTCTAATTCTATCACCCCCTGTGTTCACGAGAATCAGAATTCTTGGTGTGGAAGAAAGGAGATAGAGATGTCATATAGAAGATATTAGGTTAAAACCCTGTGGTCATGAATTTGAATTGGAAATATCAGTTATGAACTCATAAAGTGTTTTTTTAAAAAAATACATATCTACTAGCTCTGTTAATTAAAAAAAAAAAAGCATAGAAACAATCACTAACCTAGAAGTAATGAGCATCCCTACTGTCCAGATGGTAGTCTGAAAAAACTTTTCTCATTAAAGGAAACCAAGGCTTATTAGAAAAATGGCAGATTTCAGGTATGGAAATATATAAGATGAGCAAGGAAGCTATCAAAGTCTACTTAGAATAGCCAACCTGGAATCAAATTGAAGGGGATACCACTGGCCAAAGATGGACAGTTTGCCCTTCAATAAGGTTGAGAATTGCTATGGATCAAAATCCATCGAACATGTTTAAATCCATGAGTACAACATGATATTAAAAACTGACTGGTTGGTTACCTTCTGAATGTAACAGAGAACCAATTCATTGTCTTGAAAACCAATTCATTATCTTGAAAACTGATGAAAAGGAAAGAATCAAGCATATATCTTGACTTTCCTTTATGAATTATATCACTGTAACCAAATTTTCCATAAAGAGAAGCATCTTCTATCCCAGCTAGTAAATGAAAACAAATTGATAGAATATCATCATTTTACAATCCCCAATACATTAACAGTTTTAGGTACAGAGCATCAACTGTCAAAATAGTCGATAGCATCAACTATCAAAAAAGAGCAAAAACCAAAGTTAAATTCCTCTTGATGAAAGAACACAATACTACTGATGGTTTAGTCAAAGGCATTGTACCTTAAACTAATCAGGCCTTAGGATCCAGCTGCCAGTTTGTAGGAAGAGGACCAACACACTGACTGTTTTCACATGGCTGCAACCAACAAATCCAAGTTATGGGAAACTCTGCAAGTCTAATGCCCTAGGACTTTCAACAGGTGAATTGTATGAAAAAACCCAAAAGGAATAGAGATGGACTCTGTAGATTTAAAAAGACTTACAGACATAGCAAGTGAACATATGGGCAACAGTAAATTATAGTACCAGGCGTGCATACTTGGGTGATAAAACCATAAAGAGATGCAGGAAAGTGATTGCTCTTCAAGTCAGGATAGTGATCACTTTTTTGAGGCTTGGAGGGTCTGTGATGGGGAGGGGGCACATGGGGGCACTTCTGGGGTGACTGGCAAAGTTCTAATTTTTGACCTGGTTAGTTGTTTGCCTTATCATAATTCACTAAGCTATATATTTTTATGGGTGATATTTTTTTTTTTTTTTTTTTTTTTTGTGGTACGCAGACCTCTCACTGTTGTGGCCTCTCCCGCCGCGGAGCACAGGCTCCGGACGCACAGGCCCAGAGGCCATGGCTCACGGGCCCAGCCGCTCCACGGCATGTGGGATCCTCCCGGACCGGGGCACGAACCCGTGTCCCCTGCATCGGCAGGCGGACTCTCAACCACTGCGCCACCAGGGAAGCCCTATGGGTGATATTTTGTATCTGTTTTATTATATTTAAAAAGTGTAAAAAATCAGAAAAAAAAATAAAGCATGTTAGAAAAACCTGCAGACCTGATGCTACCCTAGAGATTATCACAACACTGTAAGCAGTAGATAAATAAGGTTGTGGAAAATTGTGTTCTGGAACACAAAGAATGTAAATTCTCCGGTAGAGACATCTGTGTAATGTCAGTGGCAGACTGCCTTTCAAGTAGCTGGGTTTTGTTCTTAGGGTTGTGTAGCAACAGGCTTGCCGGTAGCTCCTGTTTCTAGGCAGATGACCCACCTCTGGCTCAGTGTTTTTCAATTGTGGTTGGTGCTTAGAACACGGGCATAATGACCACTGCATGCTTAAGAAAATGCAGATTTCTTCATCCCCTCTCTCTTCAAAAGGAGCAGCCCTGGAATCTGCATGATTAACACACTATTATACTACACACTTCGGTATAAAAACCACCACTGACTTCTCTGTCAATTTCTACCTGAAATCAGTTCTATGAAGATGTCCTGGGGAAAGTACAGACCTTCCGAGCAATTTCCAGATGAGCTATTGAGGCCATAGCTGTGATTTTCACTAGTGGATGAACTTACATTGAACCTTTATCTAGAGCACTGACTATGAATGTTACTAAGTGTAGCTCAGTTAGAAAACAATGGTTCTTCCAGTGTGCAATAGCAGTTGTCAATTTTCCTCTTGTCTTTTTGCTCAGGATTTTTTCCCTCTCGAATAAGTCAGAGCCTGGGATTAAGAATTTAAAGTGGAATCTTCATCAGTGAACTCTCTGACGCTTTTAAAATAACAATTTTAAACCAAAAGAATTTCAGTAATGGAAAGCAGAACAATCCTGATTTGGATATGGCCAGGCATGGCCAGGCAGAACTTTTAATTGGTTCTTTCTCAATTTAAGGCAAAGGGGGCTTTCAGAGCATGGAAGCGGAAGTGTGCAGGCTTCCAAGTCTGTATTAAGCATCTTCGTCCTCCTCTTTCTACAATCTCCTTCACTCTCCCAAATCCATGTGCTTTCTTCATCACCTCTCCTAATCAAAACAGGAGATGATGTCAGTTAATTACATTTGCAGATTGCATACTGATGAGTGTGGATGTACTTGGGAGAGGAAGCTAAACTAGTACTTGCTTTTTAAGGATTTTACGTTGATTTGTGAAATACAGTATTTTATCCAATTGTTTTTGTTTTTGTTTCTTGCGGTACGCGGGCCTCTCACCATTGTGGCCTCTCCCACTGCAGAGCACAGGCTCCGGACGCGCAGGCTCAGCGGCCATGGCTCAGCTGCTCCGTGGCATGTGGGATCTTCCTGGACCAGGGCACGAACCTGTGTCCCCTGCATCGGCAGGCGGACTCTCAACCACTGCGCCACCAGGGAAGCCCTATTTTATCCAATTGAATCCAATTCCTCAGGCATCCTTTGGACACTGCCCACATGAATGGCGGTGTCCTAGCAGTGCAGATGAGTAAGATACATTTCCTGCTTCCAGAAAGGTGCAATCTAGTGAGGGAGGTGGATGAGTACCAGCTAACGATAACAGAAAAATCACTTCTGCACAAATAATCTCATTTCAGTCCTCATACTTGCAGAATTTTAGTAATTAAAAGGATAACCACTCTTTATAATCATAAAGTTCTTCAAACTTTGGAGAGAAGTACTATGATGATCATAAAAGTCTCAGCATCCCTCCTACCAGTCTTCATCACAGTCATTCTCAATATGACAAAGAAGAAACTAGGACCATTAGAAAGTGAAGAGGAATAGGGCTTCCCTGGTGGTCCAGTGGTAAAGAGCCCACCTTCAATGCAGGGGACGTGGGTTTGATCCCTGGTCAGGGAACTAAGATCCCACGGGGCAACTAAGCCCATGCGCCACAACTACTGAGCCCACATGCCTCAACTAGAGAGCCCACGTACGGCAAACTACAGAGCCCACGTGCTCTGGAGCCTGTGTGCCACAACTAGAGAGAGAAAACCTGCACGCTGCAACTAGAGAGAAGTCCATGTGCTGCAACGAAGAGCCCACGCGCCACAACAAAAAGATCTTGCATGCTGCAATGAAGATCCCGCATGCCACAATAAAGACCTGTCGCAACCAAAAATAAAAATAAGTAAATAAAATATTTTAAAAATACAGCTATAATTTTAAAAAAAAGAAAAGTGTAGAGGAAGGGAAAAAAGAGAGGGTAGTCTACTTTTGTGGAAATAAAAATACCTTGTCATAGGAACATCTATTAATCTGTCTTTTGGAGAAGGTACAGTTTTGCAAGTCAACTGAAGGTGACATTCATACTCTGCAATATTTTTTATATGAGGTTGCAAGTTTTAGTTCACATGGTTCACTTGCAAGTTTTTTTAAACAAGTAACTGCTATTCCCTTGATCTGTATTTTAAAATACAAAGTACATGTATTAGGTAAGAATCTCTTTTCAGCTTTTTCTAATGAACACACACATATGGTGAGCATATGGGTAAAAGACACTTTAATCATTCATTTCTACAATTGCTAGTAAACAAAATGAGCAGTCATGATGACATGGCATTTTGCAGTAAGACTAAATTATGTACACAAAATACATCTTATATTTACTTATCTCTTGCTTACTGACTTTAGAACATAAAAACTCTTTATTTTAAATGTAATGGTATCCTCTGGATAAGATGAGGGCTCAAGGTTTTTGAAACTCTGATAGGGAAAAAGATGGAAGTGGGAGTGAGGAGACGTATCCTTTAAAAGTAGACTTTAATTCATGTTTGTTTTAGAAAAACCATCTCAATGTGCCCTGCAGTTATACAAATGTAACTCAAGAGTGTTTTGAGAGAAACAGTGAAATTATTTGGGGGAAGAGAAAGAAACATTATTTGGGTAGTAGAAGAATGCAGAAATGACTGTTGATTACTGTTTGTCCCTAGGGAGAGGCAGGTTGTAGGTACTGGAGGGATTTGCTATGTTTTCTCATTTGGGGATTGCACGTAGGGAAGCAAGAAACAAGAGAGAAGTGGGAGCGGCTGCATTTGTGGGACTTGGTGAAACTGGGGTGCCCAGTGTTGCTTTAGGACCTGGGTGAGAAAGTTGCTGGAAGGGCAGGTTTCCCTCCACATTCTCATGGAGCCCTTGGAGACTGGCAATTTGGGGCATTTTGGCAGAATGTTGATCCACAGACACTTGTAATTTAATGAGGAAACCTTCAAGATGTTTTGAGAATGGTTGGAAATGGGCGTGGTGGCCTAATGATGAGGCAGCAAACAGATCCCCTCCCAGGGACAGTTAGCAGGAGCTGGGGCAGTCATACTTAGTTATTAGAGTAAGCAGTCAGAACACTCACAGGAAGGACACCCTCACTTCTATCTCACTCTGGTGAAAACTGGACATACTGGTTAAATACATAACAGGTATCTTAAAAGCCCTATATCTGTCTAGAAGAAATAAGATACAACTGGAAAACACATATACAACAATCTTACCAAAAAAAGACACCTCTCTCACCTAAACGTACAACTAAATTAAAGGAAAAATACTGACCCAACCAGCTGGAGTTTATTTGTAAACAGTCTCAGGTCCTCGGTGTTTGTGTCAGCTACTAGGTAACCGGAGAAGAGTCCTGTTTCAGTGACAGGCAGCAGCAGCTGCAATTTTGAGACCGCAAGGTGTCATGAAGGTTGAGTGAAGTGGGCAGTTGGCAACATAATGTATTCAGTGCATTTTGTGCTGTGAGTAATACTGAATGCCACAGGGGCTACTGTGCTGTATGTGAATTAAACAAGAAAATAACATCACTTTCCCACATCAATGCAGTAATACCTATGGACAAAATTTTCATGCAACTTTTGAATATACATTGTTTCCACTGTCATTTGCCTTAATTCACTTTGAGATGGGCTCCAGATGAGCCTCACTTTCTTTTATACTTGCCAGAAACTAATGTGGAAGCTACAGAATCAGAGATGATGATAGTAGTGCCATGACCTTAAGGGCTGTGCTAGTTGTCATTTCCAAGAATATGAAGGGAACGTGTGACCCCAAATTAATTTTTACATGCATTTTACTAAGAGAATATAAACTGGCTTCCTTTTGTTTCATTAGTTTTAAAATTATCATACAGCAAAATTGTGGGGGGTTTTGGTGTACTGTTCTACGAGTTTTCACCCATGTGTAGATTTCTATTACCTTCTCCGTAATCAGAATTCAGAACAGTTCCATCAGCCCAAAAAATGCCCTCATGCTATCAGTCGATAGTCATGCCCTCCCCACCCCCAATCCCTGGCAACCACTGATATATTCTTTATTACTATAGCTTTGTCTTTTGAGAATGTTGTATAAATGGACTTATACAGTGTATACCCTTTTGAGACTAGCTTCTTTCAATTAGCATACTGCTTTTGAAGTTTATCCAAATTGTTGCCTGTATCAATAGTTCTTCTTTTCCCTGATGGCTGTGTGTTGTATAGATGTACTGTACTTTGTTTATCCATTTCTCCACTGAAGGACATTTAGGTTTTGGTTTTTATGAATAGAGCGTCTTTTCATTTTTGTGTGTACCTGAGTCATCATTTCTCTAGGATAAACACCCAGGAGTGGGATTGCTGGGTCAGATTGTAAGTGTATGTCTAACTTCATAAGAAACTGCTCAACTGTTTTCAAGTATGACTGTACCATTTTGCATTCTCATCATCAGTGTAGGAGAGTTCCAACTGCTCTGGAACTCCTCAGCACTTGGTATTGTCAGCAATTTTTTATTCCAATCGGTCTAATAAGTATAAACTGGTATCTCACTATGGTTTTAATTTGCATTTCCCTAATGACTAACGAGGCTGAAGATTGTTTCATGTGCTTATTTACCATCATTATGTCCACTTAGGTAAAGTGTTTGTTCAAGTCTTTTGCCTATTTTAGAATTGGGTTGGTTGTTTTCTTACTGTTGAGTTTTGAGAATTCTCTGTATGTTCTGGATAGAAATCCTTTGTTGGGTAAGTAATTTGCAAATATTTTTCTCAGTCTGTAGTTTATCTTTTCCTTTTCTTAAAAATATCTTTCATGAGCAAAAGTTTTAAATTTTGATGAAGTCAAAATTTGTTCTTTTATGGATGGTGTGTAATATGCTGTGCCTAAGAAATTGGTGCTAAACCCCAGGTCCACAGTTATGGAGACAACACTGACACCTGCTACTTCCTGGAATGTTCTTCTCTATCTCATCCTCCTGGTTGTCTTCTTCAAGACCCAAACTTTACTTCCTTTGAAAAGCACTTGTGCCCCTTTCCTCTTTGCCCCTGTGGACACAATCATTTCCTCCTCATCTGTGTACCCTTTGTGAACACTTATTTTCCTGACTATAATTTCTCATTATATGCCCCCTCCCACCAGGCAGGGAACTCCAGGGGACCAAACCCTGGCATTATTCACCTTTGTTTCCCCAGCACATGGGTTAGTGCATAGTAGGTACTCAATACATTCACTGAAGAAAACAGAAGTAATTAATTCCTAAAGACATTATCCTTCTATCCTTAATTGTGCTGGGGACATTTGAGTAGCTATAAAAAATGTTATTGCTTTAAGGACATTTAAAGACTATCTTCAGTTTAAAATTAAAGTTTGTTATTCTTTGAGATATCTGTTGATTTAGTCATTTAAATGAGCTTGCTGGAGAACATCTTTTCTCAGAGGAAAGGTTATAAGAGAATGAATGAAATTCATGTTAGAATTATGGGAGATTTTAAGTAGCTAAAGCAGTTGATACCAATTGATGATATTGAAAGATAAGCTAAGCAATTTTATCTACTGAAATTAAGTTTTTGTTCATTATTAGTCTGTTAAAGTAAGATCCATGTCATCAAAATTCTTGACTGCCCAATTTAATGGTAGCCACTAATTATACAAAGAGGTCCTGAGGAACCAGTCCTCTACTTGGGGAAAACATTCACATGCTGAAATAAATCCTCTGGGAATGAAGCTACCGTCTGACGATATAAAATCTTCATTAATTATGTGAAACAGCCTCCTGTTGCCACATATTCATAGGAAGTTAGATTTTTAGCTTTCCTTTGTCTATAACAGAACAAGGTAATGGGACCAACTCCAGGTGAGCTTCTGAAGGTTAACAGTTTGTCTTGGTATCCTTGGCCCCTCTCTCTGGATCTGCCTTTCCTCCACCTCTACATTCTCAGAGTCCTCCAGCTCTCTGTTTGTGGACTTGGTTTACAAGGAGTGCGAGCTGCCTTTAAGGGAGATAGACTGAACCTAGAGTCTTAAGAGTGTGAGGAGTCTGGGCTGGTGGATCTGTCCATGGTTGCATCATTCTAGATGATGCATACTTGGGAATCAGGAGAGGAGTCTAGAAGTCAGAGAAGAAAGGTCTAACACAGACAACATTGGGGAGAGGGGCTGGAACTGATGGAAATAGTGACCAGAATTAGGCGTGAACAGGAGAAATGGGATAATTTCAGGCTACGACTATGAAATCAGAGCCTGGAATAAATTGCTTTATAGAAGATGGACCAGTGGACCTAACCATTTTTCTCATGGTTGCTGGAAAGGACTCCTTGGCTGTCACTCATAGAATCTTTAGCATCCTCATCCCTTTCTTGACCTTACCTCTTCTGTAGACATTCAATTTTCTGCCTACTAACACCCTCTATCAAAATAGAAAAGAATCTGAAATCAAACACTAACACTTTTTGGGCAATTATACTTCACTATGGATTTTAGTCACTGTATCAGCATAACTAGTCATTGCCATGTTAAGCGTTTTAAACCTCCAACTATGAATGAAAGATTTTATTTCCTGTTAATACTCTTAGTAAAGAGATGGGGAGAAATATTTTTTCTTATAGGTTCTTCAGATATATATTATGTATCTCCAGTCCCAAAGGGATTGTTTCTTTTCATATTCCTAAAAAACTGTGAATTTCTTCTAAAGTTACCACTTTGTTTCCACCAAGTAGCACTGCAGTGCTCGAAAGTTTGTTATACACTGAGCAGTTCATCCATGTGAGTTGAGTCCAGTTTCCAGTTGTTATCTGCTTAAGTTAAACACCTGGTAGAAGCTGAAAAGCCAGTGATTCCTTACATGCATCAGTTGGGCTCCAATCCAACTCCACACCCAAGCTTCTACTTCATCTTATTAATCTAGTGCCCACAGGGCCTCCAACAAGTCAGATCTCTCAGTGCCTTTTAATTCCAAACAATCTCTGCTGGGAGGAAGCCATTCAGCAAATCAGTTTTTAAAGTTTCTGATACCTGGTTATCTGACTGAATGTCCATAATCTTCAACTTGTTTCATATAACATCCAACAAACTGGCAGTAGTTAAGGGCCAAAGCACCAGAAGCTTCATGCTGAATATTTTTTTAAATATTTGTTTGACATTTATATAGAGGGACAGGGAAAAGCAGATCTTCTGTTATTAAAACCTAGATGTAGATTCAGAATTAGCTACCTTTCTCTAAACAAACATCTCATCAAGTGTTCAAAGCATAGTCCCCGTTCAGAGGGAGAAGGAGTATATACACTCACACACTCGAATATACAACCTACACATTTATCTGTAGTTCTTGTTCTATAATTTGTGCGTGCATGTAATTTTGTCAAGCCAGACAACCAATGGCAAAGTAGAGGGCATAAAAGTAATTAAATAAATAGACTCCAGAAAATTGCACCATGCTATGCATTATTTAGTTTTAGAATTTCAGCAGATCCTTCGTGTGCATATTGCCAAAATACTCAACAGAGTGAGGTCAGCACTTGTGGGGAAGGTGTTTCTTTCTCCTCAGGGCCCATCTGCTTCTGTGGGAACAGGGCTAATTCACGTTTCACAGTTACTAAGGAGGAGGGTATGAAAACCTGAGTTAACTGGCACCATTGATGCTTTAGTGCCCCTTACACATAGTTTCCCCTGGATGGTTGCCTGACATCTTGACCCATAAACTGGCTCTGACTAGATTCCTGCATCCATTATGAAGGAGCCAAATGTGTGTAAATAGAGTGGATGACATGTGCTTTGGCATGAAGTTTTCATGGTACCAAGGCTATACATATAACCTTCTGTATTGGGAGATGAGCGTAGGATGGTGTAGAAATGCCTATTTAGCTCTTCTGAGCAGGTGGCAGAAGGGTTACTCAAACCTTTTTCTGTCTCAGGTATGTCATTTTTCTGCATCTCTAGATTGCAGTGGGGCCTAAGAGACAGAGACTCACGAATTCTGAGTCATGGAATCAAGAGTGCGAGGAAGTTGAGCACACTGCCGAGAGAGTGGTTGAAGTGTAACCACTGTGGAAGCTGTGCTAGGAGACAGGGGGTATATGAGGAAAGCGGCTGGAGGGGATGGTGGCCTGGAGGGGGTTGAAAAGCACCTGTAGTGGGGGAATGGGAGTAAAAAAGTCTGTCAAAGAGAGGTTGGGGGCACAAGGGACTTTCTGATGTTGTTCCCCAGGTGAAGTGACGACCAGGTCCAGAGTCGTCCGGTAGAATGGCATGAAGGTCTTAGGAGTAGTGAAGTAAAGGAAATCCGAGGCTAGAGCGTTGGCTGGCTCCTCAGTGTGAACGCTGAAATTACCTAAGACAATGGTGTGCTTAGGATAGAGAGGAAAACCGTGAACCAGATGCATTCTTCCGTGCAGTGGAGTGAGAGAGAAGAATGTAGGTAGCAGTAGTAAGGGAGGATGACGGGAAGGTTTAGCAGACAGTAGGCACCTACGAAGAAAGAAGGCAAAAGAGTAATGATCAGAAAGTGACAAAAAAGCACTGAGGTCTGCCCTTCCCCCCATCAGGCCCCTCCTTCCTCCACCCTTCCCAATCTCTCAGCTGAGGCCTGGGAGAATGAGCTGCTTCCCCTGGGAGAGCAGTGGAGGAAGCAGAAGCCTTGGGCAAGGTCAGGTTTGGGTAGGAACAGGAGGTAGAGGTAGCATTTGTGAAGAGGTTAAGGCACGTTTTTACAATGGATTGCGGATATTAGCCAGGAGAGTCCTGAGAATTTGGAAGAGGTCAGCAGTGGGAGGAAGGGCATTTTCCAAGCCAACACAGTACTACATAGAAATGAGCATCCTAATAGGACAGAGCATGCAGGGCATTTGCTTTGGGGTGGTGGTTGAGGTATCAGGAATAAAATGCGTGGGGTAAATGGAGTAGATGTCCAAACAAGCATCAGCTAAGACCCCAGGCTACATGGACTATCTGATGATAGTTAGAGGCCTGCTCTTTTCTGCTGAAGGTAAGCAGAGACTACCTAATCTGGCCGTGATTAGTTCTTATGTACTGGTTGATAGGGTATTATAATTTTTGCCCCAAGTCTCTATTGGACCGCATAAGCCCATGGGCCATATTTTTTTCTAAGAAATTTACCTAATCAGAACTCCAAAGTCTATTTAGTTTAAACTTTTAATCTGTTTCAAGTTATTATCACCAATTTATTACCAGTTAGGTCTTGGATTTCAAGAACTAATGTTGGAGCATGTATTGGAATTGTACAATAATTTTTGTTCAGAATTCAGCACAACTTTCTATCATTATTCAATAGTTTTTTTGGCTTACTATTACACATTGTCAAATACAGGTTACATTTTAGTTTTCTTTGAAAACAAGTAATTGAATTGTATGAAATCAGAAGGTTATATTTCCAGCATAGAATGACTGTTTTGATATTCAATATGGGGCTCAGAACTCAAAGGCTGTCTTAAAATTTTAGCTTTAACAAAAATCATAAATAAAAGCTGCACTTAAAAGAAATCATTGATACATAACTAAAAGTGAGTAACTGAGCATTTTTTGCTGACATGTGCATCATTTTGATGCTTAATGGACTCCAGTTGCTCAAGTAGGTATTACCAGTGATGCTGCCCATTTCATGCTGCTGGCCTCTGACAGCACCTTGAAAATGTGGGAACTTGTAAGGACAAGTGACACATCAGATAAAATCTGCCTACCTAATAGTATGTGAGGAGGACATTGAAACTTTGATATAGTAATGGTTTTATTTTAAATGTCTGAGTCTTAAAAACAAAACCAAACTGTATTTTGTTTTTCTTCACTCTTGGGGTTTCTCTTTCCTTCCTAAGAGTGATTTTGTTTGCAAAGTGTGGATACCCATTAAGAAGTTAAATATTAAATTGTGTCCCTGTGGGAAAGTGACAATTATCCCTTACCTTGAAGATCCCATGGCTCACTGAGAATGGCTAGGAGTTCCAATGCAGCACACATTCTAGCCCATTTTTCTTCATGCTACATGTCTGGAGGATGCTTCTATCCTGAGATACTATGTGTTCGGTGGAGCTCACCAGTAGCAAAGAGAAGAGCTGTTGGCTCCCTTACCTAAATCCCAAACTAACAGTAAATAAAGAGAACAGAGAGCGGATTTGTGAGGTAACCTCTCACCCTGGATGAACTTTCAATGTGAGTACCTGAAAAATAGTAGAATTTTCGTGGCTTAGAAAGAGATCAACTTACCTGTGTGCACTGAAGGCCCAGTGCCCAGGAATATGGCCTGTGACTCTATCTGAACTGAAACAAAGGCCAGCGATCCAACATGTGCTCACCTGACCTGTTGGCCCTGATCATTGGTGTCAGGTGAAGGAGTGACCTTTCTACCATCCCCATCCCAGGTTAAGGCAAAGGAGTCATCGTATATTTGCTTTTCTGTATTGCAGGACATTTGTGAAGATATTTCCGATCATGTTGAGCAAATCCATGCCCTCCTTGAAACAGAGTTCTCCCTGAAGCTGCTCTCCTACTCCGTCAACGTGATTGTGGACATCCACGCGGTGCAACTCCTCTGGCACCAGCTCCGCGTCTCAGTGCTGGTTCTGCGGGAGCGCATTCTGCAAGGTCTGCAGGACGCCAATGGCAACTACACCAGACAGACGGACATTCTGCAAGCTTTCTCCGAAGAGACGCAGGAGGTGGGTGTTTTCCTTGAAGCCAAATAGTGCATTGTCATGTGTCATTATTTGAGGATGTTTTCAGTTCAGAGGTGTGGGATAGGAATTCTTTATAGGTAAATAAGCAGGTCCTAAGCCCGGTGTTGAATCTAGGTATAGTGACTAGAGGCTAGGGCACTTCTAATGTGAATGAAGCTAAAAACCAGAGTTCATTCACAGCCGGTAGTTTGCACAGACACCACCCGTAGCTGTTGGTGCTAACCTGGCTTCCTGTTCCTCGTTCAATTATTTGATAAATATTCATTGAGTGCTTATATGGGCCAGGCACTAGGTGCTAAGAGTGTAATAGTGATCAAAACATGGCCTTTGCTTTCAAAGAGCTGAGACTAGTGGGGAGTGGAGGCAAGTGGACAGACATTAAGACCAGACTGTGATCTGCGTGATCTACAGGCAGATACAATGGTCTACATGATGCCACTGGAGGAGAGAGAAGGGGCACCTAATTCAGACAGGGAAGCCTTTACAGGAGAAGTGAGTCTAACCTGAGACCTGAAGGAGAAGCAGGATTAGACTGATGAACAGAGGTAGAAACTGTTCTAGACAGAAGGAATGGCATGATCAAGGATCCAGAGGTAAGAGAGAGAATGACAGCCTCAGAGAGGAAAAAGTTCAAGGGACCAGGAAGCAGGATTTGAAGTAATATGTAAGCAGAGGTCAGATCATGAAGATGAAAAGCCGTATTAAAAAGTCATGTTAAGAGAAGTGGACTTTATTTTGAGGATAACAGAAGAGTTTGTTCAGGGAATTGATGTGATTCAATTCACGGTTTAGAAAATCATTCTGGTTGCAGTGAGTCATATGGACTTTAGAATTTTGCACAACCAGTATATTTAGATTTTTTTGTACTCATAGTAAACATAGTTTAAAGAGTTTGCTGCTGTTAATCTTGATTCATAGCTTAAGAATGAACACTGTAAAGTTAAATCCAAGTGAACTCTCCTATTCCCAAATAAAACTGACATATATGTCAGAACGAGAGAGAAAGAGAGAGAGAGGGAGAGGCATTGTGCTAGCTAAGTAGGGGCTATATATACGTGTGTGTGGATGGATGGATGGATAGATAAATAGATGGATGGATAGATGGACGGATGGATAGGTAGGTAGGTAGGTAGATAGATAGATAGATACCATGTATAGATACATAGAGTGTGTGTGTATGTATATAGTCCCTTGACTCTTGAAACCCAGTTTAGTGCTCTACTGTTGATTTTGTGGAAAATATGTATTATACAAGTTTAGAAGGCATTAATATAAATGTGTATTAAAAGGCCTTATAAAGAGTGTTGCATCTCATTAAGTTATTAATGTTTCAGTGGCTCCAACATTATCAACAACACAAAACAAATCTGGACTTCTTCTCATAAATGATTTCTATTTGTTGATTATTGTTTTTGTAATAATGATGCTCTTGCTGTGGCAAATTCCCTGCAGGCCCTGGAAGTTTCTGGGAATGAAAATCTACTGGGCTCACCTCTAACTTTAGGTCACAGTCTTTGTTTTCATTTAGCTTTTCCTCATATTGTGGCAATGAGGGAGGTGATACAGACTTCCGTAGAGTTCCTTTTAAAATCGTAGAATGAATATGTAGGTGTGTGAGATAGTCCTCAGATGCCATCCATCCCAAGTGGGATCCCTAGAAGGTTCCTGATTGGGACCCTTGTGGTTATGGGAAACAACAAAGAATCCCGAACTAGTCAACTCTGCCCTAAGTCTGGTGTTCAGGAGGAGGTGTATGCTAATGAGGTGGGAGATCAGAGATGGGGAAGGTTTGTCTAAACTCTGAAGAGACAGTACTTTAGATATCTACCTGGTATCTCCAATCTGTACATTCTGCTTTTGCTTCTGCCCATGTGTTTTCCTGGCTCTGTCCAGAATCCAGTATTGATCAGCCATCAGATCTGCCCACTTTCAACCACTTAGAGGGGGCCTTAGAAATCATTGAGTCAAACCAACTCATATTACCTATTTATTTATTCATTCAATAAACATTTACTGACCACACCTCTGATTAGAGCTGGGGATATGAAAGTGCTCTAGGGTTTATTGTTGCTGTTGTTATTGGTGTTTTGTGGAATATGTTCATCATGTGTTTATTTGAACTTGTATTATTCACAAAGTGGTAGCCCAAGAAAGATGAAAAGCCACTGAGACTATCTAGTTGTTACTGGCCACTATTTTCACAGCTATGTAGTGAGTTTATATTAAGTAGTACCCATCATGGGTCTCACAATGTGAGCTCAACAATTATTTACAGATTCGATTGAAAGCAATTCAGTGCATTTTCATGTTTGAAGTCAGTCTTTAGTCCTGTTGTAGAGATGCAGGAATACGTTGTATGAGGGGTAAAGGAACAGTGGATTCTCAGCCATCTGCTTTGTGGACATTTCTCTGTGAATTGAAACACTGTCTCCATTACCGTCTTTCCTGAAGCAATGGATTCCTGATCTTATTTGTTAGTTGTATTTGTTTCTGTCAGCACACTGGAACTGTGGAAAATAGGAAGAGAATTAGGATAAAATTCTCAGCTTTATCAGAATAAATTCAGCTGTGAAAGATTTATAGAATGAAGAGGGAGATGGCGTAAAACATGCGGATAAACTAGAATAGTAAATGTCCTTCCAGTGAAGGTAAATTCATTTTTCTCTTTTTGGAAATCAGTTGAGTTTCATAGCCCATTAAAGAATAGGTTTGGGGCTTCCCTGGTGGCACAGTGGTTGAGAGTCCGCCTGCCGATGCGGGGGAGGCGGGTTCGTGCCCCGGTCCGGGAAGATCGCACGTGCCGTGGAGCGGCTGGGGCCGTGAGCCCTGGCCGCTGAGCCTGCGTGTCTGGAGCCTGTGCTCCGCAACGGGAGAGGCCACAACAGTGAGAGGCCCGCGTACCGCAAAAAAAAAAAAAAAAAAAATAGGTTTGAAAGTCAAGAAAGTGGCAAGTTCTCTTTCTGTCCGTACAAAAACAAAGTGAGTTTTATTCCTTTATTTAAATATGGAGCAGACCATATCTTGTAAACAAATTGGCAAATGCCTTACTGAAACAAAACCAGCTGAACAAACAAAAAATACTTTAGGGAAAAGCTCCCATTGTGTAAAAAATGTGTTATACCGAAATTTTCTATATTTCAGATACTGTGATAAGCAATTTATATTTCTTGTTTCATTTAGTAAGGAGGGCAATGTGTATTAAAAGTAGTTCCATTTCAATATTACTCCATATTACATCCATAAAAAAGAATGAAAGATTGCCATTTGCAGCAACATGGATGGACCTAGAGATTATCATACTAAGTGAAGTAAGTCAGACAGAGAAGGACAAATACTATATGATTATCACTTATATGTGGAATCTAAAAAATAATATAAATGAATTTACTCACAAAACAGAAACAGACTCAGAGACATAGAAAACAAACTTATGGTTACCAAAGGGGAAAGGGAGGGAGGAGGGATGAATTAGGAGTATGGGATTAACAGATACAAACCACTGTATATAAATTAGATAAAACAAGGATTTACTGTATAGCACAGGGAAGTATATTCAGTATCTTGTAATAGTCTATAATGGAAAAGAAACTGAAAAAAATATATATGTAACTGAATCACTTTGCTGTACACCTGAAAATAACACAATATTGTAAATCAGCTATACGTCAATTTAAAAAAATAGTTCCATTTTATAGATGGAAAAATTGAGTTTAAGAGAGGCTAAGCGAATGCTTAAGGGCATAAACCTAAGAATAATTAAATAAAACAAGCAAAACTAGCTCTTAACTGATCTCTTGGTAAAAATAATAATAATTATTTCCTTCTTCCCTTCCTTCCTACTTTCCTTTCTACCTCCCCTAAATATTTATTGATTTCTTACTCTTTATAAGGCACTAGGCATTCAAAGATGAATAACACATGCTATTAAATGTTAGGAATCACCGTCATACTTTTGTTAGATCCTCAAACAGTTCTGGGAAGTTAGCAGGGCAAGTGCTATTATCCTTATTTTACAGATGATATTATTGTATCCATCTTACAGATAAGAAGACTGAGGCTGAGAGAGGTAGTCACACAGGTAGTGATAACTGTTAATAGTAGTAACACAATAGCGAACATTGATTAAGAACTTACCATATGCCAGATGGTGTGGTAAGCACTTTACCTAAATGATACTCCCCCTCTCAGTGGGAACACATTGGTCTTTCCAGAGCACTCACATCATTGCACTTTGTGTGTTCTTCCATGAGCACTTATCACAGGGCAATTTATATTACGACAAAGTGCGTGCTAGATTTGAACTTCGTGATTGTTGGCACCAGATCATAATCATCTCTGTGTCTCCCCCAGCACCTAGTTCGTGTCGCTGTATATAAAAGTCGATGAGTTGAACTGAAGTAAATAATGCAGATAATAACTGCTTTAAGTGTGGAAGAGGGAGATATCACTGTAGGTTGGTTGACTGGGATTGATCATGGAGATTAGCCATTTGACTCATAAATTCAGCCTGTAGAAAATGGAAATTGTCAAGAATTATTACTATAGTATAAATAAAAATATTGAAAGACTTTGTCTATTTTTCCTTTTCCCATCAGAAACTAAACTTTGCCTTGCTTCCCATTTCCCTATCATTGCTTATTCCTCTTCGTCCACTGCTGCTCTCTGCAAGGCAGTCAGAATCAGAGCACCAATGTGGGAGAGCTGAAAGGAATCTGAGCAAGGGTCTGGACCCTGTGGTCTGAGGACTCTGGGGAGCTGTCGCCTTCTTGTAAGAGGTCCATGAATTTATATGTTAGTAATTGAAGCATAACAAACACCATGTAGTGAAATTAAGGGAGGAAGGGTAGAGAGAGGCATACAAAATTTTTTGCCGTAACCATAATTGAAACAGTGAAATTCTGTTTTCAACTCTTCTGAGTAAGGTCACTAAATCAGGGCACAAAGTCAACTCTGAAATGGCAATGGACACTAATATAAACCTTGGGGGCATTTTAGTAGGGAGATCTTCAAATCTCTAAATTATAAGTATCAAATCTCATGTTCAGCTGGTGACAGAATTCACGGTTAAACAAAGAAAGATCTGAGAAGGCATTTGGACTTAGAACTTCAAACTTATTTATGGGTAAGGAACAAAGCAAAATTTCTTGTTTCAAATTCGGGAGGAAAAAGGGTTTCCTCGATGTCTGAGACAATATTGAAGCCAGCAGCAAAGTGAATAAATTGCTCATCAATAAAGTGAATAAGATACCATCTCCGTAGAACATAACCTTCATCTGAGAAACTGCTTCATAACATATTAGATGGGGGTCTGTTTGGACATTGCTAGGCTGCCATGACACAGCTAAAAGCACTACAAAATAAAATGTGGTATTTCTAAAATAAAAAGGCCAGTAAAAACAATATGCACTCTTCCCCTACCTCCATATCCACCTGAGACTTTATTACTTACATGCATTAGAGAACTATCTGGGAAGGTGGTCCAGTAGAAAGCAGTGGGACTAAAATATTAGTATTACTAAGCAATGTTTTAAGAAGTGAAACTCATTATTTATCTGCTGTGAGAAACTTCAGAGAACTTTATTTTTTTAAAATTGCCTCTGCACTGTGAAATGTCGAAAAATACTTTTGAGGAATGCTCTTAAATAATAGCCAACTGTGTTAAAATATATGGGTAGATGCTTGCCACTTGGTCTTTAGGATGTGAAATGCATATGCTATGTGCTGTTTTTTTGTTTTGTTTTTCAGGGAGAGATTTTTCTTTTCACATTAAAAAATGCAGTATGAATTAAAACTAGTTACCCCTGAATGACAATCAGCCATGCACAGCAGTAGTTGGCCTGATTGGCAACAGGATGGGAGAGGGCTCCCTTTGGAGCATTAAGTGGTTTTTTTTTGTTTTTTTGTTTTTTTGCGGTACGCAGGCCTCTCACTGCTGTGGCCTCTCCCGTTGTGGAGCACAGGCTCCGGATGCGCAGGCTCAGAGGCCATGGCTCACGGGCCCAGCCGCTCCGCGGCATGCGGGATCCTCCCAGACCGGGGCACGAATCCGCGTCCCCCGCACCGGCAGGTGGACTCCCAACCACTGTGCCACCAGGGAAGCCCCATTAAGTGTTTTTGAGTATGGTATTTTCTTTTCCAAACGAAGGACTGGCTAGGGAAGGGATCTTCAGGGGAAGACTTAGGAAAAGGCAGCCATACCCTATTATCTAGATGTCTCATGCCATATGTTCAGCTAACATCATTACCTGTTATTTTTGAACAAGACAGTATCCCCTGGTCTTAACGTTCTGTGACCACCAAAATTGGGATCAAATACTTTCCCATGGTTATGGTATTCCTTGCCTGTCCAGAAGCGGGTAGCTGACATTTTCATGGGTCTAATTTTTACCTGAACTCTCACATCTCTTTTTTTCTGTTCATCATAGGAACATGTTTCCTTAATGCCTCTTTGACCTCACTTAAGTAGATGCAGTGCTGTAACTTTGTGATAAAAATGATTAAAAATAATGTAAATTTCAACTAGTTAATAATTTAAATACTAACTTATGGGATAGCTTTGGAGCTTAATCGCTATTTATAGTACTATTTTTGTAAAGGAGTAAGTTCTAAACATTGAACAACCAAATAAAAAAACTTTTAGTAAATGCAACCAGCTTTTAAATTGGAGTTTCCTCTATTATTCTCTTGAAAGTTGCATGAACTGTGACTTTTGTTTGACTGGCTCATTCCTTGGTGTTTTGGGCTTCTGACTTCTTTCTTTAAAGATCCTGCTCCAGATATGAAGCATAAAAGCCGAACAATTCCAGTTAGACCATTTTTGTTGAGATTGGCAGTTAATATGGTTTCTTACTTTGTGCAGTATAATTTAGCATAGGGACACTTCTCATTTTGATGAAACTTCCCCCCTTGGTATGTTTGATTAGTAAAAAAATATATAATAGGGCTTCCCTGGTGGCGCAGTGGTTGAGAGTCCGCCTGCCGATGCAGGGGACACAGATTCGTGCCCCGGTCCGGGAGGATCCCACATGCCGCGGAGCAGCTGGGCCCATGAGCCATGGCCGCTGAGCCTGCGCGTCCGGAGCCTGTGCTCCAGAACGGGAGAGGCCACAACAGTGAGAGGCCCGCGTACTGCAAAAAAAAAAAAAAAATATATATATATATATATACACACACACATATATAATAAGTAATAAGAGTAAGCATTCATTGAGAACCTATCCATGTGCCAGACTTGTGTCTTACATCTGTCTTCTTTAAGGCGCACAACAGCCCTATGCATGGCTTATTGTTTCATTTTTACAGATGAGGGAAATGAGGCTTAGTGATATCAAACTACTGGTTCCTGATCACATGAATAATTAGTGCTTGAGCTAGAATTTAACTCTGAGGTTTGGGCTTTTAGTTACTAGAATCAACGAAAACTACATAATCAGAGGAATAAACTTCATGAAGGCATAGAGATACATTCCAAAATGTCTTCATTCATTCATTCATTCAACAGATGTATCTTTGAATTCTGTGTAGCTCACTGTGCTAAGTGTTGCAGGTATCCTGGAAAGTCAGCCATTTTCTATGTGATTTATACTCTGTGGTGCTTACAAACTAGTGGGATAAACAGATTAATCAAATAATCACAATAATATGTATTTAAAGCTTGAGATAAATATTTAAAGGACAAACAACATAGTTTTATGAGTGCTTATAAGAAAAGATTCTGACTTAGGTGGGTGTTTAGAATCTTGCAGAAGTGAAGCTTGATCTGAGGTCTGAGGGGTGAGTAAAAATTAACTAGTTAAGAGTTTTACAGGTGGGAAGCTTTCTTGGCAGAGGAAATAGCATGTGCAAAGGCTCTGGGGCAGGAGGAACACATTCAAAAACTGGAGGGATGATACCGTAGCTGGGTGCAGCCAGGGAGGGGAGAGTGGCTTGAGAGAGGCCTCTTCATGTCTGTTCTTAAAGGGTTTGGGTTTTAACCTAGCAGCAGGAAGTTAATAAAGGATTTTAAGCAGAGAAGTAATAGCATCAAGACTTGAAATTTGTAAAGGTTACTCTGGTGGCAATGTGCAGGACAAACTGGAGGAGGGGGTATGTCCGTTTAAAATAACATCCAGTGAATCAGAGAAAATTATGGCACAGGGGTCAAATTATGGGTCAGACAGCCTTTGTTTAAGGCTTAGCTCAGCCTTAGTCCCGAGGCTGTGTGCTAGTTATGCACCTTCTTTTGGCTCAGCTCCACTTACGTAAAACAGGGACAATCATACAGACCCCAGAAGAAAATTGTTTTGAGGATTAAATGAAAAAGTAGTAGTGGCAATCAACCACCCCCATTTATAAGATGAGGACATTGAGGCCTAGAAAGGTAAAATGAGGTTTTTCGTCATTATTATTTATCTGGATGTTGTGGAATAAGAGTGAAGGGAGTGGGCTTCCCTGGTGGCGCAGTGATTGAGAGTCCGCCTGCCGATGCAGGGGACACGGGTTCGTGTCCCGGTCCGGGAAGATCCCACATGCTGTGGAGCGGCTGGGCCCATGAGCCATGGCTGCTGAGCCTGCGTGTCTGGAGCCTGTGCTCCACAACGGGAGAGGCCACAGCAGTGAGAGGCCCGTGTACCGCAAAAAAAAAAAAAAAAAAAAAGAGTGAAGGGAGTAGGAGGTAAAGGCAAGGTAAAGGTCTGAAGGGAGAGAACAAAGCAAAACAAACAAATGGCCCCTAAAACTTGATGTAAGGTCCTCGAAAGGCCAGATCTTGGGATAACGTGGTTGAAATGATACAGGGTCCTGCTCACCCCATCCCTCCTCCAGGAGAACAGAGATCTGGGGATATAGCCACCCTTTACTTTTCAGTTTTCTTCCTTCATCTCCTAAGGGGCTAGATTAGACCAGCTATCCTTCAGCCTGGTAGGCATGTAGGATTCCAGGGGTCCTTCTGCCCCGAACAAATCATCAAGTAAAAGTCTCCCCATTTGTTGTGTGATAACAGCAACTGCGTTAGTAATGAGAAAAGAACCTGAATTATACAACTAAAGATTAAAAAATTAAAAACATTTACTTATAATACTATTTTTTAGCATAGGGGAATTTCACATCAGCTTACCTTGAAGGAAGGTGGGCACTTGGTATCTAGCACACACAAATGGAAATGGGGATGGGGGTGGAGGGTAGGGGAGAGTGCACACAGAGGGCGGGGGATGGGGGCTAAGATGATACACTTTTGACTCATTAATTTTCTCCAGGATTTCCTGTGTTTACCTTTAAAAGGTGGGGACAAACAGAAGTTGGCCTTGAACTATTTTTGTTATGTATGCAAATTCAGTAGTTCATCTTCTTGTGATTTGTGAATATATATTTAACACAACAGACTTACTATAATTAATTATTCTACTTTAAAATATTTACTGAGCATCTACTATGAGCTCGCCACTGTGGTAGGTGATGGGGTGATAAGCAAAAGAGACATCCATGGAGATTTCACTCTCATGTTATTTTGTTTTCAGAAATGTTATTACTTAAGGCATCACTTAAGAAATGCTTACTAAATGAAAAATACACTATTTTAAAATAGAAAGTTAGGGTAAGAATGGTTATTTTTGGCTTGGCCTTGACCATTTCTATCAAGGCTCTGTTCTCCAAATTAAAGAAAAATCCTTAAATATTTAAGAACAGGATACTATATAAAGCAATATGATAATGAATATGCCTTTTTATATCTCAAACCAGAAGCAATTGAGATTGAAGCAATTTTTTTTTTTTTTTTTGCGATACGCGGGCCTCTCACCGTTGTGGCCTCTCCCACTGCGGAGCACAGGCTCCGGACAAACAGGCTCAGCAGCCATGGCTCACAGGCCCAGCTGCTCCGCGGCACGTGGGGTCCTCCCGGACTGCGGCACGAACCCGCCTCCCCTGCATCGGCAGGCGGACTCTCAACCACTGCGCCACCAGGGAAGTCCCAATTGAAGCATTTTTGACCTTTATAGTGGCCTCTGCTGAGATTTCATGTGAGCAGCAGTTGAATATAATGTTGCCTTTACTGAAACTGTTTCCGTTGTCTGTTTCAGGACCGGCTTGATGCTCTAACAGAAGTGGATGACTCAGGACAGTTAACTATCAAATGCTCTCAGAATTACTTGTCTCTGGATTGTGGCATTACTGCTTTCGAACTGTCTGACTACAGTCCAAGTGAGGATTTGCTCAGTGGCCTGGGTGATATGACCTCTAGCCAGGTCAAAACCAAACCCTTTGACTCTTGGAGCTACAGTGAAATGGAAAAGGAGTTCCCTGAGCTTATCCGAAGCGTTGGGTTACTTACGGTGGCTCCTGACGCGGTCCCTTCCAACTGCAGCGAAGCAGTTAGTGCGGAGGCGTCTCAGGTGTCTCTTTCAGCAGGTGACAGAGGTGGATGTGAGGAAGACAGTGCGGCCACAGCGGAGGAGCAGCCAGGCTTGACGCAGGGGCTATCATCTTCAGGGGAAGCTCTGACAAATGCTGGACAAACCTCTTTGGAGACTGTGAAGCAAGAATCTGATTCCTCTTCCCAACTTGGGGCAAAGAATCAACAGTCTCTTCCTTGTGAAAATGCAACCCCCAAGCGATCCATCAGAGATTGCTTTAATTATAACGAGGACTCTCCCACACAGCCCACGTTGCCAAAAAGAGGGCTTTTCCTTAAAGAGGAGACTTTTAATAATAATCTGAAAGGCGCTGGTGGCAAGAAGCAGGTGGTTGATCTCAAGCCTGAGATGAGCAGGAGCGCGCCTTCCCTGGCGGACCCTCTTGACAGAGCTAAACTTTGCCTGGTGTTACAGTCGTCTCACCCCAACAGACCTTGTGCCGCCAGCTACTCACATGAGTGTTTGCACAAGGTGGGGGATGGGAATCTTGAAAACACCGTCACAAGTCACATTAAGGAGATCTCCTCCAGCCTGGGGAGGTTGAATGACGGCCATAAAGAGAAACTTCGACTTAAAAAGCCTCACAAGACCGTAGAAGAGGTGCCTTCATGCCAGACACCTAAACAGGACCCCAGTTCAGGCAAGCAAGCCCAAAGCACTAGGAGCTCAGTAGTGCCGAATGGAATTCCTTCTAGCACTTCCAAGGCCATAGAGGGGCCAGAAACAGATTCTGCTTCCACATCCTCACTTGAGCCGTATAACCAGAGTAGTTGGAATGCCAAATTGCCGGTGCAGTCAGAAACATCCAGTTCACCACCTTTTAGTCCAAGCAGTGAGTCCTCTGCTGGCTCAGACAACGTCACGTCTGTGGTACCCCTTCTTTCAGAACACAAAAGCAAAAAAAGCTACACCTCCTCCCCAAGTCACGTCACCAGGAACGGTCAGGTTGTGGAGGCCTGGTATGGCTCTGATGAGTACCTAGCACTGCCCTCTCACCTTAAGCAGACAGAAGTATTAGCTTTGAAGTTGGAAAACCTAACAAAGCTTCTGCCTCAGAAACCCAGGGGAGAAACCATTCAGAATATTGATGACTGGGAACTGTCTGAAATGAATTCAGATTCTGAGATCTATCCAACATACCATGTCAAGAAGAAGCATACAAGGCTAGGCAGGGTGTCTCCAAGCTCATCCAGTGATATAGCCTCTTCGCTCGGGGAGAGCATTGAATCTGGCCCCCTTAGTGACCTTCCTTCCGACGAGGAGTTGTGTGTGCCTCTCTCTGGCGTGAAAAAATACATTGATGAGAAGTCAGAGAGAGCTTCATCCTCTGAGAAAAATGAGAGCCATTCCACTACAAAGTCTGCTTTAATTCAGAAACTGATGCAAGATATTCAACACCAAGACAACTATGAAGCCATATGGGAAAAAATAGAGGTAAGGGTGGTCTTCTTAATCGGAATGATTTCTTACCTGATTTTTGGAAGTATTGCTGGGAAAAGGTGAGCTCTTCCCCACCCCATGATAAAAGGTGTTGCTATTTTTGATAAACATAACCGATTCCCTAAAGGAAGAAAAAAAAAAAAAACACGATGATCACTGAGTTGTAACAGTGGCATCACTAGGAACTGCCCTTGTCTGTGCATTAGCTTGATGTGTCCCTGCTGATATACATCTCTCTGTTGATACTGCTCAAACCTAGCATGGCTCCTGATGAGTGGTGGACCCCATTGAACGGAATACAAAATAAGGTAGAACAGTAGCTGTGCACACGCCAGTACCTCAGGAACACATGAATGGAAAGTTCCAGTTACCCTCAGTGCTTTTTTGATTTGTTGGTTCTAACCCCAGAATAGCTCTCACATCTCCAATATTAACTTCTTGTAGAAAAAGACCAGGTATTTCTAATTTATCAGGAATTTTTTTCTTCAGTCTTCCTCCTCTGGCTAATAACCATGCTACCTATACTCTGTACCATCCATGGGCTCTGAGATTGGGGAGTTGATATTTTGGGTAAATCTGTACTTTGAGAACAAATTGTTATGTGATGGAATCTTTAAGGACAGACATCAAAATTCTCAGAATTCAGCTCCTTAATGTAAGCTGTGATTTAAGATAGTGGATAAAAGTATAGTACATATGGGTACATAAAACAAAGAGGGTAAAGCGAACAGCAATATATAATAATCGTAACATATATTAAGAATTGTTTATTAAGTATTTATGTGTCCAACCCTCACAACAACCCTAATATTAACCCCATTTTACGTAGAGGAGACTGAGGCTGAGAGAGACCAGGCAGTCTGCTCTAGAACCCATACTATTAACTAAATGCTCCCATGCCTCTCCATTAGGAAGTGACTAGTATGTACTACATGTAAATACTGTAGTATTGTAGAGAAGAAATAATATCAGTAGAGCTAGGATTTGCCCGGGAAGTTCTTGTGAAATAATAAACCTTCACCGGGGCTTTGAAGGATGTGCCAGGATTTAGAGAGAAGGAAGGTGGGCATTTCAGGTAGAAGGAGCAAAAACCAAAACGCAAAGGTGGGTATTGGGAATGAGCATGGTATTGGGGTCCACAGCTGTCTTGACTGGAAGGTCAGTGAGCAGAGAGCAATAAAAGTTTCCATACATTTAATACACCTGGTAGCTGCAAGGCCCTGATGGCCAGACCAAGGCAATTAGGATTTGTTTACCAGGCATCCATGGTAACTTCTCTGAAAGGGACTGAGAATAGTTATACAACTAACAATAACTCATGCTCCTTGGGCTCTTATTTTGTGCTGGTTCTGTGCTAAGGGCTTTACATGCCTTATTCTACTTAAGTCCTGGGAGGTAAGAACTTTTCAGATGAAGATGCTAAGGCAGATTATGGTTAGGAAACTCGCTCAAGGCCTCACAGCTAGTGAGTGCAGAGCCAGAATTTGAACCCAGAGCCGGCACACTTAAAGCAGTGTGTGCCATGGCCTCCAATAGCCTTTCTGGAGGGCCTAATTGGCAATAACAGGAAAGACGGTCATGGCAGCCATGGCAGTGACCAGTGCAGAGATGCCTGTGGCAGCCAGTGTTAGGGGCTGCTGTGATGGAGGATGGGCGAATGGGGGGCGCTGTTGATAAAGTGAACGGGATCCAGGAAACTGGTTCCAGCCCTTGCACAATCATTAAAGCCAGGAGTGGCCCACAGCTAATGCTGCTCCATTCTGGGCCTCGTTTCTTTTTTGTAAATAGAGGATGTTTTAAGCAGATGATGGCTATTATAGCAACTTCCAATGGAAGCATCCCTTTATTCCATAGGTCTCCAGAGATGAAGCTAAGTTTTCAGTCTCTAGGGACTGGTGTAGTTTTAATAGAAGGAAACATTTGGATGGGTAGCCTCTTGAGGTGGAGGTGAGGCAGGTAATTTTTAAAAATACATGCACTGATATTGAGTCTATGATGAAACTTTTAAGAGGAAATGTAGGCCGTTGGAAATACTGTCTTGGAATTGGGATATGAAGTGAAATCTGAAAGGGGATTAAGCCCCTTCCTCAGCCCAACTTCCTTTCAATGCTTCAGGCAGGGGTGACTACAAATCCCCATGTCAGTTGACCTTGGGTATCACATTCTAGCTTTGACCTCCTCCATATAGTGACCCAGAAAACGTATTCAACCAGGAAAATATAATAAGAGAGGGTATAATTTAACATCTTCCTTGTATCAGGCAAATACTTGGCACTTGATCTGAAGTAGTGCTCTCATAAGATTCTCAAAACAGCCGTACAAGGTAGGTTTTATTCTCTTACATTGACCACTTCTCTTCCTCTCCAGTACTCCCACTCTGGTCCTAGCCACCATCACCTCCTGCCTGGATTACTGAGGTAGCCTCCTAACTGGTTTCCCTGCTTCCATTCTGCTCCCCTTACAGTCTATTCCCAACAAAGCAGCCAGAGTGATCCTTTTAAAACATAAATCAGGGATTTCCCTGGTGGTCCAGTGGTTAAGAATCCACCTTCCAATGCAGGGAATGCAGGTTCGATCTCTGTTCGGCTTGGGGGGGGCGACTAAGACCCCACATGCTGCGGGACAGCTAAGCCCGCGCGCCACAACCACTGAGTCTGCGTGCTTCGATTAGAGAGCCCTCATGCCGCAAACTACAGAGCCCACACATTCTGGAGCCCGTGCATCACAACTAAGACCCAACACAGCCAGAAAAACCAAAAACATAAATCAGATCATGTCACCCCTCTGCTCAAAACTCTGCAACAGCTCCCATGGCATTCAGAGACCCTACATGGACTGGTCCCCTGATTTCCTTTCTGACTCATTTCCAACTGCTCTTCCCCATGCTCACTTCACTCCATTCCCACTGGACCCTTTGCCGTTCCCGGAACAAGCTGGGTACACCCCTGCCTTTCAGACCTTTGTCAGCTCCCTCTGGCTGCACATTCTCTGTCAGATGCATTTTTTTCCTAATTCCTCCACCTCCTGAGACTTGGTCAAATAATAATTTCTTAGGGAAGGTTACCCTGACCACCTTTTAAAAAGTGTGACCTGACTTCTTTTTCTTTTCTTCTACAGCTCTCACCATATTCTGTAATTTTATATCATTCTCTTATTTAGCATGTGTATTATTATTAATTTTTGTCTCCCCCTGCTAGACTGGGAGATCTGTGAAGGCAGACATTTTTATCTGTGTAGCTTGCTAGTGAATCTCATGTACCTAGAACATTGCCTGCTACGTAGTAGGTGCTCAATAAAGGTTGTTGGATGAAAGGATGAATGAGTCCCCATTTTAGAGTGGAGGAGAGGAGTTCAGAGAGATGAAATCACCTCTCCTAAGCTTCACAGCTAGTAGGTCATAGAGCCATGCTTCAAGCCCTATCTGCTTTGCTCTTCCCACTAGATAAAGTCTTGGGAATAGAAGAATTCCCTGAGAGACTGAGGACAGATGGAGAAGAGAAGAGGAGGACAACTGACTTTCAAGTTTTAGCCCAGTTACGAGGCAGGAGTAAGGAAGAGGCCTAGTTGTGGGGACCAGGAAGGAACAGGATTCTCGGGTATTAAGTAAATGAAGGGAGAAGAGATGTGTAGTATGATGAACACTAGCTTCATTCTTTGCAAAATGGAGATCAAGAAGAATAAGGATAAAGAAAAAAAAAATAACCTTCAACCTTTAGATTTGTTTTAAAGAGTCAATGAGGACCTTAGAACTCGTCCTGAAAGACATGACTCCATTAGGTTGGACTCATTGGTACCAAGTTAATGGATGCATGACGTAGCTGATTCCTTTTCTCCCCAGAGATATAAATGTCTTCAAATGCTAGATTATGGTGTCCCAGCTATAGTTCAATGACTCAGCTGTTTGTTAGCATTTTATCTCAGAGACATCTATAACCCAATTTAAAAACCCAATCTTTGGTGCCAGCTAAGAATGTCCTTGCACATAAATTATTTCAGATTCAGTGCAGCAAATATTTGTCTGAGTGCTTGATCTTTGTAACTAGGCTATGTAAAATTGCAGTCTAGTCTGTGGTAGCAGCACAAAGACAGTCACCCTTGCTGCTGCCTAGAGGTAGAGCTGGGATGTGGTCAGTAATACCAGGTTAATGGGAATATAGAAGAGGTTTGGTCCTGGGATTAACTTGGCACTGATTTCTGCATTTCTTTTTCCAAGAGGTAAAATGGTCCAGATAGGATCCATCCTATCTTTCACCCTCATTTCGACCATATGTTGACACATCAATGATACCACACTGATGATGGCAGTCATTAAAGAAATATCATGTTGTCCTGTGTTCTCTTTTCCTTCTTCTTCCATTGTGGTAAAAAACATAACATAAAATTTGTCTTCCTAACCATTTTTAAGTGTACAGTTCAGTAGTAAGTGTATTCATATTGTGAAACAGATCTCCAGAACTTTTTCATCTTGCAAATCTGAAACTCCATAACAATTAAACAACTGCCCTTTCCCCCTCTCCTCCAGCCCTTGGTGGGCACAGTTCTACTTTTTGTTTCTATGAATTTGACTACTTTAGATGCCTCACATAATTGGAATCATATAATATTTGTCTTTTTGTGACTGGTTTGTTTCACTTAGCATAATGTCCTCAAGATTCATCCATGTTGCAACATATGACAGGATTTCCTTCCTTTTTAAGGGTGAATAATTCCATTGTATGTATATACCACGTTTTGTTTACCCATTCATCTGTGGAGGGATATTTGACTTGCTTCCACTTCTTGGCTATTGTGAATAATGCTGTTATGAACATAGGTGTGCAAGTACCTCTTCAAGACCCTGATTTCAATTCTGTGGGTATGTACCCATAAATTGGATAGGATTGCTGCTGGACCATATGGTAGTTTTACTTTTAATTTTTTGAGAAATCACCATACCATTTTCCGTCATGGTTGCTCCATTTTACAATCCCAACAACAGTGCACAAGAGTTTCAGTTTCTCCATATCCTCATCAACAATTGTTATTTTCTGGGGGTTTTTTTTGGTTTTTTTTAAAGATAGCAACCATCCTAATGGGTGTGAGGTAATATCTCATTATGATTTTTTAAACATCTTTATTGGATTATAATTGCTTTACAATGGTGTGTTAGTTTCTGCTGTATAACAAAGTGAATCAGCTATACGTATACATATATCCCCATATCCCCTCCCTCTTGCATTTCCCTCCCACCCTCCCTATCCCACCCCTCCAGGCGGTCACAGAGCACGGAGCTGATCTCCCTGTGCTGTGCGGCTGCTTCCCACTAGCTATTTTACATTTGGATTTGGTAGTGTACATATGTCAATGCTGCTCTCTCACTTTGTCCCAGCTTACACTTTCCCCGTCCCGTGTCCTCAAGTCCATTCTCTATGTCTGAGTCTTTATTCCTGTCCTTCCCCTAGGTTCTTCAGAACCACTTTCTTTTTTAGATTCCATATATATGTGTTAGCATATGGTATTTGTTTTTCTCTTTCTGACTTACTTTTTCTTTACTTCACTCTGTATGACTTACTTTTTCTTTACTTTTTCTTTACTTTCTTTACTTTTTCTTTACTTTTTCTTCACTCTGTATGACTTACTTTTTCTTTACTTTTTCTTTACTTTCTTTACTTACTTTTTCTTTACTTCACTCTGTATGACAGTCTCTAGGTCCGTCCACCTCACTACAAATAACTCAATTTCGTTTCCTCTTATGGCTGAGTAATATTCCATTGTATGTATGTGCCACATCTTCTTATCCATTCATCTGTCGATGGACACTTAGGTAGCTTCCACGTCCTGGCTATTGTCAGTAGAGCTGCAGTGAACATTGTGACACATCACTCTTTTGAATTATCTCATTATGATTTTGATTTGCGTTTCTCTGATGATTAGTGATGTTGAACATCTTTACATATGCTTGTTGGCCATTTGTATATCCTCTTTGGAAGAATGTCTATTCAAGTATGTTGTCCACTTTTTAAATTGGGTTATTTGATTTTTTTGTTGTTGAGTTGTAGGAGTTCTTTATATTCTGGATCTTAACCTTTTATTATATATTTGATTTGCAAACATTTTCTCCCATTCCTTTTCACTCTGTTGATTGGGCCCTTTGATGCACAAAATTTTTAAAGGATGATGTGGCCCCATTTGTCTCTTTTTGCTTTTGTTGGCTGTGCTTTTGGTGTCATATCCAAGAAATCATTGCCAAGACCCATGTCATGAGGCTTTTATTTTATGTTTTCTTTTAGGAGTTTTACAGTTTAAGTCTTGGGTTTAAGTCTTTGAGTTATTTTGTATTTTATCTCAGTGTGATTACCTCTCATACTTTAAAGATCTCACCCCTAGCTTTTTTGCATGGTAGGACACAACTTCAAGAGACAAGATTCGTCTTTAGAAAAACACTTGGGAGTCACTCTGTTTAAAAAGTCCTGTCTGCCATTCTTTACTTGATTTGAAACACAGCTGTATTTTTCTTTATTTGTCCCCAGAGTAACTTATAATCAAGGTCTGCTGTAAATTTAATTCTCACCTGCCTTTGATGTTTCTTCTATACCAACCACATAGCAATTTTCCTAGAGTTGGTGGAGTGGTAGTCTGCACTTTGGTGTTTATAATGATCTCTTAAGAGCATCCTATCAGATAGGAAGCATTTTAAGGTTATTGGATTCCACTGTTCTTCACTGGCATTTCGTTTCGTATGTGCCTTTCCCTTATGCTAACCTTTTCCCTCACAGTTGCTAGTCTTCCTCCTGTATCTGAATTCTCTCTCTTCCTTATATCTTCTCTCCTATTCTTTTTCTTTACTATTCTTCTGGAATATATAGTTTTCACTCTCTGGCACCTATTTTCCCTTTTAATTTCCTTCCCCAAGAGTATCTTCTACTTTCTTTCTCTGATGTTATCCTAGAGATTCTCAGATTCCGAATATGAGAGGAGACTATGAGTTGGCTCTTCATCACCATTCGAGCATGAACCCTTGATCTTCTCAGTACATTTCTTAGTCTTAGAAATATGTATCCAGAGGGTTGAGGAACTGTTTAGATGCAAGAATAAACAATTCAGTTTAAATATCAAGGAAGAAGCTACATTTTTAAAGAGTTGGGAAGGCTCAGCTTTGTGATTAAAATTGGAAGATTCAGGAGTCCTAAAAGATCACAAATTGAACATAAATTGATAGTACAGATTACTATTCAACAAGCGGTGTTAGTAGCAGAATGCTGTAGGAACTCTGAACATTCTTCTTTATGCTATGCACAATCTAAAATTTTGTTTTAAATTCTGGACTTAGAATTTGAAAGGGATAGGACAACATAATTCTAGGCTCTGTTTATTAAATAAGATAATATTTGATAAGTCTCAAGTGGAAAGTTACACAATGGGAGAGCAGAGGAAGGAAGATAACAAGTGTACCTGGACCAAGCATCACAGAAGGTGGACTACTTGAGCTGGACCTTGAATAATGAGTAGAATTTAGGAGAGATGAGAAGGCAGAATGTTAGTGACAGAAGCTTTGGTATAAGCTAAGGTTGAGGGCAAGAATATTTAAGGTATATTTGGGAAATAGTAAAGGGTGTAGGCTAAACTGCTATAAACAAAGGGATCCCCAGATACATAACAAGAGGTAGGCAGACAATCCAGGGAAGATAGGGGCCATCTAGGGATCCAGATGCTTTCTCCCTGTTGCTACTATGGTGCACCAATGCTGTATCTGTGTTCCATCTCACCAGAAGGGGAACGTGGAGAGCACCCAGCGTTCTTCTCACAGACAGGACTTGGAAGTTGTACACATTTCTTCCGTTCACATCCCATTGGTCCAGACTTTGTCATATGGCATCACCTAACTGCAAAGGAGTTTGGGAAGTTAGCCTCTAGGCTATGAACTTTAGGAGGGAGTTGTTCTCTTAAACCAATTGCTGGTTAGAATAGAGTTAGTTGAAGGGAAGGGGACTATAAAGTTAGAAAGAAAAGACCAAAATATGAACTTTGAATTCCAAGTGTTTACATAGCACAGACACAAAATAAATACCTGTCTAATGAATGCATGAATAAGTGAGTGAGTGAATGTATCATTCAGATTGAACTTTTTCCTTGAGACCAGGAGTTACAAACTAAAATGACTCTAAGAGGGGTGGACAGATAATATAAATGAGTCATACAGCCGGGTGGACGTGGGGAGTGAAAGAGACTGAGTAACGGAGGGTAAGTGCCATGTCTAGAGGGCAGCCAACTGCTCCGTTCCAAGTGATTGTTGCATGGGAGTGTGGGCCCTGTGTGGCAAGATCTTGCAATTTTTAAAAAGAAGTAGCAAATCTGGGTTTTATGTGACACCTCCCAATTTGTTAAGTTTTGGTCTGAACAATTTAAAAACGGGCCAAATAAAACACATCCATAGGATAGGTTTAGCCTTCAAGTCACTAATTTGCAATCTTTCTGAAGAGGAGACATTACTTAAACTTTTTGGCTCAGATGGTTGGTAGTTTAAGGTTAATCTGGCCATGGTGTGCTGGATACAGCTCTAGCGAAGTGGTTCTTGGTTGTGGCTGCACATTTTAATCACCGGGGTGCTTTGAAAAAAAATTCCAACTTCAGCCTCCACCCAGAGCTATTAAATCAGACTCTTGAGGGATAGGTATTTTTTAAAGCTCCTTCATGCATTTCTGACATCCAGTCAAGGTTGGTAGCTAATGCTCTAAGACTAATTTTGAAGGTTATTGCTAAAAGGGTCTGAAAGGGTTTTGGAAGCCAACTAAGGAAAATAAAGAAACAGAGGTGGGAGATGTTATAAAAGACAAATCAGTACAATTTTGTGGCTTTTAAAAAATGAGATAGTAGAGGAAGGAGGTCAAAAGAGTTGAGACTTCAAGCTGAGGTTTGGGGCAGGGAGATGTAAGGACTTTAATAAATGGTTCCAAGGGACATAAGAGATTAAGATACACAGTTGATGAACGGAGCAAAGGTAAATGTTATCTTATATGCAAATGCTGTGGCCAAATCCAAGTTGAGAATTCTCAATTAATAACATTAAAAAATAAAGCTACACAGTTCTTTTTAAGGGTAATATTGTATGTATTTGTGTATAATTTATTTGTTGCAATGCCAGGAAAAAAACTAAATTAACATTACTAATGGATTTGTTAGGACAGTATGTCAAGGTCATTGCTCAAGGTTGCTGGAGAAGAACCATAGGGATCCAAAGCAAATACCTTCCTGGTTAACCCAGTAGGAATGTTTCAGTCCTGCGTCAGTTTGGTTTCTGCAGAGCTTAGCTGGGTCTCGAGCCTTTATCAGTCATGATTTAGCACCACCGTGAGGCTGCATCCAGTCAGTGCGTCTCATTTTTACCTTCTGAAATGTATATGGAAGGTGCAGTTTTTTGTTTGCAGTTTTAAACATTAGGATGAAAATAGTTCTTTGTTATTTTCTTGGTGTGAAAAAGCTATGATTAAATTGCATTTTGTTGTGTCAAGATGATGAAAGTTCCTAACTGCATTTGACAGCAAATATTTCTATGATGATGAAAATCAAGAGAGGAATAAATTCAGTGTTGCATTTTTAAATTTAACTAAAATTATTATTAGGATATTAGTGAATTCTTCTTTATCCTTAAGCCTAAAGTAATGACTCTGTATTAGCCGTAGGATGTTTTAGAAAGGTAGCAATTAAAAGAACAAATAAAACCTTGACATATATTGCCTACTTATAACATGTCAGGCAAGATGCTAAGAGTTTTATTCATTTAACACATTTAATTCTCAAGAAAAAAAAATCCTCCTTTGATGAAGACACTTCTATTATATCCTTATTTTACCAATGAGGACAGAGATATTATACATAGAGAAGTTAGTAATTTACTTAAAGGTACAAGACTTAAAAGCAGGAACTTTGGGCTCAATTCACAGCCCCCTACTGTTTAATTATGAAAACTTGAATAAGTTGCTGAAAATTTACTGTTTAAATCTCCTAGTCTTTAAAATGGGATATTAATTATGTTTGTTACGCCATTGCACAGATTATTGTATGAAATTACAAAGAGCAACAGTTCGTTGTCAACTCTAAAGGCTACATAAATACTAGTCTTATCATTATTGTGACTTTTCCTATGAATTCAGGGAATAGCATCAACAATAACAGAAAGAACTAGAATAAGAATCTTAATTCTGCCCCTATGTAGCATTGTGACCTTGGAAACTTAACTCCCAAGCCTCAGTTTCGAAAAATAAACATTAGTAAAGAAATTGAATTGGCTGACCTCTTAAGATACTTCTCAGTTCTGAAATTTTATAAGAGACTAAGAGGCATAACTAAGAGATGCAGCCAGTTCTCTGCAAAATATTCACTGGAACATATCACTTCAACACGGAATTTCTTTCTGTTCCATGGAATTCTGGGTGAATCTCCCTTAGAAGACCGTAGTGGTAAGTGAGTGTGAGGCTCTGGCATTGGTGAGCCTGGAGGTATGCAGCTGTTCATGCTGCATTCCCAGTACTGTAATGTGAGAAGAACCAGACATCCTAGAGGAATTTGGGGCCTGGCTAGTGTTTGCTAGATGGCAAGAGACCAGGGACAATGGTGAACAGCACACAAGTGAGTAACCCAGTAAGAATTAGATATGGATTGGCCCGAATTTATAGCAAGTAAGGTCAGCTAAATGGAGCAGATTGGAAACATTCATCTTGGCAGATTTGCTGTTGTGATGTCTTAAAATTAACTGTCAGCACTGCTGTTTGTGCTCTCTTCTGACAGTATGGGGGCAGATCGTTCCAAGAGTGTGGGTTCTGTGTCCGGCTCACTCATGATGTCAGATCATGTCTGAGGCTCTTGATATCATTCTATAAAGATGATTGGCCTGAGATTTGCATGGTGAATAAGCAACTTTACCCAGGAAAGGTGCTGCCTGTATGCTGAGGCCCAGGTGCTTTCCATCTGTCAGGTAGATGAGGTTCTGTGTATTATCACCTATGTTACCTTGAGCAAGTGACTTGATCTCTCTTGCCCCAGTTTCCTCCCTTGCAAAATAGGGTTAAAAGTGTATCTTCCACATAGAGTTTTTTTTTTTTTTTTGGACCATTAAATGTGTAAAGAGCTTAGAATAGTACCTGGCATGTAGTAAGCATTCAATAAATGTTAGCTCTTGTGGTTGTTATTGTTGTTATTATTACTATTATGGGAGGGGAGGGGTGAGGCCTCAGCAGCTCCTTGTATGTAGATGGCTCTGGCCTTTTGGGATCAAATGCTACCACCCTATTTTCTTCTCCTACCTTCAGGCGTCTTGGTCATTATGAAGCTTCAACCTCCTACTCACCCCCAACCCACAATGGTTAAGGCCGCCTGTCCTCCTTCCTGGGACCTGTGATAGTCACCCTAGACCCTGCACCCCTCTTCCCTGTGAGACTCTGGGCCTTCTGCCTTGACAGATGATTCTTATGTTGTGTTAGAGATAATTCTCCTTTAACTGGCCCAATAATTTTAGTTAATGCACTTCTCTGACATCTTAGAAAGTTTATGTAGGGGAATTTATGCTATGAATGTGTGTTCAGATAAACACAAACAACCTTCTAGTTTATAATATTGTCACACAACAACTTATAAATAATATGTACTTATTTATGTATAATTTGTATTTATACATATTTATAATATGTATTTATAATTATGTACTTATAAATAGTAGTTCCCACAGCACTCTAACCAGAGGAATCTCATTACAATGTATTATGGGAAGAAAAAGGAAGGGACTACAATAAGTTTACAATTGCCCCTGAGACCCCTGACTGCTAAAGATAGAAAAATTAAGCAAGTGTGTTGAAAAGGTAGCACTAGGTTGGGATCATTTGCTGGGAGACGAGCATTGAAGCTGCGTCTTGAAGGATAGATATGGTGAGAGGAGTAGAAGACATTGGGAAGGTATGTGGAAGTCACCAAAGATCAGTTCCCTGTGTAACTAAAAGAGAACAGGTAAATCATCTGAACATCCCTGGCTTTGAAGGAGGCTCTATATGCAAGAACCACAGATGGTAACAGTAAGAAAGGTATGAGAAATTGTCCAACTTAATTCCCTCATTTTACAGCTAGAACATGCCTCTCTCAGGAGTGCTTCCTATTAGCACATGCTATTTTCTGGTTATACCAGATTTTGCAAAAAGCTTGTCACAAAGGGGCAGCAAGTAATTTTTTTGTTTGTTTTTTCAAGATCAACATAAATATGTTCCTAGCACGCCTCAGCTGTTGGCTTTTTATCTTTGTTGCCCTGATGGACTTTGAAGCAGATTTCCCTTCTCTGAATTTGGTATATGTTTCACAGTTTAATTTAGGGACATAACCGGTGTCGAGGACCACTGAGACAGACACAGAATGAGGGACTGGGGTGAATAAAATTGAGTGCATTGCACTGTGGGGCCTCAATCTGTAGAAGACACAGCGGATATGCCCCTACACACTGTTCCTAGGTTCTCTCCATGCCCATGGTCTCCAGCACCACCTGTATGTTGCTTTCTCCAACCTGGATCTTGCTCCACACCTCAGAAGCCAAACTCATGCTATCTAATTCCATGTTTATCATATACCTGCAAATTACTTCTTCCTTCTGAATATCTTATTGCTTCTTTCAGAGAATAGTACCTCCAACGAAAATTGAAAGCTGGCAGTCATCTCAGATTGTAACAAATTTCTCAAGTTTTTGAATCCATCACATTCAACTGGTCCTGTCCACTTTAACTTCTGTCTCTCTCTGCAGTCTTGCATGTTCCCTCCATGTCCACTGCTGCTACTCAGTCTAGCCCTCATCGACTTTTTCATGCAGTAGTGTAGCAGCCTTTTTACTGGCTTTTCTGATCTCAGCCTAACACCTGGCAATCCACTCTCCACACTGCAGTCAGAGCAAGTCTTCTCAGATGCTAATCAGATTATCCCTCTCTTCTGCTTCAGACCTGCAGTGACCACCCCCATCGTTCTTAGGATAAAGTCCTAACTCCGGAGCGAGGTGTAGGTGCCTGGCCCTTGGCCAGACTCTCCAACCTCATTTCTCAGTTTCCCTATTTGCCTCCAGAGCGTTAGACATCGGCTACTTAGATTTCTCAGAATGAACTGTTCTCTACTGGATTTTATCTCCCAAGAATGTTCTCTGTTCCTCTCAGTGCCCTCTATTCTTTTTCAGCTGGTCCAATGCCACCCAATCTAGATACTATACCCAATTAGGTAAACCAACAGTACTCTGGAATTTTACATTATTCTTTAAAACTCTAATTCTGTCCTTTTTTTTGAACTCTAGAAATTTTTCTCAAAAGATGTCCACAAAAACTTTAAAGTGAACAATTAGAGTTCTATACTTAAGGACACAGCACCTGCATTCTTCTGCCTCAGCTACCAACTGGCTGCCTGTTACCAATCAAGTAGTTAACCTTTCTGAGCCTCGGTTTCCTCACCTGTAAGATGGGGGCATTGAACTAGATGGGATGTAAGGGCCTTTTGAAGATCAGGGCTGTGCTTCTAATCTGCATGGGAATGCTCCTCCTTTTCAAGCAGATGTATTTTAAACGCTGTTTTCTATCTTCTTGGCTCCAATGACAGTGCAGTGGCTGAGTTGTTACCCTTTGCTGACTCACCGCCCTGAACTTCTCTGGTAGAAAGTTGGTTATTTTTTTGCTCATTCAATGTGATAAAATCTCCACATTGAGTTCCATTTTTTTCTAAAAGTATAACTTTGTTATTACTGAAGAACTGTATGTCCCCTAGAGAAAATTTAGCATATTTAGGTAAATAAGACTCAACAATCACAAGTGATCTTTTTAATAATTTTAGTATCTACAAACACTCCCATCTTGCTACATGCATTCTTGTTCCAGTTATTAGATTTACAAGGAGGCTTTACTAATCAGGAAAGTATTTATATCTAAACACAAGATTATAACAACATTTCAGCTCTGTACTTCAGTGTCAAGGAGACAGCCCTTTTCATTAAAACTGTATGGACATGTGAGGAAATGTTGTTTGTTAAAAGTGATTGATTAGCTCCAATAATCAATTGTTGGGGGAGACTTTGAGCTATAGAAAAAAGAGAGAAGGAAGAGGAGAGGAAGGGAGGGGAGTGAAAGAAAGGAGAGAGGAGGGAAGAACAAGGGAGTGAAGGGACGAGGGGGAGAGGAAGGAGAAGGAAAAGGCAAAAGAGAACAAGTAGTCAAGAAAGAAAGGAGAAAAGGAAGATGGAAGAGAGCACAGAGCAGGGAGAATTACCTAAAACACAGGTGGCAGTGATGGGAACGTTGAAGTCGTGTGGCACAGGCTGGGCTTCTCACAGAGGCTTGGGAAGTAAGAATGGACAACAGTGGATGTTTCTGTCCTTTGTTTTTCTCTGTGAACCTCTCAGGGTGAGTCTGCTTAGAAAGACGGTGTGGTGTAGCAGTTCAGAGCTTGAGCCCTGGAGCAAAACTACTTAAGAGCTATTTAATGGCTTTATGACCTTGAATAAATTGTATAACTCTTCTATGTTTCAGCCTCTTCCTCTGTACAGTAGAGAAATTTGTGAAGATTAAAGGACTACATAAATTATCAGAAGAATAGTTGGTAGACAGTCAGCACCCAGATATTTAGTACTGTTATTTATAATACTGGATAGAAAATACCTATAAGTGAACTATTAAATGATCATAATCCTAAACTCTAAAGTGTGAGCACCTTAGGTCCTTGTTTGGGATTTAGAGGCAGATAAAGACGATCTGATATGCTCATCCAGTGCCTCTGGAGGATTGGGGGTGCTTGAAACAAGGTCTTACACAGAGCCAGTGAGCAAAGCTATGTGGGAGAATCCCCAGCTTCACTGCTGACAGCTGTTAAGTATTTGAGCTTGTCTGTGCTTCCGTTTTCTCCTCTGTAAAATGGAGAGTGTGGGATTCTTACAGCATAGGGTAGTTGTAAGTATAAAATAAGTGCCTGGCATATCATTGGTACTCAGTTAATATTATTATTAGTTCCAGTTTATTCCCAATTCTTTTATTCATTCCTATTTTTATTAGACTTTGATGATATGCATTCTAAACTTGTTTTTCCCTTAAAATTGTCGATTATTTCTTCTTAGAAATCAATAGGGAGCAACTGAAGTCAAAGCCTCTGGATTTGTTGGAGGGAACCCTTTCCCATTATGAGAGTCAGGGATCTTTCTGGGCTCTTCTTTTCCCAGCTGAAACCACTGTCATTAGTGTTTGATGAAATTGGGGATTCAGCTCAATTTATCCCTTCCACATGATACTGAGTTCAGAATAGAACTTCCTACCTGGTCAGTTTTAGATAATACCACTCGATGCCTTTTTTATTCTCTCTTTCCAACTGGCAGCCTTTATTCTGGGATAATTTTATCAGAAATATTTTAAAATTCTAAAACATTCCATTCAACCTTTAGAAGAGAAGCTAAATATTTCATAAAACATTTCAGTATTTGAGTTTTCTTGTGGCAACAGGGTTAAAACTGCCTTAAACCATTTCATCTTCTCTTCAGTCTTTCTTCTAAGAGTACACACCATACCCTCCCTTCTGTCAATTACTTGTACTGCATTGCATTTTATAGGTAAGGATGTGGGTAAGTGTGTGAGTTGGTTGAGTCCAAAGTACCACTTTTAACTCGCTTTGATTTTACCTTGAGCCTCTGTGTCTTGGTGGCACATTAAGTACATTGATATGCGGTTAGGAAAGGTGAATTACACTTGAGCACTATTGTGTAAAAAGCTTAATTAGTCATTTCATATAGGAATTCGGTGTATAAGAATTAAGCAAAAATGGAAGATGAAATATATATGTTGGTAGATGTACATATAAAATCTCAATGCACAAGTTTGCTTCTAAGGGGAGTTCTAATTTTACCAGCTGTCAGAGCCTAAATTAAGCTTCCTTGTGGGTAGAGTGAGAGGATTGCGATTACTCACTGGTAACCATTACTAATGTAAAGACTGGCTCCAAAGCATGTGTCCCGTTTTGAAAAATTAAGCCAGATTATTCTTAAACTTGTAGTTGTTTAATAGAGAAATGTGATCCCCTTCGGGCTTGCTGGTGGAATAAGGAGGTAGGGAAATCTTTGCTAACCTCCAGGTTCAGATGCTGCCCCTGCCACACCGCCTCATGTGATGATCTGAGACAGAAGTCATGACTCCCTCCTCTGCACCCCTAGAGTGGTTGGTGCCACCTCTCATATCGTGGCTGTGAGAAGACTTTTCTCTCCATCTTTCCTGGACACCTAGCAGAGTGCTGTATGCTTAGAGAATAACCAAAAATTTTGAGTGAATGACATAAAAGATCACATTGGAACCTGTTAATTAGGAATGGTTTTTAAAAATCATTTATCAAGCCAGGCTTTAAAATATAATTTCTCTTGAAATCCTCACATAAACCCCAAATGGATATCCCTGTCCCTGTCTTATAGATGAAGAAACTGAAGTTCAGAGACATCAAGTAGCTCATTTAGTTTATACTGTTAGTAAGAGGTGAATGGAGCCTGGAATCAGATTCAGTTTCGTCTGGTTGTAGCAGCTATTCTCTTATCATTATCCACACTGGTTGATGATAAGCATGTTTTTTTCTCTTTTACTATATCCTCTTCTGCTGCCACAATTAATCCTCATTTAAATGTTTTTCAAGTTCTAATTTCTGCCAGGAACTTAGACAAATTATTAGATCAGCTGGCCCAACTAGATCATTTGAGTCTCTTAAAGACCCTGTGAGGTGGGTACTACTGTCACCCCATTTTACAGATGAGAAGACTGAGGCCCTGAGAAGTAAGGAGACATGCCCAATGCCATGTGCCCAATACCTGGCACATAGTGAATGTTGTATGAGGATTACTTATTGTTTCAGCTAGCATTGTTCAGATGAGGTCATTCACTGAATCCTTTAATCTTGGAATACTAAGAAAGGGGTAAATACTTGTTTTGAATGGTTTAAAAAGTTCAACAGCAGAGGCTGCCCTTCTTTATTTTCAAAAATACAGTGAAAATAGTTCACTTCCTGATAATTTTCAGCAGGTCCCTCTCTGAAGGCAGCTGACTTGATCTGGACTAGGTCAGATTTCACACTTGATTTCTCTGTCCACTGAGAAATGTACATCCTTCTGGGGGTGAACACACACATGTTCACACACACATCCAAACAACAAATACTGAGAGGACATTAGCAGTTGAGCCCATTGGCTAAACTATCTCCTGATAGTTGATGAACCAGGGGCCATCTCCTCTGTGATTAAACTGAGTCAGACTCATCTGTAATTAAGGCACTGTTAGAATGGGCTCACTTAAGCATGTAACTGCCTTAAAGTTTTGGTTTAAATTTTCTATAAATTAGAAATGAAATTTACAGTGATTTTTGCTTGCTTTAAAAAAAAAGTTTTTTGTTGTGTCTAACCTCATCACCCATCCCCTTTCAGAAAAATTAACAGAAAATAGTGAATGTGAAGGGAGAAGGACTTAGAACGTAGAGAGTTTTATCTCAGCGGTAAGAATGTGGGAGTGGCAAGAAATGTTTCTTCACCCTCATCTGGGTCAGATAATGTGTCTCTAGGAGTGCTGTTTCTAGAGGGCACCGTGGTACCCTGAGAGGAATAGACTTTGGAATGAGATATGGGTTCAGGTCCCAACCCTGCCAGTGGGCTAGTCACCTTCTTTGACCCTCAGTTTTCTCATCTGTAAAATGACCATAATCAGCACCACTTCATAGAATTGTGTTGACAAGTGTCTACTTCCTGTTGTACACTTCCCCTTTTAGAGAAATAGTTTTCAATTTCAATTTGTTCTAAAAATCATGTAATTCTATAAAAAAATTACCCCTGGGCTTTTAACTCCGTAAGGCGGGGACCATGTCTTGTTTCCTACTATGTCACTGTTTCCTGGTTCCATGTCTGATATAAGGAAGGCCCTCCTTTTTGTCCCAGCTGCACATGACAGCTTTGTCAAAGGGCAACAGTAATCACCCACACAGTTTCTAGTTAACCAGACTAGGTTTGTCATAGAAGAGAAATAGTTAGGAAAATAAAAGAAATAATGAGTATTCTTCTTTAAATTGAAGCATAGTTGATTTACAACATTGTGTTAGTTTCAGGTGTACAACAAAGTGATTCAGTTACGTATATATTTTTTTCAGATTATTTTCCATTATAGGATATTACCGGATATTGAATATAGTTCCTTGTGCTATACAGTAAATCCTTATTGTTTATTTTATATATGGTAGTGTGCATCTGTTAATCCTGTACTCTTAAGTTATCCCTCCCCCCCAATTTGTGCCTCCCCCCCTTTCCCCTTTGGTAACTATAAGTTTGTTTCCTATGTCTGTGAATCTGTTTTGTACATAGATTCATTTGTGCTATTTTTTAGATTCCATATATAAGTGATATAATATTTGTCCTTGTCTGGTTTACTTCACTTACTATGATTATCTCTAGGTCCATCCATGTTGCTGCAAATGGCAATATTTCATTCTTTTTTGTGGCTGAGTAGTATTCCACTGTGTGTGTGTGTGTGTGTGTGTGTGTGTGTATGTGTGTGTGTGTGTGTGTGTGTGTGTATACCACTTCCTTATCCATTCATCTGTCATTGGACACTTAGGTTGCTTCCATGTCTTTGTAAGTAATGCTGCTATGAGCATTGGGGTGCATACATCTTTTCGAATTAGAGTTCTCTTTTTTTTTGGATATATGCCCAGGAGTGGGATTGCTGGATCGTATTGGTATTTTTAGCTCTTTTTTTAGTTTTTAAAAGGACCTCCCTACTGGTTTCCATAATGGCTGCACCAGTTTACATTCCCACCGATAGCGCAGGAGGGTTCAGTAATGGGTACTTAACCTGTTATGAGAGTGTAGCTGTTTGCAAGACTAACCTTATATTTTCCTTGCAAATATAATCTTCAAATGTATGTTAACCAGCTGAGGGCTCTAGCAAATTATTTTTCACAAACCTGAAAGTGTAACTTTACATACACTTGCACTGTGCTTCTTAGTCTTTAAAGAGATTGATGCTCTAGAAAGTTTAAGAGTAAGATTTTTTAAAAGCACCTCATTAAGGAATTTTCAAAATGCAAATGATTTGATTCCTCCAGCAAATGATTTGGAAGTGGGAAGTGTGCTGTCAACCGATGGTAGTAACAGGCTAACGGCTGTTCCATTTTCTCCCAAGTTGGATGACCGAGGTTTCTTCCAGGGGTTGAATCCTGGCTTGGCTCCAATCATCAGGCTCTCAGAACATGTATCAAATATGAGTATGGCAAGGGGCCCACCGAGGAGGAAACAATTAAGGGGGTAGCCCAAGAGGACTGGGACCTGTGGACTGGTCACCCTCAGTGTGCCCCTGGAGAGCTCTGCAGGGAGTCAGAGAAAGGTAATGGAAGAGGGGCAAAAAGGGACAAGAAGGACACCAGTGGTAGAAAGTGACAGGAGAGAGACTGAACAGATGAGATACAGGAGTCTGAGTGACGAAGGCTAAAATGTGGCCTTTCAAAGGTTTGTAATTCAGCCTGTAGCAGTGAGTTGAACGTGTGTAAAACGTGCTTTTTATGTAGTGCAACATTGGATTGTGCCGTGAAGAAAATGTGATTTTTATAGTTGTCTTTGACTCTCCAGGTAAGTACATGGGAACTCAGAATATTAGAGAAACAGACAGGTCAAATACTAAAAATAGAAACAAATTTGGGTATAGACAATTCTGATATGGACAGAGTACATTTCACAGGAAAATCCGGGAGCGTGTCCCAACTCTTTATTGCTTGTAAAACTTTTTCTAATGATTAAAATTACCTGAATTCAGTAGGCCAGTGCTTAGACATGCTTTATTTCAGCTGAAATTTTTACTTCAGTGATATTTATCATTTTATTCCCAGTAATGTCCAACAGTGTGCTTTACACAGAGTAGGTGCTTAATAAATATTTGTTAAAAGAATGAATGAGTGACCAATATATCTCTTGTACTAGGATTTGATTTATATTACAAAATAAGTAAAATTTTGTATTTTTTTCTCATTTTCCTATGTTGTTACTTATGTCAGCCTCATTTTCCTTCATTCACACCACAAAGCCTTTAGCAGAGCTTCTGAAAATGAGCATCAGATATTCGTTGTCTGCATCCAAATGTGAATTCTCCTGCACATTGCATAGTTCGGTATATAGAGTGGAGACTACTTGGTTTCTCTAAGAATAACCGTCATGATATGGGGATAGTAGTCAGTACACCGTCCACTACACAGAACACTGGTGACAGTACACACAGAAAGGGGCTGGGAGAGGTGGAGAAATAGCAGGTGACAAAGGTATCAAGAATCGGATGGACTACTGTTTCATTTGCTTTCATGATTTCTGTTTATATTTTTGTGGCTACACATGTAAGCAGGAGGGGAGGTGGAAAGCTAAGATTCCCCCTGATAGGGAGGAGTGTTTAGGTTTTTATTACAAGTTAACTCACAAGTTGAGCATTAAAATATTAATCAAAATTAATCAAAAGGTAAATCTGAAAAATGGGTTAAGTTCAATAGGGAAATAGTTCTCAAGCCATCTCAATGAGTTCACATGTAGAAGCCTGTCCTTTCTCCTTTCGACCTCCAGGTGGTGCTGTTTACCCAGCCATGGCAAGCAGGTGCCCAGCCCCGTTTCCTTCCCCTAAGGTTCACAGCTGGGCTTTCATTTTTTCAAAATATTTTCAGTTTCCACAGATGTGTTCTTTTAAATGGTCAATAAATTTTTATAACCACTATTTGAAAACTTGCAAGATTATTGTGAATTGTGCTTCTTAACCAAGAATATTTTTTTTTATGTCCAGGACACACCCAGAGTTAGGTGTTTACATTTGTTCATTGGTCCTCTACCTTTCCTTGCTTCTTAGAACCCAGATTCAGTAACAGACATTTGGGCTGTTAGTAGAACTCATCACTCATCCAAGTCCCTTTAAACACTTTTGTAATTTAAAAATAGATTTCTAGTTCAGTTAAGACACCTCAACTCCATGGGCTTCTGAGTAAAGAACACCATCTTTATAGGAGTACTTTTATCCCCCAAAGCCAATGAGTGTTCCTAGCAGACCTGACCTGATTTTTTGGTGAGGGGGCGCTTGCCAGACACCCAGAAATGTTTTGATGATTTGAGGTCACCTTTCCAATGACACCCTGCAGTCCAATCCAAATTCCTCAAAAAAAAGTGTTCCTAGGAAAAAACTAAGAGGGAGTCATGGACAATTTCTTTCCATTTTAATAGATTTCAGTGGCAAGAATGGTGGGAATTTTGTTGTACGACGTGGAAATAGGATGGGAGTGCAATGGTATCAATTTTACCATCGACAAGGTTTGGAATTTTTAAGATTGGCTTTAAAAAATAACCAGTTAACATGCTTTTCTTGTCCTATTTTCCTCTTTTCTGTCACAAGGGGTTTGTAAGCAAGCTGGATGAATTTATTCAATGGTTGAACGAAGCCATGGAAACCACTGAGAATTGGACACCTCCCAAAGCAGAGACGGATGGCCTTAAACTGTACCTGGAGACGCACTTGGTAGGCAAGATTATGCTGCTCTTGCTGTTAGTTAGGGAAGGATTTTAATGTGCTACTTGTTTGTTTATGGAGAATATCAGTTTTACTTATCAGAAGTTATTATATGCTAATAAACCAAGTTTTAATGGGGTAAACTGCAGAAGCTGAAAATTTATAGGTATTTTAAGTAATACTATGAAATCTAAATCCTCCATATTTCAAGCTATTTTTTCAAAACTTTTTCCATAAAGGTAAGTAATTATTTAAAAATATACCTTAGAAAATTGTACTAGACCTTTGCTCTCTAAAGTGACAATTGAAAGTTTTCCTCTTCTTAAAAAGAAAAAATGAAAGAGGTAATTTTGATGACCATTCTAAGTTTTCTAGAATTCTTGTAAAATTAATGAACCTCTCATTATCAAGAGAGTCTACTTTATCTGTTCTACATTGGGTTATTTTAATAAAATATTTAAAACGATGATCTCCATCATTTTTGCTGCTATGTGGATTTTTCAGCATATAATTAATACAACTGTCATTACACTGGTCCCTGTGCACAGGGAAATCCATGGAGAGGAAGTAGAAAACACTTGGATGAATATGCTTCTGAATATGTTAGAAGCAAGAATTATAGACTGGGGGACATTTGATGAACCTCATGAGGTTTTTACTGAATGCTTCAAATGGCCGATATCAATTATGAAGGGGTGGAAACCAAGTAGTGGAGTGTGATAAAGCATGAAGAAAAAGCACGTTGTCATAGGAAATGAAAATTCAAGCTTTAAGGATCTCATCTTTATTCCTTTCACTGAAAGCATAAAATCGACAAAGGCAATGAACACGAATCCTTGGGTACCCAACTGTGGGGCTGATTTTCTGCCCCTCTTACATACTCAGAATTTGGATTGAGTAAACAGTGTGTGGGAGTCCTGCATGTATGTTAGTTCACAGGGTTCCAGAACGGTTCCCTGTGATATTAAATGAGAGAAGGAGAGAGAGGGAGAAGAGAGAAGGAGAGAAGAGGGGGAAGACAGAGAGGATGTTTTAGTTTTTTGCTGCTTGTGTTTTGCAGTGTATTTTATATCATTGCAAGAAAAACAGCCTCAAAATCCTATTGCTGCATGCAGATAGTCTTGTGAAAGATTAAAAAAAAATCACAAAACTGGTAGAAGATGCTTCTGTTTTTAGAGACCTGGGTTGATGGTGTGTAAAAATGCCAGTGACCCTAACCACCTCTCTTGTACGTGGGTTTTTAAATACTGCCCTTAGTATTCAATTCCCTGTTGAGTAGAGCCCTGATTTTTTTTTTTAAAGAGGGCATTTCATAATAGCAAGATAAAGATATTCAGTGCTTTATAAAGTAAATTGTATTAATTAGAATGTCAACTTTTCACTGGCATTGTTCTGACAGAAATTCTAATCTGTGTTTAAACAGGAGTATATGAACTTTATTTCACATTAAGTGTGCTGTCTTAATTTATCTTGATTTAATATTTTATGGAAAACACACATTTTGTTTTTGAGGTCCCAGAGGGCATGGGGACCCAAAGGGCACTTTAACGCTAGACTATTTATTGAAATGAAAGCCAGGCTAGGAGAATATGAACCAAGGTCTCTCCTCTCTTTGGGAGTTGAGTGACACAACCTCTTTGTAACCAACGTGCACTCCTGGTCTCAAATCCGTACTACACAGTTCTTTACTTAGAATCCCTGTGTTGGCCTCTGTCTCATTCTAGCCCAACAGTATCCATTAGAACTTTCTGTGATGATGGAATATTCTATATTGCACATCCAGTGTGCAATAACTAACCACACCTATCTACTGAGCACTTGAAATGTGGCTAGAGCAACTGAGGAAATGCATTTTCTAACTGTAATTAACTTACGTTTGCATTTAAATTGCCACAGTGTCTTGTGATGACTGTATTCTAGTCCTGTAAATTGTGGAACTCTTTACAGATGTAATGAATGGCAAGTATCCAGTACCTGCCTCATAATGGCATTCTCGGCCAAAATGTGAAAATCATTATCCCCTTTGCTGTGGATCTCTACCTCAGATCCACAACAAACAGCCCTTCTTAAAATGTTTATCTCTTAAAGAATAACCTTGTTCCCGCCTAATGGTCAACACTTTCTTGAATGAATTTTCTCCACCATCATGTCTGTATTAGTTGGGCTAGAGATAACATGGGAACATCTTTATCTCTGCTTTGTGAATAGTGAGGGACTGTAATCTCCAGATTTGTTCATGGTTGTTAACTCACAATCTCAGGGGCTGAAATTATGAATAATACTCTTTAACAGTTACTGAAGACCTACTGTGTGTGGATTGCCATTGAATGATACTTAAAGACAATTACTGAGTCACTGTTTTACTGCATGCTGTGTCTGCTAGTCTAGATACAGCCTGTTGTTTAAACATCTTTCAAACAAACTCTGAGTTACTGTCTATCTGAGCACAGTGTCTATCTACATATCTCCTGAGCAATATTGTCATTTATATATTTTATTGTATTTCCTTACTGTGGTGCTGAGTTAATATTAAGTTATTCTTCTCCAAAGAAGGCAAAAAATATCTACCTTTCCATAAAGAAAGTATACAACTAAGTCTAGAGATTTATATTTCTTAGTTCACACTGCATAAGTCATTACTGCTCCTTAATGAGTGGGCAAGAGGTATTTATTTGCAAGATTATCTAATATGTAGACTTAGGTACATGAATTTCATTAAACATCTCTATAGAGTCTATAATTTAAACATTAAACCAACAGATGTACAAGCCTCTGAGTCTGGTGTCTCCCCTGAGTTAATAATGTGTTAGAATAGTTGGCACCCTGCAATATTTATTATAAACAAAAGCAAATAAACAATAACAAAATTTGTACATTTATATTTTGATACTTAATTCAATTCTTTTCCATAACAGTAACCAAGGGTTTTCACCAACACAAATCAATTAAACCTTCACAATACCTTTATGAGAGATATGAAGGAGCTTTATTCTAACTGTAAGAAATACTGTGAAATTGTGATGATACATCAATGATTTTCCATGATAATTAATCATCTGCTTGCAACCTGGCTGCTCCTTCAAAAATACAATTCCTATCTTTTTATAAAATGACATTTGCAGGAAAATGTTTGAATTTTGCAAGTACTGAGCATATTGAACATTGCTCTTTGAAAACCACTTTTAAAATAGCATTGTATACATATGTTCTTGAATGGATTCCCTTCTTCTTCACCTCTGTCCACTTTTTTTTAACAGTTTCATTGAGGTATAGTTGGCATACTAAATTGTATATACTTAATGTAAACAATTTTGCAAGTTTTGACAAATTGACCAATGTATACACCCATGAAACCGTCACCACAGTCAAGGTGGTGAACATATCCATCACCTCCAAAAGCCTCTTCATGACCCTTTGTAATTGCTCCCTCCCTTCCCTCTCAGCTTTTCCTTCATCCCTAAGTAATCAAGGGTCTACTTTCTGTCACTGTTAGATTGTACTTTCTAGAATTTTGCATAAATGGAATCAAACAACATGTTCTCTTTCTCTCTCTATTTTTTTCTTCTTTGGTCTGGTTTCTTTCACCCAGCATACTTATTTTGATGTTGTATGTTCCAATTGTTCATTCATTTTTATTGCTGAATAGTATTCCATTGCATAGTTATAGCACAATTTGATTACCCATTCAACTGATGGTGGACACTAAGGTTGTTTCCCTCACCACCATTTTTATTGGCTAAAGAAGCAAAAGTCACCAAAAATTACATGTAAGTAGAAGCATCATAAATAGTTCTTTGCGGACTATTTAGATTTTTTTCCTTTGAAAGAATTTATATTATCTTCAGAGTTAGACTGCTGAAGACTAAAGCAGCAGAGCATGACAGCAACTTCTCCCTCAAGAGATTACATTTCATGTCCGTTTGCTTCTGAAAAGATAACTGTCATCTCCCAAATAGTTTTTATCCATGCCTAATTCACAAAATAGTACCACATCATATGCAATCAATTGCAGGAAAACAAAGCAGAAGTTTTTTAAAAAATCTGTAGCCAATCAGAGTATCTAGTAGGAGAAAGCAAAGTCAAACTGACACCAGACATCTGTGCGATAATTAGGAAAAAGAGCCAAGCATAAAGGCCTGGCTTAAACTTGGGAGATAAATTTGCATAGGTAGCACCATGTCATGTTGGGCAAACATTAACCAACCACATAGAAATAGCCTTGGAAAAACAACATTCTTAATTCAATTTGATAAATGAGAAAACATGGGGGAAATGGTGATGATGAGTTCATATATGTTAAGCACCTGCGAGTGCCAGGCAGTTGTTTATGTGTTAGAAATACATGATGAATGAGTTTCGCTTCTTTCTTCTAGGGATTTGCAATCTAAGGGAGATGACCATAGAATAAACGTAGTCATCTTTGGACCCATAAATGACGAATGTAATATAATTTTGAGCAGTAAACTTCTTGTAGGATAAGCAAAGTACTGTTTAGAGCACAGAACAAAGTTTTATTGGTTCTTCCTCAGAGTAGGGAAGGCTCAGAGAGGTAATTTGATGTAGACCTCACAGGCCATATATGATTTGTTGGATAAAGAGGGGAGGAGAAGAGATGGGAGGATATTTTATGGGCAAGTAAGGGAGGTGGGGTGAGCCATCTGGTGTGGCTGAGGCTACGTTGTGTCCTCCAGGTTAGGGCTGGGTGGTAAAAGAGATTGAATGTCCTTTTAATGGATTGAACTTTTCTCTGAGGGCAAAGGGGACTCATTGAAGGTTTGATTTTATTTTAAAACAGGAGAGTGACAAGAATCAACTGTAAATTCCATGGGGGAAGGGTCAGCTTGCCATAGATTAACTGGATAAGTCCATGGCTTAAATGAGAGAATAACAATGGGCATAATGGAAAATGGATTGGAGTATAACAGTCTGCCCTTGAAGGGTCTGAAATTTTTTCCTCATTCCTTATTGTGTCATTACTCTAAGTACTTATAAAAACAGACTGAATTAAACTAATAATATGACTGGCTAACAAAAGCTCAGTACAGATGTTTTCCTGCCATCTATATTTAGGTATTTATATCATTTTTTAAAAAATAGCTTTCATTTGTATCATAAGAAAAACAATGTACTTCTCACAAAGTTTTTAGTCATACCAGAAAATTTCCCAAAATACATTCAGCTGCGTTTCTTTTGCTTGCCCTTCTGTGTCTACCTGTGTTCCATTTCTCATTGCTTGAAGTGAAGAGATGACAGGCTCTCCATTTTCCCACTTTCCGATGCCCACCTCTCCCTGCCTACCCTCCTCTGCTGAGAGGACAGGCAGCTCTGGCCCAAGAAAGCTGAGCTTCACAACACGAGCAGCTACCACATGCCTGTACTCTTCAGTTAACAACAGACACTCGATCACGCTTCAAAAGCCTAAGCTGTCTCAATTTGGCTGCCACCTCCCCTCAGCCTTGCTGAGTAGGGCTGGTGGCCTCATAGGAGCTTTGCAGTTCCATTTGCTTGTCACCCTTGATTCCTGTCAGTTTAAGGTGAGTAGCTGAGAGTTTATCAGGGAGAAGCATTACTTCTGTTTGAGGGATTTGAGATACTCGACTCCCAGCCTTGAGTTACTTACTTTGGTAGCTTGTGGATGGAAAGATCTGCTGGAAATTTATAGCACTTAGGCATTTTGAGGTTGATGCCTGGGGAGAGGAGGCTCATCTTGGACATGTGAAAGTCCTGGACCACATTCTTTTGCTCATATAACTTATTCTGTGCATCTAGGAGACAAATAGTGTTGTCTTCCCTTTTCAGTTAAAAAGGATCCCTGAACTGTTCCAAGCACCTGGGAACATACTTTTTGCCTGACTCAATTTCGAGACTCTTGTTCCCATCATTTTAAAAATTGCTGTCGGAGATTGGATCAAGGTGGTGGAGTAGAAGGATGTGCGCTAACTCCCTCTTTCGAGAGCACCAGAATCACAACTAACAGCTGAACAATCATCGACAGAAAGACAGTGGAACTCACCAAAAAAGATATCCCACATCCAAAGACAAAGGAGAAACCACAATGGGACGGTAGGAGGGGCGCAATCACAATAAAATAAAATCCTATAACTGCTGGGTGGGTGACTCACAAACTGGAGAACACTTATGCCACAGAAGTCCACCCACTGGAGTGAAGGTTCTGAGCCCCACATCTGGCTTCCCAACCTGGGGGTCCGGCAACAGGAGGAAGAATTCCTAGAGAATCAGACTTTGAAGGATAGTGGGATTTGATTACAGGACTTCTACAGGACTGGGGGAAACAGAGACTCCACTCTTGGAGGGCACACACAAAGTAGTGTGTGCACTGGGACCCAGGGGAAGGAGCAGAGACCCCAGAGGAGACTGAACCAGCCCTACCTGCTAGTGTTGGAGGGTCTCCTGCAGAGGCGGCGGGTGGCTGTGGCTCACTGTGAGGACAAGGATACTGGCAACGGAAGTTCTGGGAAGTACTCCTTGGCATGAGCCCTCCCAGAGTCTGCCATTAGCCCCACCAAAGAGCTGGGTAGCCTCCAGCGTTGGGTGGCCTCAGGCCAAACAAGTAACATGGAGGGAACCCAGCCCCACCCATCAGCAGAGAAGCAGATTAAAGTTTTACTGAGCTCTGCCCACCAGAGCAACACCAGCTCTACCCACCAGTCCCTTCCATCAGGAAACTTGCACAAGCCTCTTAGATAGCCTCATCCACCAGAGGGCAGACAGCAGAAGCAAGAAGAACTACAATCTTGCAACCTGTGGAACAAAAACCACATTCACAGAAAGATAGACAAGATGAAAAGGCAGAGGGCTACGTACCAGATGAAGGAACAAGATAAAACCCCAGAAAAACAACTAAATGAAGTGGAGATAGGCAACCTTCCAGAAAAAGAATTCAGAATAATGATAGTGAAAATGATCCAGGACCTCGGAAAAAGAATGGAAGCAAAGATCCAGAAGGTGCAAGAAATGTTTAACACAGACCTAGAAGAATTAAAAAAGAAACACTAGAAGAATTAAAGAACAAACAAACAGAGATGAACAGTACAGTAACTGAAATGAAAATTACAGTAGAACAAATTAATAGCAGAATAACTGAGGCAGAAGAACGGATAAGTGACCTGGAGGACAGAATGGTGGAATTCACTGCCGCAGAACAGAATAAAGAAAAAAGAATGAAAAGAAATGAAGACAGCCTAAGAGACTTCTGGGGCACAAATAAATGCAACAACATTCGCATTATAGGGGTCCCAGAAGGAGAAGAGAGAGAGAAAGGACCAGAGAAAATATGTGAAGAGATTATGGTCGAAAACTTCCCAAACAAGGAAAGGGAAATAGCCACCCAAGTCCAGGAAGCACAGAGAGTCCCAGGCAGGATAAATCCAAGGAGAAACATGCCGAGACACATAGTAATCAAACTGACAAAAATTAAAGACAAGGAAAAATTAATGAAAACAACAAGGGTAAAATGACGAATAACATACAAGGGAACTCCCATAAGGTTAACAGCTGATTTCTCAGCAGAAACTCTACAAGCCAGAAGAGAGAGGCATGATATATTTGAAGTGAAGAAAGGGAAGAACCTACAACCAAGATCACTCTGCCCGGCAAGGATCTCATTGAGATTTGACAGAGAAATCAAAAGCTTTACAGACAAGCAAAAGCTATGAGATTTCAGCAACACCAAACCAACTCTACAACAAATGCTAAAGGAACTTCTCTAAGTGGGAAACACAAAAAAAGAAAAGGACCTACAAAAACAAACGCAAAGCAAGTAAGAAAATGATAATAGGAGCATACATATCAATAATTACCTTAAATACGAACGGATTAAATGCTCCAACCAAAAGACACAGGCTTGCTGGATGGATACAAAAACAAGACCCATATATATGCTGTCTACAAGGGACCCACTTCAGACCTAGGGACACATACAGACTGAAGGTGAGGGGGTGGAAAAAGTTATTCCATGCAAATGGAAATCAAGGGAAAGCTGGAGTAGCAATATTCATATCAGATAAAACAGACTTTAAAATAAAGAATGTTACAAGAGACAAGGAAGGACACTACATAATGATCAAGGGATCAGTCTAAGAAGAAGATATAACAATTACATATGCACCCAACATAGGAACACCTCAATATGTAAGGCAACTGCTAACAGCTATAAAAGAGGAAATCGACAGTAACACAACAACAGTGGAGGACTTTAACAGCTCACTTACACCAATGGACAGATCGTCCAGACAGAAAATTAATAAGGAAGCACAAGCTTTAAATGACACATTAAACAAGATGGACTTTATTGATATTTATAGGACATTCCATCTAAAAACAGAAGATTAATCTTTCTTCTCAAGTGCAAACAGAACATTCTCCAGGATAGATCACATCTTGGGTCACAAATCAAGCCCTAGTAAATTTAAGAAAATTGAAATCATATCAAGCATCTTTTCTGACCACAACGCTATGAGATTAGAAATCAATTACAGGGAAAAAAACGTAAAAAACACAAACACATGGAGGCTAAACAATATCTTATTACATAACCAAGAGATTGCTGAAGAAATCAAAGAGGAAATAAAAAAATGTCTAGAGACAAATGACAATGAAAACATGACGATCCAAAACCTATGGAATGCAGCCATAGCAGTTCTAAGAGGGAAGTTTATAGCAATGCAAGCCTACCTCAAGAAACAAGAAAAATCTCAAATAAACAATCTAACCTTACACCTAAAGGAACTTGAGAAAGAAGAACTAACTAAATGCAAAGTTAGTAGAAGGAAAGAAATCATAAAGATCAGAGCAGAAATAAATGAAATAGAAAACAATAGCAAAGAAAATAAAACAAAAAGCTGGTTCTTTGAGAAGATAAACAAAATTGATAAACCATTAGCCAGAGTCATCAAGAAAAAGAGGGAGAGGACTCAAATCAATAAAATTAGGAATAAAAAAGGAGACGTTACAACAGACACAGCAGAAATACAAAGCATCCTAAGAGACTACTACAAGCAACTCTATGCCAATAAAATGGACAACCTGGAAGAAATGGACAAATTGTTAGAAAGGGGGAACCTTCCAAGACTGAACCAGGAAGAAATAGAAAACATGAAGAGACCAATCACAAGTAATTAAATGGAAACTGTGATTAAAAATCTTCCAACAAACAAAAGTCCAGGACCAGATGGCTTCACAGGTGAATTCTATCAAACATTTAGAGAAGAGCTAACACCCATCCTTCTCAAACTCTTCCAAAAAATTGTAGAGGAAGGAACACTCCCAAACTTATTCTATGAGGCCACCATCACCCTGATACCAAAACCAGACAAAGATACTACAAAAAAAGAAAATTAAAGACCAATATCACTGATGAATATAGATACAAAAATCCTCAACAAAATAGTAGCAAACAGAATCCAATAACACATTAAAAGAATCATACACCATGATCAAGTGGGATTTATCCTAGGGATGCAAGGATTCTTCAATACACACAATTCACTTAATGTGATAAACCATATTAACAATTTGATCATCTCAATAGGTGCAGAAAGACCTTTTGACAAAATTCAATACCCATTTATGATTAAAACTCTTCAGAAAGTGGGCATACAGAGAACCTACCTCAACATAATAAAGGCCATATACGACAAACTCACAGCAAACATCATTCTCAATGGTGAAAAACTGAAACCATTTCCTCTAAGATCAGGAATCAGACAAGGATGTCTACTCTCACCACTGTTATGCAACATAGTTTTGGAAGTCCTAGCCACAGCAATCAGAGAAGAAAAACAAATAAAAGTATAGAAATTGGAAAAGAAGAAGTGAAACTGTCACTGTTTGCAGATGACATGATACTATACATAGAGAATCCTAAAGATGCTACCAGAAAACTACTAGAGCTAATCAATGAATTTGGTGAACTAGCAGGATACAAAATTAATGCACAGAAATCTCTTGCATTCCTATACACTAATGATGAAAAATCTGAAAGAGAAATTAAGGAAACACTGCCATTTACTGTTGCAACAAAAAGAATAAAATACTTGGGAATAAACCTACCTAAGGAGACAAAAGACCTGTATGCAGAAAACTATAAGACACTAGTGAAAGAAATTAAAGATGATAGAAACAGATGGAGAGGTATACCATGTTCTTGGATTGGAAGAATCAATATTGTGAAAATGACTATATTACCCAAAGCAGTCTACAGATTCAATGCAATCCCTATCAAATTACCAATGACATTTTTCACAGAACTAGAACAAAAAATCTTGAAGTTTGTATGGAGACACAAAAGACCCTGAATAGCCAAAGCTGTTTTTAGGGAAAAAAACGGAGCTGGAAGAATCAGACTCCCTGACTTCAGACTATACTACAAAGCTACAGTAATCAAGACAATATGGTACTGGTACAAAAACAGAAATATAGATCAATGGAACAGGATAGAAAGTCCAGATATAAACCCACGCACCTATGGTCACCTAATCTATGACAAAGGAGGCAAGGATATACAATGGAGAAAAGATAGTCTCTTCAATAAGTGGTGCTGGGAAACCTGGACAGCTACATGTAAAAGAATGAAATTAGAACACTCCCTAACACCATACACAAAAGTAAACTCAAAATGGATTCAAGACCTAAATGTAAGACTGGACACTATAAAACACTTAGGGGACAACACAGTAAGAACACTCTTTGACATAAATCACAGCAAGATCTTTTTCAGTCCACCTCCTAGAGTAATGGGAATAAAAACAAAAATAAACCAATGAGACCTAATGAAACTTAAAAGCTTTTGCAAAGCAAAGGAAACTACAAACAAGACAAAAAGACAACCCTCAGAATGGGAGAAAATATTTACAAATGTATCAACCGACAAAGGTTTAATCTCCAAAATATATAAACAGCTCATGCAGCTCAATATTAAAAAAACAAACAACCCAATGAAAAAATGGGCAGAAGACATAAGTAGACATTTCTTCAAAGAAGACAAACAGGTAGCCAAGAAGCACATGAAAACGTGCTCAACATCACTAATTATTAGAGAAATGCTAATCAAAACTACAGTGAGGTATCAGCTCACACCAGTTAGAATGGGCATCATCAGAAAACCTACAAACAACAAATGCTGGAGAGGGTGTGGAGAAAAGGGAACCCTCTTGCACTGTTGGTGGGAATGTAAATTGATACAGCCACCATGGAGAACAGTGTGGAGGTTCCTTAAAAAACTAAAAATAGATTTAGCTTATGACCCAGCAATCCCACTCCTGGGCATATACTCTGAGAAAACCATAATTCAAAAAGACACATTAACCCCAATGTTCATTGCAGCACTATTTACAGTAGCCAGGTCATGGAAGCAACCTAAATGCCCATCGACAGACAAATGGATAAAGAAGATGTGGTTCATACATACAATTGAATATTACGTAGCCATAAAAAGGAACGAAATTGGGTCATTTGTAGAGACGTGGATAGATCTAGGGACTGTCGTACGGAGTGAAGTAAGTCAGAAAGAGAAATACAAATATCGTATATTAACGCACATATGTGGAGCCTAGAAAAATGATACAGATGAACCAGTTTGCAGGGCAGAAATAGAGACACCAATGTAGAGGACAAACGTATGGACACCAAAGGGGGAAAGTGGTGGTAAGAGGGGTGGTGTGATGAATTGGGAGATTGGGATTGACATGTATACACTAATATGCATAAAGTGGATAACTAATAAGAACCTGCTGTATAAAAATATAAATTAACTAAAATAATTTTAAAAAGATAAAAATTGCTGTCACCCAGACATTTTACCGATTTATTACTTTATTCTTTTTCTTTAGAATGTGATGACTGTTTTAAAGTAGAATGACAGAGAAATACTGGATTTATTGAGCACTTGCTATTTAGGGTCATGGTATGCTAAGCACTGAAGAGGCAGTTTGCAGACTGCCTTGTGCTATGAGGGTTTATGCACTATCGGAGGACACCATGTATGGACAAGAGCCAGTGTGTGACCTAACTCACTTGAGCCAGGTTGCTGTCACCCACTCTCTGTCTCCCTGTGTAGACCCATGTGCAGATCTTACTTATCTACCGTGTTACATGGAATTTTGGAATCTTGAAGCAATTCACCTGGCACAAATGATATTAAGATAAAAGTTTCAGGCCTGAAACAGATCTTTACTCTAGCCAGAAAAATGCCTGTCGTATCTACTGAAGGTTGTTGTGAAGATCGCATAAACCTGTTGTAAGTGAGGATGCTTTGTTCATTTTGGGGGAGTTGTGCGCACCCCTCGGAGACCCTGAGAACAGGTGGTGTGAGAATCTCGGGTGTTCCTAGAGAGGTGAATCTCTCCCCACCTACCCTGCCCTAATGATTCACCTGTGACTGTCACCTCCTTGAGGGACTGCTTGTGTCTTTTTGGTGTCTGCTCTGACACCCTACCCTGCACATGCATAAAAAGTACTAAACAAATCTGTTAAATGAATAAATGAGCACTTGTGAAAACAGTGTTACAGCCATTACAGCAGCAAATTATAACTAATAGTATAAATCATCAAACAATAACTGAGAATGTCTGCAAGGTAAATTATTTCCTCTACAGTTTCCAAATCAAAATGGACTCTGGTCACAGAGCTTTCTGGGTATTGTCTGGTATATTTGTGACAAGAAAAACACCTATGAGGGAGAAAATAGGATAGTTTCTTCTGCTTTCAGGGTGTAATTCATCCCCTTTGGCAAAAAACACAAGGAAAATAAAATGTTAACTCAGGTATTAGAAAGGTTAAAATTCCACAGGTTAACATTACTATTTCAAAAGATGAAGACTGTATGACTACACAGGATGTTAATGACTTGACATTACGAAATTTATTAAATTTATTTTTAAAGCAATTTGGTTCCCCCTCTCAAATGCATGAAGCATCTGGGAGTTGGAATAGATCTTCCCCAGGCTGCCAAACAAATTTTTAATGAAACTGGAGTCCTTCAGGGATTGTCCTAAATCCACATAATATTCTTAGGTCTTGGTGTTTGCACTGGGACCTGTATATTAACAGATGTACGTGTGAATAATATACTTATATCCATCCATCACCTTGGTGACTCCACATCTGTAGGGGCTGCTGCACATCAATTATTCCACCGCAAGAGGTAGAGAGATATTTGGGCCAGCATTGACCTCTTTTTCAATTAGGGCCTCAGAGCAGTGTGTTCTGGAAGTGACATGGTCCCTTTAGACAGAACCTCCGCAAATCCATTTGGCCTAATGTGACCACGCTGGGAAGTCAATGTGATTACCTGTGCCAGGTGTGGAGGTAGCATGCAGAAAAGCAAATGAAAATTTGGTCACTAAGAGACACCGTCAACATTCAGAATCTCTCCCATCTGTCTAATCCTTGAATAAGATATTAGCAAGTCTATCAAAAAAAGAATGCCAGCCTTAGTAAAACATATTTACCTTCCACAAAAAAATGCAACTGCTTGTTTGAAAGAAATTGTGATTTGGTTGAGGAGCTAAATTCACTTTCGAATGCTTGGAAATGTTTTTATTATCTGCGGTTTCAGGAAAAAAATGTTTCCTCAGGAAGAACAAGGATTTTTGTCTTTATATCTTAGTGCCTTTTTTAAAAAAGGAAAACAGTGTTTTTATAATGCTTATCTTTTTGTTCATGAACTTGGAACATCTTTCTCAAGCGTACATAGTGCTTTCAATTTTTTAAAGCTTCTGATATTATACGTGGTGGTGTGTTGCATATTGTCGTAACCAATAAATCAATGACAAATGTAGCCACTTCATTTTGTTGGGGAGATATATAATTGTGGTGGTGGCTGACCATTTATTTAATTATGTGGTAAGTACCATATGATGAGAGGGTAAAGTTAAATTGATGATTTGGGCTATCTCAGCCAGGGTACAGTTTACATGGCAATTACACCGGGATCATCTAAGTGTAATTGGCAAGTAATTTTGTAAGCGAAGGAACATGACAGCTCATTTACATGGCGTTCAATGAGTAAAATTTGGGGACATTTATCAACCACCTCCAAGTGAAGAGTGATTGCACCAGTATAGCCCAAAATACTATAGGCAGCATTTTGAAAGCTTCGTGGAAGGTTTTTGGTACGAATCTTCATTCATTTGCTCCTTGAACATTTATTAGGTGTGTGCTATATGCCAGGCACTGTCCTAGGCATTGAAGATACAAGCACAAATGAAAAGTGAAGTTCTACTTTCAACTCATGGGTGGGAAGTAGACCCATCATCAATAGTTATACAACAGTGTAGTAAGTAGAGGTTCGAGCTCTGCAGTTACTGTGGATGCTGAGGAGGGGAAACCAGGAGGCTGGAAGATGGTCAGGGAAAACTTGCTAGCAAGGGTAACACCTGAGATGAATTTTAAAGGATGAGCAGGGCCGAGCCAGGGGAGGGGAAAAAGGACTTTTCAGGCAGAGGTGCAAGCAAGAGCAGAATCTTAGACGACCAAGATGACTGATGTGAGCTGGTACATTTCAAGGCAGACCTGGGACCCAAGAGGCAGACTTGAGTGGGATCCCAGAGACTCTGTAGGTCATGCTGGAGGCTGGACCTTATCCTGCAACCTGGGGAAGACATCGGAGGCATTTAACAAGAGTTGTTTTGTAGACAGAACATTCTGTGTAATAAAATGTTTTTATTGAGCTATTACAATATGCCAGGCTCTGTTCTACAGGTATCAAGGCATTTCATCCTCACAGCAACCCCATGAGATAGGCACTGACATATCCCCCTTTTTACCTTTGAAGAAACTGAATACAAAGAGATTGCCCCGAGCTACACAGGGGGTGATGGAGGAGCCAGGATTTGAACCCAGGCTTGTCCAACTCCAGAGCCCATGCTTGTCCCCAGCACCCACACCATGTCATTAGTCCCCTTGATATAATCAACTACAACCCCCTGTTTTTAAGATACACATTCCCCACCTCCTGTCCCCGCCAATAGACTGTGAGCTCTATGAGGCCAGGAACTATATTTATCTTGCTCACAGCCATATCCCTCAAGCTTAGGATGATTGCCTGCACCTTCATAGGCATGCCACAAATAAAGAAAAAAATGTAGTTTTGAGGGGGTCATGACTGGAGGCTGTTGAAGTCAGCCTGGCAAGGGATGATGATGAGGGCCTGAATCTAAGGCAGTGTTAGTTGATACAGAGAGGTGAGGATAGAGAAATAAATTGTCAGGGCTTGGTGATTGACTGGACGTGTGGATTTTGTTGGCATATCCTCACAGTGTTTCTGATCTCCAACTCCTATGCTGGAGAGATGACTTGGCAAAAGAATCCGAAGCTGAGGGAAGCTTGTGCTCCTATTCACAGAGCTCTCAAATTCCTGAGAAGAAACGTTGCGGACTCAGGATGAGAAGTTAGAAGAAATTTCCCTGGAGATAGTTAAAAATAGAATGAACACATCTGCCTGGGATGTGGAGGGACAGAGCTGCCTTAGGGTAGATGAATAGTTAGACGGCCTTTGGGATTTTTCCCGCTTTGAAAATTTTCTGCTTTAGAATAAAAATTCTCCTGAGCCACCTGTGCTTAACTGTGTGGCTTAAAGATAAAATCGAAATGTCCAAGAAATGGAAAATATTGAGTCCAAATGCCTGGATTGTAGGTAAAGAAACAGAAGCCCAGAAGGGTTAGATGACTTGTCCAAGGGCACACAAAAGGAAGACTCAGATAACTGGTCTCTCAGTCCCCTGCTCTCTGGACTCTCAGAGAGCAGCATCTGTGTTTGGGTGCCCCCCTGTGCTGGGTGGTGGCCCAAAAGCAAAGAGAACCTGGTATCTGTACTTGAGTTCAGAGAGCCTCAACAGTAAGTGCCACTTGTCACCTAAAAATGCCATAAAGTACCACTTGCTACACAGAACATTTGGAAAATAGAGAAAATGAATTTAAAAAGTCTATAATGATTTTTCTTTAGCCCCACTCATTGCCAAGCACTGCTTCAATGCTTTACAATCATTATCTCTAATTCTTACAACTTGGAAGTTAGATTGTATTACTTGTCATTTTATGTTTCAGAAAGCTAAAGCGCTGAGAATTCATTCCATTAAGACCAGGCTATGTTAACTCTAAGTCCTACCCTGCACAAGTGGTGTTAACATTTTGTTGCATTTCCCTATAGTCTTTTTCTACACACTGGGACTATCCATTTACATAGTTACAGTTTAATCATGGATACAATTTGAACTTTCATTTTTTGACTTGTAATGTGTTCTATCTATTTTTCATGTGATTTCATAGTCTTCATTTTAATGGCTGTATAATGTCTTAGCAAGTTTTTCGGAGGTTCTTAAACAAAAATATTTACTCATGAAAATCTTTCCATTTTTGGCACATGTGGCATTTGGAAGGTATATTTTATATTTTGAGGACCATCTGACCATCCTCTATGGATGGCACTGGGCAGAGCAGGAGAGAAACTGCCAGGCTGTGCACAGAGGATCATGACTTTCTTCCCCACCAAGAGCCCCTCTGGGAATGCAGGATGGTGCTGGGCACAGCTCAGATGGAGCCCGGGTGGAGACGGCCTAAGGCAGATAGCAGGTGACTTTTCAAGCCTCTGCTTTTCTGACTGAACACACATTCCTCCTCCTGCCCTTGTGAAAAAGCAAGTTTTCATTTTCTTAGGGTAGTAAAAATCTTTTGTGTGAAGAAAATGTGTCATCAAGTGTCTTATTCATCAGCATATATAGCATCTCTTTAAAATGACAGTGGGAGTAAAAGTTCATCAGTTCAATATGTCTTTCACATTTGGAGACTCCTGACTAATAAACCTCTGGTATTTATCATCAGAACAGCCAAAGAACTGAAATCTGGCACATGCTGTTCTCACGCACTGAGAAAAACTTAAAAAGACAGAAGATTTTCTCCATTTTTCCTTCTTCCATTCATTTAGAAGAAAAAACATACCTTTTTTTAATTAAAAAAAAATATGAGCATACAGAAACATCTGGCGTCCATTACCATAGCAGCCTCCTAAATGGCCTCCTTGTCTGCCCTTCTAAAGTCAACTCTATAAAAGCCAGAAAGATGTTTCTAGAACACAGAACTGTACCGCTCACCCTCCCATGTTGTTGACCTCTTCTTCCATGACTCTTATGGCTCTTGGAGTTAAATACCATGTGTAGCTGCAGCTCCCACATCCCCTGCTTCCACCTTGTCCCAGCCATACCAAGCTGCTTCTGGCTCCTCTATTCCTGCTGCAGTAGAGCGTGTCTCCAGCCCCACATGCAAATCAATCCTTTCTTCCCAAGCTCCCTGCCAGCCTCTGCAGAACCTGGTTCCCAGCTTGAGCTCCCATAGCAGCTATCTAGCACTATCACACTCATACGGAATGTAGCCTACAATCTTATTTTTACTTGGCCTGCATGATACTTTAATTTTAAAAAATTAAATCTCATTGGGCATGCATATCACTGTTCAGTTTAAGGCCCTGCCACTGTCTGTTATACATCAAACCCCAATTACATATTTATTCTGTGCTGGGTCATATAAGGCTACTTGCTTTTGATCTGTTTTACCCAACAGACTATAAGTGGTGTGTGCTGGAATTGGGTATTGTTAATTTTTGTGTCTATAGGCCTGGCAGAGACTGCTCAATAAATATCTGTTGTATTAATTTATGCTTTTTTTAAAAGCATATATTATGTCGGGAGAGATGCAGTAACTCTTTTTGGCCTCTCTGTTCACAAACATTATAAAATTCATGGACCTCAGTGGACCTGGCAGACACTAACAGTATTCCATGGGGATGACAGAAAGTCTATGTTCATGATGTGATTCTGCTCAAACCTAGACATTTTGGATCTTTAAGCTTCTGAATGTGATTGTGGCCTTCCCACTACTTCCTGTACCAGTAAATTCATATCAATTCTTATGATCCCTCATGAGTAACTATCTTCATGTTTGTCATAGTTTTGTGCATCAAGGTGTGCATTTCCTTGGTTTCATTTCATATCCACATGATCTCCATACTTCCATCAAACTGGGATCTTCAGAAATTTGAATGGAATAGGATAAGATGTAGTTTTTTATCTACTTAGTAAGGTGTGATCATGATTAAAGTACAATCAGTGTGCTTACCTGAATTTGGATCCTGACAAGGAGTAATGCACCCATGTCTATAGATGCTGGTGAGGCTAGGAATACCCATTGGTCAACCTGTGACGTATCATCTTTTTGATAATCTAGTCCTTTGTCTCAGCCACTGTATTTTTCATTTCCTTAGTTATTCTCATCTAGATGTTCAGTTTCATGCTGCTGTAAAGACACAAAAAAGATGGGGTGTCTCACAGGTCCCAGATTACTCATATTTATGGAATTTCACATAATTATCAATGATGTAGATCTGTGGTACCTGTCTATGGCCATGTTGTTGCCGTAAATTAAATCTCCAGAGAATGCCCTGCATTTTCAGGGAGTGCTATGGATGTTGCAAAGGGACTATATACCATAAGGCATTGCTGAGGAAACATGTTAGTAGCACAAGAATGGAAATGTGTCCAGGTATCAAGTTCAAAAAAAAAGAAAAGAAAAGAAAAAACTCTTTCACCTAAGCTTCCTTCCCTAGGGAAGAAGTGGGGGCAGAATGGGGAGAGTTTATTACAGAATCCTTTAGCAGCCAGAAATTTCATTGACAATGTTGTTAATGTGCCTGCTTGCCTGCCTTCTCAGAGGCCCATTGTGAATTCCTTACTTGATATTATTAATGGTTAATGGATGCACTGGAAAATTAAGCAATATTGTACCATTTGGGTAATAGTTATATTAAATGGTTCTTTCCTATAGCATAAAGCTTATCTTTTTTTAATAATGAATACTTCATCTTTTCCAATGTCCTAATCAAATGCTTCCACATCATCTTGAGGCAGAAGCAGATCCAGCTGCATCTATTCTATGCTATTGGCTTCAATTATGTCAAATTGTCCAACCTACCCACAGGTCCTAAGGTTCTCTTTTGCTGAGACGTAGGCCTGATGCACGTCTTCAGAAGCTCATGATTACCAACCATTCAGCACTAGTCTGTTGCAAGTAAACAGAGAATCAAAGAGAACACTAGGCTAATTTTACAGTTATGAGGAAATCTCTAGAATAGATTTCTTCCTCAATGTTGGCATTCTCGGGTTGATCTCAAGTATTTTTCTTTTCCATGTCCATTTTTCCCTGAAACACAAACATGTACCTCAATCTGCATGGCATTCCTTCAGAGTTGATGATTTCCACTGCAGTGGCAAAAAGTAAATTACAGTCGTGTTTTGGCTATAAATAATAGTTATTTAATTTTTAATAGTTATTATATCATTCGGATTGACCAGAAGCAGCAGGCTTCTGATATATTGCCATACTTTATTTTATTCAACCAAATACCTGTAGCTGAAAGAGGGCAATACAAGAAATAGTGAACAAAAAAAAAAAAAAGAAATAGTGAACAACCCTTGGGGAAACCAGTAAGTCTCTTTCTGCCATATTATGCTGAAACTTTACTGTTTCTTATGCTTCTAGTAAGATGAAATGATTCATCATTTCGGAGTCATTTTTTTAGTCAAGATTCTTATCTTTATACTTCAAGTGCTGATCTGCCTGTCCCTATCTCCTTCATTTTCAGCTTATTTTGACTGTTGTGCTTTTTCTTTTGAGCTTTAAAAGACCCCTTTTATCCACTAAGAAAAAGTCTCACCAATGAACATCCAAGGTGATGGAGGATGCCCTTTGATGTGCAGGGGCCATGCCTTATACCCCTTAAATTGCTATTACCCTGTCCAGTGTACAGAATAGGCATAATACATGGTTTCTGAATGAATGAATGAGTGAAAGAATGGAAAAATTAATATCTAATTTCATAAGTTATGGTTGTTTAACCTCCTTCATCCAAATTACATTCCAACTGAGACTATCATCTTGAATTTCTGTCAAATATTCTTAATACTAAGTTCAGTGTATAGTACATGCAGCCATTGCTCAGTGAGTGTTTAGTCAGAGCAAAGTATATTGTATACTTTGGAGCCCTATTATGGAGAAGCCAAAATGTGGCACATAGTCTTTCAAAATCCATACTTTTTCATATTAAGTCAAGGAATGGATTTTCACCCTGAAGACTAACCATTGATTCAACAGATTGGTCACTATGATTACTCTCCATTGGACCTCCTGTGTTTGGAACACCTTATAACATTCCAGAGACAGAAAAATCTTTGGAAAACCATCTGTGTTTCTTGAAATATTTAAATGGAAGCCTTCCCCTTGAGAGAGTCCTATTGATCCAGTTCAGCAGATATCCACTATTCCTGCAAACATTTATTGAACACCTCGTATGTGACATGAGTTGGAAATAAATGTGAAGCTGGCGATTCTTTCAATTGTAGTTCTTTCTTGCTTATAGGTGGGTAGGCAAGTATAGGAATAAAACAGAATTCAGTATGATAAATTCTACAATAGAAGCAGGTATAAGGAGCAGAGGACGCCGAGAGAGGGGAGTAATTAATTCTGTGTAAGGCATTAGGGAAGGCTTCCTGAAAGAAATGGCTCTGAGTTGGAATTCATCCATAACCGTCTTTGTCTTTTGGATGACTATCATGAGTGAAAAATGCCCCTGATGTACTCGACGTATTCATTTATAACTCAGTGTCATATTGTAAGGAATAAACTTAAAATTCAAACATTTGAAAACCATTGGACTCCTCACTACAGCACCTGAATCCACCTCGATATCCTGTGGTTTGTGTGATATCTGAGAAACAGCTGAATCAAACCCCACTATATTAATGGATTTATGTATGTGCACATAAGGCTAATATAATTTATGTTGCCAACTTTTTTATGGTTTCATAAATAGTGCTATCAGTAACATTTCTAAAAGTGACGAAATGAGCTCATATGTGCTGGTAGAAATTCAGTATATTTTATAGAACACTGCTACTCTTGATATAGCCCACGGGATGTGACTTTTCATAAAAACCTAATGAATTTCTAGATTTGTCAGCTGTTTCCAAACAGATGCACTCTGCTGACCTAATGGAAACATTCTGAGCCCAGATCCCAGATATCAATAGGTTTTAGTATTGCCAATTAGTTTGTCTATTGAGTAAATTGGACTGTGTGGCTCTTGATAAAAAGTAGCAAGTAATTTTCTATGGATGTTTTAACTGCCTTGCCGGGCTTTGATGCTCGTATTTTTCCTTGCAGAGTTTTAAGTTGAATGTAGACAGTCATTGTGCTCTCAAGGAAGCTGTGGAGGAGGAAGGACTCCAACTTCTCGAGCTTATTGCATCTCACAAAGCAGGTAAATCCTCCTGAAATATTGCAAGTCTTTATGTCTCCAGACTATTAAGAATGAAGAAGCATTGCTGTAAATTACTGCATATATTCACTTCCTTATGTATTATTAATATTTACATTATCAGATTGACCTTCAAGATTTATAAATGTTTCATATACTGCACACAATGCTGTGATACTTGTAAGATGAAATACTGCCTCCAAATGGTCTGTTCATTTGGGGCTTGGTGTTCGCCTGAGTTTCAGTTGAAATCACATTCCTGAAAACTTCACTGACATGCTTTTTGATGTAGGTGCTCTGGAAATAACATTAAGATAATGAAGGAGAATTGTGCATGTAGTTATAACGCATACGCATTCAGGTACTTATAGATATCATTACACATATAAGGCAGGCAGTCTAGAGATACCTGATTATTTCCCTGCCAATTCACACACGTGAACGTTTTGCATGTTCTTTGCTGGTCATTGCATTAGCAGAGTTTTGGCCTTAGACCAATTCTTACTCCAGTATTAATGTATTTATGAGGAACAGATTATAAATAAAAAATAGTTTTGTCATTTGGTTATACTTATCCTGGTAGTAAAAGACCATAAGACAGGATGAATTACAGTTTGGCACTTGTTTTGAGCTTACCACAGCTAAATAAGAAAAGAGCAGCATTAATCTGATGTGCTAATACTAAAGACTGCTGTCTTAAATCTGGCCCATTTACTATAGTTCGGGTTGAATTAACTTTACCTATTTCCATACATTTTCTGATCATTATAAAGTCTCCACACGGATCCACACAGGGCCTTTTATTTGGAATGTGAAGCTGTGGTGTTAATAATTTTTATGTATCGTGATTTTTTGTTCCATATACATTTCTTTAGTCAATATATTAAACCTAAGTCGATTCCAAACCATGCATCTATGTGGTTATCCCATTTTTGTGTCCTCATGCCTTCTGTCAAGTCAGAAATCCCCAACCTCTGTTCTGAGTGGCAGGTGATGGTAATGGTTGCTTAAAATTATGTTTATTTTTAGAAATATCCATCTAATTTGCTAAATGAAAAACAATAATGGGTAAAAATGCAGTTGAGTTCGTAACTTGTGCTTTCCCCTCCTTTTGGAGAAGGACTAAAGGACATGCTGCGGATGATAGCAAGTCAATGGAAGGAGCTACAGAGGCAAATCAAACGGCAACACAGCTGGATTCTCAGGGCTCTGGATACCATCAAAGCTGCGATTCTGGCTACTGATGTGTCTGTGGAGGGTGAGGAAGGGACGGGAAGCCCCAAGGTAAGTGGCTTGAAGTTTGTCTTATTTCCTCTTACTTCTGTCTTCTTTTGAACTAGGCACCACTGAAGTTTTCTTTCTACTCCTAAGGCTTTTCGTTTTTACTGGGTAAACTTTATATATCTCTCTGTGTATAGGTATATATAAACAAAATGAAATGGTTAAGTTTAAAACAATAAAAAAGCCTACAACTTTCAAGTTTTCCAGGAAGGGGTCTTTTTGTGAAAAGTGGCAAAGTAGGAGGGGGAAAGTACTTTAGGGGTAGGAGAAAGGGGGACATAAAACATTTAGTAAACAAAACATAAAGCATCTTTAACATGAATAATCCGAATGGTTTTAAATTGTTTTGTTGCAACTATAAATCACTATAATCAGTGCAATCACTCAGCTCTGACATCCATTAGCCGCTTGGTTACAGCAAATTAACAAAGAAGAGAGAAAGTGATTCATTATCTCATTCCTGTTAATGACTATCAGATGCATTGCCTAATTAGGGGATGGTCATTGTAGTGAGAAGAAGGTCATATGCTTTGCTACAAATCTTTTTGCTCTGAGTGTAAGTTCTCCATAATGGTGCATGCACCGAATACAAGTACTTTAAGAATGAATATTGACATGTTTTGGCTATCTACTTTAGATTTACAAAATAATCCGTAAAGCATATGCAGTTAAATTTTAAATGAGGCACCTTCTGACACAGTGCACCCCTGTGAACATAAAGGTGTCTTTGGGCTCATGACGTAGAAGATAATGGACTCATGAAGTAGAAGATAATTTTATTAATTTGATATTTTCTTGCAATCTCTCTTTTCTTTTGTATTTGTTCTTTTGTGAAAGTTGATGCAGAAAACCAGTCTCAGAATAGACTAAGCATGGAAACATACTGTAACATGGGGGGAACAGATTTAAGAGTTCATGGCTTCTATTCCTGGCATGGACAGAGTAATTAAATCATCATCAGGTCACATTTATTCAGTCCCCATGTGGATTGGCATTGGGCTAAATGTATACAGAGCAAGTTAAACAAACCCTCTGCCCTCTGAGCCTCACATTCTCAAGTGCAGGCAAGGAGAAACCCAATCTGCCCTGCAGTGGTGGGGCCACGCAGCCAGTGAAAAACTTAGGTGGTTTATAGCTTTGGAATCTCGAGCAACAACCTTGAACTTATTTGTTGGAAACAGAGGATGGAGTGATGAGCTCAGTTCCCTTTAAAGAAGGTTCCGTGGAGGAGGTCACATTTCAGGAAATACTTGAAGGAAGGAAGAGAGGTGGCTTGGCACATGCACACATATTTTAGGAAGTGACGTGATGAAAGGATCAAAGCTGGAACTAATCATAGGGAATGGAGAGTGTCTTCAGCAGACTTCTCAGGGCAGAAGTGGAGCCCTTTCAAGGAGCAGACTGCAGGAAGAAGTTGATTGGGCTAATACTTTGGCTGGGATAGGGGACAGTGATGATGAGAAAGGACTCGACTAAAAACTTTGTTGTGTTTTATTTATTTAACAAAAATAAACGGAGTGCTTACTTTTTAAAAGCTATCCTGTATTGGATGCATTCCCCATGTCAGACACTGTTCTACAGTACTTCTGTGTATTTTATCATTTAATTCTCACAACAAACTATTTAAACCTTATAAATAAGGCAGTCCTATTCTAATTTCCAATGGAAAAAATGGAGGCACAGAGAAGTTAAGTAACTGGCTTAAGGTCACACAGGTAGTAGGTAGCAGAGCTAGGATTTGAATCTGAGCCCTTTGGCCCCCGAGCCCATTTTCAACACCACCGAGAGCACTGCCTGTTACTGGCACTGCTCAAGGTGGGGCATGGTGGTGGACAATCAGCCTCAGTACCTGTCTCACGGAGCTTGTGGTGAAGTGGGGTGACAGACTTCAATCTAACAACCATGCTTTTAGAAACCATGATGGGCTGTGAAAGAAAAGAAAAGGAAGCAACCGGAGGTTGGACTGGGAGAAGCGATTTAGATCAGGGCATCAGGGAGCGCTTCTTTGAGGAAGTGGCATTCTGTGAGCAGGCTGTGCAGCTAGAGGGGAGGTGGGGAGTGTGCAAGGGAAGCTGAGTGGCTGTGGGCACAAAGGGGAGGGTTTGGGAGTGAGCAGGGAAACGACAGCATTGATTCGCAGCCTAAAAACCTGTCCTTGGCTTTGGTGTGGAGCGTGGGTGGGTGAGTGCGGTGAGTCTGGGTGAGGGTGGGGAGGCACCAAAGTGGAGCTGCAGAGATGGTGCAATCACCTGTGTTAATAGAAGACCTGTGTTGAAAACGAGTGGCTCTATTCACCAGGGCCAGTTTGAACTGGACACTTTTAAATGAGCTCATTTTGTCGGGAGATGCTGAGATGAAGTAAAGAGGATAACCGAGCAAATGGGGAGAAAGTATTATTAAATGAGAGGCAATGTCAACATTTCTCAAAAAGAGGACCACCTTCCCCAGGCCCCGCCTCAAATGAGTCAGAGTCTCCTGGGAAGGGCCCCAGAATCTGCATTCCACAAACTCCCAGAATACCGCTGTCATAGGCTCTAAGAAGACCCTTTTCCTACGGTGCTATACGATCCTCGATCCTCACATAACGGGGATCCTCACACAATATGAAAGAATGTCTGTCCTGTTGTTACTTATAATACCAAACAATTGGTATCAACCAAAACGTTTAAAACAGGGGCTGTTTAATTAAATTATGCTACATCTTATCCTAATGAAAGGTTACATAACCATTAAAAGTAATGTTTTAGAAGAGAATTTTTAAACATTGGAAGAGATCTGTAAGATGCAATTATATATTTTAAACTATCTTTGAATTTTCTAAGTCTCTACAATGAGTAAGAATTATTTTAACCAGAAAAATAAAGAATATATGTAAAATGCAAGAATTACAAAGTGATTTAAAAGGTAGAATATATGCCATTGATCTGAAGGGACTTGAGATGTGAATTTAGATATTAGGAGGAAAAATAGATACATCTGATTCTTAATGATTTGGGTGTCTCAGTTCTGAACAAAACAAAACAACAACAGCAACGAAAACCCTCTCTCTTTGAATCATCTCCCAAGTGAAAATGTCTTTCTTGAGTCACATCAGTCCACAAAGAATAGCATAAGTAGTTTTTCTGGTTAATAGTATTACTATTCCAAAGCATTTTCACATCACACTATGTGCACAGTGTGGTGTATCTGAAAGCGGCTACGAGGAGAGGCTTCTGTGGGCATCTACAGATGTAGAACCTGAGGGAGGTGTGAGAGTCTAAGACTTGGATGTGACAGAGCTGGCCACACCCCAGGCCTTCGCCGCCCAGCTAGTTCTCTCTTCCCCAGTTTGGGTTGAATTTTCTTAGGACAGATGAACTCATCCATAGTCAAGGGTGAAGGTAAAATCAACTTAAGACAAAAAAAATATATTTCTAAATTTAAGCTTAGGAAACTGAGGAGAAATCAGAATGGTCATTCCTTCTATTTGCTTAATGTTTATGAACTGCCTTCCTTAGTCCCTTGGGCAAGCACGAGGAGTAACAGGAGGGGCTCAGACTATGAAGTCAGACTGTCTGAGCTCAACTCCTGACACTTAACTAGCAATGACTTAACTTCTCTGTGCCTCAGCCTGGCACATAGTAAGTCTGAGATGAGGGTAAACGTGCAAGACTTCATACTCTAGTGGTGGAGACAACAGACAAATAATTCTAATAGAATCTGACAAATACTCTAGCAGAGGTAGGTACAAAGTTCTATGAGTACAAGGAGAAGGAAATAACTACCCCCAAGTGGGAGTATCAAGGAGAGACTTGCAGGGGGGTTGATGTTCTAAATGGAGGGTGGAGGGAAGGATTTCTGCCTGGGTGAAGTTGATGGGCACAGAGAACAGACCTGGGATCTTCTGGGGCACGATTAGGCCAGCTTGCCGCAATCTACCCAAGGCTCACGATGTGACAAAAAATGACCCTTAATGATCAGTGATGTGAGCAGTAATTCCTCGTATGTCTCTAACTGACACTATCCAAGCCGAGTGAGGTCCTTAAACAGAATGTATCTAATCTGTCCTGTTTAAACAGAAATTTTTCTTTCCATATTGCACCAAATAGAGCAAGCTTAAACCCTGGAGTTCACCAAGACTAAAAGCTGGATTCAACCTTTTATCTATCATGTCGGCCCTCTTTCTGTGACGTGACCTTGAGCAGGTCATGTACAAATTGTGCCATGAAATGCATCTCCTAGCACAGCAGTTATGATCATCTATTTCATCTTAGTCCTAAAAGAGGAACTAAAATTAAAACATAATAAAAAAATAACTCCAGAATTCATCTTAGCTTTACTTCAGAAGCTACTGGGAACTTGAGAAGCATAATAGAAAATCTAAGGAATATATCTAGGGGGTATTTTTCTTTTTTACCTTGTTTGAGAGACTGCAGAAAACGACTTGGTCTTAGAAATCTTGTAAAGAAGGAGGATAGGAGGAAATTCAAAGACTCTGGGAAACTTCTCCCCCAGGACTCGGCAGCATACCTTATTTGTTGTATTTCATTTTAAAAAAAGTATTTTCCCAGGATTGTGAGATCTTTTATACATGGAAATAGAAAACAAAATTCACTCATTCTAGAAATAGAGATTCGGCATGCATATCCAAGAATTGAAAGTATGCTTGTAATTATATATTTTATTTTAAGATAGATTGGTGAAAGTTTATCAACTTAAACTAGGCTTTTTCAGTATGTTAAACTTATGAATGGTGTATAGCTGGAGGGATTTCAAAACACAGTGAATATCTAACTCCTAACAAAGGGTGCATTCTTTTTTTGACCTCTCAAGGCAAAAACCAAAAATCCTGAAAGGAAAAAAGCATTCTTAAATTTTGCACATTGCCTCCTTTAAACTGTACTTATCCTCTGTTTTTACTTTTTACCTATAGAGCTTGCCATCATTACAGATGTCTTAGAATCAAGGCCAGGATTTCCCCACATGACATCTTGAACTTTGCATCATAGAAAGCACATAACAATGGTTGTTTTGTCCTCTTTAAGGAAATATATACATTTCCAAAATAAAGAATATTTGAAGACTTTATTGTAAATTCAGAGAACTTTATAGCTACTAGAAGGGTGACCTAGCCTGGGTTCCAACCAAGATCTTCACTTCCTTAGTGAAAGGAGATAGAGGGTTTAGCTGCTTTGAACTCTAGGGTTGTGCTTATTTTATCTGGCTTCTTTGAGGTTCTTAGATTGAAGTTGTCATCCCTTTGGAAATGGATATCAGACTGTGAAGGTCATCAGTGTTATCTATTCAACAGTAGCACAAGAACAACGGATTCACTTTGTTGTAAAGCAGAAACTAACACACCATTGTAAAGCAATTACACTCCAATAAAGATGTTTAAAAAAAAAAAAAGAACAAGGTTAAGGACATTTCTTAAATATGTTTGCTCAGGCCTACGAATGACAGTTTCAGATATTGGCTGAGAAGGGACGTTTGTGGGTACTCTAACTTGGGTATGTCACTGACCACCTAGCCTTTCATTGAATGTCAAGAGTGGGCAAGTCTAATACTAACACATATTTTCTGTTTGTTTACCAGACACCCAAGTCTTAACCTAGTATTTATGCTAATGAGTTATGGGTAACTTTCTTTAACTGAAGGGAGAGAAAGAGACTGATTTAGGGAGGACTCTATATGATAATTTTCTCTGTGTTATATAGTATCTCTTGGGTAATAGTGCAGCTGGATATTATTATCCTGGAACGGAATTTGATCCTGATTCTTCCAAAGCATTGGTGAGACAAAGCATTGTCTCTGCATTCTTTTCTTTTCTGGCTCAAATGCTTTTGTAGTTGCATGTTGTTTAATATAGAATCTTCAGAAACAGCTTTAAGATATTGAATGGGAATTGCATTTATATATGGTTAGTCCCACATACACTTGGCACTGACATATATGAAGAATTACTTAAGATACTTTTCTCTTTTCCTCATGCAAAAAAAGGGAGCACAGGTATATGTTGTCAAAGGAACCAGAAATGATATCATAAGGTTAAACTGGGCCTAAAGTAGTAGAAACAAAGACAACAGGCAAAGGCCTGGCCATTATTTATTGAGTGCTGACAGAGGGCTCTGCCCAGTGCCAGGTCAGACATGAGGGAAGACACGCTTTTCTGCTCAGTGGGCTTATCATCTCAGTGTAAGCACACAGTGTAACATCTTGTCTAATGTAGATTGGGCTATCTTAGATCTAGAATAATAGATCACCTAAGATTTAGATCATCTTAATTAGGATGTTGGCAGATTGAAATGGAATGGAGTTCTTGATGCAAGCAAATGAGTAGTAAATGCATTACCAATTCCACCTCTTCCTTGCAGAATTCTTCCTAAAAGCCAGTATCCAGTTCCTTTCCTGCTAAACTATATAAACAGTACTGAAATGCAGTACCTAAGGAGAGCTCTTTCTTCTACTGTGGATTCTTCAGTAGTCCTTTTTTTGTTAATAGAAGGGCAACTTTTCTTCAGAAATGTTTGTGAAAGACAGAAACAAAAGTGAGTTATTTTTTTGAAGATCAGTTGTGGTTACTAAATTTGTGATGGAATCGAATAAAAGATAGTTCTTCTAATCTCCTTGAGGCACTTAAATTTGCATATTATCAGATGTGTGGGTGGGCCCAAGATGAGGAATTTTTTTAGTAGTCTGCCACTGTAACTAGGTGACTGAAAAAATGATTGAGATGATATAACGCATATTAAGTCAAAGGACAGCTAATGGTCAGCCCTATCATGGTCTATATGATGTATAAAACCATAGCTTATCTTGATTTTTCGTACTGTGTTTCCATTGCTGGATGATTCTGGGAGTGAAATTCTTTGGTGTCTCTAATCAACACAGGGAAATGTCACTGGCAAGAGTAGGTAGCCTATTTTTTTTTCCCTATTTAGTCAAAGAGTGCCTAATCTCTGAATCCGTAACAACTAGGGTTGCAGAGATGCATGGTATTAGATGCAAAGTTACATTCTGCAGAAAGCAACACTCTTTTACTGGCAGAACTCACATTTTGTAACTCAGCCTGATCTATTCTGAAGATAATATATAGTTAAACACCTTAGGGGTACTTTTTGATATATAGTGGAGGTCAACATTTTTTTAAAAATCTATAAGTATTTAAGCACAAAAAAGAAGGCAAGATACAGAATTGCTTCAAAAAACCACTTTAAAATTAATAAGTAAATTATTTGAAAGTGTGGAACAATTACCTCAGTGTGTGATTTACACTTTTTCCCCGGAATGTGTTGTTTCTGGCAGGGGAGCATCTGAGCTGGGAGAGCCCTGCTAAAGGGATTACTTTGCTCTGGCTCTTGTGTTTACTGAGTCACCTAGGACTTCTTATAAAACAGCAGTTTTCAAATGTACACACACCTGCACTCAACACCCTGAATACTCCAAAAGTTTGTTTAACTGTTCTCACACCCAGAGTATCTCTCCCATCCAGTGAGGTCAAAAAGCATTGAGATGTCCACATTCTGGTTTTTCCTTCTCCTCGGAAATTACTTGGAATATAGCCATTTATGTGGTTCTGATGCTAACAGAGACAGAGATATTTTTTCAGTGTACTGTAGTGCTCTTTGCCACCAGGCCTCACAGAACATCACCAGTCTTACCTCCCACTGTGCCAAAATGAAGGTTAACGTTTCTCAGCAAACATTAACTAGATTAGACGTCCTGCTGGGCCAGAGTCCAGGGATCCATCTCACTGCGGCTTCCAGGCCATTTTGCGTTGGGTGGGAGTGGTGACTTCTCATCTTTGTACTTATCTGGCCTGCAGAGGCCAACACTGGTTTAGCATTGCCCCCTGCAGGGCTAAGCAAGGCCATGGATCTTTCTGTGTGAGAAAGGGGAGAGGGAAAAAGGAAGCCTAAAGCAAGAGGCTAAGACAAAGGAAAAGAGAGAGGGAAAGAAAAGAGAGAGAAGGAACAGAAAGAGAAAGATAAAAGAAGGAAGTATGTATCCAGTGAAGTTCATCTGCCTGAGTCGCTTCATGAACATTAATGCTTTCGTGTCTCTTGCTCTTTCTATCTTATTCTTTCCTTTCTCTAGCTGTGGAACTCAAAGCCAGAAAAACTGTCTTTACTTTTGACATCTTAGACATTATTGTATAACCATTGTGTGTGTGTGTGTGTGTGTGTGTGTGTGTCTAACATACTCTATTAATGGGGTTAGCGTAGTTAGCAGGCTTACTATGGTCTAGGTTTGTATCAAGCCTTTTACCTGGATCGTCTCATTCATTCTTCCCAACAGTATAGCAGTTGTAGCTTCTGTTGTCATTTTTACTTTACTGATAAAGAACTTAGGCTCCAAACACATATTAGGTACTCAGGCTTATTCAAAGTCTTTTTGAAATCTGTATGTGACAGCGTAAAGGTCAAATTCCTTACCCTGTCATGGGACTCCACCTGCTTAGTCAAGATTCATGTCACTGTTTCATTTCGTTAATGTTCTAGTTAATTCACCATCTTCCAAATGCCTTTTCCCTTTGCTTTTGCCCAGGGCTTTTCCCGTTCTCTCTACTTACACTGCTCTTATCCATCCTTAAAATCGATAAATATTGAATACGTAACTACATTGTGATGTCATAGCTCTGGACAGGACACTGTTCCTCTCCGTGCTCACTGCCCAGCAGTAGAGAAAGACACACACATATAATTCTAAATTAAGGCAGACTGTGTGATGAATACTATAATAAGAGTTAGGAACATAAGAAATAGGGAAATTGGGGGAAGGGACATTATTTCAATCTGATTGTGCCTGGGAAAGCTCTTTGCTCTAAGAGAAGATGGATTTTTGTGGAGGTCTCTAATATTCTGACAAATTGTTAGTAGGAAGATATTGAAGGGAGAGCATTCCAGGTAGAGGAAATAACATGGTAAAAAGCATGGAAAAAAGGAAGATATGAGGGACATCTAGAGAATGGTGAACAGCGAATAGTTTGGCTCTTTTGAACATAGAGTGTCCATGTGTTTATGGGAAGGAATGAGGACCTAGTGGAAAATAAAGCCTGAAAAGCTTTGAGCTATGTACTGGAGAGGTCTGAATATCAGCTGAAGAGTTTGTGTTTTGTTAGTATGCCTTTAGCGTTTTTAATCAGCGGTCCCCAACATTTTGGCACCAGGGACCGGTTTCGTGGAAGACAATTTTTCCACAGACGGTGGGGGGGGGATGGTTCAGGCAGTACTGTGAGCGAGGGTTCAGTTGGTAATGAGAGTGATGGGGAGTGATGGGGAGCTGCAGATGGAGCTTCTGTGTGGCCCGGCTCCTAACAGGCCACGGACTGGTACTGGTCCATGGCCCGGGGGTTTAGCTATTAGTGTTTTAATGATTGGATTTAGCCACAGAAAACAGATGGCAAAAATAGGATGAGAGCAGAAGGACTGACAATGAATTAGGAAACTAGTATAATAACTAAAGGCAGAGAAAGTCAAGCAGTGGCCATGATAATAGAAGGAAAAAAGTAGAAGCAATATTACAGAAGAAATATTAGGATTTGGCATCGAGGGAATGGAGGTCAGAGGGAATAGTTAATGATGATTCAAAGGAATTGAGCATGAACAGTTAGGAGAATGGTGTTACTATTAACTGAGGTAGGACAGATGTCTAATTAATAAGAATATCTGGATGTATAACCTGGGCAGAGATATTTTGTAACCTCTGCAGGTGATTCCAAAGTGCAGGCAAGTTTGAGAACAATGATTTAGAGATGGGAGAAGCCAAAAAATTATCTGTGTAGTTATGTGCAACACTCAGTTGAAAATGTAAGCCCGAAGCTTGGAGCAGGGATCAATGCTGAGGTTGCAGGTTTGACAGTACACATAGATTTTTAAAAAAATTTTTTATTGGAATATAGCTGATTTACAATGTTGTGTTAGTTTCAGGTGTACAGCAAAGTGAGTCAGTTATACATAAACATATATCCACTCTTTTTTAGATTCTATTCCCAGGCAGGTCATTACAGAGTATTGAGTAGAGTTCCCTGTGTTATTCAGTAGGTTCTTATTAGTTATCTATTTTATATATAGTAGTGTGTATATGTCAATCCCAATTTCCCAATTTATCCCTCCCCTGCCTTTACCCCCTTAAGTTTGTTTTCCATATCTGTGACTTAAGTTTGTTTTCCATATCTGTGGAAAACAGATATGGAACCTTAAGATTGTTTTTCATATCTGTGACTCTATTTCTGTTTTGTAAATAGGTTCATTTGTACCATTTTTTTAGATTCCATCTATAGGCGATATAGATGTCTTTCTTTGTCTCACTTACTTTGTCTTGCCTTGTCTGACTTACTTCACTCAGTATGACAATCTCTAGGTCCATCCATGTTGCTGCAAATGACATTATTTCGTTCCTTTTTATGGCTGAGTAATATTCCATTGTATTGATGGACATCTAGGTTGCTTCCATGTCCTGGCTATTGTAAATTGTGCTGCAGTGAACACTGGATTGCATGTATCTTTTCAAATTATGGTTTTCTCTGGCTATATGCCCAGGAATGGGATTGCTGGGTCATATGGTAGTTCTATTTTTAGTTTTTTAAGGAACCTCTATAGTGTTCTCCATAGTGGCTGTACCAATTTCCATTCCCACCAACAGTGTAAGAGGGGTCCCTTTTCTCCACATCCTCTCCAGCATTTGTTGTTTGTAGATTTTTTGATGATGGCCATTCTGACTGGTGTGAGCTGATACCTTGCTGTAGTTTTGATTAGCATTTCTCTAATAATTAGTGATGTTGACCATCTTTTCATGTGCTTTTTGGCCATCTATGTCTTCCTTGGAGAAATGTCTATTTAGGTCTTCTGACCATTTTTTGATTGGGTTTTTTGTTTTTTTGATATTGAGCTGCATAAGCTGTTTGTGTATTTTGGAGATTAAGCCCTTGTCAGTTGCTTCATTTGTAAATATTTTCCCATTCTGAGGATTGTCTTTTCCTTTTGTTTATGGTTTCCTTTGCTGTGCAAAAGCTTTTAAGCTTCATTAGGTCCCATTTGTTCATTTTTGTTTTTATTTTCATTACTCTAGGAGGTGAATCAAAAAAGATCTTGCTGTGATTTATGTCAAAGAGTGTTCTGCCTAGGTTTTCCTCCAAGAGTTTTATAGTATCCAGCCTTACATTTAGGTCTTTAATCCACTTTGTTTATTTTTGTGTATGGTATTAGGGAGTGTTCTAATTTCATTCTTTTACATGTAGCTGTCCAGGTTTCTCAGCACCACTTATTGAAGAGACTGTCTTTTCTCCATTGTATATTCTTGCCACCTTTGTCATAGATTAGGTGACCATAGGTGCGTGGGTTTATCTCTGGACTTTCTATCCTGTTGCATTGATCTATATTTCTGTTTTTGTGCCAGTACCATATTGTCTTGATTACTGTAGCTTTGTAGTATAGTCTGAAGTCAGGGAGCCTGATTCCTCCAGCTCTATTTTTCTTTCTCAGTATTGCTTTAGCTATTTGGGGTCTTTTGTGTTTCCATACAAATTGTAAGATTTTTTTGTTCTAATATTCTGTGAAAAATGCCACTGGTAATTTGATAGGGAAGTCCAGGTAGATTTAATAGCTGTAGCCTTGGAAGTTGATGTTGACAAGAAAAGCCTATTGTGTGAGAATGAAGGAGAAGTATGATAGAGCCTTGAGGAATGTCTAGGGTAACTGAGAGCAAGGACGTCATATTACAACTGGGGATTAAGTGAGACTATACATGCTCAATAGTGAAACTCCCAGCTCTCGCCTCCCAGAATGCTGTTAACCAGGGGATAGTAGGAATGTAGTTAAAAGGAAATTTTCATGGGGTAGGGGTGACCTTAGCATGTTTATAGGTTAGAGAATAGCAATAGTTAAAAAGGGATGGTTGAAGAAGATAGTTGCAAGAAGGATGAGAAAGAAGATGAATTGGCACAATGATTCAGATGTTGGATAGGAAGTGAGTCAGGTGGAGCTGTGAATTTCAGGAAGGGAGGGTATGTCTTATGAGATAGGAGAGAAAGAAAGAATATTGAGTGGTAAGCAATGGTAAAGAGGGAAGGAAGCCAAAGGATTTAGAACAAAGGCAAAGTCAATGTGATTAGTCAGTCAGGCAATTATATGAATAGAGAGAGGGTTGAGAGTGAGGAGGGACTGGAGAACAAGAGTGAGATTCAAATCCCACCTTCTCAATAGAGATTTCCTGCAACTTTCCAGTCCTAGGTGATTGCTATTCCTTCTAAACTATATTGTATTTACTATTTGTACCATACATTTGGTGATTAATCACACACAGCCTTGTGACCCATTTCCATTGTTGTCTTGAGCTCTCGTTTATACCTTTTGTAAGCTAACTTTTAAGGTGACTACACTCCATGACTAAAAAGTCCTCAGGGCAGCGACTACGTCCTAAACTTCTAAACAAAGTCCAAAACTTCTTTGTTTTGCTCACTTTAAACTTTATTTGAGCTAAAAGTATATATATTTAAAAATTTTTAATTCGTCGATATAATATTATTATTAAAGTTAAAGACAGCACTCCACTTTATCTTATCTTTTTATCTTAGCTGTGTAAATAATGGCACAATCCTATCTTACCATCTGATCTTCCTCTCTACAGTTCTCTCCCATTTCCTTTGCCTCTTGCTTTTTACTGTAAATAAAACAATCTTTAAAAGAGCTGTTTTACCTCTTTCTCCCCAAATAACTAGTAATTTATATGATAAAGAAGAAGTGTGATTTTATTTACTTACCTTTTTTTTTTTTTGTATTTCCTTGAATCACTTAGTTAATTGTTTTAATAGGCTGTTAGTTTTTTGGTTTTTTTTTTTTTTTGGTTTCTATTTAAACAGACTTGCTGAAAAAATATATTCTGAGTTGCTTTGAAAAAGATTAAAAGCATCTAATGTGACTTAGCAGCTGACCAGCACACTGGTTGATGAAATATATAGTCTTTGCTCGAAAGCTCTCTAACAAGATTAGGTGAGATTGAACCTGAGAAGGTAAAGGTTTCTAAATTGACATAAACTCAAAGGACAGAACTAAATCATACTACTATTTGAATCTCTAACAAAGCCTAATCTTTGACATATTATATTTGGTACACTATAATCTGTGTACATACACATCCTTCTAGTAAATGATGAATGAGGTTTAGCTAACATAATGTAGTTTATTATATTCTTTTATACTCTTCTAGACCTTTGTAGGAAATTTAAGGTTGGGGAGGTCTGCTTTGTAAAATGTCCCAGATCACTTCACTGGAACAGAGTCTCTATAGAACACACATGCATGCGTTTTTCCAAAACAGCTTGGTCAAATGTATTTCCCTACTGTCATTCATTTGATGCCTTGTCTGGCTGCCACTGGATAGTTCCGTCTGGCTAAAACCGGTAAAACCAATACTTTCTGATGGGAATTTTTGGTCCAGTTGTGAAACCAGAAAGAAATTAGTAAAGTTTCATCAGCATATTTGACCTTCAGTATTTATCTGAACCTTCTCAGATTCATCCATAATTTGAGGGCTATGCTTTTTGAATTATGTAGAATTTTGAAAAACTCTGTCTCAGATTTTTTCTCCTTTTCAGTCCCTCATCCCCAAAGCTTTTATTTCTTTCCTATCTGAAAGTAACTAATAACCACATGATGTAAACTTGCGATTCCAATGCTGAGCAGGTTCAATAGTATCAGTGAAATTGACTCTTGTAGGACGATGCCGACCAGCTTAATGTGTTGGAATTTTTCCCGTTACTTAAGACTTCAGGGGTTCCAGAACCTGGCCTGTTGTATATAACAAGTGCTTTATACTGACCCCCTTTTCTGGTCACACACTGTTTCTCCTCTTTGCAAACTCTTCTGAGAATTACATATTTATAAAATAGCATCTTTCTGGACCCCACTGCCCATTCTCATTAATGAAGTTCTTGTGTCAGGGGTTTTTTCTTTCAAGTAAATTAGATTAACATGACAACAGAAAACAAAATGTATTTTTTCAGATTATCATTAAATAGTGCTAATAATAATGTTGCATTTTGGAATGAAATGAAATCATCTCATTTCCGAATAATTGAGAATTTTATAACTGTTACTGTAAATCAGTAATTGAAAATTTCCCCCCTTTTTTATTTTGGTTGAAGGCTAAGAATTATTAACCGTGTAATATAGAACAAAGAGAACAGTGACATGAACAAAGATATCACTGGATAAAGGTAAACTTGATGTTCTGAGTGTCTTTTCTTCCCTTGTAATTACTTTTGTATTTTATCCAATTGTGAAGTAGTTTTCAGTTGTATTACTGCTTCAGACCTTTGACAAATATCATCTTCTGTTGTTATCTGCAGATTTCTTTTAGTCTCAGTTGTACACAAAAAGCTTAATGACTATTCTCCTTTGGCTAATGCACAAAAAGGAGATCAGGTAAAAGAGTTTGAAGATAGAATTTCTTTGGAAATCTTGCATTTTAAGCAGCTGCTGTCTTACAACAGCTTCTTTCAGTGAATGCCTGGAAATTGAAACTCCTGTTGTGTGTACTTTTCCTAGGCAATCAGTAGTTCTCTCTCTTCCTGTAAATGGGAAAATTGGATATTAGGGAGTATAGGCACACTTCTCCTCCTAAAAGGGAAGTGGGTTGGGGATGTTGCACTAATGATACAATCATCATCAGCAGCATCAAACAACGGTTATTAAAGTCATCAAACAGTGACTACGTGATGACTTTAGCCACAGTCACTTTATTGAAATTATCCTCATCGGTGTTCACTCATGACTTCTTGGTTATCAAATAAAACAGTCTCTGAGCCTCAGCTCCCTAATTTATAAACAAAACATTTGATCCTGATTAGTGGTTTTAATTGATAAATTATTAGCCAATAATTTTTTTCAAAATAAATGTTATTCATAATCCCAATATAGAAAACAAACCAAAGTGAAATTTCTTGGTTGACTCAGAACCTGGAGACTTTGTCCCCTGCTTGCTACCACCTGGACCTTCTATAGCCCTACCTGTCCCCAACCTCTGCAGAGCTCGCAGGTTCCATAGGACGAAGTTCTGAAACTAGCCTCCCAATTTGACCTTCTTGTCTGTGCCTCTTTTTCATTTGCACCGTGACTCTCCTACGCAGGATGCTTCAGTGGTTTTCCATTGCCTGCCTATAAAGTTCCTTCCTTTTGAGCATTGTTCCTTTGAGTCTCTTGTCTTCCTTTGCAACATGCGCCTACTTCTAGCCTCCAGAACTGCTCAACTTGTCCTTTTTTCTATGCTCTTCTCATTCTGCTCCTTGTATCTTTGCCCATCTCTAACTGTTCAGTCCTTTTCACTCTCACCCGATACCCATCTAAGTCAAATGACTCTCAATTTTCTCAACGTTCCTAAAGCATTTGTACCTCAATTATAGCACATATCACATTCTGTCTTTGAATTTTGTATTAAAGATGTCCCTCAGGCTGTTTGCTGTCTGAAGGTAGGGAACTATTTCTTGTTAATCGTTCTGTACACTGCAGTGCTCAACATATGTCCCTTAAAGTCTACTTTCAAAAATGCTTGTCAGTAAACAAAACACTTACAACAGAAATCAAAGTCCTTCAATTATGTGGGTATTCTTTAGATTATTTATTTCTGTTAGTCCCTTATTCTGTTAGTCTGTTAGTCCCAGTTTTGTAAACTGGTCTATATTCTCTGAGGTTATGTAGATTACAATGATTAAATTTAATTGATATGATGGAATCTAGGCCAGTTATATAAGACTAAAGTGAAGTATCTTTTTAATGCAAAATGTTTTATAGCTTTGCATTTCATAATAAAAAGAAAAAGGAAAAACAAAGCAACCTACTATGTGTTTGGAAATTTAACTTTTCTTGACTTTTTTTTCCTTGATATTTTAAATAGGGTTAGTTATGAGTTAGTTAGCTCACTGACATCCTAGACATACCAGTTATATATTAATAAGTGTGGCATCTGTACTAACACTATAATTTTTAATTTTCATTTAAATAGTTGTTATTGAGCTCCCAGGGAGGACAATGAAATGTGTAATTTCAATAAAGTATATCTCTTTTTGTATTTATTTTTCTGTTTCCTGTAAGTTCTATAAGATTATCATCCCTTAATAGAATATGTCTGAGAATTCAATTAAGTTTAATGAAAGTTACAAAAGCTGGTAAAGGAGAGAACGTACTACTGTACAACTATTTAGTTTCTATTACCTCATTTTAGTTACTTAGTGCTTCATAATTTTATTAATAGTTTTGGGATAAGGAAAGGTATGCTGATTTGGTAAACTTTATATTGATATTTCAAACAAACTGTAATAAGAATATGTCCTATGATATAGTAGTGATAATATAGTGATTAATATGCTTTGGAGGAAAAAGCCCAAATAAATTTAGTAGGTTTTTTTCCCCAAGACTAATATTATCAATTATTTTCATAACTGGGGAAGAACTGACATTGAGACTAGAAATAATGATAGAGACAAATAGATGTATTTCAGAATTAGAAATCTGAGGGCTTGAAATAAGTCCATATATCCATAAACCACAGACAAATGGAAGGTACTTTCCCCAGGGATCATTAAGTCAGAGAATCCCTTCTCTGCACCTGTGTGATCATCTGCAAAGGAGGAGTGATAATGCTACCTCCCTCCCTCACAAGCTTGTTGATGAGATCAGATGATATATATGGAAGTACTGTCAGAGTTGGATGGTTGACTAATTCATACGTGGTAGCTAAGAAGACCAGAGACATTTTGTACACTTCTAGACTCTCATAGCTGCAGCCAGGGTAGGAGTTTGACTCCCTGTTCTCTTGCAATGGTGGGTATGTGGGACTGGGGCCTCACTGGGTTACAGTGAGGAGCTTTGAGTGGGACATAGAATGGAGGAGAGTCACCTCAATCAGCGACGAGGTGAACAAGTAAACCAAAGACAGTCGTAAGCAAGGACTAAATCCACAAGTGGAGTCAGAAGGAATGGACGTGAAAAGGAAAACAGGAAGTCAAACCTGAAAATAGCCACTTTGAGGCACCAATACTCAGAGCCAGATGCTTCACAATAGGGACCCTGGGTGGTACCAGAGGCAGTGGTGGTGGGAGCTGTTAAGGTGCCAGAAAAATCAGTCCTAGCACAGGCCGTGCCTTCCACACACCGTCCCGTGATTCCTGGAATTTCTCTTCAGTGCAGAAATACCAGCCTTATAGACCCCACAGATTCAGTGTGTGACATCTTCATACTTTTGAACTCTAGCATAATACCCTTAGGTGACTAAATCCTGAGATTTAGTGATCCAGGATCTGAACTCTTGAATTATGATTTTATGTTTGTTATTGGAAATAATTAGTATGATATCTTGTCAAGAGTCTTCGATGTTAAGATTATATTAATATGTATCTAGAGCTCTACAGTAAATTGCTTCTATGACTTATATTCATTATGTACTTTTGGTAGGTCTAGTACTCATAGGGTAACATTTAAAACATGCCAACTGGCATTGAGCACTAATTTAGCTGCTGGTCCCTTTCCGCTTCCCACATCCCCTGACTCTTTGCCTATTAATTCTGTGGGACTCAGTTTAAACCAGGAAAGGAAAAAGTGTTGCGTAAAATGAGTGTAGTCAGGGAGAGGCTCTGGTTCTTATGGCTTTGCCCTTAGGAGCCTCAGTAAATTCCTTTCTGCGAAGTATTTGACTCTTGCGGCTTAACTACCAGTGGTGCCTCAGCGGGGTTAGCCCCTGGAGATGAGAGAACGATGACCACAGATGCAGACAGAGAAGACTCAAAAGAGGGTTAGATACGGAAGTTATTTCCAAGTAGCTTCACCTGTTTCAGCATATATGGCCTGGTCTTTAAACTCCAACCCAAAAAGCAGTATTTCCTGTCCTAATAATTTTCATATCTTGGTCTCCTAACAAACATGGAGCGGAAAGTGGGCTTCACTGTCTGTCTGCATCTGACTGCCCCGACTGTGTTAATCATCATCTGCTCGTAGAAGCATGGAAACCCTGGGAGATTAGTGCTTGGCAGAGTCAGTAAATTGGTCGGTTTGTGCAAAATTTTGGGAGAAGAGAGTGGAGTGGCAAAGTGAGTTGACTTTGGAAATCTGAGTAGAAGTGGTGCTGTAAGCACAGAGGGACGGCCTCCTACCTCATTGTATTGTGCTTTTAAAAAAAAAATTGAGGTATAGTTGATGTACATAATCGTTTTGTGATTTTGGATAAAAAGATCTTTAAGTACAAGCTATTTTAGTTCTTTTCAGGGCTAGTAGGAAGCTATTTCATCTAGTGTGAATGAAAAGCAAGTCTTTGGGTTTATGAGTCCAGGGCCCCATACAATTGCAGAGAGTATTGGAAGATACTTGTGTTAGGTGGCCATAAATGACGACAAAGCACAGGACCAATGGGACAGATGAAAATACGCTGTTCAAGAAAAATAGGCTCCTTTTCATAAAATACATGACATTCCTGCATCCTGCATCTACCATAATATAAGGACCCCATTAACAGAAAAGAAATGAAAAATAAGGAGTCAGCATGCTTGTTACCTAAACCCAGCATAACATTTTAAAATGCTTAAATTGTCGTTCCTAAAAAGAAATTATAGCCACCAAGTGGCCGTTTTGGCTACTTGGCAAGATCTGTAATTCAAATGGTTCAGGACTTAATTCTTAGGGAATTTTGTTCACTTTTCCTATGTAAAAGGGTCACAGCATTTTATATATTACAGAAAACTATGAGATGAGTAAGGCCGGGAAAATTAAGAAAACATACCTCTTTCTCTGTTTCGTAAAACTGTGGTAGGGTACTAAGTAAGACAAACAACCTTATAATTAGAAAGAAAATTATAAGAAGTTATTTTTATTCTAAAAAGCACATTAATGGCTTTATCTGCAGCACAGTTATTACCAATTGCCATTAACTTGTCGGCACAAACAAGCTTAAAATTTATTTCATATTCTGTAGTCCTAATAATTTCTTTGAAAAAGGGTGGCATTCAAATGGTGTAACTAAAACAAGTAGAATAATAAACATATTTTTATGACGGGTTGTATATATGTATTTGTTTTAAGTTGAACAGGTAATTTCTAGTGCTTTTGTGAGTCATACAGTGAATAATTAAAATAAATTTAAATACTAACATTTCGATTTCCAATTTGGTGAACATAAGCAAATTATTTATAAGTTTGTTTTCGATTCCTGCAAAGCTTATTAAAATTAACTTTTCCTCCATCTAAGTAAACTTCCTTCCTACTGTGAAACAGTTTCATTTATTGCTATTTGTAAACTGCCTAGGATAGATGCAGAGTGGATTGGGCTTGAAACTCCTTGAACAGTTTCTTTTGAAATAACACTACATACGTTAAGCTCAATTACACATCCAAACAGCCACAGCTCACTTTTGGTAATTTATTCATTGATTTAACATAGTACCCAGAAGAGCCATGCCTGCTGTCATTTTTGTAATATATTATGTTTTAAATATACTCATGCTCACCCATGCACACCATTAAGGTGTGCATAAACCTGTGTTTTTCTCTCTTGACAGCTATAAATGTTTGTTATTATTACACAAAACATATGTTCATGTTGTTTTTGTCTAAATTATTCTATCTGGGGCTATAAAGTTTTAATGTTATTAGTTGCCCTTAGAATTTTAATGTTTCACTGCTGTAACCTTCTTAGGATTTCTGTGCAATTAAATAGAAACTATCTCACTGCAGCCTGGAAGAACAATATATTTTCCAAAACAAAAAAACCTTCTTGTGTGTAGTAAAAATGTTTGGTTGACAGTTTTTCTTTTTGCTCTATGGAAGCCTCACCTGTGATCATACCTGAGCCCCAGCTGCATGCAGAACATAGACCATTGCTTGTCCTGCTCCTGGCATCTGCTGGAAAGACATGAGTTAAGCACTGTTTCAACCAAAGGGACAATATTTCACCAGCCCTTCCGGAGTCATTCCAGGTGTTATTTAGTTTGGCCTGGCTCCACTTGGGCCTGGCTTTGGTCTAACATGTACAGAGACCAATAGGGATGAAATGAGAAGTCCGTTATAATACCAGGTATGTGTCTAACTTGGTTTGTTTCACCAGCTTGGATCAAGGAGCATTTTATTTACAAATCAGTGGAGACACTCACGTTCGGTTGAGCCATTGAGATGCTTTTCTGTTATGTCTCATCTCCTTTCTATCCCCAATCACTATACTTGGTCTAGGCCTCGTTTTCCAGCCAAACTGATCTTGAAATCTAATTTCCCACAGACAGAATCAGTGAATTGCAAGTAATTTGTATTTTACAGATGAGGTTCTAAGGGTATCCTGACTGTTTGCCTGTAATTCTATGGTATTAACTTGGTGGTGCCCAACCCACTCCAAGTCTCCCCACCCAGTGCTGGGGATGAGTAATGTCACTGACTTTTAATTGACTCTGAGCCTCAGTTTTATGTCTGTGTACCAGTCATTGTACTTCTGTTGTCTTCTTCCTAAAATACATGTTGGATCACATCAAACTTCAGCTCAAAAGCCTTGCCATGTGTAAATCTGAACTCCTTAACAAGGCATTCAGAATTGTCCTTGATCCAGCACCAAATCACTTCTCCAGGCTCATTGGCCCTTAGTTCTGTTGCATAGCCCATACCTCAGCCCTGCTTTTCCAGCACCACACTCAACCATAGGTGCAAGACTGTTTCCTTGGAGTGTTCTTCTTTGCTTTCTGTCCATTCAGACTCTATTTCTCCAAAGTTCAGCTCAAATACTGCTCCATCCGTTAGGCTCTTCCTAATTTTCCCCCAGTCAAAATTAATCGCATCTGCTACATTTCTTCAGCATGTTGCTTCTGTGTGATTTCTTATGTATTCCATTCTGTCTTATTATTGTTCACTAGATTATAAACTCCTTGAGGGCAGGAACTATGCCTCTTTCATCTTTGTTTTCTTACCAATACCTTGCACAGTATATAATAGGTACTGCTTTGTTGGTGAATGGAGGAACAATATTTCTTTTTTCTTTTCTTTTTTTTTTTACCCTGAACTAATTGGAAATCGCTGAACGATTAGGCTGATATTAACTGAAGTTTTATTCAATTTCCCTGCCTTTGTTCAGGCTTTATAGGCATGAATATAGACCTAAAGTCTGACAGACTTGTAGACAAAGGGATTATATATCTCCTCAGAGCGACACATTACATTAGCAGAAAAATCCTTGTTAATAAATTCTTTTGCTTACATCTGAAAGTACCATCAGATGCTTAGTTCATCTTGTATCTGTCCTCTGAGGAATCAAAGATTACCTGGCCGTCATTCTTTGAATAATCTGCTGCAGTAAAAAACTCAGTGCAAAAGTCAGAGAAACACAATACATGAACTTTGAACAAGGGGTATCATATATATCAGCACTACTTGACTTCAATTTGAAGTCCAGTTTGACTTGGAATAAAATTAGTTATTTAGTACTCTGTATTTGGTACTATTTTAGTTTTCTAGTTTGTGAGTTTGAGTTGCCACAAAAATTGGATTTGTTTTCTACCAACTTGATCCGTTCTTAATTAAGGTATAAAATTTCAGAGCATTATAAGGAGCTTATTATTTTTCCTTAAACAGTGACCCTAAAATAACTTACATTGTGGAATGAGAATTTCTCAATGTTCTCAGGAGCTGAACCTAGTAGGACGTTATTTTAACAGAAAATTGGGTTAGTGTCCCTTCTCTTTCTTCTCTGGCACTAGCCCCTGGTTAATGGCGGTCTCTGGAAGAAGGAAAACAGGAAGTGAAGTTCTTCAAGGATTTGTGGAAGTCTCTCTTGTTAAATCACCCTTTTGGACTTTTCTTCTTTTTTATCTCCCACATTTCCCAGTTTAACACCGTTCGCAAAGCCCAGTTGGAAAGAGACTTAGAAAGCCACATTTAACTGCTTTGTAAGTCTTCATTTTTTTTCTTCTTTAGAGTGATCTCAAATCGTAGAGATTAAGGTTCTTAACAGGCAGCAATCACTGCTCACGAATAGTAGACCTACTCTAACTTACACCATTTTAATTACATTTGAAGTTTTTACCAATTATATGGTGAACCTCTGCAGGGCAAAGGGAGGTGGACGGATTGGTGTGGAGCCTGAGCGACTTTCTCTTTTAGAAACAGAAACACCTGTAATGGAAAAACACAACATTTGTCAAAGAATGGAGATAGGCTAAGTCAAGGTGCTTGGTTACACAATAATCCCCCATAGAGGGCTCATCACTGCTAAGTCCCTGACTGTGTTACCAGAAGGTTTCTCAGTGAGGAAAGGATCAGGAGGTCAGTTATCTGGTGGGTATTAAGAGGGTATTAATGCTACTAAGAATAGAACTCTATCTTTTTATTGAAGTTTTTAGTTAAATGATATTAACTTCAAGTTTTAACTGAGGTGCAACCATCCAAATTCTACAGCCAGGCTCCACGAAGTAATGAACATAAATTACATGTTCTTCTGATAGGTTGATGGGTCTTTATTAGAATTTCAAAGACCTCCACAGAGCTGTTATTAGACACAAACTGCTCTAAAGTCTTCTATGAGAATTAGGGCTGGCTGATTGATTCCAGGAAATAATTTCAACCTGGACCACTGCAAGGAAAAAAAAGCAGGGGGAGGGAATGATATAAGGAAAGAAGTGTTTTGTTTGTTTTTGCCTTTTTTTTTTTAATTGAAAGGGTCTATTTATATGGCTAGGTGTGGATGCATTTGCCAAGCCTTTAAAACACAATACACATCTCCCTTCTTTCCTCTCTTTATTTTTTCCTTCTGTTTCTCCCTTTATCTCCAACTAAATGGGAATAAAAACCGCCCCCGCAACGGAGTTTTTTTTTCCTTCAAATTTTAAGGAAAGCTCATCTCTCTTGAGAATTCCATACATCTGTGTGTCACTGGTTCTATCAGGGTAGCAGTACCTGTAAGAAGTCAGAATAAAATAAACACTTTATTAAAATATTTAAGTTGAGACAAACAAAAGTGAAAATGAATGCCAGAACTTTGCCATCCGTGATTTATAAATAAGCTGTCTTCTAAATAAAAACCTCAACTACCTGCAGTTCAGATCTCATGGAGAAATGGGAGGGATGTGCAGTTTGAGGAGGAAATCTGCTATTACTCCTTCTCTAGGAACAAAAGAGAGAGATGGCAATTTCAAGGTTTATAATTTTACCTCTTTGAGCCAAGAAGGAAAGAGCTATGGGTAGTGAACAATTTCATAAACAAAATCATCCATACCTAAAGCCCTTTGTTTCGTTGTAATCATAAACTTTGTGAAGATTTGGTATTAAGTTGGTTGGCTGCCATTTTACAGCGAAGAAATTTGCGAAAGGAACTGATAATAGCCTTTTCTTCCTTTGGAAAGGATTTAAAGTACTTTACATTTTTGGTAGATAGCCAGCGTTGTGTCATTTAGACATGTCGCATTACTATGAAAGCACCATGCGTCATAACACAGCATAACTATGTGGTTTGCTGAAGTGCTAGTTTCTTGAAAAAAAAAAGAAAAAGAGAGAGAAAGAAATGAAAAAAGACAGGCATATATATATTTATATAGTTTATATAATATATAAATGTAATGTATTATATATATATATTTTTTTTTTCATTGTGAAAGCCATACAGCATAATTTTTCCCCAGGAGCCAGTAGAAGTAAGCTCTTTTTAAAAATTTTTATTTTTTTAATTAATTTTTATTAAAGTATAGTTGATTTACAATGTTGTGTTAGTTTCTGCTGTACAGCAAAATGAATCAGTTATACATACACATATATCCCTTCTTTTTTAGATTCTTTTCCCATATAGGTCATTACAGAGTATTGAGTAGAGTACCAAAAATGTAAAGTAATTTAAATCCTTTCCAAAGGAAGATAAGGCTATTATCAATTCCTTTACCAAATTTCTTTGCTGTGAAATGGTAGCCAAGCAACTTAATACCAAATCCTTGCCTACCTATACAGTAGGTTCTTATTAGTTATCTATTTTATATATAGTAGTGTGTGTATGTCAATCCCAATCTCCCAGTTTATCCCCACCCCCACTTACCCCCTGGTAACCATAAATTTGTTTTCTACATCTGTGACTCTATTTCTGTTTTGTAAATAAGTTTATTTGTACGTTTTTTTTTTTAGATTCCACATATAAACGGTATCATGTGATATTTGTCTTTCTCTGTCTGACTTACTAGAAGTAAACTCTGAAACTAGTCCCATGTCTCTGGATGCCCAGGTGTAAGTGAGCTTCTTTTGTAAATATGAGAAGGCAATCTTAAGCTTTTTTTCTAATCAGAGAACATTCATGTAAGGTTATGACACGTTCCAGTGTAGCTGGTTGCCTGTGAGCATTCATTTACCAGGAAGCTGGAAGGGCTAGGCCCCAGATTTTTAAACACAACCAAACTTCTTAAGTGACTTGAAATTATGTCTTTTTAAAAATGGTAATACTCTGCCATATTACACTGAACAATCACAGTATTAGTTTGGAATGACCTCTACGTGAGAGGGAAAGAAAACTGCTTTCCGATAGCTAGGTGATTATGACCATTTCATTGTGATTCCTGGAGACTTATTATTCTAATATGTGGATTTTTCTTCTCCAGTGTGTAAACCGAGGCTATAGTTCTCATCTGCCTCCTCTGTCTCCATTAAATAAAGTTGTCAAAATATAACAAGTAAATTTTTTGTTTTTTTCTTTGGTATGCGGGCCTCTCACTGTTGTGGAGCACAGGCTCCGGACGCGCAGGCTCAGCGACCATGGCTCACGGGCCTAGCCGCTCCGCGGCATGTGGGATCCTCCTGGACCGGGGCATGAACCCGTGTCCCCTGCATCGACAGGCAGACTCTCAACCACTGCGCCACCAGGGAAGCCCCACAAGTAAATTTTTTACTTGAAGATCTCATCTCATTTTAAACTTGGGTTTTGAGAAGATCTTGTTTCATAGGCCCATTTAATTTATTTCAAACCATCTTTAAACTGAAATTAGAAATAAGATTCCAGATGAGAATATAAGCAAGCAGCTTATTGTATTGTTCAACATTTAGGAAATGAAAGATTTTTTTTTCAACTCTGAAAAGAATATAATGGAAATTACCTCATGTTGCTACTATGGAGAAGAAAAGCAATATAATGCATTACTTGTAGAATTTGATGAAAAACCTGTAAATGCAATGGAGTTGGGTATCAGCACTGATTTTATTTTCCAAGACATATTTGTAATAATTTAGTTCAGGGAAAAAGGCTAGATGGTTTTGGACCAGAGAGAAAATATTCCTATCAAAGCAAATGTGTTACCTGCTAGGACTCAGATGCAAGCAATAACCCCAACAGAAGTGAAATTATAACCTGATTAAAGTAAAAGGTAAGCCCTTCTATGTAGAATGCATAAAGCCTGCTTAACAGTATAACCCTTTCTTGATTCAAAGGGGCTATTTCTTTAAATGTTCTAGACAATTTATTATTCCTTCTGATATTAATAGTAATAGATGTTCATTGAAGAAAACATGGAAACTACAATAAACAATAAAAAAGATATAAAGTGATAACTACCTTACCATTGAATTGTAAGGATGGCTAACATTTTTACATATAATATTTCCTTCTAGTCTTTTCTCTATTTCCAGAAATTTTGGTGAATTTTTTAAAATTCACAGATTATATAGAGATTTAAATTAGATCAAGAGGGGCTTCCGTGGTCACCCAGTGGTTAAGAATCTGCCTGCCAAGGCAGGGGACGTGGGTTCGAGCCCTGGTCCAGGAAGATCCCACAAGCCACGGAGCAACTAAGCCTGTGCACCACAACTCCTGAGCCTGTGCTCTAGAGCCCATGAGCCACAACTACTGAGCCCTTGTGCCACAACTACAGAAGCCTGTGTGCCTAGAGCCCATGCTCCACAAGAGAAGCCGCCACAATGAGAAGCCTGCCCACCACGACAAAGAGTAGCCCCTGCTCACTGCAACTAGAGAAAGCCTGCGTGCAGCAATGAAGACCCAACGCAGCCAAAAATAAATAAAAATTAAAAAAAAAATAAATTAGATCAAGATATTTTATACTTCATGTTAAGAAACACGGTTTCCATGACTCATTTTCCACAAATGGCACTTCATTTTGTTTGAGAGGTCTGTTCTCATATCTATTTTACTAAAATCTCACATTGTGCATGAAATACCCCAGCTATTGTTTACCATGATATTTTTAGAAAATTATTCTTTGTGCACCCTATGTTTGTGCATAAGATTAGGATGAGCACCACTTCCGTGCTTATGCAAATGAACTCATGACGTTATAATGACAGGTTTTATATTTACCAATTTTCCACTTTTCAGAATGCCTTCTTGGATAGTTTATGATTTCATGATTGATTAGTTTATGATTTTTTAAGATTGAGATTGGTTAGATTTTAAATAGGTTTTACAAATGTAGCAAAACAGAGTCAGTAAACACTATATATTACAGTTATGCAGTTGTACGAAACTAGGACAATAGGGCTTCCCTGGTGGCGCAGTGGTTGAGAGTCCGCCTGCCGATGCAGGGGACACGGGTTCGTGCCCCGGTCCGGGAAGATCCCACATGCCGCGGAGCAGCTGGGCCCGTGAGCCATGCCCACTGGGCCTGCGCGTCCGGAACCTGTGCTCCGCAATGGGAGAGGCCACAACAGTGAGAGGCCTGCGTACCGCAAAAAAAAAAAAAAAGTAGGAGAATACATTTATTGATCTCCTGAGAGCAGTAATTGCACCAAGAAGAGATGGGATCCTGTTCATATTTTTCCAGTGTTTCAAAGTTTGTAGCTGTGATTGAAGCCAGCCCTCCAGCATTTCACAATAAGATGCAACTCAAGACTATTTGAGCTACTGTATAGAAAGTAACCTTAGAATAAGCAGTTGAAGTTGCCACATAAATGAGATGTTTCAAATGATTTAAAAATTTACAGCAGCATTCTGATTGTCCATTTAGGTAAAGGTCTTTAGAAAGCAAATATAATATACTCTAGATGCGGTTATGCTGTGAGTGGTCAATGTTTTTTTATAAACATGGTTACATGTAATAGCTCATTATAATACAAAAGAAGGCTTCTTAGACCTTGATGACATTCTAATAACATTCTGTAGACGATGGGGAGTGAGGCAACTTTCTCTTCCTAACGTTAGAATTTTCAGCGTTATATTCATTCCTCCCCTCCCCCCCAACCTGCATGCCCAGGACCTAAAAAGGGTTGTTTAAAAAAATAGGGGGAGGATGGGAAGTGACGTGATGGGACATCTGTTTTGCTATGAACTATGGACTATACTTTTTCCTCCTTGTCCTGGTAAACAACGATAAATAATTATTGAGCATCTTAGGCAAAAAATATATTGAATTCTCTTTAAATCCCTTTAAATAAAAGTTCAGGAGCTTTTGCTATGTAAGAGAAGCTTAACTGCTAGAATGATCAATCGATTTACTTTTCCATTTACAAATATTTATTAAGTACTTAATATCTACTGCACATCCCAATATGTTGTCTTCTCTAGACTTTCAAATTGCATGTTCTGGGAAAACTTGGGCTCCCCTTAAAAGATTTGGTAGGATTTGCAAGAAAGGAGAGAGACAGACCATTTTCTAATGGAATGTCAGGCAAAATTGATCTTTAATGGGAATGTTCTGGTATCAGCACACTTTATGCTCAGGTGAAGTGATGAATTTGCAGAGACATGCATCTCTGTTTAAGAATTCAAACAGGAAAGCTTGATGTGCAGCTAGGAAGGGGAATTAAAGAACCAGGCTTCGAACCAGGTAAACAGTGACCTTTTGGAATCACCTTGGAAGCTATAAATGATCAGTGGGGACAAGAGACTTGACTGGGAAAACCAAATAGTGTAAAGCTAAGGTTCAGATTTAAGTTTTATAGGTTTAAAAAATTCCAAAAAAAGGTTTGGAAATAACTCATTCTAAGAATATCATGATATCATTTTTATTTGATTTAATGATCTGCATGTTTGGGGTGACTTGTTTATTCAAGTCAAACTTGTTTAGTTTGACTTGAATAAAAATTCAACTGAGTAAATTTAAAGGTCAAATTGGTTTATTAAGTAATGTATTTAATAAATTGGGCAGCATGCTATCTAGCAAACAGAAAGGAGCCCCACCAAGGTATAGAAAAGAAAAGGTCTTTAAGAGTGGAAAGGGGGTAAAAAAAGAAAATATTAGCAAAGAATGCATTGCTTCAGGGAAGGTTGCCCTCCTACGTGGTACAGCAAGGCCTATTGGGTGGATTACCTCACTAGTGCTGACCAGATAATTCCTGCCTGACTGGTTAAAGGTTACATTCCTGGGGGGGAGTTGAAACGGCAGTTAGGTTAGGTATTAAGTCTTGGTTTGCTGACGTGGGGTTTAGCACAAGTGACTCCATTTTGGGCCTGCAGTCTCCTTTTTAACAGCACCAAAATGTATTTAGGTTAGTTCATTTTTAACTATCACTCATTTGCATCACATATATTTTGTACACAACTGGAATCATTTATTAAGTCAGCAGCCTCAGAGTCAATAGGTAGAATCATCTTAATTATAATGCCATCTAGGATAGAGAATCAAGACAGTATAGACATGTTAACTGGGTCCTTTCTCTGTTTACCTTTCTAATTTAATTTAGTTGTAATGAGACAGAGTATAAAGGATTCATATCCACCCCATAAATTCATATAAACTGTCTTTGATTCATTTTTCAGTCTTTGACAGATTTTAGGCACGGGATGATAAAATCATACAGCATAAGACTTTTACATCAGCAAATATGGAAATAGAACAGCAGTTGTTCTCCTTAGAACAGAGCCCTCTATCTGGGGAGAACAAGAGATTTCACCTCCTTCTGTGAAGTTTACTCATTTCAGCCTGTTGCTTTAATTTACAGCGACAGCATCTGTAAAGAGCACAGGCTTCCTCTGGTAGATTGCATTATTGTTCCCACGATTCACTCCCCTTTCCTGTAAGAGGATTATACACCCTGCCTTCTACCATGTGACTTGCAGGCCTCCTGTGGAGGAGGATGCACCCCTGCCCCATCGACATTGAGCTTGAGCTTGGTTGTGTGACTTGCCTTTGACAAAGGTAAGTGAGCAGATGTTTTAAGAGCCATTGCATGTCTTCGTCAGCTCTCTGGCTCTTTTCCTCTGCCACAAGAATAGCATGTCCAAATAGGGGCTGCTCTTTCAGCCTGGATCCAGGAATGAAAAAGACAGATGGGGAAAACTCACAACTCACTCACAGCCATCCTTAGCAGACATGTAACTTAAGTGAGAAGTAAACATTTGTTTTTGTAAGCCCCAAACATTTGGTGGTTGTTACTAAAGCAAAGCTTACCAAATACAATTACCAAAGGCCTAACCAAGTGTTTCTCCATCCTCATCAAACCAGTCCTCATGTCTCTGCAACTCTAAGCCTTCCGCCAGCACTGCTGTCTTGCTCACAGACCTTCCATGGCTCCTTATTTCAAATTCAAACTTTTCTATTTCTAAGGCAGCCTACAATCTAATTCATATATCAAACATTTTCTGCATTTACTCCACATAGCCTCCATCACTAGTTGGGTCAGTTTCTTCATTGTCCCCCAACCTCCACACATATGTTTAGGGCACTAGAGTTTAGGGCACCCACCATCGACTGACTGGGTAACCTTAAACAGATACTCAGGCTATCTAAGTTTCAACTTCCTTATCTACAAAGTGGGGACAATCAAAGTACCCAACTCGTGGGGCTGTAGAAATAGCAATGTTAAGCTTGTAAAGTGCTCACTGTGGTCCCTGTCACATAGTAAATGCCCAATAAATGTTAACTGGCTTTATGTAGTTTCCTTCACCTGGAATGCTTTTCTGACTTTTCATTTACCTCAGTCACTTCTAACCAAACTTCAGGTTTGAGTTCAAAGCCTACTTTCTCTATGAAGTCTTCCCTGACAGATTTTTTTTGGTACTGTCTTTTACTTGCTCACTATTGTTTCTTCCTGGTTTTAAGCTTTTTGAAAATAGTGATGAGTTAAACCTGCTTTGAATCATTCTATAGGCTGAGGACATCGTGGCTGTCCAACTTAATTGATTGATAGTAATTCCCTTGAGGTTATTCATCTTGACAGCTAGTTATTTGGAGGTGAGGTGGGGGGTAGAGTCAGTATAGCAATGGCCATAGCTTTAATGCATTACTACTTTCAGACCATTCTGAAAATGGTTGACATCTGGCATATCATCCAGTTCTCTTCCTAAATACACCCAAACTTGAAAGAGTCATGTAGCCATAGCAATAGGTTTGGTGTTGAGATAAAAACATGTCAAGAATTCAGAGCTAAAAGAAGTAAGACCCAGGCACTAGGGTTAGTTTTCAATATAGAGCTCAAGAGTGACCTCAACACTACTGAATTTAATCAGAGGAGTTTTGAAAGGGAAGATCATTTCTAGCTCAATGAAGTGTATGTCTGCCAAGGTTAAGTTGTCTTGTATTATTTGGGACTCACTGCCGAGTGCTTTATTTATTGTTTTCAGGTTGGAAAATCAAGTTACAGCCTTTCCAGGAAACTCTAGGAGCCGATTTATTTTAGTGGGGGAATAGGGGCATGGAAAACTAGCTTGCCGATTCTATACAACTGTGAAGAACAAGGAATTATAGAAAGCTTGCTGTATGAGTCGTGATCGGCGTAAAAGGCTTTGCTGTAAGGCTTAAAGTATGTATAAAGTTATATACAAAAATAAGTAACCGGGGCTCTGTGTTTGGATGTTTTATTGTCCACTTTAATTTGTATCATTCACTACAAAAAAAATCACATAAAGCAAGTACATCCTCAGTCCATCTCTAATTATTAAATTGAAAGTAATTTTAGAAAGTACTACCCTCAACTCTATTATTAATATAGCTGGGGCTAAGAAACTGTTTTGAAGCTGGGAGCTAGTGTTATAGCTAAGCTAGATGAATGAATTAGAACAGAATAGGATTGAAGGACACTGGTAGAAATAGACAAGGGTTACATTCACGGTATTGATAATTATAGTGGGGGAAAAGAATGTCAGGCGTTTTTATGGGAAAATGATTTTGTTTCACTGGGCATATTTTACTAAGCACATAAAAAATGTTAAAAGTTAATGATTAATTACAGTAGTTAATTTTTTTAAAGTGTGGATACATATGTGAAGGTTGTAGGAAAATATATGTTAAGCCAAATAAAGGTAGAAGAGGAGATTACTTCAAAAAACAGGGTGTTATGAAGCCATGTTTATTAGCTTTTGTGAGAACAATGTGGAACCATTCAATTTATTCATTGCTTTATGTTAGATAGTTCTCAAGAGATCTGGAATCTACTACTAAGCTTAACTGATTTACATGCAAATAGTGTTCTTCTAGCTCAATTGTATACGTATAGACTAGTGTTTGTAAGGACTTCGCACTTACTTTAAAAATTATTTAAAATAAAGGTGTCCTGGTATCTGTTAGACATTTTAACCAAAAAATCTATATACCTTTAAAAATAACAGACTTTGAAATGTAGTAAATGGTACATGTGCTGAAATATCTACACACATATGACATAATTGCTGGCAATCAAATGACTTGCCCATCAAAACAAGCACATGATACCTGTTTTACTCTAAATTCATGGATGCTGTCTTCATTGGGAGTGTGAATTTATCAAAACATCATTTGTTGCACTTGGAAAATGATAAAACAAATTTCCTTAGGTGTATGACAGATTTTGAAAAACATTCTTTCGGTGTATGAGTTCAGATCAGGACAGCTAAATTAGAAAGAAGATATTGAGAAGTAAATATTTGAGTTCCTCTGTATTGATAGGCACTGTGAGTGGCACTGGTGGTTCAAAGCTGAGAAAATCACAGTCCTGCTAGCCCTGCAGGAGATCATAGTTGAGTATGGGAGTGACACGTAAGTGTGCTGTGAGTGTAATACAATAAGTCACGGTGATGGAGCAGGGCATCTACACCAGGCATCACAAAGACTTTCTGGGTGGACTGTGCTGAGTTTTAAAGAATGAATAAAAATGAATCTGATGAAAGTGTACTTCAGGGAGTGGCCACAGTGTGACTCTGTCAGGGAAAAATAAGTGATTCCACCTGGGTATGGGAAGAGGAGGAATGGCATGAGTAGGGTGCCAGGGAGGCTGGCCAGGGGCAGACTGTGAGCAGACTTGTGGGATAAGTGTGACCCCTGAGCCTTAGTCTGACAGTTAAGGGGCAGCTGTGCAGGTATTTAAGCAAGGGGGCATCACTGCTATATTTAAAACAGATAACCAACAAGGACCTCCTGTATAGCACAGGGAACGCTGTGTAATACTGTGTAATAACCTAAATGGGAAAAGAACTTGAAAAAGAATAGATACATGTATATGTATAACTGAATCACTTCGCTGTACACAAAAAAACACAACATTGTTAATCAACTGTACTCCAATATAAAATAAAAAATTTTTTAAAAAGCCAGGGGGTGACATGATCAGCTGCGAAATTTAGAGGGGTCTCTAGCAGCAGTGGAGAGCATGGATGGAAGACACACAATGGAGCCAGGGAAAGTACTGAGGAGGGGAGCTTCTTGATGAGCTGGAACAAGGCAGTATCAGTGGGGAAAGAGAGGAAAGGATGGATCCAAGAGATGTTAAGGAGGTAGAAGGATGTTGGCTTAGCCTACCATCTCTAGTTGTTTCCATCTCTATAAAATGGGAATAATGGTAGTACTGTGTACTCCATAGCATTCTTGTGAGGAGTAAATGTAAAGCACTTAGCACAGGCCCTGGCACATAGCATAAGTTCATTGAATGTTAGCTTATGACACATCATAATACATCAGCATGATTTGGTAACTGATGGGAGGGAAGGGGGAGCATAGCAACTGCTGGCTTTTGATGAGGCAATGGGTGAAGAGCAGTGTAGTCTGAGATAGATAATTGTGGAAGAGGCACCGCTTCTGAAGGACAGAAGCCAGATTACACTGGGTTCAAGAACAAATTCAAGGTGAAGAAATGTAGAGGAGACTACTCTAACAAGATATTTGGGAGGGGAAAGAAAAAAACAAGATCATAGCCAAAGGGAGATGTTATATAAAGATTTCTTTTGTTGTTTTATGTTTTGGGGGAGTTATTTGTAACATGTACAAATATGTCCAATTGAGTCAAGAGTCAGGAAATAGTGGTAAGGGAATGACTGATATAATGATTAGGTTGGAAAAAAAAAACAGGAAGATGAAAGAGAACTGATATATGGGCATGGATTAGAGTTATTTAAGACATGTTTGGAAAAAGTAAATGCATTAACAGTTGAGGGTGAGAGGGGAGGGGAGAGAGAAAGCACTAGGAGAATCAGAGAGATTGTGGTCAGAGAGTGGAACATGGGAGTTTACATTCACATCCTAGAAATGGCAAGAATATGGTTATGGGAGTGGATTGCAGAATGGTTAGGTTATCAGAATGAAGAAAGCCAAGGAACTGGACTATGGGAAGAGTTGCCCTCACAGACATTGGAATTGTCCGAAGCAGCTGGAGATGGTGGGGAAATAAAGATCCTGAGCCTGGTGCCACAATCCTCAACCAAAGGGTGGGAAAAATCCAGGAGTAATGAGCCACCCAGAGAGATTCAGGATGAGTCTCCAGGGACATTTTTAAATTAGGGTAAAGGAGCAGTGATCTGGAAAAGGCTGTGGGGAATAGGAAGACTGTCCTGTGCACATTGTGGTTAGTGGAACTGGGAAGCTGAGCAGCCCCCACTGAGGAAAAGGCTGGTGGGGACGTCAAGAGGAAAATGAGTTGGGGGCAGAATTGGGGTAAGAGGGGTAAGTGAAAAGACAGAAAAGGAGTCTCTCCTTTGAGTAAAGAAACGTGGTAGGATCCACTTGTCCCAAACTTCCATTCTGACACAGGCAGAGGCACTGGAGGGTGGGCTCCAGTGTGTTCAACTCTATGTTTTATAGCCTCTGCTTTGTTTCCTTTTCTCTTCTGCATCCAACATTTTGACTATTTCACTGTGTATTAATGTTTTAGCCAGATAATTGAAGGAGAGGGCTAGTGAGAAGGAATGAAAACCTAATCACAGATGATGGCATATTGTGATGAAACCTTAACAATTGCTGAGTTTTTTGTGAAATAACTGCTGCAAATAGTTGATATTATCTAATGGCCTGACCCAAGCAAAATGGTATCATCAATGGAAAGACCACCATTTGTATCCATCTCCTTTTTCCCCCTCTCTTTTCCTCTTCTCTCTCTCTTTAATTTTTTTTCTCCTCCCTCCATTTAAAACATATGTATTGTGTTTTAACTAGGAAAGCACTGTGCTTGGTTGTTGGTTGGATAAAGTGTTGGAGGTGTCATACCATGAACAAAACTTGGTTTCTACTCCTAAGGTCATTATAGGTGAGGAAAGGGACTGACAATATACAAAATTATAGCTATAATACCAGCAAAAAACATGGACTAAAATCAGAGAATGCATGATACCTTATGGAAGTGTAGAGGAAGGAGCAATAAAGAATATGAAATGCTTTGTGAATTTATGTGCCTCACTGGGAATTTTGGTCCTGATACAGCAATAACACTGTCTAAATTTCAAAGTCTAGATGGTTTCATATATATAGGATTTACTTTGGTTCTCTGCCATCAGCATGGATAACTGACATACATGCAATATATAATAGTATTTAAATGCTATTGCCATTGAACGGTTCAAAATAAATTAATGTTATGATCCATTGAGGCTTACCAGTAAGCCCTGAAGATGATTAAAGGGACTGTTGGTGACCCAGAAATATCTAAGTTGTTTTTGCGTGTGTATACATGATCTTATGACTTGTGGCTAATCATTTTTGTGCTCATAGAAAGAGATATTTACTCTTGGAGAAAAGGTTTCAAGTATATATCAAAGTTTTACAGAGAGGATGCTGCATCCATCTTCATTTATCTCAAGAGTAGAACTAATGTCTATACAACAATAACCATTCCAATAAAAAGTGAAAATCACTCATTCATTCACTTGCCAAATGTTCATTGAGTGCCTTCCATGTGCTAGAAATCACACTAAGTTTTGGGGAAAACGATAGTGAGCAAAACCAGATAGGATTTGTCCCCTCATGAGGCTTGAGGAAGATGAGATGTAGTCAAATATCTGCAGAGATAAAAATAAAATTGCACCTGTGAAAAAAATAGCACAAGGGAGAAGTCTAGAGTGTTAGGAGAACTTGCAGTTGTTTTGATCTAGTCAGGGAGGTTGGACACGTGTTCACCAAGGTAGCAAAATGGACTTGAGATCTAATTAATGATTAGATACTAAATAGGTAAAGGTGTGGTGGAGTGAGAAACTGAAAATCTTTTATGGCTGAGAGAGTATTGGTGATTATGCTCCGTAGTGGCTGGAGCAGAGAGTGCAAAGAAGGCCATGGTGTGTGTATGTTGGTGAGGGTGGGGGACTGGGGGTGGGATTTGAGAGGGAAGGAGCAGCCAGACTGCTCAGGGCCTTGTAGTTCTTCTTTGCTGTGAAGGCAAAAGATACAGCAAGTAAATTTAATTTTATTCATGTCATTTACCTTAATGTAGATATATCTCAAGGCAAATGTCTTTTCTAAGAATAAAGTGGAGAAGACATTATTGTCATGAGAGAATATTTTAATAAAATGTAAAGGCAGTAATAGTCTATTTTTTCTTTCCAGTAAAGACAAGATAGCTTACCTTTTCTTCACTCAAAATTAATGTATAAATAAGAGGAAAAATAAGATCTCTAGCTCCTATCTTGTTTATCCTAATCAGGATTAGCTTTATCCTAATCAACAATCTTATATTCAACCTTAATGATATTTCATTAGCTTCTCAGAACCACCTTTCCTGTCTAGGTCTAATTATATCTAATGTAATGTATCTCAACTCACTATATTAAATCATTTTTTAAAAAACATTTTAAAATCACTCCAGAGCTTTGATTTCGGCCTTAGGGAGGAATGAACCCTCTTATTTCTTTTTGGGGGTCCATGACCTTCCAGTTTTCTCCTCAACATATCTTCTTTATTATCCTCATATCTAATCTAGGGAGATGAAAAGAAATAATTTTATTTTTAATAATTCATAAATGTCTACATAAATAAAATGCAAACATAAGCATATGTTCTAATCAATCCTTAAAATTAATGAGTTTTTCTGTATGCTTCACATGGTGAATAGAGAGCAACTATCTCTTACCTATGCTCACATCAGCCCTCACAGATAACCTTTGATTGATTCAGAGTCTTAAACACATCTAGTGGTATATTTTAATATCCTATCATTCCCCAAAGAGATCAGAGTTCTAAAACATGAATGCTAAGCTTCAAAGAATGTGATTTAGAAACAACACAGAAATACTACCTCAGAGAATCTGTGTAGTAATGGCATGGGACTCTTTGTTACAGACAAATACCAACAAAAAAATGTACAAACAAAAGTATGCAAACAAAAATGTAGAAACAAGCAGAAGTGCACAAACAGAAATCTAAAGATGTGAAATAGGAAGGGATCATTAGCTGCTGCCATTTTCCTTTGATGACTTTTTGGTGACATGTTTCCATGAACTATTGCCACTGGATGTTTCACCCAGAGAATCCTCAGCTTTCTTTTAAGTCATGTGGCAGATACCATTTTTAGTGGGGATGCAGGAGAAATAGATTACTGCTCTTCTACTCCCTGCGAGGTCCTTTTGAATTTGTCCTTCACTAAAAATAATATTTTGAGACTAGTAAAGAAAAATACGCCCATCTCCTCTCTGTGATGGTAATGAGTAATCAGGTAATATAATTTGATTAAATCTGGCATCCTCCGTGTATAGAAGGGTAGATCTGAGTGCAAAAAGAATACAAATTATATAAATGGAAGAAGTGGAAGATATAATAATATACTCTACAATGAAGAAAATCTGAAAGCTAGGATGTTCAGGCAAAGAGAAAGAGAACTTCTGTCTTTTGGGTGAAAAACTAAAGGACTTATATTAACCAAGCCTGCTCGACTTGAACTTTGGGGTTATTTCTAAGATTAATGGACAAAAACGATGGCCTCCACAGGACAAACCTCAAAGACTCCTGATGGAGATTGGTTAAATTCAGTGTGGTCCCTACATTTCACTCTGTGAGAAATAACAGAGAGCTACAATTAGAACTTGAGTAGAGGGGAATTTATTTAAGGAGACTAAAAATGGTATAATCCATAGGTTCATGCTTGATAAAATTGTAAATAACAGGGTGCAAGGGTTCCATTAAAGAAAGCGGGGAACATTTTGTTTTTAGGGTATTGCATTTTAACCTGGCAAGAAAGAGAAAAAAAAAATCCAGCGTCTTATGCTGAAAGTTGTTTTTGAAAATGTTCTTAGTAGCTGAAGATTTGGAAATGGCAAATCAGCAAATGAATGAAGGTATCTTTAAGGAGAAAGACTGTTAACATTGTTTTTCCAGAAATGCAATATCATTTACTGAGAGGAACAGAAATGATTAATATAGTCTTTTTGTTCAGGGAAGCTATTCCACAAGATAAAAGGCTAGTAATCTAATAACTAGCATATCAGTATTATTTTATTTGCTTTTTCCTGTTTGCAAAATAACTTCGGTGCTATCTTGTTATTGCTGTTATACTTGGCTAGTTATACATCTCCGATAAGAGAACATAATTAATGTGAAAAATTATACTGAAGTGGCTGTGTTTATTTTGTGTCACTTTAGCAATGCCCCCTTCAGGAGTGCTATTCTTATATTCCACTTGCATTCAATAATAGGCTTGCAGCCAGTGGCATAGTAGTTACACAGTTTTTGTCAAAACAATTTTATCGCTAATAGATTTTTATCTACATTGACTGAAAACTTCTGTTTCTGTTTAAAACTTTAATGTAATTTCTTGCATATCTATTTCAGGCAATAGAAAAACTTTTGAACTTATATATACTTGGCAGCTCTACATGTTTTCTTTCACAAAGTTGATTTATTTTTTTAAATAGGGGGAAAATGTCCTTAAAATTAGGCATCTCATTTTTCAATGGGCTTTGAGGAAAGCAACAAATTTTAACATAGTTTATTCTATTCATTCACCACAGACAGAAGCATTTAAGAATTACTCCAAATGCTGTGACCTTCAAATGATTAGAGCTGGTTACAAATATAAATGAATTCCCCACAAACGTTAAATGAACCCCCAAGAAGCCTTATTTGAGAATATGTAGAGATGTATTTTCATTTCAATGCACAAGGATTTACATGTGTGGCTCCCTATTAGCATTACTCAGGTAAATCCCATTAAAAAATTCATACGCCTCTGTGTGTATAAATTTATACATGAAGCACAGTTAAAGTATATCAGTGTTAATACTGTACCATGGGAATACAATATGACGAGGAAATTGGAAATACAATTAAAGTTCACATAGTATTAGAATTTTTTCACTAGGATAAAAAAGTTTTTATGACAATATAAGAGGATAAATCGAGACTTACTAGTACAACTAGAACCAATGTGTACATTTCAGTATAACTCTGAAAAACATATAATAAGGAAGATTAATGCTCTGAATCTCTTGAAAGGGACTATCTTATTAATGTGTTACCCTAATGACTGTTCAGTAATCTTCTAACCCTGAAAGGAGAAAGTAGGAACCAGTGGTGAAACCCACCTACAAGGATGCATATTATGTAAAGAAAGGTGTGTCCTGTTTGCCTCCCTCCCTCCTTAGTTATTTTTTCGTTCTTCATTTTCTTTCTACATTCTCTTTTGATCTCCTGCTCTTCTTCTCCCCCCCCCCTTCTTTTTCTCCTCCTGATTTATGAGCCTGAGAATGTTTCCTTTTTTTAAAAACATTTTTGCTGTTGAAGAAAGGTTACAGTGTTGCCTTTTGCCAGCTATGTGTCATGGGGGGGAAACATAAAGGCAAGAGACATGTCCTTTAAGTAAATGGACATTTGAGCTGTAATGGACTTGGTACTTAGTCTTGATTCTCTGCCCAGACTAAAGCCATCTGAAGTAGAAATGAAAAATGCATGTTTCTTCATCTTCAGTTAGGATTCAATATGTAGGCTTAAATATACTCATAATGCTGACTTTGGTTATTTGCCTCTTTCCTCTATTTCTCATAGATATATTCACCTGACATATTGAAATATTAATGAACCCTACATTAATAGATGTTCATATATGTACACATATATAGAGAGCACACAGTTTCGACTTATGAAAGGTACTCAGTTGCAGACCCTTGAGGATGTGACATTTGCTAGAGTAGATCATTTCCAACAGATCATTTGATGTTAAATGGTCTGATTTAGTTTGGTGACCTATTTGCCACAGAAGGATAACAGAGGCATTGTAAGCCCAACATCTACATAGATCTTAGTGCAGATGGAGTTGGGATTGCACTTCAGCAATTTGAAAAGGTGGTAGGGATGGTAAGTTGCTACCCTCCAAAGCCTGTCAAATAATGTCCAGAGAAGTGGCTTTCTCTGTGAGGGTCATTTCTTCCTCCTATCAAGTGTTTCGGAGCCAACATCACAGAGGAAAGCTCTCGGTAATTTGTAACCTGGCTGGGTTTTATCTGGTGACCTTGGAGCGAAGAAACTCTAAGGTAGCGCTGGTTTCTGGAGACATTCATTTGATCTCTCTGTAAATACTGCCCAAGGGGTTTTGTTTCCAGGATGTTCCCAAGAGTTCTACTGGCCTAGGAGCTAAAAAGGGTTTTAAATACTTGAACTATTTTTCTACTTTTCTATAAAGTGACACAAAGTCTATATAACAAAGCCTTGGATTGCTTTTAAGTTCCCTATAGTATTTTGGGAACCAAGATTTTTTTAATCCCATAGCTTCTCTATGCCTCTTTTTCCTTTGCTCCATTCTTTATACTCACCAACTCTCACATACTGAAACATTCGTATTTCTCCACACATATAAATTCTTTTTTAGCCTTCTCACTTAATCGCTCCAATTTCTTCCACAAAGAGTGCAGGAGTTCTTCATATGATTACTCAATAAAATTCCCTTTTGTTTTTGTCAAGAGAGGGCTACTTTTTTTAAAAGAAAAACTGCCATGTCGTGATTCTTCTGGTCTTTGACTAACAGGTGTGTTTACTGTAATCAGTGGATCATTCATGCACAAGAGTTACAAACCAGCCACCTCTAAGTTACAGGTTTATTTCTGTGACAAACCTAAATCTTTGTTATCATCTTTGCTGTGAAACATGCTTCGGTATGTTGTTTAGGATGGTGCTATTATCCAGCTAAAGACATAGTATTTATATTTGATAGTGACCTAATCTCAAAAGGTTAGGCTCTACTCAAATTCTGACTCTGTGCATAGAAAACTTGTCATTAAATAAAATCCCACTTTTTTTTTTTTAGCAGTACACGGGCCTCTCACTGCTGTGGCCTCTCCCGTTGTGGAGCACAGGCTCCGGACGCGCTGGCTCAGCGGCCATGGCTCATGGGCCCCACCGCTCCGCGGCATGTGGGATCTTCCCGGACCGGGGCATGAACCCGTGTCCCCTGCATCGGCAAGCGGACGCTCAACCACTTCACCACCAGGGAAACCCAAATCCCACTTATTTATTTGTAGGTATAGTATCAGAGAAAACTATTTCATTCTAAAAGGTGCACACTTAAAAGAGCAAGGTAGCACTGAGGAATTTTTCAACCTTGAATATTTTATTTAAATTCCATTAAGCTGGGGCTTCCCTGGTGGCGCAGTGGTTGAGAGTCCGCCTGCCGATGCAGGGGACGTGGGTTCGTGCCCCGGTCAGCGAAGATCCCACATGCCGCGGAGCGGCTGGGCCCGTGAGCCATGGCTGCTGAGCCTGCGCGTCCGGAGCCTGTGCTCCACAAAGGGAGAGGCCACAGCAGTGAGAGGCCCGCGTACTGCAAAAAAAAAAAAAAAAAAAATTCCATTAAGCTATCAGGAATGTTTGCTGCATTTCCTTTCCCATCATTGCAGATTGCTAGTATATTCGTGGGTAAGCAGACAATCTTTTTTGTAACTGGTCTTCTCCTACCTTGTGTGCTTCTTGATGGCAGTCTAGTGCGGGTGACAAAGAAGCTCACTCCTGTGTTGCTGAGCTCCCAAGCCTCAAACAGGGCTGTGCTGAATTCAAGTTAATCTGGCAAGAGATGCAGGAGGATGGTAAGGGAAGCAGACACTGTTTATGTATAATTCTTGGGAACCTGGCAGGAGGATCAGAGCATGGCAGGGAAAAGGAGTCTTCAAAAAATATCACACAAGGCTCAATAACACTTTTTAATGGGAAATTCCTGTTTTGGTTCTAATTTTATGCTTAGATGCTTTTAATTTGATCCACATTTAATTTTCCATTCCTTGGAGAAGGCATTGATTATACAAGAAGCTATCTGCTCTACTGCTAACAAAAGAGGATTGGTTTCAGGGGCTACCACGATGGCATTGTATTTTAATTGTGTCCGCTTGGAAACGTTGATGCACACATCTTTGGAATCGCTCTATCAACCCTAGGCCCACTCTTCTGGTTGTGATGGCCTGAAAGCTTTGTTAAAGTCACAGTTCTAAAGAAAAATGGGTCAAGATGTGTCTTGAAAAAGCAGAAAAAAAGCCAAGATTGGACATTTGAGTTATAAATCATTGTAAAGGATCATAAAGAGCTAAATGGCAGTTGTACATCTGAGAACACATATAATAGATATATTTATATGTATTGGGATTTCCCAAAACCCAATCACTTTGACACTGTAATGTGTCAATGATGGCATCCACTGCTGGTATGACAAGTTCCAGAGAAATTCAGATAGAGATTCTGGGTTTAGGCTAAGCAACTGCATGGTAGCATTTATTTTTGTTAGAAATCTGAAGCTGCATATAAAATCTACTATAAGCATTGTTTCAGAAAATTCAAGTCTTCTACTTTTTAAAAATTAGGCTGCCATTATTTCTGAAATTCTAATGGCTGAACTGACAACAGTAAAGATGTCCAGGTTTCAATGAAATATATTTCATAAATTAGCTTATTATTGCACTGATTTAGCATGCCTAGCAGGTGAGAGACAAAAACATGTGTTATCTTCCCTAGGGAACCTTCAGTGAATGTCATTCTGGCTTCATATGTCTTTCTTCTCTCCCCTTCTTGAACTGATATAAAATTCTAATGTGTGCCCCCTAGTTCCATCTTCACTGAAATCTAGCAAAACCGCTGAAGGTAAGATAGTGGCAATGGTGCATGAAAAGAGGGAAAAGGAATGCAGTGATTCATAGCATATTTGAAGAAAGTTGCAATTGTTAACAGCACTACTTTTGTATGTAGACAGGTTAAAATATGTCATATTAATGATGCAAATAAAGTTATTCATCTTGGCCAGTTCTTAAAGTTCATGGGAAAGACACTAAAACTATATTGGCCACTTGAAAATATTTCTGTATGTGTCTGAGGGCATACCAAGTCACCCTCTCCCAAAACAGTAGTCAAAAAAGTAGGCGTACCTGCTAGGATTATCAGTAATCTTGACAAGTGGTTGTTGTTTAAATACCAGAAATGGTAGGTGTTATGAAAAACCCTGCTCCTATTATTATGAAAATGAAACATGACACTTTTCAAGTATAGTAGCTCAGGCTGACATCTCTTCTCTCTCTGTCTTTGTTCTTCTGTGCAAATTGAACCACTGATACAGTTATCATTTTACAAGTGATATTCATTGGTCTTTACATCTGCAGATGCCAGGGCTTTCATGAAGGCATAATCCTTTTCCTTAGGCATTATTCCCATTTGCTAGAAGAGAAAACTGAGGTATAAGACCAAATATGTTTCCTTTTACTGGTAAGGAAAATAGGCTCTTGGAATCCTGCTTACTTTCACTTTTTCTAGTCCTCTTTTTTAATGAAAATGTATAAACCTTTTTCCTTATCTTTTGCTTAGGAAGCCTGAGCAGACTTTAAATATCATCCTTAGTTTTTAAAAATTATTATTATTTTACTGAAGTGTAGTTGCTGTACAATATTATGTTACAGGTGTGCAGTAGAGTGATTCACAGTTTTTAAAGGTTAAACTCCATTTATAGTTATTATAAAATATTGGCTGTATCCCCCATGTTATACAATATATACCTGTAGCTTATTTTATATCGAATAGTTTGTACCTCTTACTCCCCTACTCCTCTATTGCCCCTCCCCACTGGTAACCACTAGTTTGTTCTCTATATCTGTGAGTCTGCTTCTTTTTGGTTACATTCACTAGTTCTGTTTTTTAGATTCCACATGTAAATGATATCATAGAGTATTTATCTTTATCTATCTGATTTATTTCACCTCACATAATGCACTCCAAGTCCATCCATGTTGCTGCAAATGGCAAAACTTCATTCTTTTTTATGGCTGAGTAATATTCCATTGTATACATACCATATCTTCTTTATCCATTCATCTGTTGATGGACACTTAGGTTGCTTCCATGTCTTGGCTGTTGTAAATAATGCTGCTATGAACGTTGGGGTGCATGTATCTTTTTGAATTAGTGTTTTTGTGTTTTTCAGATAAATAGCCAGGAGTGGAATTGCTGGGCCATATGGTAGTTCTATTTTTAGTTTTTTCAGAAACCTCTTCCTGTTTTCCACAGTGGCTGCACCAATTTACATTCCTATCAATAGTGTATGAGGGTTCCCTTTTCTCCAAATCCACGCCAACACTTGTTATTTGTGTTCTTTTTGATGATAGCCATTCTCACAGGTGTGGGGTGGTATCTCTTTGTGGTTTTGATTTGCATTTCCCTGGTGATTAGCAATGTTGAGCATAGTTTCACGTGCTTGTTGGCCGTCTGCATTTCCTCTTTGGAAAAATGTCTATTCAGTTCTTCTGCCCATTTTTTAATCAGGTTGTTTGGTTTTTTGATGTTGAGTTGTATGAGCTATTTATATATGTTGGATATTAACCCCTTACCTGTCGTATCATTTGCAAATATTTTCTCTCATTCAGTAAGTTGAATGAAGCCGTCTGGTAGAAGCTTTAGCCAAGATTTTGTTCTGATAATAAGACAGAATGAAGATATATCAATGACTTGTAACAGTCTTTGAGAGAATCCACACAGTTTAAATTAGACTGCTAACATCTAGCTAATAGATGTTGGCACCACTAGTATAATTTAGGTATATGAGTGCTAAAAGTTACTATTCTTTTTAGTAATTGAAGCGCTGAACTTCATGTCAGTGGAGCATTAGCCACCACCATCTACTCTGCCCAGCTCTATGAAATATGCCTTTTTATTCAGAGCACAAACATATTCAAAAGCCCTTCTGGAATTAATTGAAGAATTAAAAGAATTATATTATCAGTATGACTATACTTGCCTTTTTCCATCAAAAGAGAAACTATGCAAGTATGCCCTGAGAAGATATACCTGTAAGCTATAAAATAAATTTTAAAAAAGCACCCAAATAGTGATATATGAAAGTGCGCCAAAATGGGAATTCATCTAGAGTCTTTAGATCACTATTTCTCCGTTTACTGTCTTTCCATTTAAAATAATGCAAATGGCTACTTCAGTTCTTGAAGCTTCAGCAGTCATGAACGTGAGAATTGCATGTGTTCTCATTTCTGTGACCTCAGCAAGCCAGGACTATGCGTTAAGTCCCAAACTTAGCTAGAGGAGAATTTAGGAAGAGTTGTTTAAAAGGCAGACATTTTAGAAAATATGTTGATTTGAGCTGGTTTTGGTTTAAAAGCTACAACAAAATATCTATCTTGAGTAAGATTTGGTTTCCATTAGTTACTTCTTTGGTTGTGGTTTTCTTATGAATTACTATTCACCTATGTAGAAATTAGTTTTTTAGCACTGTTTCATAAATAATAATGGTGATCATTTTTAGAATTGCCTTTTTGAGGAACAGATAGGAGTACATTTCCTTTTGGTCAAGTGCCTTAAGCAAGAAGGATTGGGCCTTCCTTTCCTGTTTATTACGCTTCCCACTTTGTCATTATCAGGTCTGATGTTTAGCAAAAACGGTTTCCAGTTGCCTGGGTGTGCTTTGACAGAACTGACAGTAGAAACTGTATCTTAACGTACTTGAATCAGTGCTGTAGAAAAGCACCCAAGCATGCTGAAGACAGCTTTTATGAGGTACATTTTGTCAGTGTAAACACTGTGAAATCCAGCACATTTGGAAGAGCATACTCTGTATTTGTTAGAATGAATGAATCACTAATGGATTAAAGAGCACAGCCAAATAAACCTAGCCTAGTCATAAGCATATGTGGCCTAATATTCAAATGTAGGAAATCCAATTAAGCTCCAGCTCGCCTTAGTTTTTCATTCATGAGGCAGTATCTCTACCAAAAAAAGCGAATAACTAAAAAGTTTCTTTTACCAAAAAAAAAGGCATTGCATTTTTAAAATATAAGTTTGAAGTTAGTCTTCCACAGATAGCCAATTTAATTATGCTAAAAATGACATTTTTAATTAAACACCAAGGTAAGCATAAATGGATTTCAAAATAATTAATCAAACATCAAAAAATTGAAACCTTTTTCTGCTTGAGCAGCAGAAATGAAAGAACCAGTCTTTGGGTCTCATAGAGATTCAATCTAATTTAATTCTCTGTCTTCTCTAAATAAACATTCCTAAAACCTTTTTTTCATCTGGGGGAATAAGGATGAGAGGGGTAATCAATATTTCTAGCATTTTAATTAAAACCGTTAGTGGAATAAATCCATTTAATTATCAGTTAATGAAATACAAGGTCATTTACCTGACAGGAACTTTGAGGGTGGATTACTAGCTGGAATAAAGCAGAAGAACCCAATGTCACAGCCATTTAACTTCTGCCAAATTTAAGGTTAAAATCCTTTTAGACTGTTTAACCTATTCTGTACCATTTTTCTATTACATATGCCAATTGGCAGGAGAAATGCTTGTTAAAACTTATTTTACATTTAATTGTGCTGAAGTTTTCATTAAATTTCTACAAATATCTTTATATTTCTAAGGCATTAACTGAAAGGCGACAATAGAGTCCAGTGTAATTTTATTTTTATTTTGTGCTTATCACTTATAAAGTTAAGGAGACATGTTTTTTCCTACTACAAGTCAGGTATTCTGCTTTTTTATAAATATGAGATAATTAAATATAAGTTTTAGCAGTCTGAAAATTTAGGATGCAAATACAGAACAAATATGCAATAGTAAACAAATCACTTTAAATAAGTTATGGTAAATTTTATACAACACCTTTTTAAAGGGAGTTATTTATTTATCTATTTTTGGCTGCATTTGGTCTTCGTTGCTGTGCGCGGGCTTTTCTCTGGTTGCAGTGAGCAGGGGTACTCTTCCTTGCGCTGCACGGGCTTCTCATTGCTGTGGCTTCTCTTGTTGCGGAGCATGGGCTCTAGGCGCACGGGCTTCAGTAGTTGTGGCATGTGGGCTCAGTAGTTGTGGCTTGGGGGCTCTAGAGCGCAGGCTCAGTAGTTGTGGCACACGGGCTTAGTTGCTCCACGGCCTGTGGGATCTTCCTGGACCAGGCATCAAACCCATGTCCCCTGCATTGGCAGGCGGATTCTTAACCACTGCGCCACCAGGGAAGCCCACAACACCTTTCTGAAGTGACCTGGATGTCATAAGAATGATATAAAAAGGTAAGAGTTGGTTGGTCACTAAGCTAGTTTTGCAGAATGGTTTGGTAAATGATTTTCAGCTGGTTTAACAAATGAAGAGAAGGCAGAAGATGTGTTGTAGAGAAAACTTCCTGGTCTTTGATGGAGACACAGGGTTTCTCTAAGCGGCACACAGTGCTCACATTGTATATAGATCACTTTTAAAAATAGGCCTTAAGAGGGCCTCTTGTTCTCTCTTACTTTAACATAGATGCTGAACTAATTATCTAGGGTTTGGGATTTTATTTGAATTTTGTAGATCTGAGTTTGTCTCATAACCATAAATTTCAGAGTTAGAGTTTAAAAAGATAACTTATTATTGGTGTCTCATTCTTCTTTTCTCAAATGAAACTCCCTAAATGTTAAAGTCGTGTGCAATGCAAACAAGTATAAGCAGTTTACTCTGTGGTAGTTCGTCCTGAGGCAGCTTAGCTGTGTACTGTGCAGGAAGCCCAACATGATTTAGAGTAGTTTGCCTTTTAAGGACATACCGGTGATCTATTCTAACTTCTAAATGCTACATGTCACATGTTTGGCCTCAATTTAGGTATTCTACCATTGAAAATGTAATTACCATGTTTGGCCATTTTTTTCCCCTCCTCTTTCTTTTGTTAATCTATAAATATGGCTTGTGTATCAATTACCTCATCTATGTAATGGGAATGATGACATTTATCTTTAAGAACATAATGAAATCGTTGAGTAGGCAGTAACAGGTATGTATTTGTTCATTTGCTCTTTCTGGTCTCTGTGTTAGCAAAACTAGAGCAAATGAGAGATTGCCTCATTTTTTGGTTTGTGGTCATGATATGTTCAACAGAAAAATGCAAGAATTGATTTCTATCATTTCATGTTCATGCAAGTTGAATGAGTGGCAGCGTACAGGTTTCTGACCATTAAAAACCTGTGCAGACTCATAGTAACAAATTAGAAGACCCATGTCTTGGGCCATTTGGGTTCTTCTGCCATGTGCACAATTCTAATTGGAAACCATTGTACCTTAAACTCTTACTAATTGCTCAAACTTAAAGTCATTATTTCAGACCATTATTAAAAATCAGATTTTTCCCTATAAAATGCCCATCATTTTTAGCAGCTATATATCTGCTATGTAATTTCCTCTTTTAAATAATGTCACGCTCAATTTAATATTGGTATGTCATTTGCAAGTGACTGGGGGACTTTGCAAGGCCATTACAAACTCTAGTTTCACACAAGTTGGACTCTGAAGCCTGCACCACTGACATTCTGGGTTTGTTTTCCTGACACTGTCTACACTACAGCATATTTTTCATACCCTAAAGGCTCCCCTAGGGGATGTTCTGTCATGGAATGAAATGGCTTTGACTAAAATGAGAATTTTCTCCTCTATGAGAAAGTGAATTAGGAAGAACCCAACCACAAATGCAACAAACCAATTAAATCAAAACAAAACACACAATTTTGTGGGCTTATTACTTAAGAGTGAGACATATCACACTATAGTATTTTAGGAAGTTGCCTTGTACACAGTTAGAAATATTATTAAGTACCTATTTTTATACAATAAAAAAGGATACAAAAGAATCATATTCTAAGGACTTCTATAAATTTACTAAATAACGTGTAGCACTTGCAGCCTCAATCTTATTTATTACTTAAATTTTGGTTGTAAAATATTTTGATGATGAAAATGCAAACTGAGAGTTGAATTCAGGGCTTCCCTGGTGGTGCAGTGGTTAAGAATCCACCTGCCAATGCAGGGGACACAGGTTCGAACCCTGGTCCAGGAAGATCCCACATGCCACGGAGCAACTAAGCCCGTGCGCCACAACTACTGAGCCTGAGCTCTAGAGCCCATGAGCCACAACTACTGAAGCCTACACACGCCTGGAGCCCATGCTCTGCAACAAGAGAAACCACCACAATGAGAAGTCTGCGCACTGCAATGAAGAGTAGCCCTGCTCACCGCAGCTAGAGAAAGCCAGTGTGCAGCAACAAAGACCCAACTCAGCCAAAAATAAATAAATTTATTTATTTATTTTTTAAAAAGAGTTGAATTCAGAAAAATTCATCATCACAAATACTGTATGTATCAATGGGTAAAATTGATTATCGAAATAGAAATAACTATCAGGAAAAGCATGAATATGCAGCAGATTAAGAAACAGTTAACTGTCAGAGATTTCTGTCTCATCAGAAAATGAGTTTTATTGGAATGCTTTAATTTGAATTAAGATATAAAGTCCATTTTTGTAATAAAATATTTTATAAATTGGTAAACATAAAAATCACTATGGTTTTACCATAAAGCTTAATTTTAATGTTCAATTAAGAACAGAATTCAAGTTTTAATTCATTTTATATATTGTAAAATATTCACCTATGATTCTTCTTGATTTTTAGGAGATCCCTACAAATTCCTCGAAGGGACAGAGTATCCCACTGATTCTGCCATGTTTTGCCACAGAAACACATACTCTTTATCTGAATGATGTTATTCATTCTCTTAGGCGAGAGAAAGGGAGAGAGAGGGCGGAAAGGAGAGAGAGAGTTAGTGGTTATGAAACCAAGCTACTCAGATTGGGAATTGAACCCATGGTCTTTTGAGATCACACAGCTGGTCTTATGACTTAGTGAAGCTCAGTTTCTTGATGCCTAGGGGCAGAAAGAATTCAGTGAGAGACCAAGTGCTGAGTAAGAAGTGGATTTATTTAGAGGGAAACACACTCCACAGACAGAGTGTGGGCCATCTCAGAAGGCGAGAGGCCCTGAAATATGGGATGGTTAGTTTTTATGGACTGGGTAATTTCATAGGCTAATGAGTGGGAGGATTATTCCAACTATTTTGGGGAAGGGGTGGAGATTTCTAGGAATTGGGCCACCACCCACTTTTTGATCTTTGATGGTTGGCCTTGGAACTGTCATGGCGCTGGTGGGTATGTCACTTAGCATGCTAATGTATTACAATGAGCATATCATGAGGCTCAAGGTCCACTGGAAGTCAAATCTTCCACCATCTTGGACCTAGGTGGTTCTAACCAGTTTTTGTCATGTCCTATGTCTATGTCATTCTTTTAAAGGTTGTACCCTGCTCCAGTTTCAGTTATAATTGGGTGGGATCCTTTATTATCACCCTTTCTTTTCTCATCAATTACCTTCTACCCTGATGATACTATTCAATTCAATGGTAATGCCTATTCATTCATATATTTTCATTTTTGAGAGGAAAGGGAAAAGATGGGAGAGAAGAAGAAAGAGAAAGGAAAGGAAAAAAAGGAAAATAGTCAGTAAAACTAAAAATTGTTCCCTAATGTAATTGTCTATCATTCAGAAATATGTGGGGGATAAATACAAAGTAATATATAGTTTTAAAAGCCAGGGTGATGCTGCTATGTTAATTTATGCCGTGTGGATGGATGGATGTCAGAAGTAATCACACTTTGTATTTTCAGTGTCTTTACTGTTTGTCTTTCACTTATCTCTAGTTTAGACAATATTGATATTTCTGGGTTACTTTTAAGGAATGGTAGATAGAGTTGACACTTTGAGGATTGTATACAACTGTATATCTGTATACCTTCTACTCAGTAAGATACTACAGATTGCAACTGTGGGAGAGCAGAATATGCCACCACAGTGTGCCACTTTGGCATGTGGATTGTTTTGAGCAGAAGGCCATTAAGACCCAACAGACTCAGAAAAAACTTCTTCTCCCTTATCTGCCTGAAAGAATTTAGAAGGAGGCCAGTACCAGGAAGCCAGCTCTTACCAGAGATAACTTTTTATACAGAAAGACTTGTCTGCATGGCATGGTAAACACTTGTTTATCAAACATTTGATCTCATCTTCCTGTGAGTTGTCTTCCTCCCCCTTTGAAGCCCCAAGACCCTACCCCCTTCTTACCTCAGGATGGTATTTAAGCCTCAATGCCTGACTGCCTTTGAGTCTCATGTCTTTGTGGGGCTCCTGTATGTACATAATTAAATTTGTTTTCCTCCTGTTAATCTGTCTTATGTCAATTTAATTATTAGGCCAACCAAAGAACCTAGAAAGAGAAAAGGGAAAATTTTCCTCCCCAACACAATAAACACATCATTACTGTTCAGTGTTAGGGGTAGACAGTAAAACGCTTTTACACTTTTGTGTAGTTTTCCTCAATAGTAGCTATTATTCTGAAACTATTTTTCAGAAATTGAGTATTATAAAAAAGTTGAAGTCAACTCCAACTGTACCAGCCTATGATGCTGCTAATTTAACTTCTTTCACCTCAGTACTTACCTAGTCACTAACATTCTATTATTCTTCTTCTACCTTGGTGACATCTGTGACCTATATGAATCTATATTTGGTTCTCATGTGGATTTTGGGTGAAAAATGTTAACTATAACTCAAACTAAAGGATAAACCCTATACCGTATTTGAATAATATATTATTGTATCTTTTTGTAAATCTTTTTATTATTCATTTATTTGATTTTAAGGTATTCTTTATTTTTCTAGATTTATTCAGATATAATTGACATACAAAATTGTATAAGTTTAAGGTGTACAACATAATGTTTTCATATATGTACATATTGCAAAATGATTACCACAATAATATTAGTTAACATCCATCACCTTACATGGTTACAAAGGTTTTTTTCTTTGTGATAAGATTGTTAAAGACCTACTCCTTTAGCAACTTTCAAATATACAGTACAGTATTGTTAACCATAGCCATCATGTTGTACATCACATTTCCAGGACTCAGTCTTTTAAAATGTTGATAACAAGCTTTCAGGTAACTCTGATGTGTGAGGCAAGGTTCTAAGAGCTTTGGGAGATTCCTTGACTATAAGAAGGTTGTGATTTAATTGGGAAAAGAAGACTTACACACCTGAGCAAATAGATCTTTACCAGAGCAGGGTGGCCAGTGATACATAATGGAAGAATAGAGGCACAAGATTTGGAATTGGGGAGGTGTTAGTGTTGGCCCTTTGAGGACTTTTTTTTTTTTTTTAAGATTTTTTTGATGTGGACCATTTTTAAAGGCTTTATTAAATTTGTTACAATGCTGCTTCTGCTCTATGTTTGGTTTTCTGGCCACGAGGTATGTGGGATCTTAGCTCCCTGACCAGGGATCAAACCCGCACCCCCTGCATTGGAACATGAAGTCTTAACCACTGGACCGCCAGGGAAGTCGCAGAGGACTTTTTGGTTTTATCTAAGTGAGAGAGAAGACTAAAGAAAGTGTTTCATGGAAGAGAAATGTTGCTTGCAAAGACTCAGGAGTAGAAAGCTTCTCGTTAGGAGCCATGATGAATAGACAAATGGCCTGGGGAAGAAGACTGTGTAGAAGGTAATGGGAGATAAGATTGAAAAAGGAGATTAGGGTCAAAATGGGGAAAACCTTTTCTGCCCTCCTAACCTTTTTGTCTAGGAGGGTGAGTTGAACCTATTTTCCCAGATTTGTGGTGATCATGTCTTACGGAGTATAATCAGAAATCTAAAGAAAGTCAATGTATGTTAAATCTATCTCTTTTAAGATTAGTCTGTTTCTCTCAAGATAAACCTCTTTTAATTGTTTCCGTGAAAATCATGAGGAGTTGGTTGATATGAAACATGATAAAGATTCAGCCTTCTGTTGGTGAAGTAAACATAATAAAAGTAGAGTGGAGCTAACTTTGATTTTTTATTTTTTAAGAAATGTATTTGAAAACTCCATGCTTAAAATGTGTTTATGAAGCAATATTTATATCTACAGCAGAGATGACTATAAAAATATATTCAAAGTGAACATAAATATTTCTATTTTTATGTGACTTTTATTATCTGCCCATCAAATTTTGTAAATTGTCAAAAGTGACTCAGTTTTAACAAATCTTTCCCCTAAAAACTTATTTTTTTCTTCCACATTAATCTGTACGGAAGTTACGCAGCTAGATATGGACTATTTTGCTTATTTTCAGGACCATCTCCTGTAATATGATAAGTAGGGGACTGTGGTTTCTCTCTCTCAGAGGTTCTCCAGATTTACTCTGAGTAAGCATTACCTGGATGCGCTGGTTAAAAATGACCCACCCCCAGAAACTAGGATTCATTTCCTCCCAACTGGGCCTCAGAATCTGCATTTTAGTGAGCCCACAGGCTGATTTTGAAGATGGTGGTCTAAGAAACATTACTTCAGAGTGAGGAAGAGAAAGAATCGATTCAGTGGAGAGTGAATTTTCGCTGTTAGGCCTTTGTCTTAAATGTTGATATGCAGTTAAACAAATGGCTCAGTGCTGGATACAATGGGTCCGCTCTTGGAACACTGGAGGACTTCTCTAGGAAAGACCTCGGAACTTAAAACCAGGAGGGATGTTTGTGAAGATCTGTTACACATTTCTAAATCAGGGTTCTGTGCTTATGTCTCTCCTGCTTGTACCCTTCCTGCCTGAAAGCCCAAGTGAATTTAATGGGAAGAGCATAGGTACTACTGATATATGGCCACCCTATATAAGGAATTTTGTCATAATCTCCAGAACAGAGGAAGAATTTGATAAAGGCTTTTCAAATTCACTTAAACAGAATTGAGAGGTGCCCTTGCACCTGTTTCCAGGCACTGCCCTCAGCACCGATCCAGGGAGGACACCCGGCTCCTGCATGGTCTCCCGGGAGCCCAGATCCTGATTTGCCATAGGAGAAGGGGCCAAGGAATTCACTGTAACAGCTTGGAGAACCCAAGAAACATTCACTGCCCAATTTGTCAGCTGAAAAGGAGCTCAGAGAGTGAAGGGTAAAAATGCTGACACTGTGTAGTAGGCTGTGGTGAAGTGGCCGATGGTGGGAACAGACCCAACTCTCTCTGAAGTCTCTGGGAACAAGCAATTTCAACGTTAGTAACTGCTTGAGACAGCAGATGAGCCTACAAATCTAATCGTGGAGGCCGCTGCTTTTTCTCTCATTGCACCAACTTTTACCACAATGGCTGTGATTTCTGGTATTTTCAGTTTCAGATTTGAATGTAAGCTCATGAGGGACACTTTTGTCATGGTCACTTGGGTTTTTCTGTCTAAAATACTGCCTTACACACAGTAGGAGATCAGTGGGGACTTAGTTATTTTAATTTTGTGCAATATTATGAATGTTTTTCTTAATGCTTAATCAGGATATGATTGCTTTTTCTGTAAATGTGGGTTTTAAAAGGCTTGTAATGTTTTTACTATAATTTTAGTATGTCTTGGGACAAAAGAATACAATGTTTCACATGAGTACCATTTATTCCATATAAAGCTGAAGCTGTTTTCATTAAAATGATAAAAAAGTAGGTAATGTAGAATATTAACAATATTAGTAGTACTTGAAAATTTGCACATCTACTTGATCATAGTAAAGAAATAACATGAAAGTCAGTTTTGTGTTTTACAAAAATACGTTCTTAGTAAGTAATTATTGGTGGTTCAGTACATGGTAGTTGACAATAAAGAACTATTCCAATGCATGTGGCTCTTTAAGATAAAACAAGGCAAGATAGGTTGTTTTAAAAATGAAACTTTTGCTAGTTTGAAACCTTAGGTATTAAACGACATTGCACCTGATGCTTTCTTTGGTCCCTGGAAAGGATAAGAAGCGGTTAGGAGGTAGTCACATTGTTAACTCTATTATAGTCATTTGTTTATTTCATATAAGGAAGATAACAGTCTATGGGGATTCTTTTAAGTCAAAGTCTTCTGCCCTCCAAATGATCATTGAAAGATTATAATGTAATTCATGTTTCAAATGTGAATGCTGTTGGCTCTATATTTTCTAAAGAACATTCTTTTTCATTTTGATAGAGTTTTCACTCATTGTATATATCTCCCTGTTTAATATTTTAAATTTGGTGTGTACTTCAAAAGTGATTGCTGTTTTGTGATTTACAGCCTTGGAGAAAAATAACATAGTAGTCATAACTTTGCAGTTTTTTGTGATACACGAAGATCAGATTTTTTAATGTTGGTTAATGCTTTGCTAATTGAAGTGTGCATGTTAATTAAAGCAGAGGCTAATGTTAATTACCTATATTAATGGAATCTCATGTAGCACCTGCCTGAAGCAATGGGTTCAGTTTTCAAAATATCTCAATTAAGGCTGAAACTTTTGATTTGCATCTAGTAGGGTTTCAATTAACTACATTGAAAACTTAAATAACACTCTTAGGAGTGCAAAATGTCAGTGATTATATGAAGTACAGTGGAGTTTGGTAGGTTCATTTCTGAAGGCTCTTTTTAGCCTAACTGTATTTATTTCTTGTCTGCTGGTCAAAATTCTGTTCATCCATTAAGACCCAGTGGAAATACCATCTCTTCCATGTATTTCCAATGTACTATTAGCTCCTTTTCGTTGCTCTTCTTTCCTTTATGCCATTCTGCCTTGCATTATAATTACCTGTGACAATCTGTGTCTTTTGCTAACTAACTAGAAGCTCCTTAAAGACCTTATCTCCATCCCTTACAAGGCCCAGCACACCTGATAAGATGCTAGGATGTTTTCTAAATTGAAGATACTCTTTAAGTGTTTGCAAAACAACTAAATACCTTTATTGACTGAAGTGGGAATGAGTGAATTTTTAACTTTCAGCCAGACAATTGCACTGTTGCTACATGTGTGACTGCTTCAGGTAAAGCATGAAGTTGCTGTTTGGGATCTTATTGCTTTGTCAAATAAAAGATCGATGGCTTTGTTAATTTCAGTTAAATATGAGCTGCAATGGGGAAGAGGCTTCTTGTTCAATATAAAATAGTCAGTGTTATGAGATCAGAGGACTTGTGTTTATGCTGGCAGGGATGATGTGAACACCCTCTTTTAGTCCCAGGTTTATAATCTGACCATTTTGCGTGCAGATCTGGCTTGCGACCCCATAAGCACAAATATTGAATACTTTAAATAAACTATAAATTTAAGAGAGCCATAGAGGGCTTGTTTTATCTTGGAAGATAACATGTTATCATGTAGTGGGCCGAAATTTTAAATTAATGAATTAAAAATATAGATAGATGTCTGCAGACAAGTACATTGTAATTAGTATGCATGTCATTTCTCCGAAACTTAGTGTTATGTTTGCTGGAGTCCCAGTCACAACCATTCCCATTGGGTCTTGGGAAAGGATTATGAGCTAATGGTGCTAACCTTTTTGACATCTAGTATAATCATGGTTTCAGAAAAGTAGTTTCCATTACTCTACATAATTGAAGGGAGCAGTAATCTCCTCAAGAAGTATACACAAATAGATCCCACACTGATTTACAGGCTCTGGAAATAAGCACCAGTTACTGCTGTTCCTGGGCAGACTTTGACTCTAACTGACTGTCGATCTCAGAGGACCAGGATTTGTCTTCATTCAGCTGTGGAGAATATCAAATGAGCATAAGATTTCCATGTGTAAGGTATAACCAGAAAGGTGACAAAAAGGCACGTAACTGCTTACCGTCCTGCTGATTTAAAAAATAATTTTTTTTTTTTTTTTGCGGTACGCGGGCCTCTCACTGTTGTGGCCTCGCCCGTTGCGGAGCACAGGCTCTGGACGCGCAGGCTCAGCGGCCATGGCTCACGGGCCCAGGCGCTCCGCGGCATGTGGGATCTTCCAGGACCGGGGCATGAACCCATGTCCCCTGCATCGGCAGGCGGACTCTCAACCACTGTGCCACCAGGGAAGCCTAAAAATAAAAAATTTTTAAGGAAAAACTAATAGTACTTTTTGGGCAAGAAGATGTCAGGTGTCGTCTTGATGGCAGGACATATGATTGCTGGAAATGAGAAGTGAATGTGTCCATTAAGAGTGATACAGGCTTAGAGGTGATAGTGAGTGCTTACATACTTCATGTCACAAGTGGCTCAATGTTGGTTAGTTAGCAGCTGAGATAAATACAACAACTATTTGGAGAAATGTGACAACTGTGCAGATCAGATTTCTCATGATGAGGCAATGGGCCAGGTCTTTACAAGTCTAAAAGTAAAGTCACCAAAGCATCTAATCTCCATTGTGGCACCATTAAGGTGGCAGATGGCAGAGCATTAGCAGAAAGACATTGGGAACAGCTGGAAAACATCTGGTAGGAAGTGACAACCTGAAGGGTATACTGGGCTTTTCCTAATTGTGAGGTGATCACTCAAAAAGCCTGGAAAGAAATGTCAGTGTTTTGGTGGTGGGAGAAAGGAGTTGGCTGGAAGACTACCTTCCAGCCCAGGGGTTTGAGGGAATTCTGAAAATAAGTGATTTTAGCGCCTGGCAAAATGCTTACAGGGAAAAAAAAAGATTATAGAAAATTAACCTGCTTTTCCTCAAGTGCTAAATAAGAACAAACTTTTTAGAGGTGTCAGTGAGGCTTACATGAACCTGGAATCCACTTTAGGAAGATAGTTGATCCATCACCACCTTGTGAATAATATTTAAAACATACAATTTTGAGGGTATATGGAAAGGTTATGTGTTCGCAGAGAATGTGGAAACACTAATTAAACTGGAGTGAGGAAGGTGAACTATTTAATGACTCAATTCACCATACATCTTTCTTAATTTACTATCTCATGATTTTTCTAGAACGTACATGAAATATAAAAAGGCTTTTGGGCTATTTCTGTCACTGTATTTCTTCTTTTTTTTTTTCACTCTAGCCATTTGTCCTTGACTGTCTATGTCTCAATGCTCACTCTCCCACTTTCTCACAAAGATCACCTAACTTTTCATAATTGCTAGCTTTCAAGACTCACCATAAAACAATAAATGCTGGAGAGGGTGTGGAGAAAAGGGAACCCTCTTGCACTGTTGATGGGAATGTAAATTGATACAGCCACTATGGAGAACAGCATGGAGGTTTCTTAAAAAACTAAAAATAGAACTACCATACGACCCAGCAATCCCACTACTGGGCATATACCCTGAGAATACCATAATTCAGAAAGAGTCATGTACCACAATGTTCATTGCAACTCTATTAACAATAGCCAGGACATGCAACCAACCTAAGTGTCCACTGACAGATGAATGGATAAAGAAGATGTGGCACATATATGCAATGGAATATTACTCGGCCATAAAAAGAAACGAAATTGAGTTATTTGTAGTGAGGTGGATGAACCTAGAGATTGTCATACAGAGTGAAGTAAGTCAGAAAGAGAAAAACAAATACCGTATGCTAACACATGTATATGGAATCTAAAAGAAAATATAAAAAGGTTCTGAAGAACCTAGGGGCAAGACAGGAATAAAGACACAGATGTAGAGAATGGACTTGAGGACATGGGGAGGGGAAGGGTAAGCTGGGATGAAGGGAGAGGGTGGCATGGACATATATACACTACCAAATGTAAAATAGATAGCTGGTGGGAAGCAGCCACATAGCACAGGGAGATCAGCTCCGTGCTTTGTGACCACCTAGAGGGGTGGAATAGGGAGGGTGGGAGGGAGGCTCAAGAGGGAGGGGGGCTTCCGTGGTGGCGCAGTGGTTGAGAGTCCGCCTGCCGATGCAGGGGACACGGGTTTGTGCCCTGGTCTGGGAAGATCCCACGTGCCGCAGAGGGGCTGGGCCCATGAGCCATGGCCGCTGAGCCTGCGCATCTGGAGCCTGTGCTCCGCAACGGGAAAGGCCACAACAGTGAGAGGCCCGCGTACCGAAAAAAAAAAAAAAAAAAGACAAGGTAACAAATGCTGGTATAGATGTGGAGAAAAGGGAACCCCTGTGCACTGTTGGTGGGATTGTAAATTGGTACAGCCACTATGGAGAACAGTATGGAGGAGCCTCAAAAAGTTAAATATATAACTACTATCATGTGATCTAGCAATCCCACTTCTGGGAATATATCCAGAGGAAATGAAAACACCAACTTGAAAAGGTACCTGCACGCCCATGTTCATAGCAGCATTATTTACAATAGTCAAAACATGGGAACAACCTAAGTGTCTATCAATGGATGAATGGATAAAGAAGTTCTACAAAATAGAGTATTATTCAGCCATAAAAAAGAGGAAATTCTACCATTTGTGACAAAATGGATGGACATTAAAGGCATTATGCTAAGGGAAATAAGTCAGAGAGAGAAAGACAAATACTGTATTATCTTACTTATATGTGTAATAAAAAAAAACTCATAAAAAAAGAGATCAGACATGTGGTTCCAGAGGCAGAGGGTGGGGGGAGGGGGAATTGGAGGAAGGTGGTCAAAAAGGTACAAGTTTTCAGTTATAAGATACATAAGAACTAGGGACATAATGTACAACATGATGACTGTAGTTAATACGGCTGTATGATATATAGAGAAGTTGTTACGAGAGTGACTCCTGAGAGTCTCATCACAAGGAAAGGTTTTTTTCTTTTTTTTCTTTTTTCTTTTATTTTTATTGTATCTATAGGAGATGATGGATGTTGGCTGAACCTATTGCAATAATCGTTTCACAGTATGTATGTAAATCAAACCATCATGTTATACTCCTTAAACTTATACTGTGGTGGAAGTCAATTATTTCTCAATAAAACTGGAAAAACAACTCCACTCAAATTGAAGTCCCAGAAGCCTTTAAATACCAATTTGAAGGAACAGGTGAATCATTATGTGAAATGTTTTATGTTCTAGATTTGTCTGATTACTTCCTCATGGTGTCTGGCAACCTTTCCCCCTAGCCCCTATTTCCTATAACCTATAAATCTGGTCCAGAGGTTTCCTTGGATTCAGGTTAAATGGTTTTGGCATGTATACTTCATATGGCATCTAATCAGGTTGTGTTGTCCACTCTCTGTGATGCTAAAGTGGTGACAGCCAAATATCTTCTTCATAGACATCAGATTGTCCTTATAATTAGCAGGTAATCTGTAGGACAGTGTTTTGACATCATGTGAATATTTATTTCTCCATCAAAGCTTTGCTTAATGGTTTTAGAATCCATTGATGATTCTTGTTGGAATCAATGATTTCTTTGGGGATTGTGAAATGCTGGTTTTCTAATTCTGTTATTTCCTAACACTTTTTTTTTTTTTTTTTTTTTGCGGTACGTGGGCCTCTCACTGTTGCGGCCTCTCCTGTTGCGGAGCACAGGCTCCGGATGCACAGGCTGAGCGGCCATGGCTCACAGGCCCAGCCGCTCCGCGGCATGTGGGATCTTCCCGGACTGGGGCACGAACCCGTGTCCCCTGCATCGGCAGGTGGACTCTCAACCACTGTGCCACCAGGGAAGCCCTCCTTCCATCTTTTTAACTGGCATTCCTTTTCTGTAGAGCTTCCTCATATCAACCTCAGATGAACTAGTTTCTCTTTTAAAAAGCAAGTGAAATACCTTATTTTTTCTTTTTACTTACCAATTTTGTGGTAATAGTCATCTTAAGTAGTGACACTTTTTTTTCCTCTTAGTTCAACTAAGTATTTTATCTCAGGGTTAAAGTATCATAAGACCTGCTAAAATTAAGCATCATCACTTTAAATTAAAATGTGTAACACAGAGGCTTCATTGCTCCCACAAGTTTTCTTGTTAGCAATTCTTAAACAATCCCCATTTATTTTAAACTGAAGGAATCTCAGGAGATTTTGGTCAAAGCATCACCTTTAAGGATATTCATCCTGCCACAGCTCAGGAAGTCTTTAAATGCCACCATTTATATCTTACCACTCAGATTGGCAACCAGAGGTGTTTGCAGCACTGGCCAAGGATCTCTGCTTTCTACCAGGACGTTGCCTCTCCTTCAAGCTTCCTTGAAGGATTGTTCATGGGCCTTCACTCAACAACCCATTCATTTATTCATTCATTCATTCAATCAACACACAATTTTCTGACACTGAGGGTACAATTATGAAGAGGAAAGATAAGGTCTCTGCCCTGTGGAATTTACATTTCATTGGGATATGGATCAGAAAAAGCAAGTGTGTAAATAAGCAAAAAAAAAATCATTTAGTCCAATAACTATAATTGTAAGATATAGTAAATTTAGGAAGAAAATAAATACGACCTGAGAAAGAGAATAATAGGAGATACTTATCTGCAGTGAGATGATCAGGGAATGAAGTAATATTTAAACAGAACTAAAGGATATGAAGGTGATAGCCATATGAAGAAGGAAGGAGGAAAGTTCTAGGGAGAGGGGACAGCATGGGAAGGAGCTAGTGTTCATTCAAGGAATTGAAAGAAGCCTAGTATAGCTGGAATGTGTGGGCGAGCGTGAGAGCAGCTTGGAAGGAATGACAGACAGCAAAGGCCAGAAACAGCAGGCCCCTGAAAACTCTGATACCTAAGGGAAAGTATGTCAGCACCACACTGGTTGAGGCTAGGTCAGATTTTTCCTTTAAATAGATTTTGAGCATAATATCTAATATCTACTATTGTGTTATTGATAATGGGGAAATACAGAATAATGGAAATATAAAATAATAATGGAGCAGTCTGTTGTAATTTGTCAGCCGTGGACAGAGCCATGTTTAGAAATTCTTTTTATAACTAGTCTTTTGGCTTAGGAGATAGCAATAGTTCATTTTTTTCACTCTGGTCCTAATATAGTGATCAGAAAAAGAGTTAAGCAAAAGGGAGGAGAAAGAAGGAGGATATAATTTTGCTTAATTTATCCCTTACTTAGAACAGCAGTATGCCTGATGGGTAGGAATCAAGCCTTCGAAGAGGAAATAAAAATGTGTATTTGTATTTTTTTCAGTCTCTTCCAGATATAATAGCAATAAGCTAGTGAGTATTTTCAGAAACAACTAAGCAACAAGCCCACCTTTATAAGCTGTAAGCAGCAGTGGTGATCAATCTATATAGTAAAAAAGATGATATAAATGCATGGGAGCTACTATTGCAAAGATTTGTGCAAGTGTGTGTGTGTGTATGTGCATGTGAGTGTGTGGCTCTGCCACAGATTTACCAGAAAATAGCCCCAGTAGCTCTTTTTAATACTTGGTGAACTTGTAGAAAGGAGGGAAGAATTATTGGATATTGTCTTAGTCTGTTTGGACTTCTGTAACAGAATGCCGTAGACTGGGTGGCTTCTAAACATCAGAAATTTATTTCTCACGGTTTTGGAGGCTGGAAAGTCCAAGATCAAGGTGCTGGCAGATTCAGGGTCTGGTAAGGGCCCAGTTCCTTGTTCACTGTGGCTCACATGTCAGAAGGGTGAGAGAGCTCTCTGGGGTTTCTTTTATAAGGACACTAATCCAATTCATGAGGACTCCACCCTCATGACTTAATCACCTACCAAAGGCCCCACCTCCTAACACCAGCACCTTGAGGGTTAGGTTTCAACATATGAATTTGTGGGGGGACACAAATACTTTAGTCTATAACAAATACGTTTTGAGTTTAATTTGGGTTCTAGAGTTTCATTTTTAAGCATATTACAACTTCAGCCTGTGAAAGAATTTTGTTTAAGTCAAGATTTTATTTAAGAACATTCCATTTTGGGTTTGTAATAACCATTCTTCACACTCATCATACACACTTGCTTTTTTCCCTTGCTCTTCCACTTGCCTTTATTCTCCTCATACTACTTTCCTCCTGTTGGGTCTCCTTCCGTGTTGACAAGATAAGCTAATTTCTGAGGCTCTGAGGTCTTTTCTGGCTGTGCAAATTGGGGCCCCAAAGGAAACCCAGCTTCACGTGATTTCCTCCTGACTGATACCCAGACCCCTGGGAGCAAGGCCAGGATGAGTCTTAGGTGGAGATGAGGGAGGTGGACACTCAAGACTTGGGGGTCTTTTGCAGGCTCTCCTCACCGCTGCTGTGAAAATTTCCATCCATTAACCTTTCTTAAAATTATCTTGTAGATCAATGTATTTCAGTCTTTAAGTGAAGAATATTGAAATTCATGAACTTAGAGATGGGTACTATGTTAATGTTAATGCCTGTGAATATTTGATATGTACTAGTACATCAGATATCTTTCTAATTCAATAGCTAACAAGAGTAGGGATGGGGATCATGGACAAAAGTAGTGAGAGTTTTTTTATGGAGGCTCTTTTTCTTTTTAACATCTTTATTGGAATATAATTGCTTTACAATGGTGTGTTAGTTTCTGCTTTATAACAAAGTGAATCAGTTATACATATACATATGTCCCCATATCTCTTCCCTCTTGCGTCTCCCTCCCTCCCACCCCTCTAGGTGGTCACAAACCACCAAGCTGATCTCCCTGTGCTATGTGGCTGCTTCCCACTAGCTACCTATTTTACGTTTGGTAGTGTATATATGTCCATGCCACTCTCTCACTTTGTCACAGCTTACCCTTCCCCCTCCCCATATCCTCAAGTCCATTCTCCAGTAGTTCTGTGTCTTTATTCCCGTCTTACACCTAGGTTTTTCATGACCTTTTTTTTTTTTCTTAGATTCAATATGTATGTGTTAGCATACAGTATTTCTTTTTCTCTTTCTGACTTACTTCACTCTGTATGACAGACTCTAGGTCCATCCACTTCACTACAAATAACTCAATTTCATTTTCTTTTATGGCTGAGTAATATTCCATTGTGTATATGTGCCACATCTTCTTTATCCATTCATCCAATGATGGACACTTAGGTTGCTTTCATGTCTGGGCTATTGTAAATAGAGCTGCAATGAACATTTTGGTACATGATTCTTTTTGAATTATGGTTTTCTCAGGATATATGCCCAGTAGTGGGATTGCTGTGTCATATGGTAGCTCTATTTTTAGTTTTTTAAGGAACCTCCATACAGTTCTCCATAGTGGCTGTATCAATTTACATTCCCACCAACAGTGCAAGAGTGTTCCCTTTTCTCCACACCCTCTCCAGCATTTATTGTTTCTAGATTTTTTGAAGATGGCCATTCTGACCGGTGTGAGATGATATCTCATTGTAGTTTTGATTTGCATTTCTCTAATGATTACTGATGTTGAGCATTCTTTCATGTGTTTGTTGGCAATCTGTATATCTTCTTTGGAGAAATGTCTGTTTCAGTCTTCTGCCCATTTTTGGATTGGGTTGTTTGTTTTTTTGTTATTGAGCTGCATGAGCTGCTTGTAAATTTTGGAGATTAATTCTTTGTCAGTTGCTTCATTTGCAAAGATTTTCTCCCATTCTGAGGGTTGTCTTTTGGTCTTGTTTATAGTTTCATTTGCTGTGCAAAAGCTTTTAAGTTTCATTAGGTCCCATTTGTTTCTTTTTGTTTTTATTTCCATTCCTAGGAGGAGGGTCAAAAAGAATCTTGCTGTGATTTATGTCAGAGTGTTCTGCCTATGTTTTCCTCTAAGAGTTTGAGAGTGTCTGGCCTTACATTTAGGTCTTTAATCCATTTTGAGTTTATTTTTGTGTATGGTGTTAGGGAGTGTTCGAATTTCATACCTTTACATGTGCCTGTCCAGTTTTCCCAGCACCACTTATTGAAGAGGCTTTCTTTTCACCACTGTATATTCTTGCCTCCTTTATCAAAGATAAGGTGACCATATGTGCATGGGTTTATCTCTGGGCTTTCTATCCTGTTCCATTGATCTATATTTCTGTTTTTGTGCCAGTACCATACTGTCTTGATTACTGTAGCTTTGTAGTATAGTCTGAAGTCAGGGAGCCTGATACCTCCAGCTCCATTTCTCATTCTCAAGATTGCTTTGGCTATTCGGGGTCTTTTGTGTTTCCATGCAAATTGTGAAAATTTTTCTTCTAGTTCTGTGAAAAATGCCAGTGGTAGTTTCTAGGGATTGCACTGAATCTGTAGATTGCTTTGGGTAGTAGAATCATTTTCACAATGTTGATTCTTCCAATCCAAGAACATGGTATATCTCTCCATGTCTTTGTATCATCTTTAATTCCTTTCATCAGTGTCTTATAATTTTCTGCATGCAGGTCTTTTGTCTCCTTAGGTAGGTTTATTCCTAGATATTTTATTCTTTTTGTTGCAATGGTAAATGGGAGTGTTTTCTTAATTTCACTTTCAGATTTTTCATCATTAGTGTATAGGAATGCAAGAGATTTCTGAGCATTTATGTTGTATCCTGCTACTTTATGAAATTCATTGATTAGCTTTAGTAGTTTTCTGGTAGCATCTTTAGGATTCTCTATGTATAGTATCATGTCATCTGCAAACAGTGACAGCTTTACTTCTGCTTTTCCGATTTGGATTCCTTTTATTTCCTTTTCTTCTCTGATTGCTGTGGCTAAAAATTCCAAAACTATGTTGAATAAGAGTGGTGAGAGTGGGCAACCTTGTCTTGTTCCTGATCTTCGTGGAAATGTTTTCAGTTTTTCACCATTGAGGACGATGTTGGCTATGGGTTTGTCATATATGGCCTTTATTATGTTGAGGAAAGTTCCCTCTGTGCCTACTTTCTGCAGGGTTTTTATCATAAATAGTTGTTGAAATTTGTTGAAAGCTTTCTCTGCATCTATTGAGATGATCATATGGTTTTTCTCCTTCAATTTGTTAATATGGTGTATCACGTTGATTGATTTGCATATATTGAAGAATCCTTGCATTCTTGGAATAAACCCCACTTGATCATGGTGTATGATCCTTTTAATGTGCTGTTGGATTCTGTTTGCTAGTATTTTGTTGAGGATTTTTGCATCTATGTTCATCAGTGATATTGGCCTGTAGTTTTCTTTCTTGGTGACATCTTTGTCTGGTTTTGGTATCAGGGTGATGGTGGCCTCGTAGAATGAGTTGGGGAGTGTTCCTCCCTCTGCTATATTTTGGAAGAGTTTGAGAAGGATAGGTGTTAGCTCTTCTCTAAATGTTTGTTAGAATTCGCCTGTGAAGCCATCTGGTCCTGGACTTTTGTTTGTTGGAAGATTTTTAATCACAGTTTGTGATTGTCTGTTGTGATTTGTCTGTTCATATTTTCTATTTCTTCTTGATTCAGTCTTAGCAGGTTGTGCATTTCTAAGAGTTTGTGCATTTCTTCCAGGTTGTCCATTTTATTGGCATAGAGTTGTTTGTAGTAATCTCTCATGATCTTTTGTATTTCTGCAGTGTCAGTTGTTACTTCTCCTTTTTCATTTCTAATTCTATTGATTTGAGTCTTCTCCCTTTTTTTCTTGATGAGTCTGGCTAATGGTTTATCAATTTTGTTTATCTTCTCAAAAAACTAGCTTTTAGTTTTATTGATCTTTGCTATCCTTCCCTTCATTGCTTTTTCATTTATTTCTGATCTGATCTTTATGGTTTCTTTCCTTCTGCTAACTTTGGGTTTTTTTCGTTCTTCTTTTTCTAGTTGCTTTAGGTGCAAGGTTAGGTTGTTTGAGATGTTTACTGTTTCTTAAGGTAGGATTGTATTGCTATAAACTTCCCTCTTAGAACTGCTTTTGCTGCATCCCATAGATTTTGGGTCGTCATGTCTCCATTGTCATTTGTTTCTAGGTATTTTTTGATTTCTTCAGTGATCACTTGGTTATTAAGTAGTGTATTGTTTGGCCTCCATGTGTTTGTATTTTTTACAGATCTTTTCCTGTAATTGATACCTAGTCTCATAGCGTTGTGGTCAGAAAAGATACTTGATGCGAGTTTAATTTTCTTAAATTTACCGAGGCTTGATTTGTGACCGAAGATATGGTCTAACCTGGAGAATGTTCAATGAGCACTTGCAAAAAATGTGTATTCTGTCGTTTTTGGGTGGAATGTCCTATAAATATCAATTAAGTCCATCTTGTTTAATGTATCATTTAAAGCTTGTGTTTCCTTATTTATTTTCCTTTTGAATGATCTGTCCATTGGTGAAAGTGGGGTGTTAAAGTCCCCTACTATGATTGTGTTACTGTCGATTTCCCCTTTTATGGCTGTTAGTATTTGCCTTATGTATTGAGGTGTTCCTATGTTGGGTGCATAAATATTTACAATTGTTATATCTTCTTCTTGGATCGATCCCTTGATCATTACGTAGTGTCCTTCCTTGTCTCTTGTAATAGTCTCTATTTTAAAGTCTATTTTATCTGATATGAGTATTGCTACTCCAGCTTTCTTTTGATTTCCATTTGTATGGAATATCTTTTTCCATCCCCTCACTTTCAGTCTGTATGTGTCCCTAGGTCTGAAGTGGGTCTCTTGTAGACAGCATATATACGTGTCTTGTTTTTGTATCCATTCAGCCAGTCTGTGTCTTTTGGTGGGAGCATTTAATCCATTTACATTTAAGGTAATTATGGATATGTATGTTCCTATTCCCATTTTCTTAAATGTTTTGGGTTAGTTACTGTAGGTGTTTTCCTTCTCTTGTGTTTCTTGCCTAGAGAAGTTCCTTTATCATTTGTTGTAAAGCTGGTTTGGTGGTGCTGAACTCTCTCAGTTTTTGCTTGTCTGTAAAGGTTTTAATTTCTCCATCAAGTCTGAATGAGATCCTTGCTGGGTAATCTTTGTTGTAGGTTTTTCTCCTTCATCACTTTAAATATGTCCTGCCACTCCCTTCTGGCTTGCAGAGTTTCTGCTGAAAGATCAGCTGTTAACCTTATGGGGATTCCCTTGTGTGTTATTTGTTGTTTTTCCCTTGCTGCTTTTAATATGTTTTCTTTATATTTAATTTTTGATAGTTTGATTAATATGTGTCTTGGCGTGTTTCTCCTTGGATTTATCCTGTATGGGACTGTCTGTGTTTCCTGGACTTGATTAACTATTTCCTTTCCCATATTAGGGAAGTTTTCAACTATCATCTCTTCAAATATTTTCTCAGTCCCTTTCTTTTTCTCTTCTTCTTCTGGGACCCCTATAATTCAAATGTTGGTGCATTTAATGTTGTCCCAGAGGTCTCTGAGACTGCCCTCAGTTCTTTTCATTCTTTTCTCTTTATTCTGCTCTGCAGTAGTTATTTCCACTATTTTATCGTCCAGGTCACTTATCCGTTCTTCTGCCTCAGTTATTCTGCTATTGATCCCTTCTAGAGTATTTTTAATTGCATTTATTGTGTTGTTCATCATTGCTTGTTTCCTCTTTAGTTCTTCTAGGTCCTTGTTAAATGTTTCTTGCATTTTCTCTATTCTATTTCCAAGATTTTGGATCATCTTTACTATCATTATTCTGAATTCTTTTTTAGGTAGACTGCCTATTTCCTCTTCATTTGTTAGGTCTGGTGTGTTTTTACCTTGCTACTTCATCTGCTGTGTGTTTTTCTGTCTTCTCATTTTGCTTATCTTACTGTGTTTGGGGTCTCCTTTTTGCAGGCTGCAGGTTTGTAGTTCCCGTTGTTTTTGGTGTCTGTCCCAAGTGGCTAAGGTTGGTTCAGTGGGTTGTGTAGGCTTCCTAGTGGAGGGGACTAGTGCCTGTGTTCTGGTGGATGAAGCTGGATATTGTCTTTATGGTGGGCAGGTCCACGTCTGGTGGTGTGTTTTGGGGTGTCTGTGGCCTTATTGTGATTTTAGGCAGCCTCTCTTCTAATGGATGGGGCTGTGTTCCTGTCTTGCTAGTTGTTTGGCATAGGGTGTCCTGCACTGTAGCTTGCTGGTCATTGAGTGAAGCTGGGTGCTGGTGTTGAGATGGAGATCTCTGGGAGATTTTCCCCATTGGTATTGCATGGAGCTGGCAGGTCTCTTGTGGACTAATGTCCTGAAGTTGGCTCTCCCACCTCAGAGGCACAATACTGACTCCTGGCTGGAGAACCAAGAGCCTTTCATCCACACGGCTCAGAATAAAAGAGAGGAAAAATAGAAAGAAAGAAAAAAAGAGGATAAAATAAAATAAGATAAAATAAAGTTATTAAAATAAAAAAATAATTAAGAAGAAAAATTTTTTAAGTAAATAAATAAATAGACAGAACCCTAGGACAAATGGTGAAAGCAAAGCTATACAGACAAAATCTTACACAGAAGCATACACATACATACTCACACAAAGAGGAAAAGGGGGAAAAATAATATATCTTGCTCCCAAAGTCCACCTCCTCAATTTGGGATGATTCGTTGTCTATTCATTTATTCCACAGATGCAGGGTACATCAAGTTGATTGTGGAACTTTAATCTGCTGCTTCTGAGGCTGCTGGGAGAAATTTCCCTTTCTCTTCTTTGATCACACAGTTCCTGGGGTTTAGCTTTGGATCTGGACCCGCCTCTGCGTGTAGGTCACCGGAGGGTGTCTGTTCTTCGCTCAAACAGGATGGACTTAAAGGAGCAGCTGATTCGGAGGCTCTGGCTCACTCAGGCCGGGGTAAGGGAGGGGCACGGAGTGCAGGGCGAGCCTGCGGCGGCAGAGGCTGGCGTGACTTTGCACCAGCCTGATGCGTCCTGTGCGTTCTCCCGGGGAAGTTGTCCCTAGATCCCAGGACCCTGGCAGTGGCGGGCTGCACAGGCTCCCGGGAGGGGAGGTGTGGATAGTGACCTGTACTCGCACACAGGATTTTTGGGGGCTGCAGCAGCAGACTTAGCGTCTCATGCCCGTCTCTGGAGTCCGTGCTGATAGCCACGGCTTGCGCCCGTCTCTGGAGCTCCTTTAGGCAGCGGTCTTAATCCCCTCTCCTCGTACACCAGGAAACAAAGAGGCAAGAAAATGTCTCTTGCCTCTTTAGCAGGTCCCGACTCTTTCCCAGACTCCCTCCCGGCTAGCGGTGGTCCACTAACCCCTTCAGGCTGTGTTCACGCAGCCAACCCCAGTCCTCTCCTTGCGATCAGACCGAAGCCTGAGCCTCAGCTCCCAGACCCCGCCCGTTCCGGCGGGTGAACAGACAAGCCTCTTGGGCTGGTGACTGCTGGCCGGCACCTATCTTCTGTGTGGGAATCTCTCCGTTTTGCCCTCCGTGGCCCTGTTGCTGCACTCTCCTCTGTGGCTCCGAAGCTTCCCCCTCCACCACCCACAGTCTCCGCCTGCGAAGGGGCTTCTTAATGTGTGGAAACCTTTCCTCCTTCACAGCTCCCTCCCACTGGTGCAGGTCCCGTCCCTATTCTTTTGTCTCTGTTTTTTCTTTTGCCCTACCCAGGTACGTGGGGAGTTTCTTGCCTTTTGTGAGGTCTGAGGTCTTCTGCCAGCGTTCAGTAGGTGTTCTGTAGAAGTTTTTCCACGTGTAGATATATTTCTGATGTATCTGTGGGGAGGAAGGTGATCTCCGCGTCTTACTCTTCCACCATCTTCTTCCCTTCCCTTTATGGAGGCTCTTAAATATGGTTTTGAGATATACTCCAATGTTCTTATTCAGCATTTGGGGTCCTTGCCTTACTCATGGTAAGCATCCTCTGCTTTCATTAGAATTTCCTAATTAAACACTATTATCTGTCTTTACATTTTTATTATGACTTTAGTAAATTAATTAATAACCAATATATTGAAAAGCAAAGCATTTCCCCTAGAAAATTATTTTTATATTTCCTACAAATATGGTTTTAAATAAAATATCTAAGTTTTTTAATGACTTTTGATTTTCTTTCCTTTCTTCATCTTCAAATATTTCTCATTTATCAGTGAATCACATCTCAGTATAATATCTAGATAAAATGTGTTTTCTCTCCTTTTAAATACTTTTATATTCTCATCTGTTTTTATGGCATGTTACTGCATGTCTCCAGAGGCACACAGCATTTTTATTTTCAAGTAAATTTATATTAGTTACAGTCTCCAGCTGTTTTAGATATAGGATCATTTCCTGTCGGTGCTGTTTCCAGGACAATTCTTTTTTTCCCTCACAAAAATGAAAAATGTAATTTAACAAAGACATCCTATAATTGCCTTCATATCTAGCAAGGTATCTAGCAATCTAAATACTTATTTTATTTAAAACATCTGTCTACATAATATCTAGTGATTGTCCAGGGCTAGATCATCCTTGGGAAAAGCAGCTGCTGCCATTTTTATTTAATTTATAAGGCACCACCAAAAATGTCTCCTTAATATTGAATCTTCTGCCACTATGTCATATGTGAGATTTTTTAAAAAATGAGAATAGCTTACCTTTTTGGTGTTTGCAGTTAGTCTTTTTCAAATTAGGAAAGACTATTCTTTTAAAAATCACTATGGAAACATTCTGCAAGAATAGTAAGCTTTTGTTACATATATCAAGATATCATAATAAAAATGGTGACATGCTACTCTACTCATATAACTAGACTTACATTGGATTCACATTTTATTTATTATTTATTTATTTTTAAGATTTTTTTGATGTGGACCATTTTTAAAGTCTTTATTGACTTTGTTACAGTATTGCTTCTGTTTTATGTTTTGTTTCTTTGGCCGCGAGCCATGTGGGATCTTAGCTCCCCAACCAGGGATCGAACTTGCACCCCCTGCTTTGGAAGGCAAAGTCTTAACCACTGGACCGCCACAGAAGTCTCTGGAATCACATTTTAATTGTCAAGTTTTTTTAGACTTATTTGTCTGTAGTGCATTTTCTTTTTATTTATGATGAGAATGTAAAGTCTTTTTTATTGTGAAGTCGGTCTGCTGATTAGAGCTATTAGTCAATGTGTTCTTGTTATTTTTCAGAAAATGCATGAGAAAGATGACAGCTTCTATAAAAGTTCTTTGTCTTAGGGGTGATACTGAATATTACTTGTAGAGGAACCAATTGGAAACTCTATTTATTGTGCAAGATCCTTGGAGCCTAAGATAAAGTGTTTAACTTTTAATAGATTGTATCAATTGAGGCTCAACCAAATGCCAAAACCAACAGACACCCAGGCTCACAATAGTGTGTCTAAATGAGAAAGTTTACCTTTTCCAGGGATGTAATCAAAATATTCCTTTTTGGAACACTAAGAGTATGAAAGGGAAATGATTATGGTTCCCTACTGACATACTGTTATGATTGACAGGAAAAACCAACATGCATGCCACCTGAGACATCTTGTTCAGGAACTTTCTGGAGGGTAGTAAATTGGTGTTGGCACAAACACAAAAAAATAAAATGACTTGATTCAGCACTTTTCAATTCTAAATCCCCAAACACTAAAGAAAGAAGTAAATATTCATCAAATGATCAAAATTTATATTGATTTTTATTCTACATTAGCAGCTCAAAGTCAAGACTCTTGACAGGGTGGATGTCGGTTTGAATGATTCTCTTTGAAATGAGGATACAGGCACTGAGCTGAGTGCTACCGTGCATTCCTGAACCATAGGCCCTGATTATTAGAACCCTAGGAGGCTAAATTTTTAAGAGAACAGTATAAAGGCAGACTTGTTCAGTTTTGTTTTGATAGCTAAATTGTTATTATTAGTATGTAAAGTAATTCTTGTTGTTCCTGCTTCATTCCTTCCTTTCTATCACCATCTAAGGACAACTATTTTATAGAATTTCAAAGGAGCTGGAGTGCACATTGTAGTCATAGAGTTAATAGCAGCATTTGCCAACATAATTGTACTTGGGAAGGAACTGCCAGTCCTGCAGGGCAAGAGAAACTAAGATTGTATCTTCACATTATACATCTTTAATTTTTAGTTTCTGCCAGAAAGTACATAAGGATTTGCTATAGTGGAATTTGGAAGATGGGAATAAGGATACAGCTGAAGAATATAAACACAGACTTGATGCCTGTGTCATCGTGCAGAGATTTGTTAAGGAAACAGTAATGGAGAAACATCGAAATTCTGATCATCCCCTCCAGTCCACACAGTGTAATCACACTCCCTTCCCACCCTAGCTCATGACATAAGATGCTGAATTTTTAATCGCTTTAACTACTTCCATTGCAAAGAGGAGGAGGGTGGTGGAGGATAAGGCTATCCACAAATGTGATTGTGTGATATATTTGTTCTTTATGTTTGTTAGGTGGAGGCATTATTATGGCTGTTTTTACTAAACATCTCATCTATCATTAACATGGAGGAAGGAAACATTTTTCTTTACACACAAATGCAGAAGAAATAATGAAAATAGCATTCATGTTAATTTTTCTGCTTTGTTTAAATGCTTACCATTTAACAAATATCATTAAGGACATAGCTTTAAAATTGAATTTCTTAAACATTACAGTGAATGGTTTTAATGGTTTGCAAATAGCACCAAGTCAATAGAAATAAAGATGACATTTTAATGATATAATATTTTTTACTTAAATCAGTTATCTTTTGCAGTTGTCCTGAGTTAATTATCCATGAATATAAATATAAGTAAACCTTGGGAACCTAAGGCTAGTTTTTCTGGGGCTGCCAATATGGTCAGAGAAGTTTTATATCCTAATGTACAGATTAGTATATACAGTAATCTTTGCTAAGTATAATATTGAAATAGCTTTGAGATTCTTGTTAAATTTTTAATGTATATTTAACTTTAAATGGGAAAATGTTTATATATTTAAATACTTTTATAACTTTCTTATCCATTGATAAAAAGAATATTCTAACGAACTTACTGTTTCTTTGACAACATTTTCAAAGTGTAATATTGGTCATATCCTTGAATAAATATTTTAGCTCCTATTATGTAACATAATTTTCTGTAATTCTAGGTTTAGGTTCCCTAAGGACAGGCACCATGTCTGACCCAGATTTGTATCTTGTACAATGTCTTACATATAAGAGACTCCCAAAATATGTTTGTCAAATGAAGAAATGAAGACTTTTAATCAGCTTTACTCCAAAGAGACACATTGCTCCTTAGTCCTATGACTCCCTGCTCCAACTCTGTAGGAGAAGGAGGCTTTGTTACTCCATTCAGTTGTGCACACAGGGCTGAAGAGAGACTCTCATCCTTTATAATGCCAAATATTCTTTGTACTTAGTTAGAATGTAGCTAATCATGGATGTGTGATAAATGTCTTCAGAGAGTTCATTTCTAGACAAAAGAAATGCACTTTGAATTCAATTCCAAAGATGAGTTATTTCAGGAAACCATGAACCTCCAACAGTGATGGGAAAAGCAACAACGCACAAAATAACTGGGATCTTGGGCGAAAGAAATACTGTAGAGGTGACAACGCTAAATCCTGGAGTGAGTATGAGGAATTCTGCCAAACAAAAGCATGGAGATTTCCAAGTGTAGATTGTAATCAACCCTGAAAGTCCTTGTCAGAACCTGTGGGGGTCTAGAGACTGAAGGTGTTTCCAGAAGAATGAAGCAAGTTGGGCTAGTTGCGTGAGAAGGATACTATGGGGAGGCGAGAGGGGAGGCATAGTAAATATTTGTTTAAGGAATAAGAGAAAAAGGCATGTGATTAGAGACAGTGCATCAAAGGGTAAAAACAACAACAACAACAACAAAAACTAGTAAAAGTAGGAAGATTTTCCCAAATGACAAAATTATTGTCGGAAAAAGTACAGTTCCCCTCCATTGTATTGATGGATCCCCATGGTCTTCCTGAATTGGTGTGGATTCTTCCAAAGTGTGACATTGCTAATGTTTCTTCCAAAAGCTCAAATGACTCTTTTTTAATGGGCAATCAGATTTTATTAAGCTAAAACAAGTTCTTACCCAGAAGACTTAAAACTTCGTTTTGAAATGGATTGCAGCTTACTGCATGATGACAATAGCTGAAATTTTCATTCTATAAGTGTGAGACCATCGTGGTTAGTTTCTAATATAATACGTGAAGTATAGGATCACTCTATTAGCTGAATAAAATATTACCAAATGACTCGAAATAAAGAAGCTTTTCTTCTTCCTTTTTTTCCTAGATAAAAGTAAATAAGTTGTATATTACAATAATTTTCTGTCAAAGAAAAAAATAGTCTCCTTTCTAAAAGAAAATGAGCCAACTATTTTAAAAGTCAAGCTGAGGCTACAGCCTTCAAACTATCTGTTTTATTTCTTTGTAGACTTTAAACCATTTTAGATTTTCAAACTCAGTAAGTCTATTCAGCTAATTTGTATAGAGTGCCTATCACATACTGTGTGCTGTGCTGGGTGCTGGAGATGCAGCAGTGAATATATAGATAAAAGTCCCTGTCCTCACGTGGCTTTCAGTCCACTGGGGGAAGATGGACAATACAAAATAAGTTACATATTTTAGCTACACATGGTGAATATGTATAAAGGATGATAAGGATTGCTGGGGGTGGGGGTCGGTTGAAGTATTAAGTAGAAGATCAAATAAGACCTGAATAAGAAGATGACATTTTCAGACAAGACCTGAGGGAGGTTAGGGACCAAGCTAGCTTGCAAACAAGACCAAATGCCCCTAGAGTATGCCCACAAGCCATGCTGGAGCATGTCCGGATAGGTTGAAGACTGAGGACTCAACTGGGGAATTTGGACAACAGCCTAGTTGGAATGTATTCAAGAGAAAATAGGAGAGGGATTGGACATAGTGAGTATAGATAATACATGTAAAAGTGACTTTGCTGTAATGGAGAACAGAGAAATGGGGCTTTAGCCAGAGGGTAGATTGGTATCAACTGATGTCTAGAGATTATTTTTCCTTTTTTCTTTTTTTTTAACATGGGAGAAACAGCATCTGGGGGTGGGGTGGTAATGTGCTAATGAGAATAATTATAGTAGAGAGGAAAAACTTGATAGGGGAGAAGGGTGGTTTGCTGCTGGGGTGATAATCTGCGTAGATAAGAGGGGGTCTAGTGCCTAAGTAGAGGGAATTGGCCTTGGATAGAAATACGGACTGTTTCCACAGAAAAAGGAGAGAAAGCAGAGGATGTGAACCCAGATGCAAGTGGGTGCGTAGATGTGGTGGGAAGCTATGAAGTACAATATGAATGAGCAGGCAGACCTACAATGGCATGAGTTAAGAAAGAGTAAAATTAATTATTTAACATTCTCAGGATACTTAACCCAACAAAGGATGCTGTGACGTGCAGTGATAATGAAATAATTGATATTTCTTAACTAAATCAGTGCTTTTTAGGGCAAGGATAAGGCATATGTCTATATGTGATTATAAAAGTATGTGTTTCATCCTTAAAGACTGTTAGAATAACTGAAACTTACCTCCCCACCACCAAATTTTTCATGGGCTAACTATTTTGTCATTAGACGCAATATCAGAGGAAGGTAGATGGTTGAGTAATTATTCAGGCCCTGGAGAAGATCGTTGAATTTGGATCACCACATAGCAAGCCAAATTTAAATAAAATATTTTAGAACACTGTCTTGTGTTCTGATTATATTATTAATTTGTAGTCTAAATTTGAAGGAGTATCTGTAGTGATTTAAACTATAGGTGCATACAAAATAAAAGGGGAAAACATACTAGCAATGATAAGCGGCAAAGCAATTGTATTAAACCTCAGAAGAGAAGGCAGTGTTTCTAACTTTATTATGTGTATTAGTCTGCTAGGATGGCGATAACAAACTACCACAGACTAGGTGGCTTAAACAACAGATTTATTTATTTATTTCTTACAGTTCTGGAGGCTGGAAGTCCCAGATCAACATGTTGGGAGGTTTGGCAGGTTGGATTTCTGGTGAAGCCTCTCTCCTCGCTTATAAATGACTGGCTACCTTCTCATTGTGTCCTCACATGGCCTTTTCTCTGTGGGAGCGCTCTGCATCTTCTTATAAGGACACCAGTCCTGTTGGATTAGGGCCATATCCTTGTGATCTGTTTAACCTTAATTACCTCTTTAAAGACCCTGTCTCCAAATACAGTCACATTGGGGTTTAAGGCTTCAACATACAAATTGAAAAGTTATGACATTATGTGTCCTGAGTCTATAACATTATGTTTAAAGGTTTACTAGAGAGATATGAGTTAGTAGAATCTCTTAGGCATTCCCCCTGTTTGGGATGCTGGGCTTCTGGCCTCTTGGAAGCTGTTGATTCCCTTCTCAATGCAATGTTCTCAAAGTACACCAGGAGGTAGGAACTTTATGAGCATATTTGGACTCATCCATCAGACACCTATGTTCCCATGACAGAAAAAGGGAGATGGAGGAAGATAATGCCATCACAGAAACAATGTCATCTTTTGTTGGCAGGTCATTGGATAGGGTTCCGACTCCCTAACCTGACATCCTCCATAGCCTATCCCCTTCTACTTTAGCCTCTTCATCCAAATGCCTCCCAAACTGCAGCTACCATTCTCTGAACATGCCACATCCTTTCATAACTCTGGGCCTCTGAACAAAATGAGGTACTCTGCCTATAAAGATATTCATCTGCTTCTTTACTTGACAAAGTCATAGCCATGCTCCCAGATCTGGCTCAAATGCCACCTCTGTCAAGCCTTTACTGCCTACTCCTCACCTTCAGGCAATTAGTTCTTTTATTTCCCATCTTCCCCCACAATCATTTCACTTGGCACACTTGTAGGTATCTGTTGGCATGGCTCTTTCCTCCACTACACTGCAGTCCCTTGGGAAAAGGGGCTATGTTTTGTTCTTTTTTGTACCCACAGTCCCTGGTACAGTTCCTGACACATGATAAAGGCTCAGTGAATATATGAGTAATAAATTATTTACTGAGCCCCTATCATGTTCCAGATACTGCCAAGGTGCTGGGAATACAAAATGGCTGAGGAGACAGACAGACAGTGTCCCTGTATGGAGCTTAGAGTCTGGAGACAGAGACAGAAAAAGTGTAAGCCAGCAAATGTAAGAATTTTTTTTTTTTTTTTGCGGTACGTGGGCCTCTCACTGTTGTGGCCTCTCCCGTTGTGGACGCGCAGGCTCAGCATTGTGGACGCACAGGCCCATGGCTCACGGGCCCAGCAACTCCGCAGCATGTGGGACCTTCCCGGACCAGGGCATGAACCCGTGTCCCCTGCATCGGCAGGCGGACTCTCAACCACTGTGCCACTAGGGAAGCCCCAAATGTAAGAATTTTAAGTTGTGATATGTGCTGTGAAGGAAATTAACAATTCTGAAATGGAGAAAGATAGAGTGGATCTACTTTTGATAGGGTGGTCAGGGAAGGCCTCTCTGAGAAGTAACATGTCAGCTGAGAGCTAAAGGATGAGAAGATATTACCAAGAGAATGTTCCAGAGAAAGGGAACAGTATATGCAGAGGTCCTGAGACAGGGAAGAGCTGTTTACAGAACTGGGAGAAGGCAAGCATGACGGTGCATAGTGATCAAGAGGGAGACAAGTAGGAAATGAGGTCTGAGACAGGCAGGAACCAAATCTAATGAGTCGTGGAAGAAGTTTGTGTTTTAGATCTGAATGCAGTATGAAACCAACTCAGTTTTATAGAGACCACTCTGGTCCTGTAAGGGAAGAGATTAGAGGGGCAGGAATGGGTGAGGGGAGATACATATTAGAAGATAATTGCTGTACTACAGGGGAGAGATGATGAAGGCTTGGACCAATCTGGCAGCAATGTAGACTGTGAAGACAGACTGGAGAGACATTTTGAAAGAGGAATCAACAGAATTTAGGGAGTAACTGGCTGTGGAAAATGAAGAAGAGGAGTCATGGAAGACTCTCAAGTTTCTGACCTAAGCAACAGATGGTGCCATTGATTTAACGGGAAAGTCCTAAGAACAAAGTTTCGGGGCGCACGTTAAGAATGAGAATGGAGAGTGTTTTAAACAGTGATGCCTAAAGTAAATTCAGTTAGCAATGTCAGGTGATTGATTGGGTAGGTAGCTATGGCACTCAGAGGAGAGAACAGGAGGCCATTACTACATAGATGGCATTGAAATCCATGGAAGAGAGTATAAATAAAGAAAAGAAATCCAGAATTAAGCCCTGAAATACCAACAACCAGTGATCCCAGATGTGATTCAAAAAGATCAATGAACTATCTATAAAATAGATTTGGGGATGGTGGAGAAAGAGGAGGGAGAGTGCTTGAGAATCCATCGCATTAGGTCAGCTAAGGTGTAATGCAGGCCTAGATTAGAATAAGTGAGAACTGATTCTTTTTCTCTTCTCATCATACACCATCTCCCATGGCAGTCTTATTTCCTTTCCTAATGTCAACCATTGCCTCTGGGTTTATATTTCAGTCTTAATATTTCCACTTGCTGCACATCTCATTTGGGGAATCACACCAGTACCTCAAACCAAAAGACTCAATTCCAGCTCATTTGTTCCATTCACCTGTACTGCTGTTTTTATATTCCTACTCCCATTAACGACAGCTACCAGGAAGTGAGAGGTGGATCTGTCGCTGAGTCTGTTCCCTTTTGTTCCTTTTTATTTTCCTTAATAGGTTGCTAAATCCCATTGATTACTATCAATCCCATTGATTGATTAGTAGGATCAGTAATATTATTTAATGTCTTAGTTTCCATTTGTAAAATGTAATCACTTTTAAAAGTATCCACAATTGTAATAGATGCTAAGAAATGAAATTCTTTTAATCAAAGATTCAGTGTTACTATTTTTTTAAGAACTATAGTTTCTTCAAATCTTTTTCTTAAAAATTTACCTTTGGGGCTTCCCTGGTGGCGCAGTGGTTGAGAGTCCGCCTGCCGATGCAGGGGACACGGGTTCGTGCCCTGGTCCGGGAAGATCCCACATGCCATGGAGCGACTGGGCCCGTGAGCCATGGCCGCTGAGCCTGCGCGTCTGGAGCCTGTGCTCCACGACGGGAGAGGCCATAACAGCGAGATGCCCGTGTACCGAAAAAAAAAAAAAATTTACCTTTGGACTAAGATACAGTATGAGAAAAAGTTAAGACAGTTTGCAGAGAGATTTAGACTGGCAAAGTCATTCAACCTTAGCAGAAGAAGCAACTTTGGTTCTATTTTTATCATCACGTTTAGGAATGAATCACTGAAAGCAGAGATAGAAATAGAGGTGGATAGAAAAGACCTGGGCCATCTAATTCATCTCCTTGTTAGCACAGGGAAGTTTCCTATGTCAAATGCCTTTGAGATATTGTGCAATAAAAGTCTTAGATTAACAACATTTCAATCACTTTTGTAAGGTGACTAATTATTTTTCAAGTTGCTCTCAGCAACTTGTCTCTCTCTGAGCTCCTTTCCATGTACCCCTGTCATGAGAGGTGTTTCCCTCTGTGCACAGAAATGGCCTAGGATCTCAAAGGGATGAACTTCAATTATTCTTCTATAGTAGTGATGAGTCTATATTAAGTTGGCCTCCCTCTTAATGATGCTTTTTGTGACCAGTGACACACATTTGTGAAATCTTTACCCAGAACAAGCAGTGGTCTAATTTGCTACCTTAGGGTGGTTAAAAATTAATGGGAACCTGTAGGGATCAGACATGCCCCTTGGCATCTAATGGTGCAGATTCAATATTTTAATGGGGTTACCAATAGAATACTTTGTGTGGGATGTCCTCCTCAGTATCCCTATAGCATTAAGGAGGGGAGGGGTGGGGGGGTAGCATTTGGAAAGATTGTTTTTAAGTTCTTTTTTAAAATTATTATTACTGTTATTTTACTGAAGTAGAGTTGATTTACCATGTTGTGGCAATCTCTGCTGTACAGCAAAGTGACTCAGTTATGCACACACAGACATTCTTTTTTTATATTCTTTTCCATTATGGTTCAGGATATTGAATATAGTTCCCTGTGCTATACAGTAGGACCTTGTTGTTTATCCATTCTAAATGTAATAGTTTGCATCTACTAACCCCAAACTCCCAGTCCATCCCTCTCCCTCCCCCACCCCCCTTGGCAACCACAAGTCTCTTCTCTATGTCTATGAGTCTGTTTCCGTTTTGTAGATAGGTTCATTGTGCCATATTTTAGTGATATCATATGGTATTTTTCTTTCTCTTTCTGACTTACTTCACTTAGTATGATAATCTCTAGTTGCATTAAATTCTTTGACTATTGTTCAGTATCTCTCAGTTATCACATATTTAGTTACTTAGGAATATTGTATGCTCTTTTGAAAGATATATTCTGTTGTTTTTTTCTAATCATTGACTCCCTCTATTCAGTTTCATGTACCTCCCCCCAACTGTTAAAAAATATTCTTAGGTCTGTAGGTATCATTTCTCCAAATTCTATGATATCTGCAAAGCTCTGAGTTGGCACTTTTCTGTGTTGCCATTAATATACTCCATACCTTCTCTTTCACTATCTATTAATAAATATGCTGAATAACACTAAATCTAGTATTTCCTTTGTGCTTTTCCATCAGCCATACCCCTCTTCCCATACTGAATGTACTCCATGTAACATTATCCTTTGTTTATACTGTTTGACGTAATTCTTAATCCAGTTGAGTCTATTCTTATTCAAGCCAATGCGTTTGGGCAGGAAGAGCGTACATGAACCAATACATAGATTGCAGTTCTTAATTGATTTCTGAAACTTCAGTTATATGAGTATAGTAATTTTAGCATTTTTAAAGTTCTTCCTCAGTATCTAGAACATTCATAAGTAGCTGCTTGTGGAAAGCAACAAAATGCGAACTCTAGAGTGGTTTGAGATCTTACATTTCATAAGCTACCCATTTCCTTTACAGAGTCCTGATTTGCCCTTTTAAGCAGCTGCTACTTTGCAACTCTCTCTCTTTCTTTCCATGGTTGAGTCTGTAAAACCAGAGACCAGGCAAAAGGCCTTGGTTGGCACTGGATGCAAAGAGTAGGAGGTCATGTCTGACTTTGCTTTTCCTGCATGTTATAGAATTCTGGCAACCACCCAACAGCTGACCCAGACCTGTTTTTTTGTAGGAGAATATATAATTAAATTATAAAGAAGCAGAAGTGTTAAGGCTATTGAGAAATGTTAACGGACGTGTTGGATTTAGTGAAGTGCGCCAAAAGAAAATAAGAGCTCCTTTGGTCCACAGTGCACATAACTCATCATTGCCCTTTCCCCTTCACCATAGGCAAGCATGCCACCGAGAAGACTTCATTCCCCGTCTCATCTGGTGTTCTAGGGAACTCTAAAGCCACAGGGATCACAACAGCTGCAATAAATAAAGCATCTATTCAATGCTATTCCATGCCAAATATTATTCAGCATTCTTTTGGCCTTGGTTTGATAGAAAACAGCATGATGAACTTACTACCTCTCCCTGTACTACAGTGAGCCCCAAGTATCTATGAAAGATTTAACAATTCAAGCCTGCATATAAGCAAAATCACTGTTCTCTCTATTTTAACATTATTAAGACAAAATCCAGAGAACCAAAAAAAAAAATGTAATACAGGAAGTCCGTTGTCACTATTGGAAAGGTATTGAATTAATACTAGGCTTTTTTATTCTCCTCGGGGAAGATAATGAGAAGCATTCAGAGTATGTGTCCATGCAAATGTATGGGTCGGAGGGGGAATCTTTAAAAAAATAAATGTTACATATGTGGCAATACGAGGAGGAATATTATTAAGGAATTTCACAGAATTTTTCTGTAAAGTCTCATCATACAGTATTATGATCTCAGGGATATTTTGTGATATTTACTGAGTCTTCTGAGAATTCATTTATTCAGGTCATATTTTAAGGAGGAACTTATAAGATTCAAATCTAAAATATAATTCTGTAATATGCCCAGCTGATCCCATTAAATCCAACCTGAAAAGGAGCAGTATAATGATGTGAACAATTCCCATTCTTTGAGTTGTTACACCTCACTTGAAATGCATTCCTTCTGGATTAAAACAGCAATTCCTCTTTTTTCCTCTCTCCAGGCTGAGGTTCAGCTATGCTACCTGGAAGCACAAAGAGATGCTGTTGAGCAGATGTCCCTCAAGCTGTACAGCGAGCAGTATACCAGCAGCAGCAAGAGGAAAGAAGAGTTTGCTGATATGTCAAAAGTTCATTCAGTAGGAGGCAATGGGTAGGGAACATTCTTTTTGTTGTTTTATTCTCACTAATCTCTACTTTTTCAATGATGTTCCACTGGTAGGTGTTAGGCAGGCATTTCGTCCCTAGATAACAAGAGAAGCGCGATAGACGAGGCATTTATGTTCTTTTCCATTCACTTCAGAATTGAAGACTGTGGATTTTATCAGTGTGTCATCTCACCCAGAACTTCCTAACTTTGTTATTATTGTTTTCAAAACAGCCTTGTGGTTTTATGAGTGTTTCTGTCACTACACTATACCTGTAACTCTTTTCAGTGTGTTTCCCCCTCTTTAAACTTCACCGTTTATTTTAAAGTCTATAGAAGCAACTTTTAAATACCAGAACCTCACTGTAAACTTGGTAGAACATAATTTTTATGAAAAATATAGATATTTAATAATTGTTTAGGGGCTATGAGCTAACCGGTTTGTCACACAAAGTCAACTGGAATAATGGACTAGTGCTTATTGTCTATGGTATGTGAAAAGACCCAGCAACTTCAGTGACCCACCAACAGTTTCATTCAGCCTGAGACTAATGGACTAATGGCTGTCTTTATATTGTACTAACTACCCATGCTATTGAATAGTTAAGTCACGCATTCAAATATTTCCAAATTACTTTAAAGTTATGCAAACATTGTGTGTGTATATATAAATATGTATGTATATATAATACATGTATAGAATTTTTTAAAAACGTATATTTAAAAAAATTTTTTCTGGCTCCATTTGAATATTTAGTAGGTGAATATTAAAGAGTAAAAGAGTGTAATGAAATTTAATTATTTCATAGTTTAATGACTTGATAATAATTATACTCATAAAAATGGAAACAGTGACCTATTTCGCTCTTATACTTGAGCCGGACAACGCGGCGGAGAAACTGTTCCCCCAAGTTCTATTAGATGTTAATAGCACAGTATAAATCTATGGGGTGTAACTCTAGCCAAAATATTCCTTGAAAAGGCAGGAGGAAAGAAGTAAGTGCTTATGGTTCTGACGTGACTTAAAATCCAAATTCAAATTTGGGGGATAAATTAATAACACAGGTTACAAATCCTGTCTTGTGATATAACCCAAGGTCTAAGAATGCAAGAAAAGAATCAGAGTCATAATTCTTTTTTAGGAAATGGGAAAGGACTTTTCAAATTTTGAAATTTACCTATCCATATAATTTGTTGCTCTATTAAGATATTTGTTATATATAGACATGTTATACATATATTTGATTCATCTTATATGATTCAGAAGACATTTATTCGCAAGAGGACAAGCATAGCAGCAAATAAGAAAGAAAAGGTTAAATCTTGGAGCATGAACAATAAGCTGTTTTGAGGCCTTAACGTGCTTTAATTTTTCTAAATGCCTAAATAGTCTCTGGTGTACCCACAACCACAAACTTTAGGTCACATTTTCATGTTTTCTAAAAGTGCTGGGGGTTGAGCGAGCACCATGTGCTTCTGACCTTGGATTCCAAGGGCCCAACCTGAGTACTTACTCTGGGCTCCACAAATCATAAATCTGCCCTGGGAATTGCTTAGTTAACAGCAAGCATTGTTCTGTAAAGTGGGAGTACGTGAACTTGCCTGATATCCTTTGTTTATGCTCCTTAGGGTGCTGAGGGCTGTGCATTGTGTAGAAATTTAACAGTATGCTAAAGAAAAGGCAGCTATTCAATACTAAGGACAAAAAGCATATACTCCTTTCTATTTTCTGTTTATATACAGAAAACCATTGTTTGAGAAATGTATGTGGGTGAGGTTATCTGGGGTGTCCTGCCCCTAAGACTCTTTGCTCCCACAGTTGAATCCTTAATTCTGAAGCCTTAAGAACACAGCCTTGTAAAATTATCTGCTCCGATGATACATAAACTTCATTAACCGTTCATTTTGTTACATAGAATGAGCATTGTTTCCGATAAGCAATTGTGGGAATAGTGTGGGATTTCTAGGGTCTTCATTCCATATGCAGATAGATATCCAATCTACTAAAGAGAACATTAAGTTAGTGATACAATTTGTATATTTTCATTTCCTCCCCGTGCCTACATGCATGCGAAGAAGAGTATGTAGTTAAAAAATGTATAAGATTACTCCAGGGAAGACTCAGCTGCTAGACTGAATGGAGATCTTAAATTTCTAAGAATTTTGCATAACCAAAGTATTGTTTAGAAATGAGTTTATAACCTTTCTGGCTTGACGAAAAGGTGTGCATCAAGGTGATTTAACACAGCTTATATACAACTGTGAAATGTGTGTTTAGCAGTCATGAATATGTGCAGTGGGAAGATTTCCCCAAAAGTATGTGAACGTGTGTGAGCTGTAGTAACAGAGTGTGCCCCTCTGTGGGGGACTCTGGGCACTGGCTTCTGCATCACAAAGTGGGAAACCATGGCTTCCTGTAGAGACATACAATGCTTGAATCACTGGTGATTCTCAGTGGGAGCAGGTTGGTACTTTTGATTCCGGCTGATTTAAATGAAACCTTATAGATTGTTTTGTGTCTTTCATCTAGTAAGTATCCACTGAAGGCCTACTAAGTGCATGGCATGATGTTCTGAGCAGAGTTTGTCAAGAACACTTATAATTTGTGTACTTTGTAAAGTTTAACCATCTCTTTCTGTAACACCTCTTTCTATCAAGGAGTTATCTGATTTCATTTTTCTAATGAATTTCAAAATCTTGTTTAATTCATTAAGTAGCATCCATGTCAAGACTTAGTGTAGATTAAAAACCATGTCTTTTGTTCAGCTTATAAATGATAGAACTGAGAGGCAGAAAGACAGGGTGACTGGCTTGTCCAGGACCTCAACTCAGAGTCCTGGGTCATGATGCAGTGGACAACCCATAAAGTTACACTTTGCCCTCTCTCTGAGAATTTCATTCAGACCCTTGATAAACATTTTTCCCCCTAAAACACATGTTATGCATATTCCATACTGTATAAAATTTAAATTATTGTATCTTCCTACTATGGAAAAATGGAAGAGTCTTAAGGCAATTTCATTAAAGCCACAAGGAAGTTTGGGCAAAAACATTGCAAAGCAGGTGGTAAGTGAAAACAGAATTGACTTCATTCATTAATTTGATGAATATTATTAAATACTTCCTATATGAAGTGCAGAGATGAAATGGTCCCTGCCCTTGAGGGACTCACAGTTTGGTAGGAGGAGCCAGATCTGTAAACAACATGTAGTAAAGGATCACAAGTGCTGAGTTAGAAATCTGCTTGGAGTCAGGATCAGGGCTTATGGAAGGCGAAGCTCAATGCTGACTGCAGTAGGGGGAGTTGGAGCAGGTCAGGAAAGACAGCAGAAAGAGAGGACTCTGGAGATGATTTTCAAAAGAAGCCTAGGTCAGGGGAAGAGTTTTGCAATTTAATCTGAACAAACATTTATTGAGCACTTACAAAGACAGACCGTAGTCCCTACCTTCATGAAACAGTCTAGCAAGAGAGTGCAGCATTAAGCCAGTATTTGCCTGTGCAATGAGGAAGAAGGGGAAGCAGAGGGTGCCAGAGAAGCTCAGAGCGAACAGTGTAGACTCCATGCGGCAGGGTTGTGCCTGTCATGTTCACCACACTCAGCCCTGCACCCTGGAATGTGCTAGGTGCTCGGTGAATGCATTGATGCATAAATGAATAACTAAAACAGATCTGGGGGTCTGAGAGAGGGAGCAAAGGTCTGGAATCATTAGATTACCTGCTGTTCCATATGACTGGAGAGGAGGGTAGAAAGTTGGAGGGGGGTGGTGAAAAATAAGGCTTAGGAAGAAAGTGAAGTCCAGATCCTAGAGTTAATCACTGAGTTCATGGTTCTTAACCAGGATAGTGCATCAGGATTACCTATGCAGCTTTTAAGCCAAAAAATGCCTGCCCGTCTCACCTCCCTAAAACTTCTGACTCAGTAGGCAGGAGTGGCCCAAGATGTATTTGATGCCCACTTCCAGTTGAGAACCATTGCTTTAGTGGTTTTCAAAGTCTGGACCAACAGCATTAGTATCTCCTGGGAATTTGTTAGACATGCAAATTCTGGGTCCCACTCCACGTGTACTAACTTGGAAAGTCTGGGGGCGGAGACCAGTAATGGAAAAAGTGGAGACAGGATTGGAGGCTAAAGCCAGAAAGAGTCGATAAACCTTGGCTGAGGGGAATGAGGGAGAAAAAGGAACCACTCTGATGCTCCAGTTGCTGGCTCAAGGGGGAGAAGGAAACTAGGAGGATTTGGATTCAAATGATTTTCGTGTCATTCAACACTTAATAACTCTTGAGCAACTAGGAAGTGCAGACTCTACTAGGCACTGGGGATGTAGAGACAGTGGGACCCAAAGGGTGGCAGGAGCATGTCAATCAGGAACGCCTGCTAGGAGAAGTGTCATGGAGGATGGCCCGGGTCAGAAGTGACAGCCAGAGTGTCTCCCACAAAGGAGACAGTGTGTACACACAGCTGGAACCAGCCAAGGATCCCAGCAAGACTGGACTGGCAATTTTCAAACAGTATTCTGTCAGCAGTCGGGAGAATACATTGCCATGGGCAATACTAGACAGCGATCGGTTAAGAGGCTATTCCAGTTATCCATGTGAGAAATAGTTAGAGCCTGAGCTAATAAGACAGCAGGAATGGAAACTGAAAGAAGGACGTTGAAGACAGGCCCTGGTCACTGAGTGGATGGGGGGCATTTAAGACATCTCCTCCCCTGAAAGGGAGGAGCAGGGGGGCGGGGAGAAGCTGAGTGTTTGGGACATAGTTCTTTTTATGATCTGCGTAACATCTAAGTAGAAATGCCCAGGAAGCAGGTCTGGAGCTCAGGAGTGTCTTGGGCTCCTCAACCATCAACAAGGACAGTATGGTAACTATGAGGTGGTAGAGGCTAAGAAAGCTAGGAGCTTACCTTGTGGTAGTCTATCCCATAAAATCTACCCCAGGTAGACATAACAGTATCTCTAAGAATGCTCGTTTTAAAAGGTATGGCTAATAGGAACGTATTTCTTTCAGTTAGACTCTTTCAGGCTCTATCATAGAAGTCTTCTAAAATAAAAACTACACCATTGAAAATTCCATGTGATATCTTGATTAGCAGGAATTGAGGACTACAGTTGACTATTATTTTCTGTCTTAAAGCTGCAGGCAACATGTCCTGATCCTAGATATTAGAATGCATTAGGTCTGCTCTGATTGCTTCCAAATGCACAATAACATTTATTTTTAGGGACGGTCATACATTCATTCTAGTCTAATTTCTTAAAGGAGGAGAGCATACATGATTAAAAATTAAAGATTGGGATTCAAGTTGGCACTCTGCTACTTTTTAGCTGTGTGACCTTGATTGAGACACTTAACCTCCTCAGTATGCAACATCTCAGTCTGTAAAATAGTAATATTTTATTATTCCTATTATTATTTTATTATTCCTATTATTAAGTAGACTGATTATTATCCCAGTCTACTTCCCATGCTTTTTGCAGCATAGAACTACAATAATCAATAAGAAAATTTCTAAAATACCTGGAATGTAATAGATATGTGAAAAATCAGTTAATGAAATATGCATCAGAGCAACTACTATGTTGCAAGGAGTTGTATAAGGTGCTAGGAATGGAAAAAATACATATGACTTGATCTCTACTGTCTAGTGAGGGAGAAAGACAGAGACACTCAGATACAACCTTATGAAATGATGGTCAAAATTCCAGATAGACGGTATTATGGGGATACTTAGGAGGCTTGCCTAATCCAGCCTGGCTAGAAGGGGTCAGGGAGGTTTATGGGAGGAGGGAACATCTGAGCTGTCTTAAAAGATGCATAGATACTAGCCATTAGGAAAAGGTCAGGTAGAATGAGGGTGAGGATTTCAGGTGTGTATGTAGGGGTGTGTGTGTGCGTGTGTGAGCGTGCACGCACGCACGTATTAAGGGTTACCATAAATAATAATTTGAAGCAGAAGGGCATGGAGATATTTCCTGACTCTGCTTCCTGGGATCAGGAGGGAATCCCAAGGGAGCTCTTAGAGACTTCTGTTCTTGTGGTAAAGTTCTAGAAGATACCTCAGTCTTAGTCATATGCCAGGCTTCCTCTGGTTGTAGGGGAATTTGGGCAATGTCTACAGATGGATATGTAGTTAAGGTTTATGCTCTGTGTGTAAGAATACAGGAGTATTCACCCTGTAAGGTTTTAGTGTAAATTTTACTTCCAAATACAAACAGTATATATAGGTTATTTCCAAGCACAACAGGCTGAACTCAGTGAATTTTAATTAGACAAAAGGCTAAACGTTCATCAGGAAAGATGAGTCCATTTTCCTTTAGGAAGAGAAGTATCCCTGGATCAGTGTGAAAACATACACAGATTTTATATATATATATATATATATATATATATATATATATATATATACACCATATATAAAAAACACTCCCAAAGAGGAATGATACTGACAGATGAAAACAAATATATCACTATTTAAAACATTGCTTGATTAAAGATCAAATTTGACTCTAAATTAATTAAGCAATAAGATACACTGAATGACTGTAACTACCTGAGAAGCGATATAATCACCCCTGGATTTCACTGCAGCAGGGTGATCGTTCTAGTTTTCTGTTGAGCAAAAGGCCAAAAATATCTCTGTGCAGTGGGATGAACATTCATGCTCACTCATATTCTCTCTCTCTCTCTCTCTCTCACATGCACACACAAAGACACACACAAAAAAAACGACAATTTGGAATTTCTGCTCAATGGATGTTTTTGGAACATTGCTACATAAAATGTTTTCTTTTTGGTACACACCAGCCATAAAATGAAGTACTATCTCTTACGTGTGCCAATGTTGAGAACACTTTTGCAGATATATCACTAGACAGCCCAAAGAGATCTTATTTCCACCCTGCATTTCTATTTTCTTCCCCTGATTCTTCCCCTGTCTTAAACGAATGAACTGCTGCTCAGTGTTCAGTTCCGGTTCTTTTTGCACCTTCTCTTGTGCTGTGGTGTTATTGAACAGTAAGATCTCAACACAGCCTGCAGTCAAAGGAGCCAAAAGTGCCTGACTACCTTCTGAAAAACTGACATTCTAGGCACTATGTGATTATTAAAATAGGTCTTTCTGGGCTGAAAAAAAAATCTCACCAGTATAAATGTATTCATTTGGGATCATGATATTATATCCTTCTAATGTGCAAATACATTGAACTAATTTTAGACCTAGACAGTCTTCCACTTCAGTAATCTAATGCCATCCATGCCAGGAGCCAACAAAGGGTAAACCAGAGAGGTAGTGGCATAATTTCTGGGGAAGTATTATTTCAAAGTTAACAACGGTAAAGTCAACAATTTTATATATATATATATATATATATATATATCCTTTCCATCTTAATAATGTTCAAACAATTTCTGTACTGCTTTGGAGAGTTTATGGGGTCTGTTGAAGAAGGACAGAGGTATGAGGGAACCTAAGACAAATCTAATCTACCTCATTTTAATGTGCAGAGCTTAATTCTTTTCTTTAAAATTTATTCCTTTATGCATTCCCCCATGTCTTTCACAAAGGATTTAAGTCAACTTACAAAAATATTTACAATAAAATAGAATAAATATTTGACTGAAGTAAGTTAAGCAAAAGTAAAACATGTGTAAGAAAACAAACAAATGCATATTCTATGCATGTCCTCAAGAAGGGCAATGATTTGGCTCTAAGCTTTCCACATCCAAAGAAAAGAGTGAAATCTCATCCATCAGAAAATTCATAGTGTCCTAAGATTAAAAATAATATATAAAGCTGCGGAAACAGCTGCTTATGCCATTGAGTCCTGAGAGGAATTTCTCCTGTAGTTCTTCAAGGAGAAGATAGGCATCTGTGATACTACATCCCTATAAGAGAAAACAAATTCCCAAGGCAGTTTTTTGATGTAAGCTGCAGAAGTGATGGCAAAGCACAATTCACTGAGAGCCGTTCTACAAGTAACCAGAACCTGTAGTCTGAGCATAGCACTCTGTGGCCAGGGTCAGCCTTGATGGAGGAGATAGACAAAGTCATTTTGGGAGAGGACTCCATATTAAGTCTGCCACCAGGTTTTTGTTAGGGATTGGGTGGCCGAGAGTTATTTCTAGGTTATTTACCTCCTACCCTAACCCTGAGGGTAAATATTCTCTGTTGCTTCTTAAATCTTTGAAAAACAGGGAGGCCTAGGGTGGAGTAGACCTTTTACCAAAGGCTGAGCTGCCCAATGCTCACCAGTGTGCCAGTAGCAAGTCTGGATCCAGCCCCGTCTAACACACAGACAATGACATAGGAAGGTTTATATCTTTTTTTTTTTTAAACATCATCTCTTGCTTTGTCTTTGGACGTATAGGTTCTCCCATTTGTGTTAGAATCACTACTGATTCTAAATTCTTCAGAATGTTTTCAAGCTTTTTGGCTAGAACTTAGTCCAGTGTATTATCTGAAAATTTAGAGAAAGATTTGACTTCCTGACAGCCTAACAGAATCCTCTAAATACGTCTAGAAATTTACATTAATATTTCTAATTTTATGGCTAATCCTGGAGGTTAGAATTTTTTTGCTTTATGGCTTTTATTTTAATAGCAAGTGTTTATGGACAGACTGTCCATGAGACCATGAAAAAGTGGGGCCAGTCATTAACAAATCTGTAGGGTTGATCTTACTTTTCTTAGACATTTTCATATGTACATGGGTATATATGAGAATTGAGAAAATTACTGCTGGAAAGAACTCCATATTCCTTTTTATTTATTAATGGCAAAGGCAGGCTGCTTTTCTCATGAGGAAGTGGCTCATGAATTTTCATTCAAAATTGTAAATTAGTGTCCACACTTTAATATGTTTAGAGTGGAAAGGGATTCTACATGCAACTGTGCATATCAGATATCATGTCTGGAAAGCTAAATTTTATTCTTTAATGATATTATGATTGGGCTAGGTGCCACTCTTGTATCTCCCTTCTGTGCTTACGTGACACATGGAATAGAGGATAATAGGAAATTCTAATCTATTATTAGTATTTTACTTCAGTAATATTCTTAAACTATTTTTTTTACAAGATTTTGTTACCATTACCTTTAGTGTCATTTTTGAAAACCAGAGGCAAACTTCCTTGAGCAAATAAAATGAACAGTGAACACTTAGTGAATATTTGGGGAAAGAATCAATATGCTAAAGACGCTAGGAAAATTGGATCATTTAACAGAAGTTCCAACATAGACAAGCTGGTATCTCAGGAACCTATCTTGTGTTTTTGGATGTGTTGGTGTGAAATGAACCATTCAGTTTACAAAAGATGGATTCTTACATGCTCCAAAATATGTATTACTCAGCCTTAGGTAGAAAAACTTCCAGGGCTTTTTAGTATTATTTTTTCTTCAACTAATAGTTGCTCTATTTTGATGATTTCTTCATTTGGTGTCTGGTTTAATCAAAATTCCTTAGTGGACCAAGCTGGAACCTCATATATTCACACACACCTCCCATTGATTTCACTTGGGTGAAACTTTATCTTTTAAGCAAAGTTTAAGTTGAAATGTTGAGTTAATGATGCTCACTTTAAATACCAAAGGCTGAATGCATTTATGTATTCAAACACTTAGCTGGTCAAACATAACTCCCACCAGGGTTTAGAGGAAGGATCATTTCTTAGACTGTGCCGGCCTCACAAATAATATATTGCTATCCAATCTGCAGAAAAATGATACTGAACAGGCTTGTTAGTATTTTATTTCTATGGTGAAAGGCCCTGGAATCTTTTTTTAACCTTAAAAATACAGAGAAAATGGTGAACAAGATGTTGGGAAATACTTTTGGCAATTACCATAGTAGTTAGCCCAAATTTAGAAATAAACTCTAAAGAAAAAATTGCATATTTATTTTTCCATAGTCTTGTCTCTGTCTCTATTAGAATTTCAGACCATGAAATAAACACATAATTCTGTATTTGTCTAACAAAAACTGACATTGATTTAGAAGGCTTTCTCCTCATACCATGATGAAGCTTTTAAAGCCCCGAAACTGGTTATATCATACCTACAATAGAATGTCCAGCTCTTTTGTTGTGAATCCTTCAGGTATGTGGCAACTTAAAGGGGAAATATCCGGAAGAATAGCATTTTGGTCATGTGTATGATTTATAACACCTTCTTAGAGTATTATACAAGTCTGCCTCGTAACATTTTCATAGAGAGTATAACATATTCATAGAGTACTGAAAAGGTGTGCTTTGAGACCTTTTAACATCTAGGAGATTATATATTTGAGTGAATGAGTTGACATGAACCCAAGCACATTTACAAAGAAAATTTTATAAGGAAAATCCCTCCAAAAGAGTAGTTCCTGTACTTGTAGCCTTTATAAGATTCTGAACTACTTGCCACAATTTCAGTCACCTCTCTCTCCCTTTTAAAAAGAGAGCATTTGTCACCGGGACTTCAACGAAAAGTACCTGGTTCTGAATTCAGCTGATTGAATCAGCATATTCTTCAAAGAGATGTAGAACTGTTAACTAGTTCTATGCTACCCCTGATAAATTTACTCATCTATGATCTATTTTGTTTTCCTGTATAGTAGCTGGCATTTTCCCTGGAAAACATCTTTTATAAAATCACTAGTATACAGCACACCTTTGCAGGTAATATAAACATAAGATAGTAAGCTACTTCCTTACCCAAGGATTTTCCTAATATAATAAGCACGTTAAATTGTAGTCATTTCAGAAGGTTTCAAAAAAACCAACAAAGAAATTCTAGTAATTTATTTCTGATTTGCTACAAAGTTATGTATTTGATTTCACTAATTTTGGAAAACTGTCAGGTTTTTTTCTAAGCTGTGAATTAACACATGGCAAAGAATCTGAAATCAGGCACAAATGCTTAAAAAATGTTTTTGTCGGGCTTCCCTGGTGGTGCAGTGGTTGAGAGTCTGCCTGCCGAAGCAGGGAACACGGGTTCGTGCCCTGGTCCGGGAAGATCCCACATGCTGCAGAGTGGCTGGGCCTGTGAGCCATGGCCGCTGAGCCTGCGCGTCCGGAGCCTGCACTCTGCAACGGGAGAGGCAACAACAGTGAGAGGCCTGCGTACCACAAAAAAAAAAGTTTTTGGCTTCAGTATTAGGACCTTATGAGAATTTGTTGTTTAGAAAACACTAGCGCCGATTCTACACTTAATGAAACAAACTATAGTACCAAAACATTTACCATATTTAACAAACTCAAGCCTAAATATTCTCAGCTAGGATGAAAATAGAATAGACTGGAGGAAGTGTATCTGTGTTAGGTTCATTCACCACTCACTGGTCTCCAGTGTAGACCATCTGAGAACGAGCCAAAGGTACATTTAACTAGAAGAAATGGCTTTTGTTCCAAGTCCTTTGATAGGGAGAATAATAGGAGGGAACAGCTCAATGGATATAAAGACATGTTAAAGAGCTAGTAAAAAAAATTCCATGATTGTGAACATTTTATCATCCCATATGCAGTTTTCATCTATTTAAAATCTACTCATAAACCTCCTTTAATTTTTAATATAGAAGCAGGATGTGAGAGGAATGGGAAGGCAACTCACATTAATTGAGAATGTACTGCATATAATCATTTCAAGTAAGCAAATGTACCATTGTACACTGAAGGCAAAATCTCACCTTCAGAACCAATGAAGTCTGTCTATATTGCACTGGTTGGTATTGGCATTTGGGGATGAGATATTATCTCTATCACATACTGCTCTTCTGAAGTCATTCTGGTCCTACTAAAAGTTTTTGATTTCATTATCTACATTCATTCATCATCATTTACCAGGTACTATCCTGGGCATTAGGGATACAAAGATAAACTCATACCTCGCCCTTGAATTGTTTAGTCATAATCAAAGTTTCTTTTTAAATCATACACGTATAGAAAAGAAAACAGGCTCCCTTATCATCTCTTACTGATTGATAATTTATGAGACTTCCTAAATACATACTTCCCTGGTACAGCAAGGGAAAAAAACCTGGTTTTAAGATCAGAGTTCAGGCTCTTACACAAAATGCTTGTAGCCTCTCCTAACAAATTAACCTTCTCTTTAGGGAACAACCTCTTAGGATAAATGCTGTTTTTCAGATTTCCTATTCCTCTCCCTTCTTTTGTGCAGGATGACATCTGAGCATATAGCGGGCTTACATGACCTTGTGATTCTGAGGTACAGTGAGGCCCCCTGGCTTAATGTGGCCCCTGGGTGCAGGCTGGCTGTGTTCAGTGAAATGGGTCTTGCCCCCGACATTATGAGGTTGCTCCCGACAGAGGGCTGTGGCTGTGTTGTTATCTCTTGGCTTGGTCAGGAGGTATTTCCTGCTGACTAAGTCTCATCTCAGCCTTCACTGGCCCAGCCAACTCCCTGAGGTCTGGCTTCAGAGGCCCCCCTGGCTCTCCTTGCAGGGGTGGGGGGTGGGGGTGGGGTCATTGTGTCTCTGTTGCCATGGCAACACCTCTGTCAAGTTCACCAGCTAAACTCCAAGAAACCTCATGGAAGGATGAGAGAACAGTCTCCTCATGGGGGATGAGAGAACAGGGTAGCAAAGGGAGTCCTGACCACAGCTCTCTGACTACAACATCCCCACTTCAGGTTATTGTGAGGACATTGTTTAAGGCAATCTCCCAGACTTCCTAGCAGGAAACAGAGCTGACATCCTGGTGCTTTTGGCTTTCCCTTTAGGTCTTAGGCCAAGACAGGGGCAGACACACATTTGAGCACCTGCTCCTCTTACCTTTATTTTGTTCTTAGTTTCCAAATCCACTGAGATGGAAGGGGTGAGCTTTTTCTTTCCTTTACCCTTTGCTTTTATTATTCCCCTGGATATTCTCTCCTGTATGCAAGTATTAGGATCATACTCTCCTAATTTGGGGGATAGCATTCCACCTTTCCCCTGTCTTTACGGTCAAAATGTGGGAGGTGCCAGGAGAGAAAAACAATGAACATAATTCAGGATGTATTTCTAAATGACTGTGCCCGTCGTGTGAGCAAATGCTTATTAGTCATTCCTTATTAGTCACTCACAGAATGAATAAAGAAAGGCTGATGGTTTATTTGTCCCTGTTGCAGTGGTTTTGGCTTGTTTGGTACTATTTTGAAATGGGATACTATTTCAGATTTCACACGTATGCTGTAAGTCCTTGCGACTCCAAGTGAGACCCAGGACCAGCAGCGTTGTTAGTTGCCAACACTCATTAGAAATACAGAATCTCAGCCCCACCCTAGAAGTACTGAGTCAGTATCTGCATTTCAACAAGCTCCTCAGCTCTGCCATATGCACATTAGAGTTTGAAAAGCACTGCTCTAGCCTTACTAAAGGTTTCGGCTACATCACCTATACCCATCATTGGCATTAGTAAACATTTATTAATTAATTCTATGTGTTAGCCAATGATAATCCTTGTCCTGGGCACTTATGGTTCTAATCAAGAAGCTTTATAATTATGGTAAAGTAATTAAAATAAACTAGACAATTCTAGATCTAGTCTCCTTCATCACCAGACACACCTTAATTTTTTTTGACAAATCTATTAAGATTAAATTGTAAGTTATGAAAAGTGGATGTTCATTTTCTTGGAAAGCAGTCATTTCGTGTATAGAGACAGGAACAAGGTGGTAATAAAATGCTCACTTGATAAATTCAGATTCATACCTGAGGCTGCTGCTTCATTAGTACTGATAGGGTTTTGCTCAGTTAGAGTTTGACAAGACTCTAGGATTTCTTTTAGGGGGATGATTTTGGGGAGAAGGACACAGTCATAGTTTTTCATTCTGCGCTTTCATTTTCTGATCACAGTGTTTTAGAAGAATCTGAGCTTTACTTATTCACCAAGCTTTCAAGAGAGAATCACATTAATCCTTTTAAGCTCCTTATTCTAATGATTTATTTTGTTGAAAACCACAGTGATCCTCCTTTGAATTTTAATGATTGCTGGCTATTCAGATATTCATTGTTTTGACTTCCTGTCCTTACCTTTGTTTCCTACATGTCTGTGGGGAACACCTGTCTCATACTGGATCTGCCCCTGGTTCTCACTGGCTTACCAGAGTCACTCAAGCCTATCCCTGAGTGTTAAGCTGAAATGCTGGCTACTCATCCATGACAATATATGTAGGACATATGTTTGCAGAGATAGGCAGATAGACAGCGGAGGGACAGATAAATGATTGAGTCACTTCCCAGAGAAAATAATATTTTGGATATGATAGTATATTGTGATCATTTTAGAGAAGTTAGTTGAATTAGTATTCTTAATCATGAAGGTATTGCGATGCAATACCTATGGAAAATCTAGTCATAGAGAAAGGGGTTTGAATGTTTAGAGTGCTGTTTTTACCCCAAGTTCTTGACTGTGTAACCTTCACAAGGCACTGACCCTCCATTTCTCATTCTGTTAAATATGGCAATGCTCTTTCTCAAGGACATAGTAGTAATAATTTTGTTCAAATGCTGCAAGTCCTCAGAAAGGGTGAACAAATGGAAATAGCCATGATATGTCTCAGGTATGAGCATCAGAATTACAGGTTATGTTTTCAAAATCTAAGCAATGGCTATGTCACAAGCTTGAGTTCCTGTTTTGCTCTCTGTTTAACCACACAGAGAATTTTTCCTTCTCTTTTTACAGGTATCACCTAGGAACATCACAGGTTTTCAAGAATATATTATTGTAATATGAGATTTGAACAACTACACTGTATTTATGCATAATACATTCTGTGCCTTATCTTCAGGCTTCTGGACTTTGATTCAGAATATCAGGAGCTCTGGGATTGGCTGATTGACATGGAGTCCCTCGTGATGGACAGTCACGACCTGATGATGTCAGAGGAGCAGCAGCGGCATCTTTACAAGGTCAGAGCTACCCTTCTTGCCTTTACCTTGCTGTGGAAGATCTGATTAGCCTGACAAGTCTTTCTCTCAGGATATCTTTTGCGTTCATTGTATGTATCATGGTGTCTATTAGAATTCCCTTCCCTGTCCCCAAACTCATTTCCATCCCTTGTGTGCTGACAGGCTGCATGGACATCATAATTGCAAGAAAGTTCCCTTTATCACATTCTATTTGGTGTAATTCTATAGAAGGACAAAGGTTTATCTTCAAGATGAATAGCAATAAATGAAACTGCATTAATAAGTAGACTGAAACAAAATGAAGGATAAATGGGTTGGTAACATTTAACAAAATGTGTTTTGATTGGAGTACTCAGGTGGAGTCTATCCACCCCTCAGATCTTTCCAGAGATAAAAGAAATTTGCCTTCTGTTTGGCTTGCTGCTTCCGGGGTACAGGCCTTGTCCAATTTAATGTTTATTGGTGTTACGTAGCGCAGACATTGTCAAATTAAGTCAATGCATTTGCATGTGATTTAAGAAAACTGGCTTTGTACTCAACGTATTGATTGTAGGCAATCCATCTAATAACTATCTGTATTGTTTTCCATGTCTGTTAATTCACCCCTAGCTTAATGTGTTTTACCAATTCTATTTAAATAGTCTTAGAAGTTCTTACAAAACAACCGTGAGATTTTGACTGAAAAAAATGGTTGTAAGATTCAGTGTCTGAAAAAGCAGTTGGGGAGGGTAGAGGGACTTTTCACTGAAATATCAGACTGCAGTAAATCTTCCTCATTTAGGCAATTTTTATTGGAGTAATTCTGACAGTTGTCATCCTTGAATTGCTTTGAGCATATGGCATATTTCAAAGAGCAGATTGTGAATCATAAAAAATAAAATTAATAACTAACCACAGAATCAGCAACAGTATAATGACAAGAAACAGCTACCCTCTAGCTTTTTAAAATTTCTTATAGAATAAGAAGTACATTCAAGGTCAAATAAAAGTTGTCTTCTTTCTTCTCCAATTTTTATCATTTTAAGTTACCTTTCCTTAATATATTATTTTAAATTTTACCTCCTCTAAAGAGAGAGATTTATTTTCAAGGGTCTGGTAGACTTTAATTAGTGTCCTTCGGGGATCATCTTAGTTAAGAGGAGATATAAGCCCCCTAGGGACTCAGCAAAAGGTGATATTTTACTCCCTAAAGAATTCTGTCCAACATTAATTATGTTTGTTGACTACTACCTGTTTCCTATATGGATAGCTGTCCACATTACCCACAAAGCTACCATCTTCTGGCCTCACATATTGTTAGAGTAACAATTTCAACCTAATGTAACCAAAGCCAGGTGATTTCGCATTTCATGCCGGGATCAAGAATTATGTGTGAAAAGTGCCTATAAATCTATATTAATTTAATGGTACAAAAATATTTGTTTCATTCCTAAGACTTAAGCATTAAAAGTCCAGCCAAAAAAGAAAAAAAAATACAAAAGTTATTTAATCATAAGCCATTATCTCAGATTTTATTTCACCCATGATGCTAAATAACATTTCTTGATGCATTTTGTATTTTGCACATAAACCACTATTTTTTTTTAGAAACAGTGCTATTCTTTGTCAAAATCACATTCATATAATTTACATCACAATTAATAAGAAGACATTGAACAAAAAGTGCACTCTTCCTTTACTTGTGGTTTCCTTGTAAGTGCTCTGCCTGAGAATTCCCATTCTGGCATACTGAAGGCCATTATTCCACCCAGTCAGTACTTCTGGATTATAGTATTTTTCCAAACATTTATTTTTTTATTTATTTTTTCCGGTATGCAGGCCTCTCACCATTGTGGCCTCTCCCGCTGCAGAGCACAGGTTCCGGAAGCACAGGCCCAGCGGCCATGGCTCACGGGCCCAGCCGCTCTGCTGCATGTGAGTTCTTCCCGGACCGGGGCACGAACCCGTGTCCGCTGCATCGACAGGTGGACTCTCAACCGCTGTGCCACCAGGGAAGCCCTCCAAACATTTTTATACTGGGGCTCTTCATTTGTGACTCATGTCCTCTGTTTCTTCTTTCAGATGCTCAGCATATCTAAGCTCACTAGACTAGCACTGATTTTGCATTAGGCTTGTAGACAAATTAAAGATTATGTTAGAAACCAAGGACAGTGCTATAGGTTTGTAGAGGGTCTCTCTTTATATAAGCTCCCAAATTATTCCAGACGTTTAGAAACCTCCAAAGCAATCCTGAGGATATTGATGAAGGAGTCATTTAGAACTTGGGGTGGCTCCTGAATTAGAAAAACTGAGGGAAGAAAATTAATCTCAGGTCTTTGCCAAGAATCCCCAGGGATTCTTAGGTTAGGTCAACATTTTCAGTGTCCCATTTCTCTGTTCTAATCTGCTTTTCTAGGAATCAACAAAACTAATGCCTTGGGCGAAGGAGGTTTGGAGCCGGTTGATCAGAGACCCCTAAAGGACTAAAGCTTTTCAGTTGGTCCCCGGCCTTTCTAGGCTTTCAACACCATTTGAGTCTACCTTAATCATCTTTAATCTTAAAATTTGTTGGCCCTAAAAGTTACCAATGCTTCATCAGCATTTTTCACCAAGGGTACCATTGACATTTGGGACAAAACAGTTTTTTATTAGTTTGTGCAACCGTTCCTTCCACTACAGGACATTTGTTATTCATGTTCCTCTAGTCATTGTGACAACTCAGTTGGACACCCAACTCATTTCATAGCATTTTCAATCTACCTCAACTTATCTACATCATCTTCATTTCTTTTTCTTTTTTTTTTTTTTTTTTTTTTTGCCTTACACGGGCCTCTCACTGTTGTGGCCTCTCCCATTGCGGAGCAGAGGCTCCGGACGCGCAGGCTCAGCAGCCACGGCTCACGGGCCCAGCTGCTCCGTGGCACGTGGGATCTTCCCGGACCGGGGCACGAACCCATGTCCCCTGTATCAGCAGGCGGACTCTCAACCACTGCGCCACCAGGGAAGACCCATCTTCATTTCTTAAAATGCTTGTATAACAGCAAGAAAATTGCTTTGCCCTTGTATGCTTTGTTATTAAGCAAAGAACCTTACATGGTTGATATTGAACTAATAGTTGTTGAGTTAAAACAATTAAGGATGGGATTGAAGCTCATGATCCCTGCTATTAATGTAAACAATGAGGGTGAAAAACTTTTAAGAGAGACCTTCAACTGAGTGATGGTAAAATTCCAGGAACTGTAGATCAGAACAGAATCATTATTCCTGTTATCGTAGAATCTGAAACTTTTGTTCTCCTTTCCCTGGGGTGGGGCTCTCTCTGTTTCATCTTTCAGCTGATTTCCTGGTATGCATAGGCATGCCCAGACCCCAATTCTGCATTACTTAGTCCTAGGTTGATGCCTGAAAATCACCTTTGGAGATGTTAGGTTAGAGAAAAGATAGTAAGATGGTTGTCAGTGAGTGTGAAGATTTTTTAGCATTTTCAACGTTAGACACCACCTTTCCTGACTTTACCTGTTTATTTTCTATTCTTGTCTCTGCTAGAAAATCATGTGACCGTAACTCCTAGATATGGAACTTCTGATAAAGACCCCAGACTATTCATTCAGCAGACCTCCTGAGCGGAGCACCTGTTATGATATCTTGGTTACCCCAAACCAGCAAAATATTCAAGGAACTTTTAAAGGAAGAGAATTAGGTTTAACAGGCAAAGAATACATAGATACAACCTCACATAATTTAGAACCTTAATATTACAGTGGGCTGTAAAGTGGATTATCTGTTTAAGACATTTCTTGTTATTTTCAGATTGTTAGAAATTTAAGATCATTTTCTTTCTGATTCGTTTTAAACTGCAGGGCCATTAGAACAACCTGATTCTTATTAAAAAGTAACCACTCCCTTAATATGTTTTCTTCTTTGTTTGGAGACAGTGAGACATACTGCCAATGTCTTTCCTTCCCCCTTTTCGGTCTGGCTCAGCCTCAGAATGGGGACCTTCTGAAGCTATTTTCTAATAAACATTGGCAGTATCAGCTTAGAAAACACAAATGTAGTCTTTTCTCGTCTTTTTCTTCCTCAATCTGAGAATCAGCTCCAAGGAGAATTTACTCCCACTCTCTCATTTTCTTTCTCTTCATTCCTGCTACCTTCCTAAGTAGGACAATTTAATTTGTCAAAAGTAACACCATGATTTTGAAAGTTCAGCTCCTATTTGGACTAGCGTTACGAAGCCAGAATTCATAATCACAGGGAGCTGTCTGCATGTGCATTAACTATTAATGGAGAAATATTTAAAACCCACTTGCAAAGGAAAAGCTTCATTTTTTCATATCTGCAGATCAAAGGTGGCATTATTCTTGGGTTCAGGGAAGCTCAAGACACCTCCTCCCCCATCCTATATATTTTATAGACTGAGTGGCCTGGAAGCATCTCCATGATGGGAGAGCTGGAGGCCAGGCAGCGGCTGTTGCTGCCGCCTTGCCCTCTGCAGCAGGCGCAGCTGGTTCTGGAGTGCCGTGAGGCTGTGCCCTGTCATGGGCTTCTTTCCTTGCCACAGGGCACTGCTGTTCTCTGCCTCCTGCAGAGCACAGGTGACAGAGCCCCTAGCCGTCCTGGATTGGTGTGGGGTTTCAAGGGTTAAGTTCAAGGGCCCAATTCAGAAGTTGTAGGCTGGTGATTATTGTTATAATTAAACAAGAGCTGTTCTCAGGTAGTGTGAAGCTCACTAAAACACCACATTTATAGATTTGTTCCTTGAGTGAATGGCTTAGCTGTTGCTCATCAATAAAATATTAGATTATATTACTTCTCAGGGGTTAAAAATAACCCTTCCAGCTTAAAAAAAAATAACAATATTAACACTCACTTCAACCAAGACCTGTATACTTTCAGGGAATTTACACTGAAGATGCTATACTTAATTTAGAGGGTTGGTTACTCATGGTTTCTGCTTTTATGGGAAAAATGCAAGTGTCCTCTATCTTTCTCCATTGGCATATCTGTAAAAATATATCCTGTGTGAGAAAGGAAAAGAACCATTCATTCTATATAATACAATGCTCACTAAACATATTAATTGCATTTTTATTTTGTTATTGGTTTGAGGTTGTAAGAACTTATAAAAATTCACAGGGGAATAATAAAAATATTTTTAATATATAAGTACAAATCAGAACTGGGAAAATATATGTAAGCTGGATTCTACTTCTGTGAGAAGAGTTAATGTGTAGGCACATAGACTATAAGGTCCTACACAATTACTAAAGATGATCCTAAAAGTTTATTCTGGGTTTCCTGGTAGTGAAAGCAAAGAAGGAAATGTGGTCAAATGCTAAATTTACATTTTCCATGAGAAAAAACATTATACTTCCTTTGGAGAAATTGTTTATTTTGATACTTAGAAATGAAGATATTTTCTTTTAGGATTTTTTTATATAAGGGGTTAGAATGGTATAGTAGAGAAATGCCTAACCACAATATTTCTTACAAGTAGATTTCTGAACTTAATACTTCTGGCAAATGAGTTAGTTATTTTTTCTCGGACTCTATTGCCAGGTAATGGTTAGAGATTTTTAGCACAGCTCTCGCCCATAGGTAGCTCCTTTCAATGGTAGTGTGACCAGATGGAATTAATGAAAGGACATCGTTATTATATATTGGAAAAGAAGAGGTTATTAGTAAAATGAGAAAGAAATATAAACGTTAAAGAGATGGAAAAGCAGTTGAAATTAGTTAATTCAAAGTTAACCAAAGAAAGAAAAGAATAAAGGAGTAAATTAAAATCATGGGTAGATGAATGAATAAATAAGAAAATGCTAAAAAATCAAATACAAACAAATTTTTAAAACCAAAACATTGAAAGAAGAATTGTTTCAGGAAGAAAAGCCAGATTCAAGAAAGGGCTAAATTTTAAAGGAGAAAATGTTACTTTAGAGAATTTGGGTGTATATTATAAGACAAGCATTATGACTTTTAAAAGAAACATGTATGGAATGAGATAAGAAATTCTGGGGGATAAGAAATACAGTGTAAAAGAAGAAAAATGGGACATAGTTGACTTGTTATTTTATAACTGTTGATGCCAAAATGATGCCAAATGATGCCATAGCTATGAACCAATCATAGAAAACAGATTAATCATGCTATCCCTATATTTTATAAATTCAACCCTCTACAATAGTTCTCTTTCATTTTGTTCTGGACTACATTGATCTAAATAATTTCAGATGTGGCTTGATACCTTTATGACTGAACTTGAGCTCTTAAAAATGTAATGGTAGGCTGGTTCATAGTCCAGGTCATAGTAGCTAGGATTAAAATAGAAGAAAATCCATGAACTTATTAAAAAAATTTACAAGAATAGAAGTACACGTCAAAAAATTAAATTCTGTTAATTAGGCCTTATATTGGAATTTCAGTACTTAAATTTTCTACCTTGATTGTTCAAAATGAAGCAAATTACTAGTTATTGAAGCCGTCAAGGTAAAAATGTACCAGATATATCAGGCACAAGAACCTAATGATAATTTTTTACCTCTTTCCCAGTAGATTATTTGTAGAGCTTAATTGTATGTTAGATTAAAACTCTATTAAGATAAGAAGAATATGCTTAAAATCATTATAATATTTCAAAAAACATTATCTAATCTTTTTTAAAGTGATCGGAATGGAAAACCCTAGACCACCTCCACTGCTATCTAGAAGTGAATTTGTTGTTCCATTTTTATTAAAGTTCAAAAAGTTCTTAGATTAGTTGTCATATTAACTTGAGCTTTGATTAATCAGTGTTTGCTCTGAATACTTGAATATATGTATATGGTTTTTTTCTTTCCTTTTCTTTTCTTTTTTGAGAAAGGGCAAAACTTATCCTGAAAATGTTTAGAAGAAAAAGTAGATGGATGTGGTTTCTGAACAATATATGAAACACTATTTATGCTGGAGCTTATAATACCTATTTTCATTGCTTTTTTAAAAGGAAAAAAAAAGAAGGATGTTAAGAGAATAGTATGCCAAGAAGTAGCTGGCTCTGTGTGCAGAGGGGCAAGGAAGGGAAGCCCCGCCAGCAGTTTTTGTCTCTGGCGGGTGAGCCACTGGCCGGAAGGTGCGTTGGCTCTCTGGGCAGCCTCTGCTGTATTGTGCTTCTCCCTCTCTCCCTGGCCTGGCCTGCTCTGGCCTAGAGTGGATCAAACAAGCCGTGGGGAAAGTTCCCCTCATTTGCATCACTTCTAGACAGCCCTGTCTTACTCTTTGCTGACAGGAAATCACTGTCTTTGTCACCTTTTCTCAGGGCCCTCCTTTTGGCAGAGATGGGCCATGTGACCACGCTTAATCACAACAACAGGGCTGGCTCAGGACTCAATGACATGTTTTCCTCAGCACTTCAGTAAATGGGGTAGAGGAGTCAGTAGGAAATGACTACATTAATTTTAGAGTGAAAAGATAATTAACACTTGAAGGACTAATGCTACAACCTATGGAATTATTATTCAAATTGAAGTTAATTCATCAAAAACTTGTGAAAACTATCTTTCCTAATGCAACTGTTTAAAAAAATAAACCTTGAATAGTAAGATTTGGGCATGTTGGAGGGAGAGTGGGAAGAAGGCGGGGAGAGAGGGGCTTTGGGTGGAGAGTGGAGAGAGAAGCGGGGATAAAGGGAGAGGAAAGTCATAGCAGGCATTAGCTATGTTTGAAAAAGCAACTTAAATGGGCTAAAACTTCAACATTTGGGACTGCAGGCTGGAGCATATAAAACGCTTACTTAGATGATATGAATAGGACACTGGCAAACAAAAGCAGCAGTGTGCTCCTAGAAAACTGTGCTTAAAGGAGTTTCCTTGGCAACAGAAATGCAGTTCCAAAAGTAGACAGAACTTTCCTCAGAAAACATACTATTAATAACAACCTTCCGGAACAACTTGGAGCAATTTGACAACTTGGCAATAATAATGCCAAGTGTTCTGCAAATTAATCTAACACATAACTGTTATGTTTCCCTTGCCCATAGTTTTGCTGGACTCTACCTAGAACTCATTGCTTTTCAGTGGCACAAGTGTGAAAATTATTTCTAAATGTTGTCATGGAAAAAAGAAAACCAAAAGAAGTGCTAGTGGCCAACAGTGGCCAGTGATTGTGTTCAGCCTTTTGGAACCTACCAGAGAACTTGGTTTAATGAGATGAGTTTATTCCAATTAAAGCTATTATATTTAATATCTCATTCCAACAAAGATACTTTCACAAACAAAACTTGGTAAAGGGTTAACAGCCTGAGATTTGCTGTGATGTGAAGCACATCTTGAGGCCATTGGTTATATAAATGTAACACTTCACTAGATACGTGCTGGGTGTTATTTTTAAAAGCATCATCATTTCTTGTCAGCCCAGAGAATGAACTAATCTTGGATCTACTTGGCCAATGGGAATCATTTGAATTCTCCTGAAGGCTATACATTTGCCAGCCAAGAAAGAAGAATGTTCCCCTATTATACCTTTCTTGAATCCTTGGATCTAAAGGTTAGAAGTAATCAATATCTCATTGTGCTACTTGGTTTCACGGTAATAAGTAATAACCCGTCATATTAAAATCCAAATGATTACAGATAGCACTTAAATGAGTTGACCTGTTTGGAAGAGTTTATTAATTGCAATCAGGATAATCATTAGAGTTTGCTAATAAAAATTTGGATTAAATTGTGAAAATTTCAGCCCTTTAGCTTTTGAAAAATGACTTTTATTAATTAGATGTGAATGTTGCAGTGTTCCCCCCCCCCCGCCCCATGTTAAGCTGAGATATTTGGCTTTAACTCTACATATTTGTAGATTTCTTTCTGGTTTTTATAAAATAAATTAGAGGAACATTTAAGTTTCTTATAAGAAAGGGCGTTTGGTTCACTGCCACCTTTGGCTCCTGAACCGCTCAACACTATATAGATATGTTTCAGATCAGTGACTTAATGGAAATGTCCCTCACCTACTTTTTAGCATTTCCTATTTTTAAATTACTTATTTGTAGCGGTTATATTCATATGTAAGCTAATCTGGTTTGAAGCTAGAAAAAAAGTTATATGATGTGTGATTAAACTTTACAGACAGCCATGGTAAGAACTGGGGGTTATTTATTTTGTCAAAAATAAGTACCAGAGTTTAAAGATGAAAACCAAGTATTGTCATTGACAAAGCGGTCTTAATATAAAAGGATAAATGTTAGGTTTAATGTTTCATGTAATTACATCAGGAAGACATTGGTTATCGTAACTGTAACTACAAGGAAGTGCATAAGATATATATGCTATTGAATCCAAATATTTCGTCTTTATTATCATTCTAGTTTTTACAGCTTGTTAGGATTTCATGCATATATTCCTAAAGCAGGGAGGTGGAGCTAGAAGGGTACATAAATAATGTTTTAGTTATTTCAAAGGAAGTCCAGGTACCTGTTCAGAATAGGCTGGTGAGCCTTGGCTGGGGATGGGGCAGGGGGCAGGCAAAGCTCAATCATAGTGCTTTTACAGATAAACTCACTAACCTCCTTCCTTTCTGTCCTTGTTTTACTACTATGTCTAACTTTAAATCCCATCCTTAAGATTCATTTCTTTGTGGTAAAAAAGAGTGTACTCTACTGGATGCAGATAATCTATGGGGAGGGGGAGAATAATATTGAATTAAATGCCAATTTTAACATCTAGTTTAAATGGGAAGACACTGAGAAGGGAAGATAGAGTGGGGAGTGGGTAGAGGGAAGAAATCCAGAAAAGGGACCAAGGACGCAGATGTTATCTACTTCACCATTTGATAAGAAGGGAAGTATGTGTGTGTGTGTGTGTGTGTGTGTGTGTGTGTGTGTGTTATGAGACAGAAGTAGGATAGAGGGACAAAAAAACTAATATTGGTCAAATCTTACTATTTGACTATGTCAGTGCCCTATGTACATTATTGTATTTAATGCTCACAATGATCATGGATTATGTTCCCCATTTCATGTACTCTGAGCCTGAAATACAGTTAAGTGGCTAGCCTGAAAGACACAGAACTAGTTTCTCAGTCAGGTTAGGCTAGGGTTTGCTGAGATAACAAACAACCGCCAAATCTCAAAGGTTTAAACCTGCAAAGATTTATTTCTCATGTATTTATACTACATGTCCGTCACAAGTTGGCTATGAGCTATCCTTTACATTGCTATTACTCCAGGAATCACACTCATGGACCAGCCACCCTCTTAAATATTCCCTCAATGTGGCAAAGAGAAGAGAGACTTCTGGAGGGTCTCACTCTAGTCACTAAATCTACTTGGAAGAAACACATGTCACTTCCTCTCAATCACTGGCCCAAACGAATCGCATGGCTCCACCTTACTCCGAACTGAATGGGGAAATGCATTCCTACTATATGCTGGAAGGCAGAAAACTAGAAATATTTGTTGAGCTGCACCAATAACTACCACAAGAAATAAGTAAATAAGTCAGCGTTTGATCCTTGCCTGCTCAGTGTTGCCCCATATCCTCTTCTCTACAATAGGTAAAATTCTTGCAAGAACATTATTTCCGCCCTCTTCATGAACTTTTTGTGCTAAGATAGAAAGAAGAAAGTCCTAAATATTTAGATGGTACATCTGCAGAGAAAACATGATGGGTTTGGGCTGGTTCTTTAGCCGTTCATCAGCCTTTCTTAAGCACCTCAGCACCCTGGGGAAGTGTTGCCATAACAGGAGCCTCCTGTTATATTCTGTCAGATTCAGGAAAGCCAAGGCTGAAAATATTTATGTCATTTTGGGAGATGCACTAAAGGCAGCATTGCCCAAGGAAGATTCAACCTCATGGATTCTGTTATTGCCAAAGGGAGTCATTGAAGAAGTGTCCCCATGGAGAGATGCTCTAGAGGAATATCATTTACAGAAAAACCACCTTCCAGTCCTGTCAAGGAAGCAAATGCATTTCTCAGAAACAAGGGCATTCCAAGCATATTTTTAATAAAGTGGGCATTTGTGAAGCTCATACTTTCTTAAAATAGGCACTTCTGTGACACTGTATCCCTAATGAGGCACACTGGGAAGCTAAGAGGGAAGAGTGGTCTTGCTGCTGAACCTTGATTCATTTACCTAAGACACAATACACACACACACACATTTTCTTTCTCTAAAGCTAGGAAAGAGTCAAGCAGACTAAAATCCTTATTGCTTTTGGGGTTGATTTCAAATTTTCTTCCAATCTTTCTCAGACCACAACTTTCTCCAATAGGATATCTATACACCCCTGAAACTCGTCTGAATTTACTACTTCGGCTGCTTCTTAAGTGGTTGATTCCATATGCTCATAGATATTTGCATAAAGCTTTGTGATTTGTGATATTCCCCTTGTCACCTCATTTTAGCCATTGAAAACTAGGAAGTCTGTGGAAGAGGTACACACATTTATGCATACATTTATGTGTGTTTACACATATGCACACATATACAAAGTATTAACATGTTGAATTAAAAGAATCTTTCATCAGGATTGAATCTGGATGAAGTCAGACTCCTTGGACCAGACATGCTGGCTGTCCCAAGACATTTAAATCATGCATATATAAATAACTATACAAACTCTTTTCATATCTGCCAAGTTTCAGTCTGGAGCTCATTTCTATGTTATAAAATTTGGCATACTGGATTTTGCTACCTTCATTACAATAGAATTATCCCTTTCAGTACTCACAGGTGCCTCCCTGAGAGAACCCTCCTTGAGAATAATTTAGCCATGAGTACTTTGTTATTAATAAAATGCATATTTTTAAATAATATGATAGATTTAAACTTTGTGGACTAAATTTGAGAATGAATGATGATAATTTTTGTTAGATTTCACATTCCAAGGGCAGGATTCATGTCTGTGTTGTTTATTGATATAGCTCCAGTGCTTAGCACAGTACCTGGCACAGAATAGAAACTCAATAAATATATGGTGAGAAACATTTTTCCAATAAGGCTTATTTAATAATCTATTAATTAGATCCTATACATCAGAGCTATGCTATCAACTCGTTACTTTTTCAAGAAAACAATCCTATTTTCATGCTGTGGTAATTGAGTCTAAAACTTCATGGCTTCCTCTTATATTATATATAAAAAGAAAAACAAAAATTTCTCTCCTTGAAAAACCAATGTGCCTTAAGGATAGTTCTTAATACTCAGAGTACCCAGATTTGGCCAGGTTGATATCAGGGGAAAAAACATGGTGATAGGGAAAAAAAGAGGGAGGGAGGAAGGGAAGGACAGTGACATCCATGTCTGAGGCAAATGGTACAAAAATGTACAACTAATCACCATAATTCTATGGCTAGTTTCCAACCTTTCAAACTGTAGTATTCACTGTTGTATTCTTGATTATGTAGACAATCTCAGTACAAGTGTTTATACATGTGAGGATAATATGAACCATGCAAATGTGAAGCCTAATAATAGAATAATAAGTATAGGTAAACATGAACAGTCATTTGAAATGTGAAGTATATCACCACAATTTGTTCTTGTACCACAGTTACCAGGAGATTTTACTGACACTTTCATTGTAGAAAATCTGGTTTGACTTCAGAAGAGTGTGTGTCTAAAAATTTAATCATGAAGGGGTGAGAAAAATAGGAGATTTGGACTTTGGCTGGCTCTTTAATCCAAGTCTGTCATGATGAGAGTGAAGAGGGGCGAGAGTCTAAAAGACTGACTCATCTTTCCAAAGCTATAGCAAGCCAATTCAGAATATGAAACTTAAAAAACTAAATTTCACTTCTATAATGTCAAGAAAAAGCTGAAATGTAATTCCGAAACTTACTCCCACTCTTGTATTTAAAAATTTTATACTCTTCATTATTTAAAAAAATAATCCTCATATATGGTCATTTATACTTTTAGTGATTAATTGTAAGCTTTAATGATTTTAAGCAATAAAGAAAAGGTTAAAAGATGTGCCATTTAAAATTAGAATTTGATAAAGATTTGTGATAAATTCACTTCTTGCCCCTCTTTGTGTCTACTTTGGCATCCTTTTGGGTTTCCTGTCTTCCCACTGAACTTTGTCCTTCCTCCTCAGCTGGGACATGCTGAGATTTGAAAATAAACCTGAGGAGAAGCCATACTTCTCTCTGTATGGTTGTTCTCTCTTCTTCACTCTCTTCAGCCTGGTGATACTAAAGACCCATTCCTTGAATCTCTGGTTTTCTTATAAGCCACGAACAAAAATCCTCACGTTCCTGAAGACTTCAATATAAATGAATCTCTAGAGTTGAGCTCATTGAATTTTTTCTCTACAACAAGGGAGTATAGCACAAGAGCCCAGATTTGGCTAGCATTTTATAACCAGTGTTTTGATGATACTTTAAGAGGCTCCATCCATCCAAGTTTGGGCTAGAAAAGGAAATAGAGTATAGAAACACTGTCAGAGCCTTTTCTGTTTACAAAAAGATCTGGGGATACCATGAATAATGCCAGAAATTTCATGTGACAGCCAGCTCTTGCAGGATTTTTGAGGTCACCAAGTTCAGGAAATAGTTACAGAAAGCTGACTGGAGCTCAAAGATTTTTTAAAAAAATTAACTGAAATAAATAATTGTGTTCCCTGTCCATTGTCCACACTGCTGCTCAGACATGTGCCCTCCTGGGGTGGACGTCTCCCCAGAGTTAGGTAATATTTGACACTCAATAAATACTTTCTGAATTGAATCACCTGCTTAACAAGTGTTTTCTCCTGAATCTTCCAAAGTGAATCCCTTAGAGGTTTTGTACAGTTATTTACCCATGGGAAGGGAGAATTTTACCTGGAGTTTCAGGACTGCAAGTGACCTCAAAACGACCTTCATTTCATTTCCTCTCTTTCAGAGATTGTTTTTTATCCATTCCAGATAGGAGAGAATTTGTCCTCCATTAAAGACCTTTCCAGAGGGAATTCACAACCTTCCATTAAAATGTTTAACAATTCTCACTGCCCTGAAAGTCTTCTTATATCTAATATAAATCCCTTCTGTTGTTAGGTTTAATTGTCAAATCAGCCAGAATCCATGTTCCATAATTAAATCTTTTCTATTTTCCAGTATAGTCACATATCTGAATCTTTTGCAGTTTTCTTTTCAAGTTAAAAAATCTTTTAAAAATCCTTTATTTCAGTTTTGTCTACACTCCATCTAAATGAAACCACTTCAATCCTATTTTGTAGGAGAAAATATGCTAATATTGAGAGACTGCTGGTAAATCCATGTATTTGAGGGGCCTTAGTGAGCTCTGTGGATTTCTGCATCAGGTTTTTCAACTTTCTCTTATTAACAGTTAATAAAATAGTTCATGGTTAGTTTTGAAGAGGAATGTGGTCTGAGATGGTATGACTTACAGTGTATACCTGGGGAAAAAAAGAGTTTAAAAAGAAAAAGAAAATAAGATAAAAATGGACCAAAAGAATCCTCTTGCCACATAGGGACAGAGCTGCTTCTTCTCCCAGTGGATGCCTAATATATTATTTATGTAAGAGTGAGCATCATGTTTTTGGCTCACATTCCATTTGGAACATATATGGTATGACAGTTTCTTTGGCTTATTGTTGTATATGTGGCTATCTATTTTTAATACATTGCTTTTGTTTTTTTTCTGTGCTTGCTTGCATCTGTTGTTATGAAAACTGACATAAAGCTTTTAAACATAAAAGAAGTGATGGAGAAAGAGATGGTAAGAGACAACATTTCAAGAGAACGTGAGGTGGAGAAACAGGAGCAAAGTCATCATGGGGGGAAACCAAAAGCAGCCTCTGCAGGATGAATGAGAGGGAGGGTCAGAACAGGTGTCCGCAATCACAGAGAAAAATGGTCAGGAGGCTACATAAAGCATTTCTAAGTTAGAGGGAGCAGAGTACATTATACACCAAATTATTTAAACTTTTTTTTAATAGTCAGCACAGCACCTGACATTTTTAAAATTATTAATTAATTAATTAATTTATGGCTGTGTTGGGTCTTTTGTTTCTGTGCGAGGGCTTTCTCTAGTTGTGGCAAGCGGGAGCCACTCTTCATGGTGGTGCGCGGACCTCTCACCATCGCGGCCTGTCTTGTTGCGGAACACAGGCTCCAGACGCGCAGGCTCAGTAATTATGGCTCATGGGCCCCGATTGCTCCGCGGCATGTGGGATCTTCCCAGACCAGGGCTCGAACTCGCGTCCCCTGCATTGGCAGGCAGATTCCCAACCACTGTGCCACCAGCGAAGCCCCTATTTAAACTTTTTAAGCTGCAGTTTTTAAACCTGTGAAATGGGGATAGCACCTACCCTGAAAGGTTGTTAGGACTCATTGAGGTATGTAAGGGGTTCAGCCCTGTGCTTATAGTAAATAGTACGTGCTCAATACATAGTACAGAATCAGGGGTTGACAAACTACAGCCTGAAGGTCAAATCCAGATGATAGCCTGGTTTTTTTCAAATAAAGTTTTATTGGAACACAGCCAGGCACATTCATTATGAATTGTTTGTGGCTGTTTTTACACTAAGAAAGCAGAATTGAGTAGTTTCAGCAGTGACTATATGTTTAGGCTCACAGGCCTAAACTGTTTACAGTTGACCCTTGGACAGTGTGGGTTTGAACTGCATGGGTCTACTTATACATAGATGTTTTTCAGTACATATGTACTACAGTACTACATGATCCACAGTTGGTTGAATTCATAGTTGCTGAATCTCAGGTGGAGAGGGTCCACTGTAAAGTTAGACTTGGAATTTTGACTGTGTGTGTGTCGGTGCCCCTAACCCCCGAGTTGTTCAAGGGTCACCTCTACTATCTGGCTCTTCACAGAAAAAGTTTGCCAGTCCCTGGTATAAATAATAACTATTATGGCAACATTTTAGGAATATACGTTATTCTACAGACGAATGATTTTCCAGTTCAATTTTCTCTCTGTTGTATTGCAATAATACATGTTGACTATCAGTTTTTTGCTCAAGGTTCTAGTTTTTCTTTTTTAACAAGCCCAAATCTGCCTATTTTGCTTGCTTTTCAATGTAATATTAAATGGTTAATTGGTTCATTTCACCACCAGGTGGCCTCCTATACTCTAGCGTGCTTGTGGGACCCAAAGGAAAGCAGAGAATGGCTCTAGCACACTTCTTTCAACTTTGGCTGTTATTCTGCTTTTATTAGCTTTTCTCTGGTGGCTGGACTGCTCTGAAATCATTCTATGAACCCTAAATTTCGTGTCTGGCCCCGAAACAGAAATTTACACTGACCGTTTTAGACAACGAATTATCAGTCAGACTTCGAAACAGTAAAACCAAAATAAAATATTTAGCTGTACACTCACGTACACACGCACAGCAAAGTGGAGTTTAAAGAAAAGTTTGACTATTAGTCTAAGAGCTTTAGCACAACTCAGCCACACTCTCATATGCATGCTATCAGGATTAACTGATCTCGAGGCTTCCTCAGGAAAAGGCAAAGGCCACTGTCACTCAGATCTCCACATATTAAATTCTCTTGAGGATGTGAATGGACTTCATTTCAGTGCCTCAGTTTCTGTACGTTATTTTATAATCTAGATCCTCTTTGGAGTGTTCTTTGATCTTATTTTTAAGCTTCACTAAAGACCAGTGATAGGAAAAAAAAGATTGGAAAGCCCTGTGATAAAGCACAAGGAGGCCGGATTCTCCCTAGGCACTGACACTCATGCTCTCGGGTTTCATTTTCTTCATCTGTAAAGTGAGGGGGATGGACTAGGTAGCTCCAAGGTGTGTTCCAACTTCAATATTCTCTCTTTGGTGAAAAAACAAAGATTGTTCTAATTAGTAATTGATTTTGCCTATAGGCAATCTGGCAAAAATCAGGATTTTAGGAACAATTTCAAAGCTAAGGAAACAATATATAATTTGAATTAATATAATTTTTTTTGGAAAACTACCATAACAGGGATAATTTCTAATTTTTAAAAAATAAATTTATTTTATTTATTTATTTATTTTTGGCTGCGCTGGGTCTTCGTTGCTGTGAGTGGGCTTTCTCTAGTTGCAGTGAGCGGGGTTATTCTTCGTTGTGGTGCACAGGCTTCTCGTTGCGGTGACTTGTTGCGGAGCTCGGGCTCTAGGCGTGTGGGCTTCAGTAGTTGTGGCTTGCGGGCTCTAAGAGCACAGGCTCAGTAGTTGTGGTGCACGGGCCTAGTTGCTCCACGGCATGTGGGGTCTTCCCAAACCAGCGCTTGAACCCATGTCCCCTGCATTGGCAGGCGGATTCTTAACCACTGCGCCACTAGGGTAGCCCAACAGTGGTAATTTCTAAATGCCATGTTATTTTTAGTTCATCTCAGATAGTAGTCATAAATACATATTTTATGAGCCTTCTTGGACCCTTTCCTTTCCATTTTACTTTTGTTCAATAGTAGATAACTATTCTTTTTTTTCAAATTTATATAAAATTTCATTTGTTTTTAAATGAATTTTTATTGGAGTAGAGTTGATTTACAATGTTGCGTTAGTTTCTGCTTACAGCAAATTGAATCAGTTATACATATACATATATCCACTCTTTTTTACATAGCTATTCAATCAGGTTCTCAACAGTGTCCTTTGCTAAATCTGTCATGGAAGTTCAGCTTTCTCTTTGACATCTTATTTTCCACATATTTTAATTTTCCTACCGTTTTCTTTAGGCAGAGTTACCAAATGTTCCTCAGATTTCTTGACAGCGTAGAATAGATATATTTATTTATATTTCCATTGAAAATGGGTCACTTCACATCGTATGAACAACCTGTTCTTACCTTCTGCTTGTGTTACGGTATGTACACCCCTGGTTTGTATTTCATTCGTCACATTGGATGTCATGGCAAATATGGCTAAAGGCGTTTAGCTGTCTATGACAAAAAGACCAGAATGGTCTCTAGGGTATTTTGGTAGAGAATAGGCTCACATTTGAATTCAAAGTCAGCCCTGGGAGACCTAGTGACAGACGATCACACTAATTCCAAATTCCCTACTGGGACTACTTCTCTGGAGAGCTATCTGGTTAAAGGTGGATTCATATTTACTTGGGGAAACATTGATTTCAAGTTTTTTTCTACTTTCCAAACTGTACTAATTAGTATCAAGCCCCACTAATAATTTATGAAATTTGTATCACTTTCTGTGTGCCTACACACAATGATATTTCCTACCTTAATTCTCCTTTCTCACATATATTTTAAAAATTAAATATGTCCATATGTTCTAATACATGTATTAGGAATTAATGGTTGAATAATTCCACCCTTACTTTAAAAAGTAAGGAAGAGTAAGGAATGATGCTGTCAGACTATGAAGATGAGGTAATAAGCATTTGTTAGGTATTACTATATTCTATGGAGAACAAACTAAAAGGAAGGTTATCCTTTTCCATAGTAATTTATAATCCATTTAGAAAAATAATGAAACATGAAATTTTCATGTTTCATGAAAAATGAAATGAAACAAAAAACATGAAATTACAGCCAAGTTAACACATTTGTGTGGTATAAAAAAAGTGCTGGGCTTCCCTGGTGGCGCAGTGGTTGAGAGTCCGCCTGCCGATGCAGGGGACATGGATTCGTGCCCCGGTCCGGGAGGATCCCACATGCCGTGGGGCGGCTGGGCCCGTGAGCCATGGCTGCTGAGCCTGCGCGTCCGGAGCCTGTGCTCCGCAACGGGAGAGGCCACAACAGTGAGAGGCCCGCGTACCGCAAACAAACAAACAGAAAAAAACATGCTGGTCTTAGAACACCTTTGTAGAAGAAATGAAATTTGAACTGGACCTTGCCAGATAGAATTTTAATAAGTTGAATGGAGACAGGTGCATTGCAGAAGAATGCAATATGGGAAAACCCCTCAGATTTGGGAATTAGTTTGACATGCTCCTAGGCCTTTACCAAAATCAGGAAGACACACTGGGGAAGAGTAACAAACCAATGGCAAATCACAATAGCTTTCAGCCATGTGTTCAGTGGAAGTCAATAAAAGGCAAGGTTTTTTTCCTACTGAATTTTGATTCCTAGATTCAGTGTTTTATTTAGTGAAGGGAAGTTTTACATAAATATACAAACTAGGGGCATAAAAGAGAGGAGAAAAGTTATGCCACAGGTTATTTTTTTTAGCGTGCAGCATTTGGATCAAGTGTGAACAAACACTTGAATATAGTGCTTATTATGTAATAGGAATTGTCTAGGACATTGCATATATTAGCACATCCAGTCCTCAGAACAACCTTATGAAAGAAGTATTAATACTATCCCCCGATGAGCAACTAAGGCGTAGAGAATTACACAGCTAGTAAGCAATGCAAGCAGAGTTTAAAAATGGGCAATCTGATTCCAGGTGTATATTTTCTTTTTTTTTTTTTGGCCTAACTCTTTGAAACTCATTAGTTCACAAATTAAAATGTTTGGCATGGGTCCTTTTCTGTTTCCATGTTTATAGAACTTGGTTATTAAATGGTCATGTGTGTATAGATTTTGAGAAGTAGTATTACTGGGTAATATCAACATGTTCCCTCCTCCCTTCATTAAGGGTAGAGAAAAATAGTAATGCTTTGTTGATATATTTTCTAAAAGATCAGGGGAAAAAAAAATATATATAGTACCTTTTCAATGACTCCCCTCCAGTGTGACTTGTTTTACTCTCTAATGTAGACAATAGTTATAGTACCTTATTTCTAAGACATATAAGAAAAATGAATGGGAAATTTGCATTCTTACTTGCAAATGGGTAACAGACCAAAAAAATCTTATTACAAAAGTCATGTTATTAAAAGTAGAGACTTTTTTTTTAATGATGCCTTTTCCACAGAGATTTGAAATTTTGTAGAAACATGACCTATTTACTTCTTAAAATATATCTGTGCTGGGTAAGTGGTGAGTATATCATTGTCCCTGTCTTAAATGGAACAGATTTTACACAGAAATATGAAATGGCATCCCTTGGACCATGTAGCAAGCCACCAATATAGCAAAGGCAGAATTAACAGTCACGGGGAAGATGGTGCCCAGTGAAGGGGCTCCCTATTGATGGTGCTTAGAGAAAATCCTCAAAATCACAAATTTTAGTACCTATTTATTCTTGAAAAGTTATCCTTTATTATGGATGTAAGCTGTACTAAATGGCCACATCCTGGTACTTCTGCCTCTTTTTGTTCTCATCTCCTCTTAGTGAATTTTTGTAGCCCTTACACAATTTTTTAAGCCATCATTATCATATTCTTTCATTTGATGATTTCAGGGAAGTTATTCACTGAAGACCTTCTCTCCAGCTGTGATTTTCTTCCTCTTCTGCAATACTTTTATTTTTATGTAGTTGTTGTGGTTTATTCTCTGCAGACTAGTTATTGTTTCCCCTATCTGTTTAAACCTTTGTAATTTTCCCTATTTACTTATTACTTTCTCTCCATCCATCTATGCATTTCCTTCATTTTGTTCTCTAAATCTTCTCTCCATCCTCTTCCTTACTTTTATCACTTGTGTGATTGGATACACATACATACACATACACACAAACACAGTATGTTTCTCTTTGATGCGCTGTTTTAGTAAACTTGAATGTTTATGGTAGACTCCCTTACATAACTGGAAAAATGGTTAAAAGCAGTTGTCACAACAAAGGTTTGCTCTTTATAGTCTTAGTTTATACTAATAAATTTTTACCTGTACCCCAGAGCTCCTGGATGACAGGTATGACTAACAGTGAGAACTCTCCTATCTGCCCTTTTAGCCTCAGCCTCATGCTGTTGAAGATGTATGGAGGTTTGGAAGATGAGCCTACACCAAAGTGAATCTGGCTGTACAAGCTATAAGGGTGGGGTTCTTAACTGTGTTTTGACTACTCTAAAGTCACTTTGGATGGCATTCTTGACTTTATTTACATTATACTCCCAGGGCCCACCAATTTTCCTCAGATTTCTGGACTGATATCTAAAGACGCATTTTCAAGAATAACAGAATGGCCTAGCAAACTAAGCTGAAATTCTTCCAGAAAATTCTGTTTCTGCCTTTTAGCATGGTCTTATTGACCTTGGGCAAGTCACCTAACGTCTGTGTATCAATTTTTAACCCGTAAGACAGAAGTGATATTCCTAACTTTCCCCATGGGTTTGCCGCGTAGGAGAACAAAAAAGAGAAAAATCCATTGAAATGACAGTCAAGCTTTTTGAAGCTGAAGCAAGACACAGTACTTAAAGCTTAAAGTCTAAAATCTTTAAAGTTTATTTTCTTAAAAGCTCTGTCTGGTAAATATGGACATGTACCCCAAAGAAACAAAGAAGAGAGGCTAGAACAGAAGGGTTTTTAAGTCTATAGCAGTCTCGTGTTAGAACTAGAAATTGGAGCCAGCCTCTTGCATTCTGATCAAATATTATTGCTGTGAGAAAACACTGAACTCATAAAAGGTGTCCTTAAATATTTAAAGAGCTGCTGTCACCTTCCTCTTTTCTTTGATACATTTTATAGGAGCTTTTCTTATATTAACCATTCCTGGCCATGGGAAACAATTAAATTTGTTCACTGTTTCTAAACATTCTATACAGGATGCTTTAACCAAATAAGTTTTACTGAGCATTAAATTCAAAGAGAAATAAGGCAATCACCTGCTACTCATTTCTGTGTACTATATAATTTTACCTGGCATATATTTCAACAGCCTGATACAGGCTCACCTGATCTTTTAGGAGAAATTCAAATGAATAAATATTTTCCAACTACCTTCTATATCTAAGCCATAATGCTTAGAGTTACAGCAGATAGAGGGTCAACAAAACATGGTCCCTGACCTTATATACTCCATTGCAGGAGCTTATATCCTAATTCTGAAACAACATTCATCCTCATCTGATGTGAAGACACCCAGAGTACTCTCAAAAAGTGGCCTAAGAGATCAAATATTTTATTATACATGGATTCAGGCAGTCACCAAGAAGAACCCCATGGCATTATGGATCTATTAAGATTATAGATGTTAAAACCCTTTGAAAGGTTAAAAACACCCTACCAAAGAAAAGTCATGATGTGGATACATAAAGGTATGAGGGCATTTCTCTTGTGTTTTCAGAGCAGACAACCCTGGAAATGTTTTGATTGGCTCTGTCTTAACACCTTCATGGTGAGTTCTAGACATGCTTCTCAGTGCTGCAGTCCATGGCCCCTAGGGAATGCCCATATGCACTAAACTTGAAAAGATTGTTTTTGATGATGACAGTATGGGGGACAGTGCTTTCAGCCTTCATTTAGGCCACTGATTTTCACAGATTTTCAAAGTTACCACGTTCGGCAATAATATCTTTTTGATACACTACAATGGCTACAGTGTTCTACTTCTCATTTTTCTTGTCATCCTCAAAGAGAAAGCAGGATACTCTCTTTGGAGAAACATTATCAACAGAGTTAACGTAAGAAATATATAGTTTCTTCCTTATGAGATTAATTTGGCATTATTTTTGAGGTGAGCAACATCTTGGCAACTGCTTTGGTTTAAAACTCTATGTGATTTGGGAAAAGCACGTTTCAGAATGTTTAATTCAGTGATACAAAAGGCACTAATGAAATATGCATGTATGAATTTTATATCATATTAGTTCCCTCTTTCTTGAAATCTGAATAAAAGCCAAACATCTGGATTACGTTTGAAAAGCCTGAATTTCCAATTTTCAGAGAGATTCAATCTATTTTGACATTGCACACTTAGCCTTAACATTTACAGTGTGTTATTAACATTACTTGCAATTGTAAAAAAAAAAAGTCCAGATTTAAACAAACTTCGTCCCTCCTAATGCTAAAAATATATCTGTATTTGAAATGGCTGCTGTTGCACAAGTGTGCACATCCATGCTTTAGGCTTCGTCAGCATTTCTATTATAAATGCATTGAACAGGCCTGTAATTCAGCTATAAAGATATGGGGTAAGCTTTGATATATAAATTCTCCCATGATTGTATGTTAAAACAACAAAAAGCAGTTCATGTATCACTTAGTTTGAGAATTCATTGACTCAGTGTTTTCTGAAGGCCTCAAATGTTCAAGATACTCCATGGTTGACCAAAAAGGCATGCCCTCATCCTTTGAGAGTTTATTCTTCAAATTTATGACAAATGACAAGATTTCTATTTTTGTAGATATTTGGGTATATTTTGGCAGCTGGACTAAAGGCAAGTGAATACTTATGGTCATAATTTAGAGAAGTAAATATGGATGCTAATGCTTTATCTCATTTCATTATCTTAGTTTCTTTTAAGACAGAGCTGGTCAATTGAGTTTTAGGAGATGAGGCAAGAAATTCTATGTGCAACAAGAGATCAAGGGCAACAGAAGAATGTGACGTTGTATTTGAAGTTTGCATAATAGTAAGCCTCAGTGGGCTTTAATTTATTACACTTAAATTTTTACTGGATTTCTTGTCGCATATATTAGGTGAATCTTATTCTTTTGTGACATACAGAGAACAGCTTACAGTCAAGGACTTCCCTTTTCTCTTCTTATTTTGCTTTATTAAAAAAATCAGTCCATTAAATTATATAGTAGTATCCAATTAAACAAAAATAAATGTGATTGAAGGCATTTGTTTAGGTTGGGAGATGGGAAACAAAAGAAATGGTATTTTAAATCAGAAACTTTTTTAAAGGAGAAGACTGAGTTTCATTACATTAACTGCTGCTCCTCATGTCTTTTTTCTTTTTTTTTTCCATTCTACACTGCATACTCTAACAGATATTACATAATTGCATAACTATTCTTACTGTGTGCTGACATGACATTACAACAGCCCTGATAGGGTATATCATAATGAAACTGTAATTAGAACAGTCATGATGTATTATGGCAATGATCCACATCGTCACTGAAGTGCATTGGAATGAACAGAAAACCCATTGAGATGTGCAGATTTTCGACATAATACAGCAGAACCATGAAGTTTCATAGCATGTAGGAGAAATTGCCATTGTGCCCACACTGCTGGCAGCAAGAGTTATAACACGTTTCCTAGATATCTGCTAGAGAAAGTTCTGATATATATCAATGGAAGAAAATTTTTGAGAGTGGTATTTGTGAAGTTTGTCTTTAAAATATCTACAGGAAGGACTTCTTGAAATATGGGCCTAACTGCATAAATTGTATAGTAGAAGTTTCCTATATCCTAAAAATATTTAGTTAAAAACAGGACCCAAAAGGTTTCCTTAAGTTCAGGAATTCATCAAATATGCCTCTAAAGTAGGACAGATTGAAGATGATTTGAGAATATTTCAGTCAACCTTGCCTTTTCTTTTTGTTCTCTGTATTTGAGCTTAACTGTATAGCTTACATTTTATGTGGTTGTGTCTTTGCTCCACTGTTGGTCTCCTGGATTTCTCTGCATGAGTATCTTATAGCTGAGTCTCTTTCCAGCAAGTGACAGCTTCTCCTTAACTTGCTGTTTTTCAGTCTTGGCATTTCTTCTGCACATAATAATGTGATTGTTATGGCTGATCTGGTAAATGTGGGCCCAAGGAAGCTCAACTTTCTAAAATAGAGAGGAATTCTAGACTATCTTCTAGACCAATCCTCATTCAGTGCCTCATTATCCCATAAAATATCCCAACTAGGTAGACTTCTGGTCTCTGCCTAAGTAAGTCTGGTGAGTGTGAACTCACTATCGCCCAAGCTTTCTTTCTTCTTGTGCTTCAGTCTTTGATCCCAGGCTTGACCTCTGAGGTCAGATGAAACAAATTAATGTTTTCTATTTACTCCTCTAAGTATTCCAAATCTGCTAACATGTTTTTCCCTCTCTTCTGTCATATTCAACTCTTATTTATCTCTTGGCTGAATATCTATCTCCGGCTTCTTCAACAGCCTGCTCCCTGGAGAAGTGTTGAATCTTCTCCCTTCCTTAAGTGCTCTCCTTTGGATATTTAATACATTGCTTAGGTCCCTCTCGGAACATGGAACCCAATGAGAACAAGGACTACAGGTTTGGGCCTAGTAAACCACAGTCAAGCTGACCTGTCTGCTACCTTTCTTTTTTTTTTTTTTGACCCTGGGTTTGTCTCAGTTCAGCCCTGAATATATTTCTTTTTTTTTTTTTTTTTTTTTACATTCCTTCCACTGTCTGTTGACTCATTGAACCTAAAGACAATTGAAACCTAGTCACCTCCATTCTTTGTGCAGTTTCTGTATTTCTATTATTTTTGTGAGGGGAGGGGATGGTTATTAACACCGTCTGGCTTGATATTTGTCCTATCTCCTTCTTCAGTTTCATCTACTATGCCAGCATGTTGTGTTCTCTTTGGAGTCTAGTATCATCGTCTAAAATAGACACTGCAAAATAGTTGCCTGCAAATTCAGATCTAACTCAGAGACGTAGGTTGACGTGTACAGTGTTAAAATATTTAAATTCAACATATAAAAATTATAAGATTTCACATAAAAATATACATTCTATCTTCTCTTCAGATGTGTACCTGGCCATACAGAAGCCGTATGGAAGCCATATTCCCACACAGGAACAGTTGGCAGAGCTGAGTAGAGAAACTTGTGCTCTCCTATCCTCCATAATCCACACTACTTCCTCTTATTTCCCCTTGACTAGAATCAAATGTTAGTAATCATCACATTTATGCATTTTCTTTTAGTAGAGAAAAATATCAATAGTTCTCTTTTTCTATGACCCTAGCAATAGTTAGAGTATGAAAGATAGAAGATGACTTATCTATACTCAACTCCTGTGCATTAGATGCCAGGTAGTGGGCTGCTGGATCTGGTTAGTTCTAGCTTTTGAGAGCTGATTGTCAAATATTCAGGAATTTTGCCAGCAGTAGCAACCATTGGTAGCTTGGAATCCACCATGATGGGAATATTTACACCAGGGAAATCACTCCCCCAGGGAGCCAGCTTACTAGTATATCACTACCTGTAGGTGCTTGAGTTTATGATATCTGAGCTAAAATATTTATTCTTCTTTATTCATAAATGAGATTAGTATAATCTGGCAATCTAATCAACATGCCATATACAAATATGTTCACTAATAAAAATACTGAATAAGACTAAACCAAAAAAAGGGCCCTATGGCATGACATATCTATTAAGCAGTGATCTTTACAAATGGCTTTCAACAGGTTCTTAGCAAAATTCCTTGTACTTCTGTACTTCTAAATGATTGCATCCTTCTGCTCACTTTATGCTTATGAAAATCTAATAGAAGCATATATACCTGATCCAGGGATCCACATCCTTGCTGTAGGGATTTAAGTCATTAGATTTGGGGTGTATGTTCTTAGCAATTTAATTATGTTTAAAGTCTGGTTAGTAAATAACTGGTATTGCTCCAAAATTGCATCGAGAAGGTAATAGGATTGAATTTCTGCACAAGTTGACACTCAATTAAAATTTCTGTATATCCAATGAGTTAGCCAGTCCTTGGCTGGGGAGCTAGAACAAATGCCTTCCTCCTTAAGCCGATCACTTCAAAACAGCAAAATTTACAATAAAGTCAAATCAAGACTCAGTGCATCAACTAAAATTTAAGTTTGGCTTATCAAATATGGATCAAAAGCAAGGAAGAGACTAGAGAGCCTTCACGATATTTCTTTCTTAAATTCTTCTATTTTTTTATTGACACTGGAGGAAAAATAACACATTAAAACCTCCTTACTGAATTACTGTCCTAAACCAATAGATCCATGGGGCTTGTTCAGCTAAAAGCCACAACAGACTTTGTAATGCAATGATGTAATCTTGGCTTTGTGTCATTTATATTCAACCTAAAAAAACCAATTTTCCTGAATAGACAGGCTGACAACAATATTGTTCGGTGTGGGTTTTTATTTGGATTCTTTCCAAATGGTTCACATGCCTTCACCGTAACACATCATGCCTGCTTACATTTTTTTTTTTTTTTTTTTCGCCTGAATTCCAAAGTTTTCCCCTTTTACTAGCTCTCAATTTTTCTTTTAAGGTCTCAGTTATGTTTGTAAAACTAACCAGCTCCACCACAAAATTAGGATGTATCTTGCAGAGTGCATTCATTTTACTTTTTGCATATTTTTCCCGAGGTCATGTCAAGGTTAGTTTGAATTCCATCCTACATTAAGACTTCTTTCACAGCTATTTAGCTCGGCAGCCCACTCCCCGCTGGGGTCTGCCCCTTGGGCACGTCAAAGCTTCAGACCTGACAAATCACACACAGATGAAGCTGTACAGTTTTTTAAACAGTTTCATCAGTAACTTTTTTTCCTTTTTCACTATCCTTATTCATGTTGAGATTTTTTTTTTCTCTGAATTACCATTTCAGGAATGTCGATTTCTATTTGAGACGGTTTGTTTTTACATCAGACTTTCAAACAAGCAATATCAGTTATTTTACAGTAAATCATACCAATAGCCTTCTATTCACCGAGACTGCAGACCGAAAGACCTACAGACCATTCTTGACTAGTATAACTGTAATTCCATTATTAAAATCTATTTGTAGCAGGAAGCTTAGTGTTGTGAAATGTGGCTGTATCACAGAGTCTACTGGAATCAGAAAAAAATGTCAACCATAAAAATGCATCCAGTTTATAACATATTATGGGTTGAGCCTGGAAATGTTTCTCAAATGGTTAGCAATATGCTCTTATCAGTATTTTAGCAAATTGTGGCTAACGGTGCAACTCCATTTCCTGTTTAATTGATGAACTTAAAATGCTTGGTTGCTAATGAGTGTATTAGCAAACAATGTTCCCTTCACAGGCTTAAATAGATCAGGATTTTTTAAAAGCAGCTTACTGTCCTTATTTTCATATAAAGAAAAATATTGACTGCCACAGAATTGCTAGATCAACTGAAGAAGTGGTGTAATTATTGCTGTGTAGTCATTTTGGCAATGTCAAACAACCAGATTATAGTTTTCTAGTTCTCATGCTAGAAAATAGTTATTTTCTTTTGTAAACCATGGGCTTTTCATTACACTTTTATTCAGGACAGACAACACCTGAAGATCTTAACTGCAGACCAAGTAGAAAACTTAGAAGTAAGAGGGAAAATATATATATTTGAATGATTCTCCTCTACTCGGTCCTGTTTTACACTTAGCTCAGTATGAAAGTACCCATCGAAGGGTCTATAAAAGGTGGCTGGTTGAAACTAATTAAAGACAGGTCTAAATAGAAGAAGAAAAGGAAGGGGGATCAAAGGAATTACATTAGGTGTCAGTACGTTGTTTGTAGATATTTCATTTAGATTTTTGTAATTATATTCAGGGAAAAAGCTAAATTCTAAAAATATCCATTTTGTGCCATAATTTCATATTTACGTTATTTTTGCAATAAGATACATGTCAACAGGCAAACATCTTGAAATCATTTCGGCATTGGCGCATTAACACATTTCGGTGAAAAGAGAGGCTTGTGCTTTTCACGCAGTGCATTTCAGTCTTCAATTAATGTGAAAGCACTACAATGCCTATGCAACTTCTCTTGCCTAGTGGTGTACCATTTATCATTGCAGTTTTACATTGACCTTGACACCCACTTCATTAGAATAAAGATTGTCTACCATTTAGGTTACATTGTTCCTCTGCACAGAGACCCCATGCAAATTTCTGTTCAGATAGAAGAGCTGCGAGGCTGTCAGAGGTCATCTGCATTAAATGATTGCAGCTATTTTCCAACTGCTTCTTTTCATTCTACTCAATTCAGGCTAGGAGGATCAATCAAGTCCTCTGCCTGAAACAGTGGGACTGCTGGGAATATAACTGTTTTTGGTAGTAGTGGATATGCCCTAAACAGTATTAAATATTTAATATAAACTCATTAAAGGCCATGCAGGGACTTCAGAAAGACGTCAAATTTATAGAAAAATCTAAGGGGCTAGAGGACCTTTTAAGAAATAAATAGAAGAAGAATAATCAATTTTATAATTTCAGAGTATGATTACAATAGCTCTTAAACTTAATAAATCTTTTCTGTAGGAGACTTTTTCCTCACCCTAGACCTGGGTAGGGAAGGGACAAGACAGGCAGATTTGGTGTTCTTATGCAGTATTTTACTTAAAATTGGCATTGAAAAGTTTTCAGTCATGGTTGTTTTTTATTTTTGTTCTATAACAGTGAATTTTGCTCTGGGTATTTATTAAAAAAGCCTTAGGTATTTGTTATGTAAAAGGAATGATTGGAGAAATAAGTTGCCAGGTTTCCTACTTAAGTTTTCTGAGTGATATAATTGGAATTAAATTATTAATGGGGGATACTTTAAAAAAGATTGTTTTATGATCTTCTATTAGGGAATTTGCAATTCATTTTAATATTTGTAGTTTGATTTATATTAAAGATAATGCAATCTATATCCAATTAACAATACATGGCCAATGTAATGTGATTTCCAGATCATGCAAATGAAATAAGCTAGAAGAGGGGGGAAAACTCAATTCTTAACCTGAGAGGTAATTTGCTGTGTGAGTTCTGGCAATTTTAAGTGACATTGCACTTTTTAATTTTTCCAAAGGCTCAGATTTATCCCAATCAAGAAAGCCTGTTAGCAATTTACGAGGACAATTATAGGAGTCGTTATAATTTCTCTGTGCAGTTATTCGCCATAAATCACTAATGGTAAAATACAAGGAGTTTGCAAGAAATAAAGACTTTTGACAAAACAATAAGACAAACTTATTGTTTGTCTTGGGCTTGAACCCTCTTCTTCAATCTTGAACATCTTCCCTAAGTGTTGGTGATATTGGCTCCATGTGAAACATCACATGCATTGTGAGATGCTGGACACTGGTGCTCTGAAAAAGGGGGCAGTGCAAGAACTGCTGCAAAGGGGACACTGGCCTCTAGCAGATTCCTGCACTCAGCATGTACAGCTGAGCTGTGGACCCTGGACTTTCATATAAAAAGACTCTTTGTTCACCACTGAATGGCATTAGGCATGGACTTGCTGAGGGGCCACCATGAAGCCTCGCATGAGGAGGGCAAACACTAGCCGGAAAACACAATACGGGAGTCATAGACGGACACATCCCTGCATTTTTGTGCAAAAATGCATATTTTCACGCATAATTTTACCAGTGGTTTGGCGTTTTGGTGTGTTCCTAGCATAAGCTTTCTTGTTGATAGACTATAATACATTTTATTTTCTCAGTGTATTTTCTCTACCTGTTGTGTGTTTATGGGAAAGGGGATTATGCTGGATATACAGGTGTTTATGGTATTACTTTGCACTGGGAAAGATAATCAAACTGTAATTATAATAACTAGATCATTTTCCTTGCTTTTACTCTTCCTCATATAAAATCACATGAAGCCCAGTTAAAGAACAGTGTAAGATGTAAATACTCAAACCCTGAAGATACAGCATCTGACAGCCCTATTCTAATAATCAAGAAAATTCTTTGGTTTAATTCTTGTGTTTTTCGTAGCCAAAACTTCACTCTCCGCTCAGCAATGTCTGGTCTCTTTTCAGCATAACCAACAGAAGCACCATACAAAAGTCTTACAATGGATGTCTTAATCTCTCTGTGTGCTTTTTAGAGCATTATTTTGAATTCCATCATGCTGCCTTTTTTCTTTCCTCTTCTGAAGTTTTATTACAACAGCAGAATTCCCAGGGAGCTTTGGGGGCAAGGTTCACATAATATAGCCCTGAAGTTTTGCTTAGGTGGAATCCATCCCCCAATCCTGGCCATCTTTTGATGATCTTTGTATTTCAAAAAGATTCACTGGGTAGAGTCTTGTAGCATTAGCTGTATGTAGTTTATTTTTTATTTTTTTACTTACTAGACGGTGAGCATCGACATCCCTTTCATGACGCTTTCTTTCTCTGACCTCACAGTGACAAGGCATCTTGTTCTTTAACATTGAGGGAGGCAGAAAAATGCTTGAGTTGCTCAATGTGTGCCTTCTATACCAGTTTCAAAATGGCTTATTCTTCTGGTTTCCATGGTGACAATTAACACTGTTTCAAGGCATTGTTCCAGTCTCCATTTGGGCAGAATTTTCGGTGTGATTTTTAACAAAAAAAAAAAAAAGGAAAAAAAAAGGTTTGGGGGGAAAAATCCCTTTAGCATAACTGTCAAAAAAGTTATCTCAATCAAGTCTTCATGCATTTCTAATTTTATTTACTTCAGAAGTCCTGTTTTGGCTGACTTTGTTTTATAATTCAATTTTAGTATTTGTGCTTTTAAAAAGGAAGCACTGAATAAGAATTTTCTAACAACTTCTTTAATTCTTAGCTTTAAAAATGAGCTAGTGTTTGTGGTTATTTTTAATTCGGTTTTTAAAGGTTTCTTTATATATCTCTATATACACACAGGAGTGGCATTTAGAATAGGAGTGACCTGTGTCTTTAATTTAGATCATTCACATATCTATTAGGAGGCTTCATTAGTCAAAATTGAATTGGCCAAGCAAATACACTTAATAATGTAAATACGCCCTTTCAATAGAATATATTTTATTTTTGACTATACAGGCCCACCGCAGGTGCTGTGGGGAAATTAGATACTGGATGCTTATTTACCTTAGCACTCAAGAAAAGCCATCTGACTTTAACTTTGTTAATCTCATTTTTGACTATTGAAGAGTAGTCTATATCATAACATCCCTAGACTACAGGGCACAATGGGGCAACCTCTGCTCGCTTACTGCTGTGGACGGAATGAATATGAAGACTAAATTATTTTCTCACCACAGGCTAAAGTAGCCCTACTTGATAGAATGACCGAGAACTAATAGAGCTGACAGTTGATTGTCCCTCTCTAATGCTTCTGAAAATGTTGGAGAGAGAAAAGCGAAAACATACTAACATCAACAAAAATATAACCCTCTGGCATGATGACATATACAGTTGAGGCCCTAAATTATATCAGATTCAACCTTCAGAGTGCTTCAAACATTAAAATAAATATTTTCATCTTAAATTACATGACATTCTATTACCTCTCACGCACATACCAATACATCTAACAATTAGCTGTATTCTCTTAGCTTTTATAGTTTGAAGGCATTGTCCATCAATCACATCTTTCATCAGTCTGTTTATACAGTAGGTTACATGGTGACAAAGACAGAGAGCATACTTAAAGACAAGTTTTTAAATGTAATAACCTTTTATAATAGCTCTTGCAGTGACTACCGGTACTAGATTTCATAGAGAAAATTATTTTATTATGTCTAAAATTAAATTAATTGTTTTTTATATTTTTATTATTACAAGACTATGATGTTTATGGGACACATCTAAACTGTTGTCTTTCTTGACTGATCTGCTGGGGAGGAGCTGTTCAAAGTTGGGGTAACGAGAGGAGGTGAGCTTGTTACAAGTGGAAGTGGTAACTGGTCGAGGCTGATCCCGGGTGGCACAGCTGGAGGACTCCCTCTGTCAATTAATGCACATGGCATAGGCAAAAGATTTGAATAGGATTCTTCTGCTTGCTTGAAATGCTAGTTCCCCCAATATTATGTCAAAGAAGTCTTACCAAATTAATTATGTAAATGTTTGTCAGCCATATCATCTTTAGATGGGACTCTGCTTACATAAAGCAGATTGCCCTGTCCTCCAATCATTACTCTGATAAATAAAACACTATTTAGGTTTCTAGAATACTTGTTGAGTGTTGAGTCCAGAAAACTCGAGTGGACAGTGTGTTTTATAAGTGTTGTAGTAATGTGGTCTTGGTAATTGCCTGCCATTAGAAAATACAATCAGAATTCCCATGTATTACAGGCCAAATTCTGGAAGAGCTCTAAAGCAACCCTTGATTCTTTTCGTTATGCATATTCATGTAATTTTGGATACTCTGACACCCTGATCAACATTCATTAATACTACGAAATGCTTTAAATCACCTCATTTAAAACATTTTGTTCTGTGATCCACAAATGACTAACATTTGGAGAAGTTTACATAATACAAATGATGTGCATGTTTAGTGTAAATGAAAGATTAAAATATGAAACTAAAAATATGCAAACATATGCAGGAAAATGCTGAGGACCTATTAACCGAAACAGGGATTTTACACCTTCTTTTCCTTTAAGCTGCTTCCAATTGTATTTTAGTTTGGGATCTTACACAGTATCATGTTTTCAAGTTGAATAAAATCACCCAAGTGCTTGGGCATGTTTCGAATGTGCTGATTTCCTACTTTGCCCAGACAAAAGCATTTCTTATTAGATCTGGTAAGGTGCTCATCTTAGCTCTGTTAGGACAATGGTGTATTATTACCAAGGACCCCAGTAACCTAACTTTTATGCATTGAAGAAGGAAGTTTAGGGATTGCCAGTATACATTTGGAAATGTGCTAAAGTTGTAAAATATGTTTAATACTCTAACCAGAATCCAGTTTTTCTATTCAGAGTTGTTTTTAGGTGCATATTTAAAAAATGCATCCATAGTCAATTATAGTTGTCCTATAATATAGGATTTTCTAACTATGAAGTTATCCAAATAGAGTTATTTGAAGAGAATCACCCTAGTTAACTGTCACATTAAATAGCACTTATTATCACCAGCAAAACATCCTTTAGGAGACACCCACTTGGCAGTTTGTTAGAATACAATGTATATTGCGGGAAGAGAGTTCTGTCATCGTGATGTTTGGGACATTTTACAGCAATCAATAAAGAAGTGTAGATTTGTAACCATTCTCAAAACACTGTTCTTTTGTTTTTTGTTTTCTCCTCTCTATATGTACCTCTTCTCCAAGCCCACACAGAATTTTTAAGTAAATGAAAAAAAAAAGTTATCAGAATTTAGGGGACTTATAGAATAAGGAGGAAGTTACACACTTTTTAGGGATCATTTTATTTGTACCACTCTGAGACTAGTCCTTTGGGAGGCAGAGATGAGTGATGGGCAGTACTCTGGAGCCAAATGTTGGCCAAAACTAATTTTGATATTAAATCCCTCTAGACCAGGTATGTTCCTATTTGGAGTATTTTAAGATAAAGATCAAATGTGTGTACAAACTTTAGTTAGGAAAGACATAAATCGTAGTCTACTAAATGGAATACCTTGGATGTTTGTGTATATGTGAGAAATTTGTATATTTTGAACTGTTTTCAGCAATTTTTCTCAACTACTCAAGTTTCTTAGTTTAGCCTCCCCATTAATTTTATTGGAAACACAAACTTTTAACACCCATGAGCCTCACTAACTCTGTGCTCAAAGATTTTCTAAGAACACCTCTTTCCCTAATGGTATCTTTTTTTCTCTTCCCGTTTTAGCGATACAGTGTGGAAATGTCCATCAGGGACCTGAAAAAGACGGAGCTGCTTAGTAAGGTTGAAGCTTTGAAGAAAGGTGGCGTTTTACTACCAAATGATCTCCTTGAAAAAGTGGATTCAATTAATGAAAAATGGGAACTGCTTGGGGTATTTGCATTTTTATTACTGTTTGTAGGTTATGTGTACATTTTTTGTGAAGCACCCTGTCTGATTTCTAATTTGAGGCACAAATATCTCTCTCTTTCAATTCACTACCTACATTTCAAACAAGCTATTCATGCTATTATGGGGGAAAAACACAGCTTTTCGTTTTCTGTTGATTTTTTTTTTTTTTTTTACTCTGAACTTGTCTTCTCTCAGATTTTTAATAATTTTGGTTCTTTAATACGTAAAAAAGTAAGTAAAATTTGCCATGTATTATGGGCATGCACCAAGTCAACTATAATACAGTATATCCTGATATACACTGACTGTCATGCTTGAATGAATGTTAATAGAATTTATTCTGAAGGTACATGTTAGAGACATCCACTGTTTAACTATTTACTGTACCCTTCAGATGAAAAGTGGAGTTGTCACTATAGCTTTCAAGTCACACTAAAGCCACAAAAACAAAGATGCAAACTTGACCCAAATCTGAATTGCAGAATTAAATCAGCCTCTGTTTTGTGCCTCAATTTCCAGCTCACTTTTAACAAAAGCCAAAAAAAAAAAAAATTTTCATGTAATTCATTTCACGCAATGATGGACTGGGTCTCAGCCAAAGACTGAGATGCAAGAATCTGGCAAAAAGGCAATATAGAGATTCTGTTACCCAGAGACCAGGATGGCACTGTGCAGGAGACAGTACTGTCCTTTTGTAGGAAGACAGCTGAGAGAGAGAGGTTAAACTGTATTTTTTCATCAACTTCTCTCCTAAATTGCCTTCACTTCAAATCAAGGGTAAGCTAAATTTGTCAATTACTTAAATGATTAATTATAACAGCTAAGTATGGGTGGTGTCAGTTATGGAGCATGATTTTGCATGCCTTCCCTTTCCTGCCTTTTAATTTTTAAAGAAATAATACTCCAAAAATATTTTGAATAAAAAGCTCTCCATGTACCTTGATGACTTGGAGGAATGCCAGTGTTCAGTTTATGCCATGCTTAATCTAGGTGATTAAAAAACTGCAAGTTTAAATCCTTGCTTTCTCATTTAAATTCACCACACTCTGCAATCGTGCAAAGTAACTTAAAACGTTAAAAGTTTTTACTCTGACCTATTGTTACATTACTTTTCAATAGTAATTAATGGCTTTCATTTTATAATATGGTGATTTAAATCAGAACCTACTAAATTCTACAGAATTCATTGATCTCATTCAGGAGAAATGCGGTTAGTGTCTGACATTTTAAAAGACTGTTTACTAAATAGATGAGAGCAGCAACTTTATATGCTTGATAGATAAAGCAATAGTCTGCCTATGCTGTATTTTCACATATCTATTTCTAATTTGATAAATAATTAACAATAATCTTTTTGGAAAATTGTTTGAAGCATGTCATGTATATAGCTCCCTAAACAAAAATTTTAAATCAAGATAACATTAAAAAAAGAAACAGAATATTTAGCTATCCTTTATGAGCCAGATACCTTAAAAATGGTTGTCATTTTAACAGAAATATCATTCGAATGCAGTACGCAGAGTTTTGTAATGATTTCTGGGGAGAGAAGGGTGCTGGGAAGATTTTAACAAAACCTGTGCTACACTACCACCACCAGGCATACTGCTTTAATTGGCATGATTACATTTTAATTGGCATGAAAAAAATTTAAAGACAAGGATTTTAACTTCTAACAATAGTAAAATAGAGGGATATGGGTTCTAATATTACTTTCATCTAAGGTGAACAGTGTGGAATGGAAATACATTAGAATGAAATGTCAGTGGTGCGTACAGTTTAATCTGTGAAATTTCGTCCCCTGTGCCGCATATTACTCTGTCTCAATTGCATATTAAACAACCCTATCGAGGCAGGCATTGGCATCTGCTGTGCTGACACAAATTGTGAATTAAATGAAATTGATGTCCTCTGTCGTATATTTATGAAGATGGACCATTCTCTGAAGTATTCTGTTTATGGAGAATTTATGATTGCAAACTGTTCCAGAACAAAAAAGTGGCAATAAATTCTTTTCTGTGACCCTACCCTCCAAGGGCATTGATTTCACCTCCTGCTGCTACTTTTGTTACAGCATAAAAACGATAGCTAAATCTGGATTCCACTGAGAGTCTTCAAATTATCAATATTTGCACCATGAAAATACAAGGGTGTTACCACGAAAGGCGATTTTTCTCCTAAAGATACTATTTACGGAACACTACACAGCAGATGAATGTTTGTTGACTTAATTTTATTTGTGTTTTAAAGCCTATTTTTGTAGCTTTAATTCATCATTATAGATTAACTCGTCCTGATTCTCCAGAGTGTTTTCCACCAAAAAAAAAAAAAAAAAGCCTTTCCTGACTGTACCTTCATGCCATAGTGGTTCATCTAAGCAGGCTTCTAGCATAGTGGATTGGGGCTTATATTAACACATATTTTAGAAAGTCTAGCATCCACAAATGCAAAGTGGGAAGAATTGAAGGGTTGAACAATTTCTAGGTCAGGTAAAATCAACAGCACCAAGGAGGCTATCCCTTCTTACTGTCCTGTGTCATAAGGTTTAGGGAATTGTACCCCACAAAACAAAAACAAAAAAAAAAAAAGGAAAAAAAAAGGAATTTAATTCTCCATGCACAGTCTACTCTTGGCCTCTTTAGTATATTGATTAAACGCAAACTTCTATCTCCTGAAAATTTTTTGCAGAGAATTTTTACTGTAAACTCCTGTCATGAGAATTGAAATGAGTTTTTATCAGTGACCATGGTGAACTTTTGGGTCAAAGCTCCTTTCTGTTAGAGGAAATTAGAAGTGAATGACGTCTTCGTAAGCCTCTAGTGGTAGTCAGAACAACATCCATGGCTCGAGAATCGAATCCTAAATGGAACATTGAGCTAATCTGAACTGAATGTCAGTTGTGAGGTGGGAGATGCAGCAGACACCTTCCAGGTGGCTCTTGTCACCAGCCAAACTGTGATACGTATTTGGTACCTACGCTAATCAATGTTTTTGTTTTTTGCTGTTGGTGTTTTTGTTTTTGTTTTTAATCTGATGCATTAGAAAACCCTAGGAGAGAAGATCCAGGACACAATGGCAGGGCACAGTGGGTCGGGTGCACGTGACCTGCTCTCTCCCGAAAGCGGAAGCCTGGTAAGGCAGCTGGAGGTCAGGATCAAAGAACTGAAAGGGTGGCTAAGAGATACAGAGCTTTTCATCTTCAATTCCTGTCTGAGACAAGAAAAGGAAGGAACAATGAATGCTGAGAAACAACTGCAATACTTTAAGGTAATAAAAAACAATCAAAGTTTATAAAAAGCTTTCTTTATGGTAGGGATAAAATATTTATCAAGTACGTAAAATATTATACCCATGTATCTATGTATCACTGTGCTCTTAAATGTTTCCTTGAATTTATAGGCACCCTCCACATTTCTTATATGCCAGCGTCTGTGTGTGTATAAAGATGATCATTAAGCGTATCAAATACACATTGTATAGGGGAAATCTCTGCTGCTTGTGTGTTTTGTGCAATGCCTGTTGAAGGAGGGCTTTGATAAATTAAAAGCAGACCAGCAAACACTAAAGATTACTGAGGACTTTGAAAGGCAGACCTAAATGTTCTATAAATAATGTGGCTAAAAATACTTCCATAAATTGATATGATAAAAACACATGATTTAAGATAAGACCATTAATGCTAACAAAAGGAAACATAATTTTTACACATGAAAGAATCAACTATTTATGGAAGGAAGAAATAAAGTAAAAGTGTTTCCTACATTAGAGGCATTTTCCACTCTAGAAAAATGTCAAACTTAGCCACATGGCTGTGTACATGTTCGTTGTATGTCCATGAAGAAGAAGTGTTCCCTTCGTTTGTTCCCATGGTTTACACAATATCTATTCAAAAGCAGTTTAAAGTTGAAATCTTTGTTCTCGTTAGCCACACTGGCCTGTACTGCTTGAACCCTCCTGTAACTGCAGTGATTATTCGAACTCTGGCTGGTGTCAGCCTAAGGCTTTGGGGTTGCAAACATGAATTTGCTGGCTTAACAGGTCTGAAAGAGGAGAAAGAGGAAAATCAAGAAGGAAAGAACTTCTTGAGACCAAGCAACTATTTCTTCTCAAAGCCTTCTAGGACCAGGTTTTAGTCATCTCACATTCTGCTCTGCAGTCTTCCAGCAATCTACATATCAGAGAATGTAGTCACATGTAGTTCACCTTCCCTCTGCCAGACAGACAGGCCCCCTTTGCTCACCTGTATAACCCAAGAGGAGGCCCCCTCCAAGGTAAGACCACAGTACTTCTCAGTAAACTGTCTGCATTACACATCTACACATTGTTTTACTTGAACTCCTTGTCTGCCACTGAGTTGAAGTTAAAACCAGAAGTTAAAAAGTCTCTTGCCAAGGCAAATGGGTTTCACTATCTAAAATCTAACATCCAGATGATTTGTTACTTGACCTCCGCTTGTTTCACTCTAACCCCCCATTGCAGGGAGATGGAGTCTTCAGATATTTCCCTCTGTGTTGTTTGAACTTAACAGGTACCATATAAAACATCCCGGTCATCAGTAGGCTAGATGTTGTGTAATTTATTTTCTCTCTATAGTATCTATATTGCAGCTTTAGTGAACTGGTTAATGGCCCCAGTCAGTTGTGTGACCTTGGTCATATTTCTTGTATGATCCCTGGTGCCTCAGTTTCTTCATCTATAAAATGGGATGCTGGTAATATTTATCTTATGCGGTTATGAGTTCATACATGTAAATCATTATTTCTACTTTTTGTGATGGTGCATTCATAAAGGATAGAAATCTCAACATTATAAGCCCAAAGATGTTACATAATAATTGGGTGCTGCCAAATGACACTAGTTTTATGCTTTAGGCTTATACAGTGTCATCAACATTACCTTCAGCTAGGTCCTTGTAACAAATTTAAAAGAGATTAAGAGACACAGAGAGAGACAGAGAGAGAAATCTCTAGGCTTCCAAATCATTGAATAATTCCTAAGAGTTCTAGTCATTTGCTAACAAATACTTTGTAGCCACTAGGGAATATTCACTACCCCTAATTCATTATTTACCATGTGCATCTTAGTGCCTGAAAATAATCATAGAATTTTTCTTTCAAAAGTACCAGAGATTATCATATGCTTTTTGCTCTTTTATTTCTTCAAATCATGTTTATGTTTTCAGTATCACCATTCATTAAACTCACTACATTTATGCCCGACTCTTATTTATTTAGCTATTTTTAAAATAAGATAATAAATAGAGACTTTCCTACTGCAAAGAACAGGCAGGATCTTGATGGTGATGTACACCTCATCATGTGTTTTTCCCAGCCCTATTCCATCCCCTGCCATCCTTACACCTAAGATAATCATGATCCTGAATCCCATGTTCTTTATTTCCTTGCTTTCCTCTAGTAAGAAAGAATATTTTGAATTTTAGTTGTTTTTAAACTTAGTAAAAGGTAATCATGCTGTATGTTATCTTTTAGGACTTCTTTTTCATTTAACATTATAATGCCAAGATTCATTCATCTCATTGAATATGGCTGTAATTCACTTACTTTGACATTGTGTAATATTCCTTTGTGAGTATATACATATAAAGCTAACAGCAACTTATGAGGTTGGTATTAGGATCCCGATTTTGCAGATATGGAAACAGGCACATGGAGGTTAAGTTTTGTGTGTCCAAGGCCACATATAATGAGTGGTAGAATTAGGTTTTAAATCCAGAACTGTCTGACTCTAAAGCCCATTCTCTGAACTACTATGCAAAATTGGTATTTATTGGTATTTACTGGATGCCCTTACATGCCAGGTGACTCAATGGGAAGAGCAGGACAGAACTAAATATCATTGTTTCTTTGTGGAAGGTTTATTAGTCACAATCTTCAGCAATTTAGCCAGAATAGCAAATGGCTGTAGCTATTAAAGATCTGGGGAGGTGAAAATATTTGTGTTTTCATTTTACATTTTTGTACAATATCAGTGTAAATTTCTTTGCCATGTGTCACTTTTTATTTTATTATTTTATTTTTTTAACATCTTTATTGGAGTATAATTGCTTTACAGTGGTGTGTTATGTGTCACTTTTTAAATTGAAACTTTTAAAACTTTTTGAGAATATGGAGCCCTGATGATTTTTCTGTATGACCTGAAACTCTAGTCCCTTCTAAAGTTTTGACCTTGAGGAGTTTGATTGGATAAGCTAAGTGGATCTAGCATGACAGCACTTTTTTTTTTTTTTTTAAAGAAAGCTTTCTGTGTGTCAGTTGGAGTAAACGTCTTTCCTAGCCAGAATTATGAATATTTCTGAGCTGTTTACTCTTTAGTGCTCAGTATATTAGTTAAGTGTTCTGTATATTACCACATTCATTGGAAGAATGAAACCAAACGTTTGTAACAGAATAATATTTTAATATAATGTTTAAAACCTGTCAAAAATCATAATTGGTAATAGGCATATGCAGAATAAAAACTTTTTACTTACCACAAATCCAGAAAACAGATAACCTCTGCCTTTCTAAGTGATAAAACCACTCAAATAAGAGAGTTATTAAAGAACCTTTATGTGTCAGAAACTCTTTGCCATGTTCTGCCTCTTCTTGTGGGTTCCCAAATGTCTTCTGCTGTCATTGGTCACACAGAACACAGAAGACAGGCTTTATCCACAGGGTTTAGTTTTATGATTCTCCATTCTCTAAAATCTGAGGCTTTTCACAGAATGAATTTCTTTATATGACACCCAGAGTAATGATAGCTAAGCCACAGTGCACTACCCAGGAGAACAGGGAGGGAGGGTGCTGCGTATAAAAGGAAAATCTGTCGCTTTATAGACACAACTGTTTCCTTCTCAGAGTTTGGTCTGGGATGAGAGAAAGGATCAGGATCTTAAGGTTTCAGAAAAAGAGAAAAAGCAATTGTGGAAAATATTCTTTTTCTCTAAGACAGTAATTGATAAATGTGGGATTAGACCTGAGGCAAAATTCTACCTAAGAAAGAGTTAAAGCCCAGGATGGGAGAAACACGAAGGTGTGAACCTAAAAGCCCTGGGACAGAAATGCAAAAGTGTCCAAGAGTGAACACACCATGACAACAACACTCAGAGAGCACATCAGATATTTAATGAGGCCAGCTGGCAAAGGGCCCCTTAGAGCTGTGTACGGGCAGCTTCAATGCCATTGGCTGGAAAGCTTTACTTTTTAATGATGATCCTTCAGAGAGAAAAGAAAATAATTACTTAATCATATGTTCCTTGTATCCCATAACAAAATTCATTATTCTGAAGACTCAAATTGGGGAGAAATTATCGGTTACCAGCTAAAGGAGACTGCGGCACTGGACTGGGCCCAGAACCAGCCTGGGAAGGACAAGTTTAGACCAGCCAAGAGGCTCTGTCATAAGAAGAATGAATGGGATAGATTTGGTAACCTTCACAATGACTAATGTCCCAAATTTGCTTACCAATTTAAATTTGACCAAGCACTGATTGGTTCAAAATGACAGAGTAGAAGGACGTGCACTCACTCCCTCTTGTGAGAGCACTGGAATCACAACAAACTGATGAACAATCATTGACAGGAAGACACTGGAACTCACCAAAAAAATTACCCCACATCCGAAGACAAAGGAGAAGTCTCAATGAGATGGTAGGAGTGGTGCAATCACAATAAAATCAAACCCCATAACCGCTGGGTGGGTGACTCACAAACTGGAGAACAATTATACCACAGAAGTCCACCCACTGGAATGAAGGTTCTGAGCCCCACACCAGGCTTCCCAACCTGGGGGCCTGGCAACAGAAGGGGGAATTCCCAAAGAATCAGACTTTGAAGGCTAGTGGGATTTGATTGCAGGACTTCAACAGGACTGGGGGAAACAGAGACTCCACTCTTGGAGGGCACACACAAAGTGTGTGCGCATTGAGACCCAGGGGAAGGAGCAGCAACCCCCCCCCCAGGAGACTGAGCCAGGCCTACCTGCTAGTGTTGGAGGGTCTCCTGCAGAGGTGGGGGGTGGCTGTGGCTCACCGTGGGGGCAAGGACACTGGCAATGGGAGTTCTGGGAAGGACTCCTTGGCGTGAGCCCTCCTGGAGTCCACCATTAGCCTCACCAAAGAGCCTGTAGCCTCCAGTGCTGGGTCGCCTCAGACCAAATAACCAACAGGGAGGGAACTCAGTGCCACCCATCAGCAGACAAGCAGATTAAAGTTTTACTGAGCTCTGCCCACCAGAGCAATACCCAGCTCTACCCACCACCAGTCCCTCCCATCCGGAAGTTTGCACAAACTTTTTAGATAGCTTCATCCACCAGAGAGCAGACAGCAAAAGCAAGAAGAACTATGTTCCTGCAGTCTGTATAATGAAAACCATATTCACAGAAAGACAGACAAAATGAAAAGGCAGAGGACTATGTACCAGATGAAGGAACAAGACAAAACCCAAGAAAAACAACTAAATGAAGTGGAGACAGGCAAACTTCCAGAAAAAGAATTCAGAATAATGATAGTGAAGATGATCCAGGACCTCAGAAAAACAATGGAGGCAAAGATTGAGAAGATGCAAGAAATGTTTAACAAAGACCTGGAAGAATTAAAGAACAAACAAACAGAGATGAATAATACAATAACTGAAATGAAAAATACACTAGAAGGAATCAATAGCAGAATAACTGAGGCAGAAGAACAGATAAGTGACCTGGAAGACAGAATGGTGCAATTCACTGCCACGGAACAGAATAAAGAAAAAAGAATAAAAAGAAATGAAGACAGCCTAAGAGACCTCTGGAGCAACATTAAACAAACCAACATTCGCATTATAGGGGTCCCAGAAGGAGAAGAGAGAGCGAAAGGACCCAAGAAAATATTTGAAGAGATTATAATCCAAAACTTCCCTAACATGGGAAAGGAAATAGCCACCCAAGTCCAGGAAACGCAGAGAGTCCCAGGCAGGATAAACCCAAGGACAAACATGCCGAGACACATAGTAATCAAATTGACAAAAAAAAAAAAAAGACAAAGAAAAATTATTAAAAGCAACAAGGGAAAAATGACAAAGAACATACAATGGAACTCCCATAAGGTTAACAGCTGATTTCTCAGCAGAAACTCTACAAGCCAGAAAGGAGTGGCATGATATATTTAAAGTGATGCAAAGGAAGAACCTACAACCAAGATTATTCTACCCAGCCAGCATCTTATTCAGATTTGACGGAGAAATCAAAAGTTTTACAGACAAGCAAAAGCCAAGAGAATTCAGCACCACCAAACCAGCTCTACAGAAAATGCTAAAGGAACTTCTCTAAGTGGGAAACACAAGAGAAGAAAAGGACCTACAAAAACAAACCCAAAACAATTAAGAAAATGGTAATAGGAACATACATATCGACAATTACCTTAAATGTGAATGGACTAAATGCTCCAACCAAAAGACACAGGCTCACTAAATGGATACAAACACAAGATCCATATATATGCTGTCTACAAGAGACCCACTTCAGACCTAGGGACACATACAGACTGAAAGTGAGGGGATGGGAGAAGATAATCCATGCAAATGGAAATCAAAAGAAAGCTGGAGTAGCAATACTCATATCAGATAAAATAGACTTTAAAATAAAAAATGTTACAAGAGACAAGGAAGGACACTACATAATGATCAAGGGCTAAATCCAAGAAGAAGACATAACAATTATAAATATATGCACCCAACATAGGAACACCTCAATACATAAGGCAACTGCTAACAGTTATAAGAGAGGAAATTGACAGTAACACAATAATAGTGAGGGACTTTAACACCTCACTTACACCAATGGACAGATCATCCAGACAGAAAATTAATAAGGAAACACAAGCTTTAAATGACACGATAGACCAGATAGATTTAATTGATATTTATAGGAAATTCCATCCGAAAACAGCAGATTACACTTTCCTCTCATATACACACAGAACATTCTCCAGGATAGATCACATCATGGGTCACAAATCAAGCCTCGGTAAACTTAAGAAAATTGAAATCATATCAAGCAAATTTTCTGACCCCAACGCTATGAAATTGGATATCAATTACAGGGCAAAATACATAAAAAACACAAATGCATGGAAGCTAAACAATACGTTACTAAATAACCAAGCGATCACTGAAGAAATCAAAGAGGAAATCAAAAAATACCTAGAGACCAATAACAATGAATAGATGACGATCCAAAGCCTATGGGATGCAGCAAAAGCAGTTCTAAGAGGGAAGTTTATAGCAATACAATCCTACCTCAAGAAACAAGAAAAATCTCAAATAAACAATCTAACCTTACACCTAAAGGAACTAGAGAAAGAAGAACAAACAAAACCCAAAGTTAGTAGAAGGAAAGAAATCATAAAGACCAGAGCAGAAATAAATGAAATAGAAACAAAGAAAACAATAGCAAAGATCAATAAAAGTAAAAGTTGGTTCTTTGAGAAGATAAACAAAATTGATAAACCTTTAGCCCGACTCATCAAGAAAAAGAGGGAGAGGACTCAAATCAATAATATTAGAAATGAAAAAGAAGTAACAACAGACACTGCAGAAATACAAAGCATCATAAGAGACTACTACAAGCAACTCTATGCCAATAAAATGGACAACCTGGAAGAAATGGACAAATTCTTAGAAAGGTATAACGTTCCAAGACTGAACCAAGAAGAAATAGAAAATATGAACAGACCATTCACAAGTAATGAAATGGAAACTGTGATTTAAAATGTTCCAACAAACAAAAGTCCAGGACCAGCTGGCTTCACAGGTGAATTCTATCAAACATTTAGAGAGGAGCTAACACCGATCCTTCTCAAACTCTTCCAAAAATTGCAGAGGAAGGAACACTCCCAGACTCATTCTATGAGGCCACCATCACCCTGATACCAAAACCAGACAAGATACTACAAAAAAAGAAAATTACAGACCAATATCACTGATGAATATAAATGCAAAAATCCTCAACAAAATACTAGCAAACAGAATCCAACAACACATTAAAAGGATCATACGTCATGATCAAGTGGGATTTATCCCAGGGATGCAAGGATTCTTCAATATACACAAATCAATCAATGTGATACACCATATTAACAAATTGAAGAATAAAAACCATGTGATCATTTCAGTAGATGCAGAAAAAGCTTTTGGCAAAATTCAACAGCGATTTATGAGAAAAACTCTCCAGAAAGTGGGCATAGAGGGAACCTACCTCAACATAATAAAGGCCATATACGACACACCCACAGCCAACATCATTCTCAATGGTGAAAAACTGAAAAAATTTCCTTTATGAACAAGACAAGGGTGTCCACTCTCGCCATGATTATTCAACATAGTTTTGGAAGTCCTAGCCATGGCAATCAGAGAAGAAAAAGAAATAAAAGGAATACAAACTGTAAAAGAAGAAGTGAAACTGTCACAGTTTGCAGATGACATGATACTAGACATAGAGAATGATAAAGATGCCACCAGAAAACTACTAGAGCTAATCAATGAATTAGGTGAACTAGCAGGAAACAAAATTAATGCACAGAAATCTCTTGCATTCCTATACACTAACAATGAAAGATCAGAAAGAGAAATTAAGGAAACAATCCCATGCATCATTACAACAAAAAGAATAAAATACCTAGGTATAAACCTCCCTAAGGAGGTAAAGGACCTGTACCCAGAAGACGATGAGACACTGATAAAAGAAATCAGAGATGACAGAAACAGATGGAGAGATATACCATGTTCTTGCATTGAAAGAATCAATATTGTGAAATTGAATATATAACCCAAAGCAATTTACAGATTCATTGCAATCCCTATCAAATTACCAATGGCATTTTTTTACAGAACTGGGACAAAAAATCTTAAAATTTGTATGGAGACACGAAAGACCCTGAATAGCGAAAGCAATCTTGAGGGAAAAACACAGAGATGGAGGAATCAGACTTCCTGACTTCAGACTGTACTACAAAGCTACAGTAATCAAGACAATATGGTACTGACACAAAAACAGAAATATAGATTAGTGGAACAGGATAGACAGCCCAGAGATAAACCCACACACCTATGGTCAACTAATCTATGACAAAGGAGGCAAGGATATACAATGGAGAAAAGACAGTCTCTTCAATAAGTGGTGCTGGCAAAACTGGACAGCTACATGTAAAAGAATGAAATTAGAACACTTCCTAACACCATACACAAAAATAAACTCAAAATGGATTAAAGACCTACATGTAAACCGAACACTATACAACTCTTAGAGGAAAACATAGGAAGAACAAACACTCTTTGACATAAATCACAGCAAGATCTTTTTTGACCCACCTCCTAGAGTAATGGAAATGAAAACAAAAATAAACAAATGGGACCTAATGAAACTAAAAGCTTTTGCACAGCAAAGGAAACCATAAACAAGATGAAAAGACAACACTCAGAATGGGAGAAAATATTTGCAAATGAATTCAATGGACAAAGGATTCATCTCCAAAATATATAAACAGCACTTGCAGCTCAATATTTAAAAAATAAACAATCCAATCAAAAATTGGGCAGAAGACCTAAATAGACATTTATCCAAAGACATACAGATGGCGAAGAGGCACATGAAAAGCTTCTCGACATCACTAATTAGTAGAAAAATGCAAATCAAAACTCCAATGGGGTATCACCTCACACCGGTCAGAATGGGCATAATCAAAAAATCTACAAACAACAAATACCGGAGAGGATGTGGAGAAAAGGGAACCCTCCTGTACTGTTGGTGGGAATGTAAATTCATACAGCCACTATGGAGAACAGTATGGAGGTTCCTTCAAAAACTAAAAATAGAATTACCACATGACCCAGCAATCCCACTACTGGGCATATACCCAGAGAAAACCATAATTCAAAAGGACACATGCACCCCAATGTTCATTGCAGCACTATTTACAATAGCCAGGTCATGGAAACAACCTAAATGCCCATCAACAGATGAATGGATAAAGAAGATGTCGTATATATATATACAATGGCATATTACTCAGCCATAAAAAGGAATGATATTGGGTCATTTGTAGACACATGGATGGACCAAGAGATGGTTATACAGAGTGAAGTAAATCAGAAAAAGAAAAACGAATATCATATATTAATGCATATATGTGAAATCTAGAAAAATGGTACAGATGAACCAGTTAGCAAGGCAGAAATAGAGCCACAGATGTGGCTATGGACAAACTATGGACACCAAGGGGGGAAAGCGGGGGGTGGGGCATGGGGATGAATTGGGAGATTGGGGTTGACATATATGCATTAATATGTATAATATAGATAACTAGTAAGAACCTGCTATATTTTAAAAAATTAAATTAAAAAAAAGGAATTTGACCAAGCACTTTTATGCATGTTATTATATTTAAACCTTACCCTAATTATATAAGTTGAAAATTGTGGTCACCTTCTTATGTGTGTTTTTATTTATTTTCATGAATGAAGAACTTGAGATATGGAAAGTTAATGTGACTTGTTTGAATTCGCACAGCAACCAGCAGCAGAGACAAAGCAAAAGCCATGGTCTTCGGGTTCAAATTTTAGTATTCTCCCATTCTGTCATTTGCTGACCCTTCAGTAAACATTGAAACCTTGTTTTACTCTAAATCAAGGGTTAGCAAACATTTTCTATAAAAAGCAGGTAATATAATCTCTGTCGCAGTTATTCAGCTCTGCTGTTATAGTGTAAAAGCAGCCATAGAGAATATGTAAATGAATATTGTGTGTTTAATAAAACTTATTTACAAAACTATTTACAAGAGCCGGCAGTGGCTAGCAGACCTTAGTTTTCTGACCCTGCTCTAGATTACAAAAATTATCATAAACATGGGAATGGGTACCATCTGCATCTCCTTTAAGGAAAGGAGGCCACGCAATAATTGCATCAGGAGGAAGAAAACATTCTTTTAATAATTGTAATAGTGACAACCAGTACTTATAGAGTGCTCATTAGATGTGAGTCACAGTTTCTAAGTTTCTCCATTCACTTATTTAATCCTCATCACCATCTTGAGGCAGCTGGTTTATTATCCCCTACTTATGGATGAGAAAACTGAGGCAGGGAAAATTGAAGTTAATGAAGTTCATACAGTTAATAAGTGATAGAGCCAATAGTCAGGTCTAGAAAGTCTTCCAGAATCTGCCGCTACTTTGTAGACTCAGTAGTCCTTGGGTCAAAGATCTATTTTCTGGAAAGAGAAAAAGATGTTAACTCATAACTTACTCTATTGTTCCTCATCCCTTTTCTGATTCCTTGGATAGCCATCTAGAGGATGTTAGGTTGTAACCTCCTCAGCAGCTTCCCAGATATAACCTGAAACCAACTGCCACAAACAGAGGGCAGGAAGAGACTGAAGAAAGAGGCAGACCACTCCAGATTGGTAGGTGGCAGGTTTAATAGGAAAGGGAACTTAGGAGGCTTGTCATGGGCAGCCACAAGACAAGAAATTTCCCCACCTCCAGAATCTTAAATGTTTATATAGAGGCCTGAACTGGGTTCAGTCATGTACACAGTCCAGATAGTCTCACCACCACACTGTTACCTCAAGGCTGTATCCTTGGGGCAGCTTCTGAGGGCAGGGAAGGCAAGCAGAACACACATTCCGAGGACAGGGGAGGAGAAGAGGAGTCCAGTTGCCTGGGTTCAGCTTGAAGGTCAAACGATAGTCACGTCTTCTTGATGACCACCACCCCGCCTCAATAGAGGAAGTCAGCAAGTCAATGTTTTAAACCTTGGACATTAAAAATTTTAGAGTAGGGTCTTTAACAGGATTTCAAGTTAACTATGAGGTATGCAGCATTACTAAGTAATTACTCTGAAAGGGAATATCGCTGATGTACTTTTGCAAAATAGATAAATAAAAGAGCTAAACACAGTTCACATGCTTTAAGAAGTATTTTCCCAAATCTCGCTGTGTAATTTCCAGAAATAAAAATAGAACCAATCTAGCCAAGACATTTAGAGGGAATTTCCCATGTCCACTATAATCAATCTCAAATGGCACCATAAATAATCACATGTCCTATGTCCTTCAAAACCTGCATTTTTAAGGAGATAAGGTTGAAAGACAGAAGAGAATATGTTGTAAGTTTTGAGATTTGAGAGAGGAGGCCATGGTTCCTACAGGTCCAGGATCATCTCTGCTGCTGTGTCCTGGAGCCATACAAACTTGGTAATGATGCTGTTGGCAAAGCTGCAAACAAAGAATTACAGTAATTCAATCTGGCTGTAACAAAAGCGTATAAAATGCTTTCAAAATCAACAGATAACAGACAGGATTTAATCCTTTCTATGTGTCTTAAATACATTTTTTTAAAAAGCTATTATATTAACCATGTATGTTCATCAAAAAGTAAGTACTGAAATCAGCTTTTATTAGATATTTTCCCCACTGTATATAAAAAAATCCATTGCCTAACACTGCTTTGGAAGTAATTTTGAGTAATTGGATACAATATAGAGCTGCCTTGTAAAGAAAAAAACATTGGCTAGGTTAAGGTTGAAATTCAAAGATAGATTTAAATAAATGTTATTCACACTACCATCTGGGGGTAGTGGGAAGACCCACAGGAAATTTTTATAGGCAATCCCATTGTAAGCCTTCTAAAGTAAAAGAAAATGGAGTAACAAAGGCCTAATTCTTTCTGAGTACACCTTTTTCTAGAAGATGCTGAATGATTCCTGAAGTGGGGCAATCTGCCCCTGAATTGAGGATTCATAGAGGTAGCCATAGACTCATGTCATATGTGTCGTTTGTATTACTGCTCTCAGGTAAACCAGATTCATGGAAGTTAAAGGCTGCACTGTTAATCTAGAAAGATGACAGAAAGATGTCACCCATCCTTACTTCACTGCTGCCTCAAAAACCAGACAGAACTGCATTTAGGCTCTGAAACCACAGTGATGAATATTTCTATTCTTACTTGATTTCTTAACATTATTTAAATGTTATTTTAATTGATAATAAACTCAAATTATGAAGAAACCGGGAGTACAGAATTTCAAAGATGTCTCCATGCTCTTCATGTAGATAAGATTGAAGCAGTGAATCTGATCCACCATAATGTAGAAGCTTAAGCCTGTGGGTTCAAGACGCATGAGTTTATCCTGTCTCTACCTATTTCTAATCCGTGATTTTTCTTAAAGCCCCAGGTTTCTCATCATAAAAATAGACATAGTAATAACACTTACCTCATAGAATGGCTATGAGTATTAAATGAGATAATATATACGAAAACTCCTTAAAATGGAGCCTACCTAGTGAGAACTCAGCATTATAATGCTATCAGCATTATAATTACTATAGCATAAGCTTGTCCTTTTTAAAAAGCATTTATTTGTAATACAGTAGGGCAAATGGATAAAGTAAATGGTAAATAGTAATCAGGGAAAATTCCATGGGTTTCAATTACTTCAGGATTAGTTGTAGGATCTTTAAGAACTGAATTATCTGTTAGTTGGATCATTGGCCTATTACTGCCTAGGTCAGACCACAAGAGAATTGTTTTCCTCTCAAGACTAGAAAAAAAGGAGATAGTCAGTAGACCTCCTAAGTTTGCCCTTTGACCTGTGGACTGGACAGCTTTTCTGGGGTGCAGAAAACTAGGTCCCAGATTATCAAAGGTGGGTCTCCACATTAGGCTGCTTTACAGCTTTTGAGCAAGGTGGTAACACTTGGAGGACATTTTCTTCCCTACTTTCTGTCTCCCTGACCCTCTTTTGTAAACACCCCTTTATAGCTTCATCATATTTCTCACAGATTATTGCTCTATACAGATACACGTATACCACACACACACACACACACACGCACACGCACACACACACAAAATTAGACCTTAAATTAAGGAAACAAACCTTTTTTTTCAGTGTTCATATTGAATTGTCAGTTATTTTTCTGTAATTTTACCACATCATTCTTTTATATTTAACCAATTAATGGTATTTATTGAATATCTCTCACTAGGTTCTGTTAGTTGGCAACATTATGATCTAGGATTTTCAGCTGTGTAATCTCAGCAAATAATTTCTCTTCTCTTTGCCTGATACTTTTTATTTGTAAATTTAGACTCTTGGATTGAAAGAATTCAACTCTAGCATTCTGTGATTCTGTACTAGCCATCTTTTTCTATCAGTAAATTTATTCAATTGTAGATGCCGTTTAATTCCTCTAAACAATACTTTTGGTTTGGCACAAAATTTCTGGTATATAATCAACTTTATATGCGAGGATTCATGTTTACTTCATTGAAAATGATGCTTCAGAAGGACAAAGGCATCTTTTGAACCAAAGTTGCAATGTTGTTGCCTTTGGCACCATGATAGCTTTCGCTTCATACCCATTTCCTTTCTAACATTATAGTGTCTTTATAATTTGAATAGAGATGTTGTATAAAATGTAAATGAAAAGGTCTTCCTAGTTATGAATTTCAGTCAGGATGGTGGCACAGGTAACATGTTTTGTTTCATCAGGACTTGGTTGATTTAAAAGTAGAAAGAAATAATGCCTGTTAATTATTGGTGCAGCTAATTATTATTATTTTATAAATATAATCACATTCTTTCTCATACTTTCAATAGTTTCTTTTGACATTTACATTTATTTTATAAGAATATGAAAAATAATTCAGTTAATTCTTTATACATTTTTTATTCCTCAACATAATTTTTTATACCATGGTTTTCCACTTTAAAAAATTATTCTTAGTACTGACTATTGGATTGTCTTCTAATAATTTTTATAGAAAAAGTACTTTCCTGGTATATTCTCCAAACCATTGCATGTCTGAAAATGTATTTTTCTTGACCTCACATATAAACAATAGCTTGCTGAACAGAAAACTTTGTTATCTGTTTGCCATCAAAACTGCTAATGATTCTGTTGGCATTTGGAGATGCCAAAAAAGGAGAAGTCTAATTTTTGTTGCCACATAGAACTTTATTTTTCATTTGTGTGTGACTGGGTGTTGGTTTCTTTATTTCTTTTGCTGGGAACTTGGTGAGTCCTAATTGATTTTGAGAACTTAAACCCTGCTTTAGATCAGGAAAGTTTTACCTACTATTTGATTATCATAAGTTCTTTATATGTTTAGTTCCCTCCTTTTGAAAGTCCTATTCAATGCATATTGATGAGCCTATATTGACACATCATACACCCAGCATCCATAGTTTATGTTACTGTTCACTCTTGGTTTGTACATTCTATGGGTTTGGACAAATGTATAATGACGCGTCCATCATCATGCCTAGTATTTCACTGACCTAAAAATCCTCTGTACTCTGCCTATTCATTCATCATCCCGCACTCACCACCCCAACCCCTGGCAACCTCTGGTCTTTTTACTCCCCATAGTTTTGCCTTTTCCACAATGTCATGCGTTTGGAATTATAGTATGTAGCCCTTTCAGATTGGCTTCTATCAGTTAGTAATATGCATTTAAGATTCCTCCACATCTTTTCATGGTTTAATAAGTCATTTCTTTTTAGCACTGAGTAATATTCCACTGTCTGGAGGTACCACAGTTTACTAATTCATTCACCTACTAAAAGACATCTTGGTTGCTTCCAAGTTTTGGTAATTATGAATAAAGCTGCTATAAATATCCATGTGCAGGTTCTTGTGTGAACATAACTTTTCAGCTCCTTTGGGTAAATACCAAGGAGTGTGATTGCTGGATTATATAGTAAGAGTGTGTTCAGTTTTGTAAGAAATTCCCAAACTGTCTCCCAAAGTGTTGGTACCATTTTGCATTCCTACCAGCAATGAATGAGACCTCCTGTTTCTCCCTAACCTTGCCAGCATTTGGTGTTGTGTGTTCCAAATTTTGGCCATTCTAATAGGTGCATGGTGGTATTTCATTGTTATTTTAAGTATATAAACTTGTTAAGAGTAGGAACTATATTTTTTAAAAAAAATTTTATTGAAGTATAGTTGATTTACAATGCTGTTCTAATTTCAGGTGTACAGCAAAGTGACTCAGTTATATGTGTATATATATATAGTATATATATATTCTTTTTCAGATTCTTTTCCCTTATAGGCTATTACAAAATATTGAATATAGTTCCCTGTGCCATACAGTGGGCCCTTGTTGGTTATCTATTTTATATATAGTAGTGTGTATCTGTTAATCCCAAACTCCTAATTTATCCCTCCCCCCATTTCCCCTTTGGTAACCATAAGATTGTTTTCTATGTTTGTGAGTGTTTCTGTTTTGTAAATAAGTTCATTAGTATCATTTTTTTAGATTCCATATATAAGCGATATCATATGAGATTTGTCTTTGGCTTACTTCACTTAGTATGACAATCTCTAGGTCCATCCAGGAGTAGGAACTATCTTGAAGTTGTCATCTTTTGCTTGCCCTTCACAGTAATGAAGACAATGCCTTAGAGTTGCTAGATACTAAAGAAGTACTTAGCACATTGTAGAATTTCATCACAAGATGGTATTTGAGGTCATTTGGCTATCTCAACCTCCTTATTCCAAAGAAGAGAAAACCAAGTATCTGATAAATTAAGTGACTCACCCAGGACCGTACAACCAGAGCCAGGTGGCAGCCCATATCTCCTGAATCCTAACCCAGGCTATAGTCCAATAATACCAAACCAATGACTTTATGTGAGTCATCATTGATGCCTTTGCAATTTTCACATCTTGATTTTTCCTCTACAAAATAGAGATAATAAGCCTATTATTTGATGAATAGAAATTAAAAATGATCATCACAAGGGACATTGTGATTGATAGGAAATGTAGAAATGCTTACTAATACTATGAAGTGCTATTTTAAACAGTATTAAAAATAGATATGACAACAAACCAAGGCTTTTCTGGCATTGGAACTCAGAGTCTACCCATCCTGACCCTGCATCTTCTCATTTCAGGGGTTTTACTCTCAGGAGTTCAACTCAGTATGGAGTTTGCTATCATTTTTCACCTTGTGTTTATGTTGTACCTCCATATGAGGAGCTTAAGGAGCTTTACAGACATTAGCTCATTAATCCTCCCAAAAACTTCTCTAAGATAGGGCAGGGGCAAAAATTATTATTTCTATCTGGAAAAAAAATGGCCTAACTTATCTCTCTTAATTTTACTGGTACTCTAAACCATTGATTAAATCCTAACTTATACCCTGTACACTTAAAATATAATATTTTCTTCCCCAAGGATATTTTTCTTTCTTTTTCAATGTAATGTCATGAAGATAAGTGTGAAACCAGAATGACAGGTCTGGTGTTACAAGCTCATTTGCAAAGCATAGGATAGGCGATAGGTTCCTCCTTCCCTCTATGCTCTCCTCATTTTCTAAAAAATATCCTTTATTGCCCCTCAGTCATGACAGGAGAAGTGACTTTTAGGATTTGGAGGGATGTTTCGAGACCAACTCACTCCTTTATCTGTAAGCCAAGACCACCAGCAAGAGAACCAATGGATCCATTCAACCATGCCATACTAACTCTCTATAAAACACTGGTGCAACAGACTTCAAAGCTTTGCAAAAGCAGCAATAGAACTTAAATTTTCAGTCTTGTGTGCTTTGCTTAGGCATGTGGTTCTCACTATAAAGGTATTTGGAGTCAGACTTTGAGGATGTTGGAACATGACCAAGACATGAGAAGAATCTGAGGCCAAGCAAGGTTGTTTCATGTAAACGATTGCAACAACACACTTGCCCATTTAGAGCGGTTGCCCACAGTTCAGGCCAATGAAAAGGAAAATGAATAAGAATGATAAAGACAAAGTGAAACTAGTACCCTATCACCCCTCAAAGTTTATCAGAGCGGGTAAGAATCATCTTGCAACTGATTTGAGAGATATTCCATGTTTTATTATTATCTTTTAAAAGACCATCTCAGACCGCCATATGATATTTTTCCTGTCTCATAACAAAATAAAGTTATGTAATAATCTGATGCCAGAAGATGGTAAAGGCTAAAGAATCATTGCATTTTAGGGAAGGGGTATTGAGGGCACATAAAAGTTACATCATTTACTTGAGATCACGTAAATAATTATTGCCAAACTAGGTGAAGGCCCTAAGTTGTGTTTCTTTCCCTCCCTCAATCCAAGTTGCTTCTCAAATGTTCAACTAAAATACCTTTATGCTTAGATGACTTAATGTTCTACCTTGCTGCCTGATGAAGGGGTTTAATGAGAGGACTTCCCCCCAGTGTATTTAATCTTGTTTTGGGGAACAGGCAGGAGAGGGGTGCGGCATCTTTTCTCAGAAGAAAACATGTTCTTCTAAAAGGAAAATTAGCTTTTTCAAGAAACTGCTCTTAAAAATTTCTCCTGGACCTCTGCTTTGTTTAAGCTATGGGAGTGTTTAAAGAATGAAGTTCTTATTACATTTCCTTTTCACAAGGTTGTGGAATATTGCTTTGAGCTAAGTAATCATCAGAGCAATTTACCAGTTGGCTAATATTTAGTCAGCGTCTCTCTACTACCTGATATAACAGTTAAAGAGTGTTTTGCCGTTATATATTAGTTAAACTTCTAAGAGAAGTTTACTAACCTGAGAGTGTGGTTAGTATTACTGCACATCTGGGAATACTGAAAACTAGCAAAAAAGGAGTTGAATTGCCCGGGGCTTCCTCCACAAAAGCAAAGGAAAGAGCTAAGAAGCAAATTCCCAATGGTCCAGACCCACGGGAAAATGTCCTATTTATTTTAGGTGCTATGAAAATAACATCAGAAATATGAAGTTTATAGAGCTGGCTATACCTCAGCCTCTTCCAGGTCAGGGAGGAATAAATGAAAAAAAATAGAAGGGTCTTTCTTATATTGACTTTTTGTCCTTAGTATCATTTTCCTCTTTTTTAGTGGTGTTATTCCCCACAGCCTAACTTTCTTCCTGCATTCTTGCTGTGTCCCTAGAGTTCTTGAATTCATTTACTTCCCATCTGTAGGATTCTTGAATAACAGTAATACTTCCCTAAAATACCAATTCCTAGCTGTTATACTTCAAGTAACACTCTGAGCTTTGTGATGAGTTCCAGGAGTGGCTTCATAGGAAATAACAAATAAGTTAGCCAGAGATAAGTCTGGAAAAATACGGTTTGCTCGAGGAGGCGGGTGAAGAATAGTCAACTGTGTATGGATGAGAGAGTTAGAAAACAGCACGCAGCAGAGTTGAGTGATTCATGAAACAAATTAGTCCAACAATCTGTCCTGTCCTCTGTGTTCCACATTATCCCTGGGAATTCCTTTTGTGTGCTCCCGTGTTCTCTTGCTTTCCTTCTTAATGCTATTTCGTCCCCCAGGTGTGGTCTTTATGATGGTTCTTTTTTCATCTGAACTCACAGATGAGTTCAGGTAGTTGGGATCCACAAATAATCCAGAGAAGCAAATCACCTTCATCCATTCTCCAGAATTACTTGTTTTTTAAAAATATTTATTTATTTTATTTTTGGCTGCATTGGGTTTTAGCTGCGGCATGTGGGCTCTTTCATTGTGGCGTGCGGTGGTCTTCGTTGTGGCACGCAGTCTTCTCTCTCTAGTTGTGGCGTGTGGGCTCAGTAGTTGCCGTGCGCCGGCTTAGCTGCCCTGTGGTGGCATGTGGGATCTTAGTTTCCCAGACAGGGATTGAACCTGCGTGCCCTGCACTGGAAGGTGATTCTTAACCACTGGACCACCAGGGAAGTCCCCTCCAGAATTACTTTGAGTGGAATCAGTAAGAGTTAAAAAGCACAGTGGGTATTGTAAAAAGATTTCAAAATATAATGTAAAAATAAAAGGCAATTAGTGCCTCATCTGCTTATGAAAAGAGAGTGGGATTTTAAGAAAAGGTATAGTATAATGGCTAAGTTGCATTTATATCCAGCACCCTTTCCCCCTTATTGCTAGAAGTTACCTTTCTGTAATTGCAGACTAGTTTAGCATCTTAACAATAATGGACATGTTTTTAAAGTGCATTCTTTATTCCAGGGAGACTCTGTAATAGATACCAGCATTTTAGTAATGATACAAGCAATCTGTAAGCTATTACAGTTTTCTTTAGAGTAACGTAATCTTCATATTGTTTTGTATGTCTGGAATTTTAATAGTGTTTTAATTTAGAAAAGGAAGTATATAACATATTACTAATTACATGTGAATATGAACTAAGCACACGACCACTGAGCTTGATTCTTAAAAACAAACATGTTTAAAAGTACTTAACCTAGTGTAGAGTAAGTCACAAAGAAATTAAAGAATGCCACACAGGGCTAACAGCAGCTTTCATGGAATAACACAGTGAGGGTCTTCATTTTTAGAATGGTTATTAATTTTGGTCTACAGCTAAAAAGTACCTAAGAGGTATAGAAATACTCCTTTCCAAATATAATTAATGTTTTTTGAACAGATGAAGGTACAAAAGAATTAAAACATAAATATGAGTGTATTAAAAGAATGTTTAGTTTTTCCCTTGATGACACCATTCATTGAAGGGTGTCCAAGAATTTGTAGTATTAATAGTCCTGGTGGCCCTTAATGATTCAACTTAATTGGTGAGGATACTAGATTGCAAGAACAAGTAAGATCTTTTTCTAGGTCAAAGGTCAGGCTAATTAGGCCTGGAGGTAAAGATGACACCTCACTTATCTGCTGCCTAGGTGAACAGAGGGTAGATGATTTTTCTTAAAAATGAAAGTGTTCGCTGAAACTATTTTGATTTTAAATGGTTAAAATAAATCATTTAGTGTTAGAATCTAGACTTATACTGTTATGTACAATTTAAAAAGTATTTTGGCACACATCCCAGACCTTCTTCAAGGAGCTGATAGAGATGTGCTTGGTGAATCAATTCAGGGGCCTTTACTGCTATTTTTAAAATCCAGCTTTTACATTAAATAAACCAGTTTGTTATTTTGCAAGAAGTTATAATCTACTTAGAACTGTCATTCTCTGTTTCTGACTTGCAGTTAGATGGTATTTCCAAAATGTCAGACCTAGATTCTGCTTCTACCGTCACCATAATACAATGTGACAGCCAAGATATTATATCAGTACCTTTTCCATAATTAGCAATAAGGATCCTGCCAAGGGTTAACTAGAAAAGTTTCATAAATGTTTTTCTACAAATGGTCCTGAAGGCAGTATTACGCTTTTAAAATCTGCTAATGTAGCAAAGACTCATGACAACCAGGAGACAAATCTATGAGCAAAACTGTTCGGAGAGAATAGTTTTGTACTGTATGATATATGGTATGTAAATGAGCTTATTAGGACTCTCATCTATTTTATTATTGGTGACCAATTTGATAGAGGCATTTAAAAAACAATATTTCTGCCTGACTCCTAGAAATGAAGAAGATACATTGATATAATTGAGAGCAAATGATTGCATGTCGTGCCATTTAATCATGTCATTTTTCAATTGCTAGTTTTTGCACTTCACTGCATGCTTATAGAATATTTAGCTCCAATATAGATTAAGTCCCAGAGTTTGCAACTGAGCTGAGTTCCTATATTGGCTGACATCTTTTAAGTTTGGAATCAGGTAAAATATGAAGATGTCTTTTGTCCATATTTTCTTTAAAATATGCAAGTTGTCATTCATACCTCACTTGAGGTGTTTTAATTTTTTTGGCTGTTTTGAATTACTCCTGTACAATTCCAGGTTGGAAATTCTTTTTCCTTTCATATTTTTTTAAGTTTTATTTTTATTTTATTTATTTATTTTTTGGCCATGCCGCGTGGCTCATGGGGTCTTAGTTCCCCAACCGGAGATTGAACCATGCGCCCTCAGCAGTGGACGCATGGAGTCCTAACCACTGGACCACCAGGGAATTCCCTAAAGTTCTTTTTTTTTTTTTTCTTTTTTTGCGGTACGCGGGCCTCTCACTGTTGTGGCCTCTCCCGTTGCGGAGCACAGGCTCCGGACACGCAGGCTCAGCAGCCATGGCTCACGGGCCCAGCCGCTCTGCGGCATGTGGGATCCTCCCGGACCGGGGCACGAACCCGTGTCCCCTGCCTCGGCAGGCGGACTCTCAACCACTGTGCCACCAGAGAAGCCCTAAAGTTCATTTTTAATAGAATCATTTTTCTGATATTCACTTCCATTTTGGTTTGGAGCTAGATTTATTTCTTTTTCTCTTTTTTTTTTGACTAGATTTATTTCTGACATCATGTCTGTTAAAATCATGTTTGCCAAAAGAGCCAAAGCTGCCTGCTCAGCCCATTTCTTATCTGTGATGGCCACCATCTCCTCTACCAGAACAAGATGGCTCACACAGGTCAATACACAACAGGTTGCTCACTATTCTTTTCAGTGGGGTTTTCAGGATAATATAGATATGGGTGTGCATATTTAGAAAAAGGGTATCTTGCTTTAATACTTCCAATTTCTTTTCCCTGTTTCCTTTTTTTTCTCTTCCTATCAAAACTGTTAATCTTGCTAGGTCAGTTTATTTTTTTTAATTTATTTTTATTTTTTCTTATTTGTAACATACACTGTACACTAGGTACAGTTAAGTTAAGCACATAATTGGCTCAAGAATGGAGATGTCAGGACCAAATCTGCTGACCCCTTGCTGGAAACTTTGATAATCATTTGCCCTAATGAATGTTTCTTACTTTTGTTAAATCTCTTTATTATTTATATGATTTACATCTTTCTCAGAAAAGAGATTATCTCCCACTGTCTACTAGAATATGAGGTCCTTGAGGGTAGAAAGTTTTGTCTGTTTTGTTCACTGATGTATCTCAAACACTGAGAACAGTGCCCATTATAAAGGTGTTTAATAAATATTTGTTCAATTAATTAATTAGCATTTTTTCCACCTCTGCTATCATTAACTACCCTGGGCTTAAGAATTGCATAGGTTATAAATTCTTATCATATTTGCAGACTTAGGAATGGGTATAAGATAGACCCCTGACAGGTATATGGAAGAAGTTGTTGGCTCTCTGATCAACAGTAACTTTATGGCTGTGGTCACTTCTGGTTAGAACTCAGGGGCAGAGATGGTTTGAAAATGTCGAAATTTTCGAAGCTTCTTCAGCTCTCTTATGAAAGGCAGGGTAGCATAGTGTTTTCATGAACTGGCTCTGCGTTCAGGTGGCATGGGTTAAAATCCTTTGCTCCTTATTTGCTGTTACTTAACCTCTCTGTGTCTCCATTATCTCACTTGTAAAATAGGTAGATGACAGCAATGTATGTCTCAGAGTGCTGTTGTGAGGATTAAATGAGTCCATACATATAAAGTACCTAAAAAATGCATAGCACACAGAAATACACAAAAAACATTTGTCATTAGTGTAGGAGATTAGTGAAAAATAACTAAGAAAATACTACTAAGAAAAGAGCTCTAGCAATTTATGGCTCAGTGATTGTTGGTTATTATTTTGCATTCAAGTAAATCTTGATTATTTGAAGCAAACACAGCATTATTTTTATTTTGTTTTGGTTCAGATCCATATAGTCAACTCAGAATCATCTTTGGTAAAGTATATGAAGTCTATCTGACATGTCAGGTCTCTCATTCTTGTACAGATACTAACACAATAGACTACAATTTCATAAGATGTATCTAAATATATATGAAACTCATCACTGCAATAATTACACTTAACTAACATTCTTCAACTCCCACATTTTCTTCAACTCCTTTTCCAGGCATGCTCTTATATATATACTTTTCTGTTATGTTTTATGATGTCTCTAGAAGTTAGGACAGCTATATTAAAAAAGGAACTGTATTTTTTTTTATCATATAGCAGAATGTTTTATCTGTTGACTGAGATTTATAGGTCTGTAGTTGTAACTGTATCCCGGGAAATTTTATAGCCATTACTTTTAAAAAAATAAATAAAAGTTCTACATTTGCATTTGTAAGTGTATTAATCAGTGTATTGATCCATGGTTGCAGAACCATGGTGACTGACTGGATGGTATTGGTAATATCGAGTCTGTTGTCATAACACACTCTAAAGGAATGGAAAATTATCTGATTATATCATCAGTTTTGTGGTTGACAATATATACCTGCCCTTAACTGAGAGATTTTTAAAAATAACAACTTTATTGAGATATAATTCATATACCATAACATCTAATTTCAAAATGTTTTTACTGCCCTGAAAAGAAACCGTTTACCTCTCAGCAGTCACTCCCTATATCCCCCGACTGCAGCCCCTGGCACCTACTAATATACTTTCTGTTTCTATGCACTTGCCTATTCTGGCCATTTCATGTAAATGAACTCATACAACACGTGGCCTTTTGTGTCCAGCTTATTATACTTAGCATAATGTTTTCATCCATGCTGTGGTATGTATCAGTACTTCATTCCTTTTTATTGCCAAAAAATATCCCATTGTATGGATATAGTGTTTTTTTTTAATCTATTTATCTATTAATGGATGTTTGGGTCATTTGCACCTTTTGGCTATCATGAATCATGTGGTTATGAATTTGTCTACAGGTTTTTGTGTGGTCATATGTTCTCAGTTCTTTTGGGTATATACCTAGGAGAGAAACTCCTGGACCATATGGTAATTCTGTTTAACTTTTTGAGGAAATGTACTGGTTTCCAAAGTGAGTACGTCATTTTGAAATTCCACCAGCAACAGATGAGGGTTCCAGTTTCTCTGTCTCCTCACCAACATATATTGATGTTTTCTGGTATATTTTTTTATGTTTTATTTCCAGCCTCACACCACTGCCACCCCCCAAGACACAGGCAAATTTGCATATAAGTTCCATGAGAGCAGAAATCTTGTTGCCCACCGTTATATCCCTACCAGTGAGAACGGTGCCTGGAATATAGGAGGCACTCAAGTACATTTAGATGGATAGGTGGATAATTGAATTATTATTAACATCACATTCCACTTGAAATTCCATGCTTTTTAAAATGTTGCAAAAGTTATGGTTTCTTGGGCATTCCCTGGTGGTCCAGTTGTTAGGACCGTGCACTTTCACTGCTGAGGGCATGAGTTTGATCCCGCAAACCGAGTGGCGCGGCCAAAAAAAAAAAAAAAAAATCTGTAGTTTCTTGACATTTTCTTATGTGAATCCCCCAGCTATAATGCCTGTCCTTCTTCCCCTCCACTTTTTCGAACTTCAGCAACTTTCATGGCCTAGTTCTAGTCCTATGGATCTTTATCTACTCCAGCTGGTAATGATCTTTCTCATCTCCAAAGTCAATGCCCGTAATTTAGCATGTATATCAATTTCACATTACTTTTGGGTCACAGCCTCACTAGTCATGTGGCACATTCACTTCACTTACCTCATTTAAAACCTACAGGGCTTCCCTGGTGGCGCAGTGGTTGAGAATGTGCCTGCCGATGCTGGGGACACGGGTTCGTGCCCCGGTCCGGGAGGATCCCACGTGCCGCCGAGCGGCTGGGCCCGTGAGCCATGGCCGCTGGGCCTGCGCGTCCGGAGCGTGTGCTCCACAACGGGAGAGGCCACAACAGTGAGAGGCCCGCGTACCGCAAAAAAAAAAAAGAAACCTACCACAACCTGATGGGTTAGGTCTTATCAAAAACCTTTGCCTTGCATTGATAGCTCTCATTTTGAGTAGCCAGAGGCTTCTCTTCACAGCCAGATTACAAGCCCTTAAGATCAGGTACCACATCATATTATATGCCTCTTATCCACCAATGCCATTCCTGTAATGAAAATTATGGTGTTTGGCACATAATTGATACCCAATAAATGTTTATTGCTATAAGAAATATCATTCGTGTGATCTTTGCCAACCTTGCCCCCAAATTATGATTCCAAACCAACCAGTCAAAAGCATCTTCTGGAGAATCATAGAGGTACCAGTATAGCCTCTCATTTTTCCCACCTGCTATACATTCTTCTCAGACCATGGCTGTAGGCAGTAGCATTACCTGATGCCTTGTACCTTCCAAACAGTCATCAAGGTTTGATTACTATGTAAACTCTATGAGAGCAAAGCTTCTATCTAATTTAGCACAACGCCAAATATGTTAGAGTCATTAATTAGTAAATGACTTACTTGATAAAAATAACCAAAAGGAGTAAAATCCCCAAATACAGTACTCAAACAATCAGCATTCTTTTTTTAATTTAATTTTATTTTTATATACAGCAGGTTCTTATTAATTATCTATTTTATACATATCAGGGTATATATGTCAATCCCAATCTCACAGTTCATCCCACCACCACCCCCCCTCCACTTTCCCCCATTGGTGTCCATACGTTTGTTCTCTACATCTGTGTCTCTATTTCTGCCCTGCAAGTCGGTTCATCTGTACCATTTTTCTAGGTTCCACACATATGCATTAATATACGATATTTGTTTTTCTCTTGCTGACTTACTTCACTCTGTATGACAGTCTCTAGATCCATTCACGTCTCTACAAATGACCCAATTTCATTCCTTTTTATGGCTGAGTAATATTCCCTTGTATATATGTACCACATCTTCTTTATCCATTCATCAGTCGATGGGCATTTAGGTTGCTTCCATGACCTGGCTATTGTAAATAGTGCTGCAATGAACATTGGGGTGCATGTGTTTTTTTGAAGTATGGTTTTCTCTGGGTGTATGCCCAGTAGTGGGATTGCTGGGTCATAAGGTCATTCTATTTTTAGTTTTTTAAGGAATTTCCATACTGTTCTCCATAGTGGCTGTATCAATTTACATTCCCACCAACAGTGCAAGAGGGTTCCCTTTTCTCCACACCCTCTCCAGCATTTGTTGTTTGTAGATTTTCTGATGATGCCCATTATGACTGGTGTGAGGAGATACCTCATTGTAGTTTTGATTTGCATTTCTCTAATAATTAGTGATGTTAAGCATCTTTTCATGTGTTTGTTGGCCATCTGTATGTCTTCTTTGGAGAAATGTCTATTTAGGTCTTCTGCCCATTTTTTGATTGGGTTGTTTGTTTTTTTTGATGGAGCTGCATGAGCTCAGTATTCTTAATTATATTAAAATTCTGGAGATCATCAAGCAAATACTAATAATATAAAGTTATCACTGGCTGAAAAGATCTATTCGTTGATTCATTAGTTTTTTTAGCCATTCAATAGCAATTAAAAAATAATTGGGGGTGGGAGGAATTGGGAGATTGGGATTGACACATGTACACTATTGATACTATGTATAAAATAGATAACTAATGAGAACATACTGTACAGCACAGGGAACTCTACTTAATGCACTGTGGTGACCTAAATGGGAAGGAAATCCAAAAAAGAGGGGATATATGTATATGTATAGCTGATTCATTTTGCTGTATAGTAGAAACTAACATAACATTGTAAAGCAACTGTATTCCAATAAAAATTAATTAAAAAAAAATTGATCACCAATGGGTGTGGTCTTTAGGCTCTTGGCTACAAGTGTGACTCCAGAATCAGAACTTACACCTTCTATTTTTATACTTCTAAAAAACTACTAAACTAGATTAATTTTCTTATCTGAAAAACTAAGTTCCTCTGTTTTCTGTAGAGCAATGTTCTCAAACTTTAACATGCATTGTAATCACCTGTAGGGCTGGTTAAACCATGCCTCATTGGGGCCCACCCCAGAGTTGCTGATTCACAAGATATGGAGTGGCACCAGGGAATTCTTGTTTCTAACAAGTTTCCAGATGATACTAATACTGCTTGGCCCAGGGAACACACTGAGAAATTTTGCTCTAGAAAATTTGGTCACAGGTAGAAGACTAAGAGAAGACAATTGCTCACCTCATGTAATTAGAATGGTAAAATACAGAAAATGCAAAAAAGAAGAAAAGCACATGAAAAAGTGTAGAAAACCCTTGCAACAAAGAGATGGAGCTGTCTGCTTTTGTATGATCCTATTTAAACTAGAAGAATGTGCCTATCTTTTCACTTCTCTCTTTTCTCTCTGTATATTTCCTCACGCCAACTATGTTGAAGGCAGGTACACATCATATACATATACAGATTGACGTTTCTTTGTTGTGCTTGCCACATAGAAGGCATATTCAATAGATAGTGTTTAAACAATTGATTCATCTAGAAGGTAAAGTCATGTTTGACTTTATAAATGGAATTGCTTCATAAATAATTTTTTAATTTGACACATTACCTAAAGTCCCACCACTTTGTTTCTGTTGACCTACCTAATGATGTTACATTAACTGCTAAATAAAATTATGTAAGAGATATGGAGACAAATTTCTTTGGAGTTTCTCAGCTAGATTTAATGGTTTTCTCTCTGTGTTTACCATATACTTGGTTTTGGTATTTTTTGAATTTCATTTTCCTCCTCATGTCTTTTTTCTCTATTTAGTTCTTACATTTTATTTATTGTGCATTTTGGTTCTTGGTCTAATTGTTCTTAAATTGTAGGCTTATTTATATCCTTTTGTAATAGGAGATGACGGTATTATTTAATGTCAAGAATATGGGTGTAGATTTGACTCTTGAACAACATGTGTTTGAACTGTACAGGTCCACTTATATTCGGATTTTTTTTCAACAGTAAATACTACTGTACTCTATGATGAGTGCGTTGGTTGAATTTGCAGATGTGGAACCCTGGATACAGAGGAACCCTGGGCTGGACATAAATTATAATCAGATTTTTGATTGTGCTGGGGGTTGGTACCCCTAACCCCGGCATTGTTTAAGGGTCAACTGTACAAGTAAATATAATCATTCTATGCAATATGTGTGCATAAATACATAAATTTAATGTATAATGAAGAATAAATTACCAATATTGGAAGCCTTACGTTCAGTGGTGTTAAACTGAAGCCAGTGGCAGGAATGATGTTACATCACGTTTGGCTCCATAATATGAGTGGTTTCAACAGTCAGAGAAGTTCATAAAGCAAGTCAGGAGAGGAGACAAGCCCTACATAAACCAAAAACACCCCTTTGTATCACCACTGGTGAATTGAAAATCGGATTGATCGTTTATAAGTATAAAAATCTTCCGTCTGTTGGCAGCTCTCTTATAACATGTCCAAAAAGATATGTTTAAAGGGTTGGAGATTTGTAAAGGAAAAAACAAATTAGAAATTTTGATTTTCACTTTTATATACTTCTCAACTTTTATAGCAAATATGCTTTTTGAGAAATATGAGGAAGTTGAGTAGAAGTGTAAAATAACCAAATTAAATAGAGACTTAAAAGTAGAACACCAACCTATATTCCAACAGTTGGATTCTGAAGTGATACTAAGACAATGACCTCCATACTAACAGAGATAGCTTTGTAGGAAAAAGTTCCTAAAGATTACCAAATAATAATGATACTAAATACATAACTAAGTACAAAAATAATGATAATTAAATACATAACTAAATACAAAAGCATTTGGAATATCTTTCTCTTAGATATATTGATAATTAGTTCTTCTTTCTTTTTACATTTTCTTTCCCACTTCTTTTCTTTCTACTTTTCTGGGAAGGCAATATGACTGTCCTTGGGAACCAACATGATTTCATTGGATATCAAGGACAATGCTTCAAAACTGGCAAAAATGAAAAACCTTGTAAACTTTTCTGTTCCTTACTTCCTTTTCCATCTGCTTTACTCTCTCTTTTCTCCAACACACTGGGTACTCCCAGGGTCCCAGGCTACTTGCTACTGGACCTTCTGTCCTTATAACCACAGCCACCCAACTTGGACCATCTGGCTCACATTGTTTACCTGAAGATTTCACGACTCCTCCGATAGCAACCTGCACAAACTTCTGTTGGCACCTACCTCTCTGTATTATTCTTGGTACTGTATAGTCCACCTCCAATAGACTCTCAGCTCCTTGAGAGAGGGAGCAGTAACTTGCTCCTTTTTGAAGCCTCCATGCCTGAAACAGTGCCTGGCAGATGCAAGGTGCAATACACATTTGAGGAGGTCTGGAAGGCAGGGATGAGTCTGTCTTATTTCTGTGCCTTATTTAGATTGCTTAGCTTGGGTTTCTGTTCTGTTCTCTGAAAATGTAAGCCAAAAATAGTTATAATAATCATTTTGTTCCTATGTAGTTATATTTAACATTTCTCTACGCATAGTGTACCATGGAAATAATGTGAACTCTACTGATTCTAAGAAACATTACCAGCAAGTGCACTGATTTTATTTAGTATGTGTTTGTGATTATAAATAAGCATGTACATTTTAATGGTTGTCATGGAAACACATTTATGTAAAAGAATGTTATCAGTTATATCACTTAGATGTAAAAAAGTACTGAAAAGTATGTTGGCCATGTAAAATTCTCTATGTTCCTCTCCTTTTAAAAGTAGTGTTATTTCCAAAGTGTGCATATAGAATAAATTAATCTAGAATGTACACTAAGGTCCTTGAATATTTAAAACTTTTTAAACTGAAGAATTATGGAGATCTGAAGATCAGATATTGAGTGTTTACAGTGTCAACAGTTTTTAAAAACAGCTAACACAGTTTTAAAACCCATAGAATGTCATTAAGATGTGGGGTGGGGATCATCTGGATACTTAAATACTGGATACATTCTAGATACTAATAAAAAGTTATGGCCAATCACCTTTATGAAAATTTCCCCTAGCAACCTCACATGTCCTGTTTCAGAACTTTGAAAATGCCTGTGAGATGAATGAAGCCCATTTGGGCTGCTTTGTGAATATCACCTAATGTGGCTATGCTAAGTCCACACATACCTTTAGTGTCATCCATGGCAAACTCTCATTTAGCTAAGAAACATAGGGACTTTTAGTTGGCTGGAGAAATGCAGTCATTATTTTAGTCAACTTAAAATGGAGTTTTGCAAGATCCAGTTTTGTGGCATGGAAACATCTCTTGATTTTTCTAGCCCTTTATTTTTAACAGTTTAATGACAAAACACAGACAAAAAAACAAAATCTTCAACATGTGTGTATATTCATAGAACTCATCTGAATCAATCCCAGTTGGCTATATTATTATCTTGAAGTGTTTAATATTGGGCCAAAAAATGGCAGATATTAAGTGGGCTTGATAGTTTGACTTGCTCAACAGTTGTTCTAGAGCAAGAGAGCAAATTATTGAAGGGAGTGTGTGTGCATGTGTGTGTGTGTGTGTGTGTGTGTGTGTGAGAGAGAGAGAGAGAGAGAGAGAAATAGAGAGAAGGAGAGAGAGAGAGAATGCATGTGGGGAGGGTCAGTTAGCAGGATTGGGAGAGGTAATGGAAACAATGCTTATTGCTTTGGTAGACCCTCAAGTTTTATCTTTGAATGTGTAGGGGTTTCTCCTCATTCAGCATTGAACTAATGAATAGCATCAGTAAAGAAATTTGTCAGATCTGGTCATTCTATCAGGAGTTATATAGGAAAATAGTAATGATCCCTAGGAAAATAAATAAGGGTAAGTTCAAGAAACATAACAAAAAATGTTGTACTGGTATAAACTGAATAATAAAATTCCTAGTCATATTTTGCTGTAAATAGTGGTATGGGAATTTGTCATTCACCTTATTTAAAATTCAAAAATATTAAAGGTACAGGGTTCTCTCATTACAGAAATAAGAGAGTTCCAGCTATTACTGAGTTAGGGTTGTTTGAATGGCTATAGCATGTATTATATCAATAAGTGGAACATCTGTATGAGACGTCCACCTGCTGGTCTACTACCACTCTGCACATTTCAATGAACTGCACTTAATCATTTTAAGACTTCTTCTAATGAAGACTTATCTAGATTAACATTTTAAGCACAAATACTTTTAGGCATTAAAACTCTAGCACTAAATGAAATTGCATTGTCTTGTGTATCCTTGTTGATTAATAAGCAATCTGTTAACTGTTAGAACAGTCCAATTGTGGCAGTAGAAGGAGATTAGTAATTCAGTGATGTTTGTGGATATAATCAGTTTCTCCCAAAGGCTTTGAATTAGAGTATCACTTACACACTGTCCGTAGGCAAAGAAGAGATATAATACTTTTAGACATGTGTACTCACTATTTTGCTTGAATCGTTCCGCTTAGGGTCACTGCAGCAATACAAATGCTTCTGGGGGCAAAATCTTACTTTGATGCATGCATATCCTTAAATAGTGTGAATGTCTATTAAAAGAAACACGCAACTAACAAATAATGCATTAATAATCCAGTACCCTAATTTCTGTTTTCAGAACATTATTGCTTTGTTAATCAAGTTTCGGAAGAGAAATGTTGCTTATCATTTTTTTCAAACAATAGCTGTTATATATCAATTTTTTTGCAATCTTATTTAACTTATTTTCCAGCCTAGAAAAGTAAACTTTTGGCTCCAGAGAATCTAGGAGTAAATTTGGAAATACTCCATTTCCTTTTGGAGGACTTTTTTGTCTTTTGTGTTTCCTATGACCTTGAATCAAAGCATGTCAACCTGTTTGGCATAAATGCTTTATTTCATTAAGTTAATCACCTAGATATCAAGGTGGGACCCAACATTTTAGATGTAGAAATCAGTTTAAAAAAAAAAAAAGGGAAGAGGAATGAGATACAGCTAAATTCATTGGCATCAGTTGGGTGTCTGTAGAAGATCTCTAATCCAAAGGCAACTCCAGAGTCCTTCTTGTCCTATTGTTCGCAGCTGAGCGTATCACTACAATTTAAAATTATGGTGGAAGAGGGTGTTTTATGTTTTAGGGAAATGGGCCCTAGAAACACTAATGGATCGGTCCCTCTTTCTGTTGCAGTCCCTCTGTTGTGAAATAAAGCAGCGACGTCGTGGAGTGGCCTCCATCCTGCGATTATGCCAACATCTTCTGGATGACCGGGAGACCTGCAATCTGAACGCGGACCACCAGCCCATGCAGTTGATCATTGTAAATCTTGAAAGAAGGTGGGAAGCCATTGTCATGCAAGCCGTCCAGTGGCAAACACGGCTACAAAAGAAGATGGGAAAGGAACCTGTGAGTGATGATTTCTTTTTTAAAGCATAATGCTCTCTCATTTTTCTTAAAAAAAAAGAAATTCTTTCAGGGCTTGGAAAATGTGTTCATCTTACAAGTGGTTTTGCTAGCTAAATCTCTAACCGCTAAAAGAAACTGCTTTTATCATACAACAGAGATTCATTTGCCTACCGATAAGATGCATTTTAGTCTCATTGTCTTTTAAAAAATTCATATGGAGACTTTGCTTAACCTTACCAAACTAAGGTTTGGTAAACCTCACCAACAATATCATTAATCATACAATACCCCATGAAGATTTTGCTAGGAGGTGGTTTACCACTCTCAGAGCATATGGAGCAGTGTGTATGCTTTACAGACAAGGCAACAAAGTATACAGTTTACCTTTTCTTTACATGATATGAATTAACACCATCCACGTGTAAAACAATCTCCATTGCTCCTGCTTAGAGCTCCTTCCAATACAGTTGCGTTGCTGAGAACTAGCAAGTTTCCTCTGAGAGTTTTAATGCAGTGCTCAAGGTAGAAGAGGTCGGGACCCCTTTTAAGAATTTTCCAAATTGACTGTAAATGCAAGCTGTTGCTAGATGAAGGAAATATATATATATAACTAGAGTTGTTTTATTATAATGTAGAATACACACTTGTCCAGAAAACCTTAAGGGAGAGGATTTATTGATAAAAAGATTACCTTCTCCAAATGACCTTGAAGTTAGTGTCTGTTAGTTGAAGGCCTAATTCTCATGTTTGACTCACATAAATGAAATACACACACACATACATACATACATACATACAATGGAAATTTTTTCTTGAGTATTTATATTATCAGTTCTATGTCTTTGGAAAGTTCAAGATTCAAAATTGTAAAATCAAGTATAATAATCCTGCCACTGAAAAACAGGCTTCTCCTATGAATTCTAATTTTAACAATACCTAAATATTTAGGTTATCTGATGTGTTTGGCATTGGGGACTGGGAACAGAAGGGACAATGAAGCAGTAAGCCTTCTCACTCTTTTTGCATCTGTAGTTATGTTGAGTCTAGGGGGTGATTTTATCCTCAATAGTTCACTTTAATTGTTTTGCGCTGAAGTCATTAAATTTCTTAAGACTTCCAAGTTATTACCAGTAATCAGATTCTATATAATTGGATGTCTTTTCTTGAAATGACCTATTTGTTGTGAAGCTATTTAGCTAGAGTGTTTTCTTTTCTTTTCTTTCTTTCTTCCTTTCTTTCTTTTTCTTTCTTTTCTTTCTTTCTTTCTTTCTTTCTTTCTTTCTTTCTTTCTTTCTTTCTTTTTCTTCCTTCCTTCCTTCCTTTCTTTCTTTCTCTCTTTCTTTCTTTCCTTCTTTCTTTTTCTCTGAGTGTTTGAAAGCATAGAAGAGGTTATTTTTTATTCTATAGTTTGAAACATCTAAGCATAGTAGTGGTGATAATAAAATTTACCCAAAAACCAACTGCACCTGGAGAAGCTCTTAACATTTTGGAAGCATTCAAGCTTTGGAGGAAACAAAACTGGGTTTCTTTGGAGATTTATTTGAAATCGTATGATGAGGGATGCAGGACTGGATCTCTGCAGACTAGCTGTAGACATTTTTATCCTACTTCTGTGGTAAAGGGGTAAGCTTTAGCTTTGAAACCCTGGCTGCTTCTTAGAGGCTCAAACTACTACAGAGAGGTAGATAAAAATTGCAGATGGACAAAACACCCCCTTTTCTTTAGGTTGGCTGCTGAATGTTAGGTTTTCTGGAATGATGAGGTAGCAAATAAGGTCCTCTGTGCTAAACAAGATTGAAAATCACTCGAGAAAGGGATAGAAGAGTATCGAGTGGCACTAATGCCAGCAATACAATGAACACCATGTACCTCATTACATTGGAGATATTTCTTGCTCTGATCTCTGTTGGTTGGGTAAAGAGTCCAAGTTGCTTTGATGGGCAAACAAGTATTTTACCAATGTGGGACACTGCCTTTGTAGAGACTCAGAAGCCTCTAAGTGGTCTGTTTGCTTTTTTATCCTATGTCCCCACCCCTATGCCATCCCCTTCTTGTGTACAGGGACTTTCACTGCTATATTTCCAGGGCCTGGCACATTCCTGCATATAGTAGATGTTTAATAGACATTTGCTAAATGAATGAATACAAGCTTTCAATTGATAAATTTTGTTTCATTCTGGCATTTGGTTTGGAGTTACTATTTCTATATTAATTCTCAATGTTCATATCCTCACAAAATGGCTTTGAGTGTTATGTTCCTATGTGAATATTTCACCTTTGTGAGATCACCAAGGAGATACCTTTTAACCTTTATTCTTGCCTGGTAGGGTCAGTTTTTCCAAGTTTTAAAGTATGATATGAAGTTCCCCAGGGTACACTCTCTTTTCTTCAAATTATATCTGAAGGAAATTCTCTATGAGGTATTGAATAAAGTCATTCTGAAAGTGTGGGCTATGTTCTGGCACTTAGAATTAGAAGCTCTAATTCTATCTCTGTGTTGTAAAATTTCCTTAGTCACTTTGGAAATAGCCTGTATAAGAGATGTCACCTAATCATCTATCCAATGCTCCTCATTTTTCATGTTACATCTGTTTGTGTGATGATTTAATTACTGTTGGTCTTCTCCACTAGTCTGAAGAAGGCAGCCACACGCCAGTTTCTGCTCACCTTTACATTCCTAAAAGCCCTACATAGTATGCAGGACTTAACAGGTACTCCATAGTATTTGTTAAATAAGTGAATTTTCTCTAAGTGATGCTCTATAGTAATCAGTGTTAGAGATTTAAAGGTAAACAAAATATCCTCCTTCTCCTCAAAAAGTATAGTTAATACAAATATGCAAATAACTATGATGCTAGGTCTATTGAGGTAATTATGCGCTTCAAGCTTACAGTTAATACTGACAAAAATATGGAAACTCTTTCCATAGTATTCAGGAGAATTCAGATAAATGTACAAATGTCAATTAAGCAAGCTTCTCTGTTTCTCCTTACTAGGTAAATAATGAGTCTCTCTCTCTCTCTTTTTTAACTGGAAGAAAGCAAGAGATCTTATATTAAATTCTGGAAGTTAAAACAGACAAAACCCAAAAGCATCTTTCTCCCTTATCATCAAGATTTGAAATTGCATAATTATTTGACACTACACCTTGTTCTTTCTACGTTCAAGCTCTTTTCCCAGACTTATTTGGTTTATTTCTGTTACCTGTAAAAAATGATCTCTGTCTATACTTTTTACTCTTTAATTCTAATTTTCATTTGAATCATATGTTATTATTTCTAGTCTCCTGCCTTCTTTCTATGATTCAGGCTCCACATTTTGGCTAGCAATACCATGTGCCTGAGTTACCTTAGATCATCCCACTTGCCAAAATAGCGTTCTGAATTTGTGATGTGTTAGTTATAGAGAATCAGGATTTTTTCTGTTAAAAGTTTGAATCTCATTTCCTACAATAGATGCTAATTAAAATATATGAGACAACCATGGAAACACCAAGAATCCATACCAATAATTCATACATCTACTCATATTAATCATTAGCAAAGAGAAGATAACTTATTGATGAAGGCCATAGGCCTTCTTCCTCTAAAAATGCATGGGCAGACTTCCACTTCCAGCCAGGATTGAGTAAAGGACCAGGACCCTTCTACCTGAAACAATTTAAAAGCTGGGAAAAATCACAATTTTAAGACCTTGGATACCAGGCAATGAAGAGATGTGAAATGATTGAAGTGATACTATGATTACTCAAATTTCTGCCTAGACAGAGTTTTCAGGTCACGGTGTGCAAAGAGGAAATCCATGCAGAGCCTAGCATTATCCCTGGGTTGAGGGGACAGGTCTGGGAGTCTGAGGAGGACAAGGCAGCTAAAGTTGCTACAAGGCATAGTACCAGAGAGGAGAGAGCTGCACAGAGAGATGACTCTAGAGCTATGCAGAGGGATCCTTTTAAATCTTCAGCAGAAGAAACCACCTGAAAAAATTATAGGGAACAATCCTTGGAGCTGACACACAGCTGGGAATAGTTCCTTTTCCCATCAGTCACAGTAGAATCCTTATTATTCACAGGGCATGTGACACAGTATCAAGAACAGTTTTACCTTAGTAATGGGGCAAAATTAGATTAAATGCTACTCTAGTCTTGCCCAAAAAGCTTAAAAGGAAGACCTGAAAGGATCAAACTCTTTCAAAGTTATTTAACTATATCCCAGTTACAAAACTCAAGAATGATTATAAGCATCTAAGTATCCAGCATCCAGCAAGGTAAAATTTATAGTGTCTGGCATCCAGTCCAAAGCTTCCAGTGTACAAAGAAGAAGTATAATATCTTTGAAAATGAGGAGAAAATTCAATTAATAGAAACAAATCCAGAAATGACATATTATAGATTTAATAGACAAGAACGTTAAAAGTTATTTTTTTTACATTCCATACATTCAAGAAACTAGAACATATATTGAGCTTATTTAGTAGAGACATTGAAGATATCTGTCTAAAATCAAACTTCTACAGATGAAAACTATAATAACTGAGATAAAAAATACCCTGGCTGGTATTAACAACCAAGTAGACAGTGTGGAAGCAACAATTCATAAACCTGTAAACATAGTGATAGAAACTGTCAAAAATGAAACAAAGAGGAAAAAAAAGACAAAAACAAAAGCATAGCATTTGTGAGATAACTTCAAGCAGACTAATGTATATGTAATTGGAATCCCTGAAAAAAGGGCAGAGGGAGAAACAATTTTTGAAGAAATAATGGCCCCAATTTTCCAAATTTGATGAAAACTATAAACCCACAGATCCAGAATGTCAACAAACCTTAAGCACAAGAAACATGAAAAAAACTACACCAAGGGGTATTCTGTTCAAATTGATTAAAACCAGTGATAAGAGTATCTTCAAAGTATCTAGAGGAAAAAGGTACATTATATACAGAAGAATAAGAAGGAAGAGTTATAGCATATTTTTTTCAGAAATAATACAAGTCAGAAGATAGTGGAACAACATCTTTAAAGTATTGGAAGAAAACAACCCAGAATTCTATACACAGAGAAAATACTATTCAAAAAGGAAAACAAAAATAAATGGTTTTCAGATATCAAAACTTTAAAAAAAATCAGCAGCAGCAGAACTGCAAGAAATGTTAAGGGAAACCCTTACAGGAAAAAAGAAAATGGTATTAGTGGAGGCCTGAGTCTGCACAGAGAAATGAAAAGCACTAGAAATACTTACTGTGTGGGTTAATATGAAATGTCTTTTTTCATCTTATTTAAATCTCTTTAAATGATTAATAGGTTATTTAAAGCAAGATAATAACAATGTATTATGGGATTTATAACATATGTAGAAGTAGAACATATGACAAAAATATCACAAAGGCCAGGAAATGGAACTATACAATTGTATGGTTCGTATATTAAGTATAGTATCACTTAAAAATATATAGTATCACTTAAAGATGGATAAGTGGTATAGAATGGTATAGAATCACTTAAAGATAAATAAGATAAAAATACATACTATGATTCTTTAAAAACACAAGAAGCTATAACAAATAGGCCAACAAAGGAAAGAAAAGGAAATCATTTTAAAATATCACACACAATGCAGAAAAAGAGGAAAAATAGGAATAAAGAACAGATGTAATAGATAGAAAACTGAACCAAATGCATCAATAATTCTGTTAAACATAAATGGACTAAAACCCCCAATTAAAAGGCAGTAATTAACAGATTGCATTAAAAAAGCAAGACTGAACTATATGTTGCCATTTTAATTATAAAGAAAAATTAAGTTAAAAGTAAAAGGATAGAAAAATATATATTAAGCTAATGCAATCAAAAGAGAGTTGGAGTGTCCATATTAATATTAAACAAATTAGAGTTCAGAGCAAAGAATATTACAAGGTGTAAAGAAAGATATTTCTTAGTGATAAAGTGCTAATCAATCAAGAGGACACACCATTACTAAATGTTTGTGCTGTAGTAACAAAACTTACAAATTCATAAATCAAGTACTGATACAATTACAGAAAGATAAGAATATACAATTTGGGGCAGAGATTCCAATACTTTTCTCAATAATCGATAGTACAAGTAGACAGAAAATCAGTAAGGATATAAAAAACTTGAATCACACCGTAAATCAACTTGACCTAATTGACATTTAAAACACTCCATCCAACAATAGGAGAATATACATCCTTTTCAAGTGTTGACAGAACATCTACCAAAATTGACTCTCTTCTGAGCCACAGAGCAAATCTCAAATTTAAAAAACATTCTTATTACACCCTGTTCTCTGACTATGACGGAATTAGTTTAGAAATAAATACTAGAAATATATTGGAAAAGTCCTCAAATATAAGGAAACTAAATAACACACTTATCTACAACTCCTGGGACCAAGAAGAAATGAAAAAGGGAAATTAGAGATTATTTTGAACTGAATAGAAATAGAAAAAATATTAAAATTTGTACCAACGAAAATTTGCCACCAAAATAATAATCTTAGTTTTCACATTTATGCAACTAGAGAAAGAAAAATTAATCACAAAGTAAGTAGAAGAAAGTAAATAATAAAGTTTACAGCAGAAGTCATTGAAATTTAAAACAGAAAAAAGTTAATGAGGAAGAAAGCTGGGTGTTTTTTGTTTTGAGATCAATGAAACTAATAAAGCTCTAGCAAGACCGATCAGGGAAAAAGGAGAAAAGAAACAAATTATCATTATCAGGAATAAGAGATAGACATCACTACAGATTCTACTAATATAAAAGAATATAAAGGAAATACTATGAATAATTTTATGCCATTAAATTCAATTATTTAAATAAAATATACAAATTCCTTAAAAGTTGCAAACAGTAGACATTTACTCAAAAGGAAATACACAACCTGAATAGCTCCATATCTGCTAAATAAATTAAACCATTAGCTTAAAATTTCCCTACAAAGAAAACTCCAGGCCTAGACAGCTTTATGGGTAAAGTCTCCCAAATAGTTAAGGAAGAAATTATACTAATTTTATGCAAAACCTTCCAGAAAATTGAAAAGGAAGAAATACTTCCCAACTCAGCATTACTCAAAGACATTACAAGAAAACTACTGACCAGTATCCCTCATGAATATAGATAAAGAGATTCTTAATAAATTTTTATCAAATAATCAATGTTATATAAAATAGATAACACATTATGACCATGTGAGGTCTAGAAATGCAAAATTAGTTAGAAAAAAAATAAGTGTGATTCACCACAAAGAGAAAGGGAAACTACATTCCAGGGTATGCAGAAAAAGCATTTGCCAAAATCCAACATCCTTCCTGATAAAAGCTACATCATACTTAGTGATAAAACACTGAACACTTTTCTTCTAACGTAAGAGGAACATGGTAAGAAGGATGTCCATTTTCACCATTTCTATTCAGCATTGCACTGGAAGTTTTAGTTAGTGAAATAAAGCAAGAAAAAGGAATTAAAGACATGCTGCTTGGAAATTAAGGAGCACAGTTATCTTACTCATAAACTCTATGGTCATCTATGTAGAAAATGCTATGGAATCTCCAAAAAAGATCCTAGAGCTAATAAAGGATTTAACAAGGCTGTAAGATACAAGATCAATATATAAATATCAGTTGTATTTTTTATATACTATCAATTAACAATCAGAAATTGAAACTAAAAACAATATCATTTACAATAGCAGCAAAAATATGAAATGTTTAGGGATATATCTAATAAAAATATGGAAGACCTATATGCTGAAAACAAAATATTGCTACAAAATATTACTGAGAGAAATTATATAAGTGAGTGATGAACACTATACTATACACTATATGCTATACTATGTTCATGGATCAGAAAGCACAATATTATTATTATTATTTGTTTTAATTTTATTGGAGTATAGTTGCTTTACAGCGCTGTGTTAGTTTCAGGTTTACAGCAAAGTGATTCAGTTATACGTACACATATATTCATTCTTTTTTAGATTCTTTTCTCATATAGGTTATCACAGAATATTGAGTAGAGTTCCCTGTGCTATACAGTAGGTCCTTTTTGGTTATCTGTCTTATATATAGTAGTGTATGTACGTTCATCCCAACTCCTGATTTATCCCTCCTCCACCACGTTTCGCCTCTGGTAAGCATAACTTTGTTTTCGATATCTGTAAGTCTGTTTCTGTTTTGTAAATAAGTTCATTTGTATCATTTTTAAAATTAGATTCCACATATGAGTGATATCATATGATATTTATCTTTGTCTGACTTACTTCACTTAGTATGATAATCTCTAGGTCTACCCATGTTGCTGCAAATGACATTATTTCATTCTTTTTTATGGCTAATATTCCACTGTATATATGTACCACATCTTTATCCATTCGGTGGACATTCAGCTTGCTTCCATGTCTTGGCTATTGTAAATAGTGCTACAGTGAACACTGGGGTGCATTATCTTTTTGGATTATGGTTTTCTCCAGATATATGCCCAGGAGTGGGATTGCTGGATCATATGGTAGTTCTATTTTTAGTTTTTTAAGGAACCTCCATACTGTTCTCCATAATGGTTGTACCAATTTACATTCACACCAACAGTGTAGGAGGGTTCCCTTTTTTCCACACCCTCTCCAGCATTTATTTTTTGTGGACTTTTTGGTGATGGCCATTCTGACCAGTTTGAGATAATACCTCATTGTAGTTTCGATTGCATATCTCTGATAATTAGTGAGGTGGACATCTTGTCATGTGCTCTTTGGCCATCTGTATGTCTTCTTTGGAGAAATGTCTATTTAGATCTTCTGCCCATTTTTTGATTGGGTTGGGTTTTTTTTTTGACATAGAGCTGCATGAGCTGTTTGTATATTTTGAAGATTAATCCCTTGTCAGTCACTTCATTTGCACTTTCTCCCATTCTGTGGGTTGTCTTTTCATTTTGCTTGTGGTTTCCTTTGCTGTGCAGAAGGTTTTAAGTTTAATTAGGTCCCATTTATTTATTTTTGTTTTTATTTTCATTACTCTAGTAGGTGGATCAAAAAAGATATTGCTGCAATTTATGTCAAAGAATGTCCTGCCTATGTTTTCCTCTAAGAGTTTTATAGTGTCTGGCCTTACATTTAGGTCTTTAATCCATTTTGTATTTATTTTTGTGTATGGTTTTAGAGAATGTTCTAATCTCATTTTTTTACATGTAGCTGTCCCGTTTTCCCAGCACCACTTATTGAAGAGACTGTCTTTTCTCCATTGTATATGCTTGCCTTCTTTGTCATAGATTAATTGACCATAGGTGCATGGGTTTATTTCTGGGCTTTCTATCCTGTTCCATTGATCAGTGTTTCAGTGTTTGTGCCAGTACCATACTGTTTTGATTACTGTAGCTTTGTAGTATAGTCTGAAGTTAGGGAATCTGATTCCTCCAGCAACGTTTTTCTTTCTCAGAATTGCTTTGGCTATTTGGGATCTTTTGTATTTACAAATAGATTTAATTTTTTTTTTTTTTTGCTCTAGTTCTGTGAAAAATGCCACTGGTAATTTGATAGGGATTGCATTGAATCTGTAGATTGCCTTGGGTAGTATAGTCATTTTGACAATATTGATTCTTCCAATCCACGAACATATTATATCTTTCCATCTGTACATGTCATCTTCAATTTCTTTCATCAGTGTATAAGAGTATAGGTCTTTTGTCTCCTTAGGTAGGTTTAGTCCTAGGTATTTTATTCTTTATGATGTGATGGTAAATAGAATTGTTTCCTTAAGCACAATACTATTCAGATATCAATTCTCCTCAGATTTATCTATAAAGTCAACTTAATACAAATGAAAATCCCAGTTATGTTTTTGGTAGAAATTTATAAGCTGATTCTAAAATTCACATGGAAATGCAAAGAAACGGGAATAGCCAAAACAGTTTTATTTTATTTTATTTTATTTAAAATTTTTATTTTATATTGGAGCATAGTGGATTAACAATGTTGTGTTAGTTTCAGGTGTACAGCAAAGTGATTCAGTTATACATATACTTGTATCTATTCTTTTTCAAATTCTTCACCCATTTAGGTTATTACAGAATATTGAGCAGAGTTCCCTGTGCTATACACTTGGTCCTTGTTGGTTATCTATTTTAAATGTAGTAGTCCCAAAAAGTTTTTTAAAAAATGAATAAATTTGGAGGACTTACAGCTCCTAATTTCAAGACTTACAATAAAGCTATAGTAGTCAAGAGAATATGGCATTAGTGTCAAAGCCAAGAAATAGATCAGGATAGATATTTCAGAACTAGAGCTCCACATAAATGGTTAATTGGTTTTTGACAAAGGTGCAAAGACAATTCCAAGGATAGTCTTTCAACAAATAATCCTGGACTAACTGAATATCTGTATGCACATATATGAAATTGAACAATATATTGCACCATATACAAAAATGAGTCAAAATGGATCATAAACCTATATGTAAGATGTAAAAATTTAGAAAAAATATTATAGGGTAAAATCTTTCTGACCACTGGAAGAATCATAAAACGTAGAGGAAGCTTTTTGGAGTAATAGATATATCCATGATCTTGATAGTATGGTGGTTTTGTGCATGTATTCATATGTCAAAACATATAAAATTGTACATTGTACATGTCATGCAGTTTATTTTATGCCACTTATTTCTCAATAAAATGTTTTAAAAAACACATGGGCAGATACAGAATTTTACATGTAATTACAAATGGGTGGATAGATTACCTCGAAGCCCGACAGTGAGAATCCTTCCCTGGGAGTAAGTAAATAAAAATAAGCAATCATTTTCTGAAGAACCAAAATAATAATAATAGTAGTAATTATAATAGCTAACACAGCACTTAATATGTGTCAGGCACTTTTCTAAGTGATTTACATTTTAAGTCATTTAAAAGTTTTGATAACCGTATGATATATGTAGTATTATTCTCTTAATTTTACACACTGAGGCAAAGAAGGTTTCAGCAACTTGTCCAAAGTAACCCAGCTAGTTTGTAACTGATCTGGCATTCAGATATAGGCATTTTGGCATTTTCACTCCAGGGTCAGTGTCCTGAATCAACATCCTAAATTGTCTCTCTAAGATGAAGCCTTCTTTAATGATAAGGGTGGTGTGTATGCCACCACTTTTCTTTTCAAATCAAGTATAATAATAGGACTTTCATAAATACAAATTGAGCCTAGTGGATTTTGAAATTAAGTAATCCCATTTTTCCAATACAGTTTAGGAAATCATGGATCAAATTTCTTCATTATCATAGGTGATATCTAAAGAAGTTTTCATTGCCAAAAATCAATCATATCTAACTGGGCTAGGAAAAGCAGTACTTTTAAAAAATAAGAACCTTAAGAAAGCAGAGTAAATAAGCATTTTCCCATTCAAAGTACTAGAAAAACTAGAAAAGAATTTGGGCTGCCATGTGTGTTGGTTGACCACTGATAACTCATTAACACTTATTTAAGCATTTCCTCTAGGTATTTGAGCTTCTTATTAAATTTACACATTCTTCACAGAAACTCCTGACATTCATGGAATTTGTCTCAAGAAAGCCAGTTTTCCAGAAGTGATTTGTATGTATCACAAATCAAATTTCTTTATTCAAGTGCTGTCTCAATAAAACTTCTATCTACCAGACAGGTTCAGTCTAATATAGATCCGTTCCCTCAGGGGAATTCACAAAGTTGGTAACACAAGAAAGTTTTGTATATCTTAAGGAAATGTATTTCTCAGTTTATTTTATTTTCTCGTGTTAATTTTGTTTGTTTGATTGTCTGGCAAAGATCCCTCTAAAAAACTAAGTAGTATAAGGATTACTCACTATGAGGACAGGACTGTTTGTTATTTGCTAGCAGTATTGAACGTGTACCATGTCCTGGTCACTGGGTTACCATTTTTCATACATTATCTCATTTAATATTCATAACAACTTGAAGAAACTAAATTTTTGAAAGATTAAGTAAATTGTGCAAGGTCATAGAGCTAGTAAGTGGAGGAAGAAGATCTGGATCCATGCATACCTGATTCTAGGCCTTTCAGCTCTTTCAGCTCTTAAAGGGTCTATCGATATAATTCTTTATTGAAGTATAGTTCATTTACAATATTGTGTTAGTTCCAGGTGTACATCAAAGTGATTCAGGTATCCATCTGTACATCAGGTGATTCAGGTAGATTCTTTTTCAGATTCTTTTCCCTGTTAGGTTATTACAAAATGTTGAGTACAGTTCCCTGAGTTCCCTGTGCTATACAGTAGGTGCTCGTTGGTTATCTGTTTTATATATAGTAGTATGTACATGTTAATCCCAACTTCCTAATTTATCCCCCTCACCACATTTCCCTTTGGTAACCATAAATTTGTTATGGTCAATAGTTTTTACTCCAAAAATACTTCTAAAAGTAATAGAATGATTTTATGTAAAACTCTTTTGAGTTTGCTGTTGAATCCAAAGATAAAAATGAAGGGAAAAATGACCTGACATTAATACATGTATGAGGCTTAGATGGTAAAGTATTTTCAAAGTGTTGCAAATATAAGGCTCTTTGGGTGTTGATTTGGCAGTGAAGTTTGGGATTCTGTCATAAATATACCTGTCCTGCCAGTCTTTAAAAGATCTTTGTACAGTACAACTCCTCCTTTTACCAACTCAGTTTCTTCTATCATCTGTCTGCAGCATATGGATGGATGCTGTACCTATTTGAAAATACTCAAAATAAATCAAGACATAAATTAATAAGTGAAAGGATAGAAGATGTTCTTTGGTTTTCAGAAATCTGAGAGTGTGATTATTTTTTTGAAAAAAGAAAACCTGGTGAAGATACAGAGATCATTCTCAGCAAATGAAACTCGTTTGACGAAGTGTCAAAGTGTATTTATTGATGATGTCCCCAAATAATGTCCTAATTCACTCCTGGATTTATTGTGGAGAAATATCCAGGAGTCATTCATAATACCTGAGGACACCACTAGCATTAAATGGGTAGATGTGGGATGACAACAGCTAGGCATAGAGCAATCTATGTCTTGTCTCCCACAAACACCAGTAGTGTCCCATTAGGAAACATTATATGATGTAACCATTTCAGGGTGCTCTTACCGTCACCTTCATGCTGGGGACAGATCTCTGTAAAATACTATTGTGCTTATATTGTATGTCTGTAAAGTACACAGTATAGCTCTGCTTAGCTCTTTTCAAAACCCAAACCTTTATCTAAAGAGGAAGAAAACTTTTGTCTTTTCTATCTCAGTTTCCTCTCCTGTCTAACTCATCATATAAGGCCTCTGAATGGTCCCATCAGTATTTTCTTACCTAGAAGAAGTAGTTATCAATAGCAAATAAATCATTCTTGCTTTCCATACAAGTGTTTTAAAAAGAAGTAACCTGTATTCCTTTGAAATACCTTTATTTCAGCAAGGGTGCCTTTGAATCCTTAGTGTATTTAGGGTTTTAAGTTTTTATTCTTCACAAAAATATTTTTTTCCTTTTGCCCTGTCACTCCAGAGCTCTAGCATTGAAAACACAACCTTGTGTTCAGAAAACCCCTGCATATTTATTGGCCTTGAAAGTATGCAACACATCTAGCCACATAATTGAAAATAATAAGGCCACGATAAATGGGATGGCCCCAGGGTAAAACACCCAAGGGATTCAATTGGTGTCGCTTTGCATCAATGTCCATGCATCATGGTAATTGAGGTAACATAACCAATTACCACATTTTAATTAGAGTTCTAAGAACTTGAGAAAATTTGCAATGATGAGACAGCTCACTTTAAAAAGAAAAAAAAGCAAAGAAAGAAAGAATGAAAGAAAATTGGGGGGGAGAATCCCACATATTTTGTTACCCAAGCTTGTTTCTTGCAAGGATGGGTTACATAACATGATGTTTTGTGAGTCTTCTTTATTTCTAAAGCTTTTTCTCTCTCTCAATCTTATTATTTGGTGATGCATTTTGAGATACCAAGTATTTTAAAATGCCATTTTGTGACTAAAGCAATAGCATTCTCACCCTATTATGACTGATGATTTTAGAAACTTATGACCAAAGAAATTCCCTAGAATATGCCTTGGCTTATTATTTCATTTCCCATCTAAGTGTTTCTCACCATCATAATTTAGGGATTTATTCTAAGTTTTAAGTCAGTGTCTGAACACAGTGACACATTATTAAATTACATATTTCTCTGGCTCTGGTTGCTAAACAAAAATAGACCTAGATTCCACCCCCCTCAAAATTAAAAGCAGAAAGAATTACAGCATTTAGAAAATAATTTTGACTTGTGGCAATTATTTTTATAACGGTAGAGTTTAAGTGAAAAACCTCCTGTAAAATTTTAGTGCTGCTACATAATCAAGTAATTATGTAATTACTTATACTTAATTACTTACAAGAGAGATGGTTGTTAAAAAATCTTTATACATGTCAAAAACAACTTTCTTCCTTTAGAGTATTTCTAGCCAAGCTTCAAATACCAAATCTCTTTTAAAAGTAGTTTCCAATAGATTTATTTTTCTTTCATATATCCCTTACCATTTTTCTTCGATGTATGAAAGTGCATTATATACAGCTCTACATGTCCTCTCTCCTGTTTCCACTCATAATAGCCAAGAAAAAGGAAGGAAGGCAGGGAAAGAGGGGCAGAGGGAGGGTGGAAAGGGAAAGGGGGAAAGGAAGAAAGAAGGAAAGAAACAATTTTAAATTACAGTTGAAGATCTTGAGGTTAAATATAAGAAACGTGTCCTTAATGTGAGCATTTCCAGTAGACAGAGTAAATTTTCAAGAGAAGTTGAGGAATTTTCTTTCCTTGAGTATTACAATAGAATGTGGTGACTAAGAGCTTGGGCCAGACTTTGCCACTTAGTTTCTATGTGATTGTGGCAAATTATTTAACTTTTTATGCCTCATCTTCTTCATATGTGAGATGGAGATAACAGTAATACCTACCTTGGGTTTGATAAGGTTTAAATGAATTAATAGGTGAAAAGTTCTTTGAACAACTGCTGCCACAGGGTCAGTAAATGTTAGCTGCTATTATTGTTTATGTTATTGTAGGAACCAAGTCTTATTTATCTTTTAGTTATCTAGAAATTAATACATTGTGTGGCATACTGGACAATTAATATATTTTTGCTTAATAAACACATGAACAAATGACAGAGAAGTGAGTAGTTGAGGAAATCCTAAATTAAGTGATAGATTCCATGGTTGGCATAACCACTCATGCTTATCTTCCTCCTTTTCATTCAGAATTGGCCAAAGCATTATTTTGTTCTTTTTTATGGCTGAGTAATATTCCATTGTGTATATATACCACATCCTCTTTATCCATTCCTCCCTCAATGGACTTTTAGGTTGCTCCCATGTCTGGCTACTGTAAATAATGCTGCCATTTGCAGCAACATGGATGGGCCTAGAGACTGTCATACTGAGTGAAGTAAGTCAGAAAGACAGATATCATATGATATCACTTATCTGTGGAATCTAAAAAAATGGTACAGATGAACCTATTTACAAAACAGAAATAGAGTCACAGATGTAAAAAACAAACTATGGTTACCAAGGGGAAAAGTGGTGGGAGGGATAAATTGGGAGATTGGGATTGACATGTCCACACTACTATACATAAAATAGGTAACTAATACAAACCTACTGTATAGCACAGGGAACTACTCAATATTCTGTAATGACCTATATGGAAAAAGAATCTAAAAAAGAGTGGGTATATGTATATGTATAACTGATTCACTTTGCTGTACAGCAGAAACTAACACAACATGTAAATCAGCTGTACTCCAATAAAAAATAATTAAAAGAAAAAGAATTGGCCAAAGCTAAACCAGTTGAATTAATTAGCCACACTCCTCTCAGCACTGGTTGATTTAGTTGATTTTCTCTGTTATTCTGTTTTCAATTTCATTGATTTTTGTTCTAATTTTTACTATTTCTTTTTTCCTGCTTGTTTTAGAGTTAAATTGCTTTTTTTTCTCAGTTTCCTAAAGTAGGAGCTTAGGTTACTGATTTTTAGATCTTTCTTCTTTTCTAATATAGGCATTTAATGCTATAAATTTCCCTCTAAGCACTACTTTTGCTGCGTCTCAGAAATCTTGATAAATTACATTTTCATTTTTATTTAGTTTAAAATATTTTAAGGGACTTCCCTAGTGGTGCAGTGGTTAAGACTTCACCTTCCAATGCAGGGGTGTGGGTTCAACCCCTGGTCGTGGAGCTAAGATCCCACATGACTTGTGGCCAAAAAACCAAAACATAAAACAGAAGCAATATTGTAACAAATTCAATAGAGACTTTAAAAAATGGTCCACATCAAAAATAAAATCTTTAAAAAAAGAAATTAAAAAAATATTTTAAACTTTCTCTTGATATTTCTTTAACTGTGTTATTTAGAAGTTTGTTGTTTAATCTCCAACTATTTGGGAATTTTTCAGCTTTCTGTTATTGATTTCTAGTTTAATTCCATTGTGGTCTGAGAACAATACATTGTGTGATTTCTATTCTTTTAAATTTGTTAAGGTGTGTTTTGTGGCTCAGAATGTGGTCTGTCTTGGTAAATGTTCCATGTGAGTTTGAGAAGAATATGTATTCTGCTGCTAAAATATTCTACAAATGTCAATTAAGATCAAGTTGATTAAAGTGAGAGAGTGACATGGACATATATACACTACCAAATGTAAAATCATTAGTTAGTGGGAAGCAGCCACATAGCACAGGGAGATCAGCTCAGTGCTTTGTGACCACCTAGAGGGGTGGGATAGGGAGGGTGGGAGGGAGGGAGACACAAGAGAGAAGAGATATGGGGATATAAGTATATGTATAGCTGATTCACTTTGTTATAAAGCAGAAACTAACACACCATTGTAAAGCAATTATACTCCAGTAAAGATGTTAAAAAAAAAAAAAGATCAAGTTGATTGATAGTGTTATTCAAGTCAACTATTTCCTTACTAGTTTTCTGCCTGATTGATATATCACTTACTGTAAGAATGTTGATTAATCTATCAGTTACCGAAAGAGCTAAGATCAGAAGTCCTCAGCACTAGTTGAAATCCAGCCATAATAATGGATTTTCTGTTTCTCCTTGCAGTTCTGTCAGTTTTTGTCTCATGTATTTTGATATCCTCTTGTTGGATGCATACATGTTTAGGATTATTGTCTTCTTGAAGAATTGCTCCCTTTATTATTATACTGCCCCTTTTTATCCCTGATAATTTTCCTTGTTTTTTGAGTCTACTTTGTCTGAAATATATATAGCTACTCCAGCTTTCTTTTTTGTTGTTGTTGTTGTGTTGGAAGTCATTTCAATTTTTTAAAATTTTATTTTAAAATTTTTATTTCAGCTTTCTTTTGATTAATGTTAGTATGGTATATCTTTATCCATTCTTTTAATCGTTCTGAGTCTTTGCATTTAAAGTGAGATTCTATGGACAACATATAGTTGGATCTTATTCTTTTATCTATGCTGAAAATCTCTAGCTTTTAATTGCATTATTTAGATCATCCACATTTAAAGTGATTATTAATATAGTTGGATTAATATCTATCATGTTTGTTTTTTTCCCTTTGTATTCCTAGAAATGCCTGAATTCTATAATTGAAACTGTTATTGGTATTGATTTCATTGTATATATAATTACATGTTATATACATATTATATAATATAATGTTATATATGTTATAGTGTATATAACAAATATATGTTATATTATTTTGCTGTAATTAATGATAATATTCAACAAGTGTTTAAAATTTGAATTTCCAACAAATATTTACAAGATAGCCATAAGCTAACTTTTGTTAAAAATCTCCTTCCAAGTCTCTAAGGCTGTCTTTTCTTCTGCCCTCTTAAATACTACAGGTAATGACTGGTTGAGGACAGCATAAATTTATATCATTTCTTTTAAGGAATAGTAAATTATCCAAAAATGGGAATGAAATAATGCTTACAAATTATTTGTATCCCATATATAAAGATAGAACACAATATAGAACACAAAATCAAAATGTATATCATGATAAACATAAAGATTCTAAAAGAATTTTGTTGAAGTATAGAAGTAATTCATTTGTTAACAGAAGTCATAATTGTTTTTTATTCAAACAGAAAGTCACAAAAATTATATTCATCCTCATCAGTTCACTCAGTCCCATGTAATTAATATTTTTTTCATCTTGATCTTTTGTTAGCACTTTTATGAATTCATCAGTTTTCCATTAGAGTTCTGAAAATGCTTATTCATTCAGTTCAACGGTATAGTCAGTTACCAGAAACCTGTGCTTGTCAGAGTCTTTTCCATGAATTCCTTGAAGATCAAACCCTTTTATAGGAACATTTTTGCAAAAGCATCAGAGTGCACCCAGAACTGTCTGTAAATGACAAAAGACTTAAAAATGACCACAGTTAAAGATTTGATGACAGTTCATAATAAGGCAATTGACAAGGAAATTTAGTTATTTCTGAGATGAACATTTTAAAATAAAAATAAGAATTATGACTTATAACATTATACCAGAACATATAATATTTTTCGGAATTTCATGTCATGTCTGAAACATTTATATTAACATATTTCCATACAAATAACCCACAGAAAGTTTAGTATTAGTTGTTTTTTTAAAAATTTTAATTTAATTTAATTTATTTTTTTATACAGCAGGTTCTTATTAGTCATCAATTTTATACACATCAGTGTATACATGTCAATCCCAATTGCCCAATTCATCACACCACCATCGCCACCCCCCCCACAGCTTTCTCCCCTTGGTGTCCATATGTTCTCTACATCTGTGTCTCAACTTCTGCCCTGCAAACCGGTTCATCTGTACCATTTTTCCAGGTTCACATACATGGGTTAATATACGATATTTGTTTTTCTCTTGCTGACTTACCTCGCTCCGTATGACAGTCTCTAGATCGATCCACGTCTCTACAAATGACCCAATTTAATTCCTTTTTATGGCTGAGTAACATTCCATTGTATATATGTACCTCAACTTCTTTATCCATTCGTCTGTCTATGGGCATTTAGGTTGCTTCCATGAGCTGACTATTGTAAATAGTGCTGCAATGAACATTGGGGTGCATGCATCTTTTTTAAGTATGGTTTTCTCAGGGTATATGCCCAGTAGTGGGATTGCTGGATCATATGGTAATTCTATTTTTAGTTTTTAAAGGAATTTCCATACTGTTCTCAATAGTGGCTGTATCAATTTACATTCTCACCAACAGTGCAAGAGGGTTCCCTTTTCTCCACACCCTCTCCAGCATTTGTTGTTTGTAGAGTTTCTGATTATGCCCATTCTAATTGGTGTGAGGTGATAACTTATTGTAGTTTTGTTTTGCATTTCTCTAATAATTAGTGATGTTGAGCAGCTTTTCATGTGCTTCTCGGCCATCTGTATGTGTTCTTTGGAGAAATGTCTATTTAGGTCTTCTGCCCATTTCTGGATTGGGTTGTTTGTTTCTTTAATATTGAGCTGCATGAGCTGTTTATATATTTTGGAGATTAATCCTTTGTCCACTGATTCGTTTGCAAATATTTTCTCCAATTCTGAGCATTGTCTTTTCGTCTTGTTTATGGTTTCCTTTGCTGTGGAAAAGCTTTGAAGTTTCATTAGGTCCCATTTGTTTATTTTTGTTTTTATTTCTGTTACTCTAGGAGGTGGGTCAAAAAAGATATTGCTGTGATTTATGTCAAAGAGTGTTCTTCCTATGTTTTCCTCTAAGAGTTTTATACTGTCTGGTCTTACATTTAGGTCTCGAATCCATTTTGATTTATTTTTGTGTATGGTGTTAGGGAGTGTTCTAATTTCATTCTTTTATATGTAGCTGTCCAGTTTTGCCAGCACCACTTATTGAAGAGATTGTCTTTTCTCCATTGTATATCCTTGCCTCCTTTGTCATAGATTAGTTGACCATAGGTGCGTGGGTTTATCTCTGGGCTCTCTATCTTGTTCCATTGATCTGTGATTCTGTTTTTGTACCAGTACCATATTATCTTGATTACTCTAGCTTTGTAGTAATCAAGATAATATGCTCTGAAGTCAGGGAGTCTGATTCCCCCCGCTCAATTTTTTTCCCTCAAGACTGCTTTGGCTATTTGGGGTCTTTTGTGTCTCCATACAAATTTTAAGATTTTTTGTTCTAGTTCCAAAAAACTGCCATTGGTAATTTGATAGGGATTGCATTGAATCTGTAGATTGCTTTGGGTAGTATAGTCATTTTCACAATATTGATTGTTCCAATCCAAGAACATGGTATATTTCTCCATCTCTTGGTATCATCTTTAATTTCTTTCATCAGTGTCTTATACTTTTCTGCATACAGGTCTTTTGTCTCCCTAGGTAGGTTTATTCCTAGGTATTTTATTCTTTTTGTTACAATGCTAAATGGGAGTGTTTCCTTAATTTTTCTTTCAGATTTTTCATCATTAGTGTATAGGAATGCAAGAGCTTTCTGTGCATAAATTTTGTACCCTGCAACTTTACCTAATTCATTGATTAGCTCTAGTAGTTTCCTGGTGGCATTTTTAGGATTCTCTATAGTATCATGTCATCTGCAAACAGTGGCAGTTTTACTTCCTCTTTTCCAATTTGTATTCCTTTTATTTCTTTTTCTTCTCTGATTGCCGTGGCTAAGACTTCCAAAACTATGTTGAATAATCATGGCGAGAGTGGATACCCTTGTCTTTTTCCTGATCTTAGAGGAAATGCTTTCAGGTTGTCACCATTGAGAATGATATTTGCTGTGGGTTTGTTGTATATGACCTCTATTATGTTGAGGTAGGTTCCCTCTATGCCCACTTTCTGGAGAGTTTTTATCATAAATGGGTGTTGAATTTTGTCAAAAGCTTTTTCGGCATCTATTGAGATGATCATATGGTTTTTCTTCTTCAATTTGTTAATATGGTGTATCCCACTCATTGATTTGCATATATTGAAGAATCCTTTCATCCCTGAGATAAATCCCACTTGATCATGGCGTATGATCCTTTTAATGTGTTGTTGGATTCTGTTTGCTAGTATTTTGTTGAGGATTTTTGCATCTATATTCATCAGTGATATTGGTCTTTAATTTTCTTTTTTTGTAGTATCTTTGTCTGGTTTTTGTATCAGGGTGATGGTGGCCTTGTAGAATGAGTTTGGGAGTATTCCTTCCTCTGAAATTTTTTGGAAGAGTTTGAGAAGGATGGGTGTTAGCTCTTCTCTAAATGTTTGATAGAATTCACCTGTGAAGCCATCTGGTCCTGGACTTTTGTTTGTTGTAACATTTTAAATCACAGTTTCAATTTCATTACTTGTGGTTGGTCTGTTCATATTTTCTGTTTCTTCCTGGTTCAGCCTTCAAAGGTTATACCTTTCTAAGAATTTGTCCATTTCTTCCAGGTTGTCCATTTTATTGGCATAGAGTTGCTTGTAGTATTCTCTTAGGATGCTTTGTATTTCTGCGGTGTCTGTTGTAACTTCTCCTTTTTCATTTCAATTTTATTGATTTGAGTCCTCTCCCTCTTTCTCTTGATGACTCTGGCTAATGGTTTATCAATTTTGTTTATCTTTTCAAAGAACCAGCTTTTAGTTTTATTGATCTTTGCTATTGTTTTGTTTCTATTTCATTTATTTCTGCTCTGATCTTTATGATTTCTTTCCTTCTGCTAACTTTGGGTTTTGTTTGTTCTTCTTTCTCTAGTTCCTTTAGGTGTAAGGTTAGATTGTTTATTTGAGATTTTTCTTGTTTCCTGAGGTAGGCTTGTATAGCTATAAACTTCCCTCTTAGAACTGCTTTTGCTGCATCCTGTAGGTTTTGGATCATCGTGTTTTCATTGTCATTTTTCTCTAGGTATTTTTTGATTTCCTCTTTGATTTCTTCAGGGATCTCTTGGTTATTTAGTAACATATTGTTTAGCCTCCATGTGTTTGGGTTTTTTACGTGTTTTTCCCTATAATTCATTTCTAATCTCATAGTGTTGTGGTCAGAGGAGATGCTTGATATGATTTCAATTTTCTTAAATTTACTGAGGCTTTATCTGTGACCCAAGATGTGATGTGTCCTGGAGAATGTTCCATGCACACTTGAGAAGAAAGTGTAATCTGCTGTTTTTGGATGAAATGTCCTATAAATATCAATTAAATCTATCTGGTCTATTGTGTCATTTAAAGCTTCTGTTTCCTATTTATTTACATTTTGGATGATTTGTCCATTGGTGTAAGTGAGGTGTTAAAGTCCCCCACTATTATTGTGTTACTGTCGATTTCCTCTCTTATAGCTGTTAGCAGTTGCCTTATGTATTGAGGTGTTCCTATGTTGGATGCATATATATTTATAATCGTTATATCTACTTCTTGGATTGATCCCTTGATCATTATGTAGTGTCCTTCCTTGTCTCTTGTAACATTATTTGTTTTAAAGTTTATTTTATCTGATATGACTATTGCTACTCCAGCTTTCTTTTGATTTCCATTTGCATCGAATATCTTTTTCCATCCCCTTACTTTCAGTCTGTATGTGTCCCTAGGTCTGAAGTGGATCTCTTGTAGACAGCATATATATGGGTCTTGTTTTTGTATCTATTCAGCAAGCCTGTGTCTTTTGGTTGGTGCATTTAATCCATTCACGTTTAAGGTAATTATCGATATGCATGTTCCTGTTACCATTTTCTTAATTGTTTTGGGTTTGTTTTTGTAGGTCCTTTTCTTCTCTTGTGTTTCCCACTTAGAGAAGTTCCTGTAGCATTTGTTGTAGAGCTGGTTTGGTGGTGCTGAATTCTCTTAGCTTTTGCTTGTCTGTAAAGCTTTTAATTTCTCCATTGAATCTGAATGAGATCCTTGCCGGGTAGAGTAATCTTGGTTGTAGGTTCTTCCCTTTCATCACTTTAAGTATATCATGCCACTCCCTTCTGGCTTATAGAGTTTCTGCTGAGAAATCAGCTGTTGACCTTATGGGAGTTCCCTTGTATGTAATTTGTCATTTTTCCCTTGCTGCTTTCAATAATTTTTATTTGTCTTTAATTTTTGCCAATTACTATGTGTTATTGGCAAAATAACTATGTTACTATGTGTCTTGGCATGTTTCTCCTTGTGTTTATCCTGTATGGGACTTGCTGCAGTTCCTGGATTTGGGTGACTATTTCCTTTCCCATATTAGGGAAGATTTTTTTGTTTGTTTGTTTGTTTTTTGTGGTATGCGGGCCTCTCACTGCTGTGGCCTCTCCCGTTGCGGAGCACAGGCTCCAGATGCACAGGCTCAGCGGCCATGGCCCACGGGCCCAGCCACTCCCCGGCATGTGGATCCTCCTGGACCGGGGCACGAACCCACGTCCCCTGCATCGGCAGGCAGACTCTCAACCACTGCGCCACCAGGGAAGCCCCCATGTTAGGGAAGTTTTTGACTATAATCTTGGGTCCTCTCTCTCTCTTCTCCTTCTGGGACCCCTATAATGTGAATGTTGTTGTGTTTAATGTTGTCCCAGAGGTCTCTTAGGCTGTCTTCATTTCTTTTCATTCTTTTTTCTTTATTCTGTTCCGCAGCAGTGAATTCCACCATTCTGTCTTCCAGGTCACTTATCCATTCTTCTGCCTCAGTTATTCTGCTGTTGATTCCTTCTAGTGTAGTTTTCATTTCAGTTATTGTATTGTTCATCTCTGTTTGTTTGTTCTTTAATTCTTCTAGGTCTTTGTTAAACATTTCTTGCATCTTCTCGATCTTTGCCTCCATTGTTTTTCCGAGGTCCTGGATCATCTTCACTATCATTATTCTGAATCCTGTTTCTGGAAGTTTGCCTGTCTCCACTTCATTTAGTTGTTTTTCTTGGGTTTTGTCTTGTTCCTTCATCTGGTACATAGTCCTCTGCCTTTTCATTTTGTCCATCTTTGTATGAATGTGGTTTTCATTACACAGGCTGCAGGAGTGTAGTTCTTCTTGCTGTTGCTGTCTGCTCTCTGGTGGATGAAGCTATCTAAAAAGCTTCTGCAAACTTCCTGATGGGAGGGACTGGTGGTGGGTAGAGCTGGGTGTTGTTCTGGTGGGAAGAGCTCAGTAAAACTTTAATCTGCTTGACTGCTGATGGTTGGGGCTGGATTCCCTCCCTGTTGGTTGTTTGGCGTGAGGCAACCCAACACTGGAGCCTACCTGGGCTCCTTGGTGGGGCTACTGACAGACTCTGGGAGGGCTCACGCCAAGGAGTACTTCCCAGAACTTCTGCTGCCAGTGTCCTTGTTCCCATGGTGAGCCACAGCCACCCCCTGCCTCTGTAGGAGACCCTCCAACACTAGCTGTAGGTTTGGTTCAGTCTCCCCTGGGGTCACTGCTCTTTCCTCTGGGTCCTGAAGCGCACACTACTTTATGTGTGCCCTCCAAGAGTGGAGTCTCTGTTTCCCCCAGTCCTGTTGAAGAGCTGCAATCAAATCCCACTAGTCTTCAAAGTCTGATTCTCTAGGAATTCCTCCTCCCGTTGCCGGACCCCCAGGTTGGGATGTAAGATTTTATTTTACCTTTAATTTTTCCTTCTTCAATGCTTTTTCCTTTATACAGATACAAGTTTCTTACCAATATTTTTGTCCTTCTTCCTGAAGAACTTCTTTCAGTATTTCTTGCAGGGCAGGTCTGCTGACAACGAATCCCTCCGTTTTTGTTTATCTGAGAAAGTCTTTATTTCTCCTTCACTTTTGAAGAAGTTTTGGGATATAGAATTATAGGTTAGTGATTTTTGTCTTTTGATAATTTATATATTTCACTACAATTTATTCTTGCTTACATGGTTTCTGATGAGAAGTCTGCTGTAATTCTTGTCATTGTTCCCTTATAAGGGAGATTTTTACCCACTCTGACTTCTCTCAAGATTTTCTTTCTCTTTGGTTTTTCTGCAGTATGAATATGATACACCTAGGTGTATATTTTTTAGTGTTTATCCTGCTTCCTGGCTCATTGTTTTAGTGTCTCATTAATTTGGGAGTATTCTTAGCCTACTTCAAATATTCTTGGCCTCCATTCTCTCTGTCTTCTCTTTCTGGTATTCCAATTACGCATATATTGTACCCTTTGAAATTGTCCCAAAGTTCTTGAATGTCTGATTCTTATCACTTTTTCTCTTTGCATTTCAGTTTGGAATTTTTTGTTGACTTATCTTCAAGTCTACCAAAGGCATTCTTCACTTTTCTTTTACAGTTTTTTAAATATCTAACATTAAATTTTTATTCACTCTTAGAGTTTCTATCTCTCCGCTTACATTACCCATGTATTCCTACATGTTGTTTCCTTTTTCCATTAGAGCCCTTAATATTTGAAACATAGTTATTAAAAATTTTCTGTCCATTAGTCCCCAAATATGTGTCATATCTTTCTGATTCTAATGCTTGTTTTGTCTCTTCATATTTGTTCTTTTACTTTCCTTTCAGCATGCCTTGTAATTTTGTTGTTGTTGTTAAAGCTAGACATGACATATCAGGTGATAGAAATTGAAGTTAGTAAGGTTGAGGTTTTATGTTAATCTGGCTAGGAGTTGAAGTGTATTTCATGTTTCCCATAGCTGTAATTCTTTTATGCTGAGCTTCAAATTCCTTTGGTGTCCTTGTTTTTGTCTCCTGTATTGCCTTTGAGTTTTCCTATGAATTCTTCCTCAGACATCTTGCAGCTCTTTTAGCTCTGATCTGCTATTATTGTACTGGAACCCTTGTATAGTGATAATGATTGGGGGAGGAAAAGTGTTCTATAATTTTAGGGTTATCACTGAGTTTTAGTGGGCCTATGCCCTTGGGCTGTGACCTTCATAAATGTTTCTTAGCTTCCTCACCTTCTTAGGTGAGACAGGAAGGCTACAGGGAGTGAAGTCAGAGAGGTACCCTTCCCTCAGTTGGGATAAGGCTCTGGTAAAGATCTTTTTCCCAGCAAAGTAAGCCTTTGTTAGGAGAATGTTTTGGATATATTTCACAATGGTTACTCTTCCGCTCCCCCTGTCAGAACCACAAGGGAATCATTCTTGGCTCATTACTGTGAGAACCTGCTGGGGTTCCTGGAGGTAAAACGCATGAAAATGTGTCCCACCCCAACCCCCCAAGACTATGGTCCCTAGGAGTTTTTCACTCTCAAGCTGACCACATGCAGCCTTCAGCAAGTCACTGAAATTACTATTTAATAGTTGCTACCAATTTATGGCTCCAGTGACTTCAGCTCCAGATGATCAGATCTTATCTATGATTCTCTAGATTCACCTGTGTCTACAGATTTCAGGGTAACAGTTTGCCCTGCAACCTCAGTTCTCTGATGGGTCCAAGAAAAGTCACTGAGTTTCAATTTGCTTAGCTTTTCCTTCTTTTGAAGACAGGAGTGACAACTTCCAAAGCTCTTTACCTGTAGGAGCTAAAATAGAAGTCCTCAGCACTGGTGGAAATGAAGGGTTCTAGTCCAAGCTAGGACTTTAAAGCCTAATCCAAGGCTGCAGGATGTAAATCCAGGAGAGATCTAAGATACAGGATCAGGGTCAAGCAGGGCTAAGAATCCAGTTCTTAGAAAGCATCAATCCAAAAGGGCCTGGGCAAGAGGTTGAAACTCAGATTGAAGCAGAGGGACTGCAAGCAGAGAGGGCCCAAGGGCAATGAGAATGATTCCCAAAGGAGTGAAGACCTTTTCAACTGAGAATCTGAAGAAACAGAACTGTTAATGGTGGAAGTGGGTTTGAGCTGGAATGTAAACTCCCATTTACCTTAGTAGTTTTTGTGTGACAAAATTGATGAAATGACACACTCTCCGTTTTTTGTTCTCTCTACCGTAACGCTAATCTACTCCTATTGCCACAGCCTAGTGGCTAGAGTAGACTCCTTGCTGGTGTGCTTACTTCCAAGTAGCCCCTCCATTCTACACAATGTACCACTGTCGGGCTTCAGTGACTGAAAGGCTGTTATAATGATGTTATTCCACTGAATAAGGATATGTTGTAGCTCCATTTTGCTTGTAACTCAAAGTTCATAATCTTCCAAGACTACATAGGCTGGTCCCACTCTGACTACTGCCAACCTAAATAAGGAGGTAAACTGAGGCAAGCTTGAATTACTAGAAATTGAGTTTATTTGTGAATAGCAGAGAGATTGCAATTCAGGAAAGGCATGCTGTAGCAAGCTACAGGCAAGTCCATTGAGGGTTTGGGGCAGGCTCTATTTATGTGCAGGGAGCCAGAGTCCAAGCAGTAAGTCCATTGGCTTGAGGACGGGGAGAAAGTCTTGGTGGATATTCATTGGTCAGGAGGTAAGTCTCAATCCTCTGTAAATTGGGCATTTACAGGGAACTTAGTCTCTCAGTTATTAAGTTCTGTTCTTCTGAAGGACTGTGCATGAGATTTTCCCTTTTATATCCTCCAGTTCCATTTTAGATTGAAGTCCTTTCACACTACATAAACCTTTGCCCCAATAATTGTCCATCCAGTTAGTTTTAAATATCAAAAAAGAAAAAAGGTGGGCAAAGGGCGTGATTAAGTGATTCACAAAGTAATAAATACAAATGGTTACTAAACCATTGAATAGATAACCAATCTAAGTAGTAATGAAAGAAATGCAAAGTAACACAGTTTGTCAGTTGTTATTTTTTCACCCATCAGAAAGAGGGAAAATTTATGACAAATTCCCCTGGTAGAGAGGTGAGAATGGGTTGCCAACTGGCATAATCTTTAGCTATTTATCAATATCCTAAAAAGTGTTCATGCCCTTTGGCCTAGTTTTTATCCTTCTCGAATTTGCTTTCAGAAGATAATCTGAGCTCTCTATCAGAACATGCCTATCATGTTTTATTGACAAAACCAAACATAGTGGGAAACAATGGGGATTTTGAATAATATATATTTTAAGTAAGCATTTTAGTAAATTGATGGAATATTTAAAACCATTAAAAAATCATGATTTTTCAGAAATTTTTTCATGGCTTATTGGTCTTTCTTTCTAAATGGCTCTAAAGTCCATCCAGTTTTCCCTAACTGTATACCACCTTAGTCCAAGCTACTAGCCTCTCTCATAAAGTGTTTAGGATACTGTTACCTGGCACAGAGAAAGTGTTCAATAAGTGTTAGCTGTTATTATTCTTATTCTACCTGTATCACTGCAGTAGCCTCAACCATTGCTTTCCGCATACCAACTTTTGCCCCCTTTCCAGTTCGTTCACTACACTGTAGCCTGTGTAATCTTTTAAAAATGCTAATCTGATGCTACCTTGCCTGCTTCTCCAGAACAGTCACATATCCTCTCCCTGTAGACCAGACCCACTTTCTGCCGTCAGGCCCTCAAATACAGCATGCTCCCCCCTGCCTAAGTGCCTTGTTCCTTCCGCCTTCACCACTCACCCATACCAGGAGTTCCCTCCCAGAAAATTTGTATTATCCTTCAGAAAACAGCTCAAGAACCACTTCCTCAGGCAACTTTTTCTTGACCTCCTAGAGTAGATCAAGACCAACACTTCTATTTTTTTTTTTGGTCTGTTTGTCATTTGTTTTGGTTTCTTTTTTTTTTTTTGCAGTACGCGGGCCTCTTACTGTTGTGGCCTCTCCCGTTGCGGAGCACAGGCTCCGGATGCGCAGGCTCAGCGGCCATGGCTCACGGGCCCAGCCGCTCCGCGGCATGTGGGATCTTCCCAGACCGGGGCACGAACCCGCGTCCCCTGCATCGGCAGGCGGACTCTCAACCACTGCGCCACCAGGGAAGCCCCAACACTTCTATTTTAGCATAGATTGTGATCTCACTCACTAGGTCTGAAAACTAAATCTTGTCTGTCTTATTCAGTACCGAGCATTCAGTAAATATGTGTTGACTAAATTTGCTGAATACATATTTATTGGATGAATGAATGAAGTTGTTGAAAAAGTTCATGATAACTTGCTTTAGTATGCTTATTTTTTTTCTTTCTACACTAGTCAGCCATTAATTCAGTCTTCATTTACCTACCTCTCTGCCTTCTCATATGTTTATGGCTTTCTTAACCAGAAAAACCTCTAATTATATTTATCCTCATGTATAACTGCCCTTCCATGTATGCTGAATCAGTTAGAGATGAATTAAAATATTGAAATCCTTATCCCTCCTGGTGTGGGGAGGAGGGCAGGGTAGGGCCTGGGAGGAGTTCAAGCCATTTATTTGCCTTTTGCAGTGAGCAACCTCTCCTTCCTTCCCAGTATGTAAGTCTATATTAGTATTTTCTATATGTCATATCTTGAAAAAGATTGGGAAGCACAGGTCTAGAAATAATAGGTATTAAGCCTCAATACCAACCTGCTGATCATGAAGCAATAGTCACATTTAAATTTTGATTGAAGAGAAAACATCTAAGTGGAAATGCCACTGGGGTAAAATAATTTTCTTATCCCACTATAGAAAGATCATATTTACTCTAATTTTCTTTTTTATATAGGGCTAATATTTTAGGTCTGTTGTTTCACTTGAATTATGCTTATGATTTTTTTAACATATAAATGACTAAGTTTGCTGAATATCAAAGAAAAGGTTCTATGTTATTTATCCAGGGGGTTAAAATTGAAACACCAATATTGAAAAAGCTAATTTTTGCATAGAGGAGTGTAGTAGTGCAAAATAGTACGAGCAGGCCCATAGGCCTAAAGTCAGAGTACCTAACGCTGTTTTAATATAGATTAAATATTTTCCCAAGCCATAATACCATCAGTGTATCACTCCTGATTATGCAAGTTTTGGATTCTGAATATTTAACCTATTTGCCAAGATGGTTTGTTGTCTGATTCCATTGGGTCATAGTATTGGAAGGAGCTGAACCTATTGGCAGATAATGATCAAGTGCCCCTCGAGTACCTGCTCTGTGCTCAGCATTGTTCTGAGATTTGTCTATACAGAAGTAGTTCAGGACATGACCTTCAGTCTCAAGGAGTTTGCAAGCTATATGGAATGATATAGTAAGATAATATTGACATAGATGAGACAATAATTATTCCAAGCTGTGTTTGGGCTGAAAATGACAGTACCAGTTAGAAAACTAAATGCAAAGCTGCAAGATACTTGAGAGGTGAGTCTGTGCTCAGTTCACTTTTATATCTGTTCAGTGCTTGGGCCGTACTATGTAGTAAGTATTTAATGAACATTTGTTGAACAAATAAACAAATGTTAAAACTAAATTGTGTGGTTCTATTACTAGTGTAAGAATCAAAGGAGAGGGAAATCACTGAGGGCTGAGTATTCAGAGGAACCTTTTTTTTTTTTTTTTTTTTTTTGTGGTACGCGGGCCTCTCACTGCCGCGGCCTCTCCCGTTGCGGAGCACAGGCTCCGGACGCGCAGGCTCAGCGGCCATGGCTCACGGGCCCAGCCGCTCCGCGGCATGAGGGATTCTCCCGGACCGGGGCACGAACCCGTGTCCCCTGCATCGGCAGGCGGACTCTCAACCACTGCGCCACCAGGGAAGCCCTCAGAGGAACCTTTATAGAAGAGTTTCAGCCTGAATTTTGAGATATTTGGTGAGGGCAATAGAAACCACATTCTTTCATTCAATCAAAAAATATTTATTGAATACCTACTATGAACATAGGCATGGTAACATACATGAACAGTGAATATTCTTGAGGCAGTAACTATAGTGAAGGTCAGCTTTGGAGGAACATTAAATTAAATCTCAGTCATTTTTATATGACCAGATTAAGGAATGCCTTAGAAGTCAGTCAGGGGACTTCCCTGGCGGTGCAGTGGTTAAGACTGCGTTTCCAATGCAGGGGGCACGGGTTCGATCCCTGGTTGGGGAATTAAGATCCTGCATGCCATGCAGAGCAGCCAAAAATAAATAAATAAATAAAGGTCAGAATAATTTGAAGAGAAAATGACCATTGCAAGTTGTTTGTTTATTTGTTTTGTTTTGTTTTAGTGAGAGGAGTAATGCAATGAGAGGATTTATTTTAGGAAGCTTGGTTTGAAAGTGGTATGTAGGATCATCCTGAACATGTTGTTGCTTCTTCTGTTTTTAAAAATGTCTAGGGATAGATTTTTCGCAAACTGTCATGGGAGTCTATGAGAATGTTCTGTTGCCCTTTTAATAAAAAATCCTTTTGGTATATCTTACCTACTTTTTCCTGTTGCAATGTAATTCCATTTCTTGCGTTTGGAATTCTGGAAATAGAGAATTTTTTCATTGTTCAAGTCATAGTAACTTCCGAAGTGCTATAGAAAATAAGTCCCAATGTAGCCTTTTCCTCACCTGGTAAAATAACTCCAGCTTCCTTGACTGTTCTGAAATGGTTTGTTTCTTCAGCGTTAAAACACATTCCTTGACTGTTAAACTCTAATGATATCTAACTAGATTCTCTCACATGGCCCTGATTTCTCCCTTTGTTTTTACGCTTAGGCAAGAGTAGGGGTAGTGACAATTACTTCTAAAAATTAAAGAGCTAGACGCTCCTAAAATAATCCCATTTCAAGAGCAGTTTTTGCAGGTAAAGAAAAGTCAACCCTGTCCAATGCAGAATAAAGAATTTTTTATTTGGTGGAAGCTCAAATATTTTACATTCTTTTTATTCCTTACCATATCACCATCATCATTTGTTATGTTACTTTCTTAGCTCTTTATATAGCTCTTGTCATCCCCAAGGACTAGAAAAAGACTTACAGCAATAAACATCCAGAGAGATGTCCTTTCTTCCTTGGGACACCTGTACATCTAGATATGGACGAGAAGGGTCAACTGACACGCAAGAAGAAAGACAAGTTAGCTGAGAACTCTAGGCAAGTCCTGTCCATTGGATGGTGTATCCTGATGGAGCTTTAATGGGCCCAAATGGCCTGCTGGACCTCTCTAACCAAGGATTCCATTCATGGAACTTAAACTGTCAGTTAAGGAGCACAGTGCTCAACTGAAATTGTCAAGTGTGGAGAAAAGGCTAGATAGGAATTCAGGTGTCTTTGTATATTAAAGGTTGTTCTTGTGAGATCACTAACCCACCTCGTCCAAATTGATGCACATGAAAATGGGTTTGTTATGAAACAAAAGGACAGAATATTAGGGGATCCAAAATAACACACGCCCTTCTGCTCTTTTCTTGTTTTACAGTCTGAAAGAACCCACTTCAAATAAGGAAGGGAGTCCAATTTTCAAAAAGCAATTCTTCCTTTTTTTTTTTTTCTTTCTGAGTGACACTCATACAGTAGCAGTGGTAAAATAAACAACAATGTGTTGGATTTTGTTTCTCTTTATCTATATGACATTTGTGTCATCACCGTAGCTCTAATCCATATTCAGGTCTTCATGTTTGGTGTGCAGTAATATGTAAATTATCTCGCCAGCTGCATGGAGCAGTGTTTGTTTATTCTATTTCTTTTGGCACTGCACAGAACTGAATTTCTGCCAAAATGGGGCTGCTTCAGGGAGCATTAATGCTCCAGGAGGAAGTTTTGAAAGGAAACGCACATCATAAGTCTTCACTCTGTGAAGCAGCAAAATCAAAACAAACTTTCTGTTTACTAAAATATCGGTATTATGAATATAAAATAATGTGTTTGTTAAAATATAATGAGCACACTGCCTATCTCCAGGACGCCTGGTGTACGTGGGCTTTGGAAATGAGGACACAATGCTGAGAAAGCTAGTGTATTTTTATTCTTGGAAAGGAAGTAGGTGAAATGAAATAGACAGAGACAACACCTAGAAGTTTAAGGCGAAAGAAATATTTTAACATGCATATTAATCTCTGGAAACACATGGCATTTACATGCATTTAAATGTGGACAGCTGTGGCGTTTTAAGTGTTAAAAAATTTCATTAATGATGCATAGAGCTATCTACTTCTGTTGGCAGGCCTTTCAGTCTTCAATCTGACACTTCCTTTTTTATCCAGCAAGCTAATTTCCCCTCTTTTGTGAGGAGTAACTGTTTTCACACTACTGCTTACCCAGCAAGCCTCCTTATTGTTTCATGGTTAATTATCTTCTCCAGCTTCACCTTCCCCAGCAAAGGAAGCAGGGCTATGCCTCCCCAGCACTAATGAAAGCTGGGTTTTATGGGCACACTGTGTAAATAAACGCAAGGTCTGATCAGACAACATAATAAACGAGTTCCTAAAGTTTATGGAGTCAGAGCTCATCTAGTGGTTTTACTGAATAATGAGGGAAAATGGTTAATTTTGTGGGAGGGGGGACTTTAATTTTGGAGAAAAAAACCAAACTCTTTGTTACCTTAGTATAGAACCTATCTGTAGATAAACATAAGGGATCTCTGTTTATCTAAGTGTTCCCCATTCTTCCTAATAACAGCAATGATATCTGCCAGGAGAATGTCTTGCACGGAGTAGGCCTTTGAAAAACATTGTTGACTTGGTAGGAGGTGGAGGTCACCTGGCTTTATATTTTCCTGATTACTTGCCATTTATTAAGAAAAAAAGTAGCCAAGCTTTCTGTAGTCAAAGTATGACTCAGTCTGCACTGACTGCAAGCAAAGCAGAGATGTCACAAATGCTACCATGGTCGCATGCTTGCAGTAGTAAATTGAGCAGGTCTGGCCCAGGTAATTAGCTCCACTGGCCATCAGTGTCTTGCCTCTCTGGACTATAAGCTTAGTATATTCTCTTAGTTGCCAGCTCAAGGGCCCGTATCTGAAGAGTTCGGGGTTTGAAATTATTTTTGGTTATTTGTTACATTGAAAAAGGATTTTAAGGGATTAAGGTGACCCTAAGCCTCTAATATTCTTTTTTTATTTTTTAATTTACAAAATGAATTAATGTTTTGAGATCATTTTTCCTCTAGAATGAAATTGTTTTAACATCTTTATTGGAGTATAATTGCTTTACGTTGTTGTGTTAGTTGCTGCTGTATAACGAAGTGAAACAGCTATACGTATACATATATCCCCATATCCTCTTGCATCTCCCTCCCACCCTCCCTATCCCACCCCTCTAGGTAGACACAAAGCACTGAGCTGATCTCCCTGTGCTATGCAGCTGCTTCCCACTAGCTATTTTACATTTGGTAATGTATATATGTCAATGCTACTCTCTCACTTCGTCCCAGCTTACCCTTCCCCCTCCCCGTGTCCTCAAGTCCATTCTCTATGTCCGTATCTTTATTCCTGTCCTGCCCCTACGTTCTTCAGAACCATTTTTTCTTCTTTTTTTAGATTCATATATATGTGTTAGCATACAGTATTTGTTTTTCTCTTTCTGACTTACTTCACTCTGTATGACAGACTCTAGGTCCATCCACCTCACTACAAATAATTCAATTTCATTTCTTTTTATGGCTGAGTAATATTCCGTTGTATATATGTGCCACATCTTCTTTATCCACTCATCTGTCGATGGACACTTAGGTTGCTTCCATGTCCTGGCTATTATAAATAGAGCTGCGGTGAACATTGTGGTACATGACTCTTTTTGGATTATGGTTTTCTCAGGGTATATCCCCAGTAGTGGGATTGCTGGGTCATATGGTAGTTCTATTTTTAGTTTTTTGAGGAACCTCCATATTGTTCTCCATAGTGGGTGTATCAATTTACATTCCCACCAACAGTGCAAGAGGGTTCCTTTTTCTCCACACCCTCTCTAGCACTTACTGTTTGTAGATTTTTTGATGACGGCCAATCTGACTGGTGTGAGGTGATACCTCATTGTAGTTATGATTTGCATTTCTCTAATGATTAGTGATGTTGAGCATCCCTTCATGTGTTTGTCTGTAATCTGTATATCTTCTTTGGAGAAATGTCTTTTTAAGTCTTCTGCCCATTTTTGGATTGGAGTGTTTGCTTTTTTGATATTGAGCTGCATGAGCTGCTTGTATATTATGGAGATTAATCCTTTATCAGTTGCTTCATTTACAAATATTTTCTCCCACAGAATGAAATTTACATTTCTTTGATTTGGGTTACAGTTTGAATTAAGGTCCCACCATTTAAAACTCTCAAGAGCCTCCTTCATGACAGCCCAGGACCAGAGCTTCTATTCCAATGAAGACTGAGTTTTTAAATCTAATCGGAGCTCAGAATCATTACTATTTTTCCCTTGAAATCTCAAAAAAAGAAAATCCCCCAGGGATTCTACATTTTTAAAAAATAAATGTATTTATTTCATTTATTATTTATTTTTGGCTGTGTTGGGTCTTCATTGCTGTGCACAGGCTTTCTCTAGTTGCAGCGAGTGGGGCTACTCTTTGTTGCGGTGCACGGGCTTCTTATTGCAGTGGCTTCTCTTGTTGCGGAGCACAGGCTCTAGGTGCATGGGCTTCAGTAGTTGTGGCATGCGGGCTCAGTAGTGGTGGCTCATGGGCTCTAGAGCACAGGCTCAGTAGTTGTGGCACACAGGCTTTGTTGCTCCGCAGCATGTGGGATCCTCCAGGACCAGGGCTCGAACCCGTGTCCCCCCACACCGGCAGGTGGACTCCCAACCACTGTGCCACCAGGGAAGCCCAGGGATTCTACATTTTTAACATGTCTAAGGACTCTAGGAATCAGAAGTATAAAATCTCTTGGAAACTTACTTCAAATACATTTACTACCTTCTAGGAAAATTCATCCTGAAATTTCAAGCAAATTTTCTAGCCTAAAGTGTAACTTGTATATTCTCCAGTCATTTATATAGAAGGAACAATATAGCTCTAGGGAGCTATTCTAGCAGAGGTTTTTCAGCTCTCCTTAAGTCTAAAAGCAGTTGTCTTTAAAGGAGGCTATTAAAACAAAAATGTAAATCAAATCAAGTCAGATGTATAAACAAAGGTTAAGCCATTTAAGAAAACAAATCATAACTGACTTCCTTGTTAATCATGTTAACATTGGGCCAATCAGATAATAAACTGGGAAAAGCAAGAAACAAGTTTGGTTGACTGGCACAAATAAGATGGAAAAGAGATTAAAATGATATGTACCATTTTTGGTCATTCCAACATTTTTCTTGTTTTTTTTCTCTGAATGGTGAGTTGTAATCACACTATTAGAATTGAATGGAAACAAACAAAATGAATCCCATACCCCTATTTATCTGAGAAGAGCAAACCATTAAAAACAGCAGTAGTTGGGACTTCCCTGGTGGAGCAGTGGTTAAGAATCTGCCTGCCAATGCAGGGAACATGGGTTCAAGCCCTGGTCTGGGAAGATCCCACATGCTGCAGAACAACTAAGCCTGTGCACCGCAACTATTGAGCCTGCGCTCTAGAGCCTGCGAGCCACAACTACTGAGCCCACGCACCACAGCTACTGAAGCCCGCCCGCTCAGAGCCTGTGCTCCACAACAAGAGAAGCCACCACAATGAGAAGACTGTGCATTGCAACAAACAGTAGCCCCCATTCGCTGCAACTAGAGAAAGCCTGCGCACAGCAACAAAGACCCAACACAGCCAAAAAAATAAATTAAATAAATAAATAATAAATTTTAAAAAAGAAAACAGTAATAGCACAATGTTGGTTCTTAATGTGGACCTTTAGAGAGTGAAAAGACACAACAATTCTCTCAACTACTGGATTGGCCAAAAAGTTCGTTCGGGTTTTTCCACAAAATGGTACCAAAAATCCAAACGAACTTTTTGGCCAACCCAATGATATGTACTTCACAAAGGACACTGATCCTGGACGTGAGTGAACTTTGTCAGCTGATATTTGGCTTTGCAGGCAGACTTCAGCGTGTTGGCAAAGCTCTCCTTGTACATGAAGCTACCTCAGAATCATGCCACAAATCTGTGTTCTTAAAATTCAGTCTGAAAGTTGGGAAACTAAGTCTATGTCAGTAAAACTTCACTTGTTTACAAGACTGTTCTCCTCCTCTTTACTACAAATATACTTTGTAGGTTTTATTAATGGGAGCCCCTTATCATAAAGGGAGGAACAAGAGTATACTAAGGCAAAGGTGAGGCAAAAATTACATCCCAAGGCACAAAACTCAAATGTTATGTCAACTTTTGACAGTCAAAAGGCAAACACCAAACAGAATAATGACAGAAGAATGGGGCCAGATGTTATCATTAGGGGAAAAAATCGTTTATGCAACTTGGCATGTGGGTCTGTTGTCATTCAAATAGTTTTACTATGTGGTAGAATGTAGAAAATGCCACCATTTTACTACGGTTGGATTTTTTACAACCTTATTGAGTTTATTTTTCTTTTGTACTTCATTTTATTGGTTTCAGTTCTACACAGTACTGAAGAGGTCAGATAAAGAAATCGCTTTTTTTAAAAAATCTCTTCCCAAATTGTTTTTTTAAATTCATTTTTAAATAATCCTAAATGTAGATACTTTCTTGAAACTCTGGGGAAAATTTTCTGGAAAACAGAAGAGTGACTAAAAACAGAAAAATAAGCCAATTTTCCTATTCAGTCTGTTCTGAATACAATAAAAATTCAATGTTTGCACATAAAGCAATATTTAAGATAAAATAATTTATTTTCCAGTGGAAGTAGATTATTTTTCTAGTTATAATAGTTTTAATGAAACATTCAGAGTTAGGTGGGAAAACAACTTTTTCCTACAGTGGATGCTTAACGAATAATGATTTATACAATAATTAATTTGTTTAAAAAATAGCTTGATGCAAGAAATTCATCTTTGCCACCTAGCTTTAATATACCGACACTGAGGTTACTACACCTAAGAGTTATTTAGACATTTTTGACAGTAATTAAATTTATTTAATTTATTGGCACAAACATGTTGCCTTTTAGTCAAAATAGTACTGTGACACTGAAGTTACAGAAAGGGCAGAAAGAAGTGCTTATAATTTGTGTTTCCTTCTTTCTTCTATGGAATTCCTCCTTACAGCCTCACAATCACCCTGTTTATAGAACCTTAAATTTCTTGGCAACCTGTTCTTCACACAAAAAAATCAAACTTAAAAAGTATTAAATAGGGGCTTCCCTGGTGGAGCAGTGGTTGAGAGTCCGCCTGCCAATGCAGGGGACACGGGTTCGTGCCCCTGTCCGGGAAGATCCCACATGCCGCGGAGCGGCGGGGGCCGTGAGCCATGGCTACTGAGCCTGCGTATACAGAGCCTGTGCTCCGCAATGGGAGGGGCCACAACAGTGAGAGGCCCGTGTACCGAAAGAAAAAAAAAAAGTATTAAATAGGATTTTTTTGGTTTTTTGTTTTCAAATGGATGCAGAGTCAGGATGGGTTACTGTGTCTGAAGTTGAGGGAAGAGATGTTAGAACAACTGAAGAGTTTCCTGTACATTCTGTGGCCTCCACGGTTTCTCCATTTGTGCTCTCCTTCCACGACTGGTGCTAGAAGGCAAGAAAGGTGGTGAATAGCACCTGGTAGGACCAGGCTCCCAATTTCAACCGCAGCTTTACTGTGGAACCTGGATTCCTTCAGGTTACTCTCAAGCACATCCTGTGCTCCTTTCCTCACCCGCCAGCCTCTAGGACCTGCCCTTTCCAAGGCAACAAATGACTTTCTTCTTGCTAATTCACTGGCTTTCCCTCACCTCCCATTCATCTTATCTTCTCTGCTTCTATAACACTCTTAACCACCTGCTACTTTAAAAGGATTCTTCTCTCAGTTCCCAGAATTTCATACCAGTCCTACTTGGATATTCTTCCTGTGTTTCTTTTGCTGGTTGCTCATCATCCTTCCCTTGAAGGTACCCACAAGGCTCTGTCCCATCTGCCTTTGCTTCTTACTCTTCCCTCTTCTTGCAGTGTCCCCCTCCTCCAACCCTTTCTCTGAATGCCTTTCTCCTCAGTGTAGCCTATACCACCCTCAAAATAATAGACAATCAGGCCTCATGTGGCTAAACCTATGATAGGAGAGTCTGTAGGGTGAAAAGAAGCCAAACAGAACTGTGGGACACACTATCATTTAACAGTCGGCTTGAGTGGATTTTACAAGGAGGCTTAGCATCAAGGTAATCAAAGGAGGAGAAAATATCAAGAAAAATGGAGTCAAATGCTGTGGAGGAATCAAGTAAAATAAGGGCAAAGGAGAATCAGTTGGACTGGGCTGTCAGAAGGTCACTGTTGACCCTGCCAGAGGGTTCAGCAAATGAGGGCTCTGGTAATCACACTCCTTCTCTCTCCTCAAGAGACTGTTGCATCGAAATGAGTGAAGTTGAACTAAGAGAATTATTATACACAGGACAGTCTTTCCTTCAGCATTTCTGGGAATGATGGGCATGCATTCAGACCAAACGAAGAAGCCTGTAATAAAAAATTATCTTTATTGATAATATATGTACAGTGATGTAAATGAGTTCAGAAATATCTGTTGTAATATTTTTGTAAGCAAGTTCCTCAACAGAGCGATGATGTCCTGTTATGTTTGATGATCTTACAGGTTCAGAAACAGTAAGACTGAGGACTACTATTTGCTTGGGTTTTGGGGGGTTTTTTGTTTTTTGGCTTTTTTTGAGGTGAAATTAACATAACATAAAATTAATCGTTTAAAGTGAGCAATTCAGTGGCATTTAGTACATTCACAATGTTACATAACCGTCACCTCTATCTAATTCCAAAACATTATCTAATTCCAAAACATTTTCATCTCCCCAAAAGGAAACCCCGCACCCATTAAGGAATAGCTCCCCATTCTCCCCTCCCACAAGTCTCTGGCAACCACCAATTTTTTTTTTTTTTTTTTTTTTTTTTTTTTGTGGTACGCGGGCCTCTCACTGTTGTGGCCTCTCCCGTTGCGGAGCACAGGCTCCGGACGCGCAGGCTCAGCGGCCATGGCTCACGGGCCCAGCAGCTCCGCGGCATCTTCCCGGACCGGGGCACAGAACCCGCGTCCCCTGCATCGGCAGGTGGACTCTCAACCACTGCGCCACCAGGGAAGCCCTAGCAACCACCAATTTCGCTTCTGTCTCTATGAATTTACCTAGTCTGGCTATTTTACATAAATGGAATTACACAGTACATGGCTTTTGGTGTCTGACTTCTTTCACCTAGCATAATGTTTTTGAGGCTGCTCGCTCTTATAACTGAGCAGTAGCACCAGTTATACAGTCAAAAATTCTCCATGTGGTTTTGTCATGGCAAAAAAACCACAGAACCTTTCCCCAGAGTTCTTCAACAATTCATGAGACCACAGACAAGTCTTTCTTTGCTCATTAAATAATTTTTTGAGAACCTGCTCCCTGCCAGGCATGGTTTTAGTTGCCAGGGCGCTAGTGGAGACAGGACAGAGGAGCCCCTGCCCTCATAAAGTTTATAACTGGGAGGAAAAACCCCTGATTCTCAACACTGAACTCTCTTTGGTCCCTGGTTCCTGTTGAAAACTAAGGCAATTTTTGCTATTGTAAAACTTACTTTAAAACAACATCTAATGGATTTTTCATTTTCAGCTAATTCAGAAATATCTCTGTAGCCAGACTAGGAAATATGTCCATGTCAGTACTCATTTTAGTGAGATTTGTGAGATGACTTTGGGTTTTCCTTGTCTGTTTTGAGTTTCTGATCAGCTTTGTTATTGAAAAAGAGCATTCACTAGAACAGTTTTTGATCATTAGTGTGAGACAGAATTTCAAAGCTTTTTCTGAGCTGAGACAAGTTACTTTAACATTATTGTCAATCTGATAGATAGTGAGCAGGATTTGATTGCTCTAATGTGTCAGTTGTGATAGAATTTCACAGACAATAGACCTGCCTTTTGAAAAAAAAGATTATTTTCAGGAAATAGAAAGTCCTTGAGCTATGGTCCCTGCTGAGGGCTGGACAGGCTTCTTTTCTCATCTGGCTTTTCCTAAGGGAGAAGCCCAGTGAGGACATGCAAAGCCAAACCCGCACCCCATTTGCAGTGCAATGGGAGTGAGTTAGGGGCCTAACTGGTGTTGATTTCACTGGATTCCATGCATGTGGTTGCACTAAAGAGCTTAGTCAACAAACCACCAGTCTTAACGCAAACCTTGAGAAGGTTATTTAACAGTCAGCTGCACTACCTTCCTTCTCTTTACAGGCAGTATATGCTGATAGCTGCAGTCCTTGTACCACTACTGTGTGTCAGGCCCTTCCCATAGGACTTTACAGACATCTTATCATTTAAAGCTCCCAACAGTCTCTAAGATAGACACAGTGTGCTCTGATTATCTTGAATAGATAAATGGTGGAACTGAGGCACACAGATGTTAAATAACTCGTCCAGGATCATACCGCTAACCTGTGAAGGGGGGGATATCCAGGATTCAAACCCAGATCTGTTTGCCCCAAATCCCAAAATGTTTGATAAACAGTGAACATTTTTGCTTTTTAGCCTATTTCTCTTTTCGTCTATATTTTTTCTTGCTAACTCTGAATCTGTTCTCTGCCCAACAAGCGACAAAGTACTACAAACTCTGAATTCTCATAAAAGCCGTCTTTCTATTTATTAAGGACTAGCTCTTTCTTATGGTTGTTGATGTTGTTTTTAAAAAGTTTCTACCTCAGTCTAATTCAGCAAAATAATTATGCATCTAATGATCAGACACTTTGGTTTTTGCATTTGGAGGGGTGGGAAAATATTGCATCAAAAAAGCAGAGTGAGTATATGAAGGGGTGGAATATCCCCTCATTTAAATGGATTCCCCCACCCTGATCTATATATTATTTTCTCCCTGTTTCCATCGCCGCCTCAGGCTTCCCTGTGTTCTGCTTTTTGCCCTAGGGTAAATATGCTTATTTTTATTCAATTACAGTTAATGCTGTTTATGTTTTTGTTATTTTTATTTATTGTATGTTTCTGTTGTATTCTACTTTTCCGCAGATAAATCTTTCCTCCCAGGGCTTTGCAAGTGGTGTTGCTTAATAAATTCCTGGATCTAGAATAAACAGGGGAACACAGATTGCAAGACCTCCTAATGGTTTTGGCCATTCTGAGCACCAGAAGTTTGACTGGAACGTTCAGTTCATCCTAGTCTTTTCGAGATACTTTAGTTTTTCAAAAGTTACAACTTCTTAAAGGAAATTAAAGGAATTCAGAGGTAGCTATATCAGAACTCTGTTGGGTTTTTGTTTTATAGAATGTCAGGTTCCTTCGTCTCCACTCTTTAGCTGATAATGTGTTTCTCATTGCTTATAAAAATCTACCATAACCTAAAATATTATGAAAATACTAGAAATGCAATCCTGGGATACCTAACTCAAAGTCATGCAAGTACAGAAGGAAATTAATTTAGATATGTATTAATTGCTGCAACTGGAATATTGGTTCTTTTATCATCATCATCATCATATTTCTCCAGCCACTTTTTAGTTACTTTCTCTGTATATATTACACTAATATAAATAACCTGCCTCCAAGAATAAAAAATAAAGTAACACCAATTAATTCCACTTGGTCTTGAGCAGATCTGTAAAGATGTGTGTGTGTGTGTGTGTGTGTGTGTGTGTGTGTGTGTGTGTTTGTAATTCTTTATATAGAGCCCTCGGTTTAGGCCAAAATTCTGCACCAGTGAAACAAGTTTGTAAATGAAAGGACTTGGCACAAATGAATTTAATTCAGAATTATCTCTGGAAAGCCAGACTCTCTATTGGAACCTCGTGTACTACTCACCATCCTTTTGGCTTCACAAATATTCTTAGATTTTTTTCTAAATCCATGCTTGATTTATCACTTTATCAAAGAAAGGAACATTTGTGACTTTTTTAAAAGTACCAGACAATTCCTCTAGAGAAAAAACAACAACAAAAAATGCTTAACTAGCTTGAGGATTATTGGCTATTTTGGGCTATCATCAAAGAGAGCATTTGACCAAATAATTTTACAGCCAGTTAACATCACTCTGTACATATGTCTTTTTTTTTTTCAAAGACAACTTTTTCTGTTATATAAATATTGTAATATCCTTCCTCTTGGAAACTTTTCCTATTTTTTGCCCCCAAGGTATGTTTTATGTTTGAAGTTAAATCTTGAAGAAATGGAGATTTTATTGAAAATATTGACAGAATTTCATTCACGACAGAAAAAAAGTGAATGAGGGCAGAGCGAGTAGCACTTCTTTGATATGTAAAATTTAAAGTCTAAATTGAATGATTTTCTAATGGATCTTGTCAGATATTCCCCGCAGTTGACATAAAAAATTTTTTGGAAGTTACAATAAATTTAAGAGATTTATAGGAAGAAAGAATTAAGAAGGGTAAAGGACAATATTACATACAAAAGTTTAAACTTCTCCTATGGAAATTTTCCACTCTCACTACATTATTGAGCAAAAGATCTGTTCTTTCAGATGCTGCTGCAAGTATTATACTTTTGTAGGCTTGCATTTGTAAAGCCATAAAGGCTTTGGTCAGAAAATGACTGTCATGGAAGGCAAGTCCGAATTACAGGCATCACTTGGGCTAAGCTCCCAGTGCACATCTAGATGGCAAGGTTCCTGCAGCTAGTGTGAGCCCCCAGGTTTGGGACTCTCACGGAAAATCTGTGCTTCTAAATGTTAACGTCAACCGGAAGGTTACAGAGAGAACTCCTTTGAAAGATGAGTTCAGTTATTTACTAGCATTCTCAGAGTACAGTGTCCAAGATAGTATTTGAAATTAATACACTATTTGATGAGACTGATTGATTGTTTCTACAGCTGAAGATGTTAACCTTCATTAGCCGTACTAACTGGTCATTAGTACTTCCTTTATCAGCAAGCAAAGAATAAACAGAAATTCTAATAAAAATTCATCACGGTGAACATACTCCATACCTAAGCGAGCGTGGTGACGGCCAGTGTACTAGATTAACTGCTATAACGTTGGCAGGGAAGATTGTGTTATAACGTTTAAGAATATCCCTTAATTAATGTTTACTTTGTATCTGGACTCTTTTAAACTTAAGTAAGCTATACAGATAATCTCTTACATAACCAGTACAATAAAGTGCTAATGGTTATTTTATACTTAATATGTTTGTGTGGTATCCTTCAACTATTCGTTTCAGGAAGGACTGAGGACTTCTTAGGAAAGTTCTGTGAATGTGCTGCTGGTAAAGCCTTTTTCCCACTCCTGAGGAAGAAAAGCATCATGGCCTGTTTTTCAACCAGACTGTTAAAATAATTCTGAATTGTAAAGCAAATATGCTCACCTGTTAATACTGTGGGACACCCCTCTCTACCTACCATGTCATGAATCCCTTGTGGTTTTTATAATTTTTAAAAAATTTATTTATTTATTTTTGGCTGCGTTGGGTCTTTGTTGCTGTGTGCAGGCTTTCTCTAGTTGTGGTGAGCGGGGGCTACCCTTCGTTGTGGTGCGTGGGCTTCAGTAGTTGTGGCTCGCGGGCTCTAGAGCACAGGCTCAGTAGTTGTGGCACACGGGCTCAGTAGTTGTGGCTCGCGGGCTCTAGAGCACAGGCTCAGTAGTTGTGGCACACGGGCTTAGTTGCTCCGCAGCATGTGGGATCTTCCCGGACCAGGGCTCAAACCCGTGTTCCCCACACCGGCAGGCAGATTCTCAACCACTGAGCCACGAGGAAAGCCCTCCCTTGTGATTTTAAGAGCAAATTGAAAGGAATGATGAGAAGGGTTCTCCCTTCATGAATTAAGGCCACTCTAGAGCAATTCTCCATATGCACTGAGAATTATAGCTGCTTTATACTGACTGCTTCCTCAGCCCTTCACAAGCATCAGCCCATTTAGTACTCAGAATTATCTCCAAAGATAGATAATGCTCACCCCCTTGAAAAAGTGACACGAGGAGACTGCTGCTTGGAAAGGTTAAGCAACTTGCCCGAGGCCATGCAGCTGGTTAGCAGCAGGTCAGCACTTGAGCCGCTCTGCATCGTTTAGAATCCTGTTCGTCCACCTGGTTACCCTGCATAAGCATAAGCTGAACCGCAGGGTTCCGTTTGTTTCTGTTTGTAGGTGAGCCTGTCAGGGCCTGCAGTACCTATATCACCTCTCTTGGCTCTAGCATGAATCCAGACAGCTGGCCAGCAAGTGAGGATGGTGGAGGAATACAGAGTCCAGGAGCCCATTCAGCTTCTATGTCCCAGAATGTGTCAAGCTCCACCAAGCAGGGTTAAAATCAAGAAGTCCAAGGAAAGATCAAGGTCCCAACTGTGCAGGCAGAGAGCAGCATAAGAGAATCTGGGCTGCTTCATCCTTGGAGTCAGGAAGTCCTCAGATAGTTGTTATTGTAGGGCTGCAGGTGGGCTGGAGCGGGAGGTTAGTGCCTGTTAGAAATAAGGAGGCAATAGTGAGAGAAGTTAACAAGGATCAAAGTGGAATCTCTGTCATAGAGAGGGACTGGGGAAGAGAGGGACTGAGAGAACTGTGATTAAGAAGCTGCCCTGCAGCACTGGGGGCCCGAGACGCAAGGTCCAGAAAGATGTAGGTACGGAAACCAGTCGGAGGTTGCTCATCTTGGGTCTGATTGGGAACAGAGCCAAATTCTGAAGAAGAAGAATGCTGAAAGGGAAGACAGTGGAAAAGATAGACACGTGAGAGCCTCTGGCCTGTGAATGGCTCTACAGGTAGATACAACTCTATTCTCTTTTCCCAGGCAGAAGCTGCTTCAAGTGGAGAGCCCAGGAATAGAAGCAGGAGGGGGTTCACCATATGTGGCTGAAGATAGTACTCCATTATGAACTCCAGAACTGAGATAATATCAGAGTGAATATTCCCTAAAAGATGTCATAAGCTATACTCTTTTTACCTTTATTTACCTGACAGTTTTATCTTCACCCAATCCAAGGTTAAAAATGTATTGATAGAAGAATCCATGGGAAATGGCTAATTCCATATATTACAATTTGACTGTAATAATCTTACATTTTAATCTATGCTGTTGCCCTCAGTGAAAAATTACTGTTGATAGAAAAGCATTTTTCAATAATTTTGGATGTTATTCCAGAGAGGAGTAGAGCTGATAATTATGCTATCTTTCAAATTCATGCTTGGGGCAAATTTCTTTCCTGACTCTTCCAAGAGATTTTGAATGGATAAAATTTTCATGCTTGTGTTCCCTAATTCTTCTTTTTTTTCACTTCTCCTACACAGGAGACTTTGAATGTGATTGATCCTGGCTTGATGGACCTAAATGGGACAAGTGAGGATGCCCTGGAATGGGATGAAACTGACATAAGTAACAAGTTAATTAGTTTGAATGAAGAATCGAATGACCTTGATCAAGAATCCCAACCTGTCTTGCCTTCCTTAAAGCTTGAAGAGACAGGTAGTGAGGACCCTGGTTATGAAGAAGAGGCAGGTGACCACGGGGCATCTCAGTGTACATCGAGTGTCACTGCCCCGTCCAGTCCACACATTTACCAAGTATACAGCCTCCACAATGTTGAGCTCTATGAAGACAACCACATCCCATTCCTGAAAAACAGTCCGACCTTCACTAGCATGACACAGTCTAGTGTTTTAACTAAGAGTCTCAGTAAAGACTCTTCATTTTCATCTGCCAAATCTTTGCCGGATCTTCTAGGGGGTTCCAATTTGGTGAAGCCCTGCCCATGCCACGGAGGAGACATGAGTCAGAATTCAGGCAGTGAGAGTGGAATTGTCAGTGAAGGAGACACTGAAACCACTACCAACTCTGAAATGTGCTTGCACAATGTGGTGGATGGGTCCCCAAGTCACCCTGAAACTGAACATCTGGACCCACAAATGGGAGATGCAGTTAACGTGTTAAAGCAAAAGTTTAAAGATGAGGAGGAACAAATTCAGCTTCCAAATAGCTCTCAGTTATCCATTTCACCAGGCGGTTGTGTAAATGGAAAAGTTGGAGATTTAAACAGTGTTACCAAACATACCCCTGATTGTTTGGGAGAAGAATTACAAGGAAAACATGATGTGTTTACATTTTATGATTACTCATACCTCCAAGGCTCAAAACTCAAATTACCAATGATAATGAAACAGTCACAAAGTGAAAAAGCACATGTGGAGGATCCCCTGCTTCATGGTTTTTATTTTGATAAAAAATCCTGCAAATCTAAACATCAGGCTACAGAGTTACAACCAGATGCACCTCCCCATGAAAGGATTTTGGCAAGTGCATCTCATGAAATGGATCGCAATTCATATAAAAGTGGTGATGTAGAGAAGACCTTCAGTGGCATGCAGAATGCCAAACAGCTCTCCCTTTTATCTCATAGTTCCTCTATTGAGTCTCTTTCTCCAGGGGGTGATTTATTCGCATTGGGCATCTTTAAAAATGGCAGTGACAGCCTCCAGCGAAGCACTTCTTTAGAAAGTTGGTTGACATCCTATAAAAGCAATGAAGATCTTTTTAGCTGTCACAGCTCTGGGGACATAAGCGTGAGCAGTGGCTCAGTTGGTGAACTGAGTAAAAGAACATTAGATCTCCTGAATCGTTTGGAGAATATCCAGAGCCCTTCGGAGCAAAAGATAAAGCGAAGTGTTTCCGATATCACTCTTCATAGCTGTTCCCAAAAGATGTCTTTTCCTGGCCAACTGTCATTGGACATAGCATCTTCTATCAATGAAGACTCGCCAGCATCTCTTACAGAACTTAGCAGCAGTGATGAGCTCTCTCTTTGCTCAGAGGATATCGTGTTACACAAGAGCAAGATCCCGGAATCAAATGCATCATTCAGGAAGCGCCTGCCTCGTTCAGTGGCCGATGAAAGTGATGTCAATGTCAGCATGATCGTGAATGTCTCTTGCACCTCTGCCTGCACTGATGATGAAGATGATAGTGACCTCCTCTCCAGCTCGACGCTCACCTTGACAGAAGAAGAACTGTGCATCAAAGATGAGGATGACGACTCCAGTATTGCAACAGATGATGAAATTTATGAAGAGTGCAACTTGATGTCAGGGCTGGACTATATAAAGAATGAGCTGCAGACCTGGATTAGACCGAAGTTTTCCTTGACAAGAGATAAGAGAAGGTGTAATCTCAGTGATGAAATAAAGGGCAGTAAGGATGTAAGTAGTAGTGAGATGAACAATTCCTCTGACACCCTGAACATTGAGGCCCTTCTTAATGGCTCCATAAAACATCTCTCCGAAAATAATGGAAATAGTAAGAATTTACCCCACACCTGTGAGTTAGGGACAAAGGGTGAAAATAAGAAAAATATTTTCGAAGTTAATAAAGATCCATATGTGGCAGACATGGAAAATGGCAATATTGAAAGTATTCCAGAAAGGCAGAAGGACAAACTGAATGAGATTTCAAAGGAATCAGAAAATCTTGGTTCAACCGGGAAAAGGATTTCAGAGAGTGAGCAGTGTAAGTGCAGAGCATTTATGGATAGCTCAGATGATTCAAATATTGCTGGAAAGGAATTTGTTCCCCAGATGGTTAGACATGTTCCAAAGAAATGTCAAAATCACCACCATTTTGAAAATCAAAGTGCTGCTTCTACTCCCACTGAGAAGTCTTGTCCAGAACTGCCTTCAGAAACCGGTGTTATCAATAGACAGGACTCTGAGGTACTGAAATCTTCATCTAATGATGCACCAAATATGGCTGGAAAATCTGCTCGTTGCTGCCTAGCACTTGAACAAAGCGAAACAGAGGAAACCGTTTCTATCAGTGACAACGTTTCCTGTTGCAACTGTGACCCAGATGTTTTCCATCAAAAAGATGCTGAAGATTGTTCAGTGCACGACTTTGTTAAGGAAATCATTGACATGGCTTCAACAGCCCTAAAATGTAAATCTCAACCTGAAAATGAGGCAGCTGCTCCTACTTCATTAAGTCAAATCAAGGAGAAGGTGTTGGAACATTCTCACCGGCCCATCCAGCTGAGAAAGGGGGACTTTTATTCATACTTATCTCTCTCATCTCATGACAGTGATTGCGGGGAGGTCACCAATTACATAGAAGAGAAGAGCAACACTCCACTGCCACCGGACATGACCGACTCTGGCTCAGAAGACAAGGAAGACACCGAATGCTTCTTCGAGGCCTGTGTTGAGGAGGACCCTGATGAATACCAGTCCTGTTTCTCCAGTGCTCTTCCAAATGAACCTGCAGTTCCCAGTGAAGCTCCGGTGCCACTGCAAGCAGCAGCAGGCTCTTCCAAGTTCAGTGATGCTTCTCTCCTCGTCGATGCTGCAGACGTGATGGCTCTTTCAGGTCCTCCCCCTCCAAAAAGAGGTGATGTAGGAAAGGAAGTGGATGGTTTACCCCAAGCTTCTAATGTCTATGGAGAAAGCTCAGAGTTAACTACTCCTTCAAGGCTGAGCAGTGAAAAGGAGAGTTCAGAAAACTCAGGTGAGTCTGGAAGGCCAGAAGAACATGACGCTTCTTCAGCCCAGTCTAGAGTTCCTGGATTCTCCTCGAAGGCAAAGCAGCCAAAAGACACGGCTGCATTGCATCCCAACCCCAAAACTTTAACCTGTGAAGAAAATCTTCTGAACCTTCATGAAGAACGACATAGAAACATGCATAGGTAGAATGTAACCCTCTCCAAGCATGAAAATCATCTCATTGAAAGGTGCGTATAGTCCTCATGTTTTAATATATATATATATGATCTATTTTAACATATATTTAATATATACATACTTAAAATGTGAATTTTAATCAACAAAGCTATGATAGGAGAAAAGACTAGTCAGGATAGCTGTTCATGGCAGATATTTACCTGAATAAGACATTTAGATGAAAGAAATACTCCCAACAATGCAAGTAACTATGAAGCAAAAGGGGGAGAAAACAGTCACAATTGACATTTTTAGCAACATTACCTTTATTACATCGTTATGGCAAGAAGAATAAAAAATTTGAGGAAGTAAAATAATGTAGGGCCTCAAATTCTTCCATTAAGGGAGGAAAAAAGGTTCTGAAAATTGCAATTATACCCTCTGATCAGAATGCATGCACGGTGACAGTGCTCCCCGCTTCAGCTTCCGTGCACAGAGATGCCCGCTTCCTTCAGTGCCTGGAGATGAACAATGATTAGGTTAAAGGCTGCATCTCCTGATCTGAGCCTTCCTTTTACGCTTCTGTCTAATGTAACTATCATCACATTTGCTTCCCCGGTGGAAGGCTGTGCTGTCACAGCTCCTAATCATGACCAAGTCTGAGGATTCAAATAGGAGGGGAAAGTTGATGTTAAAGAAGAGGCTTTTATTTATCCACACAGAGACTGAGAACGGGCTCAGAAAGCAAATGCGGAGAGAATACGTGACAAGTTAATGGTGTTTTGATAAGAACAGAATTTTTGAATTTTGCCTGAAGGTGACAGGCTGATTTCCATCCAATTTTTTTGAGAAAGTCATTCTACTCTTCATGTTTAAGAAGACAGCTATTGATTGATAATTCTGATATGATGATACAGCTCTAAAAGTGACACAAAAATTCTGTTACTTCCCGTTTCTAAGCCCCAATGATGAATATACTTTCTCAATCAAGTTTAAAGAAGAAGATTTCAGTTTTTGAATGTGAGAGTTGTATTTCACCGAAGTGTGAGGTACTGAATGCCGTCTCCACCCGTACTCCAGAAGCTTAATGCAGTAACCTAAACTCGTGCTATAGGAAATGAATTACAGAAGCAATCTACCCTAATTTGTTAACTTATTCAAATAACAGTTATTACACTTAACTATGCTAAAGATTATCTTTTTTGTGGCAGATTGTTTATTTTTTGATGAGCCTAATTACTGATTTTCTAAAAGTAATTTACATTTATTACAAATACATCTTTTAAAATGTGACAGATAAATGTTGTTCCCATAATGTATTATGAAAAAAGTTACTATTTAAAAACACATTATTTAATTTGAAAGATGAATGGCAAACATCATTACTTTTTTTCCTGTAACACCTGTGCCCTCAGCTCATTAAAATGTGTGATTCTGTGTAGAGCTGCTAGAAATGGGGAGTGAGGGGGGGAATCTATACCATATATATACCCTAAAAATAAACTCAGTATGCAAAATTGAAGAAAAGCATCCTACTTACTAATATAGCTCAACTAATCTGCTGTGTTTCAGACTCTATTTACAATTGGTTGCAAGGGAGAACAAAAGTAGGAGAGAGAGAAATGTATTTTCTGTGAAACATGTCCACCCTATAACCACATTCTCTATCAGTATGCTGTAAAACTGACCATTAAGGAAGAACAGCTCCGATTCCATAAGCTGCTTCAAAACAAGTTCTATTAGAACCAATTGTACCGCCGGCTCTGCTAACCTCCGCAAAAGGGCCGGTAGAGCCTGGCTGATTTCTGTTTTCTGAAAGGGGATCAAGGCTTGAAAGCAACACCACTCTGAGCACGACATCATGTGACTGGGACCCTCAAGTCACCAGTCATGCTGAGATCTGGTCTCAAGAAGCTCTGGCACTGGAGAAGCCTATGGGGTGCACTCCTCCCTTTTTGATGCTCCGGGGATTTCTTCTCTCCCCTACACAGATATAGAATTGGAATGAAATGTAATGACTCACAGCTCCATCTTTAGACTCAGGGATGGGAATATGCCGATGGATCTGTGTAATCCTCACATTTTACAGGCATGCACAGTGTAAAACTATAAGCCAGCCCACTTTCCATTTAGCAATATTTTGTGGGACCCTGTGGTTCGATGCCTGGCTGATCTCAGGCAATAGGAGAAGCAGCCTGATTTTACTTCTGCAGAACTCACATCGCCCCCCAGTGACTTGTTATCAGCCTAAGGCCATTTAGGTAGCCATATTTACTGGGCCTATTCAGTTTTTCCAGTATCATGTAGACAAACATCTGGATGCCTAAACTTTTCACCAGTCATTAACACTGGGTACCTGGTGTAAATATTTACATATTGTTAAAATACTACCAACCAGGACAAGTTATTTTATCTCAAAATGCTGACATGCCTTCTGTGTTAAATGTCAGGAATACATAGTAAAATTATTTGGTAAATAAGAGGTTTCATGTCTATAAAAGCTTAACTGTTGTCATTGTTCTTCCTATAAGAAAAAGCTCTACTTTTTTAAGCCATTTGAAAACCATCAGTTGGGGTGCTCTTTTTATCAGGAAAATAACGTTCACCAAATTCAGTTTGCTTTTTTTCCCCAGAAATAAGTTCTCAGATGATGAAATTATTGCAATGCCTTCTAGAAGAGCTATAACTTAGAATAGCAGTTACAGTCTGCAACAGTAACAAACTTTTTTTTTCAAAATTTTTGGAACACGTTTTTCATTTACTGTGTTCTAATTAAAAACCCACTGAAACTGAGAAATTTTAACACGATCTAACACAGTATGCATTTGCACTGCTTTCCGGGTACACTGCTGTGCTTTTCACTATTTTCATATATGTGTCATGTTTCTACAAAAATAGGTCAGTTACAGCAAATCACATCAAAGGAAAGGTAACTGGATACATCCAGATATTTCTGCCTAATTTTGAGGAAGCATATAATGTTTTTCTGGGGAGCCTCCTAGGACCTGCCTAAGAGATGTACTTTGCACTCATCTTTTTGCTGTATTCTGATAGTTATTTCTTCATAATCCTCATCATAAGCCTCTGATCTTTGGTGAATGATTTAACCGTAAACTTCAGGCTGGATAAATCCTGTGGTACAAAAATTGAACTCATCACATTCAGCCAGTGTATACACTGTTTTTCCTTTCGGTTTGCTCTGCTCTTCGGGCTTGTTTTAGTGTGTGGGGGTACTGTATTTACTTAGGATGTATATAGTTCCTTCAGAACTTCTTAGCTCTATTGCCTTTCCTACTTTATTGGTCTGCAAAGAGTTGGCCTATAGATTTTAGATTTTAGGCAATCACTTGTATTCGTACATGCTCACATACACAGTAAAAAGTGCTGCCGCTCAGTTTTTACAAACTGGGAAAGCTGTAAAAGCAAACGTTTCTCACGTACACAACACATTCTTATTCTATTAATTGGATTGACATTAAGTGTTTAACGTGACCCAAAGCTGACCAAGCAAGTTTAAGAAACTACTCTTGGTGATAGAGTATTAATTTTTCACTAAACAACATAGGTGTAATCTTAGCATATTTACCTTTAAAATCACTTTAATAAATCAAGGTCTTGGTGGATGTGAAGTGTTTTCTAATTATCTAGCACTTCTGAATAATGAGCCCTGCCATGCCAAATAACAAAGATTTTATTGGGCATCACCCATCTCTCTCTCTCTCTCACACACACACACGGGCACACACACACGTGGGCACACACACACATGGGCACACGCGTGCGCGCGCACACACACACACAGCCCAGATCTTTGTCTCAACCAGTTTGTCCTGCCCCTTTCCACGTGGGCCAAGTTGAAAGTCTTGATTATGCAGAGGAATTTAAATACCATCATTTAGTGAGACCGTATTTGCCTCACCTAAGGATTTCCTACTCAGTGGCCAGATTTCAAATGAGTCGTGTCCTCAGCATTTGAACAATGCACCATGCTTTCTTGAGTTACTGCGTCATTTTACTGTACCAAATTTCGTCCCATCTGTTCCTGTCTGTCTCCCTGTTTTTGATAATTTGCCTACTCTCCCCAACATCCTGTGGCTCCAGCCAAACCACATTTGCTCAAGTTTTTCGGGCTCTTAAACGGGTCGCAAGATTATAGAGAAAGAGACAGCAAGACAGAAAGAATGAGAACATTTACTTCTAGAAGGACAGTAAAGCAACCTGACATCAGACATCAGACTTCAGAACTCAGTTTAAACCCATACAAGCAAAAGCCTTGCTATATTTGAGAGCTGGTCAGAGGACCTAACGTAATTGTACCCTGCATTGCCTAAACCTGGAATTTAATTGTTCCTCACACTCGACAGGTTGCTTTTAGCTACTCAGAAATATGAAGAACCAATTGAGTTTGTAACAAATTTGTATCTGAGCCATCAGATGTACAGAAATAATTGAATCATTCTCATTTGCACAATGCTGTCTGTGCTTTAAATGAAATGCATTCCTATTTGAGCTAGAAGCCCCAGTTGAATCCTTTTATAGGCAAGAGACTGAAGCATTTGGGATTATCACAGTTATGAATATTTCCACATTATAAAATAATGGAATTGTTCAATTCCACTGTCACACATATAGTGATTGAAGGAAAGGTTAAACCCGAGGGTCAAGGCTCCCAGTTTGTGAATCACTGTTGATACTTTTCTGCATCACTTGGCATTGGCAGCCTCACATTTTCATATTGATTTGAGGCTTCTTGAGTGTTCAAAACTGAGTTCACAAGCAAAAGAATAGGTGAGATCCAGAGAAAAGATCAAACTTGATGATTTTTCTTTTCTTTAAAACTATGTCTTTTTAAAATATATATATATATTTCACATTGATTCTGAAACATTTGGGCTATTAAAATCACTAAAATCAGTATATTTTATGTATCCTTTTATTTCAGAACATTAGCAAGTAGCTCTAAATGGCAGCCTTCATTGTTCTTCAAAGGGGCTCAGTTTTGCAAATGAAACAGACACTTCTGAAATCTTTTCTTGTCACTTTTGTGTTTCTTGTAGGTAAGCCTGGCTGCAACTCAGGGGTGGCCTCATATTTCCGCCCTGGGCTGGTCTCTGGTTCCATCGTGTCACTGCCATTTGTTACATTGACCTCTCCCAAGATGAATCTTTCTTCCGAATGCGGTTGTCCACATGAGCCTTGTGATCTGGATGTGTGCACTGGTTCTCTTTAGGTGGCTGTCTTTGAAGTTCAGCAAAGCTGCTTGTACTCCCATGGATTCCTGTCCCAAGCTACCTCTACCGGCCCCACCTCTCCAGAGAGACTTTTCAGTTTGCCTTCTCCCCTCCCCATCTACTCTCTAAAATTCTGGAGTTCACCAAATTGATGGTCCATTAAATTCACCTGTCTGGAATGACCCCCCCCCCACCCCCCGCTGGTACTTGACCAATTTCACATTTCAGTCTGGATTTTTTTATGGTATGATGCCTATGTTCATGGAAAGAGGTTTATGTAAAAGGCCAACATTTGATTTGATTGCAGCATAGGGAAGAAACACTGGCCCTTCTTTCAAAATTAAGCAACTTTTAAAAGCACCATTTTATTTATTTCCTTTTAAAAATAATAATCTATGCAGCACTTCAGGAAACAACTATATGGTGTTGTATATTATAAACTGGTGACATTCTACTATTAAATTATGTACAACATTTTTGTTTTTTATGCTTCTTGAGGTGGCAATGAGAAAAAAGTTTTTTAAAAAAGTGTGCCTTGCTGTATTTCTTATACCATTTATTAAAAAGCTGCTTTCACGGTAAAATTATGTTGGTTTGAAAGGAGGAAATAGCAAGGTTAAGATGTGTGAATAATTTCTGTATATATGTATAACCAAGTACAAACACTGATGTATAATGACAGTATAAAATGCTTTCATTTTTGTGATGTCTAGTGATGTGGAAAATATAAGCCTTAAATCCATTAGATTGCATGGTAATTAAAATTGGCATAATAAACATAGTTTATTGGGGGAAAAGGAAAATTAGTGATCTCTTCTACCTGTGTTCTTTACCAAATTATTGCATCTGGTTCTGGAAAAATGTGACATGTAGCAGCTTCCAAAATATCCATATTGTATAAGAGACTTAAAATTACTTAAACTACACATGATCCTGTCACAATTTCCAAAATCTTTCTGGTAACTATAAAGATCTTGGAACGCAAATGATTAAATGCCGGTTCCCCTAAGCCAATAAAAATTTATCCTAGATATTTTATTTCTACTTATCATTAATGGTTTAGTGTTGGGTTTCAGGATACCTAGTATATCTTGTATTTATTTTATATAATTATTTTGAATGGGTTTGATGGAAAGATGGTAGAGAAGTATAAAAAAGTTGATTATTTTTTGATTTAGACTATAAATTTCAGGTGTATTTATTTTGTGTAAAAGAAATTAGCTAAGAAATATTCCATTTAGTCTTTATTGCTCTTGTTAAATGTAGTTTTGAATTTATATCCTAATACCTACTAAAGTGCCTGACACATAGTAGGTACTGAATAAACATTTGCTGAATTGAAGTATTGAATTAGGTAATATGGATGACATTTATCTATTCATTTTGAGAAACCTACACTAAAACACTTATAAACAATTAGAAAAATGATGAAACGCAATATAAAACCATACAATATATCATCAGTTTATATCAAATTTCAAAAAGAAACAATGTAGATTCAGAGAGTCACAGTAATGACAATCATTCATTCAACTGATAATTCATTAACATCTTTTACCTGCAAGGCATTGTTCTAGATGCAGGGGATGCAATGATGAACAAACAAAAGCCCTGCCCTCAGGAGGCTTACCTACATTATGGACGGGGTGAACACGCAGTGAGATTCAGTAGTTGTCCTGTACATGAGGAAGAGAAGAAAGCAGTGAAAGAGGCACAAAGACAGAAACAGCGATGAAGGACGAGGAAAAAAAGGGTTAAAAGAGAGCCGGAAGTTTGACAGTAGAAAATAGTGCAGCTTTATTGCAGGGATAGAAGGAGAAACAGTAAATTGTGAGACTTAATGAAAGGTCTTTTAAAATGTTAGGTTGGAGCTTTTGTATGTAATATGCTAAGTAGTAAGGAAACTTTGTATCGTCTTTGTTTTGCACCTGATTTTACTTATTATTAGAACTTTAATAGTACCACACCAAGAACATTTAAAAAATAATAGCCTATAGTTCTGCCACTTAATAACTATTTGTATTGTTATGCCTCTTCTAATCTTTTCCATACATATTTCTAAATTGATGAATCATTCTAGGCTTTTTAATGGGTAGCAATTTGTTCAAAAGGGGTTTTAGGCAGACATCTAGCTGCAGTATTCAACACAGGGGAAAGAGATTAGAGGTAAATGCCTCGTTAGGGGGCAGCTGTAGAAAATAAGCTAGGCTCGAGATTGTCACAGAGTACACAGGGTTAGCAGCCAGACCATAGAGAAGGAACAAATCCTGGAGTCTCTGAAATACCTAAGAGCATTCTGGAGCTCCGTTGAGGTACGGTATTACTTTACATACTGAGACAACCTAAATTTTCCTTGCGTAGTAATTAGCAATGCCAAGTTTAAGTCTATTGGTAAAACATTTGAAGAGCAAACTGACCGAGATGTTCTGTTTACCTGTTGTGTGCTCATTGAAGACTTTGAGGTATGGGAAATATGTGTTTTTTAATTATCTGCTTAGTATTGACACCAAATTTGTAGCATGACTTTCCGGTTTATTGAACAGTGCTTTTTCAGGCTGGAAGTGATGGAATAGCCTCACTCCTTCACTCTAGGTAGGCACGACACCCCTGCCCCCCACCAGGCAGCCTTGAAAACGGTCGTACCAACTCTGCCTACACACTTTCAGTGACAGTGGTTCATTGTCTGTCAAGGCAAGCTGTCCCGCCGTTGGATGCGTCTCTTTGTTAGAAAGTTATTTCTTAGGTTGCTAAAATCTGCATAGTTCTGCTTTCCCCTCGCCTTTAGTTTTGCTCAATGGTCCTAGTTCTGTCCTGATGAGCCGCTCAGAGTATTTCTGCTCCTTTTTCCTGGCTACCCTGAAGAGAGAGACCGGTTAGTCATCCTCTCCCAGCTGCTGTGATTTCTGTTCTTCGGTTCCCTCCACCACCCTTCATTTGTCATGATTTTCAGATCCATTTAAACCTGACTGAATGTTAAGAGACAGTATCCTTGAAACTGAGGAACTGTCTTGCCCATCATACATGTAGAAAAATATCCGGACATTTAAGTGGTAAGTTTTCTCTCAAAATATATCCAAGATATATGTTTATTCTATTATTGTAAATTTCAATAAATAAATAAATAAGTAAATAAATAAGAATTCATTACTTCCTTCAGTGGCCCAGTCCAGTGCCGGAGTCATGATGAATCCTTTCCTTACGTCAAATCTGAACCTAACCTGTTTCCATATAAAGCAGGGTCCCCCCACTCCATTTATTCATCCAGTCATTCAACAACATTCATTCATTGACTGGCTACGTGTGTGAGGCAATGTGTTTGGCGTTAGAGATACAAAGGCAACTAACACACGGTTTCTGCCTACAAAGGGTTTACAGTTTTTTTGTGAAAGTACCTTTCATGTCCTCGAATAGGGTAATTTCTCCAAATTAAAAGAGGACTCATTTTTTTTGTTTCCTATGTTTCCCTACATTTTCAAAAATCTAGTGAGCAAACAATATGCAGAATTACCTGGATTTGACTACTAGAAGTGGTTTTTGTATTTGTAAGTTTTAATTGCAGAAAAAATATATTTCAGATTTCTGGTCACTGAATAAATATGCATTTTATGCAACAACAGAACAATCTAATTTCAGGGCTTTTGAGAAGCTTAGTTTAATAACTTTGTTGTGTTTGATTAGCCCAACTCAGGTTTTACCCATGCTGTAATTTTCCTGGGAACAAATTAGATGAAAATATCAGAACACACTGAAATGATCCAGCTGTTTCTTATAAGTCAGATTGTTTTAATTTCTAAATGGAATTGGTATTATTTTTAGAATTTTAACAAATACTTAATTTTTCAAGTACCATATAATTCTTATCTTTCAAATTTTTCTAACTTGAACCAACTAAATTTACAGCCGTCTCTTTTTTCTATATATTCTTTGTCCAATTTTTATTTTGAATATTTTCAGGCCTATAAAAGTTGAATGAGTAATACAGTAATATTTGCATACTCATCACTCAGATTTATTTAATCCTAATATTTTACCACATTTGTTTCATCTCCACACACACACACACACACACACACACACACACACACACACACACTTTTGTGTGATCAAACCATTTGAAATTAAATTGCAGACCTGTAAATGCTGCGGCACGTATCACCTAAGAGCAGGGCATTATTCTACAAGTCCACAACACCATTCTCACACCCAAGAAACTTAACATTGATACAATAATACCTGATAATACATACTCAAATGAATTTCTCCAAATGCCCCAATAGTGTCCTTTTACAGTTGTTTTTTTGCTTTAACCCAGGATCCAAGCAAAGGTCACACATTGCTTTTAGTTTTCCTATCTTTTTAATCTTGAACAGTTTCCCTGTGCTTTTATTCTTTCTTTCTTTGGTTGTTCATAACTGACATTTCTGAAGAACCCAGTCCAGTTTTATAGAATGACCCACAGTCTGGATGTGTTCAGTTTTCTCATTCAACTCAGGGTAAACTTTTTTGTCAAGGAGAGTACATAGGTGATGTTATGTTCAATAGCTACTCTTTATTGAAGGGCGAATGATCCACTGACATTCTTCATGTGTCTGGAAGTTCCCTGCCTACTCTTACAGCTCATGCTTCATTAGGCTAAGACAGGGGTCAGCAAACTACGGTTTGTGAGCTAAATCTGGCCCACTGCCTGTTTGTTTGGCCTATGAGCTAAGAATGGTTTTTAAATTTTTAAATGGTTGAAAAATATCAAAAGTGTTTCATAATATGTGAAAATTACATGAAATACAAATTTTAGTGTCCATGAATAAAGTTTTATTGGAACACAACCACACATATTTGTTTACATATTGTCTATGGCTGCTTTTGCACTATAATTTCAGAATTAAGTAGTTGTGATGGAGACCATATGGCCTGCAAAGCCTAAGATATTTACTATTTGGCCCGTTACAGAAAAAGTTTTCTCATCCCTGGTCTACAGTACCCTAAATTCTGACACCATTTTCTTAGAGGTAGATAGATTTTCATTTGCAAAATCAATGTAAGTTATTAGCACCTGCAATAGTTATTTTTTGCTTTCTAGATTTTATTGAGTTCTCGATTTCAGTTTCATGTGTCCTTAGTAAAATGAAGTGTGCTTTGTTTCATAAACTTAAAGATTGTTCTACATCCATAGTTGGTTTAAGGATTTAAATTTGGTTCACTTATTACAGGCTGGGTTTGATTTAAAGGGTTACTCAGTTACAGACTAAGTCATTAAGTTCAATCAAAACCATCAGGAAAATTGACACAACCTAAACTCACTTCGATTCACCAGTAAACTGGAATCCCTTTTCTGAATGTTTTTCTAAAGTAGTCCAAAGAAATTTAAAACCAATCCATTTCAGAGTCAGGATTTTCAAATTTATTTTTCAACCCAAACAAAGGTGAAACCATGATCAAAGACTGTTTAAGATACACTTGCATTTCCTAGGGGCTGGTCATAAATAACAATCTGAATTTACTAAGGAAATAATTACTCACCACACACCCTGCTGTGGTCATACGTAACGACACTCTTATTGAATAGATGTTCAAAGGTAACAGTCTTTCTTTACCATTTTTTTTTAAAGAACATCCTTTTTTTAAAAAATTTTTTATAAACATTTATTTTTGGATGCATGGCGTCTTCATTGCTGTGCTCGGGCTTTCTCTAGTTGTGGCGAGCGAGGGCTACTCTTCCTTGCGCTGCGCGGGCTTCTCATTGCTGTGGCTTCTCTTGTTGTGGAGCACAGGCTCTAGGCACGTGGGCTTCAGTAGTTGCGGCACGTGGGCTCAGTAGTTGTGGCTCACGGGCTCTAGAGCGCAGGCTCGGTAGTTGTGGTACACGGGTTTAGTTGCTCCACGGCATGTGGGATCTTCCTGGACCAGGGCTCGAACCCGTGTCCCCTACATTGGCAGGTGGATTCTTAACCACTGCGCCCCCAGGGAAGTCCCTTTACTTTTTTTCTTAATTCACTTTTGACAGCACTGCCATCTACCTAGAGAGGGGACACTCAAAGACAGTGGTCTTTTAGCCACTTTCTCTTTCTTAAAAAGCAACCACTGCCTTGCATATAGCAACAGCCTCTTAATTTGAGACTTGTCATGTATTTGCATTTCCAGAGTAAAATAACAAGTGACAGATGCAAGTCAGGCCCACAATGTTAAGGTTTCTCTGGCCAAGGCCTTTTGGCCAATGCCTCGAGACCATTCTGATCCTTGACTAATGGGCCCTCACCAAAGCAGAAAACATGAGGACTGTTTGTACTTGTGTTTTGAAGTAAGCCAGGGCATGCGACTTCAAAGCAACTTTTCTCAGTCTCTCTTCTGTTGCAACACACACAACATGGGAGGTGTTCCCACGTGTGAGACACTTCCAACTTTTGCCAAGCATTGATTAGCAACTTCCAGTCAGGAAAGGCCGTGCCCTCTTCTCCCCAACTCATGAAGGGGATCTTAATGCAGCTGAGTGGGGTGACATTAGTCTATGTATAGTTAATTCTTTGAAGACAATCTAATTCATACTTAAACAAAAAGTGATTCCTAAATATTGGTACTTTGTTATTGGTTACAAATCCCTTGTGACGTCATGTTTACGAACCACTGATACGGAGGCTTGCACTCTCTTGCTTGAAAGGAAGTACCCCCAAACCTGGGAAAGGACTTCCAAAGAACAAGAGAATCAACACCCCTGTGTGTGGATGTACAGCCCCAGATGCTCCGCAGCCACAAAGAACTTGTGCTTTCTGGTGAGTACGTTCTTCAAAAAATGTGGATTTAAGAGAAGTAGATGTAAAATGCAACAAAACTTGGCCTCAAACTTACATTGGTGAAATGGCTCATTTTGATGATTTAGCCTAAGTAACTTCACTCCTTGTTAACTACAGAGGCATAAGATATGGAACATCAAGATTTTCCAGATGCTCACAAAACATTTTGTGTCTCTACCACATAAGCTGCCATGTTCATCAACTTTATAGACTGTGGCATTGTTCTTTCTCCTTCTTGACCTATTTTATGTGGGAAATTTGGACTAGTATCACCAGATGTAAAATCTGGTATTTTTTCCACACCACCAAGACACATAATAATGGATTTTATTAATTTAATAAAAAGTATTGCTAATTAATTACATGATTTAATAACAACTATACTAAAGTTCTTAAAACACTTATTTGTCCTTGCACTTAACCTTCCATTAAAAAAAAATCCCACCTCCCTATAAAAAAATGGGCCATTACTGGCATAAAACAAATATTATTCCGCAAAATTTATCCAAGGACTAAAATGATTAGGAACATTAGGTTTAGGAACATAATGCATCAGGAACATAAAAATGCATAAGATCCTCTTTAAATCCCTATATTCCCTAACCACTGGTTTATAAAAGAATACTCTAAGGTTTATAGAATTAGTCTGGATCTATTAGTTGATCAAGTTACTTCCACCGTCAGCAATTCAAAACAAATAATTCCCTCTGTGTGTGCATGTTTGCTTGCTTGCAAGTATGTTTCATTTATTTTAAAGTGTCTTTTTATATAGAAATCCAAGTTGCTGAATTTTATCTTGTCATTAAAATGGTGTGAAAATCAAATCAGTCTTCATACAGGTTCTCTCATCCTTGCCAATCTCAAATGACTGATGATGCTTACAGCAAGGTTTTGTAAAATACAAGCTCCTTGACTTTTCAGGAACAGGTCCTTTTTAACATGTATACCATTTGCCCCTCTTCTAGTACTTTGTTCAGTGTTCTAAGTCTAGGATTATTCTCTTATAATATACTAATGATACAAACTATATGGAAAACTATTTTACAGAATGTAAAATTACTAATTATGTAAAGGCTAAGAGGCATTGTTCAACGTGAATGAAATATTTAATTGCTATATTTAAAAAATAAAAGATTACAGATTCTGATTGGTTCAGAATGATTGAACATCAGAATATTCTTCTTCTTAACTTAAGGGTCTGATTGTTTAAGTTACGTATGACTTCCTGGCAACTTAACCATTTTTTTAAAAAATGTAACCTTTGATGATTCAGCAGCATAATGATTACCAATTATTGTCCAGTATGGTAAATGTGTAAATTATAGGAAATCAGACTAAGTCAGTAAACACACTCTGGATATTATTTTTTAAATCAATCTAAATAATAACAAAATAAATCATTATTACTTGAGTGCCCACTATGTGCCAGGCACTGTGCTAATTTTATGCCTGTTTTACAATAAGGAAATTGAGGACTGGAGAGGTAGGTGAGGGGCTGTACCCTGCAGACCTGCAAGCCCTGTACTTGCCCAGCCTCAAGACCAAGGGAAGAGCCCGGCGTCAGTGACAGAGACATAAATGGTTTAATGGATGGGGGAGCTTACACATCTAAAGCAAAATCCTGTAGCAACACCCCACTGCGTGCAGCAGGCGGTGGGCAGGATATGGCAGTAATCTTCACTACCAGGGGAAGAGGGAGAGTACCAGTTATAGGGAGCAATGACATCAAGTTGGCCCATCGGTTGCCAGGGAAACCCCAGAGGGGCGCACCCCTCACAGCCCCTTTGATAAACCAACATAGTGGAGATAGTCCTGATCTAAAAATTAGAATAATTGCTAGCTGGGGCCAAGGGCAAGTACACAGGCATTTCCTGATTAGGCTCTACGATTGAGAAGGAAGGTCAGTCAGGTGAGTAAGGTATAGGTGAGGGACTGGTCGAGCAGGGGATGTACAGAGAGCAAAGAGAACGGCCACCTTGGGTGTCCTGACCATACAGCAGGCTAGTTATTACTTGTTTCCTTTTCATAAAAGCAGAGTGTGTGTGGAGGAAAAACGCTGTTTCAGAAACTCATTTCCCATCTAGATAAATAAGGATTTATTTTACAGAGTTTACTTAACATCCATATGTATATTACTAAATTTCCTGTCTATATTATATATTGAACATATAACTCATGCCAAAACTGAAGAAAGGACTTTTCATTTTTAAAAGTATTTCTTACAAAAATTCGATATGAAGAAATGATAGCTAAATTAGCACTTGAAAAAGGCAAAAGAAAATTATATACTGTATATAATTATGCCTCATTATGACCTCTGTACATTTTCTGGAAAAGTTAGGCATTAAAAACACACACAACAGGAACACCTTAAAGGTCAGAGCCTGATGAAAGAAAAATGCAATAGTTAATTATGAAGGATGAGATTAATGTTCTAGTAGGAACGTACATTTTTGCTTGGGAACACTTAAAATATGCAATTTCCCTTTCATGTATTTTGTTTCATATCTGAAAGAGGTGATGGAGAGAGAAAATTCAAAGTATAAGTATAAATTAAATTTTAATTTAATGAAATGAAAATGTGGGCTTTTTATCTGATTTTTCTTCACTTAGGTCTTTTTGCCCCTAAACGTAATAGTTTTAAGAGTAAATACTGAGGTCTCAATTTGTAAAAAATTTATCTCAAAATTTCTCATTATCTTCGAAAGATATTTTCTAAGATGGCAGAATTCCTGGATCATATTTGCTGAGTTTCACACTGGCAACACACCTAACTATACACATTTTCCCCCCACATGTTTATTGGAGTATAATCGCTTTACAATATTCTGTTAGTTTCTGCTGTACAACAAAGTGAATCAGCTATATGTGTACATATATCCCCATATCCCCTCCATCTTGAGCCTCCCTCCCACCCTCCCTATCCCATCCCTCCAGGTCATCACAAAGCATCGAATTGATCTCCCTGTGCTATGCAGCAGCTTCCCACTAGCCATCCATTTTACATTTGGTGGTGTATATATGTCAATGCTATTCTCTCACTTCATCCCACTTTCCCCTTCCCCCACTGAGTCCTCAAGTCCGTTCTCTACGTCTGCATCTTTATTCCTATCCTGCCACTAGGTTCATCAGTTCCGCTCTTTCAGATTCTATATATATGCGTTAGCATACGGTATTTGTTTTTCTCTTTCTGACTTACTTGACTCTGTATGACAGACTCTAGGTCCATCCACCTCACTACAAATAAATCAATTTCATTCCTTTTTATGGTTGAGTAATATTCCATTGTATATATGTGCCATATCTTCTTTATCCATTCATCTGTCGATGGACACTTGGGTTGCTTCCATGTCCTAGCTATTGTAAATAGTGCTGCAATGAACATTGCGGTACATGACTCTTTTTGAATTATGGTTTTCTCTGGGTATATGCCCAGTAGTGGGATTGCTAGATCATATGGTAATTCTATTTTTCATTTTTTAAGGAACCTCCATACTGTTCTTCATAGTGGTTGTATCAATTTACATTCCTACCATATTGCAGGAGGGTTCCCTTTTCTACACACCTTCTCCAGAATTTATTGTTTCTAGATTTTTTGATTTTGGCCATTCTAACTGGTGGGAGGTGATACCTCACTGTGGTTTTGATTTGCATTTTTCTAATGATTAGTGATGTTGAGTATCCTTTCATGTATTTGTTGGCCATCTTGTATGTCTTCTTTGGAGAAATGTCTATTTAGGTCTTCCACGCATTTTTGTTTGTTTTTTTGATATTGAGCTGCATGAGTTGCTTGTATGTTTTGGAGATTAATCCTTTGTCAGTTGCTTCATTTGCAAATATTTTCTCCCATTCTGAGAGTTGTCTTTTCATCTTGTTTATGGTTTCCTTTACTGTGCCAAAGATTTTAAGTTTCATTAGGTCCCATTTGTTTATTGTTTTTATTTCCATTCCTCTAGGAGGTGGGTCAGAAAGGATTTGCTGTGACTTATGTCATAGAGTGTTCTGCCTGTGTTTTCCTCTAAGAGTTTTATAGTGTCTGGCCTTACATTTAGGTCTTTAATCCATTTTGAGTTTACTTCTGTGTATGGTGTTAGGGAGTGTTCTAATTTCATTCTTTTACATGTAGCTGTCCAGTTTTCCCAGCACCACTTATTGAAGAGGCTGTCTTTTCTCCATTGTATATTCTTGCCTCCTTTGTCAAAGATAAGGTGACCATATGTGCATGGGTTTATCTCTGGGCTTTCTATCCTGTTCCATTGATCTATATTTCTGTTTTTGTGCCAGTACCATACTGTCTTGATTACTGTAGCTTTCTAGTATAGTCTGAAGTCAGGGAGTCTGATTCTTCCAGCTCCATTTTTCTTTCTCAAGATTGCTTTGGCTGTTCGGGGTCTTTTGTGTTTCCATACAAATTGTAAAATTTCTTGTTCTAGTTCTGTGAAAAATGCCATTGGTAGTTTGATAGGGATTGTATTGAACCTGTAGATTGCTTTGGGTAGTATAGTCATTTTCATAATATTGATTCTTCTAATCCAGGAGCATGGTATATCTCTCCATCTGTCATCTTTGATTTCTTTCATCAGTGTTTTATGGTTTTCTGAGTACAGGTCTTTTGTCTCCTTAAGTAGGTTTAATCCTTGGTATTTTATTCTTTTTGTTGTGATGGTAAATGGGATTGTTTCCTTAATTTCTCTTTCTGATCTTTTGTTGTTAGTGTATAGGAATGCAAGAGATTTCTGTGCAAAGGGATATTTGTATCCTGCAACCTTACCAAATACACTGATTAGTTCTAGTAGCTTTCTGGTGGCATCTTTAGGATTTTCTATGTATAGGACCATGTCATCTGCAAACAGTGACAGTTTTACTTCTTCTTTTCCAATTTGTTTTCCTTTTATTTATTTTTCTTCTCTGATTGCCGTGGCTATGTCTTCCAATACTATGTTGAATAATAGTGGCAAGGGTGGACCTCATTGTCTTGTTTCTGATTTTAGAAAATACTTTCAGTTTTTCACCACTGAGAATGATTATTATGTTGAATAATAGTGGCAAGGGTGGACCTCATTGTCTTGTTTCTGATTTTAGAAAATACTTTCAGTTTTTCACCACTGAGAATGATTGCTGTGGGTTTGTCATATATGACTTTTATTATGTTGAAGTAGGTTCCCTCTGTGCCCACTTTCTTAAGAGTTTTTATAATAAATGGGTGTTGAATTTTGTCAAAAGCTTTTGCTGCATCTATTGTGATGATCATATGGTTTCTATTCTTTAATTTGTTAATATAGTGTATCACATTGATTGTTTTGCATATATTGAAGAATCTTTACATCCCTGGGATAAATACCAGTTGATCATGGTGTATGATCTTTTAAATGTGTCGTTGGATTCTGCTTGCTAGTATTTTGTTGAGGATTTTTGCATCTATGTTTATCAGTGATATTGTTCTGTAATTTTCTTTCTTTGTGATATCCTTTAACTGGTTTTGGTATCAGGATGATGGTGACCTCATAGAATGAGTTTGGGAGTATTCCTCCCTCTGCAATTTTTTGGAAGAGTTTGAGGATGATAGATGTTAACTCTTCTCTAATTGTTTGACAGAATTCACCTGTGAAGCCTTCTGGTCCTGGACTTTTGTTTGTTGGAAGATTTTAAATTACAATTTCAATTTCATTACCTGTGATTCATCTGCTTATATTTTCTAATTCTTCCTGGTTCAATCTTAGAAAGTTGTACCTTTCCAAGAATTTGTCCATTTCCTCTGGGTTGTCAATTTTATTGGCATATAGTTGTTTGTAGTAGTCTCTTATGATCCTTTGTGTTTCTGCAGTGTCAGTTGTGATTTCTCCTTTTTCATTTCTAATTCTAGTGATTTGTGTCCTCTCCCTTTTTTTCTTGATGTGTCTGGCTAAGGGTTTATCGATTTTGTTTATCTTCTCATAGAACCAGCTTTTAGTTTCATTGATCTTTGCTACTGTTTTCTTTGTTTCTATTTCATTTATTACTGCTCTGATCTTTACGACTTCTTTCCTTCTACTAACTTTGGGGTTTTGTTCTTTTTCTAGTTGCTTTAGGTGCAAGGTTAGATTGTTTGAGACTTTTCTTGCTTCTTGATGTGAGTTTGAATTGCTATAAACATCCCTCTTAGAACTGCTTTTGCTGCATCCCATATGTTTTGGATCATCTTGTTTTTGTTGTCATTTGTTTCTAGGTATTTTTAAAAATTTTCTTCTTTGATTTCTTCAGTGATCTCTTGGTTATTTAGAAGCACAGTCTTTAGCCTCCATGTATTTGCTTTTTTTTTTACAGTTTTTTTCCTGTGATTGATTTCTAATCTCATAGAGCTTTGGTTGGAAAAGATGCTTGAAAAGATTTCAATTTTCTTAAATTTTACAAGGCTTGATTTGAGACCCAAGATGTGATGTATTCTGAAGAATGTTCCATGTGCACTTGAGAAGAAAGTGTATTCTTCTGCTTTCGGGTGGAATATCCTAAAAATATCAATTAGGTCTATCTGGTCTATTGTGTCATTTAAAGATTGTGTTTATTTATTTTCTGTCTGGATGATCTGTCTGTTGGTATAAGTAGGGTGTTAAAGTCCCCCACTATTATTGTGTTACTGTCAATTTCTCCTTTATGGCTGTTAGCAGTTGCCTTATGTATTGAGGTGCTCCTATGTAGAGTGCACAAATATTTATAATTGTTATGTTTTCTTCTTGGATTGATCCATTGATCATTATGTAGAGTCCTTCCTTATCTTTTGTAACAGTCTTTACTCTGAAGTCTATTTTATCTGATATGAGTATTGCTACTCCAGCTTTCTTGTGATTCCATTTGCATGGAATATCTTTTTCCATCCCCTCACTTTAAGTTTGTATGTGTCCCTAGGTCTGAAGTGGGCTTCCTGTAGACAGCGTATATAAGGGTCTTGTTTTTGTATCCATTCAGCCAGTCTGTGTCTTTTGGTTGGAGGATTTAATCCATTCACATTCAAGGTGATTATTGATATGTATGTTCCTATTACCATTTTCGTAATTGTTTTGGGTTTGTTTTTCTGGGTCTTTTTCTTCTCTTGTGTTTCATGCTTAGAGAAGTTCCTTTAGCACTTGTTGTAAAGCTGGTTTGGTGGTACTGAATTCTCTTAGCTTTTGTTTGTCTGTAAAACTTTTGATTTCTCTGTGGAATCTAAATGAGATCCTTTCTGGGTAGAGTAATCTTGGTTGTAGGTTTTTCCCTTTCATCACTTTAAGTATATCATGCCACTCCCTTCTGGCTTGTAGAGTTTCTGCTGAGAAATCAGCTGATAACTTTATGGGGATTCCCTTGTATGTTATTTTTTGCTTTTCCCTTGCTGCTTTTAATATTTTTTTCTTTGAATTTATTTTTTGTTCATTTGATTAATATGTGTCTTGGTGTCTTTCTCCGAGGGTTTAGCCTGTATGGGACTCTGCAGTTCCTAGACTTAAGTGGCTCTTTCCTTTCCCATGTTAGGGAAGTTTTCAACTATAATCTCTTCAAATATTTTCTCAGACACTTTCTTTTTCTCTTCTTCTTCTGGTAGCCCTATAATTCGAATGTTGGTACATTTAATGTTGTCCCAGAGGTCTCTGAGACTGTCCTCAAATCTTTTCATTCTTTTCTCTTTATCCTGCTCCATGACAGTTATTTCCACCATTTTATCTTCCAGCTAACTTATCTGTTCTTCTGCCTCAGTTATTCTGCTATTGATTCCTTCTAGAGTATTTTTAATTTCAGTTATTTTTTTTTTCATCACTGTTTGTTTGCTCTTTAGTTCTTCTAGTCCTTGTTAAATGTTTCTTGTATTTTCTCCATTCTGTTTCTGAGGTTTTGGATCATCTTTACTATCATTACTCTGAATTCTTTTGCAGTAGGTTGCCTATTTCATCTTCATTTATTTGGTCTTGTAGGTTTTTACCTTGCTCCTTCGTCTGTAACATATTTTTTTGTCATTTCATTATTTTTTGATGGGTGAGGCTGTATTCCTGTCTTACTTGTTGTTTGGCCTGAGGCATCCAGCACTGGAATTTGCAGGCAATTAGGTAGAGCCAGGTCTTGGTGCCAAGATGAGGACCTCCGAGAGGCCTCACTCTGATTAATATTCCCTGAGGTTCTCTGTTAGCCCAGTGGTTTGAACTCAGTGCTCCCACCACAGGAGCTCAGGCCTGACCCCCAGCCTGGGAACCAAGATCCCACAAGCTGTGTGATGTGGCAAAAGAAAAGAAAAAATGTAGCAGTACAATAACAAAACATAAAAAATAAAATTAGAAAGATAAATAATATATTAGAAAAAATATATATAATTGAAACAACTGAAACAAGGTAAAACAAAACCACAACAGAAAAAAGAAAGAAGAAAAACAAAAAGAGAACAAGCCAAAAGGAGCAGAACAATAACAAAGTATAAAATAAAATTAGAAAAATAAAAGATTTATTAGAAAAAATAAAAATATAAATGAATCAACAACAACAAGGTAAAACAGAACCCCAACCTAAAAGAAGAAAAAAAAAAAAGGCCAGAAAAGCCTTAGCTATGGGGGTGGAGCTTAGACAGGGGTGGAACTTAGGTTTAGGGTGGGGTGGGGTCTATGTGAGGTTATGTTCAAGTGTGGGGCGGGGCCTAGGCTTAGGATCTGCATGGAAGGGGAGAGGCAGCATGTCCAGAGGGGGACCTCCAGAGTGTGGAGTTTAGAGTTTAAAGGTAAGGCCCTGGATGAGGGTGTGTGGGTGGGGTTTAGGCCCCGCGTGGTTGGAGGGCTTCTCCCAGTGCCGCATGTAGAGGTGGGGCCCTGGGTGAGGGTGTAGGGGTGGGGTTTGTGTTCTGCACAGCAGGAGGGAGGCTCTAGGGGCAGAGGATTAGGCTGGGGATCCCAACAGACTCCATGGTGCCCAAGAGGGCAGGGAAAGTGCTGACCATGCTCCCTTCCATTCCTCTGCGCCCCCCCAACCCAGGGTCTCCCCCATCACTGCTGGACCCCTAACCATGGGTCCCGCTGGGTGTAGGAACTCCTCCCCTCCCCCAGCTGCCCCTCAGGGGTGCCAGTCCTGTAGGTCCAGCCTTTACTTTTGCTCCCCCTTCCCTCCCTCCCATTCCATCAGAACCCATGCAGCTGGAGGGGGCCTCAGTGGTAGAGGATGAGGCATAGGATCTCAGCAGGCTCCCTATGGCCCAAGTAGGCAGGGGAAATGGTGGCCATGCTCACCTTTGATCCTATGCCCTCCCAGTGGTCCCCCTTTTCCCCCTACATGACATGGGACCCCTTCCCCTCCCCCAGCCACCCCTCAGGGATGCCAGTCCTGTAGGTCCAGCCTTTACTTTTGCTCCCCCTTCCAGCCCTCCCATTCCATCAGGACCCACGCAACTGGAGGGGGCCTCAGTGGTAGAGGATCAGGCACAGGATCTCAGCAGGCTCCCTGTGGCCCAAGTAGGCAGGGGGAATGCTGGCCATGCTCCCTTTTGATCCTCTGCCCTCCCAGAAGTCCCCCCTTTCCCCCTGCATGGCGTGGGACTCCTTCCCCTCCCCCAGCCACCCATCAGGGGTGCCAGTCCTGTCCCACCTCCACTTCTCCTCCCCACTCACTCCCCCACACGTCCTACCCAGTCGCTGGGGGTTCCTCCCATCCCCTTAGGTGCCCATGGTCCCCCACCCGTGCCTGGTAGGTGCCCTAGTTGTGCAGAGACACGAATTCGACATCTCCTAGTCTGCCATCTTGACTACACCCCTATCCACATTTAAAATAACAACAAATGACAACTTTTAAAGTTTTATTAGGAAATAAGTTCAGATTTACAAATTATTACAAAAATAAAAATAGTGTAATAGTGTACTTATTGTTAATATAGGTACACTACATTGTTAATAGTGTACTTATTGTTAATATCTCAGCCCATTTGCTTTATCTTTCTACCTACCCAACCATATGGCTTTTTTTCTGAGCCATTTGAAAATAAATTATATACATCATGACCTTTCATCCCTAAATATTTTATTATATATTTCTTTATAAGGGTATAGGTGTGTTCTCTTAAATAACCATAGTGCAGTTGTCAACCTGATAAATTTACATTGATATATTTATGGATATAAATGTAAAATATATGAAGTCTATTTATTTGATCTACCTTTCACATTCCAATTTTGTAAATTTCCTTAATAATACCCCTTATTGCACTTTTCCCCTCTTCAGTACACAATTTAAGTCTTGAATTTAGTTGTCATGTCTCTTTAATCTCCTTCAATCTGGAAACATTTCCCCAGCCTTTCTTTGTCTTTTTATGACACTGGAGATTTTGAAGAATTAATTCCCCCTTTTTAAAATAGATTATTCTGGGACCTCTCTGGCAGTCCAGTGGTTAAGACTTCACCTTCTAATGCAGGGGGTGCAGGTTTGATCCCTGGTCAGGGAGTTAGGATCCCACATACCTCGTGGCCAAAAAACCAAAACATAAAGCAGAAGCAATGTTGTAACAAATTCAATAAAGACTTTAAAAAAAATGGTCCACATCAAAAAACTCTTTAAAAAAAATATAATATAAAATAGATTATTCCTCATTTTGTGTTTGATCTTTCCTTGTGATTGGATTAAAGTTATGCATTCTCAACAATATTGCATAGGTGATTTTCTGTCCTTCTCAGGATATCATATGTAGAAACACACAGTGTTCATCTGCCCCCCATTAGTGATGTTAATTTTGGTCATTTTATGGAGAAACACTTTAAAACCATGCAAATATCCTGCACCTCCTCAAAAATTTCCCTTTATTTAGCATCCATTGATAATTCTTGTCTGGTCCAATACTTACCAAGATGGTTGCAAAATTGTGATTTTCCAACTCTACCACTCTCTTCACACTTACCAGGTGGCCCTTGGTATTTCACCACAATAAGATCTCTCCTTTCTCCCCTACTTATCTATTTATCATAAGTATGAATTCATGACTTTCTTTTTTCCCAATTATTTATAATTCATTACTATACTCCGATTATTTTGGTATAGAAATTGTCCCAGGTTTGGCTAGTGGGAGCCTCTTCAATCTAGCTCTTCAATTCTTATGACATCTTTTAAACAATCCCTTACTTTCTGGTATAATAAGGTGTTCCAGTATTACCTTGTACCTACCTGCCCAAATTCTTTATCAACCATTTCTCTGCAGAGCCTTGGTTCTTTTTAGTAGGGGTTGGCATTAGAGACCAAGATATAGAGTGGTAGGTGTGCTTAGGGCTACTGAGGTGTTCTTGCTTTTTTGACTCTTTGGCCAACAAAGATAGGAAATACACAAGTGTGTATATACATATATGTACACGTATATGTGCAAAGGCATATTCATATGTACAGATGTATACATGCACATACAAACAGGCATATGCATATACATAGACTTATTTTAGAAATCAGGAGTTTGTACCAGTTCCTCCAATTTCAATCCATCCCACAGATTCTTTCTTGACTTCTCCCATTCCATATTTGTATTTCCCTTCTTCCACCATGACAACCCTGGATACCCACAACATTAACACATTTACTCATTTGCTGGATAGTATAATACATTTTAAATGGTTTCAGAATTGCATCAGAACTGTTATAATAAACAAATCTGCTAAAAAGAGTTCAGAATTCATTTGCAGTTTCCCCATCCCCACATTCTCTTTCCCAACTCTGCTCAAGACTGAGGGTGTATGGTCAAATACTGTGTTCTAAAGTTACGTTGTTACTAAGTTATCGGTTCCTTTCTCATCCTCCCTTCCTGCCTCCTTTCGTTTCTTCCTTCTTTCTTTCTCTTCTTTCTTTATTATTTCCCTTCCATTATGACATTCATTTAGAACAAAATTAAGTTCATTGTTTCCATTTTCTTTCCTTTTAGATTATTTTCTTCTTCCCTCCAATTCTTATTACCTTAATTGTATTTTTATATATGTAGTATATTAACATGCTTTCCAAAGTCAAAACTACACAAAAGGTATATTCAAACAGTGTCACTCCTTCCTCTAGCTCATCAACCTCGATTCCCCACAGGCCTTGTAAGTCCAAAGTTCCAGTGTCTTCTGGCTTATTTTTCCTCTGCTTCTTTCTGTAGTAATAAGCAGATATACTAATATGTTTTTATTTTCCTTTCTTTCTAGCACAAAAGGTGGCATACCACCTGTGTCTTTTGCCTTTGATTTTTTTTTCATTTAATAATATCCTCTAGAAGTCACTCCATATCAATTCTTGAGATCTTCCTCATTCTTGTTTTTTAACTATATGGCACTCACTGAAGTCACAACTTTTTTGAAGCTCTTTTGTAAATGTAAAAGGAGATTTGGAGTCCATTCCATGTCCATATTGTGTGAAAGGATTAATGATGAGAAATTTTTTTTAAATAAGGTGTTGGCATATTTAAGAGCATTCTAAGAGCAACTGTGGTTTGAGTCCATGTTCTCACGCTTCCCTTGATTTTCCCCTAGCAGTTATCTTTATCCTCCTCTCTTGGCTACACTCCATGCCATCCTTACCCCCACCAACAAATGGTGGCTTTATCAAGTCCTAGAAACATTCTTAAATATGTGCTGTTATCAAAAACTTTCTCTCAAAGAGTGTCACCTCTGTTTGTACACTGCACAAAAAGGGGTCAGTCAGGATGAAATCATCCAATATTCTGCTGGCCAAGTCACGCCAGCACACACGTGGGAATATGTCTACCCAGAGAAAGTGTCAAATTGTCCTAATTTTTCAAAAAGCACCTTAGAGTCTAACAGCAGCTTCCTCCTCAATCCTTCTTCCTGATCATGTGACCATCATATCTCTCCATCCTACACTATCTGAATTCTAGTTTTATGCTAGTCTGCCCCTCCCATTTGTTCTCCCTCTGCAGTCTTATTTCTGCCCTGTCCACTCTACTGAAATGGCTAAACTACAATTCCTCGGGAAATTATAATCCTACCAGACAGCAAAGGAGCATCTGGCAGTTGAAACCTTTCTTAAAAGCCATTTTTCTTTTGACTTCTGAAGCCCACAATTCTCTCTTCTACCTCCTACATTTTGACACGTGTCTCTTTCCTCCATTCTCACTGGAGGTCTTTCTCCAGGTTTCCTTCTTAGCCTATCTTTCTTTTCACTCTATAGTTCCACTCTATCATGGAAGTAGAGGGTGCAACCTCTACTTCCATGATTTCAACTCACCTCTAGGTGTAACATTCCAGCATTTCATCACTGAGCTTGGCTTTTCTCAGGAACTCTAGATCTAGGTCCATTTATCCAACTGTCTTTTCACCTAATAGTTTTCTTAGGACCTCATACTTTAAAACCCAAACTTGTAATATTTTACTCTTTTATATGATTGTCTATCTCACATAATGACATTAACTTTGCCCACTTGCCCAACATTCAGATTCTGGAATCTCTCTCTCTCTCTTTAACGCCCCCAAATGTGACTAGAAAAGACCTGGTGTTCCTTCTTCCCCACATTTTGAAATTTTGTTTAAATACTTTCCATTCCCACTGCCACCCTGTTGCCAAGACTCCCCATGATTCACACATAGCAATAATTTTCCAATTCCTTTTTCATTCTTGGTTCAGGCCTAGGGCTTATCACTTTGCCTCACACATTTCATTTAATCAAGTCTTTTATGAATATCTAAATTTGTGTCTTACTAGAGCTGTAGACAATGCTTGTGAAATATAAGATGTATCCTTCTTCTGAAGGAAAGTTAGTAACTTTGTAATTCTCAATCTTTAGTCTGTAGAAGACTCACTGGAGAAGCTTGTGAAAATGAAAATTCCCAGTCCCCACATTTATTCTGATCCAGTAGACCTGGGGTAAAGCCTAAGTGTCTGTATAACACAGGCATCAGGTTATTCTTCTGCAGGTATTACATTGACCACGCTTTCTTAGTCACTCCTCCAAACAATCCCTAACTCACTACCCAATCTATGTTTCATATGTATTTATACACTGCCTACTTTCAAAAGTGATGTGTGATATGAGGCAGTTTACAATAAAATCACAATTAAGTGGAAAATCATTAATATAATAAAAGACATGAGCCAAGAAATAAAAATAGTGAGGGAATAATTACTTGAAAATCCAGACTAAGGGAAAGTACTGAATCTAAGCATAAAAATTTACTCTGAGCTTTTCAGCAATCAAAGTAAACAATAAAATGTGACCAATGAGAGTGTTCCTTATCTAATAAAAGGAAGTAACTTTTTTCCTGCACCCGAGCTTTGGGAGGAGGAATTTGCCCAATGAGTCTTTATTTGGGGACCATTGAATAACACAATAGATACTATAAGTCTACTTTTTAAAAAAAGAAGTCTGCATAGAGCTATTTCTTACAATAAGCTTAGATGAAAACTGAGGGCACAACATGGTTGTATTTTGGAGAATCTTGAAAATGCCTGATTGGTGGATCCCTTTGGCAATTCCACCTAAGTATCAATAGTCTCAGCCAGGCTTTTGACAGAGGATGAATAATACACAATTCAAATTTGAGATTACTATCTTGTTCTACTCACAGATAGTCCACATTTCTGACTGAAAAAATGATCGGATGTGTAGATGACAAAGATGTTGTTGCCCTGTGAAAATAAAAAGGTTTGTCTGATATTTTTATCTTAATGGAGAGTCACTTCACCTCTGTACAACAGAGAGCCAAATGAGCGCTTTCAAACAGATCAAGGGCAATTCTCACAAAGCAATTCAGTGTCTGCACAAATTGATAGAAACGTCAGAACTCTGTACCATAAGGCACAAAGGAGATAGCCTGTCTTAGAAGGTTTTGAGGATAACAGAAGATCCTTAACATGACCCCTGTAAAAGACCAACTGCATACCAAGGGTTAACCAGGTAAATCACAAATTTGATCCTTAGGAGTTATGTATGGCAGTCGGTTGAGCAGACTAGTTTAATATTATCCATTTAGATGTCAAAGCATGCCTGCCATAATTGATCATTTTGGTTTTAGGAGAATTAATATTTAGAAGCTTCTCCTGACATAAGTTGGCCAATAGGCTGAACTGCTTGTCAAAGCCACTTCTGTAACCATAGAGGAAGGCATGTCATCAACATATGAGAAGTACTTGTCTTGCTGTGGCCGGGTCATCTAAAGACAACCAATTTGTTCAGTTATAAAATTAAAAAGAGGGCACTTGGGATCCAGCCCTGTTTTATGCCATTTAAAATGGACATTTCATCTGTCAAAAAGAAGGCTCATCCTAGCCACGTTAATTTGTGCCATACTGTCCAGCAGTAATGGCCCTGAGAGAGAATTATAAGCCTTGAATCTATGTTGAGATCATACACTTAGGCCTCTTTATGGATTCAGTGACCAGTGATAAATCAATAAGTTCCATGAAAAGTCTTAAAATACTCCTAATTGAAAGACTGCATTTTACCTTCAGAAATATATGCTGCATGCTGATTTCTCATCTCCCTTTCCGTTGTCCTGAACTATTTTCCCAACTTACCCTCATAATTCTTCTTATACACTCCCTTATATAATAGTTATTTTAACATTTGTCTCATAGCCCCAATTAGCTTTCTGTTTTATTGGGTCATCTAAAGTTTTGAACTGTCATTCTCTAAATTTATAAATGCTCTGTGTCTTTGCTAAATAAAAGAATGAATGACTGGTGGGTGAATGACTAAATGGGTCATATTTCCTACTCTGGTTATGATCAAATACAAAGTTCCCAAGCATAAAATTTGGTGACACAGAAGTAAGAGACAAAGAGTCAAAGAACACGATGAATGTGATCTGTGTCCTTTAGCTCAAGCGGTTGTTTTGGCTTTCTGCCAAGGAAATTTGGAATTGTATCACTCCAGATTTTCAAAGTACAGATTATTGGAAATGGATGGGCTCTATCAGCACTTGTCATGAAGTGACAGATCTTGTCACATTGGCCAAGTCATTGTAATGTTCCAGTTGGATTCCTCTAATGTTCTTTTCGTAAGGAAAATCCAAGGAACACCTAAACAGTCTGAATAATGAAGACTGTAAATTCCTTAATTTTCTCATTTCTGTCCTGGCTCCTCCTATGTGTTCACAAGCTTGTATTTAGCCTCCAAAAGGTTTTCAGTTGATTGATAACATTTGTGTGTAGATGCCAGCTCTTTTTCAGACCATCACACAACCAAGTCATTATTTCCTATATTTTTCACCTCATGGCACATACGAAGTGATGACATCCTGCTCTGGAGTAAATAGAGGAGGTTGTCCGTGGTGATGGGCCACCATGGGGGCTGAGAGGGCCCAACCTCAGACAACAGTGACACCACAGGCTGGTGTCGGACAGAACTGAGTTTGGAAAGCTCTGGTCTTCAGTATACAAAATTAAATCTTGGAGTAGTATATGGTTATCAGGTCCAGCTTTTCATTCCTAGGAATTAGATTTAATTACGCTAAACATCCAAGATAGTGATTATTTATCTTATGTTTGAAGATTTCTAGAGGTTGTTGAGAGACTGTCCTGCGGTGGGAACGTCCATCGTTGTGGACAGAAGTCCTTATGTTGTCCACTTTGCTGTCTACTATCTACAGTCAGCTCCCTTATCTTCTCATATATGAAAATAACACTCTCATAAAAGCTATCCTTCAGAACCTTGACCAAATAACTTATCAGTCTCTTTTCAGGTAAATAAGGCCAATCCTTTCTATCTTTTATCCCAGGGTTGGTTTCCTATTTCCTCACTCAGTGTTTTATTTTACTCTTCATTCTCTAAATTCACTGTGATTTCTCCACATATTTTTAAAAATACAGAAATCAAAACTTGGCAAATTATTCTATAAAAATCTGGCCATCCCTGCCTGTGTGCCTATGGGCTTACTCACCTCTTACTGTGGTCCACTGGCATTCTCCTGCATTATTCCTGTTAGTCCACTGATAGCATTTACACTTGTTCTTAACAAACAAATGAGAGAATGTGGACAAGGGGCTCAAATAATAAAACTCTAAATATTAATATTAATCATAACTATTATTGAGTTAAGCACTGTAGTTAGTAGTGCTTGACAAATGTTAACTTATTTGGTTCTCACAGTAACCTAACTAGTAGATATATTAGCATTCCTATTTTATAGATGAAGAAACTGAGGTTCAGGAACATTAAGTAACTTGTCTAGGGTTGGTCTTGGATTCAAGCAGTTTGGTTGTCTGACTATGGCCACTTAAGAACAGTAGTTTAGAATAATATTGAGCAAACCAATTTTACCTGTGTACATTATTTTGGTTCTTTTGTAGTTACCCTGATGCAGAAGCCAATTCACACTAAAAGGTGACTTCTATTGTACCTTCAAGTTTTATCAATTCCCTACTTAGGAGGAGCAAGCACAACTTTAAAAGACTTAATGCTCCTCAAAATATGCTTCTAAATGTGTTTTTCCTAATCCATTATGATAATTTTTTATTAAGGTACACCTGACATATAACATTATACTAGTTTCAGGTGTGCAAAATAATGATTCAACATTTGTATATATTGTGAAATGATCACCACAGTAAGTCTAGTTCACATCTGTCACTGTGCATACCACACTATTTGGGCACAATTTTTTTTCTTTATGAAATGTTTAAGATCTACTTTCTTAGCAACTTTCACATGTGCAATACAATATTAGCTATAGTCACCATGCTGTACATTACATCCCCATGACTTATTTATTTTATAACTGGAAGTTTGTACCTTTTGACCCCCTTTATTCTTTCTGCCCATGCCCATCCCTTGCTGCTTCCCCTGGCAATCACCAATCTGTTTTCTGTATCTATGAGCTAGTTTTTGTTTTTGTTTGGTTTTAGATTACACAACCACATATAAGTGACATCAGACAATATTTGTCTTTCTCTGACTTATTTCTCTTTCATTTCACTTTCTTTTTTATGGCTGAATAATATTCCAGTGTGTGTGTGTGTGTGTGTGTGTGTGTGTGTGTGTGTGTATCACGTTTATCTATTCATCTATCAATAGACACTTAGGTTATTTCCATATCATGGCTATTGTAAATAATGCTGCAGTGAGCATGGGGGTACAGATATCTTTCCAAGTTAGTGTTTTTGTTTTTCTTCAGATAAATATGCAGAAGTGGAATTGCTAGATCATATGGTAGTTCTATATATTTTTTTTTTTTTTTTTGAGGAACCTCCATACTATTTTTCATAGTGGCTGCATCAATGTACATTCCCATCAACAGTGCACAAGTGTTCCCCTTTCCTCACATTCTTGCCCTTTGCTATTTCTTGTCTTTTTGATAATAGACATTCTAGGAGGTATGAGGTAATAGATAATCATGTTGCTTCAAGAAAAGACATCTTATTTATTAAGCAGATAGTTATATAGCACTCACTATGTGTCCACATACTCGTCTAGGAGCTTTACAAATATAACACATGTAAGTCTATGAAGTAGATACTACTTTAAATACGGAGAAGCTGAGAACAGAGAAGTTAAATAATTGCCCAAAGTCCCAGAAATAGTACGGAAGTAGAACTGGGATCTGAACCACACGGCACCAAGCACTGAATCACTCTACAGTCCTCTATTGTTTGCTGAGTGATGTGTTATTTATAGGATGTATGATGACTGTTCTAACTCTATTACTGAATTTAAAACCATCAAGTGTGTGTTTGTTGGTAGGTGTGTGTAGGTGATCATATGCATACTGATATGCCTTTAGGGAGGGAGACGCAAGAGCGAAGAGATATGGGAACATATGTGTACGTATAACTGATTCACTTTGTTATAAAGCAGAAACTAACACACCATTGTAAAGCAATTATACTCCAATAAAGATGTTAAAAAAAATCTAAATGGAAATGAAAACAAGCCCTCTTATCTCGAGATAGCTTTATTTTTGGTAACATAGTTCAAGAAACTTATGGTCAAATACACATACAAAGCTCAAGTTTCAAAGCTTCTGATGCTGTGACATAGACGGGAAGTCACCAAATTTCCTCCCCGAGTTTGGTATACCGAGGTTTCCAGTGGGTCCAGAGCCCAGACAGGACTGAGAGCCCTGCCAATTATCCTGGACGTCCCCATCCTCAAGACAAACTGAGGGGCCTCGAAAATATTTCAACCTTGTACCCATGGGAGCCTCAAGTCTGACTTTTTTTTTTATCATTGGAGAGGATATTATTCAACTATGACATATCTGTCAATTTTTAATGACATAAATACATTGCATAAATACGTCACAATTATTTTACATCATCAGATGTTGGTCATTGCATGTCTCATAAAGGCTGTTCAATTCGATTTAAACAAGGAATTTTATCACCTGACACCCTCTACCTGGTTAATTTTAAATAATGTAATTTGGAAGATATTTGGGAGTTCTTTTTAATCTAATTTCCCTATAAGGGGCTTGGGCCATTTTGACCTTTGTTGAAATCAGCATATATTTCAATTTGGGGAAAGAAAAGAAAGAATGTCCCTTCTTATAGCTTATGTTTGATGTGTACAATTGCACCTGAAAAAAGACCCTAACAGATACTAACTAGAATTTTAAAAGATACTGTATATGAATATAGGTATTACATAAGCAAGCAGTAAAACCTATAGGCAACACTGCTAGCTAGGAGAGAAGTTTGATGTGCTTTGGATGCACACCAACCACAGTAGAAGAAGAACTTTGGGCTTTGGGCTCACAGGGCCTCAGTTCGAATCCCAGCTCTGTCACCCACTATCTATGTCTTTAGGCAAATTACTTATCCTTTCGGAGCCTCAGATCCCTCAACTGTATAATGAGGATGCAAATAATTGGCAAGGTTGCTTTGAATACGAGAGATAATGTATCAATTAGCCCAGTTCCTGGCTCTTGGCTCTTTGTAGGTGTATATATATATGTATATATATATATATATATATATATATATATATATATATATATATATAAATGATGTTCTTTATTACAAAGATCTATACTCATTTAAAATTTTGACATGAGAATTTAACAGAAGAAATAAATGCTTTTGGCATCATCAAAATGGCAAAAAGAAGGTTTTGGCTCCCTTTTGGGGCCTCAAAAGCTGGACGCTCTGTTGTGAAATGTCTAATATTGGGTGACCAACCCATACTAATCCAACATACTGCATGCAGTGATGCTGGACCAAATGTTTGCTCTATCACCCTGGTTTATTGTGAGATACTTTATTTGAAACAAAAACATAAAAAAAACCACAGCTTCAATTACTAACTAGGTTTCCATGATGCAGACAAACTTATTCAAGTAGGACCATTTTGCACAGACTTAGAGCTCTACAAAGTGCCACAGGCAGCATATATAGTCGACATACACTTTCCCAGATGCAGCAAACTGTGACAAATTATATCTCGACAAAGAAACTAGTCTTACTCAAAGCAAGTTTGGAAACAATATTCCAGGGGTCTAACCCTTCTTTAATCATATGCTTTGATGGAAGAATGTTCTTACGCACATCAGCTCAGCTCAATTCCTTCCAGAAGGACTGACATCTTAAACTGCACTAAACAATGAATCACCTTGTCAAATAAAGTGCAAAATGGAAAACCTGTTCCCAAACTCATCTGATATAATGACATTTACAACAACATGTTTGAGGTGATAAACCGACAATAATAATTATATTTCCTTTAGACTTTGATTGTACTCTGAAAGTTCGATGCAATCATACTTTCTTCCTTCAGGAAAATTTTACACCCCGACATTTAATTTCTGAAACTTCAAACCTTCTATGAACATGCAAATCACAGTTGGCATTAAAAGAAGCACTCTCCGCTCTCCTTCAGGAGCCTGGAATAATGATGATGACGATGATGCAAACAATAGCTAAGTATAGGAGACTCTTCCTGTAATTCAAGGTTGATGGAAGCATTTCAGTTCAGAAATGACAAATAGAGCACTTTCCTCTCCCTAACAACAAGATTTTGCTGGTTGACTTTCTTGAGGAGAATAAAAGCAGAAACAAGGTCATGCAAAACACCAGATTGCAACTGCATACATGGAGCTTTTGCATACAGTAGACACTTAATTACGATTAAATGAATAACCATTTCTGGAAATTTTTCATATAATATTCTGAGCACTCAGAAGACTGGGTCACTCCTCTAAGGGTGAGGTTTTAATTACCCTCACAGAGCAGGCCGGGTCTGGGAGCGTAGAGCCTTACAGACTACTCCTGGCTCCCACTGCTGCCCTATAACCCTGCTTGGTGAACGGACTTCCCCACCAGCTCCTGGGCAAACGCCTCTCTTCCCTCTGGCGGGGTGGCCAAGCATTGGATCCTCTCGTACATTCCTAAATTCTCATTGTGGTCGGGTTCAAAGCCTCTGGGCTCATGGTCACTAGCAGACTCCATCTACTTTGCTATTTGTCAGTAGCTCTGGCCAAAGGTTCAGTAGGAAAAATATTAAAACTTTGGACTAAAGTGAGATTTGATATACTGTTTGCAGATACCAGTTATCCATGCTCTAGCTGTCTCGGAGCTCCCCAGAGAATCAGGCACAGGCTGTAATCTTTTCTCAGAATATTTGTGATTAGAAAGTCTATTTATGACCCAACAGTTTAAAGATTAAGAGAAAAAAAAAAACTAAATCACATGTACAAAAATGGGACTTTTATTTCTAGACATAACTGTTTTAGGTCCTCTACTGAACATATAAATTGTATATTTTATATGTCTAGGAAGTTTTAATCTTACATAAGTGTTAACATATGCATACGTTAACATATAAGTACGTTATATACATCTTTTTTCTCTACGATCCCTCAGATTCTATATGGCTTCCCATGATAGAGACAATAAACTCTAAGACTCCAGACCTAAATTACCTAAATTATAAATATGTTTATTAGGTTACTTGTTTGAAATACTTTGTCTACACCTGCGTCAATTATTAGATTGCAAACTCCCAGTGGTCTGTGTCTTGTTCTAATGCTAGCATCATGCTTTCCAAAACAGTAGCACCCAACAAGTTGGTTAATATTGAAATGAATATAGATATTTAAATAAAGGATACCCTGGATTTTTTTTAATACCAAAATGCAGGGAGATTTCTAAGGCAGCTGGACTCACACCAGACCCAGCACATAATAATTTCACAGCTCATATTTGTTAAATGAATAAGTGAGGAATGACAGGGGGATGTTGAATATACGGAATATGAGACAGTCTCACAATATAGAACTCAAGGGAAGACGATCCTATTGATAAATGAACAAATCGGGGTGCTCTGAGGGTTTAGGCAGCAACAATGACAGCTATGATCAGTCATGACAGGAACTTCATGTATATCTCTAATGCATACACTCTCTCTAATGCTTTGCAAGATGTTTATTATGAAACCCATGGCACAGAAGATGATCAGCAACTTTCCTGAGGTCAAACAGCCACGATGGGGCTGAGCCACGATTTGAAGGCAGGCCAGTCCCTTCTGAGACCTATTGTTTTCCCACGCCCCTGTGCTGTCCTGTTATCACCTAAAGTCCACAGAACCAAAGAGAGTGGGGGCAGGGCAGGTGGGGAAAGGATATCAAGCTTACAGCCTTTCAGACTCATTACAGGGGATGGAGACTTGATGTAGTGAGGTTAGTGAGGAGAGGATACTACGATTCTGTTGATTCTAAAAATGAAACTTTCCTGCATAGACACACATATGACTCTAACCATTAAAAAAAAAATTATTTTGACCCAAAGTGTAGAAGAACATTTGCTCATTCGTTGAAAACAGTAAGAGGTGATTGGTGGCCACATGCTGAAATGGTTATCTTCTCTCTGCTCTACACATCATTATTCGTGAAATCATTGAGAGGGGAAAATGGTAGACTCCATGTTGTGCAGGATACTGCTGCATTCAAATAGCTTTGTCCCTTTCTTAAGAAATCAGGCAGGAAAACTGGCTAACTGGAGAACCAGCAAGTCCATGAAGTCCACATAATGAATTCCAGGGGGAAGGACACATCCGGGCTCACAATCTAGTAAATGACTATGGCAGTGAAGAAATCAGGAGGTTGTCTTCTCATGCGCTATGTCCGCCCGAGGAAGAGCCTCATGTAGTCTGCCAACGTCACCCGCGTAGAGTCTGGGCTAATGTCTGTATTAATTTAACTTTTCGCTGGAATTGCTGTTCAGCTTTTTCCTTTGGAATGAATCACTGCTTTACAAAATGAAAAATCTATAAAATGCAGCAAGGGCTCAAAGACAATTAGTGCCTGTGCTCTTTTTTAATCCTCTTTTGGAAGCAGAATTTTTCATGGTTCAGATACTGCTCCAATAATTAATTTGAAAATTTGCCATATTTTTCTGAATTAGTGTTCTTCATTTTCCTCCAGGGTAAAAAATGAGGAACTGCAAAGCCTTAGAGCAACCTGGTTGAAACCACAAGTTAAATGATAGCAATCGTAATCATACTTTTCTGTGTCTCTCTCCGGGCCAGTAAAGTTCAACAAGCTGCCCCTCAGCAGCCTCTGCTTGTGGAGTTCAGCCACTGGGAAGTGATGTGACCATCAGGTGTCAGCAGTGGGCACGAATTTGGGAAAAATCATGTCCAGAATGCTCACAGGTGCTTGTCAATTTCATAACTGCTAATTGAATCTATCGAAGTCCAAGCTCAAGTCAATTCACTAATATAACAAACATTCTTGAGGCACCTGCTATGTGTTAGGCTGAATGCTAAACACTGAAGATACAAAAATTTCTCAATTCAGAACACTGGAAGTCAACCCTGCTTAATAATTTGCCCTCATCTACTACTATTCAACCCTTTGTCTGGTGCTATTTATTCTGTGTACAAAAAATCTATTACTTTCCAAATTTCTTTTGCAAGGGTTGAGCCACCATCATCTCTTGCCTCTACTACTGTATATTGTCCATTCATCCACCCAGCAAGCATTCATTGGACTCACGCTATGCACCAGGCACTTTTGGGTGCAGGGAACATACCATTGAACGAGACAAACAGAATCCCTATTCTCATGGAGCAGCATTCCAAAGAAGGGATACAGATAATTTTTAAAAAGAAGGAAAAACCAGTTAGTGATTAATATACTACTACTAATAAGACAGGGTTCTCTTTTGGAGGCAATGGTGGTAAGCAGAGATGCATTCAATTTTTGTTTGGGTCTTCATATTCAGACAAAATCTGCTATTTGTCTTTGACCTCAGCCTTTGGATGGCAAAATACCCAAATGCCAATTTCGAGGTCATTTTTGGCATCCCTAAACTTGTCAATAATTAATGATTGGTTAATCATGTAGGTTTCCAGCATTGCTAATGAAAATGACATTAGTAATAAAAATGAAATATATCATTAAGATTCATTGTTAATATCTGAGTATTTATTTTCAACTATAGATAAGCATTATAGACATAATTTGGAATGAAATCTACTTTATGCTTTAAATTCTACAAAGACTCAGTTGAAATAAAAATTTATATTTATTATCACTGTAACTGTAGAGTAGCTGCTACGCTATATGATGATTACAAAAGCTGAGAATTTTACTTATGTACAAATGCAGTTGTGAGGAACTTTTAACCCGTTAAATAAATAAGGAAATAGATTGGCAGATAAACAAACAAACAAAACCCTTTAAGATGTATATTTAACTTTCAGTTATCAAACTCCATTTAGGCTATAATTTTGAGAAAATATCCTCCTTGGGAATCATTTGCATCTTGTTAAGATGAATTAAAAGCAGAATGCCAAATTTTATACCTCAACATTTCCTAATGAGGCGCAACTTAAAAAGCATGTTTTACTACACCCATGGTAAACCACTGTGTCTGTTCATACTGCAGACTACAGAGAGCATGAAAACAAGACGAGGCTGCCAGAGAAAAAGCAGGAAACCCAAACTATCTTCTCCTCTACTGAAGTTAATAGGCGGTAGCATTACAGTGACTGCGTGAGCTGTCAAGTGGTTGATGGTGCTGAGAAATAGTTTCTGTCCTTCAGTTTCAAACTTTCAAAATCCACTATTAAAACTTTCCATGACAAGATTGTAGAAATAATTACATTTATTTATTCAAATATTAGACTTATTTTTTAAATCAGGCATCCTTTTTTTAAACATCTTTATTGGAGTATAATTGCTTTACAATGGTGTGTTAGTTTCTGCTTTATAACAAAGTGAATCAGTTATACGTATACATATGTTCCTATATCTCTTCTGTCTTGCATCTCCGTCCCTCCCACACTCCCCATCCCACCCCTCTAGGTGGTCACAAAGCACCAAGCTGATCTCCCTGTGCTACGCAGCTGCTCCCTACTAGCTATCTATTTTACTTTTGGTAGTGTGTATGTGTCCATGCCACTCTCTCACTTTGTCACAACTTACCCTTCCCCCTCCTCATATCCTCAAGTCCATTCTCTACTAGGTCTGTGTCTTTATTCCCATCTTACCCCTAGGTTCTTCATGACCTTCTTTTTTTCTTAGATTCCTTATATATGTGTTAGCATACGGTATTTGTCTTTCTCTTTCTGACTTATTTCACTCTGTATGACAGACTCTAGGTCCATCCACCTCACTACAAATAACTCGATTTCGTTTCTTTTTATGGCTGAGTAATATTCCATTGTATATATGTGCCACATCTTCTTTATCCATGCATCCGATGATGGACACTTAGGTTGCTTCCATCTCCTGGCTATTGTAAATAGAGCAGCAATGAACATTTTGGTACATGACTCTTTTTGAATGATGGTTTTCTCAGGGTATATGCCCAGTAGTGGGATTCCTGGGTCATATGGTAGTTTTGTTTGTAGTTTTTTTAAGGAACCTCCATACTGTTCTCCATAGTGGCTGTACCAATTCACATTCCTACCAGCAGTGCAAGAGTGTTCCCTTTTCTCCACACCCTCTCCAGCATTTATTGTTTCTAGATTTTTTGATGATGGCCATTCTGAGCAGTGTGAGATGATATCTCATTGTAGTTTTGATTTGCATTTCTCTAATGATTAATGATGTTGAGCATTCTTGCATGTGTTTGTTAGCAATCTGTATATCTTCTTTAGAGAAATGTCTAGTTAGGTCTTCTGCCCATTTTTGGATTGGGTTATTTGTTTTTGTTATTGAGCTACATGAGCTGCTTGTAAATTTTTGAGATTAATCCTTTGTCAGTTGCTTCATTTGCAAATGTTTTCTCCCATTCTGAGGGTTGTCTTTTGGTCTTGTTTATGGTTTCCTTTGCTGTGCAAAAGCTTTTAAGTTTCATTAGGTCCCATTTGTTTATTTTTGTTTTATTTCCATTTCTCTAGGAGGTGGGTCAAAAAGGATCTTGCTGTGATTTATGTCATAGAGTGTTCTGCCTATGTTTTCCTCTAAGAATTTGATAGTTTCTGGCCTTACGTTTAGGTTTTTAATCCAGTTTGAGCTTATTTTTGTGTATGGTGTTAGGGAGTGATCTAATCTCATACTTTTACATGTACCTGTCCAGTTTTCCCAGCACCACTTATTGAAGAGGCTGTCCTTTCTCCACTGTACATTCCTGCCTCCTTTATCAAAGATAAGGTGACCATATGTGCGTGGGTTTATCTCTGGGCTTTCTATCCTGTTCCATTGATCTATCTTTCTGTTTTTGTGCCAGTATCATACTGTCTTGATTACTGTAGCTTTGTAGTATACTCTGAAGTCAGGGAGCCTGATTCCTACAGCTCCATTTTTCATTCTCAAGATTGCTTTGGCTATCCAGGGTCTTTTGTGTTTCCATACAAATTGTGAAAAATTTTTTTCTAGTTCTGTGAAAAATGCCAGTAGTAATTTGATAGAGATTACACTGAATCTGTAGATTGCTGTGGGTAGTAGAGTCATTTGTACAATGTTGATTCTTCCAATCCAAGAACATGGTATATCTCTCCATCTGTTCATATCATCTTTAATTTCTTTCATCAGGGTCTTATAATTTTCTGCATACAGGTCTTTTGTCTCCTTAGGTAGGTTTATTCCTAGATATTTTATTATTTTTGTTGCAGTGGTAAATGGGAGTGTTTTCTTAATTTCACTTTCAGATTTTTCATCATTAGTGTATAGGAATGCTAGAGATTTCTGTGCATTAATTTTGTATCCTGATACTTTACCAAATTCATTGATTAGCTCTAGTAGTTTTCTGGTAGCATCTTTAGGATTCACTATGTATAGTATCATGTCATCTGCAAACAGTGACAACTTTACCTCTTCTTTTCTGATTTGGATTCCTTTTATTTCCTTTTCTTCTCTGATTGCTGTGGCTAAAACTTCCAAAACAATGTTGAATAAGAGTGTTGGGAGTGGGCAACCTTGTCTTGTTCCTGATCTTAGTGGAAATGCTTTCAGTTTTTCACCATTGAGGATGATGTTGGCTGTGGGTTTGTCATATATGACCTTTATTATGTTGAGGAAAGTTCCCTCTATGCTTACTTTCTGAAAGGTTTTTATCATAAATGGGTGTTGAATTTTGTTGAAAGCTTTCTCTGCATGTATTGAGATGATCATATGGTTTTTCTCCTTCAATTTGTTAATATGGTATATCACGTTGATTGATTTGCATATATTGAAGAATCCTTGCATTCCTGGAATAAACCCCACTTGATCATGATGTATGATCCTTTTAATGTGCTGTTGGATTCTGTTTGCTAGTATTTTGTTGAGGATTTTTCCATCTATGTTCATCAGTGATATTGGCCTGTAATTTTCTTTCTTTGTGACATCTTTGTCTGATGTTCGTATCAGGGTGATGGTGGCCTCGTAAAATGAGTTTGGGAGTGTTCCTCCCTCTGCTATATTTTGGAAGAGTTTGAGAAGGATAGGTGTTAGCTCTTCTCTAAATGTTTGATAGAATTCGCCTGTGAATCCATCTGGTCCTGGGCTTTTGTTTGTTGGAAGATTTTTAATCACAGTTTCAATTTCAGTGCTTGTGATTGGTCTGTTAGTATTTTCTATTTCTTCCTGATTCAGTCTTGGCAGTTTGTGCATTTCTAAGAATTTGTCCATTTCTTCCAGGTTTTCCATTTTATTGGCATAGAGTTGTTTGTAGTAATCTCTCATGATCATTTGTATTTCTGCATTGTCAATTGTCATTTCTCCTTTTTCATTTCTAATTCTATTGATTTGAGTCTTCTCCCTTTTTTTCTTGATGAATCTGGCTAATGGTTTATCAATTTTGTTTATCTTCTCAAAGAACCAGCTTTTAGTTTTATTGATCTTTGCTATCATTTCCTTCATTTCTTTTTCATTTATTTCTGGTATGATCTTTATGATTTGTTTCCTTCTGCTAACTTTGGGGTTTTTTTGTTTTTCTTTCTCTAATTGCTTTAGGTGCAAGGTTAGGTTGTTTATTCGAGATGTTTCCGTTTCTTAAGGTAGGATTGTATTGCTATAAACTTCCCTCTTGGAACTGCTTTTGCTGCTTCCCATAGGGTCGTCATGTCTCCATTGTCATTTGTTTCTAGGTATTTTTTGATTTCCTCTTTGATTTCTTCAGTGATCACTTGGTTATTAAGTAGTGGATTGTTTAGCCTCCATGTGTTTGTTTTTTTCTTTTTACAGATCTTTTCCTGTAATTGATATCTAGCCTCATAGTGTTGTGGTGGGAAAAGATACTTGATACAATTTCAATTTTCTTAAATTTACCAAGGCTTGATTTGTGACCCAAGATTTGATCTATCCTGGAGAGGCATCCTTTTTATAATGAACTTAATATTGAATTTGACACTTAACAATTCAGCATTGATCCATAAAGGTTATTAGGTGTGCATCCAGCAAGAAGTAAGAAAGGCCTCTCTGAGAAGGGGACTATGCACTGTGACCCAAAATACAAGACTGAGCCATTCAGACAGTGATCTGAGTGAGGAGCATTCCAGGTAGAGAAAATAAATGGTGCAAAAGCCCAGCTTATTACAGAGAGAGGAAGAAAGAAGTGGCTGAAGAACAGGAGGCAAAACACATTTTAAACACAATATTTTATACTCCAATAAAAATTAAGAAAAGCAAAAAAAAGGACCAGGAGGCAGTAGGGAAAGGAGCACAGCTGAGGACTGAGAGAGGCAGGCAGGATCCAGATGTTGGAGGTTCTCTTCCACTTTTGTCCCCTCCTCTACTGTCTCGACTCCCAGGCCCCATTCATTCCACCCTCAACGTCCTGCAGAATGGTCTTTTTGTGGCGTAGTTGTGTGCTATCACTCTGCTTAGCATCTTGCCATGATTTTCCACAGCATTCGGAATGCTGCCCAAACTCCTTGCGAAGCCTCCAAGACCTGGCCCGTGCAGACTTTTCTAGGCAGATCTCAGGACTGTATCCCTTTTGCTCATTAGTTTCCAAACCCCTTCTCTCTGCTCATCCACCTACCAATCTATGTTAAATCTGGCCTGTTGCCCATGCTATTCCACTTGCCAGGATGCCCTTTTCTTCAGCTCTTTGCATGATGTGCAGCTCCTTTCTCAGGCCTTCTCTAACAACAACCACCAAAATTGGGTCTCCCTCTCCTCATCTCATGCTGATATCCCCCATTAGCTACTTTCCCCCTTAAATTTCTTTTCTTGTTTATTGACTCTCTTCCGCATGGGACTGAAAGCTACTTGAGGGTTGGTGCCATGTTTATTTTCTTTGCCATTGTAGCATCTGCACCCACCATGATTCCTGGCAATGGTAGTCCTTCAATTAATGTCCATTGAATAGGCAAAATAAAAATAACAGTGATCCTTTAAGTTACAACACAGTAGGGGAATTTTAAAAACACAAAACAAACAAACATAACAGTAACACATGAAATGAATATCTCTCACTACTAACTATTCACTATATGCCACACATATAGTGTGCTCAATGATTTTATTTTTCATTTATTACCCACAGCAAATTTATGAGCAAGATATTACTCTCCCTGTGTATTTCCTTACCCAAAGTCATAGCTGGTAAATTGTGGAACCAAGGCCGATCATGGAAGGCCTTGAATTCCATTCTCAGAAAGACTATTTGATTGGCATCTGGGAGGCACTGAAAGGGTTGTGAGCAAAGTAAAATAAATCTTAAAATATTTTATTAGTGGGAGTATTCATTCCCTGAATTATACTAGACCATCGTACTTTTAATGCTCTGAAAACTAAAGGGAGATGGTGTTCCATTTTGCTCCCTGGCTTTGCCTGAGGACTCAATTTCTGATTCCATTCCTTCAATTAAAGAGAACTGAGGTAACTTTTAGAATGGGAAATGCTCCTCTGACACACAAATAACCACAAGGACAATTAAAATGATAAAATCTTAGACCAAATGTGAAATAAAGTGAAACATTTCTTCTGAGTGTTTATAATTATTTTTAGACATAAAATCATGTACTGTGCAAAGATTCATGAATTCTAACTTTCAAGAAAGAAAATAGCACAATCACAATAAGCCCTACCTAAATGTGTTTTTAAATACATTATTATTTATACCGACTTTTTTATATGAAATATTTTCAGTGTGCCTGGTTTGGGTCAATCCTGTTAAACAAAACAAAAACCATGTAAAATTTATTTTTCCATGTGGCTAGGTAAATTCCCAGGTCTTGAAGAAACAGATTATGTACTTATGTTCTTCTTTCTTCGAAACTATGAATGGAAAGTCAGGGACAAAAAAAATGTATCCTTGGGCAACACAATAATTTGCAAAAGGCTACACCATGAAACAAGCATTTTTCCAAGAGTTAAAAAAATAATAAGGGAGCACACAAGCACAAAAAAAATTAAATTTCAAGCTGTAAGGGCTGATTTGAAAATTTTAAAGAAAGGTACAATTCAGATATAGTTATATGACTTTTTTCCCTTAAAAATCCACTTGGTTATTTTCATATGTCATTAAATATTGTTCACATTTTGTATAATTTATAATTCTTCAACAAGAAGTTATGTAGTATTTCTTTAGCAAAACATTTTTGTAGCAAAACTTTTTTGAAGATTTTTTTTTAGTATTTCAGCTTCAGTAATGTAAAAAAATAACTCACTGGGATGAAAATCTTTTTTGATAATTAGCTTTATTAAGGTATAATGTACTTAAAATAATCCATTTAAAGTTTATATGTCAAGGAGTTTTGAAAAATGTATGTGTGCAACTAGTATTACAATTAAGGTATAGAATACTTCAAAGAGAATGTCCTTTTATGTCCCTCACTTCCCTGGCCTGGGCAACATTTGATCTGTCACTATAGATATGTTGTGCCTATTCTAGAGTTTCAGATAATAGAATCACACAGTAAGTATACTTTTAGATCTGGCTTTTATCATTCAGTGTAATGTTTTTGATATCTATCCATGTTGCTTTTGTGACAGAAGTTCTTTGCTTTTTATTGCTGAGGAGTATTCTATTGTATGGATTAACTACAATTTGTTTTTCTTTCTCCCACTGAGATGTTTGGCTTGCTTTAGATTATGGCTAGTTTGAAGAAAACTGCTATGAACACTTGTGTTCAAGTTTTCCTGTGAAGATGCTTTCATTTCTCTTGACCAAATACCTAAGTGTGGGATATCTGGGTTACACGATAAGTGAATGCTTAACTTTTAAAGAAACTTTTAAAGTTAACTTTTAACTTTTAATGCAAACTCTTTTTCCAAAGTGGTACCCCACTGAACATTCCCACCAACAGTGTTAGCAGTGTTCCACTTGATTCAAATCCTTGCCAACACTTGGTATGGCCAATCTTTTTAATATTAGCCATACTAATGTGTATGTAGTGGCATCGCACTGTGGTTTTAGTTTGCATCGTCCTACTGACTCATGATATTGAGCTTTTTCATACGCTTATTTGCCATCTGTATATCTTCTTTCGTGAAGTGTCTCTTCCAATCTTTTGTCTAATTTTTAAATGTATTGTTTACCATCTTCTCATTGAGATTTGAAACTTTATAAATCCCAAATAAAAGCCCTTTTATCAGATATAGTTAATACAAATATTTTCTTCCAATTTGTGTCCTTACATTTCTTAATCGTGTATTTTGAATGTCAAAAGTATTTTAATTACTGAAATTTAATTTATGATTTTTTTCTTTTATGACTTGTGCTTTTTGTGTCTTGGGAAATTTCTTGGGAAATTCCTTGGGAAATTTTCCAACAAACAGCATTTCAATAAACTTTGCTAACTTACTAAATGAAAATAAATAATATGTTGTTATTTTCCTGAGATTAAGTTATACTTAAACTCTATTACTTCATAAGGCTGTGTGGGGATAAATGAGATCCACATAAAGCAATTAGTCCAGTGGCTCTGGATGTTATTGTTCAAACATGTTAGTTTTTATCATCATTGTGTTTACCAGAAACCTGCCTTTCTTCTCTTATAAATTCCTTTGCACACAAAATTTTAAGAACTTTATAATCAGGGAACAAACTTTTTCCATTTTCATTGCCAAATTTTTTCCCACATAGTACCTTTTTAACTTTTTTATTTTTCTCATTACATTCCTTCTGCGATTTTTTTTTTTTTTTTTCAGTACGTGGGCCTCTCATTGTTGTGGCCTCTCCCGTTGCGGAGCACAGGCTCCGGCCGCGCAGGCTCAGCGGCCATGGCTCATGGGGCCAGCCGCTCCGTGGCATGTGGCATCTTCCCGAACCGGGGCACGAACCCGTGTCCCCTGCATTGGCAGGCGGACTCTCAACCACTGTGCCACCAGGGAAGCCCTCTTCTGCGATTTTTTTCCCCCACTGGTTTTCAGATCTGAAAAGTTCTTCATCATCCAGAATACATTCTGGATATAAAAATTTAACATATGGTACAACTGGCACCACAATATGATTGGGGAAAAGAAATCAATAAGTTATTTGGGGAATACTTATACTTTAAAATTTAGAAATTCATATCACATCATAATTCAAAATAAATTCTAGGTGAAGTAAAGATCTAATTTTAACAATGGGGCAAAAGTGAAATAAGCAGGAACATGGCATCTATCACCTTTGCCACATTCTATTGGCTAGAAGCATGTCACAGGTCCCAGCCACACTGGGGCCAAAAAGGGTGTGGCTCCATGTGGGGATCAAATTAGGGCATGTCCACCACCACTATTCATACATGTTACAAAAAGAATGAATCTCAAAATCATTATGCTGAGTCAAAGAGTGAAAAAAACAGACAAAAAGAGAGCACATCCTTTGATTATATTTACATAAATTACAGAATATGCAAACTAATCTATAGTGATATGTTCCTCCCCAAGTAATACAACACAGAAATTCAGGGGAGTTTACACCTTGTGGAAAGAATCTTTGGCCAACAGGTGATGGAATCACTGGATAAATGCAACTCCTTTTCATCTTGCATCACTCCACTCGAACCTCACCTCTGCTCCCGAGGATTGTACCTCTATTTTTACTGAGGTATAGTTGATTTATAATATTATATTAATTTCAGGCATACAACATAGTGATTCAAAATTTTTATAGGTTATACTCCATTTAAAGTTATTATAAAATAATGGCTATATTCCCTGTGCTGTACAATATATCCTTGTAGTTTTTTTATTTTATACATAGTAGTTTGTACCTCTTAATCCCCTGTTCCTCTCTTGCCCCTACCCACTTCCCTCTCCCCACTGGAAACCACTAGTTTGTTCTCTGTCTGTGAGTCTGTTTCTGTTTTATTGTATTCATTCATTTGTTTTATTCTTAGCTTCCACACATAAGTGATAATATATAGTATTTTTCTTTGTCTGACTTATTTCACTAAGCATAATACCCTCCAGGTCCATCCATGTTTGCAAATGACAAAATTTCATTCTTTTAAATGACTGAGTAGTATTCCATTGTATATATGTACCATATCTTCTTTATCCATTCCTCTGTTGCTGGACACTTATGTTGCTTCCATATCTTGGGTGTTGTAAATAGTGCTGCTATGAACATTAGGATGCATGTATATTTTTGCATTAGTGGTTTTTTTTTCATTGTATATATGCCCAGGAGTGGAATTGCTAGGTCATATGGTAGTTCTATTTTTAGCTTTTTGAGGAACTTCCATACTGTTTTCTACAGTGACTGCACAAATTTACATTCCAAACAACAGTGTATGAGAGTTCCCTTTTCTTCATATTCTTGCCAACATTTGTTATTTGTGCTTTTTTTTCATGATAGCCATTCTGACAAGTGTGAGATGATATCTCATTGTGGTTTTGAGTTGCATTTCTCTGATAATTAGCAATGTTGAGTACTTTTTCTTGTTCCTGTTGGCCATCTACGTGACTTCCATGGAAAAAATGTCTTTTTGGGTCTTCAGAGCTTTTTTTAATTGGGGTGTACTTTTTTTTTATTGAGTTGTATGAGCTGTTTATATGTTTTGGATATTAACCCTTTATCAGTCATATCATTTGCAAATATTTTCTTCAGTTCAGTAGGTTGTCTTTTCATTTTGTCAGTGGTTTCCTTTGCTGTGCAAAAGCTTTTAAGTTTAATTAACTCCCATTTTTTAATTTTTGTTTTGTTTCCTTTGTCTTAGGAGATAGACCCAAAACAATATTACTACAGTTTATGTCAAAGAGTGTTCTGCCTATATTTTCTTCTAGGATTTTTATGGTTCTCAGTCTTACATTTAGGTCTTTAGTCCATTTTGAGTTTATTTTTGTACATGGTGTGAGGGAATGTTCTAATCTCATTCTTTTACGTGTAGCTGTCCAGCACCACTTGTTGAAGAGAATGTGTTTTCCCCATTGCACAATCTGGTCTCCTTTGTCATAGATTAGTTGACCATAAGTGTGTGGGTTTGTTTCTGGGCTCTCTTCTGTTCCATTCATCTATGTGTCTGTTTTTGTGCTAGTAACATAATGATTCGACTACTGTAGCTTTGTAGTATAGTCTGAAGTCAGGGAGCATGATACCTCCAGCTCTGTTCTTTCTCAATGTTGTTTTGGCTATTTAGGATCTTTTGTGTTGCGATATAAATTTTAAAATTACTTGTTCTAGGGCTTCCCTGGTGGCACAGTGGTTGAGAGTCTGCCTGCCGATGCAGGGGACACAGGTTCATGCCCCGTTCTGGGAAGATCCCACATGCCGCAAAGTGGCTAGGCCCGTGAGCCATGGCCATTGAGCCTGTGCGTCTGAAGCTTGTGCTCCACGTGTCCAGAGTCTGTGCTCCGCACATCCAGAGTCTGTGCTCCGTGCGTCCGGAGCGGAGCCTGTGCTCCGCAACAGGAGAGGCCACACAGTGAGAGGCCCGTGTACCACAAAAAACAAAACAAAAATTACTTGTTCTAGTTCTGTGAAAAAAATGCCTCTGGTGTTTTGATAGGGATTGCATCGAATCTGTAGATTGACTTGGGTAGTATGCTCATTTTAACATATGAATTCTTCTGATCCAAGAACACAGTATACCTTTCCATCTGTTTGTGTTGTCTTCAATTTCTTTCATCAGTGTCTTATAGTTTTCAGAGTACAGGTTTTTTGCCTCATTAGGTAGGTTTATTCCTAGGTATTTTATGGTTTTTGGGGAATGGTAAATGGGATAGTTTCCTTAATTTCTCTTTCTGATACTTCATTGTTAGTGTATAAAAATGTAACTGATTTCTGTATTTTAATTTTGTATCCTGCAACTTTACCAAATTCATTGATGAACTCTAGTAGTTTTCTGGTGGCATCGTTAGGCTTTCCTATGTATAGCATCATGTCACCCACAAACAGTGACAATTCTACTTCTTCCTTTTCAATTTGGATTCTTTTTCTTGTCTGATTGCTATGGCTAGGACTTCCAATTATATGTTAAATAAAGTGGTGAGAATGGGTATTATTGTCTTATTCCTGATCTTAGAGGAAATGCTTTTAGCTTTTCACTGTTGAATATGACATTAGCTGGGCATATCAGATATGACTTTTGTGTGTGTGTGTGCATATGGTCTTAGATTTTGAGTATATTGGAAATATTTTACAGACACAGCAACACTCAAGTCTAAGAGAAGGAGTAAGATAGAAAATTATCGTAAGCCATTCTGTAGCATAAAATTACATGTTTCAAAAGTTCTGCCATCAAACGTAGGTATTGGAAAAGAATTACAATAGAGAAGAAACAAAGATAAATTATACTATACTTCATTACAGTTCTGTTTGTCTAGCCACACTTGGGACTAGCACACAAAGAACATGGTCAACACCACCAAGTTCTGCCAAATTAAAAGGTAAATTTCGAATGTAATAACACTTAATGAATGTAATAGACATTCATTGCATTGCACTTGGAATTTTACAGTATGGGAAATAAAGGAAAAATGTTTTATTCAATAGATTATTTTTCAAATAATTCTATTATGCTTGGTAAGATCCTTAGAATTTTTTTCCTATGCATTTTTAATTGTTATTTAACATCTTTATTAGAGTATAATTGCTTTACAATGGTGTGTTAGTTTCTGCTTTATAACAAAGTGAATCAGCTACACATATTCATACATCCCCATATCGACTGCCTCTTGCATCTCCCTCCCATCCTCCCTATCCCACCCCTCTATGTAGTCACAAAGCTCCGAGCTGATATCCCTGTGCTATGTGGCTATTTCCCACTAGCTATCTATTTTACATTTGGAAGTGGTGTATATATGTCCATGTCACTCTCTCACTTCGTCAGCTTACCATTCCCCCTCCCCGTGTCCTCAAGTCCATTTTCTATGTCTGTATCTTTATTCCTGTCCTGTCCCTAGGTTCTTCAGAACATTTTTTTATTTTTTAGATTCCATACATATGTGTTAGCATACGGTATTTGTTTTTCTCTTTCTGACTTACTTCACTCTGTATAACAGACTCTAGGTCCAACCACCTCATTAAAAATAACCCAATTTCATTTCTTTATACGGCTGAGTAATATTCCATTGTGTATATGTGCCACATCTTTATCCATTCATCTGTCGATGGACAATTAGGTTGCTTCCATGGGCTGGCTATTGTAAATAGAGCTGTAGTGAATATTGTGGTACATGACTCTTTTTGAATTATGGTTTTCTGAGGGTATATGGCCAGCAGTGGGATTGCTGGATCATATGGTAGTTCTATTTTTATTTTTTTAAGGAACTTCCATACTGTTCTCCATAGTGGCTGTATCAATTTACATTCCCACCAACAGTGCAAGAGGGTTCCCTTTTATACACACCCTCTCCAGCATTTATAGTTTGTAGATTTTTTTTTGATGGTCATTCTGAATGGCGTGAGAGGATATCTCATTGTAGTTTTGATTTGCAATTCTCTAATGATTAGTGATGTTGAGCATGCTTTCATGTGTTTTTTGGCAATCTGTATATCTTTGGAGAAATGTCTATTTAGGTCTTCAGCCCATTTTTGGATTGAGTTGTTTGTTTTTTTAGATATTGAGCTGCATGAGCTGCTTGTATACTTTGGAGATTAATCTTTTGTCAGTTGCTTCATTTGCAAATATTTTCTCCCATTCTAAGGGTTGTCTTTTCGTCTTTATGGTTTCCTTAGCTGTGAAGTTTCATTAGGTCTCATGTGTTTATTTTTGTTTATATTTCCATTTCTCTAGGAGGTGGGTCAAAAAGGATCTTGCTGTGATTTATGTCATAGAGTGTTCTGCCTATGTTTTCCTCTAAGAGGTTTATAGTATCTGGCCTTACATTTAGGTCTTTAATCCATTTTGAGTTTATTTTTGTGTATGGTGTTAGGGAGTACCTGTACCTGTCCACCTTTCCCAGCACCACTTACTGAAGAGGCTGTCTTTTCTCCATTGTATGTTCTTGCCTCCTTTATCAAATTAAGGTGACCATATGTGCATAGGTTTATCTCTGGGCTTTCTATCCTGTTCCATTGATCTATATTTCTTTTTTTGTGCCAGTACCATACTGTCTTGATTATTGTAGCTTTGTAGTACATTCTGAAATCTGGGAGCTTGATTCCTCCAGCTCCATTTTTCTTTCTCAAGATTGCTTTGCTATTCAGGGTCTTTTGTGTTTCCATACAAATTGTGAAATTTTTGTTCTAGTTCTGTGGAAAATGCCATTGGTAGTTTGACAGGGATTGCAATGAATCGATAGATTGCTTTGGGTAGTATAGTCATTTGTACAATGTTGATTTTTCCAATCCAAGTACATGGTATATCTCTCCATCTGTTTGTATCATCTTTAATTTCTTTCATCAGTGTCTTATAACTTTCTGCATACAGGTCTTTTGTCTGCTTTGGTAGGTTTATTCATAGGTATTTTATTCTTATTGTTTCAGTGGTAAATGGCAGTGTTTCCTTAATTTCTCTTTCAGATTTTTCATCATTGGTGTATAGGAAAGCAAGAGATTTCTGTGCATTAATTTTGTATGCTGCTACTTTACCAAATTCATTGATTAGCTCTAGTAGTTTTTTGGTAGCATCTTTAGGATTCTCTACGTATAGTATCATGTCACCTGAAAACAGTGACAGCTCTACTTCTTCTTTTCCAATTTGGATCCCTTTTATTTCTTTTTCTTGTCTGATTGCTGTGGCTAAAACTTCCAAATCTATGTAGAATAATAATAGTGGTGAGAGTGGGCAAACTTGTCTTGTTCCTGATCTTAGAGGAAATGGTTTCAATTTTTCACCATTGAGGACAATGTTGGCTGTGGATTTGTCATATGGCCTTTATCACGTTGAGGTAAGTTCCTTCTGTGTCTACTTTCTGGAGGGTTTTTTATCATAAATGGTGTTAAATTTTGTCAAAAGCTTTCCCTGCATCTCTTGAAATGATCATATGGTTTTTCTCCTTCAATTTGTTAGTATGGTATATCACGTTGATTGATTTGCGTATATTGAAGAATCCTTGCATTCCTGGGATAAATCCCACTTGATCATGGTGTATGATCCTTTAAATGTACTTTTGGGTTCTTTTTACTATTATTTTGTTGAGGATTTTTGCATCTATGTTCATCAGTGATATTGGCCTGTAGTTTTCTTTCTTTGTGACATCTTTGTCTGGTGTTGGTATCAGGGTGATGGAGTCCTCATAGAATGAGTTTGGGAGTGTTCCTCCCTGTGCTATATTTTGGAGGAGTTTGAAAATGATAGGTTTTAGCTCGTCTATAAATGTTTGATTGATTCGCCTGTGAATCAATCTGGTCCTGGGCTTTCGTTTGTTGGAAGATTTTTAATCACAGTTTCAATTTCAGTGCTTGTGATTGGTCTGCTTATATTTTCTATTGCTTCTTGGTTCAGTCTCAGAAGGTTGTACTTTTCTATGAATTTGTCCATTTATTCCAGGTTGTCCATTCTATTGGCATATAGTTGATTGTAGTAGTCTCTCATGATCCTTTGTATTTCTGCAGTGTCAGTTGTTGCTTCTCCTTTTTCATTTCTAATTCTAGATTTGAGTCTTCCACTTTATTTCTTGATGAGTCTGGCTAATGGTTTATCAATTTTGTTTATCTTCTCAAAGAACCAGCTTTTAGTTCTATTGACCTTTGCTATTGTTTACTTCATTTCTTTTTCATTTATTTCTGATCTGATACTTATGATTTCTTTCCTTCTACTAACTCTGAGGGGTTTTGCTCTTCTTTCTCTAATTGCGTTAAGTGTAAGTTTAGGTTGTTTATTTTAGATGTTTCTTGAGGTAGGATTGTATTGTTATAAACTTCCCTCTTAGAGCTGCTTTTGCTGCATCCCATAGGTTTTGGGTCGTGGTGTTTCATTGTCATTTGTTTCTAGGTATTTTTTGATTTCCTCTTTGATTTCTTAAGTGATCTCTTGGTTATCTAGTAGTGTATTGTTTAGCCTCCATGTGTTTGTATTTTTTACAGATTTTTTCCTGTAATTGATATCTAGTCTCATAGCATTGTGGTCAGAAAAGATACTTGTTATGATTTCAAATGTTTTAAATTTACCAAGTCTTGATTTGTGACCTAAGGTATGATCTATCCTGGAGAATGTTCCATGAGTCTTGAGAAGAAAGTTTATTCTGCTGTTTTTGGATGGAATGTCCTATAAATATCAATTAAGTCCACCTTGTTTAAAGTATCATTTAAAGTTTGTTTTTCCTTATTTACTTTCATTTTGAATGATCTGTCCATTGGTGAAAGTGGGGTGTTAAAGTGCCCTGCTATGATTGTGTTACTGTTGATTTCCCCTCTTATGGCTGTTAACATTTGCCTTATGTATTGAGGTGCTCCTGTGTTGGTTGCATAAATATTTACAATTGTTTTATCTTCTTCTTGGATTGATCCCTCGTTCATTATGTAGCGTCCTTCTTTGTCTCTTGTAATAGTCTTTATTTTAAAGTCTATTTTGTCTGATATGAGAATTGCTACTCCAGCTTTCTTTTGATTTCCATTTGCATGGAATATCTTTTTCCATCCCCTCACTTTCAGTCTGTATGTGTCCCTAGGTCTGAAGTGGGTCTCTTGTAAATAGCATATATACAGGTCCTGTTTTTGTATCCATTCAGCCAGTCTGTGTCTTTTGGTTGGAGCATTTAATCCATTTACATTTAAGGTAATTATAGATATGTATGTTCCTATTACCATTTTCTTCATTGTTTTGGGTTTGTTATTGTAGGTCTTTTTCTTTCTTGTGTTTCCTCCCTAGAGAAGTTCTTTTAGCATTTGTTGTAAAGCTCGTTTAGTGGTGCTGAATTATCTTAGCTTTTGCTTATCTGTAAAGGTTTTAATTTCTCTGTCAAATCTGAATGAGATCGTGGCTGGGTAGGGTAATCTCGGTGGTAGGTTTTTCCCTTTCCTCACTTTAAATATGTCTTGCCACTCCTTTCTGGCTTGCAGAGTTTCTACTGAAAGGTCAGCTGTTGGGCTACCCTGTGGCGCAGACGTTGAGAGTCTGCCTGCCAATGCAGGGGGCATGCGTTCGTGCCCTGGTCTGGGAAGATCCCACATGCCACGGAACGGCTGGGCCCGTCAGCCATGGCCACTGAGCCTGCGCGTCCAGAGCCTGTGCTTCGCAATGGGAGAGGTCGCAACAGTGAGAGACCTGCGTACCGCAAAAAAAAAAAAAAAAAGAAGATCAGCTGTTAACCTTATGGAGATTCCCTTGTATGTTATTTGTTGTTTTTCCCTTACTGCTTTTAATATTTTTTCTTTGTATTTAATTTTTGATAGTTTGATTAATATGTGTCTTGGCTTGTTTCTCCTTGGATTTATCCTGTATGGGACTCTCTGTGCTTCCTGGGCTTGATTGACTATTTCCTTTCCCATATTAGGGAAGTTTTCAACTATAATCTCTTCAAATATTTTCTCAGTCCCTTTCTTTTTCTCTCCTTCTTCTGGGACCCCTATAATTCAAATGTTACTGTGTTTAATGTTGTCCCAGAGGTCTCTGAGACTGTCCTCAATTCTCTTCATTCTTTTTTCTTCATTCTGTTCTGCAGTAGTTAGTTCTACTCTTTTATCTTCCAGATCACTTATCCGTTCTTCTGCGTCAGTTATTCTGCTATTGATTCCTTCTAGAGAATTTTAAATTTCAGTTATTGTATTGTTCATCATTGTTTGTTTGCTCTTTATTTCTTTGAGGTCCTAGTTAAACATTTCTTGTATTTTCTCCATTCTCTTTCCAAGATTTTGGATCATCTTTACTATCATTACTCTGAATTCTTTCTCAGGTAGACTACCTATTTCCTCTTCGTTTGTTTAGTGTGGTCAGTTTTTACATTGCTCCTTCATCTGCTATGTGTTTCTCTGTCTCTTCATTTTGCTTAACTTAATGTGTTTGGGGTCTCCTTTTTACAGGCTACAGGTTTGTAGTTCCTGTTGTTTGGTGTGTATACCCCCAGTGGCTAAGGATGGTTCAGTCGGTTGAGTAGGCTTCCTTATTGAGAGGACTGGTGCCTGTGTTCTGGTGGATGAGGCTGGGTCTTGTCTTTCTGGTGGGCAGGTCCACGTCTGGTGGTGTGTTTTGGTGTGATTGTGAACTTATTATGATTTTAGGCAGCCTCTCTGTTAATGCGTGGTGTTGTGTTCCTGTCTTGCTAGTTGTTTGGCATAGGGTGTCCAGCACTGTGGCTTGCTGGTCGTCATGTGGAGCTGGGTCTTAGCATTGAGATGGAGCTCTCTGGGAGCACTTTCATCATTTGATATTACATGGAGCGGAGGCCACTGGTGGCCCAATGTCCTGAACTTGGCTCTCACACCTCAGAGGTACAGGCCTGACACCTAGCGGGAACACCAAGACCCTGTCAGCAACATGGCTCAGAAGCAAAGGGAGAAAAAAATTAATAAATATATTAATTAATTAAATAATATAAAAAGTTATTAAAATAAAAATTTAAAAATTATTAAAAATAAAACTAATTTAAAAAAGAACTGACAGACAGAACCCTAGGACAAATGATAAAAGCAAAGCTATGCAGACAAAATCACACAAAGAAGAATACACATACACACTCACAAAAAGAGAAAAAGGAATAAAAAATATATATATATATATTACAAAAAAATGGAAGAGAGCAACAAAATCAATCAACTAATATACCAATGATAATAAACTCTAAATACTTAAGTAAGGTAAATGTAAAACCAGATGCAGAAAGTGATCCCCAAGTCCACAGTTGCTCCCAAAGTCTACCACCTCAATTTTGGGATCATTTGTTGCCTGTTCAGGTATTTCAGAGATGCAGGGTACATCAAGTTGACTGTGGAGATTTAATCCGCTGCTCCTCAGGCTGCTGGGAGAGCTTTCCCTTTCTCTCCTTTGTTCGCACAGCTCCTGGTGTTCAGCTTTGGATTTGGCCCCGTCTCTTCGTGTAGCTTGCCTGAGGGCGTCTGTTCCCGCACAGAGAGGACAGGGTTAAAGGAGCAGCTGATTAGGGGGATCTGGCTCCCTCAGACCAGGGGGAGGGAGGGTATGGAATGCAGGGCGAGCCTGCGTCGGTGGAGGCTGGCGTGACATTGCAACAGCCTGGGGCGTGCCGTGTGTTCTCCCGGGGAAGTTTGCCCTGGATCATGGGACCCTGGCAGTGGTGGGCTGCACAGGCTTCTGGGAGGTGGGGTGTGGATAGTGACCTGTGCTTGCACACAGGCTTCTTGGTGGCTGTAGCAGCAGCCTTAGCGTCTCATGCCCATCTCTGGAGCTCATTTAGGCAGTTCTCTGAATCCCCTCTCCTGGCGCACCCCAAAGCAATGATCTCTTGCCTCTTAGGCAGTTCAAGTCTTTTTCCCCGACTCCCTCCTGGCAAGGCTAGCTGTGGTGCACTAGCCCCCTTCAGGCTGTGTTCACGCAGCCAACCCCAGTCCTCTCCCTGGGGTCTGATCTGTGAAGCTGGAGCCTCAGGTTCCAGCCCCCACCCATCCCTGTGGGTGAGCAGACAAGCCTCTCAGGCTGGTGAGTACTAGTCGGTCCTGGTCCTCTGTGTGGGAATCTCTCCGTTTTGCCCTCTGCACCCCTGTTGCTCCACTCTCCTCCATATCTCTGAAGCTTCCCCCCCTGCCAGCCCCCATCTCTGCCAGTGAAGGGGCTTCCTAGTGTGTGGAAACTTTTCCTCCTTCACAGCCCCCTCCCAGAGGTGCTGGTCCTGTCCCTATTCTTTTGTCTCTGTTTTTTCTTTTGTCTCTGTTTTTTCTTTTGTCTTTTGCCCTACCCAGGTACGTGGGGAGTTTCTTGCCTTTTGGGAAATCTGAGGTCTTCTGTCAGCATTCAGTAGGTGTTCTGTAGGAGTTGTTCCACATGTAGATATATTTCTGATATATTTGTGGGGAGGAAGGTGATCTCCATGTCTTATTCCTCAGCCATCTTGAAGGTCTCTCCAGATATGACCTTTATTACATTGAGGTATGTTCCCTCTGCTCCTACTTTGTTGAGAGTTTTTATAATAAATGAATGTTGAATTTCGTCAAAAGCTTTTTCTGCATCTATTGAAATGATTATATCATTTAAAAAATTTTCAATTTGTTAATCTTGAGTATTACGTCGATTGATTTGTGGATATTGAACTATCCTTGCATCCCTGGGATAAATCCAACCTGATCATGGTGTATGCTCCTTGTTGAATTTGATTTGCTAAAATTTTGTTGAGGATGATTACATCTACCTTACCAGTGATATTGGCTGGTAATTTTCTTTTTTAGTGATGTCTTTGTCTGATTTTGTTATCAGAGTGATGGTGGCCTTGTAGAATGAGTTCAGAAGCATTACTTCCTCTTCAATTTTTTGGAGTAGTTTGAGAAGGATAGGTTTTAACTGTTCTCTAAATGTTTGGTAGAATTCACTTGTGAAGCCATCCTGTCCTGGACTTTTGTTTGTTGGGATGTTTTGAAATTACTGATTCAATTTCACTAGTGGTAATTGGTCTGTTCATATTTTTTATTTCTTCCTTGTTCAGTTTTGGGAGATTGTACATTTCTAGGAATTTGTACATTTCTACTAGGTTGTCTCTTTTATTGGCATATTGTTGTTTGTAGTAATTTCTCATGATCCTTTATATTTCTGTGGTGTTGGTTGTAACTTCTTTTTTCATTTCTGATTTTATTGATTTGGGTCCTCTCTCTTTTTTTCCTGCTGATTCTGGCTAAAGGTTTTTCAATTTTGTTATCTTTTCAAAGAACCAACTCAATTTCATTGATCTTTTCTATGTCTCGTCTATATTTCATTTATTTCTGCTCTGATCTTTTTTTACTTCATTCCTTCTACTAAAGGAAAAGTGTTTGTTCTTTTTTCTAGTTTCTTTAGATATAAGATTAGGTTGTTTACTTGAAACTTTTCTTGTTTCCTGAGGTAGACTTGAATTGCTAGAAACTTTCCTTTTAGAACTGCTTTGGTTATGTCCCATAGATTTTGGATCATTGTGTTTTCATTTTCATTTGTCTCCAGGTGTTTCTTGGTTTCTTCTTTGATTTCTTCAGTGACCCATTTGTTGTTTAGTAGCATATTGTTTAGCCTCCATGTGTTTGTGTTTTCTGCAGTTTTTTTCCTTGTAGTTGATTTCTAGTCTCATGGCATTGTAGTTAGAAAAGATGCTTGATATGATTTCATTTTTCTTAAATTTATTGAGACTTGTTTTTTGGCCTAGCATGTGATCTCTCTTGGACACTGTTCCATGTGCACTTGAAAATAATGTGTATTCTGCTGCTTTTGGATTGGATGGTCTATATATATTTATTAAGGCCATTTTGTCTACTGTGTCATTTATAGCCAGTGTTTCCTTATTTATTTTCTGTCTGGATGATCTGTCTATTGATGTAAGTCAGTGTTAATGTTCCCTATTATTATGTGGTACTGTCAATTTCTCCCTTTATATCCCTTTATATCTGTTAGTATTTGCTTCATGTATTTAGATGCTCCTGTGTTGAGTGCACATATATTTACAGTTGTTATATCTTCTTGGATTAATCCCTTGATCATTATGTAGTGTCCTTGTTTGTCTCTTTTTTGTTGTTGTTTTTTCCATTCACATGGAATCATTTTTTTCTATCCTCTCATTTTCAGTTGTGTATGCCTTTAAATTTGAAGTGAGTCTTTTGTAGGCAGCATGTATATGTGTCTTTTTTTGTGTCTATTCAGCCATTCTATGTCTTTTGGTTGGAGCATTCAGTCCATTTACATTTAGAGAAATTATTGATAGGTATGTATTTATTGCCATTTTGCTAATGGTTTTGGGGTTGTTTTTGTAGTGCATTTGTGTTCATTACTTCTTTTGCTCTCTTCCCTTTGATTTGGTTGCTATCTTTAGTGTTATGTTTGGATTCCTTTCTCTTTTGTGTGTATGTGTATATTATAGATTTTTGATTTGTGGTTACCATGAGGTTTATATATAGCAATATAAATATATAATTATTATACCTTGTTTATCCCTTAAGTCTGAATACAATTTAACAACACTGCATATTTACTCCCCATCCCAAAAACGTTTAATGCTTTTGACATCATATTTTACATATTTTTGTTTTGCGTATTCCTTAACTACTTATTGTTGAAAAGGATGATTTTACTACTTTTGTATTTTCACCTTCTTAGTAACTTTATATGTGGTTGACCTACTACATTTACTGTATATTTTCCTTTACCAATGAGATTTTTCTTTTTGCAATTTTCATGTTTATAGGTGTAACCTTTTCTTTACCACTTAGGAAAGTCCCTCTCACATTTCTTGTAAAGCCGGTTTCATGGTGCTGAACTATTTTCGCTTTTGCTTGTCTGTAAAACTCTTCATCTCTCCTTTAAATCTGAATGGTAGCCTTGCTGGGTAGAGTATTCTTGGTTGTAGGTTTTCCCTTTCAATTTTAATTATATCATGCCACTCCCTTCTGGCCTGCAGAGTTTTTGCTAAAAGTTCAGCTGAGGGTCTTATGTGGGTTCCCTTGTATGTAACTAGTTGCTTTTCCTCTCTGCTTTTGATATTCTCTCTGTATATTTAATTTTTGCCATTTTATTTACTATGTGTCTTTGGTGTGGACCTCTTTAAGTTGATCCTAGTTGGGACTCTTTGTGCTTCATGGACCTGGATGTCTTTTTCCTTTCCTAGGTTAGGGAAGTTTTCAGCTATTACATCTTAAATATGTTTTCTGACCCCTCTTTTCATTCAAGGACCCCTATAATGTGAATGTTAGTACACTTGATATTGTCCCAGAGCTCTCTTAAACTGCCCTCATTTTTTTTTATTCTTGTTTTCTTTTTTCTGTTCATCTTCAGTAATTTCCAATACTCTGTCCTCTGGCTCACTGATTCGTTCCTCTGGATCATTTTATCTACTGTTGATTCCTTCTAGTATATTTTTAATTTCAGTGATTGTATTCTTTAGCTCTGTTTGGTTCTTCTTTATATTTTCTAACTCTTTGTTAAAACTTCTAACTTCTCATACTGTTCATCCATTCTTTTGCCAAGTTTTTTGATCATCTTTGTGATCATTACCTTGCACTCTTTATCAGGTAGGTTGCCTATCAACTTTACACTTAGTTCTTCTGGGGTTTTATCTGGTTCTTTTGTTTGGAAAATGTTCCACCGTCTCCTCATCTTGCCTAATTTTCTGTTTTTATTTCTATGTGTCTCATCAGTTGGTTATGTTTCCTTGGAGTGTGTTCTTATGTAGGAGACGTCCTATGCATCCCAGCACCATGCTCCCCTCTGATCACTAGAGCTACTTGCCCCCTATGTGGTCTGCATAGATTCTTCAGTTGTGGCGGGCTGACTACTCTGGGTGGTCTGGTAGGTGTGGCTGGCCCCTGGTCCAGTTGATTGCCAGATCCTGCCCTGTGTGGAGCTTGCTAGCCACTGGTTGGTGGGACCAGGTCACAATGTGCCTGACTGTTGAACCACATAGGGTCCTATGGCTTGTGCTGGCTCACTGGTGGGCAAGCCAGGTTCTGGGGTGTGTTGTGGGGTTGCAGTTTCCTAGGTTGGCCTGATGGTTAAAGCTCATTCCTGACTCAGCTGGCTGGGGTTCCAGGATGTCCCAAAGTGGGTACTGGTCCATTGGTAAGGGGTTTGGATCCCAGGGAAGCTGTCTGAGGAGTTTAAGGTATTTTAGAGCTGGTGTTGGCATGATAGTGGGCAGGGCCAGGGCCCAGTGTGTCCCAGGGTTAGCGCCAGCTCACTGGTGATGGAGCTGGGTCTGGGGTCTCTGGTTGTATGGCTTTAGGGGTACTTTCTGAAGCTCATGTCAGCCTGCTGGTGGGTGAGGCTGCATCCTAGGTCCACCCTCTGACAGGCCCAAAGTCTCCCAGAGATGAAATTGGCCACTGGTGGTCAGGGCCAGAGCCTGGAGAGTCCCACGGCTGGTGCCAGCCTGCTGGTGTTGGCTGGGTCCTGCCACAGCAGGCTACAGGGCTGCTGTGGTCCTTGGGCTGGTGTCTGCTCACTGGTGGGCAGGGCTGGGGCCCGCCCAGGGTCTCTGTATGTAGTGCACTGCGATACTAGGGTCTGGCACCCATGCACTGATGTTTGGGGCTGGGTCCTTGGCCCTCTGGTGGATGGAGCCATGTCCAGGGGTGACTTCAGGCTCTGGGGGTCTGAAGCCAGCCTGCTTGCTGGTGAGTGTGGTTGTGTCCCTGCCTGGCTAATTGCTTGGCCAAAGGGATCCCGGTACTGGTGTCTACAGGCTGGTGGGATGGGCCAAGGCTGGGTCCCAAGGCTAGTAAGGTACAGGGAGGATTCCAAAATGGCAGCAGTGTCTGTGTCCCCAGGATGACATCCAGTTGCTTCCTGCTTCTCTGGGAAACTCTCCAAGATCAGGTGGGTCTGACCCAGGCTCCTTTCAAATTACTGCTTCTTCCCTGAGTCCCAGAGCATGTGAGATTTTGTGTACTTCCTTTAAGAGTGGAGTCCCTATTTCACACAGTCCTTTGGCTCTCGAGAAAGTAAACCCTGCTGGCCTTCAAAGCCAAACATCCTGGGGGCTTGTCTTCCTGGTGTAGGTCCCCTGGACTTAGGAGCTCAATGTGGGACTCAGACCCCTTATTCCTCAGGGAGAACCTCCAAAATTTTAATTATTCTCCCATTTGTGGGTCACCAACCTGAAGTTATATATCTTGACTATACCATGTGACTCTGCCCCTCTTACCCATCTCGTTTGGTTCCTTCTTTATAGCTTTAGCTGTAGAAGAGCTTTTCTAATAGATTCCAATCTTTCTCACCAATAATTACTCTTGAAGTAGTTGTAATTTTGGTGGGCCCATGAGAGGAGGTGACCCCAGGGTCTTCCTACTCCACCATCTTTCCAAGAGTCAGGATTGTACTTTTTAATAAAGGATTTGTACATAGGCGTTCTGCCTGGGGTTCTACTTTCTGGGGTACCCAGGTTAAGACACAATTACAAAGAGAATGTCTTCATGCTATTACTATCCATATGAAGACATTCTTAAACTGTTCTGTTATTACTGGCAGATCTTAATAAGCTAGAAGTTGACATAGTCTCCAGTCACCCCTCTCTGGCTACTTGGAGAATGGTGGGAAATAAGTAGAGGAGCATGAGAAAAAATATCAAGGTAAAATCTGATGCTGGCATAATCTTTCCTTAGTTGGCATCACCTTTCAGGTGTAGCCACCACTGTGTGTATATTTTCTTCAATCCTTTATTCTTTCTTATCTCGTTTTCATAAAACAAACAAAAAATAAGCTAAAACTAAAATGCTTTTGTTAAGACATAGTAACATCTTCCTCAATGTCTTAGGATATCACAAAACCACAGATCCTCAGGTCACTATATTTGGCTTCCTTTCTTGCTGATGCCTAAAGGACATGGAAAATATTTGAGGATTAAAAATACTCAGCCAGGGCTTCCCTGGTGGTGCAGTGGTTGGGGGTCCGCCTGCCAATGCAGGGGACGTGGGTTCGTGTCCCGGTCCGGGGGGATTCCACGTGCCGCGGAGCGGCTGGGCCTGTGGACCATGGCCGCTGGGCCTGCGCGTCTGGAGCCTGTGCTTTGCAATGGGACAGGCTGCGGTGGTGAGAGGCCCGCGTACCGCAAAAAACCACAAAAAAAAACAAAAAAAACTCAGCCAACTACATATGACAATTGAGCCCAAATGCCAGTCTCCAGAAGCAGCAAACATAATGGTGTGGTGTCACGAAGATTAGAGACAAACCTCCATCTTCATTAGAATCAGCCAAACTAAAACTCTGAGAATAGATTACAGTTCAGTAGCAACACCCTAAAAATATTGGAAGCTTCCTGCATGCTGGGACTGGAGTCATCAAAATCTGTTTGTCCTCTAAACTCTATTTCACTGACTTGCTAAGTTTCTTGAAATTCTCTGGGGTTGCTTCTTCAGTTTAATACAGATCTGCAGAAGACCTTGTTAAAATTGCAATGTGTTATCTTGTAGTGCTCAAACCTTAATCCAGACCCACTTGTTGATCATATTAGAATAGATTTGTTTACCAGTTTATGAGAGAACTTAACTCTAAAGAAATAGTATACAGGGAAAGAAAATTTTCTGGGAAAAAGATTTGATAAAGATTCCAGAAAATCTGGAAAGTGAGATGGCAGTGAGTATATTAGAATAGGCTAGACTGGTGTAACAGATAGACCCCCAAAGCTTAGCAGCATCAGAACAAAGAGATTCCTTGCTTACAAAATAGTTCACATTGCTCTACAGTCTTCCAGGGTCCTGGGCTAACAGTGGCAATGACAGCTTTACCCTGTGGCTTCAGAGGTTAACCCTGAGGGTTGCATCCCAATTGGGCAGAAAAGGAAAATAGCAGAGGGAAACACACTTGGGAGGGTCATGATCCAGGTTTTAAGTTATACTACTTCCTACCCTCACTGGGCAGAAGCTAATCACATGGCTCCACCCAACCTCAGGGAGGCTGGACACTGTGGTCTAGCAGATCGCTTAGGACGTTGAGGAAAATAGGTTTTGGTGAACAGTTAACAACCTACAAGGAGACAGGCCTGAGTGGGGATTGGTTTCCAAGGTTAGGTGTTTTTGAGGTAACTAGAGTAACCTGGGGAAATTGGATGGAAAGTATGGAAGTTGAATATTAGCTATCTATTGTTCTGTAACAAATTACTACAAAACGTAAAGCCTCAAAACAATCGTAAAATTTGTTTATTGTTTCTGTGGATCAGGAATTCTGGCCCCACTTGGCTAAGTAGTTCTGGGTTAAGGTTTCCCATGAGGTTCATTCAGAAGTTTATTGGGGCCATAGTCATCTGCAGGCTCAGCTGGGATTGGAGGATCCACTTCCAAGGTGGCTCACCCGCATGGCTGCCAAGTTGGTGCTGGCTGTTGGTGGGAGGATTCAGTTCCTCTTCACAGGAGCCTCTCCATAGGGCTCATTGATTGTCTTCATGATATCAGCACAGGCTTCCTCCAGAAAGAATGAGCTAAAAGAACATTGCCTTTCATGACCTAGCCTAGGAAGTCACCTCTGCCATATTCTTTTGGTCACACAGACCACTCACGATTCAATATGGGAGGATATGCATAAAAGCACGGATATTGGGAGGTAAAGATCTTAGGGGGCAATGTTGGAGGCTGGCAAATATCAGCTTGAAATAATCCACAGTCAACTAGCCTATCCATTAATTAGCACCTCATTGATGAACTGTATATATTAACTGCACACACTAAAAGCAGACTAAGTCAATCTGATTCATAGCTTGTATATTCACATTTCTTTGGTATCAATCACTTGACACCTGAAACAAATCCCGTAGCAGTCTTTGAAGTAAGCATCAGGAAAGGTTTACCTTGCTCTCTGTTTTAAGTTCTCATTCTCACTCTCCAACGAACTTACTACACCATCATAGCTCTCCTACGTGTCCCTAACCACTTACCCAGAAACATACTTCTTAGATTCTAATCTGGAAGCCTCATATTTGTAATGCCCAGGATTCTTTCTCCTGTAATCCCCATATATCATTAAGAACTTAAACTAAGAAATGAAGGAAATAGAGAGCAAGTCTTGTCTTTCTGTTTTCTCCCTGGAGTTTTATTATGAAAAATCTGGACTTTCTAAGAGGAAAACTGACACCTGAGAAGCTGGTTTACCCTGACTGTGGTCAGGTGCTGGATTTTCTAACAATCTGGCTTTGTTGTATTTAGTGTTGGTTATACCCCTTGCATGTAGAGTGATTAACTAGGAATAAATAAGATCCACCATTGGCATGGTGCCCAGTGACAGTAACTCAATCTAGTACCATATAGGATATATCCAGTCACAAACAAGCTCAAAAACAGTCTGCCAAGAACAAAAATACACTTTATGCATCTCAAAATGCTAATTTGTAGCTGATAACCTGAACTTTCTGAATCTCTGGATGCACTGAAACTTTTTTTTTATCTCTGGACCTACATATGGGGAGGTGGTTTAAAACCAGTGGTACCTGGATAAATTAATGAAGCAGGAAGAATTTTATCCTCTTTCCACCAACTGAGCCACCTTAGCAAGATAATGTTTCCCAGAATTCAGTAAATTGAAGCTATGAAAGCATAACTCTGTGTAAACAAAAGAGTAATCCATAAACAAAGCATGGACAATAGGAGAAACCGCTATGACATGAAACCTGACAGGCTTAGCTGCCAGGCAGGCCACTGAGGCCTTTGGGAGATTGCCTTTTCTGCCCCTTTCTGGACATGGATGTGGACATGAGTGTCTGTGGGTGGCATCTCCTGAGTCTTTCAGACACTTGGTGGTGGCAACTTATTATCGTTGCCCTAATACCATTTTCACAGTGGAAAATACTCTCGGTGTTATTTATATTGCTTGGGTAGAAAAAAGGGAATATTTCTGAAACTATAAGTGATGACCACACAACGTGACAGTGATGAATGTGTAGTGCAGAAAGGGATGCTTCTCTCAGAGGCCTCTGCGCCTGAACTTCAGAAAATGGAAACCGCCTAAAGAGAAATTCAGATTGTCATCTTTTTTTTTTTTTTTTGCTGATGAGAAGAAAAATATTATCAAATCTGGATCAAATTAAAGTTGTTGTGTCTTCAAAGAAAACACTGAGTCAAAATACTTAGGTTTCCCTTTTGAGTTTAGGATTATTTGCTAAGAATAATGTCTCCATCATAACCTTTCCTTCAAGGATAAAAATGATGTTTCCTGAAAGCTACAAGGTCTTTTCTTTAGTGCTTACCTCCAGCATGATTTTCTTTTCTGGTCATTTCTAATTGAATAGAACTCACATAAATATTTCTTTAGAATTTCCTAGTGTTGTTCATATGTAAATATATGTAAATTTGATTTATATGCTCTCGAAAATGTATTTAGCAGATGGTAAAGGAAACCAAATTTTAAGACATTAGATTCCTCCTGAAACTAAAAATTAAGATTTACATTTCCTTGACAAACTGGACTATAGCAATGTTTAACTGTTTAACTATTACCATTGTATAATTTCAGCAATTTCTTTAGGAGTATATTTGGAAAATGGCAGGGTAGACAATAGTAAATGTAAATTTGATACCCTCCCTTGAAAGTTTTTTTTTTTTTACCCCAACATTTAGCCACCAGCATACTGTAAATTGGTTTAAAAACACTTCTTTGGAATAAGGTAAATCCTTATTCCAAAGTTTTGGAATTTTGTAATTGGGTAATTGCAGGATGTCTGATTCCTTCTAGTCCTTGACTATTAAGACAAAAGAATGGGAGTAGTTTCCTTGATGTACTCAGGATAAAGTTTCAAAACAAAGAGCAACAGAATCTGTCAGAAACAATTCTCTCTCTTATCTCTGTAGACTGTAAAAGATACCTGAATCAGACTTATGATGTCTAAATCACAGAAAGAACCCCTGTACTTTTCCAAACGTGCTACCCTATCTCTCAATTTTCTCATCTTTTCCTTTGCACATGTAACTCTTCCCTTGCCTAGAACACAGAGGCTCTGCTGGTTTCTATGGTTAGCTACTGCTGGTCCTATCAAACTAGATGGTATCTCCCCTGAGTGGTTTATACACTTGCACACCACTTAGCATATGTCTCCATGACAGTAATTATCCTTTGGGGTTTTCTTTGTTTTCATGGTCTTCCCCACAAGACTGAAAGATCACTGAGGGCAGGAATTGTCAGCAGAGAATTTTGAGTGCCCAAGCTCAACTCAGCACAGCAGGTAGCATGTAATCAATACCACTGGATGAAGAAATAAATAGACACATTTTATATTCTCCAAGTGTGCTTTATTAGGTTACCCCTGTTCAAGAAAAAAGACCGTATTTTGGAATTTTATAAGAGTTTCTTCATATATTGCTTTTTTTTCTTTCTTCCAGTTTTATTGAGATATAATTGACATATAGCACTCTATATAAGTTTAAGGTGTACAGAATAATAATTTGACTTACAAGTATCATGAAATAATTACCACAGTAAGTTTACTGAATGTCCATCATCTCATATAGATAAAAAATTAAAGAAATAGAAAAAATTTTTTCCCTTGTGTTGAGAACTCTTAGGATTTAACCTCTTAACAATTTTCATATATAACATACAGCAGTGTTAATTACATTTATCATGTTGTATATTATATTCCAAGTATTTATTTCTCTTATAACTGGAAGTTTATAACTTTTGACTACTTTCATCAAATTCCCCATCTCCCCACCCCCTTCCTCTGGTAACCGGAAAGCTGATCTCTTTTTCGATGAGTTTGTTTTTTGGTTTTGTAGTATAATCGACAGCATTATGTTAGTTCCTGGTGCAGAACAGAGTGATTTTAAATTTCTATACATTTCAAAATGATCACCACAGTAAGTCTAGTTACCATCTGTCAGCATACCAAGATATTACATAATTATTGACTAAATTTCCCACACTGAACATTTCACCTGTGAGTAATTTATTTTGTAACTGGAAGTTTAAAACTCAAAATCTCCCTCACCTACTTTTCTTCTCCCTTTAAACCCCCTCCCCTCTGGCAACCACTTGTTTGTTCTCTGTATCTATAACTCTGTTTTTGTTTTGTTATGTTTATTCATTTGTTTTGTTTTCCAGATTACACATATAAGTGAAATCATATGGTATTTGTCTATCTCTCTCTGATTTATTTCACTTAGCATAACACCCTCTAGGTCGATCCATGTCATTGCAAATGGCAAGATTTCATTCCTTTATATGACTGAGTAGTATTCCATTGTATATGTGTACCACATCTTTATCCATTCATTTGTTGATGGGCACTTATGTCAGTTCCATACCTTGGCTATTGTAAATAATGCTGCAATGAACACAGGGGTGCATATATGTTTTCTAATTAATGTTTTCATTTTCTTCAGATAAATACCCAAGAGTGGAACTGCTGGATCATATTGTAGTTCTATCTTTAGTTTTTTGAGGAAGCTCCATACTGTTTTCCATAGAGACTGTACCAATTTATATTCCTACCAACAAGGTACAGGTGTTCCCTTTTCCATACATCCTCACCAACATTTGTTATTTGTTGTCTTTTTGATGATAGCCATTCTGACAGGTGTGAGGTAATATCTCATTGTGATTTGGTTTGCATTTCCCTGATGATTAGTGATGTTGAACATCTTTTCATGTGCCTGTTGATCATCTGTTTGTCTTCTTTGGAAAAATATCTATTCAGGATCTCTGCCCATTTAAAAATTTTTTAATCAGGTTGGTTTTTTTGTTGTTGTTGAGTTGTATGAGTTCTTTATATATTTTGGATATTGACACTTCATTGCATTTATTGTTGACAAATATCTTGTCCCATTCAGTAAGCAGCCTTTCCATTTTGTTTATGGTTTCCTTCATGGTGCAAAACTTTTAAGTTTGATATAGACCCTTTCTTTATTTTGCTTTTGTTTCCCTTGTACCCAAGGAGACTTATAAAAAATGTTGGTAAGACCAGTATCAAAGAACATACTGACTATGTTTTCTTCTATAAGTTTTATGGTTTAAGGTCTTGCATTTAAGTCTAAGCCATTTTGAGTTTACTTTTGTATATGGTGTGAGAAACTAATCCAATTTGATTCTTTTGCATGTAGCAGTCCAGCTGTCCAATACCATTCATCGAAGAGGCTGTTTGTTTTTTGCCTCCTTTGTCCTAGATTATTTGCCCATATAAGTGTGGATTCATTTCTGGGCTCTATTCTGTTCCATTGATCTATGTGTCTGTTTTTGTGCCAGTACCATACACACTGTTTTCATTACTGTAGCTTTGTAGTATTGTCTGAAGTCAGGAAGCATGATTCCTCCAGCTGTGTTCCTCTTTCTCAAGGTTGTTTTTGCTATTCGGGTTCTTTTGGTTTTCCATGCAAAATTTAAAATTATTCGTTCTAGTCCTATGAAAAATGCCATTGGAATTTTGATAGGGATTACATTGGATCTATAGATCGCCTTGGGTAGTATCGTCATTTTAACAATGTTAATTCTTCTAATCCATGAGCATGGTATGTCTTTCCATTTGTTTATGTCATCTTCAACTTCTTTCACCTATGTCTTACAGTTTTCTAAGTACAGGTTTTCCCTCCTTAGATTTATTCCTAGATATTTACTCTTTTTGATACAATTATAAGTGGGATTGTTTTCTTAATTTCTCTTTCTGATAGTATGTTGTTAGTGTATAGAAATTCAACAGATTTCTGTATATTAATTTTGTATCCAGCAACTTTACCAAATTCATTGATGAGTTCTACTATTATTTTTGGTGGTGTCTTAAGGATTTTCTATGTACAGTATCACGTCATTTGCAAAGAGTGACAGTTTTACTTCTTCCTTTCCAATTTGGTTTCCTTTTATTTCTTTTCCTTGTCTGATTGCTGTGGCTAGGACTTCCAATAATATGTTAAATAAAAGTGGTACGAGTGGACATCCCTGTCTTGTTCCTGATCTTAGGGGAAATGCTTTAAAATTTTCACTGTTGAGAATGATGTTAGCTGTGGGCTTGTCATATATAACCTTTATTATGTTATGATATGTTCCCTCTATACCCACTTTGGACAGTTTTAATCATAAGTGGATGTTGAATTTTGTCAAAAGCTTTTTCTGCCTCTACTGAGATGATCATATGACTTTTATCTTCAATGTGTTCATGTGGAGTATCACATTGCTCAACTTGTAGATGTTGAACCATCCTTGCTTCTCCAGGGTAAATCCCACTTGATCATGGTGTATGATCCTGTTAATGTACTGTTGAATTCAATTTGCTAATATTTTGTTGAGGATTATTTTATCTAAATTCATTAGTGATATTGGCCTATAATTTTCTTTTTTTATGATATCTTTGTCTGATTTTGGTATCAGAGTCATGCTTGCCACATCAACTGAGATTGGAAGTATTCTTTCCTCTGCAATTTTTGGGAATAGTTTCAGAATGATAGGTGTTAACTCTTCTCTAAATGTTTGATAGAATTTACCTGTGAAGCCATCTGGTCCTGGACTTTTGTTTCTTGGGAGTTGGTTTGTTTGTTTTTGTTGTTGTTGTTTTAACTAATCAATTTCATTACTAGTAATTTGTCTGTTCATATTTTCTGTTTCTTCCTGATTCAGTCTTGGGAGATTGTACATTTCTAACTATTTAACTATTTGTCCATTTCTTCAAGGATATATGTTTTATTGACGTATAACTGTTCATAGTAATAGCTTATGATCCTTTATATTTCTGTGGTGTCAATTCTTAACTTCTTTTTCATTTCTGGTTTTATTTATCTTTTATTTTTTCCTTGATGAGTCTGGTTAAATTTTATGAATTTTGTATATCTGTTCAAAGAACCAGCTCTTAGTTTCGTTGCTCTTTTTTTTTTCATTGCTGTTTTTTAGGTGGTTTTTTTTTTTTTTTTTTTTTAGTTTCTCTATTTATTTATGTGCTCTGATCTTTATTATTTCTTTCCTTCTACTAATTTTAGGTCTTGTTTGTTATTCTGTTTCTAGTTCTTTTAGGTGCGAAGTCGGGTTTTTAGTTTAATTTTTTCTTGTTTCCTTAGGTAGACTTGTATTACAATGAACTTTCCTCTTAGAACTGCTTTTGCTGTGTCCCATGGATTTTGGATAGTTGTGTTTCATTTTCATTTGTCTCCAGGTATTCCTTGATTATTTTTATATTTCTTCAGTAACCCATTGATTGTTTAGTAGCACATTGTTTACCCTCCATGTGTTTCTTTGCTGTATTTTTTTTCCTTTTAGTTTGTTTCTACTCTCATAGCACTATAGTTGGAAAAGATGCTTGATATGACTTGTCTTCTGATCTTTTTATGTATTTATCTTTTAACAACTTTATTGCAGTATAATTGCTTTACAATGGTGTGTTAGTTTCGGCTTTATAACAAACTGAATCAGCTATACATATACATATACCCCCATATCTCCTCCCTTTTGCATGTCCCTCCCACCCACCCTCCTTATCCCACCCCTCTGGGTGGTCACAAAGCACCAAGCTGATCTCCCTGTGCTATGCAGCTGCTTCCCACTAGTTATCTATTTTACATTTGGTAGTATATATAAGTCCATGCCACTCTCACAATTCGTCCCAGCTTACCCTTCCACCTCCCTGTATCCTCAAGTCCATTCCTTATGTCTGCATCCTTTTTCCTGTCCTGCCCATAGGTTCTTCAGAACTTTCTTTTTTTTTCTTAGATTCCATGTATATGTGTTAGCATACGGTATTTCGTTTTCTCTTTCTGACATACTTCACTCCGTATGACAGACTCTAGGTCCATCCACCTCACTACAAATTACTCAGTTTTGTTTCTTTTTATGGCGGAGTAATGTTCCATTATATATATGTGCCACATCTACTTTATCCATTCATCTGTTGATGGACACTTAGGTTGCTTCCATGTCCTGGCTACTGTAAATAGAGCTGCAATGAACATTATGGTACATGACTTTTTTTTTTTTTGCCGGTACGCGGACCTCTCTCTGTTGTGGCCTCTCTCATTGTGGAGCACAGGCTCCGGACGTGCAGGCTCAGCGGCCATGGCTCACGGGCCTAGCCACTCTGCAGTATGTGGGCTCTTACTGGACTGGGACACGAACCTGTGTCCCTTGCATCGGCAGGCAGACACATGACTTTTTGAATTATGGTTTTCTCAGGGTATATGACCAGTAGTGGGATTGTTGTGTCTTATGGTAGTTCTCCATAGTGGTTGTATCAATTTACATTCCCGCCATAGTGCAGGAGGATTCCCTTTTCGATGCACCCTCTCCAGCATTTATAGTTTGTAGATTTTTTGATGATGGCCATTCTGACTGGTGGGAGGTGAAACCTCACTGTGCTTTTGAATTGCATTTCTCTAATGATTAGTGACGTTGAGTATCTTTTCATGTATTTGTTGGCTTCTTGCATATCTTCTTTGGAGAAATGTCTATTTAGGTCTTCCACTCATTTCTGTTTGTTTTTTTGATATTGAGCTGCATGAGCAGCTTGTATATTTTGGAGATTAATCCTTTGTCAGTTGCTTCATCTGCAAATATTTTCTCCCATTCTAAGGGTTGTCGTTTCCTCTTGTTTATAGTTTCCTTTACTGGGCAAAATCTTTTGCTGTGCAAAAGCATTTATGTTTCATTATGTCCCATTTGTTTATTTTTATTTCCATTTCTCTAGGAGGTGGGTCAAAAGGATCTTGCTGTGATTCATGTCATAGAGTGTTCTGCCTATGTTTTCCTCTAAGAGTTTTATAGTGTCTGGCCTTACTTTTAGGTCTTTAATCCATTTTCAGTTTACTTTTGTGTATGGTGTTAAGGAGTGTTCTAATATCATTCTTTTACATGTAACTGTCCGGTTTTCCCAGCACCACTTATGGAAGAGGCTGTCTTCTCCATTGTATATTCTTGCCTCCTTTATCACATTAAGGTGACCATATGTGAATGGGTTTATCTCTGGGCTTTCAATCCAGTTCCATAGATCTATATTTCTGTTTTTGTATCAGTACCATACTGTCTTGATTACTGTAGCTTTGTAGTACAGTCTGAAGTCTGGAAGCCTGATTCCTCTAGCTCCGTTTTTCTTTCACAAGATTGCTTTGGCTATTCGGGGTCTTTTGTTTTTCCATACAAATTGTAAAATTTTTAGTTCTAGTTCTATGAAAAATGCCATTGGTAGTTTGATAGGGATTGCACTGAATCTGTATATTGCTTTGAATAATATAGTCTTTTTCACAATGTTGATTCTTCTAATCCAAGCACATGGTATATCTCTCCATCTGTTTGTATCATTAATTTCTTTCATCAGTTTCTTATAGTTTTCTGCATACAGGTCTTTTGTCTCCTTAGGTAGGTTTATTCCTAGGTATTTTATTCTTTTTGTTGCAACAGTAAATGGCAGTGTTTCCTTAATTTCTCTTTCAGATTTTTCATCATTAGTGTATAGGAATGCAAGAGATTTCTGTGAATTATTTTTATCCTGCTACTTTACCAAATTCATTGATTAGCTCTACTAGTTTTCTGGTAACATCTTTAGGATTCTCTTTGTATAGTATCATGTCATCTGCAAAAGTGACAGCTTTACTTCTGCTTTTCCCATTTGGATTCCTTTTATTTCTTTTTCTTCTCTGATTGCTGTGGCTAAAACTATGTGGAATAATAGTGATGAGAGTAGGTGACCTTGTCTTGTTCCTGATCTTAGTGGAAACGGTTTCAGTTTTTCACCATTGAGAACATTGTTGGCTGTGGGTTTGTCATATATGACCTTTATTATGTTGAGGTAAGTTCCCTCTATGCCTACTCTCTGGAGGGTTTTTATTATAAATGGGTGTTGAATTTTGGCAAAAGTTTTTCTTCATCTACTGAGATGATCATATGGTTTTTATCCTTCAATTTGTTAATATGGTGTATCACGTTGGTTGATTTGCGTATATTGAAGAGTCCTTGCATTCCTGGAATAAACCCCACTTGATCAAGTTGTATGATCTTTTTAATGTGCTGTTGGATTCTGTTTGCTAGTATTTTGTTGAGGATTTTTGCATCTATGTTCATCAGTGAATTTGGCCTGCAGTTTTCTTTCTTTGTGACATCTTTTTCTGGTTTTGGTATCAGGGTGATGGTGACCTCGTAGAATGAGTTTGGGAGTGTGTCTCCCTCTTCTATATTTTGGAAGAGTTTGAGAAGGATAAGTGTTATCTTCTCTAAATATTTGATAGAATTCGCCTGTGAATCCATCTGGTCCTGGGCTTTTGTTTGTTGGAAGATTTTTAATCACAGTCTCAATTTCAGTGCTTGTGAGTTGTCTGTTTATATTTTCTATTTCTTCCTGGTTCAGCCTTGTAAGGTTGTGCTTTTCTAAGATTTTGTCCATTTCTTCCAGGTTGTCCATTTTGTTGGCATATAGTTGATTGTAGTAGTCTCTCATGATCCTTTGTCTTTATGCAGTGTCAGTTGTTACTTCTCCTTTTTCATTTCTAATTCTGTTGATTTGAGTCTTCTCCCTTTCTTTCTTGATGAGTCTGGCTACTGGTTTATCAATTTTGTTTATCTTCTCAGAGAACAACCTTTTAGTTTTATTGATCTTTGCTATTGTTTCCTTCATTTCTTTTTCATTTATTTCTGATCTGATCTTTGTATTTCATTCCTTCTGCTAACTTTCGGGGGGGGGGTTGTTCCTCTTTCTCTAATTGCTTTACGTGTAAGCTTAGGTTGTTTATTTGAGATATTTCTTGAAGTACAATTGTATTGCTATAAATTTCCCTCTTAGAACTGCTTTTGGTACATTCCATAGGTTTGGGGTTGTACTGTTTTCATTGTCATTTGTTTCTAGGTATTTTTTGATTTCCTCTTTGATTTCTTCAGTGATCTCTTGGTTATTAAGTAGTGTATTGTTTAGCCTTCATGTGTTTGTATGTTTTATAGTTTTCTTCCTGTAATTGATATCTGGGCTCATAGCATTGTAGTCAGAAAAAATACTTGATGCAATCTCATTTTCTTACATTTACCAAGGCTTGATTTGTGACCCAAGATGTGATCTATCCTGGAGAATGTTCTATGAGCACTTGAGAAGAAAGTGTATTCTGCTGTTTTTGGATGGAATGTCCTATAAGCATCAATTAAGTCTACCTTGTTTAATGTATCATTTAAAGCTTGTGTTCCCTTATTAATATTCATTTTGGATGATCTGTCCATTGGTGAAAGTGGGGTGTTAAATTTCTCTACTATGATTCTGTTACTGTCGATTTCTCCTTTTATGGCTATTAGATTTTGCCTTATGTATTGAGGTGCTCCTATGTTGGTGCATAAATATTTACAATTGTTATATCTTCTTCTTGGATTAATTTCTTGATCATAATGTAGTGTACTTCTTTGTTTCTTGTAATAGTCTTTATTTTAACGTCTATTTTGTCTGATATGAGAATTGCTATTCCAGCTTTCTTTTGATTTCTATTTGCATGGAATATCTTTTTCCATCCCCTCACTTTAAGTCTGTATGTGTCCCTAGGTCTGAAGTGGGTCTCTTGTAGACAGTACATATACAGGTCTTGTTTTTGTATCCATTCAGCCAGTCTGTGTCTTTTGGTTGGAGCATTTAATCCATTTACATTTAAGGTAATTATAGATATGTATGTTCCTATTACCATTTTCTTCATTGTTTTGAGTTTGTTATTGTAGGTCTTTTCCTTCTCTTGTGTTTCCTGCTTAGAGAAGTTCTTTTAGCATTTGTTGTAAAGCTGGTTTAGTGGTGCAGAATTCTCTTAGCTTTTGGTTGTCTGTAAAGGTTTTAATTCCTCTGTCGAATCTGAATGAGGTCCTTTCTGGGTAATCTTGGTGGTAGGTTTTTCCCTTTCATCATTTTAAATATGTCTTGCCACTCCCTTCTGGCTTGCAGAGTTTCTGCTGAAAGATCAGCTGTTAACCTTATGGGGATTCCCTTGTATGTTATTTGTTGTTTTTCCCTTGCTGCTCTTAATAATTTTTTTTGGTAGTTAATTTTTGATAGTTTGATTAATATGCATCTTGGTGTGTTTCTCCTTGGATTTATCCTGTATGGGACTGTCTGCACTTCCTGGACTTGCTTAACTATTTCCTTTCCCATATTGGGGAAGTTTTCAACTGTACTCTCTTCAAATATCTTCTCAGACTCTTTCTTTTTCTCTTCTTCTTCTGGGACCCCTATAACTAGAATGTTGTTGCATTTAATGTCCCAGAGGTCTCTGAAACTGTCCTCAGTTTTCTTTTCATTCTTTTTTCTCTATTCTGCTCTGCAGTAGTTATTTCCACTATTTTATTTTCCAGGTCACTTATCTGTTCTTCTGCCTCCATTAATCTGCCTTTGATTCCATCTAGAGAATTTTTAATTTCATTTATTGTGCTGTTCATCATTGTTTGTTTGCTCTTTAGTTCTTCTAGTTCCCTGTTAAACGTTTCTGTTATTTTCTCCATTCTATTTCTAAGATTTTGGATCATCTTTACTATCATTACTCTGAATTCTTTTTCAGGTAGACTGCCTATTTCCTCTTCATTTGTTTGGTCTGGTGGGTTATTACCTTGCTCCTTCATCTGCTGCATACTTCTCTATCCTCACATTTTTTTTTACCTTACTGTGTTTGGGGTCTCCTTTTTGCAGGCTGCAGTTTGTAGTTCCCATTGTTTTTGGTGTCTGCTGCCAGTGGATGAGGTTTGTTCATTGGCTTGTGTAGGCTTTCTGCTGGAGGGGACTGGTACGTGTGTTCTGGTGGGTGGGGCTGGATCTTGTCTTTCTGGTGGGCAGGGCCACGTCCAGTGGTGTGTTTTGGTGTGTCTGTGAACTTAGTATGATTTTAGACAGACTCTCTGCTAATGGGTTTAGTTGTGTTCCTGTCTTGCTAGTTGTTTGGCATGGGGCGTCCAGCACTGGAGCTTGCTGGCCGTTGGGTGGAGCTGGGTCTTAGCATTGAGGTGGAGATCTCCGGGAGAGCTTTCTCTGATTGATATTACGTGGGGTCAGGAGGTCTCTGGTGGTCCAATGTCCTGAACTCGACTCTCCCACCTTAGAGGCTCAGGCCCAACACCCACGTGGAGCACCAAGACCCTGTCAGCCACAGGTCTCAGAAGAAAAGGGAGAAAAAAAGAAAGAAAAAAAAATAATAAATAAATTATTAAAGTAAAAAAATTAAAAGAAAAAAAAGAAGAGAGAGCAACCAAAGCAATAAACAAATCCACCAATGATACCAAGTGCTAAAAACTAAACTAAGATAAATATAAAAATCAGAAACAAATCAGTCTCAGACAGCAAACTCCAAGACTACAGTTGCTCCCAAAGTCTACCACCTCAATTTTGGGATGATTTGTTGTCTATTCAGGTATTCCACAGATGCAGGGTACATCAAGTTGATGGTGGGAATTTAATCCGCTGCTCCTGAGGCTGCACGGAGAAATTTCCCTTTCTCTTGTTTGTTCACACAGCTCCTGGAGTTCAGCTTTGCTTTTGGCCCCACCTTTCTGTGTAGGTACACCTCAGACATTTGTTCCCACCCAGATGGGAGGGGGTTAAAGCAGCGGCTGATTAGTGGGCTCTTGCTCATTCAGGCTTGGGGGACGGAGGGGATACAGTAGTTATAATTGGAATGTGGGGTTAGCCTGTGGCTGCAGAGGCTGGGGTGACATTACAACAGCCTGAGGCATACCCTGTGTTCTCCTGGGGAACTTGTCCCTGGATCACAGGACCCTGGGAGTGGAGGGCTGCACAGGCTCCCGGGGGGTTGTGGATAGTGACCTGTGCTTGCACACAGGACTCTTGGTGTCTGCAGCAGCAACCTTAGCATTTCATGTCCATCTCTGGGGTCTGTGCTGGTAGCTGTGACTCGCACCTATCTCTGGGGCTCGTTTAGGTGGTGTTCTGCCTTCTGTGGGCAGGCAGGGAAGGAATCCCCTCTCTTCGAGCACCCCGAAACAATGGTCTCTTGTCTGTTAGGCAGGTCCAGACTTTTTCCCGGACTCCCTCCTGGCTAGCTGTGGCACACTAGCCCCCTTCAGGCTGTGTTCACACACCCAACCCCAGTCCTCTCCCTGGGATCTGACCTCCGAAGCCCGAGCCTCAGCTCTCAGCCCCCACCCACCCCAGTGGGTGAGCAGACAAGCCTCTCAGGCTGGTGAGTGCTGGTTGTCACCAATCCTCTGTCGGGAAATCTCTGCGCTTTGCCCTCTGCACCCCTGTTGCTGAACTCTCCTCCGTGGCTCCGAAGCTTCCCCGCCGTCTCTGCCAGTGAAGGGGCTTCCTAGTGTGTGAAGACTTTTCCTCCTTCACAGCTCCCTCCCAGAGATGCAGGTCCTGTCCCTATTCTTTTGTCTCTGTTTTTTCTTTTTTCTTTTGCCCTACCTAGGTACATGGGGATTTTCTTGCCTTTTGGGAAGTCTGAGGTCTTCTGCCAGCATTCAGTAGGTGTTCTGTAGCAGTTGTTCCACATGTAGATGTATGTATGTATGTATTTATTTATTTATTTTGTGGTACACGGGCCTCTCACCGTTGCTGCCTCTCCCGTTGCGGAGCACAGGCTCCGGACACGCAGGCTCAGCAGCCATGACTCACGGGCCCAGCCGCTCCGCGGCATGTGGCATCCTCCTGGACCGGGGCACGAACCCATGTCCCCTGCATGGGCAGGCGGACTCTCAACCACTGCGCCACCAGAGAAGCCCATGTAGATGTATTTTTGATGTATTTGTGGGGAGAAATGTGATCTTCACGTCTTATTCCTCTGCCATCTTGAAGTTTTCCCCCTGGAATTATTTTGCAGGCTGCTACCTGCAAGCTCCAGTTATTCAATTTAATAATCAATTAAGGTCACAGGGCTTGGAAAGGAAACTGACAAGAGAAAAATGGGAATAGATCATTTAAAGTTGACTTTTTTCATAAAAATCATGGTAGTTCTGGGAAGTGAAGAAATGACTTTTTAAAAAATAACATGGTATCTTTAAAAGAGAGCAGAGGGCTCAAGGGAAAAACTAAGGAAAATAACTTTAAAAGAATAGATGTTCAAAATATTTGTTTATTTTGTTATATAAACAGTTAAAAAATTCTTCAGAAAATATAAACTTGTACCTAGAATTTCATTAAAACCACAACACTAATAGACTATAGGTATTTGAAGTGAATTTGTGCTTAGATTAGATTGAGATGCATAGAGTCATTTATAAACACTTTAATTTGTAGAAATGAACACATATTACCTAAGATTTTTCTAGTTGAACCATACTCTTGAGGAATGACAAAGTTAGGATCCATTTTACTTCATTAAGAAAAACAAGCTTCTACTTCATATCTTTCTTTTGAAAGCTACCTGCTGTCAGCCATATCCTTGTGTAGGCAAAAATTTCTTATTTGTAAAATTCAGGCTTTCCATAAATTTAACCAAAAAGGAATAAAATAATTATATCACATTGTTTATTTGATTCATTAAAAATATGGATAGCCAGAAAGATGGCTAGTCAGACAGATTATTATACTGGCTGAATCCTTAAGGAATGTAAGATTAAGAACATGACCAGAAAGCACTAGGGAGGTATATACCAGAGAGCAGGAGACAGTTAAAGGAAAAGAGAATATACTGCATTGTTGGGCTCAGAATGGAAAGGGCTGGCTTTTTACAGGCTATTCCATTGCTAGAAAGCTCTTGCAGCAAAGGAAACTTAAAAATGTATTATCCAGTACAACCTGCATCTTGAAGAAAGTGATTAATGCAATTTGGTGAGTCTATAACAGAGCCATAATATAGTGTTGAAAGGGGCCTGCTGAGGCAAGATGTAGTGTTGAAAATGTGCTGTTTCTTAGTAGTAATAGAGGTTACCAAAGTGAGCCTTAAAAAAAGTAGTCCTGGCCAGTGATTAAGCTAACATTAACACCTTTTCCTACTTGCAAAGACTCCAATTTTCCCCAAGAGCCTCTAGTTCTTTAAGCTTTTTCTTCTTGTTTTTTTTGCTTGGTTTGGATATTTCATTTTCTGCTAGGATTTTGGAGACAAGGATGAAGGAGGGAAGAAAATCTTGCGGGAAACAGAGGCAGGAAGTTGGATTTTTTTCTTTCAGTAATCATTTCTCCTTCTTCTTTAAACTGGAAATATCCTGTATATCATATCTTATCATGTGTCGTATTTCAGGATAGGGCAGACATGGCACAGTTAATGTCTGTAGAATGGGGCAGACTAGGAGGAAAAGGACTTTGGAATTAGACTGCCCATTTGGGACATGCGGTTCTGGAGGAGAACTCTGCTGCATGTGTAGGTAACGAGTTAGCCTGGCCAGTGGAGCAGGTTTCCAAAAGTTTAGGCAACAAATAGGTGGTAATTCCAGTAAGAAGTTGGTGTTGGAGGGGGCATTCAGTATGAAGCCTGTTGGAAGCCTGGTAAAAATGAGACAATGGGAAATCCTGAATGCCAGTTTGGAAACTCATATGGTAGATGGTGGGAAGCCTCTTAGTAGGGAGTGGCAGTGCCCCAGACACTGGCCTGAGGATAAAGAACATGAGTCAAGCCCATGGTAGAGAAACTTGCATGAAATGACCCTTGCCCCGAGGGATTTTATTTTCCTGGCACTGATAAGATTCCTGTTTGGATAGTGGCTGAGTTGTTAACAGAGAAGAAGAACAAGGAAATGCACGAATTGTGGATTCTTCCAAAGTAGGTAGCAAAAACAGCAGTCGCAGGTTGACACTGCAAACTCTCATCTCTAACGTAACAGCACACAATTCCCTTGACAAGAGACAAAGCAACTGCTAGGTTTAATGTGTCTTTACATGAGCAAATGATCTCGCATAGTAATACTGCACCGTGCTGACAATCCTTATGAATACAGCAGTGTAACGCCACAGTTAGCTAACAACAGAGCTGCCTGCCCAGATAGAAGGTTTGGAAGTACATGGGAGGCACATATTCAGCTCAAGGTAATTCTGGGAAAATGTGGAAAGGCTGACATCTGGACTGTCATGCAAAGCAGATACATTTTGAAGCATAGGAGAAATACCATCTGAGAGGTCCTAGTGAGGCTTCCAAATTGTCATCAAGAGCTTGTTAAATTTTCATAATTTTAATGTGGAAGCAAAAAAGATTGCTTTAGAGAAGTAGTGGGAGGGACCAGTACTTGAGATGGATACATTTATTCATTTACTGAATATTTCTTGACTACTTTCTGTAGTCCAAATACTGTGCTAGGTGGCAGAGATATGGACATGAATAAGACAGTCCCTGACCACAAGAGAGTTATTATCTAAATTTGGAGGGGGAAATAAGCCAACAATTACAGTGTGCTGTGGCAATAAGTAGGAATTAAGTAAAGTTTGCTATGGGAGCTGAGTTAAAGAGCATCTAACTCTGTATGCATGTGTATGCATGTGTGTATATACATGTATGAAGGGTGGTATTGGTCAAAGAAAGTTTCCAAGAGAAGGGGATATTTGAATTAGGTATTATAGGGTAAGTAAGGATGTGTCAGAGGAATGGGTGAGTGGGTGGATAGGTGAGCATTCCTGTTGGAGGTAAGGATATATACAAAAGCTCAGATTCATAAAAGGGACATTTATGGAGTACATGGTGTACATTGTGCTGGGAGATATGGTGGAGACATGGAAGTCAAGAACTGCCAAATGCCTTATTCAGTAGCACCTTTTTGGGGTCTTTGTAAAGGTTTTCTTTCATGGCAAGACAGAATCAGCTTATATATCAAGTGTTTCCTGATACAAAACTGATTAGACCTTAGAGGAAGTTGTAGGAGAAGATTAAGAGATTTCCTTCTCTGAAAGATGTGGTGTAGAAAGTAAGGAAACTAATAAAGAGTTCTTTCATCTCTGGGATTTCTCTTTGTTTCCAAAACTGACTAAAAGGGGTTGGGAAAGATTAATGAAGGGGAAGGACACTGCATGGAATGCAACTGCAAAATGGTGCAAACACTGTGGGATCTTATATAGGGGTGCTTCAATATCAAGATGATGATTGTGGCATAATGGACTAAGATTATGTAATAACCCTAAAGCATCTAAACTACTTACAGTAAACTCTAACATGCTATCCTTGCAACTTTTAGAAACAGGATGCACTCGGTTCCGGAAACTGCACTGAAGAAAGCCCAGATCATTACGGACATTTGGTTGGTCTTCAGCAATGTGTCTTGATTTCCAGTACTCCCCCCCTTATAGATTGTCTTCTGCCACTTGTGATCTGGAGGGCTCTGGTCCAGCCTGTGTATAGTAGCCCATTTATTAGTGGTGTCCAGGTTCATGTCTGGTTCTCTGTTAAACCCAACTACTTGTGTGCTAACTTTATCAAGTTTTTACTTTGACATTTACATCCTACAAATTACATGCAAACTGTAGCAGATATTTTGAGATATAAATGTATATCATGTTTGGTTTTCAAAGCACATTTCTCCATCTCTTCTTTACTTGTCATATTCCATTGATAATAAGAGAACCAGTACTACCAGAGACGACAGCAGGGCTGGCTCAAATGAGAATGCCATTCAAAGTCATCCCCATCTGGAAACATGGGAAAACATAGGTAATTTCATAGAATTATCAAATGCTGGAGTTAGTAAAGACATTGAAAATCATCCGGTTCCTCATCTTCAGTTGGCAGATAGGGAAACTGAGGTCCTTGCTCAGAGCCCTGCAATAATAATGGACTAGAGTTTTAAATCCTAGGCCAACACTTCCTTCTCAGCTGTACCGTTTTCCCTTTCATCCTTATGAATACTTCTTTTCTATTATGGGTCAGCTATTTTAGAAAACATTTTGAAAATATAAATGCCATAAAAATGTGTTATTTAAAAAAATGTGTATAAGTTACATTGAATTAGGACTGCAAACCTTACACTTATTAAAACCTCACATATTTGGTTACATTTTTCACACAAAGCTCCCAAAGTCCAACAGCCTCTGCATATGGAGTTTTTTTTCACCTCACATGATCCCATGTGAAAGCTAGCAACGTGGCTGGCAACTCTTCATGATAACTTGGTTGGCAAAGGCAATCGAGCAAATCTGTGTCATTACTTAATTAAACACGTCGCTTATTACAGAGTGATCCCATCTATTTCTTGCTTTGCCCATGTAACGGCCTTAAGAGGCACACAGGAAAGTATTAATCTTCCCATCATAGAGATGAGAAAGCAACATCTTAGAATAATTGATTTGTTCAGTTATGGAGCTGGTCTATAGCAGAGCTGAGCCACTACCCAGGCTTTCTCACTTTTGGTTGTGTACTCCTTTTACCCTATCAAATCATTGTCATCATTACGACCATCATCATTGCCACCACCACCAGCATCAACACCATCATCATCACATTTCTTTCTCCGACGATAGTAACTTTTCTAAGATCAGCAGATCTCGATATATAATAGCATCTCTCTTACAGTACCATTGCCCCAAACTTGCCTCTTGGTTGCCTAGGAGGTTGTAGGGAAGATGACCACACCTAACTATGTTTTAGGGACCCCATCCTACCATTAACTCCTCAATAGCAGTTAACAGTAGGATTGACATTTAGTGTCCCCAAACCATACTTCCTAAAACATCTGAAGAAATTGCTGACATTTTGTGATCGCAAGTACCGCAGTGAAAATTTTGATGGCAAAATTAGCAACTCAAAATAATTGGTCTTAAGCAACACTAGTCCTGCCTTTGGTGTTTCTTCAAGGAGTTCCATCCCTCACTCCTTGATCCTATATCTCCTAGTCCCTCTACACTTCTGTGCAGCTTCCCAGCCACTGAGCTTGCCCACTTTTTGTGGCATACCTTTGGGCTCTCTGCTTCTCATTTTACAACTAACTAATTAGTACTCATGCTTTTATCATTTTCCCCATTAGTGACTCCAGTGACAGGGAAATACATAGGGGTAGACAGAAACTTGTGTACTCTTCATATCACCAGTATCCACTGAATATCTTTTTCCATCCCCTCACTTTCAGTCTGTATGTGTCCCTAGGTCTGAAGTGGGTCACTTGTAGACAGCATATATACGGGTCTTGTTTTTGTATCCATTCAGCCAGTCTCTGTCTTTTGTTTGGAGCGTTTAATCCATTTACATTTAAGTTAATTGTTGATATGTATGTTCCTATTACCATTTTCTTAATTGTTTTTGGTTTGTTACTGTAAGTCTTTTCCTTCTCCTGTGTTTCCTGCCTAGAGTTTCCTTTGGCATTTGTTGTAAAGATGGTTTAGTGGTGCTGAATTATCTTAGCTTTTGCTTCTCTGTAAAGGTTTTAATTTCTCCGTCAAATCTGAATGAGATCCTTGCTGGGTAGAGCAATCTTGGTTGTAGGTTTTTCCCTTTCCTCACTTTAAATATGTCTTGCCACTCCTTTCTGGCTTGCAGAGTTTCTACTGAAAGATCAGCTGTTAACCTTATGGGGATTCCCTTGTCTGTTATTTGTTGTTTTTCCCTTACTGCTTTTAATATTTTTTCTTTGTATTTAATTTTTGATAGTTTGATTAATATGTGTCTTGGCATGTTTCTCCTTGGATTTATCCTGCATGGGACCCTCTGTGCTTCCTGGACTTGATTAACTATTTCCCTTCCCATATTAGGGAAGTTTTCAACTATAATCTCTTCAAATATTTTCTCAGTCCCTTTCTTTTTCTCTTCTTCTGGGAACCCTATAATTCGAATGTTGGTGCGTTTAATGTTGTCCCAGAGGTCTCTGAGACTGTCCTCAATTCTTTTCATTCTTTTATCTTCATTCTTCTCTACAGTAGTTAGTTCCACTATTTTATCTTCCAGGTCACTTATCAGTTCTTCTGCCTCAGTTATTCTGCTATTGATTCCTTCTAGAGAACTTTTTATTTCATGTATTGTGTTGTTTATCATTGTTCATTTGCTCTTTAGTTCTTCTAGGTCCTTGTTAAATGTTTCTTGTATTTTCTCCATTCTCTTTCCAAGATTTTGGATCATCTTTACTATCATTACTCTGAATTTTTTTCAGGTAGATTGATTATTTCCTCTTCATTTGTTTTGGTCTGGGTTTTTACCTTTTTCCTTCATCTGCTGTGTGTTTCTCTGTCTTTTCATTTTGCTTAACTTACTGTGTTTGGGGTCTCCTTTTCACAGGCTGCAGGTTTGTAGTTCCCTTTGTTTTTGGTGTCTGCCCCCAGTGGCTAAGGATGGTTCAGTGGGTTGTGTAGGCTTCCTGGTGGAGGGGACTAGTGCCTGTGTTCTGGTGGATGAGGCTGGATGTTGTCTTTCTGGTGGGCAGGTCTATGTCTGGTGGTATGTTTTGTGGTGTCTGTGACCTTGTTATGATTTTAGGCAGCCTCTCTGCTAATGGGTGCAGTTGTGCTCCTGTTTTGCTAGTTTTTTGACATAAGGTGTCCAACACTGTATCTTGCTATTCATTGAGTGGAGCTGTGTCTTAGTGTTGAGATGGAGCTCTCTAGGAGAGCTTTTGCTATTTGATATTATATGGAGCTGGGAGGTCTCTGTTGGACCAATGTCCTGAACTTAGCCCCCCCACCTCAGAGGCAAAGGCCTGACACCCAGCTGGAGCACCAAGACTCTGTCAGCCACACGTCTCAGAAGAAAAGGGATGAAGAAAGAAAGAAAGAAAGAAAGGAAGAAAGAAAGGAAGGAAGGAAGGAAGGAAGGAAAGAAAAGAAAGTAATTAAAATAAAAAATAATTATTAAAAATTATAAAGTAATTTTAAAAAGAAATCAAGAAAGGAAGAAGAGAGCAACCAAACCAAAAAACAAATCCACCAATGATAACAAGCTCTAAAAACTATACTAAAAAAACAAAAAATGGACAGACAGAACTCTAGGACAAATGGTAAAAGCAAAGCTCTACAGAGAAAATCACACAAACAAGCATACACACACATACTCACAAAAAGAAAAAAAGGAAAAAAATATATATATCACTGCTCCCAAAGTCCACCACCTCAATTTTGGGATGATTTGTTGTCTCTTCAGGTATTCCACAGATGCAGGGTACATCAAGTTGATTGTGTAGATTTAATCCACTGCTCCTGAGGCTGCTGGGAGAGATTTCCCTTTCTCTTCTTTGTTTGCACAGCCTCTGGGGTTCAGCTTTGGATTTGGCCCCGCCTCTTCATGTAGGTCGCCTGAGGGCGTCTGTTCTTCGCTCACACAGGACAGGGTTAAAGGAGCAGCTGATTAAGGGACTCTGGCTCACTCAGGCCAGGACGATGGAGGAGTACAGAATGCGGGGCGAGCCTGTGGCTGCAGAGGCTGGCATGACGTTGCACCAGCCTGAGGTGCACCATGTGTTCTCCCGGGGAAGCTGTCCCTGGATCACGGGACCCTGGCAGTGACGGGCTGCACAGGTTCCTGGGAGGGGAGGTGTGGATAGTGACCTGTGCTTGCACACAGACTTCTTGGTGGCTGCAGCAGCAGCCTTAGCATCTCATGCCCGTCTCTGGGTCTGCGGTGTCCCCCCCCCCACTCTGGAGCTCAATTAGGCAGTGCTCTGAATCCCCTCTCCTTGCGCACCCCAAAACAATGGTCTCTTGTCTCTTAGGCAGTTCCAGACTTTTTCCTGGACTCCCTCCCAGCTAGCTCTGGTGCACTAGCCCCCTTCAGGCTGTGTTCACACAGACAACCCCAGTCCTCTCCCTGGAATCTGAACACCGAAGCTGGAGCCTCAGCTCCCAGCCCCCACCCATCCCAACAGGTGAGCAGGCAAGCCTCTCAAGCTGGTGAGTGCTGGTCGGCACCGATCCTCTATGCGGGAATCTCTCCGCTTTGCCCTCTGCATCCCTGTTGCTGCACTCTCCTCCGTGGCTCCGAAGCTCCCCCTCCCACCACCCACTGTCTCCGCCAGTGAAGGGGCTTCCTAGTGTGTGGAAACTTTTCCTCCTTCACAGCCCCCTCTCACTGGTGTAGATCCCATCTCTATTCTTTTGTCTCTGTTTTTTCTTTTGCAATACCCAGGTACATGGGGAGTTTCTTGCCTTTTGGGAGGGCTGAAGTCTTCTGCCAGCGTTCAGTAGGTGTTTTGTAGGAGTTGTTCCACATGTAGATGTATTTCTGATGTATTTGTGGGGAGGAAGCTGATCTCCACATCTTACTCTTCCGCCATCTTGAAGGTCTCCCCCGTTCTGCTCTTTTTGGATGGAATGTTCTATATATATCTATTAAGTAAATCTGATCCAATGTGTCATTTAAGGCCAGTGTTTCCCCGTCGATTTTTTAAAATTAAATTTATTTATTATTTATTTATTTGTTTTTGGCTGTGTTGGGTCTTTGTTGCTGCGTGTGGGCTTTCTCTAGTTGTGGCAAGCGGGGTTACTCTTCACTGCAGTGCACATGCTTCTCATTGTGGTGGTTTCTCTTGTTGCGGAGCACAGGCTGTTTGTGCACAGGCTTCCATAGTTCTGGCACTTGGGCTCGGTAGTTTGGCTCACAGGCTCTAGAGTTCAGGCTCAGTAGTTGTGGTGCATGGGCTTAGTTGCTCTGCAGCACGTGGGACCTTCCTGGACCAAGGCTTGAACCCATATCCCCTGCATTGGCAGGCAGATTCTTAACCATTGCACCACCAGGGAAGCCCCTCCCCATCAATTTTTGTCTGGATAATCTGCCCATTGATGTAAGTGTGTAAAGTCCCCTACTATTACTGGGGACTTTACTGTCAGTTTCTCCCTTTATGTCTGTTAATATTTGCTTTATATTTAGGTGCTACTATGTTTTGTACATATATATTACAATTGTTATATCTTCTTGGATTAATCCCTTGTTAATTCTGTAATGTCCTTTTTTCTCTCTTATTACAGTCTTTGTTTTAATGTCTATTTTTCTGATATAATTATTGCTACCTTGGCTTTCTTTTGATTTCCATTTGCAATGAATACTTTTTTCCAGCCCCTCACTTTCAGTCTAGGTGTGTCTTTATATCAGAAGTGAATGTCATATAGGCAGCACATATATGGGTCTTATTTTAGTATCCATTTCAGACACTCTGTGTCTTTTGATTGGAGCATTTAATCCATTTACATTTAAAGTAATTGTTGATAGGCATGTTTTTATTGCCATTTTGTTAATGGTTTTCAGTTTTGTAGATCTTTTTTGTTCATTTCTTCTTCTTTTGCTCTCTTCCCTTTGATTTGATGACTATCTTTAATGTTATATTTGGATTCATTTCTCTTTTGTGTGTGTGTATTTACTATAGATTTTTGGTTTGTGGTTACCATGATACATACATACATACACACACAGACACACACACACACACACACACAATTATTTTAAGTTGCTGATATCTTAAATTCAAATGCATTTTAACAACTCTACATTTTTACTCCCTTCCCCCATACTTAATGTTTTTGACATCATATTTTAAATCTTTTTGTTTTAACTACTATTTATATAGATGATTTTACTACTTTTGTGTTTTCACATTCCTAGTAGCTTTATAAGTAGTTGATCTACTACCTTTACTTTATATTTCCACTGAGATTTTTTTCCTTTTGTAATTTTCATATTTCTAGTTGTGACCTTTTCTCTTCCATTTAGAAAAGTTCCTTAAACATTCCTTGTAAAGCTGATTTCATAATACTGAATTGTTTTAGCTTTTGCTTGTCTGTAAAACTCTTGATATCTTCTTCAGGCCTAAATTATAGTCTTGCCAGGTAGAGTATTCTTGGTTGTAAGTTGTTTCCTTCTATAACTTTAATTATATCATCCCACTCTCTTCTGGCCTGCAGTTTCTGCTGAAAAGTCAGCGGAGACTCTTATGGGGGTTCCCTTTTATGTAACTAGTTACTTTTCCCTTGCTGCTTTTAATATTCTTTCTTTATCATTAATTTTTGCCATTTTAATTACAACATGTCTTGGTGTGGACCTCTTTGGTTTGATCCTGTTTGGGACTCCATGCCTCCTGGACCTGGATGTCTGTTTACTTTCCCAGGTTAAGGAACTTTTCAGCAATTATTTCTTCAAATATGATCTCTCCCCACTCCCTCTCCTTCTGTGTCACTTTTAATGCAAACTTGATGTCCCAGAGGCCTTTTAAACTGTTCTCATTTCTGTTCTTTATTCTGTTCAGCTTCAGTGATTTCCTCTACACTGTCTTCAAGTTTGCTGATCTCTTCCTCTTTATCATCTAATTTACTGTTGATTCCTTCTAGTGTGTTTTTCATTTGTTAATGTATTCTTTTAGCTCTGTTTGGTTCTTTATATTCTAACTCTATTTGAAACTTCTAGCTTCTCATTGTGTTCATTCATTCTTCTCCCAACTTTGTTGAGCTTCTTTATGACTGTTACCTTGAACTCTTTAGCAGGTTGATCACTTATCTCCACTTCACTTAGTTGTTCTTCTGGAGTTTTATCTTGTTTTTTTGTTTGGAACTTATTCTGCTGTTGACTCATTTTGCCCAATTTTCTGGTTTTATTTCCACATATTTGGTAAGTTGGTTATGTTTTTTGATCTTGGAGAATTGGCCTTTTGTAGGAGACATCCTATGGGGCCCAGCAGTGCACTTCCCTCTGGTCACCAGAACTATATATGCTCTAGGCGTGCCCTCTATCTGGGCTGCATGGGCCCTTCTGTTGTGGTGGGCTGACTGCTGTGGGCACACTGGTAATTGTGGCTTGTCCCTAGCCTGGTTGGTTGCCAGGCCCTGCCTAGTATTGAGGCTGCTGGCTGCTGGTGGCCAGGCCTGAGTCACAAGGTGGCTGACTTCAGTGCCTTGCAGGGTCCCAGGGCTTGTGATAGCCCACTGGTAGGTGGAGCCACGTTCCAAGCTGGCCTCTCATGGGCCTGGGTGGGGGGGGGGGTCCCATAACTAGTTCCAACTTTGAAATGAATCATAGAATAAAATGTAAGGACTAACTACACAAATTCTATACAAAAACAGAAGAAAAATATTAGTGGCTTTGACTTATGCAAAGGTTTCTTAAATAAGACATAAAGAGTAAGAAATATAAAAGAAAACATGATAAAATGAACTTCATGAAATTTAAAAGCCTTTGCTCTTTGAAAGATAGTTAAGAAAACTAAGGTAAGTCATAGACTAAGAGAAAATATTTGCAATATATATCTGATGTAAAAAGTTGTATTCAGAATATATAAAGAACTTCTGACAACTAAGAAACAAGAAAACCTAATTTAAAGAGGAGAGGGTTGTGAAGGTGCAAAAGACTTAAATAGATACTTCACAAGAGAAGATATACAGATGCAAATAAGTACATGTAAAGGTTTGTTAGGCATCAGGAAAATACAAATTAAAACGACCACTTCACAATCACTATAATTGCTAAAATTAAAAGGTCTGACAATACCAAATACTGGCAAAGGTGTAGAATAACTGGAACTCTCACATATTACTGGTGAAAATATAAAATATTTGGCAAGTTCTTAAACAGACATCCACCTCATAGCCAAATATTTCTACTTCTAATTATCTGCCCAAGATAAATGAAAATATTTTTTCCACAAAATGACTTTTTTTTAACAGCTTTACTTATAATAAACAAGTCTGAAAACAACCTAGATATTCAACAGGAAAATGGAAAAACAAATTGTATAGTAATACAATAAAATAGTATATATTAAAAAGAAGTGAAATATTCACACACACACATCATGAAGAAACTCAAACACATGTTTAGTGAAATAAATCAGATATAAAAGAGAACAGATTTTATGATTCCATTTATGTGAAGTTAAAGATTAACCAAAACTGTTTTATGGTGATAAATATCTAGAGGAGCCATTGCTCCTGGTGGGTTCAGAATTGAGGGCTAAGAGGGATAGGGAACATTTTCAAGATGATGGAAGTGTTCTTCTGATGGACATGGAGATATGCTGCCCCTTCAAGAATGACCTTGTTGCCTTAGCAGCTGGGAGTGTTGTCAATGAAGATTGTTCAGCTGTCAGCCCTTTATAGGATTGCTTCAGCTGTAGAGACCCACTCACCACAGGTCATTCCCTTCTGGGGATGATCCACAACCAATGATTAATCAAAACAGAAATTAAATGTCTGGCCCTGTGGTCCAACATGAAACAACTCCGTTGGGCCATCCCAGCTTCACAGCTCCCCATAGGGTGGTCTGAGGCTGTTGGCTCTGCTTTGCAGCAGCAAAACAGTATGGTGTGGTTGCATTATTTTTGAAAATGACTATCCTTTCCCCATTGAATTGTCTTGATACCTTTGTCAAAAATCAACTAAACATACACTTAAGAGTTCATTTCTGTACTCTCAATTCTATTCCATTTATCAATGTATCTATCCTTATGCCAGTGTTGTACTGTTTTGATTATGGTAGTTTTGTAGTAAGGTTTGAAACCACTGTGAGACTTCCAATATTTTTCTTCTCTTTCAAGATTGCTTTTGGTGATTAGTGTTTTGCATTTTATACAAATTTTAATGTCATTGCCAATTTCTCAAAAAGTAATATGTGGCTGAGATTTTGACTGAGATTACATTGAATCCATAGGTAAATTTGGGGAATATTGCTATCTTAAGAGTATTGTCTTCCAATCTGTGAACATGGATGTCTTTCCATTTATTTAGGTTTTCTTTCAATATTTCATAGTTTTCAATGTATACATCTTGTACTTTTTCTGTTAAATTAATTTCTAAATATCTTACTCTTCTTGATGTTATTGTAAATTGAATTGTTTTCTTAATTTAGTTTTCAAATTTTATTGCCAATATATAGAAATATTGATTTTTATATATTGATCTCATATTCTACAACTTTGCTGAATTCTCTTATTAGTTCTAACAGTTTGTGTGTGTGTGTATTCTTTGGGATTTTCTATATGCAAGGTCATGACATCTCTGAATAGAGCTTGTTTTACTTCTTCCTTTTTAATCTGTATGTTATTCCTTTCTCCTTCCCTCCCTCCCTTCCTTCCTTCCTCCCCTCCTTCCTTCTTTCCTTTCTTTCTTGACTAATTTTCCTGGCTAGGACTTCCAGTAAAATGTTGAATAGAAGTAACAAGAGCAGACATTTTTGTCTTGTTTTTGATTTTAGGAGAAAGCATTCAATCTTTCACCATTAAGTATGATGTTATCTGTGGATTTTATTTTATTTATTTTTTTGATGTGGACCATTTTTAAAGTCTTTATTGAATTTGTTACAATATTCCTTCTGCTCTTTATGTTTTGGTTTTTTGGCTGTGAGGCATGTGAAATCTCAGCTCCCTGACCAGGGATCGAACCTGCATCCCCTGCATTAGAAGGTGAAGTCTTAACCACTGGACCACCAGGGAAGTCCCCATTTACTTGCTTTTTTTTAAAAATTAATTAATTAATTTATTTGGTTGCGCCAGGTCTTAGTTGCAGCAGGAGGGCTCCTTAGTTGCAGCTCCAGGCTCCTTAGTTGCGACTCATGAGCTCCTTAGTTGCAGCACACGGACTCCTTAGTTGTGGCATGAGAACTCTTAGTTGAGGCAGGCATGTCAGCTCTAGTTCCCTCACCAGGGATCGTACCTGGGCCCCCTGCATTGGGAGCGCAGAGTCTTATCCACTGTGCCACCAGGGAAGTCCCCTGAGGATTTTTAACAGATGGCCTTTGTCAGGCTGAGGAAGTTCCCTTCTATTCTTATTTTGTTGAATTTTTTATCATGAAAGGGAGTTGGATTTTGTCAAATGCCAATAATGAATTTATTGAGATGATCTTATGATTTTTGCCCATGATTCTATTAATATGATGTATTATATTGATTGATATATGTTAAAGCAACCTTGCATTTCTGGGATAAATCCCACTTGACTATGGTGTATAATCCTTTTATACACTGCTGAGTTCAGTTTGCTAGTATTTTTCTGAAGATTTTTGCATTTATATCCATAAGGAATATTGGTCTACAGTTTTCATTTCTTATGATGTCTTTGTCTAGTTTTGGTATCAGGGTAATGCTGGTCTCAGAATGAGTTGGGAAGTATTCCCTCCTACTCAATTTTTTGGAAGACTTTGTGAAGGGTTTGTCTTAATTCTTCCCTATGTTTGGAGGAATTCACAGTGAAGCTATCTGAGCCTTCTCTGTGGGAAGTTTTATTATTATTACTAATTTAATCTCTTGCTACAGTTCTATTGAAAGTTTCTATTCTTGAGTCAGTTTTGGTAGTTTGTATCTTTCTAGGAATTTGTTCATTTCATCTGGATTACATAATTTGTTGGCATACAATTGTTCATATTATTCCCTATAATTCTTTTTATTTTTATAAGTTTCATAGTGATGTATCCTCTTTCATTCTTGTATTTAGTAATTTCACTCTTCTCTCTTTTTAGTCTTGCCAAACCAAATATTAATCAAAAAAGCAAAGTGAATAATGATTCACAAATACTATGCTATCAATGTTAAATTTAAAACCACACAACTATTATAAAAACTTTATGAATAATATTTATAGTAAAAGTCTTAAAATCTTCAGGATACTGGTTTCCTCTGTGGAAGGAAGGGGAGGAATAGGAGATTCAAATATATCTATAGTTTAGACCTTTAAAAAGATACTTTTAACCTTTATTAAATAAAGATGGTAGATAAAGTAAAATTATCTTATTCTCTGTGTCATTATGTATATTAGACTTATTTTATAATTAATTTTAAAATTGGATCATGTTAGTCCCTTGCTTAAGACTTTCCAGGGGCTTCCCATGCCACTTAATACAATTCAGACTCCCTACCTCAAGTCTTCCATGACCAGACTCTTACCTCTAACACCCTGCCTCATGTTGTGCTCCTCTTCGCTTGTTAAGGCACAGCCAGCCTGGCTGGCCATACTTTTTCAACTCAGGATTCCTAAGCCTCCCTCTTTTCTGGGCACTTCTGTCTCATTCAGCTTAAATGTCATCTTAATGCGGCCATTTCTGCATATTTACCATCCCTGCACATTTCTTCTCTTTTTGTTACAGAATCATTCTCATTCCATTTCTTGTCCGTCTTCCTCACTGTGCTGTAAGCTCTAGCCGGGAACTAGTTTGCACAGTACTCTGTTCTGAGCCTCTAGCATGATGACTGTCATATACATGTGCTCACTGGATATGGTCCGGTGTAATATAAAGATTGTGAATCTGTAACCATAACTTTAGTGTCTTAGATATGTCATATATCTTCATTTTCTTTAACTCAAATTAAACTCAACCTTAAGGTCAAACCCTGCATGGATGGTGGGAAATGCAGCATTAATCAACATAGACGGTTGGATGGGGGGAGGGTATGCTTACCAGCATTCTCTGCTTTGGGATCCCCAAGTCACCACTTGCAGCCCCACTCCACTCTCGTGTAAGGTCTTCTACATCCTTTGGCCCCAAACAATGCTCATGTTTGCAGGCACTGCCATCTCTTACCTTCCACTCTAGGACACCTAAAATAATTTCTTCAGTGATAAGAAACTTTTGCAAAAGACAGTAAGAGAGTTCACTTCAAATTCTTCCCTGAGGCAAGGGTAGTTACATAATGATGAGAGAGAAATAAATGTAAGAGGGAAAAACATAAATTAATATCTCGGTGAACTGTTTTTCCATTGGGAAAAAGAAATGACTAAATAAATGAATGAGTGTAACATCATTGCTAAAGCTAATAGTTTACTATTATTGCAGCCGTTGGTTGTCTCCATCACCATTACATTTACATATCTACTTTTCCCATGATCTTTCAAAGGCTTCCTATTGCTCTTAGTTTTAAAGACCAAAAACCTTAACAAGGCATGCAATGTACTCTGTGATCTAATCCCGAGCTTTTTCTCCAGCTGCACTCCCCCCAACTCTACGGCAATAGTTCTGAATTCCAGCTATGCATTAGAATCACCTGGGGAACTTTAAAAAATATATACCATAGGTCACTCTCATCCCAGAATGATTGGATCTAAATCTCTGAGGTGGTGTCCAAGCCCTGGTATATTTTTAAAGCTCCCCAAGTAAGGGTTGGTACTCAGAGCTGGGAACCATTCCAACATTCTCTAGCTACAGTGGCCTTTTTTCTACTTACTGCAAAATAAAATTATTCTTCCCAATTTTTCAAACTAGGTTGGCAAAATGGCATTCATGTCTAGCTTTTTCCATCATGGATGACTGACCAGTAATCTTCATACCTCAATCCAGCTATTTTCCTCAGGGAAGTCTTCCCTGAGCCACCAAATGAGGTCAGACCCCCTGTTCTATGCTCTCATTGCACCCAATGCATTTGCTTTAGAGCACTTATCATGGTTTGTAATTATTCTTTTGTGTGACTTTCAAAAAATTAATGTCTGTCTCCCATGTTAGATTGTAAGCCTCATGAGGGCAGAGAATACTGTGGAATTTCTTCATAATTCTATCCAGAGCTTAGGGCATCTTAAGGAAGTAAAAATTTGTGGAATGAGCACTTGAATGAACATAGAGATCTGTGAACATTATACTTGGAGTATATGATCAAGTATATAGTATATAATAAAGACAAGAAATGACAATCTTTTTTCTTTTCTTTTTTTCTTTCTTTTTTTTGATAAAGTTTGGAAGATCTTGAAAATACTTCCATAGATGATAAGTTAACAGGCCTAGTTTTAAAATAGCTTGTTTGTGATTTTTAACATCTACACCAAACAGCATTAGTGAATAGTTTCAGAATTAATGAGAAATAGTTGATATTTTAATTATTTTAATTTAATTTTCCAACTTGAATAAAGAAAACTGAGTCTTGTGAAAAAAACAAAACAGAATATCTTGGCATGGCACTGAATGAAGAAACAAATAACTTCCAAAGCCTTACAGACTACAATATTTGTAGCTAGGTGCAAAAGTCATCTCTACAACACCAAAAACATGTCAAAACAAAATTAGAGCATCCTCTCCAGGAATTTTTTAGGAGATAGGAACAGATTCTGGATTCTATAACATCTTGTTTTGGTCATTTATTTACTCAAAAACAAGCAAACAAACAAACCCTCAGTTCAGATGCACTGTGGGTTTTCAGTGAAGTCCTGCTTAATTTGAGGCATTTCTTTTAAAATTTTATAGACTTGTCCCAAAAAATTCTTGATTAAAAAAACTATAGAATTTTACACCAATAACTTTTTTCATCTTTCTTTAAAATGTGTTAGTATTAAAGGACTATAGTTTATCATTTAAACTCTAAGTATGAAAGATATTTAGTTTTACTTCTCAAAGTTTAAGAAACTGCTTAGATGATAAAATCATAATTTATAGGTTGAGTCATTATTTAGTTCTTAGGATGCTTTTTTATCTTTAGCCATACAATTGCCTTCATATGTGACTTCCCTAATTGTAATGCCTCTGGTGGTTATATTAGAATATATAAGATACTACTTTGGTTTCTTTTAAAGATTATGTCTGGGTATCTCTGCTCTATCCTGTGCAGATGTAAGTATATATGTCACTATTTCACATTCAAGGATAAGTAATAGTCACAAAGTCCTTAAGCAGCTGTTTCTAATGTTCTGCTCTGTGAGTTGTGTAGATTAGTGGCACCCAGCTCAGAAGGAAGGCAAAGGCTCTCACGGAGCTCAAAACACTTGCCTCCATCATGCAGGCTCTTGATAACATTTCTTAAACTATCATGACCGATTTCCCCCTTCAGCTGACTGTAGAAATGGTTGACCTGTTTGCATTTATAGAGGACTTTTTTTTTTTTTTGCGGTACGCGGGCCTCTCACTGTTGTGGCCTCTCCCGTTGCGGAGCACAGGCTCCGGACGCGCAGGCTCAGCGGCCATGGCTCATGGGCCCAGCCGCTCCGCGGCATGCGGGATCCTACCAGACCGGGGCACGAACCTGCGTCCCCTGCACCGGCAGGCGGACTCTCAACCACTGCGCCACCAGGGAAGCCCCTATAGAGGATCTTTAAAGCAATATTTATGAAGCAAATGTCATGAGTATCTGCCCTATGCCGGACACCACGTGGAGCCCTGGAAACACAAAGGTAAATTAATGCATCCAACAAATCCTGTTTACAGCAAAGAAAAAGAATAGTTGCATCACTTAACTGTTGGGATTTTTGTTGTCAAGGAGTTTGTCTTTACCTACATGGCCCCTTTTTAATAGAAGGAAGATAATTACGTTTGTTGGCCACCCACTAAGTGCCAGGTATTTCATATACATTAACAAATTCAATTCTAAACCTCAGAACAAGTCTCTGGGATAAGAGTTATTTTAGCTTCATTTTTCAGATGGAAAAACAGAGGCTCAAGGTTTTAATCACTTGCCTGTGAATGAGTGGCAGAACGTTACCTTGCTAACTGGGGAAAAGTCTCTGGAAACTAAGAACTCAGTGGAAATGGCAGAAGATGGGTCTACATCTCTCTTGCGGAAGGGTTGCTCACTAGAGGATCAAAGCAAGATGTCACTAAGAATATTAGAGGGAGGGAGATGGGAAGAGCAGCACAAGGGGAGAAATAGATGCTTTTGCAAATGGCGGTGGGGTAAGCTTGAAAATGAGACCACCCTTCTCAGGTGCTACACATTAGCGAATTGCTCTCCACCCTCCCCTGTGAGTCTGCGAGCTTTAACACCAGCAGTTCTTTTGTATTAAAAGCATGACACCCATTTTTCTGCTATCTGTACAGAGTCACTTAACAATGAAGTGATGCAAATATTTGTATCCAGGTGCTAGGCACACTGTATTTCAATCTATGACCGGAGGGTAGTAGCTTATGAGGTACCTTTAATGGTACCGAGCATGTTTCCCCAATCTATATTCACATCAGTTCCATTTTCAAATGAGTCAAATGGGAAGCTGAAGTTAGCCAGTCAGAGCTTAACACCTCTGATTTATGGTCAGAAGTATCTTAATAGGATCATTCATTTTCCTTTGCTCGTTCAGAACATCTGATGTTACAAGTTTCTAGAAATGTTCGTGTATACTCTGGTTCTGCAAAAATATAATCTTTATCTCCAAAAGTGACCTTCAAATGAGCAGGAAATGAAAGCCAGCCGTTCTTTCTCAGTCACCTTGCCTTGCTTTATTGATGTGTCATAATGGAAATCTTGAGAGCCAGAAATCTCAGAATTATTATGATATTTAATCTTTTTAGGGTAAGTGTAAATGTGAAGGTGTAGGGCAGAAAGCATTAGTTTAGGCCTGGCTTTATGAAGTATCTCTTTCTTGCCCTTTTTCTCCTTGTTCAGTTGCCTTAGAGAGGATGTCTCTTCTGCAATCTGCAGTGTCTGGGCTTTTGTGAACTTGGTCTTCTACTTTTTATATCTTCATAAGTGACTTGATTTATGAAATTGGTTGGAACAACTCTGAGCATCCGACCCCGACCCACACTCCCCTTCCCTTTGCTGTCCCCTCCCCCTCCCCTCCTTCCTCATCTGAGCAGCTCAGCACTGGTTCCTTTGTTTCTACTGCATATTTTACAAATATTTGTAAACAAACCTAACTGCAGTCTGTTATTAGTTTCCGTTCTCTCAGAAAAATGTCTAAACACATGCTGTATTTAGTGTGAGGCTGCACGTGTCAGGACACAGAGTTCTAAGCCCAGAGCATTCAACTTTCTAAGTAGCAGGGACTCGTCAATCAAAGATCTTGCTCCAAAGCTAAAATCTTGCTGTTATTCTACGTCTTGAACGTGAGCTCCCAATGCCAAACCATCAGAATCACATATCCCTAGAATTGGTACTCTAAAATATTCTTTTGTTGAGATGAACTCTTTGTAATGGATCAGTTGCTTACCTGGGGTAATCATTTATTCTCCTGAAGCGGAAATGATCGCTAACTACTTGATCTAAATGCATCTCAAGGGTAACAAAAAATTAGGGTGAATTGGTGAATTTACAGTGCTGTTCTAGTCAATATAAAAATAACCCTTCTCACATCATGATTTCTGTCTTAGCCCCAAGATCACCCCAAAACACTTGCTTTTAACTGCGCACTGAACTTGTCTGAGACTACCAGATATATATATATTTTTTAATGTATCAATCACCTCAAACATACTTTAGAAAAAAACACTGTGTTGACTTTATGTTAGTTGCTAAATTACTAAATTCTCATTGCAAAAAAATCAAATATAGTAATGTACAAAATGAAAAGTAAAAGCTGCTTCTTAGGGTTTAATTTGTGTCTTTCCAAGTCTTTTATAGAAAAGTAGATGTACAGATATGATATTCAAATATATTTAGTAAATATATAACAAAGCTATATTTCTATCCTAATATTTGTAATATGTCCTCAGCTTTATAGTTTCCAACCCTTTCCTGAAGGCTGTAGACTGTGGCTAAAACACCAGAGGCCTGTCTTGAAACTGGGGAGCTGACATCTTAGCTATACAATTGGTCCAAACTGAATGGATTGAACATCTGACACATTACATTTTAAGGTCTCAGGGAGATATTTCATGATCACATTGAACAGACCACATATTCTTTCCTTTAGGGAGGCCATAAAATTCCCAGATTGTGGGAGCAGATCTTGTGCTCAAGTATGCAATTCTCTATTTTAAGCTTGATTTTTCTTTTATTAAGATCTGTCAATGGTACTTTGGTTAAGTTCCCTCCTGTGGCCAAAGACTCCTTCCCTACATATTTGTTTTTAGAATCATGTGGTTTTTAAGAAGATGGACTTGCCATCTAAGAGATTGTAATAAGAGGCATTCTTTTGTTGCTGAAAAGATCTAGCTGAGTTAATGACATTGTTAACATAAACAGATGAGGCCAAAATGTTTGTGATAGCTCAAAAATAATCATAAAGCCAATGGGAAGTTTCTACAGAGTAGAAAAATACCTCTTCTAAGTCATAATAAACTGAAAAGAAAAGACTCTGGTTCAGTATTTTACTGACAAACAAGGGAAGAAGGTAGGGGAGGTAGAATCCCTCATACACTAGTATGGTATAAAAGTCAAGTCCAAGAGGAAGAACAAATTCTGGATTTTTTTTTTTTTTCAGATAAATTTTTCCAACTGAAAGGTGAGTCATGAATGAAAATGTTTGAGTTTTATTTTCTACTGGCAGCCCCTTTAGGTTAGATGTTTTGTCCCACAAAGTAGGATTTCAAAATCTTTGTTCCTCTGAGAACAAAGCTGTTCCATCCAGCTCGCTCTGTCAGTCTCTTTTGCTGGTTAGAAACCTGCGGTACAAAGTAGCCACACTACAGCTTTTTTTTTTTTTTGTCTCTTTTCCATTTAATTTCTATCAACGGGCATCAGAATCATCTGCTTGCCTTTCCATTGTTAATGTCCACTAGAATTGGTCAAGTTCCTCGCTTTCCCATAAATAGGGACATAACAGGAATCCAGTCTAGTTTCGCTTTCTCTTTTCTTCTCTCTTCAGAATCAAAGTCAAGAGTCAGCAGTTTGCGCTCACATAAATCTTGTTATTGTTTATACCAACTCACCCTTTCTAATGCTATTAGAACCACAGTGGACAGAGACCCCAGAGATTTGCTCATCTTAAAGCTTTAAAACTACACCACTTTTATGACAACAGTAAAGCCTTGAGCTGTCACTTTACCCCTACGACTGTTACTCACCGTGATTACTGGCATTTCTTTCTTGCTCATTCCCTCCTGCTCCCATCCCCCGCTTGATTGTTTGGAAAAAGGTATTTGGAACAAATAAGGTAAAGGACTAATGAATAGCAATTCTTAGTTGAGCTGTATAAAACTCTGTGGCTGCCTAGAGAGAACTTGCATCTGTTGTATATACATATACGTTCCTGAGAACTCAGCCCATTTTTCTGATGGATTTTTTTTTTATGTTGCTGATTTATTTAACACCTTTATTGGAGTTTGATTGCTTTACAATGGTGTGTTAGTTTCTGCTTTATAAGAAAGTGAGTCAGCTATACATATACATATATATCCCCGTATCTCCTCCCTCTTGCGTCTCCCTCCCACCCTCCCTATCCCACCCCTTTAGGTGGTCACAAAGCACCGAGCTGATATCCATGTGCTATGTGGCTGTTTCCCACCAGCCATCTATTCTACATTTGGTAGTGTATATGTGTCCATGCCACTCTCTCACTTTGTCCCAGCTTACCCTTCCCCCTACCCTTGTCCTCAAGTCCATTCTCTACATCTGCATCTTTATTCCTGTCCTGTCCCTCTGTTCCTCAGAACATTTTTTTTGGATTCCACATATATGTATTAGCATACGGTATTTGTTTTTCTCTTTCTGACTTACTTCACTTTGTATGACAGACTCTAATTCCATCCACCTCACTACAAATAACTCAGTTTCGTTCTTTTTTATGGCTGAGTAATATTCCATTGTATATATGTGCCACATCTTTATCCATTCATCTGTCGATGGACACTTAGCTTGCTTCCATGTCCTGGCTATTGTAAATAGAGCTGCAGTGAACATTGTGGTACACACCACTTTTTGAATTATGGTTTTCTCAGGGTATGCAAATCAAAACTACGGTGAGGTATCACCTCACACCAGTCAGAATGGCCATCATCAAAGAATCTACAAACAATAAATGCTGGAGAAGGTGTGGAGAAAAGGAAACCCTCTTGCACTGTTGGTGGGAATGTAAATTGATACAGCCCCTATGGAGAACAGTATGGAGGTTCCTTAAAAAACTAAAATTAGAACTACCATTCGACCCAGCAATCCCACTACTGGGCATATACCCTTTCTGGTGGGTTTTAAGGGAGCTCTGAGAACAAGAGGGATAAAGAAAAATATGGCCTTCTTCACCTTAATGAGGAACTGGCTGTGTCCAGCCATGATCCTGCTAGGGCCACATGGCAGTTCAAGGCTGAACTCTGCTGAACTCAACTGCTTCCAGGCCGGGAGGTTCAGGCAAAGTATTAGCTTCTTTGGCATTCAGTTTCCTCCCTGGAAACATTACATCTGCCCCACAGAGCTGCTGTGAGGATCAAATGAAATGATGTATGTGGACGGGTATTATAAACTTGTGATCATACCATAAATACTCAAGCTTATAAACTTATTGATTAAAGGAAAGGGAAAGAAAGGTTTGGATGTGCAAAAGAACTAGAATTCACCTGCTCAGGGATTTAAAATTCACAGTCAAATGGCCCATCAGTTTTTGAATTACAAAATTGGAACTTTAATTTTCTTTCTTTCTTTTTTTTTTTTTGGTTTTCACAGTTTTATAGAGTCATAAGGTATTGTTATCCTCATTTTACAAATGAGGACATTGGTACAGAAAAGTTATGTCACTTGCCCCAGGCCCCTTCTTACTCGGAATCAAAAGCTTTCTGATTTTGACAGCCTAGATATTTGTCTCACAGCCTCCAGAGAAAGAAGATTTATGTGGGAAATTCATCCTCAGAAAGGTTACATGTTCTCTAATGTATGTTCATTTTGCATTAACACTTTGCTCCATCACAGAACTGTATTAAATGTATCTTACATTTTATTCTGCATTTCTCTAATAATATAAATCTGTTTTTAAAAATCTCATTGCAAAAATGCACTGAGAAGCACCGTTAATAAATAGAGAAAATAGGGCAGAGAAACTTCCTAAGTGCCTAAGTCAGCCACATATCTTCATGCTGAAAGCTCCCTCTTTCCATTTTCTTTTTCTTCTCTACAAGCATAAAATGTGCAAAACACATAGAGGTTTATTTGAACTCTGTGGGATGGTGAAGGTGGTGTTAGAACTGATCCTTTCCATTGAATCATGGAAGAATGGAGAGTTAAAATCTACTGCCTTGCTTACCCAGAAGGATTTTTTTTTAATGTTCATATTTAAAAATGCACTTGGATCAGTGCTTTGGCTCATTCTTTGACAAGTAAGTTTATGTATGAACAAAATAACAGTGTGCAGGATGAAATGAATAATCTGTAAAGTGGATATGTCTGGAAATTTCTAGGCATTTTGGTCTCTGAACCTTTTGAGGAAATTACTTAGCCTAACTTCAGTTTCTCAACCAATATGGCAAACAATGGACCACGGAAGAATAATCCCAGAAGCTCCCAATTTACGAGTGGGTTAGAGCTAAGAGTTAGTACACAAGTCAATTGTTTGAAATTTACTTTTTTCCTGGTAGTATTTCTTTGAAACACAATTTGGTTCCCCAGCTAGTCTGCAAAAACTTCACCCATAGTGAATCAGGGAACTCTAGTGTCATTCCAGGAGCAAAAATCACTCTCACCTCTCACACATCTCCCTGTCCTGGTGGCATCAGAATCAAAGGAAACAGATTCAAAGGATGATGACTGCTTCACAGAACAGGTGGATGGAGATTTCTGAGGTCTAGAGACTTCTGTCTTGCTTTGTCTGTCAGACAAAGTATTCCTCTAAATAAATTGCTCCCCAGACAGGGGAACGAAGGGGTGGTGCCCTTAAGAACTATGGGTTTGTGTTGTGCTTCCTCCAAAACTTTTCCTGCATGTATATTTCCTTTTTTTAAAAAAAAAATTTATTGAAGTATAGTTGATTTACAATGTTGTGTTTAATATCTGCTGTACAGCAAAGTGACTCAGTTATACATGCATATATATTTTTCATGTTCTTTTCCATTATGGCTTGTCATTGGATATTGAATATAGCTTCCTGTGCTATACAGTAGGACCTTGTTGTTTATCCACCCTGTATATACTAGTTTGAATCTGCTAACCCCAAACTCCCAATCTGCATGTATAATAGATTTCTTAAGTCTAGAATTTTTTTTTTTTTTTTTGCGGTACGCGGGCCTCTCACTGCTGTGGCTTCTCCCGTTGCGGAGCACAGGCTCCGGACGCGCAGGCTCAGCGGCCATGGCTCACGGGCCCAGCTGTTCCGCGGCATGTGGGATCTTCCCGGACCAGGGCACGAACCCGTGTTCCCTGCATCGGCAGGCGGACTCTCAACCACTGCGCCACCAGGGAAGCCCCTAGAATTTATTACTTGAGGAATCACTGCTGGGATGCCTAATCCCCTTGCACCCAGGGCATGTGTGTGCAAGTGAACGTGTTGAAGACTCATCTGCACAAAACCTGTCTCGGTGATTTTGTCCCTCACAAAGTTATTATTTCCAAAACAGAAATAATGTCTTAGGACTTAAAAATGGTCATTAAAAAGCTATTTGTAAGCTATACAATCAAAAAAGCATCAAATTTGAGTTGGGAAATAAACTTTCCTCTTTCATTTTAGATAGAAAAATTATACCATGTAGTATCTTCTAGAAACTTCTTTGTATTTAAAGAAAGGTAAACATAGTCACAATTTAACTTAGATGTTATGAAGATTTACATTCAGCAGATGGTTCTTAAGAGAGGACAAATTAAAATTTGCTGGTCTCCAAATGGATATGTAAAGTTAAACATTGGTTTCATGTAACCTTTTAGTAAAAAACTAAAACTTTAAGGACCAGCCCAAATATCTGAGTGAAAGTAAAACCTTACATTCAACCCTAACAGCCTCTTTTGATCAAAGACCATGGGTATGATATCCTAAACTAAGAAGGAAATTAATGCGTATGGCAATAATAGCAGAATGAGGGAATCCTATTATTAGGTGATTAACCCACGCTAGACTTGGAATATATGCCATTACATCTCTGTTATCTTCCCTCTTAGCTTGCTAGCAAGTGCAGGCTGGGCTCTTCTCAGTCTCTGGGATGACTTTGGGGAGGTGGGGGAGGGAGAGCGCACATGGCCACATATGAAGTGATCTTATCCCAGCCTTCCGATCTTTGTGCTTCAGAGTATTAACCAGATTACAGGTCATAATCTGTAAAAGCTCCCCTGCTAGTGCCCTGCTTGACTTCCTTCCAGATGAAATCGCTTCAAACAAATCCTGGATCACAAAGAATACTCTATTTTGTGTCTGGAGCCAAAGAGGAAAATAAAATGCATATAGAAAGACAAGTATCTGCCAAGGGTAAAGAGCTAGATTGATGAGGTTCTGTATTTATCACCTCTGGAAAAAAAATTGTTCCTGTAAAAGAAGCCAACTGCAACATTTAGGATGAAGTAATTCATCTAGTGATTCTTCTTCCATCTGAACTTTTCATTTCCTTGTGGTTTTTTATGGATGCCCAGTTTAAATGTGTCTAGATAAGGACATGACTTATTTATTGACACTAAGAGCTTTTTATAAATTTAATATAATTTATGGATTTTTAATAATCCCTCTAATAGTTTCTTTACATGAGTTACTACTTTTTTAAAAGCCAAATTTCATTTGCTTTATGACAGAAAATGAGTGAAAGAGAAAATTAAAGTTTAAATAAAAAGTTATCCCACTTGGCAGTCCAAACCCATCCTTCGGCTCATAAAACACTACTGATGGGGACACCCTATTATTTTTAAGGGTTCATGAAGTAGACAGAATTCAGTTGTTCTCATTTGTTCTCTCAGCATACAGACAGGATATTTATGAGAAAGCACTCTCAAAACAAACAAACAAACAACAAAACCCCATCCTCCCCTTAAAAAACAAACAAATCTTCTCACTGGGAAGGTCTGGGTAAAGCAGTTATAATCAAGCTTGTTTGCTAAATGCCCTCAATTTTTCAGGAGCAATTTCCCCTATCTTTTACAAAGCCTTTCCCCCCCATGCCCCCAGAGGATAACTTTCTAATTCAATAGATGTTTAGTAACCTTTAGTTTTTCATTTGTAAGCTGTTTAGAACTTGTTTCTCAGGCAAATAACCTGGCGACATCTTTAAAATAATTCTAACAGGACTAGCCTACGACAAAAGGCCATTGGTCTCTAGATAAATATTCCCTAGACTAGGAAGTGTATTCTTCCTTCCCTGTACATCTCGCAGCTGCACACCACAGATGCCCACATGGGGATGCTTCTCTGTGTGTTAACTCTCATCTGTCACAGCCCTTCCTTGTCCCTACCTCCTATGTCGATACATTCCTATCAGTGAGATAATTCAGAAGACCTCATTCCTCCCTTAGTCACCTTTAGGTAGAGCTTTGAGCCTCATCTGGCTCTGATCACTTGTGGCACTGAAGCCAGCAAGCACCATAAATGAGGGCGAGTGAGGAAGCTACCACTCTATAATGAGATTCCCTCTCCCTCCGATTAGAACTCCCAGGTCCTTCCCTTGCTGGGACCTGCCTGCATCTCCAGGCCGAAGACAGTTTCCCCAAGCCTTCAGTACATGACTCCTTAGAACTGTTCTTTGGGTTCTACCTCCCCTGCTCTGATAAAATCTGTGCCGTGTAAAGTTAACTTTTTAATAATAGTTTTATTGAGGCATAGTTTACATACAGTACAATTCACTCATGTGAAGTGTACAGCTTGATAAGCGTTGGTATATATGCAGTCATGTAACCTCCACCAAGATATAGAATAATTCCATCACTCTAAAAAGTTCTCTTGTGCCTCTTTGTAGGAGAGGCCTCCTTATGCCCAGCCCTAGGCAACTACTGACTACTTTCTGTCATTATAGTTTTGTCTTTTCTAGAGTCTCGTATAGGAATTATACAGTATGCACTCTATTGTGTTTGAATATCTCACTTAGCCTAATGCTTTTTAGATTGATCAGTATAGCTAAATGTTGTTAATATTTCCTTCCAAATTTTCACTATCTACCACCATATATTTATCTATTTTTTAAATAAATTTATTTATTTTTGGCTGCACTGGGTCTTCGTTGCTGTGCGCGGGCTTTCTCTAGTTGCGGCGAGTGGGGGCTACTCTTCGTTGCGGTGCATGTGCTTCTCATTGCAGTGGCTTCTGTTGTTGCAGACAAAGGCTCCAGGGCACATGGGCTTCAGTAGTTGTGGTGCATGGGCTCAGTAGTTGTGGATCGCGGGCTCTAGAGCGCAGGCGCAGTAGTTGTGGCGCATGGGCTTAGTTGCTCCATGGCATGTGGGATCTTCCCGGACCAGGGCTCGAACCTGTGTCCCCCGCATTGGCTGGCGGACTCTCAACCACTGCGCCACCAGGGAAGTCCCTATATTTATCTATTGACCAGTTGAGAGATTCATATAGATTTTGCTTCACATCTTCCAGCTCTCCTGAAACTGATTTGGAAGTGAATTTCTTGAGTTTCAAGGTGTCTGCTTCAAAAACTTGACTTAAACATATATGCCTTTAAATATAATAGAAAAGGTCCAAAGAAGCAGAGGGAAGAATATTTCATTGTACCAACAGTCTGTGGGAAATGAGGAATTATTCCAGTGTGGGAGATTAATGCCATATTGGAAAGGTGGAAAGTTGCTTCAACATCTGAAAGAACAAAAACACTGAATAGTCATGTCTCTCCTGTTGTCTGTCCTGATTCCCACGTCTGTTTGAGATAAAGTTACTTAATTTTCCCCTCCTGACTTATCTGTTTCTTCTAATGGCCACTTAGATTACAGGTAAAACACTATCGATAAGGAACTTCCACAGTTATTTAAACATGTTAAGTCCCATGACAGTTCTTTCACACGTGGCCTTAGTATTTACTCCTTTTTCTATCTACATCAGTGTTGACATTTAAAACTCTGATGAAAAATTGTTTGAAAAGAATTGCAATTTGACTGAGCTCACAAGTCAATCTGATAAAAACTGGTTGATCTGAGTTGATATAATCAAAAGTTATGACTTCTGTAGTGTTTTTCAAAATTTAATGTGCATAAAATCACCAGAGGTAACTTGACAAACACGAGGTTCCTCAGCCTCACCTTTCTGGATGCTGATTAAGAAGCTTGGGGTACGCAGTTTAGCAATCTGCGTTTTCTAAGCATTCCAGATGGTTCTGAAGCAAATGGTATGTAGGTCTCCTTTGACATGTGCTAGAATGCAACAGGCTGACATAAAAGGCTGGTCAGACTGGTTATTTGGCAAGCTACACATGTTAGTAAGGATTCTTTCAGTTGCAAGTGACAGGAACCTAAATCAAACTGACTTAAACCAAGCAGATGTATATTGACTCATATAATTGGAAAGTATGGGAGTAGAACAGGCTTCATTCAGTAAAGATCTGTCTCTCTTCTGGCTTTCAAAGGATGTCATCAGAATTTGAGTTCTTTCTTCATCTTTTGGATTTGTTTTCCTTTTGTTGTTTCCTTCAGAAAGAACCTTTGTAAAAGTTGGCGAGATGGCCACCAATAGTTCTGTGCTTATACGTCATCTCAGTAACTTCATTGGAAAGACAAAAGTCCCATGACTGAGTCTCACTGGAAAGTTTTATCACATTCCCAACTCCAAAACATTCAGAATGTTCTAAATGGCCAGGCCAGAGTCAGGTGCTCCTCTCCCCTTCCCAAATGAGTGAGTGTATGTGTGTGTAAGCACATGTTTGTGTGTTAGGAGATGGAGGGCATGGATCAGCTGCAATTAAATCCCATGGACTGACTGTGGGGTAGGGGTGATTCCCTCCTCCACCAACCAAAAAATCAATGTGTCAGCTATAGAAAGCAGCCCAAGTCTGCTATATTACACATTTCACATAAACAGATGCCAGTAAAATACTATCTTTTTATCTGACTAGCTGTGTATATAGATAATCTTAGATTTAAACTCCTAGGGACAGAGTATAAAAACCAACTTCTTTGATATGGGGCTTAGTAAGCACATGCCAATACATGCTTAACAGATACATTTTCATGGCTAATATCAGCATTGTTATAACCAGTTAGCTTTGGAAGAGCCTACTATTCAGGAAAGGAGGGAGGGTACCCCAACAAGACTGTTTCTGTGGATTAGAGTCTCTTGGATGGTTAGGACGACGTTTTTTGAAATGTGCTTTGAAATCCATCACTTAAACTGCCATTACTAACTCTGATGATGGGGTGAAGAATTATATTTGAGAAAAAGACCTGTTAAAACTACCTCATCATTGAGAGGTGAGACGTAAAGTAGGAGGAATTAAAAAACAAATAGCAGAAATAATTGACAAAACTTGGATAAAGAAGAGGAATTTTAAAAGCTGTGTATACGAATGCAGCCATGGCTATAAGAGTGAGATGATTCTCATGTGCAAAAATGTGGGCAGGGAAGAGGAGAGGTATGGTCCAATTGGGTAATCAAAACTTGGCTCTGCATTAGAAAGACCAGACCTAGAATAGCTATGGGCAAGAGACCTACAAACGTAAGCACTTTTATCAGTAATGTTACATTGTGAAATAATTCCACAAAGGGTCATCTGTGAAGAAATTTAAGGCTAGGGTGAGCAGTACACAAAAGAAAAAACAAAACAAAACAGTGACATAAAAGAGCGGCAGGAAATGGGGAGCCCATGACCTGAAAGGTCTCTTTTGATCTCACTTTTCTATGATTCCAAAACAAATGTGTCTCCTTTATGAATTCTTTCTAAGCAATAACAATTCGAGGTTCAGTTGAAAGTCAAACATGTCGGCCGCTCTCCTGGGCCTGCCGTCTGATACAGGGCTGGTGAATCCTTATGGCTTGTGACTCAGCAGGTTCAGGAAGTTACAACAGATGTCTTTTCTCTGTTTGTTATAACTCATGACCAATGTCTCTTATAACCTAGAATTTTAACCCGAAATGTCTAAAAATGACGAACCTCAGCTCAGAATAGACAAAATATTTTATGATTTATTCGTTCAAATTTCAAAAGTTCAAGGAATATGGCAAAATTTGGTGGTAATATGGCAAAAAATTTCTCCAGGAATCTAGCAGTCTATCAGAATTGTGTGTGTAATTTTTTAAAATTACCCAATTATATATACATATATATATTTTTAACTTTCCCTAATGGACAGTACATGATATTATTGTGTATGGAAATAGTTTGTTTCTTGACATTTTCTCTGAGATGAATTGATCATGTATCCTACTTAGAGAAAAGCAAGTTCAATGAAGCTATAGTAACTTAGCCACCACGAAGAAGACAAAAGACATGAATGTGAGTTGAAGTGACTTTAAGGGCTAGATATAGGATGACATCAGCATGTTGGCAAGAAACAGAGATACACAGCAAGGCTAGACTGTCTGATCTATCCAGGGTGGAACAAATGAAGAGGAAGACAAATGCAAAGCTACAGAAATAAATACAGCTGTCTAAAATATGCCCCTTGTGGTTATTAGTATATTTATTTTCTAGCAAAGAGGAAATTAACATATGTGATTCATATGTCACCTCCCTTTTTTCTTTACATGCTTTCGTCTCTATCAACTCTCTCCAGCTCTGATCTGCCACCCATTCCAAGAGGATCCTTTGGAAACTTGTGTACTGTAATAAACTCCTCCTGCGTCTTTCAGGGCTCCTTCCTCCTCACCTAACTGAAACTTGACCTTTACGTGACCATGAAACCTTTCTTACTGTCTACTTAATGTCTTCTACTTTCAGATAAGGGTCTTAGGTTAATCCAGGAACTCAGGTCTGCAACAAGGGCTTGCATTCAGTTAGTATATTTGAAGAAGCAACCCCAGGAAACAGGATGGGGAACCTGGAGGAGTGAACCCAGGAAGGAGGGAAAGTCAGTCCAAAGATGTGTTATCAGACCTGTCACTGCTGTGGACAACAGGAGGCCAATCCATCTGGGATGCTCTGAGGAGACTTCTGGAAATCACCTCAGAATTATTTGCCTGACAGATGGAAGAGGGGAGCATGTATCTACCAGAGAAGTGTTGGACAAGTACTGTCCATATCGGTGTTAACTCCCTCTGTTTTAGATTGCACGTATGTGAAGGCCTCATTGTATTGTCAGGCCCTGGGCTAGAAGGTAAGAGCTGAGTGTGTTCTAGAGCTGAGGTGCTGTCAGGTCACCTGTGTGTGCTGTAACCAGTGACCAAAGTGGACATGAAAAGATACACGTGACATTTTTTATGCAAGAGGCAACCAATTCCTTAATCACTGCTGCATCTAGTTCATTATCCTCCTAACTTTACCCAGTCAACAGTCCTCTTCCGGAATCCATGACCTCTCCCCAAACCTCTCTCTCCCTCACCTCAGCTTCTGGTCACCCAGATGCTGCCCAATCTCCCCAATGATAGTGGCACTGAAGCCTCACCATCCTCTAAAACCCGTGTCTGTCACCATTTTTCTTGGCTTCAGTGCAGATGGTGATGACCCAGTAACTCCCTGGCCTCACAAACCCTCATCTTCAGGCATCACTCAACTTCAGCTGGTCCTGGCACAGCCTCATCTGTGGCTACACTATCACCGAAACCCTCCACACTTGTACACCTTGAATTAATTACAGGAATTTTAAAAAATACGAAACCTATTCACTTCCTCATTCCTTCTGCTCTTCTCTTTGTTCTCACTGTGTCCTCAAATTCTTCCCTTCTTCCAGCCCATATCTAGGCGATTCTGGTTTTATCTGCTTCCTTACCCAGGGTGGACTTCTTGAAAAGAACAATCCTGTCAATAACACATGAGATGTCACCTTAAAATCCTATGCCTCTTTTACCTACTGTCGCCTTTCTTGGTTCTGCATCCTTGGTTCTTATCAAAGTTTGCTGGAGGAAATTCTCAGGGCCATGATAACAGACTCAGCTACAAATTCACACTATTTCATCTCTGCTTAAATAGCAATCTTATGCTTGAGGTTTCAACCTTGGGAAGTGTTCAGGACCTCTGTAATCAAGCTTCTCACATGCCCACACATGCCTCAGTCGTTTCCCTAACGTAGGAGGAGTCTGTTACTTAGAATATCTTTCTGCTTCCTTTGGACTGTCCCCATTCTACTCATTCTCTACACATTACATTGGTGTGTGTTACGCTTTCCTTTCTCTAGATACCTATTGTATATGTAATCAGCAGTGTATTTGGTTATACACTGTTTTTATTATTTTTAATTATTTCTCTTCTGTTTGGGACTTTAACGAGGGAGTATGCTCCTTAAGAGCAAGGACTTTATCTGATACATCTATTGTCCCAGCAATGGTGACCACCCATTAAGCACTTACTACAAATACCCATGGACTTCATTTCAGTGAGTCAGAGATTTTCACTGGAAAAAGGAACCTACATGTGCTCACTTGAATCTCAAATAGTATAAATTAGCTCTTCAAAATTCATAATCAAAATGAATTGGCATAATTAGGATCATCCTTTTATTTTTCTCTGAATATTGGTTGCGAATGACCTAGCTTCATGGGTAAATTGGACCGTGGGAATCATCCCTCAGTTTATAGTTCCAACTAAGCACAATGCCAAAGTGTTGATCTAAAACTATGTGGATGATGAAATATAAATGTAGCTTGTGTCTATGCATCATAAACACTTACATTAAAATATGAAAATATAAAAATCTGGAAACATAAAGGTTTGACTGTTTTTTAAATGTTTTTGAAGAGATGTTGACAGCAATAATTTTGGAATTTAAATAATTGTTTGGAATTTGTACAAATCAGAGCTAAAACATAAGATTTTAACTCACAGGTTTTGTTTGTGAATGTTGAGGAGTCATTAGAATAAAAAATAATTTAAGCAAATAACACTGCAAGTCTCTCTTACAAACACATTTGATAAGCGTTGATCTAGCCCAGCCTCCAGCCCCATGCCGGAATTCTCTCTAACATCCGTGTCAACCTACGCTTCAACGATAGGAAGTGTAGGTTGATAGGAAGCTCAACAGCCCTTAAGGCAACCCACTCCATTTGGAGACAGATTTCATTTTTTCAGAATTTCTTCATCCTTTTATTTTAAAGAAGTCACACAAGTTCAGATATCTAGGGGCCAGGCACATGCATAAATGAGTATGGCAGACCAGGTGTGTTAATAGGGAGCGGTGGGGACTGTGGTGAGTGGAAGGCACTGCCCAGCTCTTGCTGGATGCTGCTAGAGGAGTGCGGGGCCAATGCTGCCAGATCTTCCTGTGATTCAAAAGATGCTGAAAATCCAGATATATATATGAAGTCTTGTGGCTTTTCAACACAAGTAACTAAGTAAAAATGTTAGATAAAATACTCTGGAGGAGGGTGGTAAATTAAAAAAATATATTTGTGGGCTAAACCTGGCTTGAAGCCCTTCAGTTTTTTAACTTCTAAGTCCTGTCTTACATTTTCACCTCTGGAAAAAATGTATTAAATTTCTACTCTTTTACTTTAAAAAAGAAAAAAGTAAATCAGATATTTAAGACCAACTATTGTTCTCTATACTTACCCCCGTCTTTTTAAAATTCCTTGAGTCTTTTGAACCCAAAACACATTTAGGTTGAAAAATAAATTACATGTATCTTTATTGAGAGAGTCATGATTTAGAGGGTTCCTTAATGCAAAATATTGATTTCTATTATGATTGTTTTCCTTAGTTTTGGTCCATCAGTAAATTTCCATTTGTAAACCAGGCCTAGTATCCTCTAGGCCTCCCAGCTTTATGTCATAAGCAAATTAGATAAGCATAGTTTCTCAGTCCTCATTTAGAGCATTGATTAAAACTAAGTTTAGCTTTCCTGGACCAAGACAACTGTCCCATGATAGGCCACTAGTCCCACTGCCCTGATCCCCAACCAGCTGGCATACATCACTCAATAATCTCTAAATCTCTGGAAAATATAACCACCCTTTTCAAGATGTCAAGGTGGAGTTTAACAAATATTCTGCTAAAATTTAAAAATACGTTGCATACATTATCTTCCTTATTTGCCAACTCAAATTCCACTTAAAAAGGAGCCTAGATCAGTACCATTGTGTCACACAACTCAGGGGGATTCGTTCATAAAAAAAAAGATACTAATGAACTTATTTACAAAACAGAAACAGACTCACAGACATAGGAAACAAATTTATGGTTACCAAAGGGGAAAGGTTGGGGGGAGGGATAAATTAGGAGTTTTGGGTTTAACATATACACACTATTATATATAAAATAGATAATCAACAAGGACCTACTGTATAACACAGGGAACTCTACTCAGTATTCTGTAGTAACCTATATCAGAAAAGAATCTGAAAAAGAATAGATATATGTATAATTAAATCACTTTTCTGTACACCTGAAACTAACACAACGTTGTTAATCAACTATACTCCAATATAAAATTAAAAAAAAAAAGACAACTCTAAGCGTAACTCATAGAACACAATGTGGCTGGTGCCCCCTGGAGTTGTGCATCCACCATAGCCCTCAATGAGGTTAATTTGGTAATAAATCCCTGTGGCATCTGCGCATATATGATAGCTCTTGATAGTCATGTTCATGGCCCAGGCTTTAAACAATAACAGAAACAAGGATTACAAAAACCTGACTAACAATTTGCTGGCATCAGACATACTTCAGTATACTTTCCTTTGATAAATATTTTGGTAACATTTGAACTTATACAAGAAATTATAATTTGGTCACATAATCAATTTTTAATCTTAGTAAATGCTATGTAATCCAGAGAAAATCTAAATATCTCTGGCATTCCATATATATTATTCACTTACACTTATAAAACATATCTATTGTAGTCAAGATTACCTATTAGAGCAGAGATGGATGAATAGTTTTGTAAAGGGCCAGATAGTAAATATTTTAGGCAGTGCAGGGCATGTACAGTCTCTGTCACGTATTCATTTTTTTCTAGCAGTTACAAATGTTTTAATAGCTGGTAATTTAATAAATAGTAAGTATTGCATCACTGCTTTATTTTGGCTTTTTTTCTTCTGTTTATTTTTGGTACTATTTCCATACACTGCCCTAAGAAGTTCTAGCTATTTAGTAGTTTTTAGATGCTTACAATAACCCACGGAAATAGGCTTTACTATTGTCTCTGTGGTTTAGCTTGGGAAATCAAAACATAGCAGGGGTTAAGTAACTTGCCCAAGTTTTCAAAGTGATTTTGCTCTTACAAAGAAATTCTTAAAATTGTATCTTACATACATTCAAGGGTGGAAATAAGTACAAAATGTATATAGGGAATTGTGATTTATTTCTATATAAGGTAAAGTGGCCTCAGCCTTTTCCATTTTTTTCCTTTACACCACAGAGTGCAACTGCAGATGTGCGTGTTTCCACTATATTTTGGAATGATAAACTGATATGAAAATATTTTAAATAGCATGCCAAAAATGTCTTCCCTGTGCACAAAATGGACAAAGTCCAAATGTTAGTTTAAATTTCATATTATCTACCAATCTTCCCAGAAGAATCTGAAAGCTTTTATTGTTTAAGTCACGTAGTTCTTCTGAATCATCTTTCCTTTGTAAACAGTTGGCAATGCAAACTCTGGATTTTTCCACTTCATGTTCAAAGGAAGCTCATTTTTAAGATCAGTTTTAGTCAGAGTATCTGTCACCTTTTTTTTTTTTTTTTTTTTTGCGGTACGCGGACCTCTCACTGCTGTGGCCTCTCCCGTTGCGGAGCAACAGGCTCCGGATGCGCAGGCCCAGCAGCCATGGCTCACGGGCCCAGCCGCTCCGCGGCACGTGGGATCTTCCCGGACCGGGGCACGAACCCGTGTCCCCTGCATCGGCAGGCGGACTCTCAACCACTGCGCCACCAGGGAAGCCCTGTCACCTTCCTTTTTAACCTTTATTTTGCCATTGCTTTCTGGTGCTGGTCATTATTGGACTTGCAGCTTTAAACTGCTATTCATTTTCTTCTTTAACACTGCAGTTTTCTATTCACCAAGATTTGCGTTCCCTCCATGTTTTTTCTAAAACCAAAAATTCGTGGTCTTTTTAAAATAAAAGCTATAATTTTTACATGAACCTTGTTTCTTCTTTTAATTGGTGTTCTTTTTTTTCTTTTTAATTTATCTGTATTTGTTACAACTTTTAAAGCAGAATGTGACTTGAGCACTACGTCTCCATTCACAAAACTTGCTCTGAGTCACTTTTCAAACAGCTTTACAACATGCCTAGATAGGCTTATAATTCTGCTACTCTCAACACTACTTTTCTGTGGAAAACAAGCCCTATGGTGTTCTTCTTTTAATTGGACAATGGTGGAGGGCTGGTGATGGGTGTTATTTATTTTGAGAATCCTGCTTCAGTGAAGCTGTTGTGAAGTAAAAGCTTGAAATGAAAACACTCCTGAAGGCCTCTGACAGGGGTGAGTAAGAAGAAAGGAGATGGAGAAGGAAGAGGAAGAAACATGGGAGGGAGCGGGGATAGCACTGGAATGTCCTCATCAAGTCAGAAATTAGAATCCAGTCAGGAGCAGGTGACCAAAGGGTTTCTTCAAGTTTAAATACAAAGCCATGTTCAGGTGCATAGAGATCCAAGTTGCTAAAAATTCTTCCCTCCAGCCCCCACCAGCCCAGCTAAATAACAGAATGTTTCCTTCAACAGGTGTATGATGCACATTCAAGAGGAAAACCCACAGCTAAGCTAAAGTGATCATGTTGAAACCCCTTTCAGACAAACAAGTAAGTATTCACATTTCTTATCATTTTCTGGTTTTCCTCTCAGCTAATATGTAGCTACCTCTGTCATCATTAATTGTCCACTGTTCTTTTTTTTATTGCTATAATTTTAAAAATTGTAGTTTAGTTGACTTACAACTATACTTCAGGTGTACACAAAGTTATTCAGCTATATATATACATATAAACGCACACACACACATATATATTCTTTTTCATATTATTTTACATTATAGGTTATTACAAGATATTGACTATAGTTCCCTGTGCTATACAGTACGCCCTTGTTGTTTATATATTTTATGTATAGTAGTTTGTTAATTGCAAACTCCTAATTTATCCCTCCCCCTTTCCCCTTTGGTAACTGTAAGTTTGTTTTCTATATCTGTGAGTCTGTTTCTGTTTTGCAAATAAATTTATTTGTATATTTTAGATTCCACATATAAGTGATATCATATGATATTTGTCTTTCTCTGTCTGACTTACTTCACTTAGTATGATAATCTCTAGGTCCATCCATGTTGCTGCAAATGCATTATTTCATTCTTTTTGATGGCTGAGTAATATTCCATTGTATATATACCATATCTTCTTTATTGCTCCACCTGTCGATGGACGTTTAGATTGCTTCCATGTCTTGGCTATGTAAATAGTGATGCTATGAACACTGGGGTCCATGTATCTTTTTGAATTAGAGTTTTTGTCTTTTCTGGATACATGCCCAAGAAAGGGATTGCTGGATCATCTTGAATGCATTGTAGTTAAATTATCTCCTGCAAGAAACTTAAAATGATGCTTTGAAGGAGAGTTCCCTTACCTAGAGATGGTTTGTAAATATAAAGTAGTATAAGGAAAGAAATTATATGGGATTTAAAACCTAAGTTCTTTTTTTTTTAATTTGGACAAAGAAAATGGGCTAGAGAATTAGAAGATTTAGGTACTATTATATTCAATCCACAAAGTTTAATTTACTTAACATGTTTTAATCATTCTTTCAAGCTTGACAAACAGCAGTTCCAATCTTAGTTCTCTAATTTTACGCAAACCACAGCTGGAAAAAAAGATACTAAATATCTCTGAAAATTTCAATTAAAAGGCTTAAATTTTTTTTGCATCACCACAAATATCCAGTATTTGAAACTGTCACAAGTTTTCCAACATTTCCCCCCCCCCCAATTTCCATGGATTTAAACCTCTGACACTGTTACATTTTTTAATTACCTAATTTTTAGTATTGGTTTTCCTGCCGCAATGTTTCAGTTAATAAAACTGTGTTAATTTTAGCATAGCTATCTAATTAATAGGACATACTTTTACCAGATTATAGTAATTAGAAAGCATCATTTAGAGAAGAATCATCATTAATTTTCTATAGTGTAATACATCATGATGAAAATAGAATAAAGTATACAAGGAGATCAGACCATGGGATATTTTTATATGGTGTTTTCAAATCAACTCTTTTATAAAAATGATTTACTTGCCAATTCATTCAAGAACCTAGTTGGTTATGGTTTTTATGCTTTTATTTTCAGGGACAAATATTTTATGTCCCCTTAGATGGTATTTATTCAGAAAGTTTCATATGCCGGGCCCTGAGCAGAGTGTTCTCAAAGAGTTCACTGGAAATGCTGTATGGAGTTGAGCACTTGTGCACTAGGAAACACTGCTGGTCACAACCATTGGGGAAAAACCCAGATGCTCTTCCACATCACAGCAAACCATTTATTGTAGAGAAAAGAGTGACCTAGTCAGAAAGACATGCTGTTGTAGAGATGTAGACAGATATTTAGAAGGTAAATAAATACATAGGTATATTGAGAAGTAAATATTTGCATATAGAGGATGTTAATAACTGCTGGGTAGTGGAAGAGTTTTAAAACTCTTATCGAAGTACAGTGTGCATGCAAAAACTGTAGGCGTAGAACTCCTACAATTTTTTACAAATGATACGTGTATAATCCACATCCAGATCAAGGGACAGACTATCACCAGCATTCCTTAAACTATTCATCTTCTACCTTGAGGGTAACCCCTTCCTATTTTCTAACAGCATGGAGTAGTTTTGCCTGCTTTGGAATTTTATATAAATTGAAATACTCTGTATGTACTATTTTGTGTCTGACTTCTTTTGCTCAGCCTTTTGTTGGTGATATTTAGCCACATTGTATGTAGCTGTAGTTCTTTCATCCTCATTCTATCTTTGCATATGCCTTGATTTATTTATCCATTCTGTTATTGATGGGTTTTGGGAAAATTTCTAGTTTAGGGTTCTGTTTTGGAAAAACCTATGGTTCTCCTCCTGTATCTTTTTCTTTCACTTCTGACACATGTGGTCACCAGATGTGTGGGATTTTTCTCCACACCAATCAGCTCCCTATGACACCAGCTGGATATCCTGCAATTAAACTCAATTCTGGCACTGTCTACCTGGAGATAGTGAGAGATCCCACAGGTGAAGGGCTCTGTCCCTTAATACTGCCCCTCACTTCAGATGCCAATCACAAGTACTAGGTCCCCATAGCTTTTGTCCAACTTGCCTGCAAATCGGAGGTTCTCATCACTTCCTTCCCCTGGGATTTGATTATTTGCTAGAATAGCTCACAGAACTCAGGAAAACACTTACCAGGTTATTAAAAGATATGACAAAAGATACAGATAAAAAGCCAACTGAAGAGATATATAGGACGAGATCTAGGAAGGTCCCAAGAACAGGAGCTTCTGTCCCCAGGGAGTTGGGGTATATCACTCTCCCTATTAGTATAGACATGTTCACCCACCTGAAAGCTCTCCAAAACCTGTATTATTGGGATTTTTATGGAGGCTTCATCACACAGTTAATGTTCAATCATTAACTCCATTTCCAGCCCCTCTGCCCTCTTTAGAGAAGAGGAGGACAGGGCTGAAAACTCCAAGCTTCTAATCATGGCCTGGTCTTTCTGGTGACCAGCTCCCATCCAGAAGCCATCAAGGAGCCCACCCTGAGTGCCTCACTAAAACACAAGATGTTCCTAGTGCTCTTATAACTCGAGAAATTACAAGGGTTTTAGGAGCTCTGTGTCAAGAACCAGGGGCAAAGACCAATAAATATATTTTCTATTATCTCACAGGTTCATATGAGTAATGCTGCATAAACATGCTTGTGCATGACTTTTGGTTAATAGATGTGTTTCTATTGGGTACTTGCTTGAGGCAGAGATGCTTAGTCACAGGGTGCGTGTGTTCTTTGGACAGTGCTGGTCTTCCAAGATGGTTGAGCTGTCTACAATCCCACTGGCAGCAGTTGAGATCTGTCGCACAGAGCTGCTGATCTTACCTGTCCTTTACATTTTAACCGTTCCAGAGAATATGTAGTAACATCACACTGTTTTGCGTTTTCCTGATGACCACTGTGATAAATGTAAAAGCACATTGCCACAATAATCAAATCCTCATAACAATTTGTACTGATGAGGAAACTGGGCTTCAGCGGATTTGTGATTTACTCAAGTTCACTCAGATTGGATGTGGTGAACCAGGATTAAAAGACTAGGTTTTGCTCATTAGTGAAGCACATAATAATAGGCTTTTAGAGTCAGACGGGAGTTTTGAGATTATCCTATCCAAAAGTTTTTCACAGATGAAGGAATTGAGGTCCAGAGGGTTGGCTCTGTTCATTACTTCAGATACCATATTACATTTGGGGGTTTTGTCTGGTGGGGGACAATGGCCTAGAGGTCTGAATTCAATTCACTACCTACCAGCTGTGTGGCTGAGACAAGTCACCTGCTTTCTCTAGGCATCTATTTTTTTTCAAATTTTTATTGGAGTAAAGTTGATTTACAACGTTGTATTAGTTTCAAGTGTACAGTAGAGAGTCAGTTATACATATACATATATCCACTCTTTTTTAGAATCTTTTCCCATATAGGTCATTACAGAGTATTGAGTAGAGTTCCCTATGCTATACAGTAGGTTCTTATTAGCTATTTATTTTATATATCTTAGTATGTATATGTCAATCCCAATCTCCCAGTTTATCCCCCCCCACTTCTCCCCTGGTACCCATAAGTTTGTTTTCTACATATGTGACTCTATTTCTGTTTTGTAAACATGTTCATTTGTGCCACTTTTTTTAGATTCCTCATATCAGTGATGACATATGATATTTTTCTTTCTCTGACTTACATCACTCAGTATGACAATCTCTAGGTCCATCTATGTTGCTGCAAATGGCATTATTTCATTCTTTTTTATAGCTGAGTAATATTCTATTGTATATATGTACCACATCTTCTTTATTCACTCCTCTGTCGATGGACATTTTGGTTGCTTCCATGTCTTGGCTATTGTAAATAGTGCTGCAATGAACACTGGGGTGCAAGTACCCTTTTGAATTATGGTTTTCTCCAGATATATGCCCAGGAGTGGTATTGCTAGATCATATGTTAACTCTATTTTTAGTCTTTTAAGGAACCCCCATACTGTTCTCCATAATGGTTGTACCAATTTACATTCCCACCAACACTGTAGGAGGGTTCCCTTTCTCCACACCCTCGCCAACATATATTGTTTGTAGGTTTTTTGATGATAGCCATTCTGACCAGTGTGAGGTGATACCTCATTGTAGCTTTGATTTGCATTTCTCTAATAATAATTAGTGATGTTGAGCATCTTCTCATGTGCTTTCTGGCCATCTGTATGACTTTGGAGAAATGTCTATTTAGAACTTCTGCCCAATTTTTGATTGGGTTGTTTGTTTTTTTTTGATATTGAGCTGCATGGGCTGTTTGTATAATTTGGAGATTAATCCCTTGCTGGTCACTTCATTTGCAAATATTTTCTCCCATATTGTGGCTTGTGTTTTCATTTTGTTTATGGTTTCCTTTGCTGGGCAAAAGCTTTTAAGTTTAATTAGGTTGCACTTGTTTATTTTTGTTTTTATTTTCATTACTCTAGGAGGTGGATCAAAAAAGGTATTGCTGTGATTTATGTCAGAGAGTGTTCTGCCCATGTTTTCAGAGTTTTATTGTATCCAACCTTACATTTAGGTCTTTAATCCAGTTTGAATTTATTTTTGTGTATGGTGTTAGAGTGTTCTAATTTCATTTTTTTACATGTAGTTGTCCAGTTTTCCCAGCACCACTTATTGAAGAGACTGTCTTTTCTCCATTGTATAGTCTTACCTCCTTTGTCATAGATTAGTTGACCATGGGTGTGTGGGCTTATCTCTAGACTTTCTACCCTGTTCCATTGATCTATATTTCTGTTTTTGTGCCAGTACCAAACTGTTTTGATTACTTTAGCTTTGTAGTATAGTCTGAAGTCAGGGAGTCTGATTCCTCCAGCTTCATTTTTCTTTCTCAAGATTGGTTTGTCCATTTGGAGTCCCTTGTGTTTCCATACAAATTGTAAAATTTTTTGTTCTAATTTTGTGAAAAATGCCATTGGTAATTTGATTACTGTTTAGCCTCCATGTCTCTGTGGGGGTTTTTTACAGTGTTTTTCCTGTAATTTATTTCTAATCTCATTGTGTTGTGGTTGGAAAAGATGCTTGATTGATTTCAATTTTCTTAAATTTACCGAGGTTTTCTTTGTGGTCCAAGATGTTATCTATCCTGGAGAATGTTCCATGTACATTTGAGAAGAAAGTGTATTCTGCTGCTTTTCAATGACCTATAAATATCAGTTAAGTTCATCTGGTCATTTAAGGCTTGTGTTTCCTTATTAATTTTGTGTCTGGATGATCTGTTCATTGGTGTAAGTGGGGAGTTAAAGTCCCCCACTATTATTGTGTTACTATTTCCCCTTTTATGGCTGTTAGCATTTGCCTTATATATTGAAGTTCTCCTATTTTAGGTGCATATATATTTATATATATATATATATATATATTTTTTTTTTATATCTTCTTGGATTGATCTCTTGATCATTATGTTCTGTCCTTCCTTGTCACTTGTAATAGTTTTTATTTTAAAGTCTATTTTTTCTGATATGAGTAGTGCTACTCCAGCTTTCTTTTAATTTCCATTTTCATGGAATATCTTTTTCCACCCCCTCACTTTCAGTCTGTACATGTCCCTAGGTCTGACGTGGGTATGTTGTAGACAGCATGTAAGTGGGTCTTGTTTTTGTATCCATTCATCCAGTCCATGTCTATTGGTTGGAGCATTTAATCCATTTACATTTAAGGTAATTACTGATAGGTATATTCCTATTGCCATTTTCTTAATTGTTTTGGATTTGTTTTCGTCAGGCTTATTTCTTCCATTCTTCTTTCGTTCTCTTTTCTTGTGGTTTGTTGCCTATATTTAGGGTTGTGTTTGGGTTGGTTTTCTTTTTTGTGTGTGTATCTATTGTAATTTTTTGGTTTGAAGTTCCCATGATGTTTTGACATAGTGGTCTATATTATGTACCAAGTTGTTTTAAGTTGCTGGTCTCTTAATTTCAAATGCAGTTCACATTTCCTGCAATTGTCCTCTCTTCATGCTTGTGGTGTTGATATAATATTTATATGTAGATGATTTCCTACTATAACTTTATTTTTTAATTATTTTAAACATCTTTATTGGAGTATAATTGCTTTACAATGGTGTGTTAGTTTCTGCTTTATAACAAAATTAATCAGCTATACATATACATATATCCCCATATCTCCTCCCTCTTGTGTCTCTCTCCCAACTTCCCTCTCACCCCTCTAGGTGCACACAAAGCACCGAGCTGATCTCCCTGTGCTATGTGTCTGCTTCCTACTAGCTATCTATTTTACATTTGGTAGTATATATATATGTCCATGCCACTCTCTCACTTTGTCTCAGCTTACCCTTTCCCTTTCCCGTGTCCTCATGTCCGTTCTCTACATCTGTGTCTTTATTCCTGTCCTGCCCCTAGGTTCTTCAGAACCTTTTTTTTCTTAGATTCCATATATATGTGTTAGCATATGGTATTTTTTTTTCTCTTTCTGACTTACTTCACTCTGTATGACAGACTCTAGGTCCATCCACCTCACTACAAATAACTCAATTTCTTTTTATGGCTGAGTAATATTCCATTGTATGTATGTGCCACATCTTTTTTATCCATTCATCTGTCGATAGACAGTTAGGTTGCTTCCATGTACTGGCTATTGTAAATATAGCTGCAATGACCATTGTGGTACATGACTCTTTTTGAATTATGGTTTTCTCCAGGTATATGCCCAGTAGTGGGATTGCTGGGTCGTACGGTAGTTCTATTTTTAGTTTTTTAAGGAACCTCCATACTGTTCTCCATAGCGGCTGTATCAATTTTCATTCCCACCAACAGTGCAAGAGGGTTCCCTTTTCTCCATAACCTCTCCAGCATTTATTGTTTGTAGATTTTTTGATTATGGCCATTCTGACTGCTGTGAGGTGATACCTCATTGTAGTTTTTATTTGCATTTCTCTAATGATTAGTGGTGTTGAATATTCTTTCATGTGTTTGTTGACAATCTGTATATCTTCTTTGGAGAAATGTCTATTTAGGTCTTCTGCCTATCTTTGGATTGGGTTGCTTGTTTTTTTTGATATTGAGCTGCATTAGCTGCTTGTATATTTTGGAGATTAATCTTTGTCAGCTGTTTTGTTTGAAAATATTTTCTCCCATTCTGAGAGTTGTCTTTTCATCTTGTTTATGGTTTCCTCTGCTGTGCAAAACTTTTAAGTTTCATTAGGTCCCATATGTTTATTTTTGTTTTTATTTCCACTTCTCTAGGAGGTGGGTCAAAAAGGATCTTGCTGTGATTTATGTCATAGAGTGTTCTGCCTGTGTTTTCCTCTAAGACTTTTATAGTGTCTGGCCTTACATTTAGGTCTTTAATCTTTGAGTTTATTTTTGTGTATGGTGTTAAGGAGTGTTCTAATTTCATTCTTTTACATGTACCTGTCCAGTTTTCCCAGCATCACTTATTGAAGAGGCTGTCTTTTTTCCATTGTATATTCTTGCCTCCTTTATCAAAAATAAGGTGACCATATGTGCGTGGGTTTATCTCTGGGCTTTCTATCCTGTTTCATTGATCTATATTTCTGTTTTTGTGTCAGTACCATACTGTCTTGATTATTGTAGCTTTGTAGTATAGTCTGAAATCAGGGAGCCTGATTCCTCCAGCTCCCTACTATTACTTTATATTTGAATTTACTGGTTAGCTTTCCCATTTGGGATTTTCTTTTTTCCAGTTGTGGCCCTTTTCCCCCTCTGTCTAGAGAAGTTCCTTTAGCATTTGTTGTAAATATGGTTTTTTTGGTGCTGAATTCTCTTAGCTTTTGCTTGTCTGTAAAGCTTTTGATTTCTCCATCAAATCTGAATGAAAGCTTTGCTGGGTAGTGTATACTTGGTTGTAGATTTTTTCCCTTTCATCACTTTAAATATATAGTGCCACTCTCTTCTGGCCTGCAGATTTTCTGCTGAAAATTAGCTGATAAGCTTACGGGGATTCCCTAGTACATTATTTGTTGCTTTTCATATTTTTTCTTTGTCTTCAGTTTTTGTCAGTTTGATTAATATATGTCTCATCATGTTCCTCCTTGGGTTTATCGTGCCTGGAACTCTCTGCACTTCCTTGACTCGAGTGACTGTTTCCTTTCCCATGTTAGGGAAGTTTTCAGCTATAATTTCTTGAAATATTTTCTCAGGCCCTTTCCCTTCCTCTTCTTCTTCTGGGGCCTCTATAATGCAAATGATGGTTCATTTAATGTTGTCCCAGCAATATCTGAGACTGTCCTCATTTCTTTTCTTTTTTCTTTATTCTGTTATGTGACAGTGATTTCCACCACTGTGTCTTTCGGCTCACTTCTTCATTCTTCTGCCTCCGTTATTCTGCTATTGATTCTTTCTAGTTTATTTTTCATTTTAGTTATTGTGTTGTTCATCTTTGTTCTTTAAATCTTCTACATCTTTGTTAAACGTTTATTGTATCTTCTTGGTCTGTGCCTCCATTCTTTTTCTGAGATTTTGAATCATCCTTACTATCATTACTTTGAATTCTTTTTTGAACAGATTGCCTATCTCCTCATCATTTAGTTGTTCTTGTGGGTTTTTATCTTGTTCTTAGTCTGCAACATATTTCTCTGTCATCTCACTTTGTCAAACTTTCTGCATTGTGGTCTCCTTTATGCAGGCTGCAGGATCATAGCTCTTCTTGATTCTGGTGTCTGCACCCTGGTGGGTGAGGTTGGAACAGGGACTTGTATAGGCTTCCTGGTTGGAGGGACTGGTGCCTCTGTTGGGTAGAGCTGGGTCTTGTCCCTCTGGTGGACAGGGCCATGTCAAGGGGTGTGTATTGATGTGGCTCTGAGCTCTGTATGACTTTAGGCAGCCTGTCTCCTGATGGGTGTGTCTGTGTTCCTGTCTTTTTGGTTGTTTGTCCTGAGGCTTTCCAACACTGGAGCCTCCAGGTTGTTGGGTGGGGCCGGGTCTTGGTGCTGAAATGGGGACCTCTGGGAGAGCTCATGCTAAGCAGTATTCCCTGGAGCCTCCACTACTGGTGTCTTTGCTCCCACAGTGAGCTATAGCCAACCTTTGCCTCTTCAGAAGACCCTCCAAGAACCCTAGGTAGGTCTAGCCCATGTTCCTATGGAAGTACAGCTTTTTGCTGGGTTCCAGTGCACATGAGACCTTGTGTGCATTCTCCAAGAGTGGAGTCTCTGTTTCTCCCAGCCCTGTGGAGCTCCTGCACTCAGGCCCCACTGGTATTCAAGGCTAAATGCTCTCGGGGTTCTTCCTACTGATGCCAGACACTTAGACTGTCTTGGAGGGCTATTTTTATGTGGGAATGTCCCTCTGTAGCCTGTGTGGGTTTAATATCTTTTGGTGCAAGTGCTGTTTTTAGTACAGATGTCTGCCACCTCTTTCCTCAGTGTATGCTGACCAATATCCTCTTGATAGGATGTGTGACTGATACTATGGTGACAAGAGCCTGTACTGGATACTAAGCAAGATATTTGCTCTGTGGTTGTCACTGCCCTGTCAGAGACAGTGTCTGCTCCCTAGTTGTTGGAGTAGAGGCCCCCAGCTCTGTTTTTTCGCTGTGTTTCTTATCTGTCATGTGAAGTATGTGGGATTGGAGCACTCCCAATGGGAGAGAAGCCACTGAGTATTCCTCCTGTGGAGCTGTTCATCTGTGGGTTACTCTGTTGTGTCCCCTTTCACCTATTTTGTGGGCTCACAAATTACACTGTTTTTGGCACTGCTCTTGGCCTCACCTTAACTGTGGGTATGCCAGCAATTGGCCCAGGTGTCTCTCAGGCATTGTTTTCACCAGCCTCTCTCCCCATGCACTGGTCCCTGCCTCCCTGGGCAATAGGAAAGTCTCCTGCCCCATCCCTGTCAGGGTGGGCTCTCCCTTCCCTGGCCACTGCCACCTCCTCCACACCCTCTCCCCGCTTGGATGAGCTCATATGCTTCAGGGCAGCCTCAAGAGCAGACACCTGTGGGTGGCCCACATGCAGAGGTGGGTCTGAAACCACAGCTGAGCCCCAGGGGTCATGCAACTAAGGAGGAAGAGCTGAAATCTCTCCTCACAGCTGTGCAAACCATGGATTTACACCCCTGTGACCAACATTGTAAACTGAGCACACGCAGAACATCTGAATGGACAGTGCATGCTCCTGCAGCTGAGATGGATCTAGCTTTAGCAGCTGTGGTCTTTGTGGGCATGTACATGTGGAGGCTGGGCCAGGCCAGAGTCTGAACTGCCTCCATAGTGCCCACAAGGGGTCCAGTTCCATGATTACTGCAATCCAGGAACCTGACCTCAGTGGATCTACACTAGTGGCATGGTGTAAACAATGCCTGAGAGTCACCTGGGCCAACTGCCGGCATACCCACAGTTAAGGTAGGGCTGAGAGCAGTGCCAACAACAGTGTAATTTGTGAGCCCACACACGGCAAAAGGGGACACAACAGAGCACACCCACAAATGAACAGCTCCACATCCTCCTACTCCTCCGCCATCTTGATTCCCCTCCAACTGTTCTTTAATGAGGGCTCTGTGGGCTCAAAAATGTTTTTATAATTTAATTTTTATCTTATAGTTGATTTCCAATGTTGTGTTAGTTTCAGGTGTACAGCAAAGTGATTCAGTTATACATATACATATATCTATTCTTTTTCAGATTCTTTTCCCATCTATATGCAGAATATTTAAAAAAATTTTTTTAGTGAATAATCTTTTTTACAAAATTTTTAAAATTTATTTATTCATTTATTTATTTTGGACTGCATTGGGTCTTCGTTGCTGTGTACGGGCTTTCTCTCGTTGTGGCAAGTGGGGGCTGCTCTTTGTTGCGGTGTGTGGGCTTCTCTTGTTGAGGAGCATGGGCTCTAGGCGAGCAGGCTTCAGTAGCTGTGACACGTGGGCTCAGTAGTTGTGGCTCGTAGGCTCTAGAGCACAGGCTCAGTAGTTGTGGTGCATGGGCTTAGTTGCTCCATGGCATGTGAGATCTTCCCGGACCAGGGTTTGAAACCGTGTTCCCTGCATTGGCAGGCGGATTCTTAACCACTGCACCACCAGGGAAGCCCTATATGCAGAATATTGAATAGAGTTTCCTGTGCTACACAGTAGGTCCTTGTTGGTTAATCTATTTTATATATAGTAGTGTGTATATGTTCAAAAATGTTTTCTTGTGTGTTTATAGCCACCCAGAAGACAATTATGATAAAAACCTCAATTTCTTGTGGTTACAGCTGGCATGGACTTGAATAGTCCTCAAGCAGCCTGTCCTCCCTCTGTGCCATGATTGCTTGTCCTTAACTGGGCTCAGCTGTCCTCAGTTTTTGACCAATATTCCAGTGGTTTACTGGGTAGCTCCACCTGGATACCTACAGGCACCTCAACATGTCCCAACCCAAACATGTCCCCGCCTCTGCTCCACCAACCCCTGTCTCCAGTCCTATTTGTAAGCCTGTTTCTTTTCCCTGTTTCCTCCTTTATTTGAAATTAATGTCACTGACCTCCACCTTTCATCTAAGCTACATTCCTTTCTCCTTTACTCCACTGCATTATCCCCAGTTCAAGGGCTCATCACCATGCCTCTTTCTATTGGAACAATTTTTCCAAAAGGGTCCATAGCTCCCGTATCTTTTTCCACTAATGCACCCTCCACAATCTTGCAGACTTTATCTTTCTGTATTATGATATAATTATGCTATAATCTTGCTAAAATAAAATAAAAACGTCTTTAGTGACTCTCTATGAACAATGAGGTAAAATCCAAATTCCATGGCTTGGCCTTCAAGGTCTTTAAAATCTGGCACCTGCCTACTTTGTACACCTGAGTGTAATTTCTTGTTGCTCATTTTGCTTAGCTGCTTCACCTACATGCCCCACTGCAGACCCTGTCTGCTCTATAACCACGCTCCACTCCTGGCCTGAAACATGCATGTTCCATTTCATCTACTAGAAACTGCTGACCTGGAATGCCCTTTCTTCTACACCTGTTAAATTTCTACTGATTTCCTCATCTGTGAGGCTTCTTTTTTATATCTTTATTGGAGTATACTTGCTTTACAATGGTGTGTTAGTTTCTGCTTTATAACAAAGTGAATCAGTTATACATATACATATGTTCCCATATCTCTTCCCTCTTGTGTCTCCCTCCCTCCCACCCTCCCTATCCCACCCCTCTAGGTGGTCACAAAGCACCGAGCTGATCTCCCTGTGCTATGGGGTTGCTTCCCACTAGCTACCTATTTTACGTTTGGTAGTGTATATATGTCCATGCCACTCTCTCACTTTGTCACAGCTTACCCTTCCCCCTCCCCATATCCTCAAGTCCATTCTCTAGTAGGTCTGTGTCTTTATTCCCGTCTTACCCCTAGGTTCTTCATGATATTTTTTTTCTTTCTTTCTTAGATTCCTTATATATGTGTTAGCATACGGTATTTGTTTTTCTCTTTCTGACTTACTTCACTCTGTATGACAGACTCTAGGTCCATCCACCTCACTACAAATAACTCAATTTCGTTTCTTTTTATGGCTGAGTAATATTCCATTGTATATATGTGCCACATCTTCTTTATCCATTCATCTGTCAATGGACAGTTAGGTTGCTTCCACGTCCTGGCTATCGTAAATAGAGCTGCAATGAACATTTTGGAACGTGACTCTTTTTGAATTATGGTTTTCTCCAGGTATATGCCCAGTAGTGGGATTGCTGGGTCATATGGTAATTCTTTAGTTTTTTAAGGAACCTCCATACTGTTCTCCATAGTGGCTGTATCAATTTACATTCCCACCAACAGTGCAAGAGTGTTCCCTTTTCTTCATACCCTCTCCAGCATTTATTGTTTCAAGATTTTTTGATGATGGCCATTCTGACCGGTGTGAGATGATATCTCATTGTAGTTTTGATTTACATTTCTCTAATGATTAGTGATGTTGAGCATCTTTTCATGTGTTTGTTGGCAATCTGTATATCTTCTTTGGAGAAATGTCTGTTTAGGTCTTCTGCCCATTTTTGGTTTGGGTTGTTTGTTTTTTTGTTATTAAGCTGCATAAGCTGCTTATAAATTTTTGAGATTAATCCTTTGTCAGTTGCTTCATTTGCAAATATTTTCTTCCATTCTGAGGGTTGTCTTTTGGTCTTGTTTATGGTTTCCTTTGCTGTGCAAAAGCTTTTAAGTTTCATTAGGTCCCATGTGTTTATTTTTGTTTTTATTTCCATTTCTCTAGGAGGTGGGTCAGAAAGGATCTTGCTGTGATTTATATCATAGAGTGTTCTGCCTATGTTTTCCTCTAAGACTTTTATAGTGTCTGGGCTTACATCTAGGTCTTTAATCCATTTTGAGTTTATTTTTGTGTATAGTGTTAGGGAGTGTTCTAATTTCATACTTTTACATGTACCTGTCCAATTTTCCCAGCACCACTTATTGAAGAGGCTGTCTTTTCTCCACTGTGTATTCTTGTCTGTGAGGCTTCTTTTATCTTACCTTTCCTTTGCTTAGGCCACCTTCATCTTCTCATCTCTGCTTTCACCTCAGTCATCATAAAGCTCTACTGCAGCACTTCTCACATGGTACCCTAGTCATTTGTTTCTGTCTCTAACTTCCCTACTTTTTGGAGATCCTCAAGCATCAGGGTTGGGTCCATCCATCTCCATATCTCCAGTGCTGAATGAACATAGATGCTCAGTGAATATGACTTGAGTGTACTAATGAATTTACTGAATCTGAGGAGGCAAAACAACAGACTTTCCTTAGTAGCAAACTACCAAGATACAACTTTCCTCCTTTCTCATTAATATGCTCAAGTTTCATTTCTTTGCTTTTCTCGTCATCAATATTTTGTTAACTAGGGGTTTGCAAGGATGGCGCTTTTACGTGCACTTTAAGTGCATCTGTTTGCAGTTAGGGCATCTCGAATCTGAAGATTTGCATGGGGCTCCTTGAGGCTTTAAATTGAATATTATAGATGAAATTTCTGAAATCAAATTTATCTTAAAAAATAGAAGCCCAGAGAGTTGCCAAGTGGAGTGTGTATAACGGAGTGCGCTCTCTTCAAATGTGGTCTGCTCCTCTCTGTTTCCATTTTGCGGAGTGTAACACTGATCCACTAAGCTAATTACATGATGGGGAGCATGTGATCAAGCATAATGTTGTTTTTAGAAAAATCTGGGACATATGAAAAAAAATCCAAACACATTTTAAAATTAAAATAATATAATGCCTAGGTAAAACAAATAAAAACCTACAAATAAATCTCTGAAATAGAAAGCCCCAGATTTGTTTATAAGCCCTTTTCTAGAAAATAAAAAAATTATAAAAGAATCAGTTACTCATAAATGTAGAAATGCTTCACCTTTTCCTTAAGGTATTTTATGTAGACATGATCATCACTCAAAAGTTTAGCTTTTAATTTAACCTTTAAAACCTAAGAATGCTGATTTTTTAAAATGCTGCTATAAGAATACATTATCATAACGAGGAAGTGGCACTGTCAAGACAAAAGTCTCCATGATGTTCTTTGCAATAATTAGGTAAATAACAATGCAGTAGAAAAAGTTCATTTGAATTTTCCAAAATGGTTTTCCTCTTACAACATTCCAGATTTTTAACAAGTTCTAAATAAGTTTTAAAAGACAGAAATGTGCTGAAAGGAGAATTTTCAGGCCAATCACAAAAGGAAAAATTAATAAGGATTAAACATTTCTCACACTTGGTTCAAAAGTGTGTACTTTGGGGCTTCCCTGGTGGCGCAGTGGTTGGGAGTCTGCCTGCCGATGCAGGGGACGCGGGTTCGTGCCCCGGTCCGGGAGGATCCCGCATGCCATGGAGCGACTGGGCCCGTGAGCCATGGCCACTGGGCCTGCACGTTCGGAGCCTGTGCTCCGCAACGGGAGAGGCCACAGCAGTGAGAGGCCCGCGTACCGCAAAAAAAAAAAAAAAAAAGTGTGTATTTTGATTTTGTTCTCACTTAAGTAGTGCTAAATTATAATATGAAGCCCATGCTTGTAACTACTCTTCAATAGCCGCATTATCCAGGATTACTGGCATTAAATACTAAATTAGCAGTGGCTGTTATTATTTATAAATTAATTTTTTTCCTCTTTCTCTGAGTTCTATGAATTACACTGTGTAACCTCCCTTTTCTGAAGGGATATAGGTTGTCACAGTGTAAATAATTGTGGCCTAGAAACTGAAGACTTAGAGTCAACACGTGATTTGCCACCAAGTGGTTCTGTGACCTCTGATGAGTCACTCAGCTTTTGCTGACATTGGATTGGATTGGAACCAGACTGCGTGAGGTTGTTTCTAATTCTTATATTAAATGATCCTTCTTGGGCCCATATTAAAGAGGATTATGCCTTAAAACATATCACAGTTCAGTCCTTTCTCTACCATTTTTGTATTAAGACTCATCTAGTTGAAAGTGACTAAATCCATCTCAAACAGCCTGAAGCCAAAGAGACAATTTATTGGTTCATAAAACTGAAAAGTCTAGGAGTGGATCTAGGTCTCAAAGTCTGGGGGGGCTCCAAGGGCTCCAAATGTGTCATCACAATCCAGTTTCTCAAATTCTTCTTCTCAGCTCTGCTTTCCTTTGCCTTGGCTTCCCTCTTGGTTAGGCTGTCTTCATGAGGTATTCTCTGGCAACTCCAGACTTACCGCATCTTTACAGCAAGCAATACCAATGGGGAAAAAAAGCATATTTTCAACAAAGTTCCCGAGTGGCCAAGTCTGAGTCTTGCCCTCTCTTGGAAGTGATGGGGGTCGGTGAAGATGGGGATGGTGGGGCATTTCCACATCAACAGAGAGGGTTGATTCCTCAGAGGAAAACTGGTGTAAAGTTTGCATAAAAAGGGAAAGGGATGCTGAACAGACAAAAATAACAGGTGTCCCCTGGCAACCTTGCAACTTGGGCCACTTCTTTGTGCTGTGCATGGCTTTCCCTTTTTCTACACTGCCAGCTCCTTGGATAGCAAGAACCATATTTATTCACTCTGTGTTTCCTATCAAACCTACCACTATTCTTTGAAATGAGAAGTGTTTGTTAATAAAATAACTGTGGCAGCTATGGAAGTGGGACTCAGAGTGCAATGAGCTGACAGCCAGCCTCCAGTTGCAATGGCTTGAGGATCTACCGCAGCATTTGTGCCTAGGCCAGGCTGGGACTGGGTGACCCTTTGCAATGACCAAACATGGCAGGGTCTGGGGCCTGGCCATTTCTGTCCGATGCTGTACTCCTCTATGGGTGATTTTTTATTTGGAGCTTCCCACTGGGTTGGCCAATGCTTTGTTAGGTCTGTATGGCAGTCTGAGGTTCTTCCAGTTTGCTTCCTCCCACTTTCCTTTCATATATTCAGACCTGCAACTCGTCTAAAGGTTTTCTCTGTCCAATCTTGCTTCCTTCCCCTTTACCTTTCCCAGGTGTTACCTCTCCCAGTAGACCTTATGCATTCCTAACTCTGCCTCAGCAGCTGTCTTCTGGGGGACCCAAACTGATGATGAAATAGGCTTTGGGCCTGGATTATTCAGCCCTCCTCTGGCAATGAGGACCCCCATCTTGGTGGTAAGCAGAGCACACATAGTCCCTGTCACAAGGTGGTGATTCCATTGCTAAAAACTTCACAGGTGTTGCTGTGGAGGGGGACACCCTGATTGCAACAATGATTGAGGACTTTGAAAAGTGCTGCGCGGGAGATGGGTGGAGAATAACGTATATAAGGGCAATGTATTTGGCTGCTGTTACTAGATTGAATTGAAACACTAGAGAAAAATAATGAAAAGCTAATGGCAATTAACAGATCAAAAATCAAGTGAGAAGTCCTGGGGACCTCGTTAGCAGCTTCAAAAGCAGTCTTTATCTTCTGCAGGAGGTAAGCAGAAAAAGCCAATAACCAACTCCAGACTTAGAATCATTGAGCTTCAGATGATTGAATGCTCAGTGGAGACAGACCTAATGAGCAGGGCACTAACTGGGAGAATCAGCAAATTTGACATATGGGATAGGGAAGCATCAGGGTAGATAACCCTAAAGCTTTTGGCTCCCCAGATCCCTCTGAACATTCAGAGCCTGCGTAGGGCGCCTGGTCATCCTTATGTGGGAAGACACTGCTGGGGCTTCTTTGCAGGAAGGCAATGGGGGCTTCCCCTCAAGATCTACCTCTACCACTTCTGGCTGCCATGTTGGTAACTGGATCAAGTCTCAGTGTAACACAGCTAGAGATGTGCTGAGCCTGAGAATTGAGAAATCATATCCTAAATTAGCCAGCATATTCCAGCAGAAGCTGGGGAAGTGGCCCTGGGGATTAGATTTTGAAGGTGCTTGACAAAGGAGGCCAGAACATAGTACTGGATAAAGGAGACTTTATTGACTTAGAAGTACTCTGGAATATAGGAGTTCACCTTGGCAAGGACCTCAGTACATGATATGCAGCCTTTGATTTGGCAAATGTGTTTGTTACTTTCCATCCTAATCAAGAAAAGTGAACAGAAATAGTTCTCTTTGGTCCACATGGTATAGACAACAGTATATATTCACAGTTTTGCCCCAGGGCTATGTAAACTGTCATAATATAGTCCTAAGAGATCTGGACCATTCAATATCCTTCAGAATATCACATTTGTCCATTGCATTGATCATATTATGTAAATCTGGCAGGTTGAGTAAGAGGTGGCTAGCATACTGAAAGCCTTGGTAAGATACATGTCCTCCAGAGGACAGGAAATAAACCATATGAAGATTCAGGGGCCTGTCATATCAGTAAAATTTTAGGGACTCAGCAATCATAGAATCATAGACATGCCGGGACATCCCCTCCAAAGTAAAAAAAAAAAAAAACCAAAAATATCCCCAAAACCCAAATTGCTGCATCTTGTAAATCTTACAACAAAGAAAGAAGCACAATGCCTGGGAAGTTTCTTGGGGTTCTGGAAGCAACACATTCCACACTTAGGAATACTACTTCAGCCCAAATACCAGGGGCAGGGCTCTGTGGCAGCTCCAGGCTGCATGAACAAGCCCCGCTGCTTGGACTATATGATCAGGCATATTTTATGATTTTGAAGATGTCAGTGTGGAAAAGATACAGTGGAATTTATGGAATACCCCAGTTGGAGAATCTCAATGCATGCCCCTGGGGTTCTGAAAGAAGTCCCAGCTATCTGTGGCAGAGAGAAACACGCTTTTGAAAAACCATGAGGAGCAGTTGGGGTGATGACTGAGGGCAAGGGAAGTTTAGAGTGAGAGTGGGAAGAAGGGCAGTGAGGCACACCAGCTGCAAGAAGGGCTGTAGTTCTTCTCTGGAAGAAAGACCCACTGGAGTCCTGGAGGGCTGCTCCTGGTTGCAGACATGGATCCCTATGGCACAGGAGTGGCCTGTGGGCACCACAGACGTGTGCCGCTTGGATCCCCCTTCAGGAAAGAACTTGCCATTCAGCTGTGAGATGGCCGACAGCCTCCAGGGGCAATGCTTGCATAGAATGTCACAGCTTTTGAGCCAAGACCACACTCTTCCCTGGTGGTCCTCAGAGTGACTGAGCACGGTAGGCCTGCCAGGGCCTGACCTCTTCTGCCCAATGTGGAATTCCTCTGACACACAACTGACTCCCCAGGGTTTCACAATCTGAGACACTCCCTGCCCAATTCTTCCTCCCACTTTCTTTTCACAAATCTCAGATTTATATCCTAGTCTAAAGACTTTGCCAAATCCTGCTTCCTCTTTCTTTATCTTTCCTGGGCATTATGACCCATCGCCATCCAACACACAACTTCTAAAACCTCTTGCACTCCTTTCTTCATCTTTGCATTTCATTCCTAGTTGCAATATCTAAATAACTTGATTCTGATTTTGGCTAAAGTCTACATTGCCCACCTGCTTCAGGAGCACTTGAACTTTCTTTCAACTTAATTCATGGAAACCGTTCACCTGTGCCCTGTTACACCAGAAATTCTGCTACAATCACTGTCACGTTAGCCTCATTTCTCAAAACTATAGTGCAAGCCATAGCTTTGTGACCAACGGACTGGGGTAATGATTTAAACTTCAGGAGTCCTTTCTTTACTACTTTTTACATTTGAATGAAAATAAAATTTAGGTCTTCGCTACATACCTGTTATATCCTGCAACAGGTCTCTGTCAAAGGAGTTTTTGATTAGATGGTGAGGAGGGCATCCATACCACAGGAGGGCATGTGTACATGTGAGAAATATGAATACTTTGAATGCCAAGCATAGTTTTCCGTTCTTATATCATGTGTTTTCCATGCTATTCTCGAGTTAAAGTCTCCAAACTTATTTGGAATTATTTGTTGGTCTTTTCCGTCTCAGCAGTACCTCTGGAAGAACTTTGAAGATGTTTTATTTCACTGATATTTAAGGAACACTGATCTTAGAAAGGATCTGGTTTCCTTTTTCTTACCCTCTTATTTTTCCCCCACGGGTTTTAGACTTCTCCATAACTTTTATTAAGCTATCTTTGAGTTCAGAAGGCTGCGAGAATTTTTCTTTTAAAAAGGAAAGCTTGCCTACCAGCCAGTTTTATATTTTTCCCCAAGCACTCAACAGTCTAATCTTTTTCCCACTTAAAATGAGAAAGAGTTTAGCAAGAAATTGACTTGATGTTAGGACAGGAGCTTTGGGAAGCTTTAATCTCTATGACAGCTTTAACAAACCAATCCCGCTCGCCGACCTCCTACATTTTGAATAGGACCTGCTCCTGCCAGCCCTCCAGGTAGGATAGTAAGCCTCTAAAGCGCGTTTGTGAGGGCTCTGTATTCACTCTTTCTTTCGGTTTTCTCTTCCGTACTTTCAGGATCTTGAGTCTTTGCAACATATTCCCTAGTCCTTTAAAAGTAGAACTTAGAAAGGAAATGAGACTTTGGTTTGCCTTTGAAATATTTGCTCAAGTTTCGCTATCTGCACAGCCCCCAAAATGGTGATTTGGGGAAATGTTTGGAAATGCTGAGTCTTTAAAGGAATGCTTTGTTTTCTATTTTCACATAAAGAAACAAATGACATAAATTTTTTATGCTAAGGAGAGATACTTTTGCCTCAGAAAAAGATAACTTTATAATGATCTGTAATATTGTTTATTGGTTACCAATAATTATCCATGCCAGTGGTCCTCAAACTTTAAGGACATCATAGTCACCTGGGGGGCATAGGCCCCACTCCCAGAATTTTTTATTCAATAGGTGAGAATCAAAAATTTGCATTTCTATCCGGTTCCCATGATGATGCTGCTGGTCTGGGGACCATACACTGAGAACCGTTGATCTATACCATTGCTCTCATTACCCAATAGGAAAAAAAATCCCTAAAATTTCTATGAGCATTCCTAATTGAACTAGAGTATTATGACCATTTTATATCATTACTGAATGAATTTAGAAGGGGAAGTAAAAAAAATTCTGATTTATTTTAGGACAATTAATTATTAAAATATAAAAACTGTCAGTTATCTTCTCTGATTGGTGGTATTTCATTCCTTTGTTTCTTACGTGAAAAATATATACAGCCAATAATATATACTTGTAAAACAATAATGCCGCTAAAAAATATAAGCTATTTTCATTGTCTTTATTTTTCTTTAGTTGTTCCAAGTATTTACTGGAGTCTGTTGTAATTAATGAATTTTTTCCATCTATTAATGTGGGGCTAATAGTATGTACTTTTTAGGGTTGTTATGAGGTTTAAAGAAGAGAGTGTGTATAAAATGTCTTGTACATAGTACCTGACTACTAACAGATGACCAAGAAACATCAATTTTTAATTTTCATTTCTTTACCCATTTTAACACTGCTAATTGTTTGTGGGTACTTTAAAATACATGTATTCTACCCTGAAAAATCAGAGAAATAAGAGAAGAGAGGTACAAATTATTTTAATGTGGGATTATTTTCCATTAGATATTACAGGCTTTTTTCATTTGTTTGTTTTCAAAATAGGAATAACTGCTTCCATGCAGACTAGGTATGTTATTTTAGACTATTAATGCAAACTCAATTTTTTTGATTTATACCATTCCTAAACCCATATAACACCATCAATAATAGCTTCCACCTAGAATTGTGTTTGCACGTCAGTACTAGGCTAAACACTTTATATTGCTTACTTTATTTCATCCTTATAACAACCCTATTAAGTTGTCGTTTCTGACTTTTACAGATGTTAGTTCATTGCTATCTCCTCTTACCTATAGTGAAACCTCCACATAAGCAGCGGCTTTGTTTTAGGTCCTGCTGTAGCCCTGCTGCTTAAAAGAGTACTTGGCATATAATAGGTGTTCAAGGATTATTGGTTGAAATAAATCCATGCATCATTAAAAGGAAATGAATGAAAGGAACTCTTCCCTGAGAGGCTAAGTAATTTGTCTCAAGTCCCTGGCCAGGTTAAAATCCAGGCACTGGATTTCAAGTTTTCCCTTTCCTGACCCCTAACATACAACGTAGAATAGGAGTTTCCTAAACTATTATTAAACCATCTGAGCTTCTCTATAATTTTCAAATGGTAACAACAGTGCATGTAATATTGAAATGCACTTGAAAAGAAACCTGGAGTTACAAGTTTAAAAGAAGCTCAAGTTGAAGGTAAGAGAGTCATTGGTAGAGAATGGTTGAGGGAGCAAGTTATTCTATGGATATAACTTGTCTCTGCAGAACCAGATTGAAAATGTTAAGTCACCCAAGATCACCAATAGAAGGATGTCTCATTCTCAAACTGCTGAATGCCTGCAGCCATTCCTTCAGTGAAAGTGGTGGTTGAGGTTTTCTAGAGTCCATGTTCCCACTATAAGCAATCTTGATTCTTTGTTTTTGTTTTTTACGGTACACGGGCCTCTCACTGTTGTGACCTCTCCCATTGCAGAGCACAGGCTCCGGACACGCAGGCTCAGCGGCCATGGCTCACAGGCCCAGCTGCTCCACGGCATGTGGGGTCTTCCTGGATCAGGGCACGAACCCGTGTCCCCTGCATCGGCAGGTGGACTCTCAACCACTGCGCCACCAGGGAAGCCCAGCAATCTTGATTCTTGATACTTCTCCCTCATATTCTGAATATGGGTCAAAGGAACAATAGTTGACCACATTAGTATTGAGTAAATAATATCTGCAGGTTTCGCTGGGTTTAGTTCTATGTTATAAATACTTTTAAAATTATAGCGCACAATACAAGATTTCTTATTGCACTGAAATTCCAAAAAATTTGTCTTCTTCCTTTAAGAAAAAAAAAAAAAAAAGAAAGAATGTGATCACATTTTACTCATATATCCCAAACATTTACATGAGAGGGAAATAAACTATTTTATCTCAGCAGTTATTAATTTGGGTTGTTGTTACACAAAGCTGAAGTGATTTCATATACGGTATATTTTACTTTGGTAAGTTCAATATTTCGTTTTATAAAAAGTTAAAAATAAAAAGTCATAATAGGGACTTCCCTGGTGGCTCAGTGGTTAAGAATCTGCCTGCCAACGCAGGGGACACGGGGACACCTGGTCCATGAAGATCCCACATGCCGTGGAGCAACTAAGCCCGTGCGCCACTACTACTGAGCCTGTGCTACTGAGCCTGCATGCCACAACTACTGAGCCCGCACGCCTAGAGCCTGTGCTCCGCAACCAGAGAAGCCACCACAATGAGGAGCCCGTGCACCACAACGAAGAGAAGTCCCCACTGGTGGCAACTAGAGAAAGTCCATGTGCAGCAACAAAGACCCAATGTAGCCAAAAATAAAAATAAATGAAATTTAGAAAGTCATAATAAACCAAGATCTTTGACATCAAGGCACTTTCCAAGTGAAAATGCTTCTTATCATTCTCCAAAATAAAACAAAATAAGATTGGCAAAACTTTGAAATTTGGTTTAGATTTCCCCTCATATATAATAACTTATAATTCTCAATGAATCTTCCTCAAGTTTATAGTTTTCTTTGACTATGACTACACAAATCACTTTTTAAGAGGGATCATTTCTCAGTCAAAATAAGTAAAATTAAAACAGAGTTTTGTTGGTATCTTCCCTTTGTGCAAAGATACATGGATGACATTTCTCTGATACATGTCCTTTCTTGATTCCCCTGAGACAAAAACACTGAAAAGCTGTCTCTGTAAATAAGTCAGCCAAGAAGCTTCTTCTTCTACAACTTCCATCAAATATGTATCTCACAGTTGAGATATAATTCTTGAGCCAGATTATTTTAAATTCCATAATAAATGATTAATTCTTCAGTAGTTTATCATCTCTTTGAGATATGCCTTTGATTATGAATACTAATAACAAGTAGTGATTTAACTTCAAAAGATTGTTACTCTCCTCCTATTTGGTCTGCGTCTTGAGCAGCTGTCCAGGGTACTTAAACAAAATTAATTAGTATAAATACTTAAATTACAGATCTTTCCATTTTTCTTGTGGTTTGTGGGTTTTGAGACACTGAAGATGCTTTGCACAATAACTCAGTTTGTTTTTCCATTTTGAACAAGATTTTAAAATCCTCCAGCCTAAGAATAATGATAAATGATATAGAAAATATTTGTGATTGCCTGTGAAGCTGTGTTAGAAAGATTGTACAACACTTCTTTGAAAATGGTGTTATGGTATTTTGCTTATGGAATAGAGATAATATGATTAAATATTATGTCTACATTGAATATGAACTTAAAGGTCACTGACTCCAGCTCTTTATCTGAATTCCTAGAAGGTAGTCATTTTGTTCCAAGTTAGGGAGGCTCAGCACCTCCAGAGGTGGCCCTCTTCAGGTTCTGAACAATGGAAAACCTCTTTCTGCTATGGAACTTAATCTAGCTCTTTCTGAGTTTCATCTTTCCATCCTTCTGAAGTATCATTCTGATTTCTGTATTCCCATCTTTTTCTTGGAGAACAGAGGGAAAATTGAGTTACTGGTCCCAGATCTTCAACATTAAGTGCTGGAATTGCTTTGTTAGAAGCTATACCCACTTCCTGGATAACGATATAAGAAAACAAAGCATCTATTTCTGAGTTCTATATGAAATCAAAATCCCAAGTACAACATTCATAATAATCTATTCATGATTTGATAGCAAACCGACACATAATTGCAAAGTGTATTTTCACTCTTTAAAAAAATACAGCAAAAAGGAAGTTTAAACTTTTCCTCTTACTTATTGGTCATAATAATAACTTAGACACATACTCTTAAGACAGCAGTTCTCGAAGTGTGGGTTGAGGATGTTTTCAGGGTGTCCATGAAGTCAAAACTATTTTAATATACTATAGTAATGCTAATAATATAATAATATTAAAACATTATTTGCCTTTTTCATTGTGGATGTTTCACTGTGGATGCTGATGGTACAAAAGCAATGGTGAGTAAAACTGCTTGGGCATCAGCATGAATCAAGGCAGTAGCAGCAAACTACACTAGTAGTCACTGTATTCTCCCCTGCCACACATTCACAGTAAAAAGCTGCCAGGTTCATTTGAGAACAGCCTTGATGAAGCAGTAAGAATTATTAAATTTATTACATCTGGACCCTTGAACACGTATCTTTAAATATCCTTTGTGGTGAAATGGGAAGTACTCATAAAACACTTTTGCTACATATGTGTAAGTATCTGAAAAAAATACTCTTGCCATTGTTTTTGTTGCAAGCTGAACTAGCCACTTTTTTCATGGAACACTACTTGAAAGAGTAACTGACAAACTATGGGTATTCAGATGTGAGTATTTGACAGACATTTTCTTGAAAATGAATGAAGTGTGTCTGTCACTTTGAAGATCCAACTGACGGTATTTAGCTACCAATAATAATATTTGAGATTCCAAGCGATAATTAGAATTTTAGGAAACTTGTACCTGTCATTGTGAGCTTGACAGCTTCCCAGTATGTAGAGACTTTACTGAACAGAGTGGTAGAGATACTAGCAATTGTGATTTTTACTGATATTGTATAATAAAATGTGTTAACCTTTGGAAGACCTGCGTAATCCAGTTAGTTAATGTTTTAAAAATTATCATTGCATATGATATAAAGCCATGTATGGGCAAAAAATCTACAGGCCAATGGATTTCAGTGATTAGAGTGTGAAAACTTTCTTAATATCATTCCAGATTCCACATTACAGCTAACTTTTAAGAAATTACTACTTACGAGTATTGGTATAATAACAGCAAAGAAGAATATCTACAATTATATGTAAAGGCTATTAAAATTTAACTTAACTCTTTTCTAACCTTGTATCTATGTGAACCTAGATTTTCTTCACCAAGACAACTTATTGTAACAGACAGAAAAGATATGGGAATCTTGTTGTCTTCTATTAAGCCAGATATTAAAGAAAGCAAAAAAAAATAAAACAATATCACTATTTCTTATTTGTTTGGAAAAAATAGTGTTAAAATAGTTTACAAAATAGTGTTTAAAATAAAAAGTGTTATTATGTTAACATGTAATGAGTTTGTTATTTTTAAAATGAACTAATAAGAAATTTTGCATATATATGTTACTTTTGACTACATTAAATATTTATAGATGTGATGTACATAACTCAAAGCTCTTTGAATGGCCTCCAAATGTTTAAGAGTTAAAGGAGACTTGAGACAAAAATGTTTGTGAATCATTGTGCCAAGGAATACTCTGGTAAAAGATTCAGTTATCCTTACCCTCATTAACTTCAAAAGATTGGAAATAAAACCCATATATTTGTTTCCAGTAATAACCAATACAATAGTGGATCTGTTATCTACTATTTTATTTTATGCCTCTACATATCTATTTAAAAATCTTTACTATATTTAATTTTCTTTAATCAAAGATTGTTTATAATATGAAGGTTGATAACAATACCAACCAGATATATTTCTTATAACAAGGATGATGGGATACTGCATTGCACACCTTTTTTTTCAGTTTTCTTTACAAATATATTTTTAAATTTTATAATGGAGTATAGTCGATTTACAATGTTGTGTTAGTTTCACATGTACAGTTAAGGTATTCAGTTATACATATACATACCCCTTTTCTTTTTCATATTCTTTTCCTATATGTTATTATAAAGTATTGAGTAGAGTTCCCTGTGCTATACAGAAGGTCCTTGCTGCTTATCTATTTTATACATAGTAGTGTGTTTATATTAATCCCAACCTCCTAATTTTTCCCTCCCCCAACACCTTTCCCCTTTGGTAACCATAGGTTTGTTTTCTAAGTCTGTGAGTCTGTTTCTGTTTTGTAATTAAGTTCATTTGTATCATATTTTAGAATCCACATATGTGATATCATATGATATATGTCTTTGTCTGTCTGACTTACTTCACTTAGTATGATAATCTCTAGGTCTTATACATCTTGTATATGATTAATGTCAGAAGTTTACTGCCCTTTGTGTAAAGCTGAACTTCAAGCCTCTAGAAAAGTGCACCGGACTTTAGGAAACACTTGCAGTAATTTTATCTGGTGTCTTTCTTAACTTTGATCAACAAAGTTAGTCACTTAGAACTGTAGGTGTATTGTTGTAGAATTTAAAATAAATAACTTTAGAGTTGTCAACATTCATAAATAGAGCATGTAAATATTTCATATCTTATCTGGGTAACCATCAAGACCTTTCCCATCTCCAAGGAAGAGAACTTGGGAGAGAACTTAAGAGACTGTCCTCATGGTGATGACTACCTTTCATTGAGTAATTAACATGAGTCAGGCACTATACTAAGTACGTTACACACCTTATATCACTTAAACCCTACAGCAATCCTTTGAGAACTACATATATTACTAGTGTTACAAAGAAAGGAACAGAGGCTTGGTGAAAATAAATAAATTGCTTGAAGTCACCCAGCTTGTAAATGGTAGAACTGTAGTCAAACCCTGAGTGCATGATTCTTACCCCAAGCTCCTGACCACATTTTATTTCTCTTCTCATCTGGTTCAAACCCCAACCTCCCATGCCACTTTTGTACTTTTTTGTAAATCTGTTGTTGCCCTTAGGACACTTTATTGCAATTGCAATAATTGCAATTGCAATTTCTTTATATATTTACTTCTGCTTATAAACCCTTGACTCCCTGAAGGAAGGAACTGTGCCCGAATCCCCATCAGGCAGGGCAAATCCATTTTTGCTGACCCGAATTAATACCAGGTTCAGTTGCGGAAGCTGAGAGAGCTTAAAGAACTTGCCCTTGACCACTCAATCAGTGTGTAGCAAAGTTGGGATCTGAATCTAGACTTCCCAACTCAACCCTCTATCTTAAACACTGCAGGTCAGTGGTTCTCAAATATGGTGCCTGGACAAATGGCATCAGTATCATCTAGCAATTTGTTAGAAATGCAGCTTATTAGCCCCACCCCAGACCTACTGAATAAGATCTTGTAAAGGTAAGACTCAGAAATTTGTGCTTTAATAAGCCCTTCTTGTGATCTGATGCATGCCAAAGTTTGAGAATCACTCCTCTAGGTGAAAAGACAAAACAGTTTAATAAAAACAGAATGTTTGACACAGCATGGAGTGTAATAAAACTGTTTGATTTGCTATGTGATTAGGTTTATAAAATATCCCATCCTACTGAAAATGAAAAATTCAAGTAAAAACTCATCTAGTATGGTTGTTTTCATTTTGAAAAACATCAGTCCAAAGCAATGTCACTCCTTCAATCAAGCATGCACTGAATTAATAATTTTACAATTAATAAGAAAATTAAGTGAAGAAAAGAGTCCATTGGCTATTTAAGTATGCCTACTTGGAGGAATCCAGCCAAACAGAAATAAAATTTCCAGTGAGCACTAGGTATAATTTTCACTGAAACAAAAAGTAGCGTGGGCTGCTGGATCTGAGGTGCAAGTCACAACTCACATCTTAGTGGGTCTTTCCAAGTTCTAATTATGCTGACAGTCATAGAAGAAGCAAACTGGAACCAACATTTGGGGACTCCTTTATCATCACAGGTAGATTTAAAATTGTCTCCTAAAAATTAGAGATATTTCAACCCCAAAATCAAATTCTCTATCATGAAAAAATAGGCAAGAGCAATTTTTGAGATTGCTGTTTAAAGACAAATTAGTCTTTTAAATATGTTAAGACAATTTAGTTTTTTTGCATGTAAGTCTAAGTTTAGCTTTAGTTAGATTCTATTGATTTGCACATGCTTTGGAATAATATTACATGATGTGTGAATATTTTAACTAAAAAAAATAAAACCGTATGGATCTGAGACCCTTCCCCACTCACTAATTATTTTTTTAAACAATTCCTCCTCTCCTACAGCCTGCTGCTGATTTTAGAAAATAGCTAAAAGATTTTCTTCTCTTTTAACTAAACCTCTTCTGTTTCTAGCTATATATTTATAAAGTCCTCTGAGAATTAGTTTAGCATAATAGCTTGAGATATTCAGTATTTGATATAGATAGTAGTAATATGAAAAAATCCTCAGTACTCTCCTTATATATTATAAATGGACATACATATATTATAAATAATGATTTATTAGGTATTCTCTCTTAATTCCTTAGTTTCTCTTCTGGAATATTGAGAAAGACATTATTGTGACGTTCACGTCATTTTTTTCTACCCTGACATTGTAGCTTTGCTTTTGAATGGACTAGGAGACATATTAATCACATGGCAAAGTTAGTAGTAAGAGCTTGAATTCAATTTGGATTAAGGAGCAAAGATGGAAAATTGTTTAAATCAAATATTAAACCCCTCTACAGAATGTAAAATCTCCTTCCCATGATATGCAGGGACCTTAATTTTAGCTCATGGCTTTTCCTACAATGAAGACTCATCTCTCAGATTATTGTAAATGATCTCACATGTTTTCTTTTTTGTGTGTGGGGGGGCGCTGTGTTGGGTTTTCATTGCTGTGCGTGGGCTTTCTGTAGTTGCAGTGAACTGGGGCTACTCTTCGTTGCAGTGCGTGGGCTTCTAATTGAGGTGGCTTCTCTTGTTGAGCAGCACAGGCTCTAGAGTGTGTGGGCTTCAGTAGCTGTGGCACGTGGGCTCAGTAGTTGTGGCTCGCCGGCTCTAGAGGACAGGCTCAGTAGTTGTGGCTCGTGGGCCGTAGAGCACAGGCTCAGTAGTTGTGGTGCATGGGCTTAGTTGCTCCACGGCATGTGGGATCTTCCCGGACCAGTGCTTGAACCCGTGTTCCCTACATTGGCAGGCGGATTCTTAACCACTGTGCCACCAGGAAAGTCCTCACATGGGTGTTTTTTAATGGAAAAAAAACCCTCTCATTGAAGCATGATCCCTTCAATAAAACACTCAACTTTTCAGAGTAAAGCATATCTTACCTTATTCATTACATATAGTATTTTCATTCTGTTTATTTTGTTTTGCTTTATCTTTTTCTGATCTCTGTGTACTATTTTATTTTCCTCTTAATACCTGACCAAAGTAAAGCAAAAATTAGATACAATAAAGCTTTGTAGCTTCTGTCTCCTACCTGTCACTGGCAGCTTCTGACAGCCAATCATGAAAATTCAAAGTCAAACCATTTAACTCTAAGTCAATGGAAATGAATTTCCAGAGAATAGATATTTATATCATATGAGCAAAAGGCACAGTTGTACAATGACACCAAGGATAAAGATGTAAATATATAATTGTGGTGGCTGTGTGTGTATCATATGTATGTTTTCAGAGTTATGACATCATAAAATCCTTTTCTATATCTCTACATAACCTAATATGTAGATTTTAGGTGGCGGGAGAAGGATATACAACGAGAAAGTATACAGTTTAATGTTAACTGGAGCCCTTTTGGTTGGATGAGTGCCAAAGCAACTTTCAAAATATTTCAAAACGGCTGCCAGCATGTAAAGATTTTAACTGAAAGAGTAGAGTAATGAAATCTGAATTACTAATGAGGGAATAAACTTATATTTTGCTTAAGGTCCTTAATGAACATGGAGATAAGAAGATGCAATAAGGAATTTGTCTGTCATGCATGCAAACCAAACTTCCAAATTTTTACATGTAAAGACAAAATACTGAAACAGACTTATCACATACATTCTAAGGTAAACCACTGTGCAAGTCTTCTTTGAGTAGTCTGTTTATTTCTATTTTAGAAAAGAAAGTTTCTGGAGGGCAGGAGCCATATTAATTCTCTTAAATATGGACAGTTGAAAGCTTGGAACTTTGAAGTTGAATGTGCTCATTAAACTCTATTTTAATAGTATCAAGTATAATTGAAGTAGCTTAAGCATATCTAGTTTCAAATATCTAACAGCAGACCTCACATCTTCTTTCGAGTGGGATAGGTTTGCCCTTTGGGCTTCCAAGAAAAACTTGCCCTCCGAAAAAGAAGAGAAGCAGGATCACATATTTCCAGACCAACTAGTCTGTAAAATAAGTAGTCAATAAAACATAATAGCTGGTCTTTTCTATTCATAGAATCAATATTAAAACAGTTAAAGAAGAAGGGTGATACTGTCTATAAATGTAACTCGTGGATTGTGCAGAAAATACTCTAAAAGGAAAAATAATTTTCTAAAAATCCTTTTCTTGGCAAAAGAGCATTTTATCTGCCTCTGGTATCATTTAGCATATGAGGGACTGCCTCTGGATCCACCAGATCTAATCTGAAACATGGCATTACATATTGGAGTCAAAGTACACATGGAAGAAGCAGCCACTTGCTGGAAACCTCCACCAACTGGTTGACCTAGATATCAAATGCCAGGCGCAGGCACCAGCCCACAACGGGCCAATAATTCAGACATGCTATTTTATAGAAATCCACTGTCTGCATATATGTTCATTTTAAGCCTCATTGGTCAGCCGTTAACTGGGCTTCCTTTGGCCAACAGTACTGCTGGCCTTGACCTATGCAGTCAGAGAAGGAGAACTTTTCCCAACCCCTAGAACATTCCTGACCTGGCTATAATTAGCACAAACTCCCATTTCTTTCTACAGGAAAGCTTGCAGAGCCAAGAGTTGGTATTTAAGATCTCTTCAGACTCAGCCCTGAGGATGAGAGGTGGGGAGGGGAGAGCTCTGAGACCTGAGTCAAACCGCAAGGCCTGGCCTGGCCACATCTGTGACCTGATCCCTCCACGGTGTCTTTCCACTTAACCACGTGCCCCTACCCTCGCCGGTTCAGTGACTTTGCGTTTGGCCACTGAACAAGTATTAATATCTCTTAGTGAAATGCCTTTGAACTGGAAAAAGACCCCTTCCTGGGAAGGAGGCAGTCAGGACCTCAGTTAGATCTTCAACTAACTCGTGGGATCCCTAGCACATGCCACAGATGCTCATTACGATTCTTTTTACGTGCAACATGTGGGGGACGAAGCAGTTTCATATCTCCTGGTATTATCTGCCGTCCAAAGCATTTTCTTTGAGAGGAAAATGGAAACGCAGCTGCGCCGTGGGCCCGGCCAGCCAGAGCTGGGGCTCCCTCCCTCTGGCTCCCTGCGGCTGCCGGGCGCGGGCGGCTTCTCCGGAAACTGACTCGGGTTAGGGGAGCGCAGAGGTTGCTCAGCCAGAGCGGGACGCCGCCGGGGCGCGGACCGGCCTTTGTGCGGCTTGGCTGTTTTCCGGGAGCCACGAGGGTGAAAGGGGACGCCCAGTTCTGCGGCGAGGGTAGGCGTCTGGCCCCCAGACCTTGTGCCGGGACGCCTGGCTGGGCAGTCTCTATCGCTCTCGTCCTCGGCAACTTCTGGCCAATCGGCCCTGCCTCTCTGGGTCCCAGCGGCCGGCTGCGCCCCAGGCTCAAAGGGTTAAGCAGGTGCCTCGTCCGGCGAGGCGCTATTGGCAGAGGGTCGAGCGGCGCGGCCGCGGCCACCACGCTCCGCCGAGCCCAAGTTGGTTTCGCGCGGCGGGCGCGGCGGCCAGTTGTCCCCCAGCTGCCAGGCCCGGGCCTCTGCGCGCGGGGAGAGGAAGAGACGAGAGAGCGAGATGGGGAAACCAACAGGAGCACCAGCCAAGCTTGTTGGGGGCGGTGGCGCGCAAAAGGAGGGGAGCCCGAGCCCCGCGTCGCGTAAGGGCTGCACCGTCCTCCCGGCAACTCAGGTCCAGTGTCGCCACCCGGAAGAAAGAGGGAGGAAGTGGGGCCACTGGAGGTCCTGGGCAGGGGGTAGGGGTAATCATTCACTCCCATTGGCCCCACCCATTATGCAGGCTATAAGGAGTGCAAGTTGTCAGTGAAAGGGCGCGCCCAAACCACAGCATCCCTCCTCATCCCCTAAAGAAACACCGATGTAACAATATGGAGAAGTAACTGGAAGACACGAGGAAATAAATGCACGTGTTTTCTCTTTTTGTTTCCCTGGTGGTTGGAATTTGCAGAGTTCGCCCCAGTTGTGGCTGCTAATTTATTCGTTTCGTCGTTCGAAAGGGGCGTATAGAGATGGGTCATCAGGGGCACACCCGAATCCCTCCAGCTGGACCTGCAGTCCCCACCTCACAAGTTTGTCCAAGACCAACATGCCAGACCACCAGAAGCTAGGAGAGTCCCTTCTTATAAAGGGAACAAACTCTCCATTGCACAAAAGCGCCTCCCCCCGCACCTTCTCCTTTGCACACCATCCCTCCTCGATAAGCATCAAGTTCTCCAGTAGTCCAACTTGCAGTTGGCAACCCTCGCGCTGCCTAGTGTACAGAAGACGGGCAGAGAGGGGTCCCGGCCCGGAGGGGAGGCTCTGCGCCCCCATTCCTGCACACGCGGGCTAGAGTCCAGGTTACAGGGAGCCGCGGGAGGCGCGAGCCTGCTTGGATGGTGGTTATTTCTCTTGAGAAAAGAGGGGAGAGAGCGCGCCTGTCTTACACTTGGAGTCGGAAGTGCGCGGTGTGTGTGTGCGTGTTTGTGTTGAGGGGGCGGGAAAGAAAGGCACCCTCCGCTGCCCGTCATCCCCTTGCACCAGCCAAGTCCTCTCTAAGCCTCCCGGTGCATCCTTCCTCCGCCACCCCCTCCCCTTCTTCCCTCAGCTGGGCTCGCGCAGCGCAGTCGGAGCAGCCAGTGAGAGCAACATCCTGGAAAGAGGGGGGAGCACCACCGCCCCCCAAAAGGGAAAAAAGGACCCACCCTGACACGTTTTGCTGTTTGCAAGTCCCTCGCACGCCCCCCCCCCGCACCTCCTCCTTGCGCTTGCGGCCCCCCCAGCCCGCTGCGCGCACATCAAAGCGCCTCTCCGCCGCGCACAGTGGCCGCGGCTCACTAATGGGATTGCAGGCTAGCGCCTGGCTCCGCTGCTGCCGCCGCCGCTGCTCGCGCTGCTGCTGCTGCCGCCGCTGCCCGAGCCCCAGCCCGAGCCCCCGCCAGCCCGAGCCCAGAGCCGCCGCGCCCGGGGGCCGAAGCCGCGGCGATGATCCGAATCTTTCCGGATTTCAGCGTGCAGGTGACGGCCGCGGCAGCCGGCGGGGCGGCCGCGGGGGTGCCGGCCGGCGCGGGCATGGGGAGGGCCGGCGCCGCGGCCAACGGCACCCCGCAGAACGTCCAGGGCATCACCTCCTACCAGCAGCGGTGAGTAGTCCCGCCTGGGCTGGGATAGTGCCCCCGCTCCGGGGTGCTGGGGTGGGACTCACTTTGCCTCCTGTTTTATGCGTTACAACACACATGCACATCGCCAGGGCTCACTTTGCTTGCCCCTCGTTCTACAGATAAGACAGGAAAAAATAATTCACAATTCGGATTGAGAGGCACTCCAGTGTACTGGCGAAGTCAAATCAACCTTTGCCTTCTGCCTGGCCCCAAATCTAGAGTCTCAGCCCCGCGTAGCCAAGGAGTTACAGCGAAGTCTGAGGCACAGAACAAGGTGCTTTTGCAAAGTTTGGGATTCTCGTCCCTTTCAGCGGAATTTTCTCTATGCTTCTGCCGGGTGCGGACTCGCGCTGACGGGCGGCCAGGGGGGCAATTGATCACCTGAGGCTGATTGATCATTTGTTTCCAAACAGAATGGGAACAGTTTTCACGTGTAGCCGTGCACTTGCAATTCTACATAATAGTGTTATCATGTCACCTGTTACTACAGGGAAATACAGCATGAAATCCGAGGCTCCTCGGCGCTGTTAAGTATTCATCTTAAACGTATTATAATGCAAATGTGTAAGATTCAGAGATGCAAGTTAGGAAGCAAATTTTACAAAGTTAGGTTAGGTGGGAAGAAGGAAGTTTTAAAGTATTTATTGTTTGCATTTCCTCCAAACATTTATGGATTTAAAAAAATATGGTTGTGACTTTGAAATAGTAAACATTCTTTGATTCAGTTAGGAAAGAAAGGGGAAAAAAATTACCACCACCACAAACAGCCCTAGAACCCTGAAGTTTTTCCTTAAGGACAACTTGAGATGTTGCAAGATTTTATCAAAAATGTAATCCACAAAAATGTGCTGAGAAATACTAACGATGTAGTATGAAAGGTAAGCTTCCCACTTGTGGGGCTCAGTTTTATAGAAGATGGGAGGAAAAAAAGAACACATGAAAGTGTGAAATTAAATATTTGTGTTTCCCAGATTGCATACGATTAAACATCTGAGAGCTTTGCCAATGGCATTTAACTTAAAATATACACAATGCACAATTCAAATAACAGCTCCTATTCTTACCTTGTATTTCAAACTTCATTGATTTGAGAACCTTTGATTTGAACCAACAGTGTTTAAACTGAAAAGGTTAAGATAATCTATCACTGCCATATTTTGTGCCTTCTAACCAGTGGCTCAGCAACCAGAGCAGGTTTTGCATAACACACTGAATGTTTTCCAAGTTGATGGCCAGTATTGCAGATATTCTGTAGAAGACTTCATTATATGCTCTGAGTATTGTCAGAAGTTTAAAACAAAGAGTCTTGAAAATAAGTCAAAAAGAGGCTATTCCTTGTCAAAGAGATTTTTTATTTAAATTATTTTAGTCTTGTTTTACTTCAGTGATTACAATAACCTTTAATACAAAAGATCTGGGAATCTTGCAAACATAAAGGACCAGGAAAGAATTAGATTTTTCCTTTTCATGGTTCAGGTATGGTTTTATGGGGTTTTTTTTTTTTGTCCCTTATAAAACATTTAAATGACAATAGAATCCAGTGATCACTTTAACTAGGAAGTGTAGGCAATAGTCACAATAGTGTGATCTCTGAAGTAGGGAGTCAAGGGTCAGAAATGTCAGATGGCCTTTGGATGATTTCAGGGACCTCCAGGGAACTTCAACTAACCCTTAAGATATGAATTGGGCATAAGAAGTAGTCATGAAATTTCAGCCTTTATGTTTACTCTCTGAGTGTTGGTGTCTTTCATCATAAAGATCTTCCCAGGGCCAATTTCCCTGCAAGTCAGGAGCATGCAGGGGTAATCCTCCATGGTCCCGCACTCAAACGCCGAAAGCTGTACCGATGCTTCCACCTTCATCTTTGAATTTGGGCCACTTTATCAAGTCTGAATCCCACTGCAGTTCTAAAGTCTAAAGCTTTAAAAATAATCAACTCTAAACTCTAGGCTTTGGGATGTATTGTTCCCTTCTTCTCTTTTTATGTTCTGTCATATTGACAGAAGAAAAGGTGCTAGTTGTGAAAAATGTAGCTCTTGGTTTCGTTACTCAGATATGATGACACCTGTTACTGCCTTTAATTTTAGTTAATTTGGGGACAGGGGAGCGAGTCATGTGGGGCAAGAAGATTATTGGCAGGGTCTGAGTCATAAGTCCCCTGTCCTCTGGAATTTTATTGGGAGTGTGGGCCACCTACTTGTTAGGCTGAAGGGGCTGTGAAGGGCAGACTTAGTTTCCACCTCGAGACCTGGATCTGTCAGAGTGAATGGCGACAACATTCCCCCCACCGCCAAAATTTGTTTTTGCATTAACTTATTTTGGGGAGTCTGATGAGGGAGTGACAGGGGTGGAGGGTTTTCAAGCAAAGAGTGGCCTGTTGGAAGAACACAAGCTTCTCTCATTTGTCATCTTTGGGTAGAAATGCCCTAAGCTGGCCGTCCTGGAGCCAAAACTTCCAGCAGGCAACTTTTTCCCCTCCCTTCCAGCCCCTGTCTATCTTGTACTCAACACTCTCCACTTCATTTTTCAATCACTCTCATCTTCTCCTACCTGTAGAGTGTACTCCAAAGACAACTCAAACACCATCATGCAGATTAAACACGTCTGTCACGAAAAACACTTATGTTTCCAAGTTTCTAACTCTCAGCCCCACTGTACTGGAATGGTAGAACTGAATGGGACCCCTTTGCAGGTCTATTTTTTTCTTAAGTTTAAAGTAAAATGCAAAGCCTCTCACAGGATTGATGTTTTTCGTCTGGCTCTTTCATTTATTCAAAGTGGGAATGCTTTGAGAGTCCTTTCTACTTTCCTGGGTGACACATGACTGACCCAAGTCTCTGCCTAAAAAGCTGCCCACACCCAGCTGAGCGGTTTAGTGGAGAAGACGCTCTGACCAGGGGCTCCCCAGGCAATAGGATTCCAGCACTGGCCCTGCACTGAGTGGCCCTTTCCCTAGGCCTCGCTGAGCTGTAAAATAAGGAGGCGACTGGGCTGGATCCCCGAGGCCCGCAGTCCGGTCGGGTCTCAGGTCCTATAAGCCAAGTCGAGAGAAGCGTTTTATCTAACTGCGTTTAAACTCCTGGGAATTCACTTGTGAACCCCGGGGTCTGAAGACTTGCAAGTGCGTGAATAATGCAGCTGCTCCGGCTTTGCAACGCTGCTGAGCGCTCGAGCCACAAGGTGCCTGTGCTGCCGCTGCACCCGCTCACGGGGCCCTCGGGGCCGCTACGCCCGCACACCCCCACGCGCTGTCCCCGGAGGCGCGTCCCGGACGCCGTCCTGTGAAGCCCGCTCCCGTGGCCTCACAGCTCCTCTCTCTGTTGGTCTTTCCTCCTGGCCGCGATACTCCAGAGAAGGGAAGTGTTCGAAACTGCAACTGAGTGGCGTTGTTGCGCCGGCAGCGGAGCTTCCCAGTCCCCGAACGCGCGCGCGAGAGAGAGAGCGAGAGAGCGAGAGCGAGCGAGCGAGAGAGAGAGAGAGACGGAGGGAGAGAGACAGAGAAACAGAGAGAGACGGGGAGAGAGGAGAGAGAGAGAAAGATGGAGAGAGAGAGAGGGAGAGGGAGAGGGAGGGGGGAGACACGGAGGGAGAGAGACGGAAGGAGAGGGAGAGAGAGAGAGGGGGGAGAGAAGGGGGGAGGGGGGGAGAGAGAGAGAGAGAAGAGGAGAGGGAGAGAGAAAGGGGGGTGTCTGTGTGCGAGAGAGCGCTCTGGAGCAAAGCAGCTGGAAAATGCCCAGAAATACTTTCACAGCGGTCAAGCTGGAAACCCCCTGCGCGTCCTCCCCGTCCCCGCCCCTCCCGACCTAGGTCCCCCCATGCCCCCCGCCGGGAGGGTGTGTACCCCACCTGCCACCGGGCCAGCTCTGGGTGGCGGTGGTGGGGTGACTGCGGGGGGTGTGGCGGCGCGCGAGGCGAGAACCCGGAGGCGGCGGGGCCCTGGGCCTGGCTGCCCGCGGGGCCGCGCGGCCGCCTCCCCCCCCCCCGCGCCGCCGCCTCCCCCTCCTCCGCCGCCGCCGCCGGTCGCCTGTCTCCGCGCTGGGCATGTCTCGGGAGCCGGAGCGGCCCGGGCCGCGGAGGCTCTGCGGCGCATGGACGGCGGCGGCGCCCGGAGAGCAGGGGGAGGAGAAGGCGCAAGCGGCGGAGGAGGCGGCGACCTGCGGCGAGAGGCACCGGCGGCGCGAGGGGACGGCCGGCCGCCGGCGAGGCTCCGGCCCCACTACTTTTCCGTAGCCTCCCGGCCTCAGCAGCACGGCCGCCGCCGCCGCCGCCGCCGCCGCCGCCACGGCCAAGGCCACGGCCGCCGCCCGCCTGGCCGCCGCTGAGCGCCGCGCACGCCCGCACTCACTCCCGCCACCCCACGCACACGCACAACCCCCTCCCGCCCTCCCCACGCCCCCCGCCCCAGGAGGGGGAGAGAGGCAAAAAGTAAGAGAGGAAAAAAAATAGCAGGAAGATGGCGCCCACCAAGCCCAGCTTTCAGCAGGATCCTTCCAGGCGAGAACGGTAACACTTTTCTGTTTATTGAACCTGCCGCCGGGGCGGCTGCTGCTGCTGCTGCCGCTGCCGCCGCCGCCGCCGCCGCCTCCTCCTCCGCCGCCGCCGCCGCCGCCAAGGTGGCGGGGCCCGCTCCGCAGCCCGCCTCTTGGGCCGCGAGCCCGCGGGGACCTGGTCGGCGGGCTGGCGGCTCCGCGCTCGCCCGCGGTCCCCGCGCGCATTGTCCGCCCGCGGCGGCTGCGGCAGCGGCGGCGGCGCCAGGCTCTCCGAGCGGTCGCACCTCCTCGGCTCGGCGAATGGCGTGACTCGCTGACAGAAAAAAAAAGAAAAAAAAAAAGAAAGAATGAAAAAGCAAAAAAGAAAAGAAAAAGAAAGAGAAACAAACAGAAAAGAAGGGGCTGCTGTGTGAGTGGGAGCAGCGGAGCGGGTGGGGGGGCCGGGGGATCCCCGGGGCCGCCGCAGGTCCCTTGGCAGCTGCTCTCTAGGAAGGAATGAGGCTGGGGAGGGGGAGGGAAGGCAGGCGAGAAGGGGGAGGAGGAGAGGAGAGGAGGAGGAGGCCGGGGGCGGGGAGCGCGGAGCTCGCGCCAGGCCCGGACGGTGTCGCCGAGGGGCTGTCTCCGCGCGGAGCAGCTAGGCCGGGCCGGGCGGAGAGAGGCGCGCGGCCGCCGCCTCCCTGCAGCCCAGGCTGCATCCCCAGCCTCGGCAACTTCTGGGTCTCCTGCTTTGCCCTCTGTTCTCCTCTCCTGCCCTCCTCTCCACTCCCTTGCCCCCCAGAGAAAATAAGGAAAAGAAAGAAGAAAATCCTTCAATCCGAATCAGCAAGCCAACAGCGAGATCCAAAATGTGCCAACAGTTGGAGCATCTCTGCCCCGTTAGTTACTGTTTGGGGATCTGTGTTTAAAAAAGTTCCTGGTGAGAATTGCCTAGCTAGGCAAGGAGCTCAGCCGAGCATGTCTGTTTGAAGTTAGTTAAACCAAAGCCAAAGGGAAAGGGAGTTTGTATTCAAAATTTCCTTAACCGTCCTACGTGGATGGCATTGTTAGATTTCGGAGTAACTAAGCACCCCTCCGCCCCACGTGGTTTTCCCTCCTGCTGTCCACCCAGCCTACTTTGTTTGGAATCCTATTTGCTATTAATTGGCAGCGTTAATGACATTAATTGCATATAGCATATTGGTTTGAGCAAAGTGAATCTCTTTCTCTGTCTCCAAGGAGAAAATGCTCAGTAGGAAGTATGAAATGTTACCCACTGAATCGTGAGGAAAACAAATGCGGTTAGATATATGCACCCCCTGTCCCCCCCCTTCCCGCCCCCAAGCAGCGATGTTTACTTTCCTCACAGGCTTAAGTGAACTTGAAAAGAAGATGAAGGCAGTCCGCAGTAGCAAGACTTAATTATTATTACGTGGGCAGTTTTATTTTTGGTACAACGTAGCATTTAACCTATAGTTTACATCAAGAGGCGGTAGGGAGATATTATTAAACAAGCTATTCCTTTAAAAAGCTTCAGTTGCACTGTTGCTTGTTTCCTCCATACAGTAGGGACCGCAGAATTGTCAGGATTAAGGAAATAATTTTAAGTTGGTACTTAAGTGACTCATTCTAAACTCTAGCTAATTTCTATATAAATCATGTACCTGAGAATAAATCATACACAGTCCAGTTTTTAAAGATGTTAAAAGTGAGTAGCATTAACTATCTGACAACTCAAAGCTAAAACGAACATTTAGTCCTAGTGTTTTATGAGAATTCACGTATTAAGTACTTTACTCTTGTAGGTAGAAAAATTATGTCTCCGATCATCGTGCAAGGCTTTTAATAATTACTTCTTATTTAACATGGTGATGAATACTTTTTGAAATCAGAAGTTTGTAATTGATTTCCTCCGTTCTTTCCTTCCTCTTTGCCTCCTTCATTCCCAGTTCTGCTGGTAGTAAGTGTATTTACTGGGGTGGCCCCAGTAATCTCTCTAGCAGAGGCCTATTTGTGTGCCATTTTGGGAATTTCTCTGAGATGGGAATCTTGAAGATAGAATTAATTTCTAGAGGAAACTTCATAGCCTGTGCATGAGCGCGTTCTTTATCACCTGTCTCCATTTGGCATTCGAAGAAGGTAAATCAAAGTGCGCGATTTGTTATTCTGCTCCACTTGAGAGCTGAACTAAATAACACTTGGTCTGAAATTCTGATTGAAGTTGCAGGAGGGTATACTGTATTTAATTTAATGCCCTTTAATAGCATCTTCTTGTTCAGCTCAGATGCTGTCATTTTAAAGGTTGGATCTGAGGAGGTTTAACCTGTAGGGAGAGGGAGTAGTACTAAGGAGGTAGGGGCAGAAGGAGCGATATAGAGGGAAGGAAGGAAGGACTTATAAAACTAAATGTTTTCAAACAGTAATAACCACAAACTTGGCCCGTTATCCAAACAGTTGTTTTATGCCCCAAGGGTTCACTTTGTTATTAGGGTTTTAAATGTTCTTAACACTTTAAGTGTAAACATTACACGTTAGTTGATTTGGTTTTGTAATGAGAAATGGGAAGTCAGATGGTTGGTTCAGGAGGGGTGTTTTTCATAGTTACTTGCTTCAGCTAAGTAGTCATTTTACCTTTGTGTGCACTTTGTGCCTGAACTTACTGGTTAGTAGTATGATTTCTCTGTAACGGTTGAACACAAATATGTTTATAAGAGATGGCTTTCTGTGGACATGCTTCAAGCGATCTCCCTTTTCCTTAAAAAATGGCTTCCAAATCATTGATTTCATAAAGGCATTTACGGACACTATTCTTTACTGCTTTTCAAATATACCAGTAATCAAAAACTTGAAAAAATACACCTTTTGAATTGTCTTGTTGTTTATTTATGACATATCTTACCTGAGTTTAATAATACAGTACAAAAGTCATTTCCTTCTAATAACGTTTACAGAGTAAATTTTGGAAAGAGAAGCTTTTTCTGGATAATGTCTTACGTTATTATTTAGTATTCCTTAAATTTCTCTGACTCATACACACAGAAAGTGTCTCTTTGGAGCCTGAAAGAACAAGTTGAAAACCTTGTGCATTTAAACAAAACAAAAAACAAAACAAAACTCCAATAGGCTGCAAATTATATAGCACTACCACAGAGTGTTTCTACTATGTGGATGTATAACCAAGAAAATTAGACAGACAGAAGTGTCAGGCATGCGATATGCCCATGCTGGTTTGCAAAGCATATTCCATTTGCACAGGGCTTTTGGTTTAAAAAGTAAAGGTGGTGGTGGAGACTTTTTTGGAGGTATTTCTTCCTACAGTGTAAGCTTAAACACAGAGTGATAAATAATGATGTGCGTTGTCTAACACTTGCTTATATATCAATAGCTCCACAAGATTGCTTAAATGATAATCGAAAATATGAAATAGGATGGCCTTCATATCACAAGGCCAAGGGTCTACAAATGGATAAACTGAAATAATGAAATATTTCCAAGGCAACAGACTGTCAACAAGAACTGTAATGCATGGGCATATCATAGAACCACCAGAGAGGATATTAGATTGTATAGCTCTGGAGCCAGGAGTTATAATGACCTTCATTACGTAGGACCCTCCCACATTACAACATCCTTTCATATTTCCAATTTCTGATTTATAAATTGAGAGACACAAAGCTACTTCAAATCTGTAATATGCCAGTTACTAGATTTGATTTGTTACAATGAGCAAACTCGGATCCAAGATTATTTGATGCTTTTGGTTTAAAAAAAAAAAAGTTACATGAGTTATTTTTTAGCACCTAGTGGTATTATGAGTAAAGTTTTAGTCCCTGTGTCTTTAAAATATTCTTAAAAATATGACTTATTTTTGACTAAAAGTTATGGGAAATTAATGTCTTGTTCAGCAATGAATTGGTAAGAATTATATTACAATTTAAATATAATCTACACATTGTAACAACTTGATATTTTTGGCAATATGAAGTTTGAGTTTTCCCCAAAATTCTTCTACACAATGGTTGCCCCTACCTACAATAGATCTATTTTATGGGAATGCCAGAATTTCCATGAACCCCTCAACTCTTCTAGTCTGGCCCACTGGCATGTTAAAATTGCATCTGTTTGAAACTGGACCTGATGTCCAGGGTCCTCTGCTCTGTGGTGAGGTTTTCTATGATGGTGTATCTGTACTGTATATGCTTTTGTAAAGCAGAACTTTTGGGGGAGGATTTAGGCAGTTTAGCTTTTATTTAGTTATTTTTTAAGCTGTTGAGCTTTAAATTTTGTGGGGTATTTGCAGGGGATATGTCACAGAGATTTCTGAATCATTCCTGGTGATGTTTTTCTCTGTAAACTTCCTTAAGTGCTTTATTATTATTACTAATGACCCTTAGATAGTCTATTTTTCTTTTCCTATTTTTTCCTGCAATTCTAGTGATTCTCTTTCCTATGCAGAATGCCACTCGCTAAATTTAAAGAAAATTAAGCACACGTGAGAGCAGAACTAGCCCCTCCCCTGTTATATTTACATGGCTCCTTTTTCTATATTATAGCGTTTCATCTCTTGAATTAACTTTTAAAAAATTCTGCATTGCTGTTGGCTTAGAATCTGACTTCAAGTGCTTTATCAACATTTCTTAATTGCATACAATGGGTAAGGCTGAAACCTAGTGTAAGGGTTAGTATGTTGAAAATTTTAGTTCATTTGATTAAATATTAGTTTTAAAATTTAAATGCTTCCAAAGTTGCTCATAATGGAATGTGTGAAACTTTAAATATTTAAATCTATACTATGATTAGCTAAGAACTTCCCGAATTTATGGGAAAATTCAGTTATGTTTGCTTAGCATTTAATGTTAGTATTTTCACAGTAAACAGTGCCTGTTTTTTTGTTTGTTTGTTTGTTTTTATTTCCTTATTGGGCAGTGTAGTAAACCAACTGTAACTGAATGATATTTTTTACTGCGCTGGGCCCCATTAGTGTGAATAGGATGTTTGCACTAGTAAGTTTGATAGAACTGTACATAGAATAATTTGTAGTAATATTAATAACAGTACAGTGTGCATAAGCAGGACATGGCTAAGTAAGAGGAAGGTGACTGCTACTATATCTGAAATTACTAGGGCAGTGACGAGATGAAACAACACTTGAAATTGTCTGTATACATGTCTAAAGTGTAATGTTTTGGTGACTTAATTGGAATACTTGTGATCTCGTGTACAAAATCGTGAGAGGCAAGATGAAAATCGCACATTACTGTTGTCCAAACTGCTCATGGGCCCCGACTATAATTATTGAATGGTTTGTTCATTCAGCTTTATTTATCCAACCTCTGCAATGGACCATCATGACTTGTGCGGGGGATAGTGGTGAATAATACACCCTGTAAGAGCAGTTGCTCTAGTTATAGACTTGTCTTTATATTGGATATGTGAAATATTATCAAGGGCCAGAAAACACCCTTTTCTGGAAGAGTAGGAAGTACAGAATTCATAGACCTATAAATAAGACTCCTTATCTACTTTGACTTCTGTTAGCTTAGTGTTCTGCGGGGACAGGTATTCAGCCTGTAAACTATTGTAAGTAATGACTATAAAATGATTAGAGGTTCTTGGGAGAAAGAAAGAAAAGATGCTATATAATGTAAATGAAATTATAGCAAAACATTTTAAAGATCTTTGATGGGATTTTAAAATGAAAATAGATCACATATGATCATAATAAAGATTTATTGGACATTACATGTTTCAGGCCCTGTGTTAAATACTTCGTAGTAATTTTCTCATTGGTTTCCCCACTGCCCTACAAGGGAAGTGCTAATATCCCCATTTATGGATGAGAAAACAGAGGCTTACTGTTCCCAAAGAAGGTGGTAGAGTTAGAGATTGAAATCAGGTTTGTCTCTAGAAATGTACCTTAACTGCAGTGTGGAGGGGCCTACATTTTTGGATTTTCTAGAGTCGGGGATTTCTGAGCCGATGCCAGAAAGTTCCTATGGCAGAAAGACTGTGTGTGCTGTGAGTAGTGAACTAGATCTCTGCTTCTTAGTCCTTCCTCAGATGTTTGGAGAAGTTCAGAAATACCGTGTTTATAAAGTTAGAGGAAGAATCAAGAAATTATTCTCACTCTACCTTTTAACATTCTGGTAGTTTTGTGGGCAAGCTCCACAGCTGTCTATACTTTGGGGCAGACTTTTTACTGAATGGTTTCAGAAGAATCAGTTTGCCATGTACGTAGGCCTCTTTGGTCTTAGACTGTGAAGTATTCAGTGACCTCTTCCGTCCATGTTATTCTTGCCTCAGAGTGTGCCACAGTTTCATCTAAAGATTACAGTTGAGATGTTTTTATTTTGGGATAGTTTTGCCACTGAATGGGTAGAAACAACCTCACAGGCTTTCTGAATAACACACTCTAGTTCCTGTATTTCTGGATGTTGTCTTCTGAGATATATAAGGACTCTTGTAGATCTCAAAAGTTGGCCTCTTGCCAAATTATCTGGCATTATAATAATGACAGCAAGCATTTATATAGCACTGTGTACCAGGTACTGTTCTAAGGGCTTTACGTATATTAATTAACTCATTTAATTAAAAACATGTTAAAAATGGACCACAATAAATACACAAGTGATAAGTTATCGTTACTGAGTTCCCCCCACCCTCCTCCCAGAAGCTCACACACTTGCCGCATCTTCAAGAAGGGAAAGTCTTGGTAACATTTTAATTCCTCTAATGCCAGGGATCACAGAGGTTGGTCTGGTGTGTAACAGTTCTTTGACAAAAGCTATAGTTCAGGAAACTTTGTAGCATCTGACTCTATCACTGCTCATTGTAGAATGTATGCTAGATTTGAGGTAATAGACAAGCATGCCACATTTATCTTCCCGTTTTTAGATCTAATACTGTCAACCAAATAGCTTCCTTAAAAAAAAAATGTATAGTAGGAATTTCAGGGCTTGCAAGGACTAGATAAGCAGAGCTTGAGTATTTGTGGTTGAAAGCTGAGTATTTTGTTTGTGTAACAATTAAATATTCACTTTACATTCAGAAAATTTCTTGTTTACATAAAGAATAGGTTGCCTTGTGAAATGTTGGATAGGGCTCATTTAGAGAGATGTTTTGCTAAAATATGGAAGATAAAAAGCAACAGTCAATAGGAAGTATAAGTGAAAAATAGGCTACAAAATTTCAAACAGCATTCAGATCATCTTAAAAGAAATTATATCTGATTACAGTATTTTATTATCATCAGTATGCTAATGCAGAATTAAACAGCTCTGACTTGGGTACCGAGGTTATATATAACATTAAAACTTAAATATTTATCACATATTTTGGAAAGTAGTGCCACATAGCATTTTAAGACCACTTTATGGAATCACAGGTCATTTCAGTAATATCTGATTACTTCTGATAGACTGGGGCTTTCTTCATTTGTAAGATTTATTTTAAAAATTTTACTATAAAGAAAAGTGTAATAGTGGGTTAAGGGTCATCTTTAGTGAATATAGCTGAAATCAGTTATCCTCCCCCCGCCACAACTATGAACTCCTTTCTGCTATTGTAGCACTGCAGAAAAGGGTACTAGTTCTAAACTTCATTCAGAAGCACTTTACTCATAAAGACTGCAGTATTTTGGTAGGAGCAAGTGGAATGATTGAAACTGTTTGCAGAACCTCTCTCTCTGGTCCTAGAAAAAGGAGATATCAATGAATAAGGGTATTTTAGTAGCTAATATGTATTACACTGATTGAGGGAGCATTTTTCCCTACAAAAATAATTCATTCCTCAAAATCTATTTCTTAAAAACACATCCAATCTATTCGTATATATGAATGGGATGATTTTTATTTATTGTAGGAGATTTCTTTATGTTGTATACATGCTTTATATATAAGCCAAACATATATTTATATATTGTCTTTACAATGTAACATATATAAAATATAAACCAGATATACCATGTTTGTATAGATCTACCTGAAATGGGAAAATGTTACAAAGGTATCTTGAACATATTATAAATGTCTTACTTTAGATCAAGTTAAATTTAAATATATGTAGTGGATTGGTGACTTTTTTGTTTTCCTAATGCTTTAAGGAAAAGTAGGCTCATCATTTTTTTTTGCACATTTTTATTGTTCTGTGTAAATGTAATTTGTTAATCCTGTGAAATTTGTCATAGATAAATTTGCTTGGATTATCTTGTCACCACCGTATCTGCATTCTTTTGTTCATTGCTTATTCATAATTTAACAGTCTGGCAGTGAGCCTTTTTGGGATGCTCACAAAAGATATATGACCTCTACCAGCTGCTACTATAACCTGCAGAATGCACAGCAAGACATTAGAAACGTGAGGATTCCTCTACTGATTAAAGTGCTCTTCATTTAAACAGTCTGTTCATAAGAATCTCAGGAATCTCTTGCTACCAGCAGTTTTGATTTTTTTTCTTCCTAACAAAATTAGTTCTAACAATTGAATCTTCATTTGGTGTGAATATTTCAGATTATCCAAAAGAAGTTAATTCCTTGAATGCTGTTTCTTCTTTATAACTAAATACTTAAATGTTTTATATTTGGGGGTATTAAAGTTATTCAGAAATGGTTTTATTGGACAAGAAAAAATGGAGAGTGGAGTAAATATCTCACATCCTAACCTTAGAAGAGATGGTTGCATTAATCCTACTTGAATCCAAGCACTTTACAGTTCATACTGTAAACATCCCATGTTATGTAGTATGTAGCAGACATTAAAAATAGAATGTAACTTGACGTGTAACCACATCTTTACGTTTTCATTATTCTGAATTAGTTTAACATATGAATTTATTCTCATCAACCCTGCCCCCACCCCACCACCTCTCTCAAGAAATCAGCAGATCAGTTTATGAGTAATGGCTAGTTTTGCCTCTCTTCTGTGCAGGCATGTGATTACAGTTCAAAATAATTCATTGCTAATCCATGCAGTATTGGTTCATCTCCATCACTCTGTTCTGTGATTAGAGCCTCAGGCCTGCTGCCTTGCTTTCAGCCCTGATTTTCTTTAACTGCAACCCTTGTTTTAATATAGTTCTGTAGTCACCACTCTCCTACTCTCCCCTCTCCATTCCTCATATATATCGATTGTAGTAGATTAATATTTATTTGAAGCTATTTTTCAGACTTTGTGAAAAATGTATTCATTTCTTACTGTGAATCTTCACCTAAAGGGAAAATGGAGAGGGAAGATGTAGGACTCAGGTATGCAACTCTTCTTATAGAGTAAAGCTATTGCTTTTACCAGTCTTCATTCCCTGCTTTGGTCAATGTTTGTTCTTTATACACAAATCAGGAAGTTGAGTTTCCTTGAAAAAAATTTTAGGTATATTAAGCTACAATGTTGACAGTTTATCTCTAGTTTGTAACAGTTCTAAAATGGCTTTCTGTATTTTGGAAGTACATACTTCAGTCACCACCATATACATTGATCAGCTTGCATTTTCAGGCAGGGACACAAAGCTATCATTTTCCTTAACATCAAAATTTGCCAATTTTACCAGAAGGTCATCTAACAGATTTTTAAAAGACTTTGCTTCAGATCTTAGTAGTCCTGTGTTCCTTTTAATAATTACTTTCGTCTCATTGTAGCTGTGTGTTTGAAAGTGTAGGTCAATGAGGATGATTGCATTCAGAATTTCATGATCTGTGTAGTGGAACAAATTGAAAGCAAAGCCTGTATCAATCACTGTGAAGGGAGGGTTAATTGTTACCGCTTCTCAAGCCTCTGGACAGATAAACCAGTAATGAAATACTTATTGCTCTGATATGTGAATGCTAAAGGATGAAACAATGGAAACAGAAGCGGTCTTCAGAGATAACCAAAAAGGCAAGGAAAAAAGAATAAACTGGATGAAAGTATAGAACTGTGTACTGCATTAACTCTCTTAAAAGTAATATTGTTTTTAGCCTCCTACCCATCTTTTTTTCTGGCAGGTTAAGGCAGTATCATATATCAGGTTGCTAAAGCCAAATAAGAATATAAATGGAAAACTCTCTTTGTGTAAAAAAAAAAAAAAAAAAAGAAAGTGTAGTTCTATGCTTTATATGAATTCCATATATTTTATAAAAATAATGTTTGAATTACTATTTAAGGTTTTCTGTTTTTAAAAATTAGTGATGCTACATATGTTACATTTGTTAAATATTATACATGTATAAATGGGTTAAATTCTTATACATGTATAAATGGCTTAAATTAAAGGATTGTTTTATCTTTGAAGAGATTTTGGCATTATCGGTCATTATAGACCAAAGCATAGAGGAAGTTGTGAAATACATAAAGAAATAATAAAATAAGAATTAGTGTTGCCAAGAAATCATGAGATAAGAGTAAACACATTTAACCATTTCTTCCATATGAACTTAACATTTAAACATCTGTTGGTTACTTATATGTTGAAATATATGCAAAAATATTTAGCCAAATTGAAGTCTTAGGCCCATGACAATCATCTCAACACAGTGGGTAGTTCTGAAAATTAATGAGAATGATAATACTGTAAAGACTGTTCCAGAGTTTGCCCAAATTCATTATCTAAGACTCTTGTTAAGAACATCTCAAAGAATTTTAACCAGGAAAATATATTAATGGTTCAAAAGCATTTTCAAAACCCTGAATTATAAAAGTATAATGGAATTATATATGCAAGAGTTATAGTTAGCAACAGAGATAGCAGAAGGTATTATGAAGGCATATTTTTCCATAACCTGTACTGCTCTTGCACATGGTTTCATCCAAGGGTTTAATCTCATACATTATTTTTTTGTTTTTAGGACAAGGAATTGGGATCATTTAAAAAATAAAATGGGGGAATTCCCTGGTGGTCCAATGGTTGGGACTCTGCAGTTTCTCTGCCGAGGGCCCGGGTTCCATCCCTGGTCAGGGAACTACGATCTCACAAGCCACGTGGATGGCCAAAATAAAAAAATAAAATGTTTTTTCCCCCATTAATGTAGGGAAGCCTATATCTATAAAAAGTTAAATATATCTTTTAGCAGTCACTTCACATTTGATACAAACAACTACTAACAAGATAGAACATTCTTAGCAAAAAGAAAGAACTGTCTTACACCTTTGTATTTATCTTCAGAAGGTTAAGAACTTCCCAAGGCCCGTTTCTGCATAGTATTGATGTGGCTGTAGAGCAACTTAAACAAATGATTTGGGGCATAGCACTTTTTACGACAGTAGCACCATCCCCTAGTTAATGTGGTTTTGTATATCGTAAAAGATAACTATAATAAGAATGCTATAACATCCCTGGATCAGGATATTTAAACTGCTATTCAAATATGCTAGGACGTAAGTCAGTAGAGAGCCCTAAAAGTCAAGCTGTGCAAAGGGCTATCAGTTTCTGTGTACAATAAAGGGCAGGCAAAAAGCAGGAAGAGTTCCATTACTCAATAATAAATGTGTTCTTAAGCTTAAAGACAGGAGCCCATGGATATATCGAGATTGTCATGGCAATACATTATGAATTACCATTGGCTACTTGCTTGTTGGGTTCTAGTAGAACAGCAGGTCATGGCATAAGTCCTGGTCACCAGTGTCAGTCTTTCATTATCTTTGTAGGAAGTTGTACTTTACATAGGTCCCTTACCCGTTTACAGCCTCAGTTTCTTTATTTGTATACTGAGTTGCTAACATTTCCTTCCAGCTACAAAATTATGTGACTACATGATTTGAATTGCATGACTATATGATACAAAGTAACGAGTTGAAGTATTCGTGGATGTTTTTTCTGATGGTATTAACACTTACATATACTCTTTATTTATAAAACTATTAAAGTTCTTAGATCAAATGTGATGCTTGTCAAGCACGTTTCAATCAATAAAATAGAGGATACCTACGTATTTTTCTTTTATGAAAACATCTTTGACAGGAAACTGCTTATTGCAGGAATGTCCAGAGGGACATTGCAGAGGAAGCAATAGGCTATATTAAGTTATATTTTAAAGTGACATATTATGCACATGACTCAATGTAACACTGAAGAAGAACACAAAAAGTGTTCAGTGATAAATACATTTGTTGGTTAAATTCAATCAAGACAGTAGAGCAACTCTGGAAATATTTGAAAACCAGATGATATACCATAAAGAAGGAAGTTAATGTAATATTTGATGGACAGGTGAGTGCTTAGGGGAATAAATGATCTCTGAAAATTTTGTGTGTTCCTAAAACATTTATTAAAGAATAAATTTCTGTAGTGAGATATATGCCTAAACTACAACAATTATTTATTTCATTTTAACCTTGTTTTTCAAAGGAGCTTTCTTCTAATTCCTCTCCCTTACTTGTAAAGTTGAACTGACTTAGTGTTTGTAGTGTAGACAGATTTAAATATTTATGATTGGATAAGATTTCTTGCTTCTAATAGGCTAATGACTTTTTAAATAGATGTATCGTCACTTATTTATTGTTTTCTTTGATTAATGATATTAATAGATACTGCAAGGAGGTAATTAACTTTTTTTCCTAATTTCTATATATATGCAGATTATCTAAATCTGTATTCTATATATTATCTGTAGATTAAGAGTATTTTATCCCCTAAACCTATTTTATACTTGTCAGTGATAATTTAACACCACCGATCAAAATATTTTCCCTAAAAGCACTCTATTCCTCAAAAGGTAATTTTCCATTTTTTACTGTGGAAACACTTAGGAAAAGAAAAAAGCAGGGTATGGTGTAGACTGGACTTCTGTAACTCCTGTCTCTCCCTTTCACTCATCAAAACCGTTTTTCCAAAGCTGATTTTGGCTAGCTGTTAGGAGATAATATGAATAGAACAACTTATAGTTAGGAATAAAGCTTATTTTCATTTTTAAAATGAACCAATAATAATAAACAAAATTTTAATTAATAGAACACAGAGAATCTTTAGTGTGTTCTTGCCTGTCTCTCCATATCACACGTATATACCCCTTCCCAAGAGATACATTAGTCAACACTTTGAAATACCTCTTCCGAAAATTTAACATCTCATCGTGACATTGTTTTAGAAATGATGTGTTAATTTTCTCACATTATTGAGTGTAAAAATGGATAAATGTCATGAGCTGGGTTAAATACATGTAATGTACATATTTTTCTTGGTAACCATTTTCTTTTTCTGTCTAGTTAAAAGTCTCTCACTGTGGTAAAGAGCTAGCACCAAGAGAAGAGATTTAGATTTGGGTGGTATATTGTGACACCAAGGTTGGAAGTGTCCACTCAGTGCTGAAATAGAATTTAAATGTGGAATTTATAGATGGCTATAGTGTTCTTTGTAGAAAGGAGTCTGCGGCAGATGTTTAGATTTGGGTTGAACCAAACCACAATAGACTTAGCAAGATCCATCCCATTCCCACTTCTTCTGAAGTTCATTTACCAAGTCTTGTTCCAAGGGCAAACAATACCATCTAGCTATATTTTGCTGTTATTTGCCTGTTAGCAGCATTTGCTCTATACATGGTCAAAAAGACTTGTGATAGGCCCTGATTGGGTGTGGCCTCTCCTAACTTAAGCAGGAATCTTTAACCCATGGTCCACGTTATAGCAGTAGGTGAATGGGCTTCAGAGGATCCAAGAATCTCCTGAAATGGCATATTCATAACATTTTCATCAGTTACACACGGGAGTGTATTTTCTCTGAAAACCTGTCTCAAGAATTTTGAAGAGTCTGAGACTTTATCCTACTTGCAAGCTAATGGCCTGCTACAGTTTAATGGTTGCTGGTAGAAGATGCAAAACCCCTGATTCAGAGATGAAGAAAAGTTTAATACAATGTTAGCAATAGCCAGGGTATCAACATTTAGTTCTGTGAGCCCCAGTTCCTACAGGATGATACAAAGAAGACTAGATAATACCTGCACATGCAGTAGCTTGGGTTATAAGAAGAACTCCGATCTTAGGGAACCTAAACCTTTTAGAGATGTCTCCCCTTTCCTATGAAGGGAGGAATGCTAGCTCTATCCTCCAAGGCTGTTCTCCATACACACAAACATTAATAGTTTGGAGTGAGGGACGGTTGGTACCTTGCCTGCCAGATGCAGAAAATGCAAGAAAACTCATGGAGACTTGTCTCTCAACAACACGTATCACTCTTATGGGGATTTTTATAGAAGGGATGAGAGGATCTAGTGCTGAAATAGTCCTATAGTTTAGAGATTCTTTGAGCTTAATGCAAGACGAAGTCAATGATTTGGAGAGAAAATGACCAAGGTTCCTAATATGTCATCTTTCCAAAATTGCGTATGATGCAGTATCTGAAGCTTATGTAGGTTTAGTTGATTCGGTAGTGGATGGATCCTCACGATGTTAATACATTCATATTCTCATGACATATTATTATCACAGTAGATATCTGTCCTATTTTGTAAGCATGCTCTTTTCCTGGTTTCCTCTATTTATCCATAAATTTTAACTTGCTGAGAGTTCACATCGTGCCTTTGCATTATATCGTTTCAGTTTCTCTGTCACACAATAAGATAGGCTTTGCCAATATCTCCAATTTATAGATAAGGTCACAGTTAGTGAGGATTTGAAACTGGGCTCAAACCTTAGTTTGTGTTGACTTAGTATATGGTAGAGATGACATCCCTTTACCATACTAGCTTCCTTCTGACTCTTGTGGATTTATTTTCTGTTTTCAATCTTTATTCTGGGGCTTCTCCATTTTCTCACATCACCTTCATTCATCATAATGTTTTTCCCTTTTCTATACCACCCCACATGGATCCAACTGATGATATAGGTCCCATCTTATATATCGCCTTTAATACATTCCATTGACTTGTAGGTATTGAGTCTTTTTGCATCCCCAAATTATACTAGATCATAACCTTTCTTATCTTCTGATTTCATGGTAACTATCTCTGTAAAGCTAATGATCAGCCAAAAGTTTGCAGATCATACCTAGAATTATGCTAAGGTATTACATTAAAGACTGTTATGAGAAGATTATGATCTTACTTAGCAAGTTATAATCTGTAGTTCTATTTCCTGTATGGTTTTTATAACACTCAAATGTGAATAGATTTACATTTTGTGAGTTATGGTGGCATGGGTCATAATATATTCCCATCTTTTGCATAGCATGGCACTTTTCTATATACCATAGTTTGTTGATGTAGCTCACTTAAAAGCCTTGCTTAAAATAACCTGTGGCTTCTAGTTAATTCAGATCCAGCTATAAATTAGGAGTTTACCTCCAATCAGTGCCGAATGACTTGGCACTTCGCTTTCTCCCTTTCTAGTGTTTTAGCCCAGTTTGTATCCCAATAGGATTTAACAATACCATTCTAACATAATTTAATGCAAATTCATTATCAGTACATGGTCTAACTAATGAGACCACTCAGATCCAAATATTCTCTATTGGATACATTCCCTAGTTATTCTCTGCAATGGGGATTTTTTTTTTTAAAAAACATCTTTATTGGAGTATAATTGCTTTACACTGGTGTGTTAGTTTCTGCTTTATAACAAAGTGAATCAGCTAAACATATACATATATCCCCAAATGTCCTCCCTCTTGTGTCTCCCTCCCATCCTCCCTATCCCACCCCTCTAGGTGGTCACAAAGCACCGAGCTGACCTCCCTGTGCTATGCGGCTGTTTCCCACTAGCTATCTGTTTTACATTTGGTAGTATATATAAGTTCATGCCACTCTCTCACTTCATCCCAGCTTCCCCTTCCCCCTCCCCGTGTCCTCAAGTCCATTCTCTACATCTGTGTCTTTATTCCTGTCCTGCCCCTAGGTTCTTCAGAACCATTTTTTTTTTCTAGATTCAATATATATGTGTTAGCATACAGTATTTGTTTTTCTCTCTGACTTACTTCACTCTGTATGACAGACTCTAGGTCCATCCACCTCACTACATAACTCAATTTCGGGTGTTTTTATGGCTGAGTAATATTCCATTGTATATATGTGCCACATCTTCTTTATCCATATAAATGCCAATCAAATATCTGGAGATCATGCTAAAATATCAAACTGGAAGGTGCTCTTGAGGACGTGCCAGTGGGACATAGAGATTGTCTACCTGTTGGCAAGAAAATCATAATTCATCATCAGAATCTGTTGTTAAAATTCTAAGTATTCATAACCAGAATAGAGTACTGTTAACCAAAATAATGGATGATAAAGAAATAAGTTATAGTTTCTTCTGTACTTGTCTTTCTATGTAGATTGTGACCTCTCTGGAAGGGAAGAACTTATTCTCCTTCGTTTTGCATGCCCAGCGGTGAAACACATTCCTGGAACAGAGCTAGGGAATGAAGTAATGAATGAATTTTAGTTCTAATTATGCCTATTTCGTATTTGTGTTTCATTCCAAAAATCCTCCTTATCTGTCAGAAATCTACAAACACCCTTTGCATACTGCATGACCACTGATCTAAAAAATAAATTATTAGGGAAAATTAAACATTTTATAATTATAAAATTTTTACCAATGCTTAGAAATTTCTAGTGCATTCTGGGTTTCAGAGCTGAATTATTTACATTATCTGTTCTGGATTCCCTGAAGAGTATACCCCTGTAACTCTATAGAGAATAGTCTTAGGTTCAAGATGTGTCAGGACTCTCTATTAAGCAGAGGACCAAGAAAATCAGAACCAAATATGCCATTGATAGTTTCTTTACCTCCAAATGATAGCACCAAATGGGTGAATTCTGAAGCAATGGAATATTTCCAATTAGAATCATATTAAACCTATTTGATAGTCAATTATAGTTCTATAAAATTTGAATTTCATTAATTCTATATTTCACAAAATTGTACCTATAATAATTTAAGTTGATTAGACTAAAATTAAAAAATTCAATCTTGTAAAATAGAACAGATTACAAAGAGAGCTGACATCTTTCCAGGCATCTCTTCTCTAGTAGCACAGTTCATCCATCACATGGCCATGTGTACATAGTACCTATAGCAAAAATCTTTGCACAGAAAATCACATATAAGGATACAGTGAAAAAACCATGATTAATTTAGCTTTTTACCATGATTGATTAATAGTGGTGAAGGTTGTTACTTTCATTCAAACCAGTAGATGGATAAAATTTGATAAACTTGCTTGAACTTAATATATATAAAGAAATGAAATAATTAATGACTCTAGGGAAAGAATGGATCAGTAGTCCAAATATACTTATTCCTTTCTCTCTTTACTCTGAACATTGCTCACTTTCTCCAAAGTTTATTATCTGTAGTCACTAAATTTTGTCTTCAATGCTTATCAGGCATATTCAGATATATTGATGTATATCTTGAATAATTTTAGGAATAAAATTTAGCTAGAAATTTATTAATGTATGCATAAAGAAGCACATCTAATTCCCTGGAACCAAAATAACATCTGATACCTTGATGTATACACCTAAATATGTCCATACACACACACACACACACACACACACACACACACACGATACACATGGCAACAGAGCTCTGCCCTATGACACAGTTAGAAATTCTATTCAGTGTTAATAATGAAATCTCAGTCTAATGGGCAAAAGCTTTCTATTTGCCTGATGAGAGCACTGAGTTCCAGAAACGAATATAACGATGCATGGCTATTTGGTCTGGTGCCCCAATGTGATGATGATTTGATTTATTTTGTCCGGATCTACTCTGGCTTCCCAACTCCAGATAAAAGTGGTCTTTGATATCCAATGTCTATTTAGAAAGATTGCTCTCTTTCTGAAAAACACGGACCATCTCTGGACTGTGCTTTTCCACCTGGAAAATTTGAGCAACTACACATATGTCTTACAGTTTTAATAATAATATGTTAACAATTACTGCTTATTGCATTATGGTTTTGTGTCACAGTGATAAACTCTTTAGCACATTAACTTTCTCAGCATTTGAATTTGTAACTCATTTTTGATATCTTTAAGTGTTGCTCATTATAAGCATTTATTTTCTATTCCAGGCATTTATTTTACATGTGCGTCGTCTCTTAGAAATTATGAAAGCCGCAGAAGTTTCGGTTTGGTTGACTGAATCACTCTGTTATCCTTCTGTCTCTCACTTTGGAGAATGTATGCTGCTTAATCTCGAATTTGGTCGTAAACTCAAAGGAAGCATTATAAGCTTGTGCAAGTTCTCATTTTCTCTTAGTTTTATAGGTTAGGACATTTTGTAGCCTAAATGTAGAAACTTTCGCTTTTGAATCGTTGCTGTTATACTCCCCGCTCCCCACCCCAACTCAGTACAGGAAAGCTTCAGTGTAGCTTTCACATTTGACCACTCTTTCTAGGCTCCTTTATCTCAGACTCACTCAGCGTTTCCTTAACTATACTTCATCAATTCCCTTAAAGTCGGACCTTTCCAAGTGCCACCTAAAGGTTTGTTTTTCTTTTTGAAAAAACCTGTGACCCCTATTCTCTACTTTGATTTTTTTCTTGTTTTCTTATGAATTGTTTAAAATGAAAGCTCTCCTCTCCCCAAATAACTGAGTGCTTCCAGAAGTGTTAATACCCTCTTTCTCACCCCCATGAACTTAGCGTGACCTTCAGTTTTTCTTAGCCAACGATATATAGTCAGCTTCCTTGTATATCTCCACACTGGAGGTGACCTATTACCTATAGACACTTTCAGTCTTTATTTCCATAATCTCTTGGCAGCATCTGACACTTCTGACCACTCCTTCCTTTCTGTGACACTCTGTTCCCTTGTCTTGCATGATGCCATGCTTTTCTGGTATTCCTCCCAGCTCTCTGTTGTTCAGGGTTCTGGCCTGATTTCTACACACCCCATTCTCTCCTCCCTACGGGAGTCTACCACTTATTTCCATGGCTCATAAAAGCAAATAAAGACACTGACAACACCACACCTGTTAATTTTCGACCAGTATCTCTCCTGATCTCTAAATCCATATACACAGCTGTCTATTGGCCATAGCCATTCAGATGTCCCTTGGGCACTTCAAAATCAAAGGGACCCCACATTTAACTATACAGTACTTGCACACAGTATGTGCTCAGTTGTATGCCAAATGAGTGAGTGATAAGTAAATACACGGGCAGGAAATGTAGTCCTAGAACAGGCTCACAGCAGTGTGTCGTTGGTGATACTGCTATCTTGTTCTGTCACACAACTGGCAAATATACTGCTGTCTGCTTTGACCATTGAAATCTGGCCTATCTTTCTGATCTTTCTTTTGACCTCCTGGTTTCTGAACACTCTACTTATTTTGATCAACTCTTAAACTTGTTTACTTATGCCTTGATGTTTCTGTTCCTAAACTTTTGCTTTACTTCTTATCTTATTCCCCAGAAACCACAAATCCTTTATTTCTGGATCTGGCTCAACTTTTGATAGGAGATGCCGGGTATTTACTAGGGGTGTGTGTGTGTGTGTGTGTGTGTGTGTGTGTGTGTGTGTGTGTGTATTTGCATGCTTTAACAGTAAATCAAATAAAGACTCCAAAGATGAGTAATGACCTTAAGTCTAGTAATGTTAAGTTTGGACAATTGAAATAAGCTAACCCTTCAGAAGAACTATATTTTCATTTACAGGAGTAAATACTTCATGTACCATGATTGTATTGTCATTTTGCCATTTTTAGACTTCTTTTCTTTTGTGAAATCTGCAGTTTGCATGAATAGTGTTCAAGTCTCTGGCAGACACAGACTTAATTATGACTGTGATAGTAGAGGAGACAACACGTTCAGTGAGAGCCCCAGGAATATGCACATGGTGCTCGGTTTAGAAGCCTTGGGCAGGCTTCATTTCCTCAATAACAGCATCACCACTTTCTGTTGAAATCCCTGAGTATCTTCAGGTTTACAGAGGTGAAAACCCTCTTTTCTGAATTCACCAAGTAGTAAGTATGAATGTAGTACTATTATCTATAGTCTTTCTTGGCTGAAATATACTCCACAAAAAGGGGATATGCTGACTGAAGCCAGGTAGCTTATGAAAGGGACACCCCATGTACATAAGGGATACCCCATGTCTAATGTTCTATGTCAGTTTTCATTTGCATTTTCTGTGAGTAATGATTAATTGTTGAATTAGGTAGAATCTGTAGCTCTTCCTATCCTTCCAATTATGTATCAGGGGGCTTTGGAAGGGAAGGGGATACTGGTTATAAGATAGTAATCAAACCCATGGAAGAACTTTAAAATGGAAATCATCCAAGAAGGTTTCCTTACTTTTATGTTTTCTTTATATTTAAATAGGTTTTTTTTTTTCATTGACTTAAATATCCTTTACAGTCATTAACAAACTCATGTAATGAGTTTGGAGAGAAGCAGGAAAGACAATGTTTATTACAGTAGTCATGGAGAAGATATAACTTATTATATGGTTATATCCTTGAATATTTCCTGGAACAGGAGAAAAGTAAAAGTAAAATCCTGCATTAACATGTAAAGAATCTGTTCAAATACAAATGGAAACTAAAGAGACGTATCTCTTCCTGTGCCCCAGAGGTAGTTGGCTGAGACAGCTTCTCAGACAAATCACCAAGAACACCACAGTGGAATGTCAAATTATAGACGTTTTCTTTTTTGGGGGGTGGGGTGGGGGAAGCAGCTATTCTATGCACTATTATAGCTTTTATTAATTCAAAAATAATAAAATGATTTTCCTCATTATTCTGTCATCTAGTCAAAGCAGCCATACATTTGTTTGAGTTTTTAAGCATTATTTTGGTCCTTTACTATAGAATATAATCTTTGCTTATCCATGAATTTTATTCATACAAAATGTATACTTATGTGTTTAATGTAGAATTAGGAAAAAGCAGAGGACTTATGTAAAATGTAATAGCAATCCTTTAAAAAATAGTAGGAGAGGAAAACCTGTAGTAAGACGGTTTCATTTAATCCTAAGAACCCCGACAGCAGTATATTGTGTTTCAGTTTGTTGTGTTTCCCCCAGCATGTGTGTTTAAACATACTCACCAAACTCTGGAAGTATTTAGAGAAAGTTTGTGCTGCTTAATTCCCCACATAAATGGTAATTTCATGGCAGTTCTTGAAATAAACATTTTTAAACTTGAAATTGTTTGTTACTATTTCCATTACAGAAACAAATATTTAAAACCCAAAGTAATATTTTACCAGTAATTTGAAACCTAATAACATTTCTCTGAAAAATGTGAATTCATATCTGATTGTAGTGATGCCATTTTATGTCGGTTCTGCTCTGTTTCACACTTAATCTGTATAACATGTTGTGATAAATTGCTCCATGTCTCAAAATGAGGATGCCCCTGGGTTATTCATAGTGTGAGGATTGTCTGATACCTTATGTGGCCACACCCTCCATCTTCAGCATCATCGTGATGAAAGCAACATGTGTTGAACTCTTTCTGTGTCTCAGGCCATGTGCTAAGAGCATTAAACACATTATCTCATTTAATTTCCATAGAAACCCTCTGAGGAAGAGATCATACCCCCATTTTATGGGTGAGGAACTATGTCTTCTCTGCTAATCAGCTGTGGTCTTACTTAAATTCTTTTAGAAAGCTACATTTTAGTGGTAAATAAAAAGTAAAAGAATAAAGAGAATGGTTCAGAAGTTCAAATACAGAACAGCATATGATATTCAGTTATCAAAGTGTAACATAAGTTAAAATCCTCTTAAGTAAATAATGAAACACAAATATGAAACCCCTCACATAATTTTCATTTGCAGTTATGGAGTCAAAAGAAGCAATTAGAAGAAAAAAGAAAGCTTTTTTTTTTTAAACAAATATTTTGCTACAGTGGTGTGTTGCTTCCTGATGTCATTGAGAATCTGTGTGACGCTATTTGAGATTAGGGCCTTACTGTGTTAAAGGGAGGGAGAGGACAGGATGGTAATGAAATATTTTGAAGGTCTTCCTACCTGTAAAGGAGGATGTCCCCCAAAATGAATTGGTTAATTAATGTTGGTTTGAATTGAAACATATAAAGACTGATGTTTATTATTGAAGTTGTTAAAAATGAATTTTGAAATTATTAAGCGCTACTGATTTCAAACTGCAAGTAATAACATCAGCATAAAGTTAGAACTAGACAGAGCATTTACTAAATGATTAATAGGGGCTTCCCTGGTGGCACAGTGGTTGAGAGTCCGCCTGCCGATGCAGGGGTCACGGGTTCGTGCCCCGGTCCGGGAGGATCCCACGTGCCGCGGAGCGGCTGGGCCTGTGAGCCATGGCCGCTGAGCCTGCGTGTCCGGAGCCTGTGCTCCGCAACGGGAGAGGCCACAGCAGTGAGAGGCCCGCATACCACAAAAAAATAAAATAAATAAATGATTATTAAATGATGAAAAATGTTAAGAAGAGTTTGTATTTATAAATGGAAATGTTTTAAATGCAAGCATTAACAAGAGATAGATTACCAGCATTTTATGAAATCTGAAAGTATACTAAAGTTTAGGAGTTTATATCACAATTTTAAAGTACATATTTCCTTCTAATTCAAGATTTCTTCATCTCCTTCCCTTCTGAAAACGATTTATTGTTTAAATGGGTACCATCCAGTGATTTTTCTCATTGTTAGTGATGATAGGTGATGATCCTGAAGAAAGTCTAGATAGAATTTAATGATAAAAACGACACTTTCGGGCTTCTCCGTGGCGCAGTGGTTGAGAGTCCGCCTGCCAATGCAGGGTACACGGGTTCGTGCCCTGGTCCGGGAAGATCCCACATGCCGCGGAGCGGCTGGGTCCGTGAGCCATGACTGCTGAGCCTGTGCGTCCGGAGCCTGTGCTCTGCCATGGGAGAGGCCACAACAGGGAGAGGCCCGCGTACCGCAAAAAAACAAAAAAACAACCACCAAAAAACCCCCGACACTTTCTGGGGCTAAAGAAGTTGCTTTAAAAATGCAGGCAGTTCTGAATGCAAATAAATAATGGCAAAACAGGTCTTTTCTGTATTTTCTGTAATAAACCCCATGTTAGCTATCTTTTAGATTTTAAATACAGAGTAACATTTGATAAGAGGAGCTTTGCCAAATGGAGAGAAGACAGCAGATAAGGACATTAAACTGAAATAATGAGCTGCTAAAAAGGATAATGGTTCAGGCTGTTCCAAAGCAACTTGTGGGGGAAAAAAGAAGAGAGAAACTTTGAAACTGGGTTCTTCAGCTTTTTCGAAGAATGGTCTCCTTTTACCTCAAGTGCTGACTGCAGGGAGAGGGCATAGAGTGGGTATGACTTGTATAGCTGACACTGAGGCGGGTGTACTGAATCCCTAAGCACACTTAAGGATGTGGTGGCCCGCAGCTTCCAACCAGCCCATCTCCTTCCCTGGGAAGAACCATTTAAGAGACAGAAGCAGTCATTGGTGCTGTGATCAACTTTGAAGTTAGGAGAGAGCTCCCCATTTTGATGTTTAAATTAATTTTACGTTTGAAATTAATATTCAGTATGTAGCTAGAACTTAGTACATGATTCAGTGAGATAATGCATGGAAAATGCTTTGTAGATTATAAAGTTCTACATAATAAATACCAAGTAATATGAAAATTGCATGGCATAAAAAATCCTAGTATTTAGGACTTTTGTTATTGTTACAGAAAAAAGAAAAATAGACTGGGGAGGCGCTATGGTTTGGGGGGTCTGAGATGCCATTCATTAATGGAAGATGCAGTTTTTCACTGTATATTCTTCCTCGATATACCTGAAAATTGTGTTCAATAGTTATTTTGCCTTCACTAAAATGTGAGTTCCAAAGTGATCACACTTATAAAAATAATGATGGAATATGGACAAAATGACTACTCCAAAACAATATTGTCCCCAACTGGAAAATTTTTTTCAGCTTTTTGTTTTACTTTTTTTTCAACGTTTAAAAATGACAAACACTCATTGATTTATTCTAGACTCTGTGCATTATTCATTCCATATTCAACCCTATGGGATAGGTGTTATTGTTGCCATTTTATAAATGAGGATGCAGCGGTACAGAGAGGTTAAGTAAATTGCCTAAGGTCACACAGCTAGTAAATTTTATAGTCAGGATTCCAGCCCAGGTCCCCTGGATTCCAGATCCCAGGTTCCTGTCTTATATACCAGATATTTTATAGTAAATGTGCTGAACTCCCCGCACCCCATTATTTTGACTATTTAAGTTAAAAAATGCAGTTGTACATATGTACGTATATTGTGTTGTAAATAGAAGAGAAGGAAATATCTCAATGAAGACATTTAAAATTCCATATGAGTAGAGGAAATCCTGAAGATTTCATGGGAGCATCTGTTGTAAATCAGGTAGCCTATTTATTCTGCCAGAGAAGGAGTTTGTACGTTTAAAAAGGTGTAATTAGGGCTTTCTTGGTGGCACAGCGGTTAAGAATCCGTCCGCCAATGTAGGGGACACGGGTTCTATCCCTGGTCTGGGAAGATCCCACATGCCGTGGAGCAACTAAGCCCGTGCGCCATAATAACTGAGCCTGCACTCTAGAGCCCACGAGCCGCAACTACTGAAGTCCGCGTGCCTAGAGCCCGTGCTCCACAACAAGAGAAGCCACCACAATGAGAAGCCCGCACACCGCAACGAAGAGTAACCCCCTCTCGCCGCAACTAGAGAAAGCCCTCACTCAGCAACGAAGATCTAACGCAACCAAAAACAAAATAAATAAATAAATTTATATATAAAAAAAGTGTGATTAGAGAAGCATAAAGAAATGGCAGTTGTGAAAATCTAACAGTATTTTTAAATTTTTTAATATATGTGCCATATAATGTAAATGTATATAAAATGTTTTGATTTGAATCATTGGTGCTAAAATTCTTAGGATGATCCAGGTTGGAGTCTTATATATGTATTAAGCTATATTATGTCAATGAGTTTACCAGTTTTATACTTGGAATATATTTATGGACTACATGGTTCCTAAATCCAATAATAAAGTATAAAAATGGTACATTTTCAAGTTTTAAATCACATTACTTTTCATAACCAGTACACTTATATAACAACGTTTATTATCTAACGCAGTTTCTGAGGGAAAGGAAATCTTGGAGTGTTTACCTGGGTGGTTCTGACTCAGGGTCTCTCATGAGATTGCAGTCAAACGCTGGCTAGAGTCTCACTTCCAAGGTGGCTCAGCTCACATGGTTGTTGGCAAATCTCAGTTCCTTGCTGGATATTGCTGAAGTCTCATTTCCTCACCTCCTAGACCTCTCCCTAGGCTGCCTCAGTGTCCTTACAGTGGCAACTGGCTTAACATCAGATTGAGTGATGAGAGACAGAGAGAGGGTCCGATGAGAGACAGAGAGAGTGTCCAAGGAGAGACCCTAAATGGAAGCTGCAGTCTTTTAGACCCTAAACTTGGAAGTGTCATATCATATTCTCTTGGTCACAGAGACCAACCCTGCTACAGTGTGGAATGAACTACACAAAGTGAAATGCAAGGAGGTGAGGGATTACTGGGAACCATCCTGGAGGCTGATTCCACAACAACTATTTCATTAGGAAAAAAAATGTACCAATAAGGTCCTAAAGATTTTTTTAAATTGCAGTGTAGTTGATGTACAATATTATATGTTACAGGTATACAATACAGTGATTCACAGTTTTTAAAGGTTATACTCCATTTATAGTTATTATAAAATATTGGCTGAATTTCTCGTGTTGTATAATATATCCTTGTAGCTTATTTTATACCTAATAGTTTGTACCTCTAATCTCCTACCCCTATATTGCCCGTCCCACTTCCCTCTCCCCACTGGTAACCACTAGTTTGTTCTCTATATCTGTGAGTCTGCTTCTATTTTGTTGTGTTCATTAGTTTGTTGTATTTTTTAGGTTCCACATATAAGTGATATCGTATAGTATTTGTCTTAAAGCTTTTATGAGAAGGTATTGCCCATGTTGTGTCCCAGAAAGAGTCTGAACCAAATTCTCTTCCTACCTTGGTGATTTTGTTGAATTGAATGTGTAGGTTTAGATGGAATTTGTTATATCAGACTAAAAAAAACTTTTTTATAATGGAAGAACTATAGGTGCTGGATTTTAATGTCTGCTTTCCCATTTCCCACTGCGCCACTTCTGAATCTCAGCTTTCTTATCTGTAAAATAAGATTAATATTAGCCTTCTAAACTTGCAGATCCTAGTTGCAAAAATCTTATCCTGGTGATGAAAAATAAATGGTAGATAGTGGAGTTAGTAGATGTGTAGACAAAAAAGTGTTTATTTTCAGAAACATTTTTAAAGAAAAGATGCATTAGAAATTAATTAATTCTTGTGCCCCGCCATAATTTAGAAAAGAATATCAGGTGGAATTGCCTCTTATAACTAAACATGTAAAAGGAAATTCATGTTACTAATAACTTAATATAATGAGGCTAATTGAGAAGAGCAAAGAGACACAGGCACGTAGGTTGAATGAGACATGAAATTAAAACTGTTTTTAGAGGGCATTTGCACTAGTGGGAACTAAAATTTTGAAAGACGTTTAGATATCTGGCTATTAATAAAAATGATTTTATAAACCTGGGAAGGACTTTTTAAAACACAGGTTAAAAGGAATCAAAAGTCATCAGTGGTATAACAGCAGAACTTGATTTTGATTCTCTTCTATCGATTTGTCCTAGGTTAGAAATAGATTAACATCTAAACGTTCTCAGTTTTTGAAGAAAGGCAAAATATGCATCCTCACGGTTTTGTTGCTGCCTTAGGCTGTTCTCTTACCCTCAAGCTCCATGACGTCTTTAATTATCCAGCCCAGAGACCTAACCTGATATGTCTGTCTTGATTCTTGTGTAGAGTTTCATGTTTTTCTTTCTTACCTTTGCAAAAGGAATGGGATTTATTTTGACTTTTTATTGTTAATTAAAATTAATAATAAAAAATAAAAAAATTAACGTACTTCAGAAAAGTCCATACAACGTATGTATATACAGTTTAAAAATAATTATAGAAAATAATTACCTTACTGTATTCGTTTTCTAGGGCAGTTGTAACAAAGCACCACACACTGGGTGGCTTAAACAACAGAGCTTTGGGCTTCCCTGGTGGTGCAGTGGTTGAGAGTCCGCCTGCCGATGCAGGGGACACGGGTTCGTGCCCCAGTCCGGGAAGATCCCACATGCCGCTGGGCGGCTGGGCCCGTGAGCCATGGCCACTGAGCCTGTGCATCCGGAGCCTGTGCTCTGCAATGGGAGAGGCCAAAACAGTGAGAGGCCCGCGTACCGCAAAAAACAAACAAAAAAAAAACCCAAACCAAACCAAACCAAACAAAAAAAGGAGCTTTATTGTCTCACCCTTCTAGAGGATAGAAGTCCAAGATGAAGGTGAAGGCAGGGTTGGTTCCTTCTGAGGATAGTGCGGGAGAATGCATTTCCCGCCTCTCTCCTCTTCTGGTGGTTTGCTGGAAATCTTACACATTCCTTGGCTTGTTGATGTATCACCCCCATCTCTGCCTTCATCTTCACATGGTGTTCTCCCCAATTTTTCCTTTTTATAATTATACTAGTCATATTGAATTGGGGCCCATCCTAATGACCATAGCTATATCTGTAAAGACCCTGTTTCCAAATAAGGTCACATTCTGAGGTACTGGGGGTTAGGACTTGAACATAACACCTACCCAGGGTAAGACAGATACTATTACCATCACAGAAATGGCCACCCAGAAGTGTGCACTCCCTCTCCTCCCTGTGGTAATTATGATTTGGACTTCTGTGAAAATGATTTCTGTTTTTCTTTATAGGCTTATCATTTGTGCATCATCTTTAACAAAATATATGGCTTTTAAGACATCTTTCATGAAATGGATAAGTTTAAAAAAACTGGACTGAAAATTATTTTCCAGGTATAATGTTATCTTCAATTCCTAGGGGCAACATTTATTAAATATTTAATAATATTTGTTAAAAATGCCTACGTTTACAGGTGAAAGTAACTTAAAAATAATAGTTATAACTTTCAGCAGGAAAAATAGAAGAAATAATATCTGTTACTTCTCCATTAAAATGAGCTCCATTTCAGATCACATTTTAATTTTTTTGTGTAGACTGCCTCATCAATTGATGACGAATATCCATGTAAACTTTTCTGGAATGTAATTTATTTCCTCAATTTGTTCCTATTGTAATGAAGTTTATGATCATGTTTTCCAGACTTTTCATTACCAAGGACCCAAAGTATTATGTTCATTCCAGACCCATTTAGAAATATTTTAATCTTGTAAACAGCACTTATTAGGATGTATTCAGGTCTTGCCATTCTTTATTAATTACTGATAGATGTCTACCGGTGGGACCCTTGGTCAGCCTGAGATATGCTGTGTAGTAAACACTGACCGTGTAATACTAGTTAAAATCAAAGAAACTTGATGTTTTAGTTACCTTGTTCAGCCTTATTTAAGAACAAATGTAAGACTTTCCTCAGATTTAAAAAAAAATACTGAAAATAGTTTATGTCCATTACTGCCTTAGAAGATTCCTAAAGATCATGGTTACTCAGTGAAACACACACACACACACACACACGCATGCATGCATAGACTTTGCTGAAGTCTACAGCAGGAAAGAACAGTTAAACTCCTTACAATCACATTTTTGTTTTAATTAGTCTTCAACCCCTTAAGTACGGATGGTTCCCAAATTTCAAATGACCCATAATAAATCCAACAGGTTGCCCCTGTTCAGCCATTGCTCTCTCCCTTATTAAAATCCCTGCTGTGTCTACTGTAGGAAAAGGGGTAAAAAGCAACACTTTGCCACATAGTAGATCCTTCATATTTCTTTGTTGAATAAAATACATTTTTAGAAGGGCCCTTGAGAACTGTGAGTCCAGGAATGGGAAAGAGAAGTGATAGAAGGATTAGGATAGAGAAGCTCACCCCCAAAGTCAGCTCATTCCAGACTTGTTTCTAGAAAGCCTCCCCCACGTGGTGGAAAACTGCTGCCCTGATTTACCTGAAATGCTCACCTCATGTTGATGGGATGGTGATGGGATAGGGTAGCACACGCTCTTTTTACAAGGCAGATACTTCCGGAAAGCACCCTTGCAAATTAGTGTGATCACATTGCCTTCATTATTCTACCTGAAGTAAAGAGAGTTTTGCTTGGGGAGTTAGAGTGGGAAAGGTAATGGTTTTGATGATGGTTAGGGACCCTTCTGTGATACAAGAAGGGGAGTGGTTATTAAGATTTGAATAAAGGCACTTTCAGCTTAGTATGTAGGCAAGAGAAGACTCTAAAGGAAGGAAAGATTCTAAGAACACATTCATCTATTTGGAGTTTTTGCCTTGAGCTAACTCCAAACCCAAATGAGGAGTGGGGTAGCGTGGGGTTGAGTTAATTTTTTTTTTTAATTTCATTTTTCACTGACCTAGTGTTCGTGCTGGGAATATTTGATCCATAATTCTGCCACATTAAGGTTACACAGGCATCTGAGGCTGATCAGACATCTAACCATAATCTAAAAAGTGATTTGTTTGAAAAAGTATTCCAGGTTTCCTATGAAAATATACTTTTAGAATTTCATTTGTTTGTGAGTTTGAAATTGCTTATAAACGAAAATCTGTTTTAGTTCTACAAGTATATCTTGAATTTTGAACGTCACTTCTATAGCAGGGATACCCAGATTAAGTAACCCTTTCAAGTGCTGACATCTGAAATAGGCCATAGGGCATAATTTAAGTGAACATGTATTTTCTACAATAAATTACTTTATTTGAAGTCACAAACTATAACAAATGGATTTCTGCTCCTTTGGCATATAATATGTTGCCTTGCACATAGATTAATAGATTAATGTTGAGGAATGAATGAGTGAATGGTTATATACAGATAGAGTATATAAATAGAATCTACACAGGAGCCATTTCCATAAGGAGATTTGTGAGTCTGATTATTGTTTTCTAAGTGACAAAGGAGGTTATCATTCATTATCAATAAATTCATTCAATAAATATCAAACTAAATACGTATGATTGCTAGTCACTCTGCTGAGTGCTTTGTGGGGAGCCAAGATGAATGAAATAGGACCTCCGCCCTCAAGAACTTCACCTTCCAGTGGGAAAAAAATCATAATAATAACACATAAAAACATGATGAGACTTTATACAGATAAAGTGCTTTACTAGTTCAGAAGAGTGAGAGTAATTCAGATATTTGGTGACGTTTGGACTCGATTTTGGAAATTAATGAAGAAAAAGAAAGATTAATTTTTTTTTAAGATAATGACAAGTACAGAGGTAGGTGACTATTGGTGTTCATTTAATAGCCTAACGAAGACAGAGCTGGTTTCACCTTTGCTCCTCTTGGTTTCTTTTCCATGATTAGAAGGTAGCTACTGCAGTTCCACCATGGCTGCACTCAAGACAGAAAGGGTGAGGGCTTGTGGAGGGACAGCCACCTTCATGCTTTTTATCAGAAAAGCAAAGAAAGGTTTTCCCAGAAGCGCCAAGCTTCCATCTCAGTGGTCAGATCAGTGCCACATGGCCACCCTTATTTATCACAATATCATCCAAATTATACAGGAAGGAAGGTACTTAAAAAAGTTAAAACCAAACAAAACCCAGATATAACACAAAAGAACAAACTAAAGAAGTTTTAAAAAGTATTTCTAATGAGAGTAAATAGAGAAGGATGTTTGATCAAAAATAATGTCAGAATTTAGTAGGTAATCAATCATGATGTCTACATTTGTCTATAGTTAGAGGATGATACTGGTAGAATAGTTTTCCACTGTACCATACTAGCAAAATTTGACATAGAAGTCTGTAACAAGCACTTGAAAAATTAAAGACTTCTAACAGATGTGGGTATTTAAATAAAGAACCTTTTGCCTCCAGACCAAGTCTTTTAATATCACCAGCCTAGAGAACTTGTATCGACAGCTGGGTGATTCCTTGTCTTCTTTTGAGGAAATATGGTTGTTTCTTTTTCTTTCAGTTTCTAGAAGGGTCTTATTTCCATTATTTCTTTCAAATGGTCATGGTCACCTTTGTTGTTGTTGACAACAGCAGAGATTTACAAAGGAGCATCTTTGCTGTCTTTAAATCACTGAACCAGCGTGATGGAGCAAAAATATATACACCATATCTTAGTATATTCATATTATATCAGTTTTAATTTTTAAACTTTGGTAATATTTTTAGTGGAGGAATGCAAAGTACTTTATAGGAAAGGAAGACTAAAAATTCAACAGATCATGGAGGGTTGATACCAACAAATAGCTCTGCAGTTTTGACAGCATTTCTACCTCTTAAAAGTGATTTTCTTTCTTGGAGGTTTTTTCTTGCTGTTATGGTGACTGTGATGGTAGTGGTGGCGGTTCTGTTTGTGTGTATTTTGCCAGAATCACTCTAACCTTAGACTTTTCCTTCTTCTGACCTCCTTGGGGACCACAAACAGGAAGGAGCAAAGGCAGTCAGCTCCTGGGGATTGATGCACATCATGGCTTTCAAATATTAGCGTGCATAAAAATTCTTTGGAAAGCTTGATAAGCATGAAGGCTTACAGGCCTACTGATTAAATCAGACAGGAATGAAGACTGGGAATCTCCAGGTACTTCAGACAGTTCTGATGTAAGTGGCCCCTGGACTCCACTTTAAGAAACATTCATGTAGACAGTAAGTGAGGTGGTAGGGGGCTAGTGAGAAGACAGCTCTCACACTAGGTCTTCGTGTGTCTCACTTGTTCCTTGTCTCTGAAATCAGGGTCTCCAGATGGGATGTGCTCACTCCAGTGGTTTGCAGAAAGACCTATTTTGGTTCAGGAAGAAAATAATGAAACTTTGATTTATATTCCTTTTTAAACTTTGCCTTTAAAATGTTATTTCTTGTCTCTGTTTTGTAACATACATGCAATATTAGTACAGTTGTACATATTTATAAATGGTACATGCATGCTAAAGACCGATTCTAGAAAATGTTTTACTGATAGTGGTGCACCATCAAAGAAGTTTGGAGATTGCTGCTTTAAATGATTTACCAGGCCCAATTCCATACCTCTTTCCTGTTCTTTCCAAGAGTTTATTGTTCCTTAATCATTTTTCATTTAGATACCAACATTAGTCAATGCTTCTTTCGTTAGTATATACATATACACAGACCATACCAGAAGACTGAGAGGAGGAAAGAGCTTTGCAATCTATGTCAGGGAGAAATATCTGCGTACTATGGTTAATTATCTGATCTGACACCTTTATTTAAACAGCCCCCACCGAAGAGTGAAAAGAGAAGAATCAAGGTAACTTCCATCTATCAGGTTATGGCCATCACTTCAAGCATTTATAGTCCTGTCTAGTCACAGCACACTCAGAGACTCAAGAGTGGATGAGTGTAAATGTGGATTTTCTAGAGACACGACTCATTCTTTGTCCTTGGTCCTTGAGTTAGCTCCTTCTCTTCTGTTTTCAGAAGACTCTTTTCTATCAAGTACATTTCTCCAAGTTAAAAAAAAAAAAAAAGTCACTGTTTTCACAGCATAAAATTTATTTTAAAGATATTTTTAGATTACAACAGCTGAAAACACCAATTATCACCATAATTATATATATAGTCTGTTAGGTCAACTTTTCATTTCCCTTATTTGGGGCAGGCATCAAGATTTTGCCTCCTCATATTTTCTGTGCTTTACAATAGACTGTAGGCTCCAAAGATGGCCATGATTTTCTAACTCAGGTTCCTCTAGTTGGTATTTCTAGATGTAAGACCATGATTACTTTTTTATAAGTTTTGTCTCTGATACACACACACACACACACACCCCTAATCTATTTAGTCAATTGAATTGTCAATAGAGGAGAAAAAAACACACAAAATTGCTGGCTTGAAAAACTTCAACAGTTTGTGTCAATATTGTCATTCTTTTAGTAGCCACATGGCACAGGCAGTGTCTGGAGATCAGAAATCTATTTTGGGGTCTCATTTAAAAAATGTATCTCTTCTTTTAGTGCTATTTTTCCTGGTATTTCTCACAAGTATTATTGTATGGGTCTGGGTGAATTGGAGAGGAATGGTAAAATAGTTATAATATTGTATTAATAAATATAATTAAACACTAATAATATTTATTGAGGCCACATGTGCCAGGCAGTGTGCTAGGTACTTTGTTCTGTCAGTTAATCTTTACAATAACCATTTGAGTTGGGTGCTATTGTTATTATCACATTTACAGATGAGGAAATGGAGAATTGGGGAGGTGATAAGACTTGCTAAGAATCACTCAGCTAGTACATTGAAGAAGAGGCTCTGTGCACCTTGAGCAGGGTGTGTATATTCTGCTTTGACTCTTGTGAGATTGGAAGTTAGGAGTTGAGGTGGGCACAGACCACTTTGGGGAAAACAAACATGTCTTACCTTACTCCAAAGGAAAAGCACAAATACATAGCTGGGGCCAAGGCCATGCCTTGTACAGCTCACAGAGCATGATTTCCCTTGTAATTGAAGCAAATGATGCCCCCCTCCCCGAGTTGTGCAAAGTGGTGGTCCTGCCAGGAGCTTCTGTCTCATACATAGGAAGTTGGAAGGGGTCGTGGAGTTTGTATACATAAATCTTAGCTGTGTATAGATCTGGGCAATAGAATGCGGGGTAGAAGGAGGGCCCCCCAGACTCTTCATGGAGGGAACTGGGTCTCTGGCATTGGATGGGTTCACTAGGTGTCTAGGTTCCAATCCCTCAGAAATGTTCTATTGAAACCTCTTTTTAATCCTTCGATCCAGTATTGTTAATATTTCTGTATTTCACTTTACTGTAAAGTGGAAATGATAAAAATTTTGTGTACTAGAGAAATGTTGGATGGATTAAGGAGAAGAGGTCTGTAAATGGTTGGTTATTTTTTTTTTCCCTAAGTGTCAGGTAATGACAACGTTCAGTTTTAGATTGATGTCTTCCTCAGTCTCTAAGGTGACAACCTTTCAAGATTGTTTAGGTGTGATTTTGGAAAGTCGAGAGGTCAAGAATCCTGTCTGTCCTCTCGTGTTTGTATCCCCCATGCCTGGACTATCATAAGGACTTACTAAATAATTGCTGAGTGATTTAAAGTCGCTCAAATATTCTGAGCCTCAGTTTTTTCCTTATCTATAACATTGGGGATAATAGTGTGAATTTCATAGGGTCCTTAGGAGATTACACTGGATAACGTCTTAAAGAGCTTAGTATAGTGTGTAGGAACACAATAAATGTTTGCTAATAACAATATTAGTTATTATTCTGCTTACTGCTGTTTGTCTCTAAAACATCTGGCTCTGCCACTTAAAACCTGTGTGCCCTCCAACAAACTAGTTGCGCTGTCCAAGTCCCAGTTTCTTATTCTGTAAAATGGGGATGCTAATGCCTTCACTGTTTGCTGTGTAGTTAAGATTCAGAACTAACAGTTATTTAGTGAATATTATGTGCATCACTGAATTAGACACGTTTTCTCAACGATTACCTTGCAAAAATTTCTTGAGATAGGTACTGTTGTTTTCATTTTACAATTTAGAACGCTAGGGCTCGGAGAGTAAAGTTTTCAGTCGAAAGTCAGATGAGTAGTAAGGAGTCAGTGTCTCTCTGATACCACTCTCCTGTACTTCACAATCTCCTGTACTTCACATCTTCACAATATTTAAGGCCATTTAAAAAGACCATACTTGTCTGTGGGCCATTATTGGTGACATCTCCTTCCTCGGGTCTGAGGGCTGCAATATATCAAGGCACCCTAGCATAATTTGCTCTATTTAGGTATTTAAATACATCGTGGTTTTAAAGGCACCCTAACATAATTTGCTCTGTTTTAGGTATTTAAATGTAACAATTGAGGGAATCACATTTTCCCCCAAATTCTCATTTTTAAACTTTTTTTCCACCCGTCTAAAAATACCGGTTCCTGAATTTCTCAGGTCAAGAAAGAGTAAAGCTACATAACCAAAGTTCGGAATGAGGTTCTTTTTGTGTTACATTGCCCAATTTGTGGGCTTTGAGGTGGTTATTAAGTGAAAGCTGCTACTAAACCAGGAGGTGAGTTTAGGTTTAGTATCATACCAATTGACTTGTCAGAAACTTTTTTTTTAAGAAAAGAAATGACATTATGTCCGTTCTAAAGCAGCTAAGTAGAGTTTCTGTGAGTGTTAAAATTTTGCCAGAGGATCATGGTTTTGAACATATCACATATCCAGAGACCTGGAAGCTAAGACTAAGTACTTTATCGCTATGTTTTTCCCTGGGGTGTCTTAATTAAAAGACAATTTGAGAAACAAGAAGAATCCATTCCTAGCTTGAAATATTGTTTCTCAGACAGATCTTTCCTTGCTGGAAGTCATCCCAAAGTTGTTTGGAGTGTCAGGTTCAGAGTTAATTGGGTTTTCCTATCTAGTGAGAAGAGGTGGCTCTTTTATTTTGGTCTGTTGTTCCCATGGTTGTGAGCTTTGGAAAGGTTTGACTCAGAAACCATGAGATACTAACACAAGCACTATATTTTTGAATTAGTATTGATTGACAGGTCTCTATTCAATGTAAACAGCTTGAAGGGAGAACTGCAGTGATAAGAATCGAAATTTGCATTTAAGAGCACTCTCCTGTATGACATAATGATTGTTTCACATTAATCAAAATAAAAAGGGGGATATTAATTTTTTTTGTAATGAGCTGTAAATTAGAATACATTGAGAATAATTAAATTGTATTTTTTTTTGTTTAGCTTTTTCTTCTCAGATGCTACCGTTTCGGAAGGGCACAGTTCATGTGAAAGTCTGAATAAAATTCACAGAGTAGCATCAAGGACCTCTGAGCCCAGAAAAACTGAGTTTGGCAGTGCTAATTTGTATTAAAGTTGTTGTTGCATGACAGCCGGAAAAAGATTTAATGCTTGCCACCTGAATCAAGGCACGGAACATTGGTTTCTATAACTGCCATGAATTTGAATCAAGGCCAGTATCTCTAAATTTGAAATAAACTGATACTCTGTCTTGAAAGGAGATACAGGCCACTTATGTTGTGGAAGGTATTTAGAAAATAGTATTTCAATTTAATTTTATATATATATATATATATATATATATATATATATATATATATATATATACACACATAAACACATACATATTTTTCAAATTGTTCAGCTCCTCGGCACTGTGGCCTGTAGTGGTTCTTGTTGTTAGAGGTTCACACAGGAGAACTAAGAAATGCCTGCAGCCATTTATTATCCACTTTCAGCCAGGAGTCAGCAGTGAGTTTGCACCAGGTTCCAGGTTTGGCGTTTCTCTTCTTGCCACAGAGGAGCTGCTCGCTTCATCAGAAAGTCATTATCCCTCTTGGATGTCACTCTGGTTCAAAGTATTAGTATTACAGTATTGCTTTAGGAATTCAGATTTTATCCCAGCCACCCCTGCTGTGGTAAAACCTTAGAGCCACCAGATGCAAAATCCATTCACATGCCTAGCACAATAAAAATGATGATGATGACAATAATTCATATTTTGCATTTGCAAAAACATCTTTCATCTGAAGAGCTTTTGTAAACGGAACATGCATCTTGAGACTACTTTATAGAAAGTGATCTTCGAGTCCAGTATGGAAATGAATCCACCTCTGAGGTGAAATGTGGCAGCCATTTAATTATTTTTAATGGGATCCATCTTAAGCACAGTTGTGTCTCTATTCAGTAAATGTTTTGATGAGAAACTATATAAATTATATGTTACATTAAAATTTTCAGGCATTTTTATTCTTACTGAAAACTAGTATGTTCTTTTGATTAGAAAAGTACTCAGAACATTGACTATTTAAAAATAAATCCTGCTGAGCTTTTTTTCGAGCCATAAAGGATTCCCTTAAGGTACCACATAGATGTTTCTCAGGAGTACTTTCAGCAGCACATACCTTATTTCACTATTTTCATTGGGGTGGTAGTAAGAGCTTCAGCAGCATACTGTCTTGATGGGCATAACGAAAGCATACTCAACTCTTAATTGCACAAATGCAGATAATCCCAGGCCAGTTTCTCTTCTGTTTGTACTTTCTCCCTAGCTGATCTCATCCATTCTTAGGGTGTCAAATAGCAGCTCTATGCCCATGGCCCATCACGTTGCATCTTTGTTCCCCATGTCTCATCTCAGTTTCTATGTTATTTTTCTAACTTTCTCCTCCCTCGAGGTATCAACCCAGCATTTCAAATTCCAAAATAGGATACCCCTTAAAATAACGCCTCTCTCTGTATGTACTCCTTAAGTAATTAACATCTCACCTCAGGTTTTTACTTCTGTTATGTATGCTCAATACTTGGCAGTATTTAAGACAAACTCCTCCTCCTCAAATCCGATTAGTTCCTAAATTCTATATGCTTATCTTCTGCATGGTCCCTTGCATCTGTCCACTACGTTATATGCATCCTTCAATGGGCATTTTACTGCTAACGGTAGGATAAAGGGAAAAAAGAAAGTGAAACCAAAAATCACTCAATTTCCCACCTGCTAGTATCACTCAGATGGTGGAGGCACAGCTGAAACTACTGGCTGAAATAAAGCTTTGGGTAACTTGCAGCTTTCATTTATTGTCCCGTAGTGGCGGGAATGATTTGAAAGTTTGAGGCTGTACCAGAAATGATATGTGTCTGGTTTGGCCATTTGTAGTAGTTTGCAGCATGGTATGTAATTATAAGTTATCCTAAGTGAAGATGAAAGGACAATTTGTTTTTTAGGTGTAATTAGAAAAGAAAAACAATTTTCAACATACAGAACCATAGATGTTTGAATAGCATTTTGCTATTACACAAAGATACGGAGGAAGATTTTCATTGTCCTCACTAGTAGTTATATTGAATATATTTTCCATCAAAGACAAAGAAATTCCTTAAGTTCTGTCTTTCTTAGAGTATTCTGTAAGGTTTACAAACTTGAAAATTTTTTCTTTGCAAAAGTTTGTATTTTCCTTTAGACTATAGAACTTCTCCCACTCCTTACTCCACCAGATACTGTGCGTGTGCGTATACTTGATAATGGTGGAATGATTTGCTAGAATAACCTGTTTACATTCCCAATATTCAGGGAACAGGGCACTGACTTATATTCAAGCATTCATTTTTTTTTTTTTTTTTTTTTTTTTTTTTTTTTTATGCGTTACGCGGGCCTCTCACTGTTGTGGCCTCTCCCGTTGCGGAGGACAGGCTCCGGACGCGCAGGCTCAGCGGCCATGGCTCACGGGCCCAGCCGCTCCGCGGCATGTGGGATCTTCCCAGACCGGGGCACGAACCCGTGTCCCCTGCATCGGCAGGCGGACTCTCAACCACTGCGCCACCAGGGAAGCCCTCAAGCATTCATTTTTGAGATGAACACTTTTATCTGGCATTGTAGGTTTTTTACTTAACTCTTTCAACAATAATCTTGAATGGAATATTTCCCTTTATAAATGAAAAAATAATATACACCAGTATTCATTCCAAAAGTCCTTGCCAAACACTATAAATTCAAATCTTTGGCTGAAACGGTATGGTATGTTTTGGGTTTCCTTCTCCAATAATGGCTATAAATTAGTGATGTTGTGCTATATTTATGTAATTCATCAAAGCTTATTGAATGAGATAGAATTATCAAGTATAGCACAGGAAAACTCATTTAGAAGAAAAACTTTAATGCACAGTGGTTTAAAATGCAGCCTGACTGACTAGATTCAGTATATATAACACATTCTATGTTGTCCCATGTTCTGAAAAAAAAAAAGTGAGTTGAGTATTGTTTAGAGGTAACCCTGACCTGGATTATAAGGGCTCAATTTTAGTTTCGTTTGGTTTTAATCCCTGCTATGTTTTAGAATTTTATATGGAGTCAGAAACCAAGTGAGGATCTTCCTCATTCTGCTCTTCAGAGACCTTACACTTGGATTGAGTGGGTGATATCCATGTAAATCTTGCCACCTTTTTTAGTGATTATATAAGGTGAAAATGCTTAAAAAGGGTTAAGTAAATGTAAAAAAGGAAAGAGATGAAGTATAACAGCGATCTGGCGCTCTTTGAACAACATTTTGTTTTCATCAGTTTTTGGAGATGCGGCATATAAGTTGAATAACTACCTAAATACTATGTTTCAATTCTCTTTAAGCCTTTCTTGTGCTGTATTTCGAATGGAAATAATTTGAAGCAGTTTTTAATTTTCTTCTAGTATTTACAAAATTTATTCCAACAACATTATCAGCAAATTGGGTAACATTGGGATAGCTGGAATACTGTTGTGTTCGCATGTATTTTTTAGAGATGGGAACTGCTTCAAAAAAAGCAACAACAATGGAACCCAAATAATGTCTTTATTGTTCATTCTAACAGAAGCTCTATTTTCTTTTGTAGGGTGGAAATGGTTGACGTTAATTATCCTTAGTCATGTGACTATTCTGTGAATTTTTGTCCTGTCTTCTAAAAGAGTTTCTGGAGGAATGGCCACCAAGTATGTGGTTCCAGTGTAGTCATTCCTGTGTTCTAAAAATGCAGTATCTCACTTAATTGTTAAGGCCGATTGCATTAGGGGAGGTTTTCTGATTTAACATCTACCTTGCCAACCAATTAAGTTCTGGATGTAATTTGCATAAAGATGTAAAGAATTTGAAGGCCAAATTATATCTATTTTCTCATAAAGAGTCCTTTACATTATGATAATAATTATTACTTGATATTTATTAGGGCCATCTGGGCATGACTTGCCAGAATACTGTCTCAGCAAGATATGCTTATAATAAGACTTAGGTAAACAAGCAGATAATATATACTGGTAAAGAAAATGGGAAACAAAGAAAGGAATCCTATAGATGGGCTTGGTAACAGTGGTTTTTTTATATGCCAGTGTCTCCTTTTTACTTAGTTTATGGAGGGCTTCAGTGATCTGTCTTGTAGGAGAGAGGTACAGCTACACAGTCCAGAGGCTACTGAACATTTTTGAAAAGCCAGAAATATACAGTACATAAAAAATATACATCACACAAATAACACAGGGAGAGGATCTTTGGTTATTAAAAAGTCTACTGTGTTGATGTTCGGCTGTTCCTGCGCAAATGGGGACTTCTACTATTTCAAGAATTAATGTTTATGCTTTTTTTTGTTTTTTTGTAAAGTGTTTATCTCATGCTCAAAATGTATATTATGTTTTGTAAAAAAATGGAGCCTCTTTTAGAAATCTCCATGTTGACTTTCTAGGGAAGATATCTTTTTTTCATGTATGTACGTTAGGGATTATGTTTGAAAAACAAACAAAACAAAACAAAAAATCAGCCAACTCCAAAGAAAGGACACATCATTGAGGGGAAGAGAAGGTGTAAGAAAAGCTCTTGGGTTTATAGGAATGCAAACTTGTGAGCACTTCACGAGGATGCTTGTGATTCAGATTCTGAACATGGATGGAAACTTGATTCTCCATAATGCACAGAAATAGCTTAGAAGAAGCTGTAAAGTTCTATCACGTCATGGGTTGGTGAGCGAGGATGGATTTACACGATCAAGGATATAAATGGCTTTGAGTGAGTCCTTAGTTATAAGGTCTGCGATTCTTCATAATTGACATGGCTTTCCCTTGTCATTCAGACTGACAGCAGTAAGGCAGTAAGGATGTGATGCTGCTGCTGTTGTCACAGGAGCCCTAGGAGCCCACGTGGATACCGCCGTGAGGATTCTGAACCGTGTGCAGGAGAACACTGCCTGCCTCCCGGGGCAGTCTGTATGCCTCTGTGGTTTTGAATGTTTTTCAGCCTTTTAAAAATTTTGGCTGGAGCATTAGCTATACCCTGCCCTTACTCATTTGTATGACTTAAAGAATGTGACCAATGGGTTTTTTTTCTCCAAGTTTGAATATATGTATACATATATCTGTGTTTTGAGACTAAGATGGAAATGTTCTCATGCCATGCATTATGGTTCAGGCTTAAAAGGAATATTCTAGTGAGGAGACAGGAAAAAAGTGTATTTTCTTCAACTTAAAATGTTTTGGATGGGCTACTGAGTGTCTGCCTTCCAAAGCATCATGGATATTTGCACACTCTGGGAAGATCTGGGTGCATATGATTTCCTTTGGCCATCAGGGAAAGTATGGAGAAAGGAGAAAGGGAACCCTCTGTGTGCCTTGATTTATGTGTGTTGATGTCAGTGGGGAGGGTGAGGTTTTTGGTTCCATGACTGTATGTCAAGTATATTTTAAAAATGTGACCTAAACCTAAAGGCAGTGTTAGCACCAATCAAAGACTTTTCCATTAAAATTTTAAGTTATTTTTGGTATCTTATTGGGCTTTTTAAATAGCCGCAAAAGTTGTGAACATTAGTTTGAAGGTTAGTGGCAATTTAGAAAGTTAGCAGCAACACTGCCTAAGCTTCAGTCAGAGCAGTCAGTAGCTTTGATGGAGCTGGGCTGTGGGAATGCAGGTCTTTAGCTTGGGGTGGTTATGATTTTACTTTATTTTTTTTAAGGTGGAGAGATGAATGGGGCATGCATTCATGTTTTTCACCTAGGCCAAGTGGAAGACTTTGCAGTGATGTAACCCATTAGGTTGGAGAAGCTTTTCTGTGGAGCTGCCCCGCGGTGCTGAGAATAAGTTATGAATGCTGCACTGTTTCAGCGCAGAGGGCCTTGCCGGGAAGAGAGCGGTGTGCCTGGGCCCCAGCTATTGAGAAGATGCCAGTCAGGGATGAAAACGTCTTTCATGAAACTATAGCTAACTTCCCTGTGACACATTACCATAAAGCAGAGAGTATTTTTAAAACCAATAGTGTGAAAATAAGCAAATACCTTATAAAAGTCAGAAGGCTTTATTTTAAAAGTATGCATGTTGAGTGACTAAAAATATACAGGTTTGTGTTGGAATTCTTTTCAGTGAATTGGTCTAAGCAGTTTTCCTCCTCTCTCCCTCTCTCCTTGTTCACAGCCCTGATTTCTTTTGCCTTTTGGTTACAACTACAAAAGATGTCTTCTGAGACAAATGCTGGTGCATGACATCAGGACGAAGGAATGCTCAGCCCAGTCCAGCATGTTTAAAAGCATCAGCTGCTTGAAAAATGTTACATTTTTCAGGATGGATTAAAAAAAATTAAGATGATCCCTGAGAGGGGGGAGTTAGGCACAGACTTTTACAGAAGTTTTTTGTTATTATTTCCAGTGATCAGAGACATACTAAAATTGGAATTAGATTTTGAATGTTAGTCGTATAGTGTTTTTCCTCAAACAGAAGATGTTCTGTGGTCTTTATAAAATAAGTGACGATAATAACAATAGGATAGCAGAGGTTGTCAATTTTGTAAAAATTATACAGACTTAAAATTGTAAATTTTAAGTACTGAATTTTTACTTTGGTTTTAGACTGTATAGTTTTATGAATTTAGAAGACTAGTTACTAAATAATTGTATGTCAAAATAATTTTAATTTCTGGTTTGACTCGGGTTTCGGCACCAAAAAAATTTTTCTTTAATTTCTTTTTGTTTTTCTTAGGTATTACCATGACTTAATTTTGAGCATTTTTCATGAAATTCCCAATACTTGGGTAAACTGCATATTAATTAATATAACAACTAAAAATTTTGTCACAGTTCAGCATACAAAAGAAGCGTATTTCTTTTTTTAAAAAAAACTATCAGTATCCTTATAAAGTTAATTATTCTTACTAATTTCCATTCTTAGTTCAATAGAAGAAAATGGAAGTTCTGGAAAAATTTTAACAACTGCAGTTTCAATAAAATATATCAAAATGTAAAATATTCAGATCAGATAGGAGAAGTCATTGTTTTGGTGGTTTATTGCCTCTATATTTAAGAATTATAAATCTCTAAATGTTGCAGTTCTCTGTTAAGTGATAGCATAAAGTACTAATCATGTTAAAAGGTAAACTGAGTCACATCAAACATTTTAAAGAGTTGATTTGAGCATGACTCAACTTGAATCTGGCAGCCCCAACTGAAGGTGGTTAGGAGGGCTCCACTGACAGGACCTAGGAGCAGTATTTTTGTAGATTGGACACTGAAACAGAGCAAAAAAATGATTTGATGGTTGTAGCTTAAGCAGTCGCCTTATTTGGGAAAGGCCAGTGGGCTGTTTGTGATTGGTCGTTCTCACGTTTCACTTTCTTGGATTCCAGCGCATGACTCTGACTTAGGTTTTGTTTGCTTATGTAGCTACCAAGGCATTGGAGCCACCTCAGTCTAATGGCCTCCTTGTTTAATTCGTTGGAAGGAAAAACTGAGGAAGGAGACAACTGAGGCATGCAGGCTGAACAGGGAGAGGCCAGTGAGTGCCCTATGGCAGTTCAAAGTGTGTATATGCCTCTTGAGCAGGAAAGGGGAGTTTGTGGGAGGAGAAGTTTGCTTACTTCACTAGGCCTTGAGTCTCAGAGTTGACAGAGGCCAGCAAAAGGCAACTTCTGTCTACTTTTTGTATGTTCTTTCTGGAAATTGAGCTTTTAGAACTGACAAGAAAGTGATGGGACTGGAATGACCCTTCACTGTACACCTTGTATCTTGGCCATAGCTTCACGCTTGCTAATGGCTTTTCCTTGGGACAAGACCATTGCTGCCTTAATTTAGAACAGAATAGGGGGAAGTTTATACATACAGAGGATAAAGCAAATAACTCTGATATACTTCTGGATAAGTTTTCCAATTGAACTGTGAGTTGAAGACATTTACTTCTCAACAGTTGCTGCCTCTCTGACTTTCCTTTTTCTAATAGATTTTGCTATGAATTAATATCTCTACAATGAGTATGTGCTTGCATTTTTCTAGGTACATTGTAAAGCATTTGGGGATTTTACAGCTGTTTATAGCACTCAAAAATACTTTGGAGATAACAGGAAAAATTCCTAGTTGAGCATTTGGCATAGTTAATCTGGTGATCATTTAACTGAAAAAATGTTTATTTTTATTCTGTAAGACTGTGTTTTTCTCCATGCCCATAGCAGACCTCTGTCAAAGAAAAGACTCAATAGGACAGTTTTCTGTAATCTTTCATATTCTCAGTTTTAAAAAATCTAAATGTAATTCCTTTTGTTTTATGTCAATAGTATAGAAACAAACACATCCCATATGTTGACAGTGATTGATTAAGATATAGTAATGAATAACAATCTGACTACTTTAGAAACATGTTTAGGATTCAAGCTTTTGACCAGTCTGTTATTGCATGAAAAGAATGAAAAAATCTTATATAATGTCTTTCTCATTAGGACCCTGAAGGATGAATTTTGTTTTACACCACTAATGGGGTATGTCATCTTCGGGGATATCACCAACCACAGTTGCACCACCAATAACTAAGTAGATTGGACACCTGTCACTTTTGTTGTCTTCACTGTTATACCACTGATGTCTCTTGACTTGTGTTCTCTGAAACTTTTCTAGGGTTTACTTAATCTCTCAAACCTCATTTGTACTGTTCAAGAAGATCTTTCAATTTATATTTTCCTCTAGTTTATTTTTTCTATATATCCAGTTGTGAAACCCATGGCCCAAATCCTATAGAAATCTTTCCCATACTATAGTCATTCAGCATGTATTTATTTATTGTTTACTATATAACTGCTACTGAGCAGGGTGCTAGAAATCACAGATGAACTGCCTGTGGTACCTGCCATCTAGGATCTCTCAACCCGAGTGCGGGGAGGGGCAGGAGTGGAGACAGACAGATGTGCAAAGCAATAGTTGCAACTAGCATGATGTATGCTGTGGAAGAGGCAGGTGCTGAATGTTCTGGTGCCATAGAATTGGGACACCAGACCCACTGTAGAGGCTCAGGAATGAATGTCAGGAGCATGGGAGCCCTTTAAATCTTGAAGGATGAGAAGGAACTAGGCAGGTAGAGAAAGTGGAAAAGGATGTTCTATACACAGAGGCAGAAAAGCCATAGGGAAATCTATATAGGCTGTTGTTATTGGACACATATAGTCATATGACAGGAAACAAGGCTGGAAAGCTATAGTTTGGGAAAGCATTAGAACTTGTATTTTGTGCAGTGGGTTTTGAACTTTTATTTTATACTTCCTATCATAGTGCCAGTGAATTGAATTAAACTGAAAGAGCTACAAAGGATCAGCTTGGGAGTGAGCTGGTTAGATTTGAATTTTAGAAGGCTAACTCCAGTGGTGATGTGGAGGAGAGAGGAGGGAGGTGAGATTAGAGGAAGGAGATGCCAGTGTGAGGCTGTGCAGTCCTCCAGGCAAGAGATGGCATGCTGGTCAAAGGCAGTATGAGTAAGGATGGGCTTGAACACTGTAGGAGGCAGAATCTACAGAAATTAGTAACTGAGTGGGTGTGAGGGGTGAGGGAGAAGGAGAGAGTCATGATAAGCAAAGATTTCTTACTCAGTGGATTGTGTTTTTATTCCCTGAAATGGGGTGTGTAGGAAAATGAGCAGATTTGTGCCAGAGGACAATGAATCCCATTTTGGATGTTTTGAGGCTGAGGACTTCCATTAAAAAGTGAGATGGCAGAAATGCAAATATTTGCAGACTAATCCAGCATGTGAAAACAGTCGAATGTATTTGATAAGTGTATGCTTGTTGACCGATTGAATGGATGTGTAGATTAGCCATCAATTCATTACATTCTATTTTAATTTTCTTCCAGTTGTATTGAGATATAATTGAAATACAGCACTGTATAAGTTTAAGGTGTACAACATAATGATTTGACTTACAAACATCATGAAATTATTATAACAATAAGTTTAGTGAACATCCATCATCTCATATAGATAAAAAACTAAAAAAAAAAAAATTTTCCTTGTGATGAGAACTCTTAGAACTTAGAACTCTCTTTACAACTTGCATGTATAACATACAGCAGTGTTAATTATATTTATCATATTACATCCTTAGCACTTCATCTTATAACTGGAAGTTTGTACCTTTCAACTACCTTCATCCAGTTCCCTCTTCCCCCATCCCCGACCTCTGGTAATCACAATTTGATCTCTTTTTCTATGAGTTTTTTTTGTTTGCTTGTTTTTGAAGTATAATTGACCAACAACACTATGTTAGTTTCTGTTACACAACATAGTGACTCAGTATTTCTATACATTTCAAAATGATCACTACGATAAGTCTAGTCACCATTTGTCACCGTACAAAGATATTACATAGTTATTGACTATATTCCCCAGACTGTACATCTCATACCTGTGACTTATTTATTTTGCAACTGGAAGTTCTTATCTCTTAATCTCTCTCACCTATTTCTTTCCTTCCTCCACTCTCCTCCCCTCTGGCAACCACCTGTTTGTTCTCAGTATCTGGGACTGTTTCTGTTTTGTTATGTTTTTTCATTACATTTTAAGTGACTGTTATTGACTTGCTGTAACTATTTTAAAACCATACAGCACAATAGGAAGCATTCTAATTATTATAAAAGCAAAAGAATAAGTAGCAGATATTGTCACGTTCTCACTTATTTCTGACTCCGCTTTTCCTCTGTTCCTATATTCTCTCCACAGCAGCTAGAGTGATCTTCATATTTTTAGTATTATATCTCTTGTTACATCTTTGTTGCTTAAAATCGTTCTGTGGCTCCTTATTTTCAGAATAAAGCCTATAATCCTTAGCCTGACATGCAAAGCCACCCATCTGTACTCTCATTCCTCTTTTGTTCCTCAGTCCCCTCTATACTTACTTGTTCTAAATTACTATTAATTTCTTGAGCAGTTACACCCACATTTCCAAAACTTTGTGTCTGCTTCTGACTCAACCCTCTACTTTACGAACTCCTTGTAAGTTTTTCTTAAGGTCCTGGGCATACATATACAATAGCAATTATCATATGCATTATAATGATCCATCTTCCCACCTGCATTAGACCAGGACTCCTTTGGTGAATATCCTATGTCTCATTTATTTTTGTATCTCCAGGATTCAGAATAATTCCTGGCACATAAAAAAAGAAAACTACTATGTTGCTGTGAAGCACTTTAATACGGAATATTTTTTGTGAGCAAGCGTTCTTCAGTACACTACAAAGTAATGAATGCTTATAAACTGACTTCCAAAATGTACCTGATTTACTTATAGGACTTTCGGCTCTAGGAAAATCACTTATTTTCAAAAGTGAATCTCCTATGCAGGGAAAGGAGATTTGATTTAAAATGAGAAAAACTACCATCGTTTACCTTGTTTTGAGAAATAGGTGAGAACAGAATAAATGCCAAGGAAAAAGAAATATACTGGACATTCACTTTAATATCAAGAAAGAATGGAATTTTTATAGAATGAGTCTGGCAATACCCCCACCTAGGAAAGTATGAAGTAGTAGAAAGGGGACAAAAGCAGTTCATATGACATGAATTAAACCCTCTGGGCCTCATATGAAGCTGGGTGTAATTCTCATCAGTAACGCAGGAATGAAATGGCTGCCCATCTAGTTTTACAAGTCTGTGATGAGGCTTGGATGAGAAAAACTATATGAGACCATTTTGTAAAGTATGCAATGCTATCAAATATAAGATTTAAGAACATTGCAAAAAAAAAAAAGAAAGAATAAGTAGCAGAAACATTTCTTTCTGTTGCATAAAAATTTCCAGATGGGTTAATGTGACTATACATAACTCTGCACTTAAAATTGATTAGTCTGAGTGCTACCATTTTCCCCTTCCCTGATGGCCAGTTTTTGGAACGTCTTAGTAACAATGGAAGGCTACTAGTGGGGTGAATTCAGTAGACAGAGGAATAAACTTGAAGAGAAGTAACCAATTAAAAACTTGAAAACTAGGAGTGAGTATAGTTTCTTCAAAGCTAATGGGGGATTAATACATTTGGATTCAAGGTTTGTTCTTGGTGAGATTGATTACTGGAGACTTGTCAGGATCAATGAGATAAGTACAGGATAGTTTTAAATGGCCCTATAGAGGTATATTTGTGATCACTTTGTGATAAGGAATGATATTCTTGATATCCCCTCTGGCTATTGTAAACAGTGCTTGATTCTAAAGAATCAAGAGTCTCAGGTTGAGGGATACCTGGCCCTTTGGTTTCTAGCTTTCTATCTGCCATAGTTTCCCCAACAACATTAGTAGCATCTTCCTTTGAAACTGTATAAGGTACTGACTTGTATCCTTGCAAGGGCAGTGGAGACTGAATGTAGGTAGAATTCTTCCCTCTGACCGTCCAAAACTATTAACATAACACACATTATCCAAGTCTCTGCAAATGGCACTATTTGGTTCTCTTTTGTGGCTGAGTAATATTCCACATCTTCTTTATCCATTCGTCTGTTGATGGACATTTAGGTTGGTTCCATGTCCTGGCTATTGTAAACAGTGCTGCAGTGAACATTGGGGTGCATGTATCTTTTTGAATTATGGTTTCCTCTGGGTATACGCCCAGGAGTGAGATTGCTGGGTCATATGGTAGCTTTAGTTTTAGTTTTTTGAGGAACCTCCGTACTGTTCTCCATAGTGGCTGTACCAATTTACATTCCCACCAACAGTGTAGGAGGGTTCCCTTTTCTCCACATCCTCTCCAGCCTGAGACGTGGATAGACCTAGAGACTGTCATACAGAATGAAGTAAGTCAGAAAGAGAAAAACAAATATCGTATAATATCACTTATATGTGGAATCTAGAAAAATGGTACAGATGAACTTATTTACAAAGCAGAAATAGAGACACAGATGTAGAGAACAAATTAATGGATACCAAGAGGGGAAGGGGAAGTGGGATAAATTGGGAGATTGGGATTGACATATACACACTACTATGTATAAAATAGATAACTAATGAGAACCTACCGTATAGCACAGGGAACTCTACCCAGTGCTCTGTGGTGACCTAAATGGGAAGGAGATCCGAAAAAGAGGGGATATATGTATACGTATAGCTGATTCACTTTGCTGTACAGCAGAAACTAACACAACATTGTAAAGCAACTATACTCCAATAAAAATTAATTTAAAAGAACACATTATTCATTTAATGACTAGATGACAAAAATTTCAGTGATACTTACCATCTCTTAATTTGTATCATTCAGATCATATCCCATGACTAATTCAAAACAATTTTATTGGATTGTAAATGCTATCCCCTGTATTCAACATTAAAAAATATCATTCAGGGTTGGTTACAAAATACTTACTATTGCATTCCCCTTTAGGCCTCACAGTAAGGCATTTATTGCCCTGGTTATTTGACTGTGTCTGGCACAGGGTCTGCCACTCAGCTCAGCCAACTTGGAAGTCTGGTGGCAGCACTTAGAGGGCAGATCCATCTCTCTCAGGTGGATTCACATTAACCACAGTCATGCGGCCAGTAAAACCAGAATGCCAAATTATTCATTTACGATGAGAAATACAATCACACAGATGGAATGCTTATCTTAGCAAGACCCTAACATTCTTGTCCTGCGTGGAAAGCAGACACGCAGAAGCCCCGAGTGAGCATGGAATCAGAATAGGGGAATAAGATGAATCACAGTAAAAGCCCTGTGCTGCTTAGAGACTGTAGATTGGTCAACAGGGCAGGACTCCTCAAAGTCTGTTAACCGAGACTGCTCCTCCATGTACAGTACATGGAAGGGCACATCCAGCATTTGTCTCTGTGGCTCTCACTTCCTAAGTAGTATCTGTGGTTAAGTAATCCCTTTCTGAGTTTCATATTCTTTTTTTAAGTCATCAGGTAATAACCAAATCTTGATGTGGCTTAGAATTCATTCTGCTTCTTTATGATGACTTTGCCCTTTTTTTGCTCTATGGCTTATTGTTATGGTAGACATTTCATAGGTCAGTTTAATTTCGGTATGGAGGATGACACTGGTTAGCCTGCAGGTACAAGTAGTGTCTAGAACTGAGGTAGTGGGAGATGACCTGCAAAGGCCAACTCACTGGCTGTCTCTGGCCTTGGAACCACACCTGTCTGAGAGCCTGACATGACGCTGTCAACAGGTAAGTTGCTGTGGTCATTATTGTTTTAGGAGTAAGCAGGGAGCCAGGGAATGCAGTGAACATATTTTCTGAGCCCAAAGGCACAAGCTATTGTATACATTTACATGAAGGCATTAAACATTAATGAATTATCTTTATTGAAAAAATTATATGAAATATATATAATATCCTGATTAAATTCAGAATGAACAAGAGGAATTAGTCAAAGATGACTGAAAAGTTTTACATAACCAGAAGAATGGTGATATCAATTAATCAAAATAGGTGGCCTGAGAAGTGGAGCTAGTTTGGCAAAGAAACTGATGATTCTCTTCGGACTATTCTGAGTATGAATTGTGTGAGAGGGCAGGGGTGCAGATATAGGTTTGTGAGTGACCAGTTTTAGAGCGTTGAGGGTAGGAAGAGCAAAGGGACTCTAAAAAAATAAATGTTCATGGAAGTGGCTAAAGAATAGGTCAGGAAATGTAAGAGGTAAGAAATTCTAAAAGAAAAATGTAATCAAATACAATCAAATTCCCTGCTTTGTGTAGGGTCAGGAGATGGAGGAGGCGAGACGTGGAAGAGAAAATCATAGGCGAATACACGAAGGGGAAAGAAGATTCTGAACCTGAAAATGGCCACTGAATTTGATAATAATATCATATATGACAAAAGATCCATTTATTAGCCATTTTGTACTTTTTATTCAACTATGGGTTATTTTCCATTTGACAGGCAGAAGTGCTGGACTTCACTGACAGATTGTGGCCTTTTTTCCTCCTGTAAATTAATCATTCTCTCCAGTTAATTTTCAAAGAACTTGATTTAAATTTTGAATGAAGAGGAAGTTAGTATTACAAAAAGAAATAAAAGCATTAGAAAATTAAAATATTGTTACCTTTTTGAAGGCTGAGGTATCTTCATGGCTTCAGAGATATAGTAAAATTTTGATTAATAAAACGGTGGCATGAGAATCTTTCCAGTCTTTCTGATATTATCAGATATGCTTTTAATTAAGCACTTTTGTTTACATAAACAGGATCTTAGCTTATCATATCCCAGAAGGAATTTGAAGAGGAAGATTTTTAAGTCAAATTAATTACCTTCTGCCCCAGGGAAAGGGAACCAGCAAGTTTTCAGAGATAGCCTCCTTTGAGTTTTCCAAGTGAGTTCTTAAGAGCTGATAGAGAAGCTGGGTGCTCTCTGGGGGAGGGAGGAGAAGGAGGTATGGATGATGAACTGGGATAGTTATTATTTTGTTTGAAATACAATGTGATGAATACCACAAATATGCAAGTACTTGTATTTGTGCTTAAATGTAAGTACTGTTGGGATGCCATGGTACTTCAATATTTTGTTCAAACAGATACTTGTAGACTGACCCGCAGGATATTAAATTAATATCCTGTTAACAAAGAGTTAAGAGTGGTTAATACTACTCATATCTCTCCTTCAGCAAAAGACAAACATAGTACATCAAAACTACAATAACTGGGCTTCCCTGGTGGCACAGTGGTTGAGAGTCCACCTGCCGATGCAGGGGACGCGGGTTCGTGCCCCGGTCTGGGAAGATCCCACGTGCCGCGGAGCAGCTGGGCCCGTGAGCCATGGCCCATGAGCCTGCGCGTCCGGAGCCTGTGCTCCGCAACGGGAGAGGCCACAGCAGTGAGAGGCCCACGTACCGCAAAAAAAAAACAAAAAAAAACTTTCACTGATAAGAATGTATCAGCCACTGTGGGAAACACTTTGGTGGTTCGTTACCTGAAAGATTTGAAAACAGGTACACAAACATTTCCAAGTACACACATGTTCATAGCAGCACGATTCACAGTAGCCAAAAGGTAGAAACAACCCTAATGCCCATCAACACATAAATGAATAAGGAACTTTTGGAAAATTTGGTATACATAAAATGGAATATTACTCAGTCATTAAAATGAATGAAGTAGGGATACATGTACCAAAGTGGATGAACCTCAAAAATGTTGGACTAAGTGAAAAAAGCCAGACAGAAAACCTCACATATTGTATGATTACACCTATGTAAAGAGGTACACCCAGGGAGGCAGAACACAGATTGATAGTTGCCAAGATGTAGGGGAAGGAGCAATAGCTTAATAGGTATAGGTTTCCCTACTGGGATGATGAAAATATTTTTGAACTAGTAAAGGTTGTGTTTACATGCCTCATTTACTAAATGATATTGAATTGTTCACTGTAAAATGATTAATTTTATACTATGTGCATTTTACTTCAACTTTTAGAAACCCAACAAACTTTCACTGGCTCCCCCTTGTGTACAGAATTAATCTCTAGGATCTCCAGCTTTCTCTATATGACCCTACACAACCTGGCTGCCACCTAAATTTCCCATTCCTGTCCTACTATTCCTTCCTCCAAGTCTCTCTCCTTCCCATATGGGAAGAGTTGCTTTTCCCTAAACACTTAGTATTTTTTCACCATCCTCTGCTTTGGTTTATGCTGTTTTCTCTGTCTCCTTTCTTGGTAAAGCCCAGCTGCATCCTTTGAGGAAGAGCAGAAATTCCAGCTCCTCTGTAAAATATCCCCATCTCGTGTGACTTACCCAGGAGATAGCTATTCTCCCTCCCCTTCCTTGTTTTCCTAGGCCCTGAAAACAGCCTGTGTTACGCTGTGTCGAGAATAGCGGTGTCCTTCTCTCTTTCCTTCGGTAGACTGTATGCTCCTTCAGGGCTGGTGCTTCATATGATTTATATTTGTACTCGTTGTGCCCCATACAGTGTGAGGACCACAGTGGGTACTCAAAGTTGGCTTTTAAGTCTTATTTTTAAAGAGTAATTTTTGCTTCTTTAATTTCAGTTGTTGACTGTGGTAAAAAAAAAAAATCCAGTTGAACTTCTTTTCTATCCCTTGATTTATATTAGGAGTACCGTGAGGAATTAGATGAGGCTTATTATAAATATTTTACTTCCGTCAAACACAGTTGCATTTTGTAAATGGTTATCCAGTGTATGTCTCCATCCTGGCATGGTTTTATTTCTAATAATTACAGGTATATATATTTTTTACTTTATTTTAAAAAGTGTGTTTTTCTTCCAGTTTTATTGAGATATAATTGACATACAGCACTCTATAAGTTTAAGATGTATGTTTAAGAATAATGATTTAACTTACATACATCATGAAATGATTATCACAGTACATTTAGTGAACACCCATCCTCTCATATATATCCAACATTAAAGAAATAGAAAAAAATTTTTTTCCTTGTAATGAGAACTCTTAGCATTTACTCTTAACAACTTTCATATATAACATACAGCAGTTATGTTAATTATATTTATCATATTCTATGTTATATACCTAATACTTATTTATCTTGTAACTGGAAGTTTGTACCTTTTTTTGTGTGTGTGGTATGCGGGCCTCTCACTGTTGTGGCCTCTCCCGTTGTGGAGCACAGGCTCTGGAGGCTCAGGCTCAGCGGCCACGGCTCACGGGCCCAGCCGCTCTGCGGCATGTGGGATCCTCCCGGACCGGGGCACGAACCCGTGTCCCCTTCATCGGCAAGCGGACTCTCAACCACTGCGCCACCAGGGAAGCCTGAAGTTTGTATCTTTTGACTGTCTTCATCCACTGCCTCCTCCCTCCACAACCCACTTCTAGTAACCACAAATATGATCTCATTTTCTATGAGTTTGTTTTTGAAATATAATTGACATACAACACTCTGTTAGTTTGGGTATATAATGTAGTGATTCAATATTTCTATATATTTCAAAATGATCACCACGATAAGTCTAGTTACCATCTGTCACCATACAAAGATATTACATAATTATTGACTATATTCCCCACATTGTACATGTCATACCTGTGACTCATTTGTTTTGTAATTGGAAGTGTGTACCTTGTAATCTCCCTCACCTATTACAGATATATTTTAAAAATTATTTCCTTTGATATTTTGGATAATAATTTAAACTTGTTTCTTACTTTTGGTAAAGATGATCTAAAAATTGCATATTTGGGGAAAGATCTGTTAATCATGTATTTTCCTAGGCCCAATTATCTTTACTCTTACTTGGTTCCTTTTTTTCCCCCTTATACTTGTTTATATTGGGTTTCTCTTGCTTGTGGTAAAAAAAAAAAATACCCTGAATAATGTAACTTAGTGTGCTACAAATGCTACATTGGCTCTGGGGCTTTGAACAGATTCAGTCCTTGTCCTAAGGTGTTTGCAGTGGGTTTGGGTGAAGTAGATAGGAAAGCCCGCAGTCACTACCTTGTGTACAATTGACATTTATACAAAATGACCTAGTAGCACAAAGGAGGGAGCCCCTCACTCTGCTAGGAGAACAGAGGAGGTGGCACAGGTGCCATGTTATGCAGTTGAATCTTAAAGAATGAATTGGTGGCAGCAGGGTCTTTTGGGGCCTGGAGAGTGTCAACAGCCTCTAACTTAAAATATTTTTACTAGTTGTTGCCAGGTCAAACAGGTGTAAACCAATTTGAACTGGTTTGCTACCAAATGTCTCGTAGTGACCTGTTTTAATGACCATTGCCAAAATGAGATTTACTAGAGAGCATTTCAGGCTCAGATGCCAGGTAGATGTGCTATGTTGTCCAGCCTCTGTTTTCCTCCATGCTGCATTATATTTGATTGCTAAGATTAACTCTGTGGGCCAGCTTCTTCCCCAGCGATGCTGGATAAACGAGGGTGCCACTGCAAGACTGTGTGTGTTTATGTTATTGATGCAGATTTTGTGAGTTGTTAATGCATCTGGTGCAAGTACACGAGTAGAAGTTCAAACTTCAATTAGTTGAGTTTATGAAGCACTGACAGTGTAGGGCAATATATGAGGCATGTAGGAAATTACAAAGGGAACAGGAAACGCAATCTTTGTTCATATTGAGTTTATAATCTAATGGAACAAATATAAATGGAGATACATGATAGCAGATAAAATAAACATAAAAACATAGTTATAACCAGTTACAGATGGATAGAGATATTTGCACCAGTGCTGTGGGGCTGGGAAAATGATTGCAGCGACTATTGTCAGCTGGGGTAAGTCAGGAATTGTTTTAGTACAGGACGTAAAACTTAGGCAAAAATACTAAGAACAGGAAGGACAAGGATTAGTGTGGGGGAAATCATTCTAGGAAGTATGAATGAAAATGAATAAAATGAATGAAAACGGAGGGAGTGGACAGGTTCTTTGTAGATGGCAATAAGGTTTGCTTGAACATCGGGGGTTTTGTAGGATAGAGATTTATTTTGGAAAACCTTACAGTAGGCTCACTGCTGTAACAAAGAATCCAAAATATCAGTGACTTAAAGGCTATTTCTTACATCAGATCCGACGGGAATCTGTGTGTGTGGGTCTCTATTCTGCACAGTTATTCAGGGTTCCCGGCTCCTTCCAGCTAAATTTTAAGTTCAAGGAGTCTTCTAGGTTTCGACAGTATTTCATTCAGTTGGTGAAGGGGATGGGAAATGGAGGAGAGTCAGTGGGACGTATATGTGGGCCCAGGTTGGCAGTAGCCCTGCACACACCCCACTGGCCAGCACTCAGCCATGTGGCCGTACCTCTGTGCAACAGGCTAGGAAGGGTAATCTAGCTGGGTGCCCAGGAAGAAAAAGGTGTGTTTGGGGAAATACGTAGTGGTCTCTCTATCGTTTTTATGCTAGTATCCTCTGAATCTAGATCACATCCTTATTTTTCACCTGAAGTTTACTTTGTTCTTTCCAATTTGCCTGTTGAGCTTGGAGGCCCTGCCATCACCTCAAACCCACCAGTCCTTCCTTTCCTAGCTTCATTATTCATTATTTTTTAATCAACAATTCTTCATTCTTTTATTGCTGTAGCATGATACCTCAGAGTCACTGTTAACCTTTCTCTTCTTTATGTATTTAACAGTGTTCCTTCAGAACGCCTGCTCACTGTATTCTTTTTCTTCTTTTTCCATCTTCCGTACACTCTTGGCAGTGACCTCATGTCCTAACAGTTCCACTGGTATAATAATTTCCTACCTAGTGTTCCACCCTGAATATTGCTACTACATAAATAATCACTTTCATCTTGTGATATCCTTCTTAGTAATCCTTTTGCCTCCTGTGTGTGTGAAGATGAATTCCAAATTCCTAAGTTATACTTAGGAATCACTGTTATCCTTCCTCTATCTCCTTTCCAGCCTCATTTCTGACCACTGAGCACAAGAAGGCTGTACTCCAGGCAGGCTGGGCGTATTAGACTCTGAATCTAGAGGATGCTAATTCTTACCCTGGAGACAAGAGCTTTCCCTGGAGAACGAGCTATTCTGCACCTTTTGGAGCAAGCCCCAGCTCATGTTATGTATAACTCATGAAGCCTTGCATAAACACATTGGCTCCTAGTAATCTTTGACTTGCCTATTCCATTCACTCCTGTGGGTGCTTAATCATATACAGCCTCGTTTTGCTGTAAAAATGTTTAGTGTGTGCACATTTTGTCTTTCCACATTGATTGTTCAGATCCATAAGGGCAGGGATGATGTCATATATCTTATAATTTCCTACAGGGCCTAATATACAACTAGGCACAAAGTAATTACTCGACAGCTACTTGCTGAATAAATGTATTGAATGGAGATAAAGGCACTTAGGTGTGAAGGTAATCATTTGGATGGGGGTTTTCATTTGATTCAAGAGGCATTTGGGAGCCATTTTTGGCTTCTGAAAATAGGAATCAAAAGTTACTCAGGGAAGAGGATTCTTATGGTTGTATGTAGGATCCTCTCAAGTTGAAAATAGATAAATACAAAATGTTAAAGATGGAGTTAAAACAAAGAGCATGGTTTGTTCATATAAACAGTGTAGGGGCCCTGTTCCCTGTAGGATTGGAGAAGGTGTAAGTCTGAAGCCACGGAAGATTCCTGTTAGGCTTTCTAGGTTTGAAACATAAGACATAAAAGTAAATGATAGAAAAAAAAAAAGGTAAATGATAGAACTTATTGATGCCCAGAAAGCAAAGGAGAGAAATGGCTCCCACAAAACCTGACCGCAGTATACTACTGATGGTAACAAACTGGGAATGAGTGATGATTTAAATGAACGTAATATGTTGATTTAATATGAGTTTAGTTTCAGGTTGCAAAGACCTTTCAGATGCAGATAGGTGTTCTACAGACATCGGCAGGATGATAAGTTTGAAAGAACTCTGATTGCAGAGTTAGGAGACCAGTCATCTAGTCCTGACTTTATAGCCACTGGGGTTTGTAATCTTGTGCAAGTCATTCACGCTTTCTGTGTAATGTGGGGTAGGCATTTTCATGGGGTGGAGCAATTGAAAAAAGATTCCGTAGTCAATACATTTTGGAAATGCTGTATATTTTTCAACATTTTAGTGAACATTTCAAGCATACAGAGTAGTTAAAATACTTTTACAGTAGGCATCTATATCCTTGTCACTTAGATTTGACAATGAACATTTTACTGTGCTTGTTATATATCTGTTCATCTGTCTATTAATTTATCCATTCATTGTTTTGTTTTCATCTCTTCTTCCTCCTCCTCTCCCTTCTCCTTGTCCTTCTCTTATTATTACTATGTATAATGCTGGTCAAAAAGAGAATGCATAGTAGTAATGAACTATAAAGTTATAGATGAGTTTATTACTTGTAAAGAATTTAGTTTGTGTACATCTGAATCCCTGGAGTCATCTTTGAACATTTTCTTATATCCTATATCCAGTCCATTATCTTCGTTCTTTTTTTTTTTTTTTTTTGCGGTACGCGGGCCTCTCACTGTTGTGGCCTCTCCCATTGTGGAGCACAGGCTCTGGACGCGCAGGCTCAGTGGCCATGGCTCATGGGACCAGCCGCTCCGCGGCACATGGGATCTTCCCAGACCGGGGCACAAACTCGTGTCCCCTGCATCGGCAGGCAGACTCTCAACCACTGCGCCACCAGGGAAGTCCCATCATCTTCATTCTTGAATCATCTATTCTGTACTCTACATTCTGTTCATCTCTTTGATTCTACTTTCAAAATACATCCCAAATCCATTTATTTCTTGCCATCGTCACTACTGCCCTGTGCCAAGCTACTGTTTTCCCCCATTGGATACCTAGTCCCCTGTTTTCACTTTTGCTTATCTACAGTTTCTTCCTTGCAGAGAAATAAGAATTATTCTTTCAAAATAAAAGTCAGAACAAGTCACTCTATTGCTCAGAATCTTCCAGTCACATTAGTGTGGCCCAGTAGGCCCTGTATGATTTGCTCCCTGGCTCATACTTTGATGACATTTTCTACCACACTTTCTCTTGCTTATTCGACTGTGTCCACAGGTTCCTACCTCAGGGCCTTTGCACTTGCCTGGAATCCTCTTTACCTAGATAAGTTATGATTCCCATACTAAACTCCTTTAGGTGTCTGCTCTAATGTCTCCTTATCATGAGGGCTTTCTTGATCAACCTATCTAATATATATATATATATTTTTTTTTCACTCTCCATTTTCTCATCGTAGTTTTCTTTTCTTCATGGCATGTATATTTATTTGTTCATTTTTTTCTCTCCATGAGGACAGATATGATCACTATCTATTCTGGGGGTATAGAACAATAATTGGCCCATAGTAAATACTTAACACATACTTGTTGAATATGTAAATGAACTGAAGATAAATGACATAGACCTAGAGGACGTAGAAGATAAAAAACATAGACCCTGCACTGATGTGGTGGCTTTCGAAATTAATACAAGTAAACTTGCTGAGTTTATAACACATACTGATGTCGTCTAAAACAGCAGAGTCCCAGGTATGACATGAGAGTGAATTTTACTGAAGTTGTCCCTGGCTTTTTCCCATCTGCATTCATCTGTGAGGAAGAAGATGGTGTGGGGCAAGCCTTGGTCAAGAGTGATAGAAAAATCACATGCTGGTAAAAGTTGATATGAAGTGAGTTGATGCTCAAAGCTAGGAATTGAGAAGCACAGTAAGAGGAGGATTAAAATCTGGGAGAAACCCCCCATATTTTTCTAAGTCAGTAATTGACAATTTGAGTTCCAACTAGCCTTAGTATGTTTTTGTTAAGCCAAGCCATTTTGCATTCAGGTATTGACTTTATTGAGCATAGATGCAAGGATTCCCCTGTATAGGCATGTATCATAGCGACTTGGGAATTCTAATAAAAATAATTATTTTATTCATAATATTTGTTTCATTTTTTGCTCAATTTAAGACATGAGAATTTCTTTCCTTTCTTTCTTTTTTTGCTATAAATATATTTTAGTATTAGCCCTTTTAAATCCCTTTCACCTTTTACCCACATCCACAAAATAAATACTTATCAGTTACTGAGAAATTGGAATGTAAGCTCAATTATGTTAAAAACTAATGGGTAACACTAACACATAGTAACAGCTTCTTTTGCAATATTTATTCTCTTGGTGATAAAAGAAAAAAAAATAAGCCCAACAGCCCACTGCTGCAGAAAGAATTTAGCTACAAGTTTATCAATTTGAGCAGGCCAACTGCACAACTAAATGCATGTGAAACTTAACAAATCCCTTGGGGAAGCTGACTGTAAAAATTTTCTAGTCTGTGTTGAGTTACTGAGGTGTGACATGGTGGATTGGACTTAATGCCTTAGGCAAGCACAATCAAATAAGAGACAGTTTAAGATTTTTCTGTGTCCATGAAGGGATCTCTGGTAGATGTCTAAATGTAGCTTTCAGAAAGGAATATAACACCATCATGAGTTCTCTTTCCTGAATATTTTGCTGGGTTATTTTGGTTTAGAAGAAATCCAAGTAAGATTTATGCAGGGTAGGCTTTGTAACAGTTGAAAGATTTAAGATTGTGATTTGCTTCATAGGGATATGGGAAAATACAAAGCATTTCCCCTTAAATTTTAATTTTTAAGAAGAAAATTCAAGAATAGTATATGTGATTTACTGGAATTACTTTGGGCTATGGCATGTGATCTTGTGATCTCTTAAAGTTGACCCACCCACCTCAGAATTTCGGAAGAATTTAGTGTAAGAGAGTTACTGTCGTAAAGTCGTTGAGTGGAAAGGGCCTGGAGCCTGATGACCTTGATTCGAATCCCAGTTATATCACCTATTAATGTGTGACTTAGGACAAATTAGTTAACCTCAGTTTTCTAATCTGTAAAATGGAAATAATACCATCAATCTTAGGGTTGTGTGAAGATTAAGTGAATTAATAAAAGTAAAGCATTTAGAATAGAGCTTGACCATAGCACTCAGTAAGTGTTAGCTATACAGCAATGACTGTAATAATAATTTTTAGTATGATTATCCTGTGATCACTCAGGACATCTAGTGCCGTCTCTCAGGAGTATGAGTCATGTCGTGTCATAGTCCTTCAGCTGCCCAGTGCTTAGCTTATGACAATCTATATGAGACATAGGTTTGCGAGTTGGATCCCCAGCCCCTGAGAGTGTTGGAACCCGCACCATATGAGGTTTTCCAACTTATAGAGGAAACTCACTCTGAAATCATCTGTATCACAAAATAGAACCTTTTACTCTAGAGAAGAGGATAAGCAGACTAGAGTTGAGGCGGGGAGTTGTCCTAGCTTTAAAGACAGTGGACATCTCAAAATTGTTAAAGTAGCTGCTCCTTGGACATTACTTGGCTGTTGGGTCTTCAGGATTCATAGAGCTTTCCCCCATTTTTCAAACATCAGTTTCCGTGATAGCCCTGAAGCATCTTCACAGTCACTTCAGTTCTTTGGACAAGTCCTTTCAGTTTTCTCCTGTGACCTGTCCTCATGATACCGACCTATGGCCCTGACCACAGTCTTCCCACAGGAACCCTGCCCCTGACACTTAACCTTCCAGCCTAGACAGCCAACCTTGGAAGCATGCAGTTCCCTCCCTGTGACCTGGTTGACTGACCAGAAAGCAGGAAGCCATTGACATTGACCTCTGACTCTGTCATTTACCACTTTTCTTACTTCCTCTTGCCCTCTGGATTTCAGGAGCCCTGCTTGTCTCTGACTCTGGACATTGCTTTTTCCAACCCTGTGTTTCCCCTTTTTTCCTTCAGCACTTGCCTAATCAGGACTCTCGAAGAAGAGGGGGGAGAAGAGACCCCAGAGGAGGCAAAGATGAAGGGGAAGCGCTGGGCCTAAAGAGGGCAACCACATAATTTATGGTTCAACCTGGGATATTTTGAGGGGAAAGTGGGGGCTATTAATAATTACACTAGGACAACCTGACATAAACCTTGTTGTCCTGGGCAGACTGGATCCTTGGCCCACCCTGGGCCTAAGACTGTGGGGAAAGCAGTTATTTCCCCATCCCCTTTCCTTATTCTTTCCACTCAATAATAGCACCACCAACACATGAATGCCCTGATTTTTTTGTTGTCGTTGTTAAGTAGTTGCTGTGGGGAGGAGGGGCAGTCGTGGGTTACCACAGTGCTCATTTAAAAGACTAAGCAATCATGTCAGCAAAAGCGGTCTCTAAAAAGTCTGCCAAATGTCAATCTACAAATAATTGAGAAGTAATTATCATTACTATTATTTTTGATTAAATAGAACCATAAGACTTATTTCTCCATTCTTTTTCTCTCTGTATGGGAGAACACAATGGGAATTCAGTCCTTTGTACAATTGTTGGGACCCTTTTTATAGTCTCTATAAAGTTTCATAGTGAGGAATGCTGAAAAAGCCTTTAACATTTACAACACAGGACAAGGGCTGGAAGCACGGTTCCCTCTTTCTACAAATGTGGCAAGACCTGGAAATTTAGTTGAAAATAATGAAAACGTTTATATTTCTAATAAAAGCAAATTTATTTGTACATGCTTTGGGTCTCCTAATATTGTTTAAATGAGTGGTAGATTCTATTAGTAATTAACTCTGTAAATACCAGTTCATTGTGCATGAGCATAGAGTAAATAAATTCAAATTGTACCTTTTTTTTAATCTGTTAGGACCTATTTTCCAACTTAAACCTAAATTTTACAGTCAGCAACAGCATAAAATAATAGAGCATGTCAGTGAACGTTGTGATAATTTTAAGTATTAATTTAAATAAATGAAGTTCCTGTTATAAGTTCCTCCTTCTAAGTGTGAATAGTAGGTGCCAGAGAATGTGTGAGCTGGGACAGATCTTAGATATCACCTAGTGCAACCACCCGAGATGCCAAAGGGTGCAGGGCTCACTTGGCTTAAATCACTAGTTGCCTCACTCTATAATCTTGTTCCTTGTTTCAAATATTAGTAAATACTACTAGGCTGTAGTAGGTAAATCACCCCCAAATTTTGTATTTTGCTTCAAAATAGCAACCTAAATCACCAGTAAGGCTTAGGGCCAACCTGCTGTTTTTAAGTGGACTCCCTAATTTAATTAATTCACTCAATGTCTTCAAAAGTTATGAAGGACTTGAAGAAGCTACGGCTTTATATTGCATATTTTCAATTTTGGATTTCAACCAAAAGTGATATCGTCATGTTCAGCAGATATGGACTTTCTCTTTGCTTTTTAGTAGTAAATGCCACTACAAATGTCTTATAATTAAAACATAAAGATACTGATCCTTTAACTTGCACTTTGTAGAAATAGAAGAAGCTTGCCAGAGACAGACTATTTCATATTCACCAAACTTTTTTGGTAAAGGGACTGATAGTAAATATTTCTGGCTTTGTGGGCCATATGGTCTTTGTCACAACTACTTAGCTCTGCTGTTGGAGTGCAAGAGCAGTCTTAGACAGTGTGTAAAGAACGAGCATGGCTGCGTTCCATTAAAACTTTATTTTCAAGACAGGCAGTGGATGGGATAAAAGCAGGCACTGTGGGCCATAGTTTGCCAACTCCTGTCCTTTTGTGATGATAGGTCTCAATTTAATGTTCACATAGATGAAAGCTATATTTTAAATTTATTTAAAGAAAAAATCTTTATCATATCATTTATTGAGGGATTATATATGATTAGGATGCATGCTTAATTAAAATGATTTCTAATAAGATAGCATAGAGAACAGTAGAGGAGTCCTAGCAAGGGTAATCACTGCAACATTATTTGTAATAGCAATGAAGGGAAACAACTTCAATGTTCATTGATAAAGAACTGGTTAAGTAAACTGTGGAAATCTGCACAGTTAAAAAGAATGAACTACAAGTATTTTAACTGACAAGGAAATTTCTCTCCAACACCGTTATTTTGATGGATAAAAAAGAGAGTTATAGATGTATACAGTATGACACCATTTACGCCAAGTGAACAAGTCACAAAAGACTACTGCATATTCTCTGTGGATACAGATGACTGTAAATTTATGGTGAAAAGCTCTAGGGGAATGCATACCAACCTCACAGCAGTGATTACCTCCGGGGAGGGACTGGGTTTAGGGGTGTTAGTCAAATAGAATGTGAAACCACCCATTTAAAAAAGACATTAGAGAATGACATGCACAAAACTGCTAGACAGACATTTACGTTCTGAAACAGTATAAGAAATGAGGACTTTTAATGTTTAAGTTTAAAATTATAGTACATGAATTTATGGTACATGAAATTTATGGTCTTTATAATTTTGAGGATTCTATAAGAAATGAATGTTAGGTAAGGATCTACTTCCAATGAAAAGGGCATGTGATTTATTTATTGCGTAGGCCTTGGTCTGCAGAAATACTTTGAACATTAGGAAATTTGAGAAACTCAGTAACTTTGCAAAGGTAGTAGACTGACCACAGTGGTCAGTAATTTATGAGCTGTATGTCAATGTTATGCTCAGCCTGGCCTTCGGAATTTACACCTGTGCTAGTGTCACACTTTGACAGGGAAACTTATTTTGTAACATGCTACCTTCTCAAGTGAAATCTGTGTGGATTTGATGCCAGTATACCTGAATTTAGCACAGCCCCCAAACGAATGTAGTATGTGAGTCTAGATATAAGACGGATGATGTAAAGCAAAAACATGCTTATTTATGGCTGAGAAGAGACTGTATTTTCGCAGGTACTTGTTGCAGACCTACTATGAACTCCTCACTGTTTTGGAAAAGTCTGTAAAAAATGTGAATAGCCTCTTTTCTGAAGACCATCTCATTGGGGAATAAGGAGAAATTAGATAACATCAAAAGATATTGTATTTTAAAATGCCATCTTGAGAATCCAGGAATATATACAGCAGATGAGGGGACCAACGTGGGATGGAACTGTTGAGTGTCAGCTTCTTAAGATAGTTGCGTCTTGTTTTGGGTCTCAAAGTAAAGTTTGGATAGATAGGGGAGATGAAAAGGCAGATTTTAAGAAGGAGGGAGCTTGTGGGCAACTATGGTGAGTCAGAGAGCAAGTTTAGGCGTCTGTTCTGAAGAGGAGCATGGTGTAGTAACGATGCTGATGGTGGCAGTAATGACCCGCTGCGGCTGCTGGTAATGGAAGCATCAGTAGCAGCATTTATAGTATAACCAGTATAATACTAGGGTCACCTTTTTAGCTTAAGTATAATTGACTTAGAATATTATATTAGTTTCAGGTCTACAACACAGTGACTCAATATTTTTATACATCATGAAATGTTCACCACGGTAAGTCAAGTCACCGTACAAAGTTATTATAATATTATTGACTATACTATATTCCCTATGTGTACATTATATCCCTGTGACTTATTTTATAACTGGAAATTTGTACCTCTTAGTCCCCTTGACCTATTTCACCCATCCCAGCATCTTCCTCCCCACTGGCAACCACCCATCTGTTCTCTGTGTCTGTAAGTCTGATTTCACTTACATGTGGAATCTAAAGATAAAACAAATGAACAAGTATAACAAAATAGGGTCCCATTTTTTTTTGACGAAGAGTTTTATGCCAGACAAGGTACTGTTTCACATACCTTTTTCAATTCTCACTAAGCCCAAGGCCATGGTACAACTCTTCCCTCCCATCCTACAGGTGAGGAATCAAGGTTTTTAGAGGTAAAATAACTTCACAAAGAACATTTAGCTGGTGAGTGCCAAAGCCAATATGTTTTTGGCTGCCTGACTATAAAGCCCTGGACCACCCAAGGCCAAGCTGACCCAGAGGACAACCATTCTACTGCTGGTTCTGACACTTAAGTACCCCCTGACTCATTTTCCTCCAACCTGAAGTAAAGGCACTGGACAACACAATCTCTAAGACTCATTACACTCACCCTGTGATTTAGTTGCCTTATCAGAAAGTGGGGCTATAATTGTACTGTGCAGATAAAACAATGAGAGGATACATGGAACAGTGTCAGGCAAATAGTACACACTCAATAAAATTTTAGAGTCCAATAAATAGAACATTGCTGTCATCATCTAATCATCAAACACTCAGTCTAGATAATTGCTTCAGCATTTTTTCTACTAGATTCATCCTAAACTTTGGATGAAAGAGACGTAGCAGGGTTAGCATGAACCTTTCTATTTACCCTAAAGATGTGGTTCATAACTAGGGGAGAGAACTTGTTCAAGACCTTCTTAACTTTGTTAAAATCTAACTGCCTATATATTGTATATGGGTCTTAGTTGCGGCATGCGGGGTCTTGTTGAGGCATGCGGGGTCTTCCGTTGCGGGCTGTGGGCTCTCTCGTGACGCCAGGCTTCTCTCTAGTTGGGGCGTGTGGGTTTTCTCTTCTCTACTTGTGGCATGCGGGCTCCAGGGCGTGTGGGCTCTGTAGTTGTGGCACACGGGGTCCAGAACACGTGGGCTCTGTAGTTTGTGTCACGCGGGCTTAAGTTGTCCCACGGCATGTGGGATCTTAGTTCCCCGACCAGGGATCGGACCCATGTCCCCTGCTTTGGAAGGTGGATTCTTTACCACTGGACCACCAGGGAAGTCCCTCTATATGTATATATTTTTAAAAATTGTATTTTATTATCACGTATTGACCATAATCGGCTTTTTAAATTAATATATTGTGGAAATCTCCACAAGATAATATAACTCTCTCTATAGTTGCACAGTATTTAATTGCATAATATTTCATGCAAGCAGTTCCTTATTAATGGGTATTTAAACTGATTTTAGTGTTTTGTTTTTATAAAAATTCTGTGGATATCTTTTTGCATTTGTGTGTGTATTTGTTCAATTACTAGATTTGCTTGGGATAAATTTAAAGAAATAGAATATGCATTTAAATTTTGATAAGTGATGTCAAAGTGTGCTCCAGAATTTTTGTCATTTTCTTTTCATGTTAGTAATAACATGGAGATGTCACAAATAAGCCAAAATACGAAATAAGACCACTTTCACTTTTCTACATACATTCAAGTAATGAAGACACAAAGAAATCAATCTGAAATGTCTTCAGTGCAGGATCAGTAGAGTTGATCTTACTGCTTACTTCCAATATACCATTACTCAAATCAGAAAAGCAAATATTAAAAAAAAAATAACCCCCATAATTTTGTTTAGGATAGGCAAAGAGATAAAATGTTAATTTTTGGATAATTTAAAGATATACAGTGTCATGTAATTTTTGGGGAGGATGTGAATATGCATTTTATGGCAGAGACACAGATAAGGGACAGAGGAAATTGTACTGCTTGTTTCCAGAGTAGATTATTCGTTTAAGGACTATATTTCATAACATCATGATTTTAATACTAAAAAAAGATAGAAATAATAGTTGTGGAGAAATATATGTTTGCTTTCTGTTCCTGTTTAAGTTCATATGTTTGTAATTAATATCCTAAATTTAAAATAAACTACTCAAATACCAAAATAGTAACCAAATGTTATATACCATTCTTTTGAACTAATCTTTTTTTCTTTTCTTTTTTTTTTTTTTATGGTATGCGGGCCTCTCACTGTTGTGGCCTCTCCCGTTGCGGAGCACAGGCTCCAGACGCGCAGGCTTAGTGGCCATGGCTCACGGGCCCAGCTGCTGTGTGGCATGTGGGATCTTCCCGGACCGGGGCACGAACCCGTGTCCCCTGCATCGGCAGGCAGACTCTCAACCACCGCGCCACCAGGGAAGCCCTGAACTACTCTTAAAGTGACGATCACATACTGATAAGAAAATCATTATTAATGTAGTCTCTGTAATGTGATCTATTATGTATCTTAAATGACCAAATGACATGTAGTCAAAGCTTAGTGTGTTAAGTGAAAAATCATATTCGTTCTTTTAGTAAATAAACTTATTGGACTATAGAGAGATTTGCTTGTTTTAGATATCTGGGTGATAATACTTGTTCTTAGATTATTTTTTGATCAGGGCAAACAATGGAACAAATATTCAGAGAAGAAAAAAACATCAGAGGGCAATTATAAACCAACATCAAGATGTTGGTGAGTGTAGGAACTTGATTCCACGTGGAAAGAGAAGAGGCAGTTCTGCCACACCAGAGCTGTGCAGCAGATGTGAGCTATTCCCCTGGAGGATGAGGCTGAGCCTTCTGAGGAAGCACTGTTCCGTTCTGTGCTTGACAATGATCAGTGTTTACAGAGGAGTCTCATGCAGGGACTCCAGATGCTTCCGTGGTCTCTCTTGAGAAGTGGAAGGAGGCTGGATGTAGACCTGAAATGGCTTAATGAGAAATACACCACATTTTTGGAGTGAGAATATTAGAATTGATGGGTGGTCTGTTTTTAAATCTCATTGAACCCAAGGGCTGATGGATGCATAATGCATAAAGGGGGGTGGTTAGAAGGGGCTGAGAAGGTATCTTCAGAGTTCTGAATGTGAACTTACATGCCTGAGATAAGGTAACATCTTCATCTGTTTTTACAGTTTTCAGGACTGGGAAGAATGGGCTTGACAGGGGTCTTATTATTAGGGCCAAGAGGGCTTTCAATTGAAATTTGGAGCTAGTAAAGAGAAGAAAATGGAACAAAATGAGCACAACGTAGATTTAATTTAACTAATGAAGAAGCAGTGTGAATGAAGACCCTGGAAGTTCTCTAGGAACCATAGTAGGGCATAATAATGGGGATGGACTTGATTATGGCTTAAGGGGTCTAAGTAAGTCTTAGCTCAAGGACTAAGAGGAAGGACTAACAATGGAAGAACCGCAGTGGAAGGGCTTTCCCTTGCAAGAAGCAGGTTAAAAAAATTATGCAGAGACTGACATGCTGTTATATTACATAGATAAAACATTCAGCGCGGGCTTCCCTGGTGGCGCAGTGGTTGGGAGTCCGCCTGCCGATGCAGGGGACGCGGATTCGTGCCCTGGTCCGGGAAGATCCCACATGCCGCGGAGCGGCTGGGCCCGTGAGCCATGGCCGCTGAGCCTGCGCATCCGGAGCCTGTGGTCAGCAACAGGAGAGGCCACAATAGTGAGAGGCCTGCGTACCGCAAAAAAAACAAAAAACAAAAAACAAAAAATGTACAGCGCACACACATATACACACACACAGGATATATATACATACATAGACATATATGTGCGTATTCACACACTTATCTACATATATTCAGGAAGGAAATACACCAAAAATCTTAAAGAAATTACCTTCAGGCGGGAAGATTTTGAATAATTATGTTGTTCTTCTGCTTTTCTATATTTTCACATGCTTCGGCAGTAAGCATCTATTACTTTGATAATGAAAATAGTATTTAAGTAATATTTTTGAATACCAAAACACACATTTGAGTAGAAAGCATTTGGGTGTGGATTAAATAATTAGAAGTAGTTGTTGGCCGCCTTTTGAAATGGACAATAGGGATGATGCTTTAATTATTGAGATTGTAAAACTGTTAATGAGGTAGGCATAGTAAATGTTGGGGAGTTTCATTTCTACAAGTGGTCTGCCAAGATTCTGAAAAATTTATGATGAACTTAAAAAAAAAATCTCTCAAGTAATTGAGGAAACACTGGAGTAATTGGCCACTCTTGATTGAAGTCTAAATTAAGGCAGAATTTGTTGGTCAGGTGAAGGCTGTACATAGTTAGAACTGTAGCCTGAGACTTTAGGAAGCAGATTTCTAAAAATCCAAGAAAAAAAAAAGATTTTAGTTTCTTAAATTCAGGGCCCCAGTGGCCTTGTAATAATTGGTCCGGAGTGGATAATCTAAAAATATTATAGGTATGATTCAATGACTTAAGACTTTAAAAGACTGTCTGGTATTTAGTAGACAGTAATATTTGTGTCACAAATGAATGAATCAGTGAATGAATGAATGGGCGATTGAGTAAAGATGGGTCATTGGTGGGGAGGCTCTGATAATAAAAATCTAACAATAATAGATGACCCCAACAGAGAAAAGAGTGATTGCCCCCAACATATCACACACAAGTTTTCTGTAGAACTATGAGAAAAGACTTAATGTTTGGAAACATAAAAGATGGGAAATAAGAGACCTAGCTCGTTTAATTGGCTGCTCCCCTATGGCATCCCGTAGTAGCTTGTTTGTTCTCTTACGTTTCAATTTTCTTTTGTGTTAACTTGACCCTTTCTGTCTCTGTGAATCTGCTTCCCGGTTTTTAAGCACAAGGTGTCATTGTTGTGTTCCCTTCGTTCTCATCAAAAATACTTGCACATTCTAGGTGCTCCATAAATATTTGCTGATTTGCATTGTTTGGAACAGATGGCATAATGTAAAAAGATGACTAAAGAGAAAGAAACACTACTAAATCCTATTTAACTTCTGTTTTCTCTGTAAAGGATAATGATTTTTCAAATTGTAAAGGGCAGCACAACCATAACTATAAGAACCTGAAAACTTAAGTTGCAGCTCCTAGTTGGCTTTAAACTGGTACAGATTCATCTATTGAACAAAAGAAATTATTATGTGGGGTTGGGGAACTACTTTTGGAAATCTTTGGAGAAACCAGGAAAGAGGAGACATGAGCCAACATCCTGATATCCTGAATAAAGTGAACGCCTAAATTTAGACTTGTTCTAGGATAGGAACTGTTAAGTAAATGGATGAATTGACAGCACTTGGGAAAAAGCAATAGTCATTAGATAACAGTGAGGGTGCCAAGGTAACCTCACTTCCTTTTAAAAAATAGGATTACTGAATCTGTAGATTAGGGAAACTCCTAAGACAGCCTGTCTTAGTTTGTGTGGGTCATTGAGAAAGTGTCTTGTTATAGTTGCGTGCTTTTTGTGGATATAGGCATTATGTGGTGAGGGATTCAGGATTTTTGAGTTAATGGTTCCCCAAAGGTAAACTAATCAAACTGGAGGCTGATCTTTAAAGAGACACTGCTTTAATCTGATTCTCTTCAGTAATTTTATCATAAGCCTATTTATTAATGTTTTACAAGGTAGGAAATTAAGAAGAATGGTCATTGATAGTATATTGGCTAAGGGTGACCTGAACTCAGACCTAGGCCCTGTGACTAGCTGAGTGACCTTGAGCAAATTATGGAAACTTTCTGAGCCTTAGTATTTTCATTTGTGAAATGGAAATAACGGTACTTACCTTACTTGTGTGTGGTGCACATAGGGCCCTTAGCACTGCGCCTGACACTTGACGGATACTTCATAAATGGTATCTAGTGCTTGTTGAGAATTTACTGTGCTAAGAAGCATTTTATACACAAGGAAGCTAAGGCTTAGAGAGATTAAATAGCATCAAATAGACAGGAATGAATTTCCTCAGGGTTAATAATGGACTAAGAAAATGTAATCTAAGAGCAGTAAATGAAAATCCATAAAATTTGTACATTTGTTAAAAATCACTTATGTAAAATTGACAGAGGTTTTAATTGACTATGAGATGAATATGATCCATTGTTATATCCTGGCTTAAAAATTAGGATCAGGGAAAAAACTGGTCCAATTGCACTTGGATAATTTGACCACATCTAGAATATGTTTGTTTTTTTTCCCCCTCCAAGCATTTGTTAAGAGGGACAGATTGTGGAGGATGGACGCAATCCTGGGAACTAGATGGACGCAATCCTGGGAACTAGCTGGAAGAAGCAGAGTTAGTAAGTTTGGGAAAGAGGAACCTTTGATGAAAGCATGATAGCTGTCTTAAAATATTTGGAAGGGATCATTTGAAAGAGGAATCAATTTATTCCGTGATACTCCAGTGTGGGTTCCAGCGGTAGAAGTTGTGGGAAGGCCAGTTAGACCTTTTGATTTTTGCTGACCTTTGGAACCATTCAGAAGTGGGATGGTGTGCCTTTCAAGGTAGGAAACATCACCTTCTCCAAGTTGTGGCAAAGGCAGGATTCTCTGAGAGATACTGTGGAGGGAATTTTCGAATTGGATGAGGATAGATGACCTCTCTATTCTCTTCCAAATCTAAGAATTTATTGTTCTCTGAGAGATTGAATCTTTCAAAATAATGCATTTCTTAAAAATGCATGTTACTGGTTTAAGGCACCTACTTTCCTTTAACTTCATGAATTTAATTGATTTTTGAGAACATAAACACGTTGCAAATATAAGAAGTGTATTTTTCATTCTGGAAAATGACGACTATTTCAGTGTTATTGGGAAAACCATAATTTTAGTTAGTAAAATTCAAAGCACCGAATCCATTACAAGAAAGGCAATTTCCTCTTCACTATTAATTGTAAGACATTTCTTCCATTATTGAAGAGAAATCATCTGTGTTTGAAGAGCATTTATGGTAAGAAGGTGACATTTCTTTGACGTTTGTGTGTACATAAAGGTAGCTTGTAGAGAAACGTGAGAACACAAGAAGTGCAAACTTGTAAAAAATAACTTTCACATGCAAAGCCATTTGATATGTATTAAATATAAGCTAGACTTCATAAGGTTATTCATTTTAGAATCTGGATTTTCTTTCTTTTTTAAAAAAAATCTCTTAAGATTACTGAGTGCAGTATTATCTTGCCCAGATTTATAACCTTGTTAGAATTTTACTGAATAAAAATGAATCTGATTTTAGTAGTGAAATGTGCTTGATTCATACCCTCCCCTCCCCACCCAGGTGTCAGGCCAACCCAAGCTGTTTAGCACAATGAAAGTTCTTGTTTGACCATAACTGCACATCTCACTCCACAGGCAATCAGCATTTTAATTAGTGATTCAAAGGAAAGTCATTGTCGTCTAGTTGCTTTATCATAATTGCCAAATAATTTTCCATTGAATAAATAAGTAATGTAAAGGAGAAACCTCCCCTCATAATGCTGTCATTAAGGCTTCATTTTTTTACCCCCTCATTTGTATTTGTGTTAACACACAGCCCACTTGAAAAGGAGTAATTATAATGGCTTTCTGACGGTAGCCTGTGCTTTTTAAAAACTGGGGATGGTTTCCTTTTCTATCACCACTTTGCACTGCATGGCTTATTTTGAGGTTTAGATAAAGGAAGCTCATGGTGGCTCGTGTCTCTTCAAAGGTGTGTGAAAGTGAATGATTGATTTGCTGTGTGCATCATTGGAACTAGGTAACTTGCATTATGACTCTGATGTACTGTGTAATTGATGCAAGTCCTTTCATAGTATTCTGAGATTGAAATCAATATTCATTTGGAGTGCAACAGCTGTAATAAACTACATTCCTTTTGTAAGCAGTGGTCTAAGGCTTTGTAAAGGATCAGTTAGGAGTGACAGATTAACATTTCGGTTGGGCTGGGGTCTTTTTGAATAGATATGAACAATCTCTTCAAAACAACCCTGTTTAAAACAGCTGGTTTCATGAAATTAACTTTTTGATTTTGTTGTATAGAAACTCTTTTTGCTTTTCCTTTATATGAGTCTTTCTTCTGTCCGATTACAAACCTGGACCCAATGGAAAGAAGGAATAATAATTATTTCATAAATAAGTTGATTTTCATGAATATCACCACGGATATTATTTATATACCTTGACAGATTTTTTAAATGTCTTGTCTTTAGTGTTACCCCTTTCGAAATATTAATGCTTGGCAATTGGATTTGCACTCTTTGTTAAAAATGGATATGCCTTGACAGTATCTAGTACCGACTAAAACTTCAGATACCAAAGAGATGCCTCCTGAACAAAGAAATCAATATCAATGAATTCTTACAATTGGATAGGATATTTGTCATTTTAAATATAGCCATGAGAGAGTTACCATAGTTTGGAGGTCAAAAGTGCTGGTTCAGAGGTCAGATAAATTTGAGTTCAAATCCTGGCCCTACTTCTGACCAGCTGTATGACCTTGGGCAAGTGACCTAAACCTTAGCCCGGGTTTACTAATCTGCAAAATGCAAATGAAAACAGTAACTACCCCTCAGTAACACTGGGATAATTAAATAAAGTAATTAGCATAAAAACCACTTGACACATTGCTTGGCACATTTTAAGCGCTTGATACATGTTAGTGAACTATAAGGACAATGAATCATGCCCCTCTCTTCTTTTTGGATCCGAGTTCCTTTCTCTCCATCCCATTTCTACCACCTTGAAAGTGCCCCTAGCCCGTCACTGCCTGCGTAAGAATATCAGTGCCCATTTTGCTTCCTGGCTGGCCTGTTCCTGCCAGATCAATCCTTTTTAAATGGTGGTCTACGCAAAACAGTTCGTAGTGATTACTTTTACTGTAACAAGTCCAACATTCTCCTATTCAACCCTATGCCACCTACCATCTCCAATATGTGGCCCTGTGGGTTGCAGGGTGATTGTGAAGAATAGATGATGCTGTGAAAGTACATCACATAGCACCTGTTGCTACATCGTCATCATCGTCATTATCATGATCATCATCATCACCAAAATGGAAGCCAAGGTTTGAGTGTTTACTACTTTTTGGCAATGTTCCAAGTGCTCTCCCTGAATTAAGGACTATTATCCCCATTTTACAGAAGAAGCAGTTGAGACATGGAGGGTAATTGGCACATAGCAGTTGCTCAGAAATTGGTGGTTATTTTTACCCTTAACCTCACCTGTGTCTGAGTAGTTTTCTGCAAATAGTACATTTCTTGAGTATCAGGAGTCACAGATGATGGCCCAAGGGTCAAAACCAGCTTACAGACACAGGTACAAGATTTTAGTAACCAGGAATTTTCACACAAAAATGCCTTTCACACATGTGCTCCCACCCTCTCACCCTTCTAATCCTCCCAAATCCTACCTTTTTTCTTTTTAAAGCAAAGGTCAAATCCTTTACTGAAGTCATCCCTAATTATTTGTACCCAGTGTTATCTTTTCCTCCCTGAGCTCCTCCAGTACTTTTAGTATTTACACACATGTAATATTAAATTATGTAATAAATAGCATATGTAATATTTTGTGCTATAGATTGTATGATGTGCTTTATTCACTCAGGTTCTTTTTTTATCTTTACTATTACTTTTTTTTTTTGCAGTACGTGGGCCTCTCACGGTTGTGGCCTCTCCCGTTGTGGAGCACAGGCTCTGGACGCACAGGCTCAGTGGCCATGGCTCACGGGCCCAGCCGCTCCGTGGCACGTGGGATCTTCCCGGACCGGGGCACGAACCCGTGTCCCCTGCACTGGCAGGCGGACTCTCAACAACTGCGCCACCAGGGAAGCCCCTATTACTTATTTTTTTAATTAATTTTTATTGGAGTATAGCAGCTTTACAATGCTGGGTTAGCTTCTGTTGCACAGCAAAATGAATCAGCCATACATATACATATATCCCCTCCCTTTTGGTTTTCCCTCCCATTTAGGACACCACAGTGCATTAAGTAGAGTTCCCTGTGTTATACAGTAGGTTCCCATCAGTTGTCTATTTTATACATAGTATCAATAGTATATATGTGTCATGTGGCAAGGGACAGTATAACAATAGTAGTAGGAGTGGTATTACACAGTAATTGTTATGACTTGTGAAAAGCACATATTTTACACACATAAAGACCACCCATGAAACCACATATCAGGGTAGATATCATAGTCCCCAGTGCACTGATGGGTACTACGTGGAGCCTCACAAAGGTTAGGTAGTAAACCCAAAGTCACAGAAGGCTGGACTGACATTCAAACCAGGGGTCTTTCAGACCCCAAATCCATACGTCTTCCACCACGTTCACCAGGCTGCCTCTTTTCTATAGCCTCCTTCCTGCTCATTTACCAAATTTTAAAGCATGTTAGAGGAATCATGTCTTTGGCCTTTAATAGGTATATTTACATTAGCTCACAAAATACAAGCTATAAGCCTTCTAATGTCCATAGGAAAATGTTGAAGACAGAGATTCTGAATCAATACAAAATAATTTGAAGAACCCACTGGAGCATATGTTTTGAAGATGAAACAAAAGTGTATACAAGCCACTTAAGTATCATCCAGCAAGGCATTTCCACTAAAGTTGTTAGAAATTACACATTTTCAGAGATTTTAAAAATATTACTTTTGTATAGAAAACCCTAGTTACGGTTTAATCAGTGCATAACTATAAACTTTGTAATGGTTCCTTCCCCTAATTCCTTATAACTTTTTAAAGGGATAAATAATATATTTTACTGTTATTGATATTCATCAAAATAGGATTATGGGGCTTCCCTGGTGGTGCAGTGGTTGAGAGTCCGCCTGCCGATGCAGTGGACATGGGTTCGTGCCCCGGTCCGGGAAGATCCCACATGCTGCGGAGCGGCTGGGCCCGTGAGCCATGGCCGCTGAGCCTGCACGTCCGGAGCCTGTGCTCCGCAACGGGAGAGGCCACAACAGTGAGAGGCCCGCGTACCGCAAAAAAAAAAAAAAAGTATTATGATAGTTTATTTTATTTGACAGATTTGTTCAGACTGGTTTGTTTTGTAGTTGGTTTGCAGTGAGTTACCATGTTTTAGTCAGAAGTTGCCTTTCTGAGTGCTGACAGAATCCATTGCCTTTAAGTTTTTAATCCAAGACTGTTAACAGTTTTGTAAAAAGAAGCAATTCTGTCTGAGGGCTGCCCTCAATAACATCTGTACTCTTCCAGATAGACATAACAAAAATAGTGGCAAACACGAGTTTAAAATAAAAAGAGGCTACACTAAAACCCTTTTCAGCCCTGTCTTCTGGTTGTCACTATCAAATATGGCTACCAGTTAAGATCACATTTCACATCTCTGACACAGACGGTTTGACAAGAAGCAATCAGAAGGCTTTCAGAAAGAAATCTGTCTGTGGTAGTTTCTGTGTGATATAAATATTACAAGGTCAAATTCATTTTTTTCCAGTGAGACAAAATGTTAACCTTACACTTGGATTCAAAGCTGACCCATGACATCACTTTTAGAATGGATATTTCTTTTCATTGGAAGGTGTGACCTAATCTCCATATTTCTTCTATGTATTTTATTTCCTAATTTGACTTTGAGTCAGAATCACCTTTTTTCATACATGTGTTGATGCTTTCTGCTGCTGGAAATAGATCTGTAGGCTGTTAACAATTACTGTCGTTCCTAATACATTCTAAAAATGCATTATAAAGGTGGATTGATTCTGTAGTTTTATAATAACCTGAATGTGGCACTGGTAAAGTGGATGGGAAGAGTATTCAGAAAATATCCTTTTCACATTAGACATTTAAATTTTTCAGTAGTTTGGGAGTTTTAGGAAAACATCTTTTCCTGGTCTTGATATAAAGTATTGACAAATGTGAGCTTTTGTCTTGAATACTATTTTCTGTTTACTTACAATATTTCTATTAAAGTTGAGAGGTTAGACTTGTTTGTTTATTGTGCATATATTTATGGACATATGTAGCCTTGCCTTTATTGTCCAGTAAGTCTCAGATAGGCATACGTTCAGATCAATCAGCAAACATTTATTGAACATTTACTATATGTCAGACACTAAAGCAGGGGTAAAAAGATGAATAAGACACTGGTTTTGTTCTTAGATGTTCATAATATGGATAAATCACAGGGAAAACAGATATTTTCAAATGGTTTTAAAAGGAGAGTCACTTGGTATGTCTTTTGGACAGGACAATATGGTAATATACATTCGAGTCCTTATACTTAGATAGTCACGTGTGATTAGTGACTACCATATTGCATAGCACAAGTCCATAGGATAAGAATACCTTTCATTCATTGAAAACCTTGTTCTTAAATACTATGGGGTTGTAAGGAAGTACTTACCATATAATGTTAAATGAATAAAAGTGGTTACAAAACATTATTCACAATTTTGATCTTAGTTAAAAATTATATATATATATATTGATTCACACATAGGAATATAGAAATATACTAAAATTTTCACATGGACTAACTCTGAATATTGGGATTATGGAAGATCTTTGCTTATATTTACCTGTAGTTTCAAACTCTTTATAATGAACATGTATTACTTTTATATGTTAACAGAGCCTATATACCAGCAATGGTCTGAATGTTTTCCCCATTTTTTTGGTTCTTCTCTGCTCACCTTGTTCTTCTTGCTGGTTTTTCACATTTTTCTGAAGAGCTGGGGAGGAATCTAAATCTCTAATCTTACCTGTCCCCATTTTAGCTCTTCCTCCCAATGGATTTGTCACTCTTGTTACTGTTGCTTCCAGGTCTCTCTTCTTCTTTACAATCTTCCTCTTAGCTGTAGTGTACTAGTTCATCAGTCAGCTAGTTTAAATATATTTGCAGTCTCTCTTACACCTTTTTTTTTTTTATTAATTAATTTACTTATTTACTTTTTGGCTGCATTGGGTCTTCACTGCTGCACGCAGGCTTTCTGTAGTCGTGGCGAGCGGGGGCTACTCTTCGTGGCGGCGTGCGGGCTTCTCATTGTGGTGGCTTCTCTTGTTGCGGAGCACAGGCTTCTAGGCGCGCGGGCTTCAGTAGTTGTAGCTCGTGGGCTCTAGAGCACAGGCTCAGTAGTTGCGGTGCACGGGCTTAATTGCTCTGCAGGCATGTGGAATTTTCCTGGACCAGGGCTCGAACCCGTGTCCCCTGCATTGGCAGGCGGATTCTTAACCACTGCACCACCAGGGAAGTCCTCTCTTAACACCTTTTCGATTGATTCTGTTAATTAACATTTCGGGTAAATAAAAAGAGATTTGGCTGCTTGAATCCAGAACTCAGAGTTCCCCCTCCTTTCCCTGGGACTCTCTTCCTCTTGTTTTCCTCTCAACCACTGAAGCTGCTTTTCTCATTACAGAGTCTAGCAAGGCTTAATCCTTTGCAGCTAAATTCCAGGCACTCTTTAGGACCTGCCAACTCAGGGGAAGGGGTGGTGTTAAATATGATGTGCTTCATGCCCTTCCTTCCTGCGGTTGAATGTATCATTTTCTCCAGTTGACCCAGTGAAGGAAGGTTAGCAAAACGCTTCTAATTCCTAGGTCAGATCAAAGCCTCCAGGCTGGACCACCAGCGTTGGCAGGGGATTGGGTCACTGCCAGACACTTGGAGGTATGCACAAGGGCTCTATTTTTCTTGGGCTGAATTGAGGAGTCTTCCTGCTCCCTCCTTTTCTAGGAGTTTACATAGATGGAAAATAAGTTTTCTCTTTTGGCGAAATAGCAAGGCAGTTCAGAGAAATACGTGTTTGGGCACTGAGTCAGGAGGAATAGGAATCATTGGAAAAGGTGGTAAAGCTGTAGTCTGTTCATTTTTTTCCCTGATTTTCCAGGCTTTTTTTTTTTTTTTTTTAAAGTTCCTTTCCAATGCCCCACACACACTGCCCCCACCCCGCTTCTCTGGAAATATGTGTTGGCACACAATGAGTTTCAAGATTGTTTAAAAATTTTTTACTTTAAGAAACTCTCAAGGGCTTCCCTGGTGGCACAGTGGTTAAGAATCCACCTGCCAATGCAGGGGACACAGGTTCGAGCCCTGGTCCGGGAAGATCCCACATGCCATGCAGCGACTAAGCCCATGCACCACAACTACTGAGCCAGCGCTCTAGAGCCCGTGAGCCACAGCTACTGAGCTCACGTGCTGCAACTACTGAAGCCCTTGCACCTAGAGCCTGTGCTCCGCAACAAGAGAAGCCACCGCTAGGAGAAGCCCACGCACCACAATGAAGAGTAGCCCCCGCTCGCTGCAACTAGAGAAAGCCCGTGTGCAACAACGAAGACCCAACGCAGCCAAAAATAAATAAATTTATATTAAAAAAATCATTTAAAAAACTCAAATACTTAACACCTGGTTGGCTACATATTCAGATTAAGTTGGTCTCTCTCTTTCTCTCTCTCTCATTCTCTCTTTTTATTTCTTTGTCTTTGATATTCTAGTAGCCCAGCTTCCACTTAATTTTGGCAGCTTGGAGATCCCATTTTATTTTATGATTGTTCATAGAAAAGAGGTAATATATATGCCCCCACCCTCTAACCCATCTACATTTGTTTTCTGTATTATATGATTTAGTGCTTGGCTATAAATGACTCTATTACAGATTCCTTTCCCTTCTATGCTACCCTTTAATATGTGAATTTACAAGGGGCAGTAGATCTCCCAGAAGCAATATACATATTTTTAACAGTACATGGGGAGGCTGAACCAAGTTATGCTGAGAGTAATGGACTAGATATGAAGGAAATAGGGATTGGCACAAATAGCTGACCTCAGTTTCAACCTTTTCCTATACCTTCTTTGCTATACCATATAGTACTATGTCCAAAGTATACTGTGACAGATGGATCTCGATAGTTCTGCTTTACAGGGAAAAGCTTGAACAATGTTGGGAATGATGAAATGAAAAAGAACAAGTTAGTGAAGGTCACCACAAAGTAAACACAAAAGGGAACTTGATAATGGAAGCTGCTCCTTTTTTCTTCTTTTCATGCTGGGATCTCAATTTGAGATAATTCTTGTCATTTGGGTTATTTTGGACTCTGTGGAATTTTATTTATTTTGTTCCCATAAGAACCTAGTATCTATGGCAGTTAACATAGACAGACAGGTAGAGAAATAACGAAGATAGTCTTTTATATGCTCTGGCCTGGAATTGTTGTGTGCAGGTACTATGGGAACACCAAGGAAGGGGTAAATACATTTATGTGGGAAAATCAAAGAAGACTTCACAGAGGAGCTGATGGAGGAGATATTTTGAAAAAATAAAGAGTTTGACTAGGTGAAGGTGATCAGAAAATCATTGAGCCAAATAGCACAAATGTGCAAGGGCAGAATCGAGGAAGGGCCTGTAGTGATAGCATGACATGGAACTGATTCGTGGGGCTAGACAGAGGGTCCCCAGGACTGATGGGCAGCCGTGAGTTTTGCACAGCAGCACTTGAAAGGCAGGTATGTGACTAGGACTTTCTCTGATATGCAGTGGGGGGCACTGACTTTCTAATGATTTAGAGTCAGTTTCTTAGAATAACATCGATTTTAATATTTAAAAATGAATTGGAAGGTGAAGAGAGTCTTTTGAAGTAAAACTGAAGGGTGACCTTGATGAAAGTGAAGGAGATCCTCTAATACTGTAGAGAAAACTATTTGTTGCATAGGTTCCAGAATCCTAGGAGAGCTCTTGAATCTCCAAAAATGAATAATGTTTATCAGCCAAGTATTTCCACTAATGTTTCTCTTTTATTAAGGAGACTTGTATTTAAGGATTTAAAAAATATGATATATTTTAAAAATATGATATATTATTCACTCTTTATCATACTCTCTAGAATATGAGTTGGAAAGGTAGCATTTCTAGCCTTTTGTTCAGACTCTCTTGACATTATGGTCCTGGAAGGAAGTGAGGACCACCGAACCTCCTGATGAGATGAAGTTGGGTCATTTCATTTCTGTAGTTGGGGAAGCCCACTCCACTGCTGAATGTTCCTGATATAATCATGGTGTGAAAATCCGGACTGCCAAAACCAAAATGAGAAGACCTGAGTGCTGCCCATTCAGAAACCATCCCAGATGAGTAAATGTACCAAAACCCCCCTACATCCTTTTTGCCCTCCAAATGGACTGTGCCAATTTATACGTTATGTATTTGTTGATATTGTCAGGGTAGTGGTGGTGGAGTTACAACTTTGAATCAGGCTCTCCCAGTTAAACTGATGATTGAAGTGGTCTTAACTGTCTCAGTGAGTTCTACCTCCCTTTGGCAGTGCTTAATATATGCAAATCTAAAATGCTGGTATTATAGCTTTTAAAATATGCTGTTGAGAAAAGTAAAAAGTAAACCTGAATACTTGGATTTCAACCATTGAAGCAAAGACAGAAAGATGATTGAATTCAGTCTTAAATTTCATAGAACTAAATTTAATGGTGAGCACAATCGCACTCTGGTGATTGTTTTCAGTGCTGCTTTATTAAGTTATGTAATGGCAGGAGTTCAAATTCAGTGATTGTTGAAATGGTAAATTTAAGGAGTATTTGAGATTGCCTGCCAATATGAAAGTGTAAGAGGTTTCAAAGTGCAGAAAATATTATTTCTACCTTCCTGTTTCTGTAGCTTATATTTCTTATTCAAATAGTTTTTAGGGATTATATTTAATACACTGGCTTAAAAATGTTTAAAAATCTCATTTTATTCCCCAAAGATTTGTTTTTTGCTGTTGCGATTAGATGATGACAGCTAGCTGGCTTTTAAAATTGATCAGGAAGTATTCTGGCAGTCATTCAGTGTTGTAATAGCACTTTAATGGATATGAGCTATTCACCCAGATCAGACTCAATGTCAAAACAGGCGAAAATACAGCTGTCACTCTGGACAACAAGATACTCATATGCAAGCAGCTGCTTAATATACTGTAGAAAGACAGCCTTTTAGTAATATTTAAAAGGTGTGCCAATGCCAGTGTATGAATATACTGTGAAGTTGGGGTGTGCCATTTAGGAAAGAGGAGGATGAAGACGTGCAACTATTTTATCCGTACCCTTGCTCAAGTGCATCCTATGAAAATCATCTGTGTATGCGCTATAGACAAGCAGGAGAGACTTACAAAATTTCTTCTTTCTTTGAATAGACCTTTTTGTTTATTGAATATGTACAAACACACACACACACACACAAATGCCTGCTTGACTGTTGGTTGATGCATGGTGTTAATGAGGTCAGTGTCCTTCATTCAGTCACCATATGAGGCTAGTTAACCCTGTCCTGAAGTAAATTCAAATGCTGATCCCTCTCCCCAGCTAGTCAACTTATACGTACAGTACAGGCGTTGATTTTAAGGAGAACTGAAACTGAGGACGGCACAATCAGAACAGATACTGGTAAAACTACTCACAGCATCGCAGCAGTGGGTTGGTGTCATCTCCATCATTACCTGAAGGTCAGTGCCTCACTATGATAACACCAATAACTTGTGATGTTCGGTCACTAAACGTTTAAAGGCAACTTCACAGATACTAATTTATCTAATTCTTGGGTTAGCTATGTGAAATGTGTAGCAGAGGGCAGTTTATTTTCCACTTTTATGGGTGAGGCAACTGAGATGCAGAATGGCTAAGTGAATGCCAATGTCACACACCTAGTTATAACTGCAGCTTAGGTGTCAGACTCCAAGTTTAATTCCCTTTTTTATGACACAGTGGCACCTTTCTACAGTCATAGTTTCAATTCACACGTGTTTTGTGAGCATCTTATTGCATGGCAAGTATTGTTCTAGATACTGTAGGTGAAACAAAGTGAGTAAAATAAAGATCTTGATCTCAAAGAGCTGATAATGTAGAAGGAGAGTGAAGACAACTATTGCATATAAACAGACCTTATCCAAGCCTGATAAATGCCAGGGTAGAGAAGGGAATCAGATGCTGTGAAAGTACAGAAAGGAGCACATGTAAGGAAAGCCCACATGAAGGAGACTCATCTCCTTAGACAACTATAGGCATCCTTTGAAATAGACTGTGATAAAGTCTAGATTTTGTCAGGTGAAGAGTAAGATGTGAGCAAGGACAAAAGTGTATTTGGGTGAATAGTGACTGAGCCTATTGACCAGAATAAGATAAGTACAGGAGAGATTGACATGGAGAGAGTAGGTACATGAGAAGACCAGTTTGAAGGTGTTTACAACATTCAAGGCAAAAGGAAATGAAGGCCCCAGCTAGGGTGGCAGCCTGTCTATGGGTTTCTATATGGAGCTTCTGAATGCATTAGAACAGCGGTCCCCAACTTTTTGGCACCAGGGACTGGTTTCATGGAAGACGGTTTTTCCACGGACCGGGGTGGGGCGGTGTGGGGGGGTGGGAGGGATGCTTCAGGTAGTGATGCAAGTGATGGGGAGAGATGGGAACGGCAGATGAAGCTTCGCTCACTCACCTGCCGCTCACCTCCTGCTGTGTGGCCCGGGGGTGGGGGTGGGGGGTTGGGGGCCCCGCGTTAGAACACCATAGTACACATGATTAATGCCCACAGCTTGACTTCTAACTGGCAGCATTCTTGCTCCAGGGCTTTCTCTGGCTGCTGAAGCCCTTGCCAGGGAATTGACACAGTCCCCAGTGACCGACGGAAATAGCATATAAGTACACCAGCTCCTTCGCCCCTTGGATGGAATTCCTGAGGTGTAGTTTACATTGACTCCCAGAGTTTCCTGGTGGGATAGGCTTCAGTGGCTCACAGTGGTAGTTTTGATTTCATATTCTTATTGACTACTTCCTTTTCCCTGTTTCACTTCCCCAGCACCCTGCCAGTACTTCCTTCACCCCCAAAAAGTTACTTGCACTCAGACCTTTATCTCATGGTCTGCTTTTGGGAGATCCCAAATAAAGACAAACTCAAGTTCTAGTTTGACCTTGTGAGCTTATATTTTATAATACAATATATGAGGTTTTGAGTCAGAAACTTTCACAAGTTCAAACTTTGGTTCAGACTACAAATTATAATTTGTTTAATTTGTAATCCAAAAATAGTTTCAGGGTATCTATAATTTTCTCATGATACCCACGTTAGATTATCACATCAAATAGAAACTCTGAGCAATGATTTGGCCCAATATCTTTGTGTATACAGATGAATGTAGATTTGAAAATGTGTTAATGGAAAATAGAAATACAATTAAGCCTTAGGTTGTGGTATATTGATATCTTCATTTTACTTAAATACATAAAGCTATTTGTACATGCATATGCACTACCTATTGTATATATCCTCATGAAAATCTGTGAACCGGTTAATGTCCTCGCCTATCAGAAAATTAGTAGATCATGCCCATGGTGTCACATCTATTCTCTGCCCAATGGTTCGTTTGCTTAACTGATGACCACTCTCTCCCATTAAGAGCTATCATACATCATAGAATAAAGATATCTTCCATATTTACAGTCCACTGCTATAGCAGTTACCTCTTAATCACATTCTAACATTGGCCAGATGTCAAGCCTTCCTTATATTTACTCCTTTGTCCCCATAGTTGGTATATTGACGTACTTTTAATGTGTAAAGAACATTTAGTAAATTGTTAAATTAAAAACAAAATTGTCGGGCTTCCCTGGTGGCGCAGTGGTTGAGAGTCCACCTGCCGATGCAGGGGACACGGGTTCGTGCCCTGGTCTGGGAAGATCCCACATGCCGCGGAGCGGCTGGGCCCGTGAGCCATGGCCCCTGAGCCTGCGCATCCAGAGCCTGTGCTCCACAATGGGAGAGGCCACAACAGTGACAGGCCCGCGTACCGCAAAAAACAAAAAAAAACAAAAAAAAAAACAAAACAAAATTGTCATTGTAAGTACACTAGTCCACTGGCCCTTAGCCTTTAAACTTCATGCATACTGTACAACTACATTTCTTTAATGATGTTTAGAGACCTTATTTGAAAAACAAAATATCAAAGATAATTTATGATGTATTGAAGTAATGATGATTATATAAATCAGATAATCAGTCACTCTGAGGATAAACAAATAAAATGCTTTTTAATCACTGTACTTTTTGCGCTAGGCTTATGGAATTTTCTATTTTGAATGAAGGACTATTTTTTTCTTCTTTGAATGAATGGTTCAGGTTTATTTCTGAGTTTTTTCTTCACTTTAAAGATATTATCATAGAATTAGGCTGTGAAAATATGCATTATTATATGAAATCAGGAGTCAAATTACAATAGTGTTTCTAAAGTAGGATCAATAGCTTGAAATTTTAAAAATATTTTATCTTAAAATATTGCAAAAAAGGTTATGTAACATTGTAAATAAAACCTTGAGTCTTTTATGTTCATTCTATTAAATACGATTAACTTCATCTATACTTGGTGGTATACTTGGTATATTCTCAGCTGGAAAACAAGACTAAAGATGGCATTTTAATATGTAAAACTATGTATTAGTAGAGTTGTTAATATATAGCTGTTGCTTTAGGTATTTAAAATGTAAATGTATTTGTCTACAGAACACACACACACACATGCATTATGTAAATTGTATATATATACAATTCTTAAAGACAGTTAAAAGCAGTGTTGGGCATAGTATGTATATTTTCTAAGAAAGTTTTTGACTATAAATATTAAAGTAATTATATTTAATTTGGTAATCCCAGGTAGTCCTTTCTGGGAGCAATTGCACATGGGGCCCTCAGAAAGCATCTTACTCTGACCTCATTTCATGAATGAAAAAACTAAGGTGAGGAGAGGATAATGACTTGAGTAAGGAGACCACGCAACCTGTGATAGGCTACACCTTGGGACACTTCTCTCCTTGTCTTCTGAACCTAGCTCAACAATTCTGATTCCTTGCAAAGGTTTTGTTAAGACAAAGTTATTATTTTCTTTTAAGATCATCTGTCAGTTTATAAGGAGCCAATTTCATAGAAAATTAAAAAAAAAATTCAGTTGGGCTCGCTGTGTTTAACCAATGCCAATCACATTGATCGGATGAATTTCTTTACTTAATGACTGAACTGATCAGTTATTTTGATATTTTGCAGACACCTAATGAAAGGGCATCATTTAAAAAAGTTAGTCTTATTTTCTGAATGTATTTAGTGAATTTTGCATATAAATTAAGCCTAGCAAACTATCTATTTAATACATACATAATATTCACTAAACGGGCAAGCAAAAACCAAGGGCCTTTTAGAGGACGTTTTCTAAATTGGCAGTGATCTCTTTGACTTATTTTTATCTGTGTTATTATTACTTGAAGGCAGAGTTTTGTCTGTTTTGATGGCGCTAGGACTTGCCTTGGGAGAATGACAGACTTACACCCCGAGATGGAAACACTTGCTGGTATTTTTTGACATTTCAAGTATTTTCATGTTGTATTAGAGCTTAACCTCTACTGTGTACATGTCTGATCTCCCCAGCTAAATTGTAAGCGCAGTCTTCTACATCTTTAAATCCCCTGAAGTCCCAGCAAAGTGCTCCCTAGTTGCTGCTCAATAAATATTTGTTGTTTATTTCAGAACTGGTTTTAATCTTTGTTGTCATTCAGGGCTTTGAAAATATTTATAACAGACATTAGGCAGAAACTTGAAATGCTTTTTAATCAGTTGGTGCAGCATTTTTCAATTACTTTGCAAAAAAGACTTCCAAGGGATGTTTTAGAATTGTCTGGGCTACCAATATGGCTTTAAGGATAAACAGACTTTTCATTGACATGAGCTCTTTTCTTTGCACCATTTGTGTGTTTGCCTCCTTAACATCATCCCTACAGTCCTGGGCTTCAGGTAAGGGGGACACTTTTGCTTCTATGGAAGTTCCCCAGTGCTGTTTGGTCGCTTCTTAGTGTATATGTGGTTTTCATAAAATTGCCATATAGGAGGCTAGTTTCTTGGTCTGAAGGAGGAATAGAGAATAGGATAACAAAAGCCAAAGCACCTTATGCTTTCCTAATTTGTTTTGAATCTGCCCTGGAAGCCACTTCCCTTTTAATCTGTGAAGTTTATACAAGACCTATAGTCCTTCAGTTGGCCTTTCCTGGCATTTGGGAGGAAGGATCCCCGTGCTATTCCACAGCCATATTCATCATGTTTCCCGGAGTCTGCTTCTAAGGCAAAGATCTCTGGAAAGCAGAGGAGTCAGAATTCTGGTTATGAGGGTGGGGATGGGAGAGGATAGGGTGCTGTCATTCTTAAGTTTCTAGCAATGGCTTCAGTAATGATAGGGGACCCAAGGACCACAAGTTCTGGGCCAGTTCTCTGAAGAGTGAGAGTTATATTATTAAAGTATATGATAATGGTAGCAGCTTGGTAAGAACAAGGTGCTCACAGAGAATTGTGATCAAGGTGATGGAGGAGGTCCCCCAGGAAGGAGGAATATCATAATATCACTGCTTGGGACATGACGGGGTTGATACTATAACGCCCTTTGGCCAAAAAGAGGGTCTGGACGCCTAAAGGAGTTAGGAGTTATAAGGAAAAAAAACTAATGGGTGTATTTGTAAAGCAACTATACTTCAATAAAAATTAAAAAAACAGAAAAAAGTCACAACTTATTTTTAAAGTTCTGCATTTTCTCTCAGATTTTCCCATTTAGGGGTTTAAATATTTAACATTAAAAAAAAAAAAAGGAATGTTGGACATACAGCAATGGAAGGAAATCTTTTTGTCTACTTCCAGCTTAAAAACAGTAAAAAAACAAAATCAGTCTTTATCAAGAAACCAGAAGAGACTCTTTGAAGGATGCAGAAAGAATAAATGTTTTCAGGTACCTGAACTGAACTAATTATATGGAAATATACTACTGACTTGCTCTGTTTTAGACCGATAAGGGGCTACGTGCACACAAACCTAGGCATCTTATTCAAGTGATCATAATTATTATGTTGCAGATATTCAAGTGGTCATAATTATTATGTTGCAGAAAAGCCATAGCCATCGTTTGAACTGGTGATGCGGTTTAAAGCTGTACCTCTGACTAAGCCTCATCTTTTTAGCCTTGGGAGTTTTTTGGTTTGGAGATGGAACTGCTGAGCTTTTGCTTCGAATGCACTTCGATACCATGGCTCTGGATTGAAAGTGTATATGGAATGGGGAGAATATCTAAACAGAAGCCAAGAATGATCATCTCAGGAATGAATCTGAGAACTAGCTACCTTAATTAGGTTTAAAAAATGTTAGCATCAATTTAAAAAAATGGTTAAAAAATATTAGCAATACATTCGTGAGTTTGAGTACGTATTGGAGTACCATTAATTCTTTCTGAATTCATGTTGTGTATTAAGATAGGTGGTTGAGATTTGTCAGACTTATCAAAATTACTATGCTAGCCAAAATATTTCTTGAAGTAATGACACCTATCGTGTATATTCAGAATTCTCTGAAGATATATGGCCAATAACGAAAGACTCAGTGAACTGCCTAGAGAAGTTGGATTGATGCCTTGAAACCAATTGAAGGAATGGTGACATGTCAGCCAAATTTCATAAATAGTTTAACAGGAAGTTTCTATACTGCTCTCTGGTTGTTTTCTCTATTAACTTGATTGTCCTCCTAGATGACTGATTGGATTGATTAGCCTTATAGCTTCCTGTGGATGTTTGGACTTTGTTGATACTTTGGAGTCAAATTAGAGGAAATTTGGTCTAGAAAAGTATCATGTCACTTGATTTCCATCTAACTTTTCCCTACCTCTGTGTAGTTTCTTCTTATTTGTCAGCTTTCTTTGTGGGAAGAATCTATTTCTTTCTCCCTCTTCTCTATTTTCATGTTTTTACCTATCTGAGCTTTTTAGCTTTCTTTTGTAGGATGAAATGGAAATGTGCTATTTCCCTCTCAGTTTTTAAACTCCTTAGGCAAGGAGGCTTGGGAACTAATGAAATGATTTTTAAAAATCTATCAATATATATGGCTTAATTGCCATATTTTTATTTCTGTGGCAGATAGAAACTTGATCCTCCTCACTTATAAAATAACAAACAAGAGGCATGCAGGAAGAAGGGGCAATGCAAAGGCCTACATGGTTGCCTGGGATCAGTTTAAGAGCAATAATGATTAGGTGGAGAAATGATATAAATAATTTAGGAGGATGTTTCTATGCTCTTTCTAATATAATCTTGGTTCACTGAAAAGAGAAAATATTTGTTTCTAAACAGGAAAGACAAACATTCCAAAAATAATATTTAAAATATATATACTATGTATAGTGAAATTAGTATTTTTTTAAAGGGATAATGCTGTTATCATTACAAGTAAATTATTTTCCACACTAGCTGGGTGGCATTAGGGGTTAGCTGGACTAATGTGGTGAGTGCATACTTGGAAAAATCCATTTTTTCCAATGGGAAGATGGATAACCAGGCTTCCCTGTTTCCATTTGTTTATAATCATAAACATCTAGCAGCTATTTTATTTTCCTAAGCTCACCCAACTGATCTAAATTTTGAAGGTGGAAAAATGCTGACGGTCACCGTCAAGGCAGAATACAAAGTTGTCGTTGTAAATTAATGACATTTATTGGAAACAAACATTAGAGTTTACCAGTTATCTTAGGCCAACTTGAAGCAGGATTAAATTTGGTATACATAAATTGATTCCTAGATCTTATTCAGTATGAATGACTTTTCAGAGATGATGAGGAAGAAAAGTCCATGTGCAACGTGGGAACACAAAATGACATTTTTGGATGCCATCAGTATCCCATGTGCGGCTTCAAATATTGACCCTTGAGGCCATGACCCAAAATTCTTTTTTTGAGAGGTTTATTTCTATGAATCGACTTCTTTCATGGAGTAACCTATAGCGTCATTCTTACCACATAAATGATGCTCATTGCGAGGTCTGCAGAGCTCATCGCTTGTATACGTTTTATGCTTTTACATTCATGTCTGCTTTTGTTGCGTTTTATTTAATAAGTGGAGGAAATGAACTTCCCATAACATGGGTACCTTTTTTTAAGGTACCTTCGTGCTACCATCAGAAGCCTAATTTCCATTATACTCACTCTGCTACAGAAATACTTAATGCCAGGAAGGAAATATTTACTGGAATCCACGAGTCCAGAATTCATCATGATTCAGTGTGAAATCCACTGCCCTTTGCTCCCCACCCCCTCTCAGACTGGAATGAAATGTGCCTTAAACTGAAGTGAAATACATCACATGCAGCAACAGTGGGCCCTTGCTTTGCCTCTATTCCTGGTGTGAAATCGATACACTATCTTTCCTCCTGACCTGTTCCATGACCTCCATTGCAGCTTTCATGCTGCACAGCAATTGCTTTGAACAGTCTGGGTCTGCCACAGCTCACAAATGATTCTCAGCTTCTGTCTAAAACTGGTGCTGATAACAAAGGCTTGATTTTAAATAGTGCGGTCGTAGTAGTCTTCTAATTATGAATTACATAAAGTGCAAGCTCCTCTATTATTAAACACTTTCAATGGCAGGCACAGTACATGTGCAGGGTACACACAAGGGCCTGGGGCCTGGGAATCAGGCCTTTACATTTCCTTGGCTATATTTGGATTGATAGAGAAGGAGGAAGAGACATAAGGTATATTTACACCTTTCAGTCATTTCCTTCATAGAGTTCTGTTTGGTGATACATTAATTTTTTCCCATGTGAAGCTCTGTTTTTATACTTAAGGAAACATTTTTGAATACTACATTATAAGATCTTACACAAGAAAGGGCTAATTGACAAATATGTGTTTTTTGATAAAGTGGATTTTACTAAAGAAATTCCAAAGTTAGGCTGTTAGGATTCTGACTTACTGGCAGGAGTGACAGTCACCTGCAAGGATATTCCTCTTTTTGATCACCCTGTAACTGAATTGGGGGAAGTAAAAGTATCTTACGATGGTCTTTTAGCCATTTTCAGGAGGCTGTTGAATGGAGGAATTTATTGTATCAAGGAAACAACAGGAACTTTTACTTGTACTAAGAAAATGACTGTGTAATTAGCTGAGTTGCTTTACTTGGCTTTGCCAGACTAGAAATCAAAGGGATGAGTGAAGTGGTGGGTAGGAGTGGAGTTTTTCCAAATAACTTGGTGCGAGATAAGGATAACAGGAGACTTTGGGGGGGTACCTTGTAAAACAATCATATATAAAATGAATAATTCTTATTTTTATTTGGTTAGTGCTAATGAAATGAAATTTGTTTAATAATGAAGGGCACATAATCTCCACAAAATGTTCCATATAATGGCAATTGTATAATCAATGATACTTTAACAGCACACACACATACACACACACACACCCCTATATACGAGGAGGCATTAATCCATATATGATTTTGTTTATTACTTCATTCCACGAGTTGAGTGGAATCATGGAAAGAATATTAGAGTCCTAGGGTGCTGTTCTTAAGACAATCTGCCTTTTATTCTAACTTAATTTTCTCACTTGTAAAATGTGGTTAGTGAATGAGGTTATCTTTAACATTTTTCCCAGTTTCAGATTTAGGTAATCATAACACAATAACAACCCTTCACATTTGCACAGAACTTTCCAGTGATTTTCCCATGCATCTGCCCTTCTCAAGCACCCTGTTAGGCAGCCAGAGCTTGTTATTGTTCCCAATTTCTTGAACAGGAATCCAAGACACGAAACAGTTTGAGTTTGTCAAGGCTACCCTGGCAGTAAGTGGTAGAACTTAAAGTAGAGCTGGGGCTTCCCTGGTGGCACAGTGGTTGAGAATCTGCCTGCTAATGCAGGGGTACACGGGTTCGAGCCCTGGTCTGGGAGCCACAACTGCTGAGCCTGCGCGTCTGGAGCCTGTGCTCCACAACAGGAGAGGCTGCGATAGTGAGAGGCCCGCGCACCGCGATGAAGAGTGGCCCCTGCTTGCCACAACTGGAGAAAGCCCTCGCACAGAAATGAAGACCCAACACAACCAATAAATAAATGAATGAATGAGTGAATGAAGAACTGAATTAGCTGACAGCTAGTCCAGAGCTTATTGGGATGGAAAAGAGAGGGTGAGGATCCGTTATTAATATCAGAGCTTGAAAGGTAGAGACTTATAAACTCTCCATACTTTTTGCTCAAATGAAGTAATTCCTTTAAAATTTAGTACACACTAACAAGACAATCTCCAGTGGTGTTCATTGTTCTAACTAAATGTCTAATGACAATAATGTGCTGTCTTGGGACCAGCTCCAGGTCAGTTACTTACAAGACAAATTATGTGTATAAACACATGAGAATATATACTTCAATGCACTGGTACTGAACACAGGGAGATATTTATGAATGTAGTGACATACAGTCGAAGCATGACTCAGATTCTGCTAAGACCCAGTGGTTTTGTGATGATGATGATTTCTTCACAATGGGATGTAACTTGAATCATCTGAGTTAGCAAATTGAAAGTTCCCAACAAAGTGTTATGTTCTCTTTCCAAATATGTCATATTTTCTCCTTGTGGGCACATTAAAAAGTGCTTTTAAAGTGTAAATAAAAATGGTGGGATACCTGAGGCTATATATCTAAGCCAAAAAGAAGGAAATACCAAAATTAGAACATGTACTATCATATATTTCCCCACCTTTGAAGGGCAAAGTGTGGGTCCTGTGTCCTAGGAAACATTTGACTATGGGAACTTCCCATTATTCCTCCATGCAAGACAATTCCTGTTGTACTGAGACTTCTTCATGGCACCTGTGGGGCTATTGTGACTAGATGGATTGCCTAAGTAATTAGAAATCACAGACGGTGAGGAAAAGAGAGTGTGATGAAATGGATGTTTGTACCCTGGGTGTAGAATTCTCTACTTAGAAGCACCTTTGCTGGCCATGCGTGAATATGTTCCATGATGAGAAGGACAAATGTATTCAACAAGAACCTCCCCACACACCAGGCATGAAAGGAGTTTTCAGGTCATTTTGTGAAAATCTTACTAACATAAAACTGTCTACTCAAAGTGATGTAGAAAATCCCTGCCAAAATAAAACCATCATTTGCCAAAATATCGGAAGAATTGAGACATTTTTCTTGTTTTCCGCCCCATTCTGTTTAATTATATGCATTATTATCGCTACTCTTTAACATGCCACTTCACTCAGCCATTGTGAACCTGGTCTAAGCATTGATATTATCCTTGATCACACTTCAGCATTTCAATTTTAAAGTCCCCATTTGAAGGTCTGCTATCCCTATTAAGAGTTTTTCCATGAAAAGAGTTAATCTGAGCTAAAATTCAGTGGTAATTAAGCTTAACCAAGTTAGGAAAAGCCTTTTTTTCACAGTAGTTATTTTGAGACAGTTGAGTACAGAAATGTGGGTTCTAGAGACAGAAAAATACAAACTTTTATGCAGAGCCTTTTTTTTTTTCATTTAAAGAAGACAGTGCTAATAAATCTTATTGAATCAAGACCTTGAAAGAAACTGAAAAATATGTACAGATCTCAGATGTACCCACGAAAAGTACTTTATATAACCTTGCTGCTGCTGCTTCATAATGTAATCTCTTCCACTCGAATTTATTTTCGAGAAATTGCCACACTGAAAGTTGAAACCATTTTTGTCATTCAAAAGAAGTGGAAGATCAATACTGAAGCTCTCCTATTAGTTGGTACAGTCTACTTTAGTGTTAAAAGATTTATGATAAGAACACATTTCTAAATATATATTACATACCAGTGGTACAGTAAAACTCTTTTTTGTTTTTTCAGGAGAAAGAGGTGGTCTATTTATTATTGAAATGCTACACTAAACTATAATTCAGTGATATTTTATTCCAATTAAATTCTCCTTAGTAGTAATCCTTTTTTATGATAAGCAAAACTGAATAATGCAGGGTATGTTCCCTCCAATGAATTGTTGTGTAACAAGACTTGATGGTAATTCTACCTTTTCCAAAATCTGATATCAGGCAATTTATCTTCTAAATAATACTCCTGAGTACTAAAGCTGAAATGTTTTGGCTTCAACCCAAATCAAACTCGAGGAAGCAGATTCTCCAGAGTATTTCCCTAACTCTGTAAATTTAATTGTTATAATGAATAGAATACATGTGTCAAGATTACTTGTGATATTACCTGTTTACTTTTCTTCCTAAAACAGAAAGAGCAACATGGTAAAGGCTGTTAACTCTTACTGGAGTTTAAAAAAAAAAAAAGTACTGGGACCTCCCTGGGGGAGCAGTGGTTAAGAATCTGACTGCCAATGCAGGGGACACAGGTTGGAGCCCTGGTCCAGGAAGATCCCACATGATGCGGAGCAACTAAGCCCATGCACCACAACTACTGAGCCTGCACTCTAGAGCCTGTGAGCCACAACTACTGAGCCCATGCGCTGCAACTACTGAAGGCTGCACGCCTAGAGCCGGTGATCTGCAATAAGAGAAGCCACGGCAATGAGAAGCCCGTGCACCGCAACAAAAAGTAGCCCCCGCTCACCGTAACTAGAGAAAACTCACACACAGCAATGAAGACCCAACGTAGCCAAAAATTAAATAAATTAATTAATTAATTTTTAAAAAGTACTTAATATAACACATGATCATTAAACTTAAACTAATTTTAAAGGTCCAATTCCAGTTAATTTAAGAACAGTTAAATTTAAAAATCTATTGTTATGCCACAGTAAAATAGATTGATGGAAGTTAAAAACCTTCCACAAATATTTGTCTGTAAGGCACAAAATATTCAGATAAAAATATTTGCATATGCAAAGGGCATCTTCTACTACTCCACTTCATAGTAGTTAGTCACATTGCCTCATCTTCAATTTCTGTTTTTTCATATGCCTGCAAACATGATATATTTCTTATATTTGACTTGTGCAATACTTTTTCGTAGACAATGAAATCCAGTGTTATACTTGAATCAAACCAGTATTAGTATCGCTGGCATTCATGCCAGAAGTCATACAGAGGTAAAGTTTGTTACTTCTTTTTGCAATTTATTTTAAAAACTGGAAAGGTGGGCTTCCCTGGTGGCGCAGTGGTTGAGAGTCTGCCTGCCGATGCAGGGGACACAGGTTCGTGCCCCGGTCCGGGAAGATCCCACATGCCGTAGAGCTGCTAGGCCCGTGAGCCATGGCCACTGAGCCTGCGCGTCCGGAGCCTGTGCTCCGCAACGGGAGAGGCCACAACAGTGAGAGGCCCACATACCGCAAAAAAAAAAAAAACCCAAAACTGGAAAGGTAATTGGGGAGAAGGCCAAAGCTTCTATACCTCATTACCATGGATAATCATATTAATTTTAATAACAAAAATAATCAACATTAAGTATATGTTGCTAATGTAATTTATCAAAGGTTCCTTTTTTGCCATTTCTTTCCTTTGTTTAATTGTAGTTATTTTAAAATCGTTATTACTCATATATTTGAACTGTGGTTTTTAGATGAGGCAACCACTACATTTACTAATATTTCTATTAGAGAGAAAGACCGTGCCCCTTGGAAGACTTGAACATTTCTTCTAATGCTGAGCAGCATGATTACTGTTGAGTGTGAGCTGACAAATGTGTACATCAACAAATATTATTTACTTTCAGTCGATCCAGGAGACTCTATATCAATTTCAACTTGATTTATTCATTTAGGATTCATTAAGCCACAAACTTGTGCCAAGCATTGTGCAAAACATAGCATATGATAAATTCTTGCCTCCAGAATTCTAAGAGTTAGTTCTTTAGGGGAGGCAGAAGGGTAAACAAACCATTGCCATAAACTGTGATGACAGCTGTAACAGAGATGAGAACAGAGGGCTGTGGTGACGGGGAAGAGGGGTATATATGCCATAGTTGTCTCAGAAAGATTCCACAGGAGAGACTTTTTTGAAGAGGAATGGAAAAACTTGGATAGGTGTTATTAGTTAGGTAAAAGCTAAGAGGGTGTAACAAACAGACTATAAAATACAGAAGCTGAAAGAACGTTGAGGTTTATTTCTCTTTTATTTACTAGTTCAAGGTGAGTGGCCCAGTTGAGGGGGTGGCTCTGCTCCACAGGGTCATTCAGGGCCCCAGGGTCCTTCTCTTTTGTTGCTCTGCCATCAGCCTTATTCTTGTCTGCATGGTCAAAGCTGGATTTTTGTTACTTTGATACAGTTCAAGGGAAGAAAAAGGTATGGAGGAGCACATACCTAATATCTTATGGCCCAGACCTGGGAGTGGTCCTCATCGCTTCCTCTTCTGTTCTGCTCGTGAGAATATAGTCATAGGGCCATACCCAGCCACAAGGGATGCTGAGTATCTAGTTACAATGCTATTACAGTGACCTTCAGTGGACAGAGGCCAGATCACCAGGGGCCCCATATGTCATCCTGAACTAGGAAAAAGACTTAAGTTGCTTTTTTCCATGTGAGTCTTTATTTCTGAGATTTTCTGGAGAAATGTTAGTATTTTGCAGCCCCCTTCTCACCTTTGAAATCTTAACCTCTAAGTTGTAATTTGCCATGAAGTGTTTTCCTTTATGTTAATCTCAGAGGACTTTACATTTCTGATTTTATTTTTGGTCAGTAGGACAAATTGATTTAATTCATTTTGCAGGTGACTGATATTCTAGGTACTATCTCTCTCTTAACCATGCTAGTTAGCAAAGAATCCTGCTAATGGTAGGATATATACCTTTACCCCAGGTTGTGTTCACATCTTGTAGAGATGAGGTTGATCCATCCTATTCTAAGGTTTTCATTTTTGTTTTAGTCAAGATCGTTGTTAAGCTTAGTTCAGTTGGGCAAGAAGGCTGCAGAGAAGGGTCCCATGAGCAGTTCTTTTCTGGGTGGATGAATTTTTTTCAGCTAAAAATATTTTAGGGTAAGGCTTAACAAAGAGCCTCTAATTAGGTCTTAAGGCTTTGTAGGAAAAGATTAGAGTAATTGCCTTATAAAGAAGAAACCTTTATTTCTAGAGGCTTTAGACTACACAAGAGGGAATCTGGGCTGAGTTGGGCGTGGATATTCATAGACTATAGACATGTTTTGCCTTAATCCTCTTGTGAGTCTTTCCTGAGGTGGTTTTAGATATGGAGGATATAGAACTACTGCCCCGTACATATTCACTGGGCTCTTTGGCTTTACAACAGCTTTTAGAATTGGAATTCTAAAATGTAAAGCATGTTCTCAGCTAGAGTACCTATTTTAACAAAACAAAACAGAACAATGAAAGCTTCCATAGAGGAGATTTTGAAAGATGTGCCCTGCTTTCTGATGCTGGTCAAGTTAAAGTCATGAAGTAGATAAGTCCTGAAAGATACATGGAAGTCAGCCAGAGAAGTAAGAGGTAAGGTCATTGGAGGAGAGAAAAGGGCACCTCAAAGGCATGTAGGCACATGCAGAAAGTGGAAGTGGTATGGGCTAGTGATAAGCAGAGGATAGATATGGGGGGATGGTGATAGGTGAAGCTGCAGAGGTAGGGCTGGGGTCAGATCAACATGAGCCTTGTGTGCCAAGCTGTGATGCTGGAGAGACACTACAAGGCAGTGACCCAATCAGACTTGCGTTTAGAAAGCCTGTTTCTGTGTGGTGGATGGAGTGACGGATGGCGAGTCTAAGCCAGCAGAACTTGGAGGAGGATATTTATCCAGATAAGGTGACCTACCTGAGCTAAGAATAGAGCACTGTGAATGGAGAAGTGACTTTGCAGAGAAATGTAGGAGAAAAATGAGAAAGGTCTTGGTGACTCCTGCAAATGGAGGGTGAGAGGAGGAAAGAGTAAAGGGCCAGTATGTGGCACCTGGGCGACCGTGTGGGGCTGATCCCTGAGGTACTTCCAACAGGGGATAAAAGAGCCACTTAGGGAAGATGACGGGTTCTGTTTTAAAAAGATAAATGGAAACTCTTAAGTAGAAATGTCCAACAGATAGATGAATATACAGGCCTTAGGTTTGGGATTAAGAAGAGAACTGAGGATAGAGAATTGGGAGTCATTAGCATATAGGTAAAAGTCAAAGCCAAATGTTGTATGTGGTTAAAATCAGCCTGAGAACAAGTATAGTGGTTATTAGTTAAAACAATTCTTAAAGAACTCTTATAACATGTTGTGTTTCCATTGATACCTCAGTAATTCCCCAAAGCCAAACAATTTCATTGACTAAAATATTTCTTAAAGCATGTGCAAGGTTAATCAGCAATGATGAAGTTGCTTGGTAATCAATAAGAGAACTGAAATGTGGCAGCCACTCTCCTGAAACCCATATCCCCACCGTGCATGCTGCTGTCCTCTCCCACCCAAGCCAAGAGCGGTAAAGAAATCAGGTGGAAACCAGAGGCCCTCATAACAGGGAATAGAATTTAGGTGAACCTTAACTAATGCATTTGGAGCTGTTTAACAATGTGCACCTATTTCTAGTGAGTCTTGGACACATGACTGTTCTGAAAACAAGGTGAAAAGTGGAAAGTACAATGCTGGTAGGTGAGAATATAAGCCTTCAACCGCTTCAAAACAGATCCTGGAGAGTGTAGACAGGTTCAATAGAGGGTGATCAGAAAAACCTCGCGACATGAATGCTGAGGGTTCTTAAGCACAAAAATTTAAAAAAAATGTTTGTTGGACTTCCCTGGTGGCGCAGTGGTTAAGAATCTGCCTGCCAATGCAGGGGACACGGGTTCAAGCCCTGGACTGGGCAGATCCCACTTGCCCCGGAGCCACGAAGCCCATGTACCACAACTATTGAGCCTGCGCTCTAGAGCCCTCAAGCCACAACTACTGAGCCCACATGCCACAGCTACTGAAGCGTGCACGCCTAGAGCCCGTGCTTCACAACAAGAGAAGCCACCACAATGAGAAGCCTGCGCACCACAACGAAGAGTATCCCCCTCTCGCCGCAACTAGAGAAAGCCCATGCACAGCAATGAAGACCCAACACAGCCCCCTAAATAAATAAATAAATAAATAAATAAATGTTTGTTGAAGGCTTTTTGGCACTGTCATCAAAAGTAAAGAATATTGCTCTGGAACTCATAGAGTATCTGAGTCTACATCCAGCTCTGTTACTCTGTTAGTACTTCTCTCTGGCATGCCCCTTGACCTTTCTGAGTCTCAGTTTCCTCAGTGAACATTCAGGTTTGTGCTAGGTGTTTCTTCTAGGTCTGAAAGCTGTCCACCAGGGATTCAGTGCATAGGGTACTCTTTGTTAATGGGAAAAAAAAGGGGTTTATGGAATCATAATAATTTAGAGATTATTATTTGCATTGCCGATGGATTGTCCTACTTATAACAGAATTTGCTGGTGGGATAGTACTTTTTAGAAAATTGGCTGTTGTCTGTTGAAAGAAGTATTGGGCTTGGGGTCAAAAGAGCTGCTCTGGGACAGGCTGTACTCTTCATTAGTTGTATGACTTAAAAGCTTTAAGTCTCAGTTTCCTTACTTTAAAATTAAAATACTAATAAAAACACCTGGCTACTGTACAGATCATCTTGAAGGCTGTAAGGCACATAAATATAAGTTATTCTCACTCAGAAGAGACAGTTATCCTAACCTAATATGTATACACGTAATTCCTTTAGTGTTGGAGACTGGTTCTTGGAAATGGGCTCCTAGTGGGTCAGCACTGTAGGGACCCACCGTGGATGGCATAGCCCTTCGGGACAAACGACAAGCATTTTATATTGGAAATTGCTCTTCCCTTCTCTTCACATCCCTGATGTTGGGCCAGGCCTTCAGGCATAGCTTCTTTCCAGTCATTGTTTCTGAAGTTGTTGGTCCAGCCTCCTGAGCTGCCTTGACCTTGGGAGGATTCCCACCAATCTCTCCGTGCCTGCAAATCTCTACCCACCCTTTCACCACCATTAACATGATAGTGCCTCAAGCCATGTAGAGCTTGCATTTTAATGTCTTTTGTTTCTTTGTCTAGTTCCAGGTATAGCACTGGCATAATGTTTTCAGCCATTGTAGTTCAAAACTATTTCCCAGATCTGAAAACTAATGGAGAAAGAGAGGTCATAGTGGTAAATAGCCCATTCTGCACACTGCTCTCTGAATGGGACTGAGAATGCTGCTGGCTGAGAGGTTCTGCAGTGTGGCATTCTAACACTTACTGAATGAGAGTGCCAAATACAGCTAGTACCCTTGCTCTTATTTGCCAAGAGGGTATATAGCACTCCGTGTGAAAGAAGATGATGTGTTATACATATCTGGGGAGGAAGGCTTTTGATGGAGGGATTTCAGCTCCTCTCAAGGCACTGACCTACAAAATGTAGATCAAAGCTGTCCTAGACTTTACCTTTTTGTGATTACACATCTCCGAGGTCCACTGAAGTTACCGTTTATGGTCCCAATCACCAGTGTTGTCTGTGGGCTTCGTGGGTGTCAAACTCCTGTAGAGTGTCGATAGCATCTCTTGATGTACAATGCCTGACATGGATAACTCTCAGTAAATGTTGAATGAGTGAAGTCATAATTATGATGGTTACTGTATTTTATTCCAGGCATTGTGATAAATGCTTTATATCATCACCTC